>NC_091826.1:129145557-130577432 GCF_038994185.2 Dermacentor albipictus | reverse complement strand
ACTCATGCTTGGGATCCATGAAATCATCTTTGTAATCTATCAATTGTCTTCGAAATATCAGGCCCAAGAAACTCCAGAACGGGCTTGAAAAATTACTCTCGGAAAGAACCGAGAAAACCTGATGAACAAGGTAAAAAAATACTCCGAGATCAGCTCCAACAAACCACAGAATGGGCTTGAAAAATTACTCTCAGGTAGAGCTACGAAACCTTGATAACGAGGTAAGAAAATACCCCGACATGAGTACCAACAAACTCGAGAATAGGCCTAAAATAACTCCCAGGTATAGCCTAGAAAACTGGATGAATGACGTAAAAAAGTAATCCCACATCACCTCCAACAAACTCCAGAATGAGCTTGAAAAATTACTACCAGATAAAGCTGTGAAAAGATAATGAAAGAGGTAAAAAAATACTCCCACATCAGACCCAAGAAACTCGCGAATGGGCTTGAAAAATAACTCTCAGGAATAGCCGCTAGAACTTCGTGATGGCAGTAAAAATATAGTACCACTATGGTCCCCAAAAACCTACCCAGAGATTAAAAAATTACTCTCGTTTCTACATACAAAAACCTTGGTCAGCATGGTAGTAAATTTTTACCTCGACTGGTACGTAGTAAAAAAAACCAAGAAACGGGAATGCGATACAGGACGAGCGGTTTACTCCCGTTTCGCGTTATTTTTGTTTAGTGTGTACTGTGCCACACGGAACGCGCATATCCCTACACATGCAAAGAAACACCACGAAGATGCACTGCGCGAAGAGCTGCATCGAAAGACTAGGAAAAAGGGCGTGACGTGCTCGTTACATTGATCTCCACGCTGCGATACCTATTGTGCCACAAGGAACGTGCATATTCCTACACATGCAAAGAGACACCACGAAGATGCACTGCGCGAAGAGCGGCATCGAAAGACTAGGAAAAAGGGCGCGAGCGTGCTCGTTAAATTGATCTCCACGCTGCGATACCCACTGTGCCACACGGAACGCGCATATCCCTACACATGCAAAGAAACACCACGAAGATGCACTGCGCGAAGGGCTGCATCGAAAGACCAGGAAAATGGGCGTGACGTGCTCGTTACATTGATCTCCACGCTGCGATACCTATTGTGCCACAAGGAACGTGCATATTCCTTCACATGCAAAGAGACACCACGAAGATGCACTGCGCGAAGAGCGGCATCGAAAGACTAGGAAAAAGGTCGGGAGCATGCTCGTTACATTGATCTCCACGCAGCGATACCTACTGTGCCACACGGAACGCGCATATCCCTACACATGCAAAGAAACACCACGAAGATGCACTGCGCGAAGAGCTGCATCGAAAGACTAGGAAAAAGGGCGTGACGTGCTCGTTACATTGATCTCCACGCTGCGATACCTATTGTGCCACAAGGAACGTGCATATTCCTACACATGCAAAGAGACACCACGAAGATGCACTGCGCGAAGAGCGGCATCGAAAGACTAGGAAAAAGGGCGCGAGCGTGCTCGTTACATTGATCTCCACGCTGCGATACCCACTGTGCTACACGGAACGCGCATATCCCTACACATGCAAAGAAACACCACGAAGATGCACTGCGCGAAGGGCTGCATCGAAAGACCAGGAAAATGGGCGTGACGTGCTCGTTACATTGATCTCCACGCTGCGATACCTATTGTGCCACAAGGAACGTGCATATTCCTTCACATGCAAAGAGACACCACGAAGATGCACTGCGCGAAGAGCGGCATCGAAAGACTAGGAAAAAGGTCGGGAGCATGCTCGTTACATTGATCTCCACGCAGCGATACCTACTGTGCCACACGGAACGCGCATATCCCTACACATGCAAAGAAACACCACGAAGATGCACTGCACGAAGAGCTCCATCGAAAGACTAGGAAAAAGGGCGTGACGTGCTCGTTACATTGATCTCCACGCTGCGATACCTATTGTGCCACAAGGAACGTGCATATTCCTTCACATGCAAAGAGACACCACGAAGATGCACTGCGCGAAGAGCGGCATCGAAACACTAGGAAAAAGGGTGGGAGCATGCTCGTTACATTGATCTCCACGCAGCGATACCTACTGTGCCACACGGAACGCGCATATCCCTATACATGCAAAGAAACGGCACGAAGATGCACTGCGCGAAGAGCTGCATCGAAAGACTAGGAAAAAGGGCGCGGGCGTGCTCGTTACATTGACCTCCACGCTGCGACACTTACTGTGCCACACGGAACGTGCATATCCCTACACATTCAAAGAGACACCACGAAGATGCACTGCGTGAAGAATTGCATTGAAAGACTAGGAAAAAGGGCGCGAGCGTGCTCGTTACATTGACCTCCATGCTGCGACACCTATTGTGCCACAAGGAACGTGCATATTCCTACACATGCAAAGAGACACCACGAAGATGCACTGCGCGAAGAGCGGCATTGAAAGACTGGGAAAAAGGGCGCGGGCGAGCTCGTTACATTGATCGCCACGCTGCCATACCTACTGTGCCACACGGAACGCGCATATTCCTACACATGCAAAGAGACACCACGAAGATGCACTGCGCGAAGAGCTGCATTGAAAGACTGGGAAAAAGGGCGCGGGCGTGCTCGTTACATTGATCTCCAAGCTGCCATTCCTACTGTGCCACACGGAACGCGCACATCCCTACGCATGCAAAGAGACACCGCGAAGATGCACTGCGCGAAGAGCGAAATCGGAAGACTGGGAAAAAGGGCGCGGGCGTGCTCGTTACGTTGATCACCACGCTGCCATACCTACTGTGCCACACGGAACGCACATATCCCTACACATGCAAAGAGACGCCACGAAGATGCACTGCGCGAAGAGCTGCATTGAAAGACTACGAAAAAGGGCGCGAGCGTGCTCGTTACATTGATCTCCAAGCTTCCATACCTACTGTGCCACACGGAACGCGCATATCCCTACACATGCAAAGAGACACCACGAAGACGCACTGCGCGAAGAGCTGCATTGAAAGACTAGAAAAAAGGGCGCGGGCGTGCTCGTTACATTGATCACCACGCTGGCATACCTACTGTGCCACACGGAACGCGCATATCCCTACACATGCAAAGAGACGCCACGAAGATGCACTGCCCGAAGAGCGAAATCCTAATACTGGGAAAAAGGGCGCGGGCGTGCTCGTTACATAGATCACCAAACTGCCATACCTACTGTGCCACACGGAACGCGCATATCCCTACACATGCAAAGAGACACCACGAAGACGCACTGCGCGAAGAGCTGCATTGAAAGACTAGGAAAAAGGGCGCGGGCGTGCTCGTTACATTGATCTCCAAGCTGCCATACCTACTGTGCCACACGGAACGCGCATATCCCTACACATGCAAAGAGACGCCACGAAGATCCACTGCGCGAAGAGCGAAATCGGAAGACTGGGAAAAAGGGCGCGAGCATCCTCGTTACATTGATCTCCACGCTGCCATACCTACTGTGTCACACGGAACGCGCATATCCCTACACATGCTAAGAGACGCCACGAAGATGCACTGCGCGAAGAGCTGCATTGAAAGACTAGGAAAAAGGGCGCGGGCGTGCTCGTTACATTGATCTCCAAACTGCCATACCTACTGTGCCACGCGGAACGCGCATATCCCTACACATGCAAAGAGACACCACGAAGATGCACTGCCCGAAGAGCGAAATCGGAAGACTGGGAAAAAGGGCGCGGGCGTGCTCGTTACATTGATCTCGAAGCTGCCATACCTACTGTGCCACACGGAACGCGCATATCCCTGCGCATGCAAAGAGACGCCACGAAGATCCACTGCGCGAAGAGCTTCATTGAAAGACTAGGAAAAAGGGCGCGGGCGTGCTCGTTACATTGATCTCCAAGCTGCCATACCTACTGTGCCACACGGAACGCGCATATCCCTACACATGCAAAGAGACACCACGAAGACGCACTGCGCGAAGAGCTGCATTGAAAGACTAGGAAAAAGGGCGCGGGCGTGCTCGTTACATTGATCTCCAAGCTGCCATACCTACTGTGCCACACGGAACGCGCATATCCCTACACATGCAAAGAGACACCACGAAGATGCACTGCGCGAAGAGCTGCATTGAAAGACTAGGAAAAAAATTACCGACGATTACGTTACTTCCTAATGCGAAATTTGAGCGCAGCAAATAAGTTGTTTCACCTTTTCGATAGATTGAGGCAAAGAAATCGAGCAACACATGTATCGCGAATGGTAGAGTCTTCTCTGCGACGGCGATGAGCTTCTGCTTCAGCCTCGCTTACTGCTGGTTGCTCACGACGGCGGCGATGAGCCTCCGCTTCGGCGGTGCGAACGGCAGGGTCTTCTCGGCGGCGGCGATGAGCTTCTGCTTCAGCCTCGCTTACTGCTGGTTGCTCTCGACGGCGGCGATGAGCCTCCGCTTCGGCGGTGCGAACTGCAGCGTCTTCTCGGCGGCGGCGATGAGCTTCTGCTTCAACCTCGCTTACTGCTGGTTGCTCTCGACGGCGGCGATGAGCCTCCGCTTCGGCGGCGCGAACGGCAGGGTCTTCTCGGCGGCGGCGCTTAGCCTCTGCTTCGGCGACGCGTACTCCTGGATCATCTCGACGGCGGCGACGGTAAGCTTCTGCTTCGGCGGCACGCACCTCTGGATTCTGACGGCGACGGCGCTGGGCCTCTGCTCTGGCAGCTCGTTTAGCAGCAGCAGCAGCAGCAGCAGCAGCAGCAGCAGCAGCAGCAGCAGCAGCAGCAGACGGAGGACTTCCATCGGTCGTCTCGCTCATGGCTCAGAAAGAACTGGCAGATAATTTCGCAGTGGCGAACGGCAGCGGCAATTTCGGCTCAGGCGGTGCACATATACAGATCCGCCGCCACCGATCTGGCTCTCTGATTGCCACCGCACGGGGCGAACGGCAGCGGCAATTTCGGCTCGGGCGCTGCACATATACAGATCCGCCGCCACCGATCTGGCTCTCTGATTGCCACCGCACAGGGGTTGCATTGGAGGAGGAGCGAAGAAAGGAATTAAGTTCGAGCCGGCGCTTTGACAACCGGAGACTCGCAGGAAGAGGGGGGAGGGGGGCGGCGTGTACACCCAGCGGCAAACGATGGGGGCAGAAGCGCGCGCAGCAAGCGGACAACACGATAAAGGGAGGAGGGAAGAGATAGCAGCGACTGACTGATGCCGCTGACGCCGATAGTGAGTCAACCCCAGCTGCGGAGTTGGTTTCAGGGACAACGCCGCCGATGCCGACACAAACAATATGATACCCTCGCTTCCGCAGCGCTAAGAACCAGGTCTAGCCGTGGGAAGGTGGTCACGTATTCGTCGACGTGCCGGGGCCTACGTGAAATAACCGGCGCGTCGGCAACTGAAGAGCACCCTATCCGCCACACAAGAACAGGGGGGGGGGGGGGCGGGGACCCTTTCCTCCTCTTTCTTCATGGCGGCGACGGTGTTCTATGCAGTCACATTATCTTGACTCTCTAGCGGCGTCAGCGGAATCCAGCGCTATCAGTCGGTCGCTGCTAGCGCTGGGGGGATGAAAGGGGGGCGGAGCTGGTTACGAGGCCGACGACAACGCCGACGACGACGCGAAACCCAGGAACGGACGCCAAAGAGCAGCGCTCTAAAATGGCGCGGGCGTGCTCATTACACTGATCTCCAAGCTGCCATACCTACTGTGCCACACGGAACGCGCATATTCCTACACATGCAAAGAGACTGCACAAAGATGCACAGCAAGCAGAGCGGCATCGAAAGACTAAGAAAAAGGGCGCGAGCGCGCTCGTTACGTTGATCTCCACGCAGCGATACCTACTGTGCCACACGGAACGCACATATTCGTACACGTGCAATGATACACCACGAAGATGCAGGGCGCGCAGAGCTGCATCGAAAGACTAGGAAAAAGGGCGTGAGCGTGCTCGTTACATTGATCTCCACGCTGCGATACCTACTGTGCCACACGGAACGCGGAAATTCGTACACATGCAATGAGACACCACGAAGATGCACAGCGCGCAGAGCGGAATCGAAAGACTAGGAAAAACGGCGCGAGCGTGCTCGTTGAATTGATCGCCACGCTGCGATACCCAGTGTGCCACACGGAACGCGCATATTCCAACACATGCAAAGAGACTGCACAAAGATGCACAGCAAGCAGAGCGGCATCGAAAGACTAAGAAAAAGGGCCCGAGCGCGCTCGTTACGTTGATCTCCACGCAGCGATACCTACTGTGCCACACGGAACGCACATATTCGTACACATGCAATGAGACTCCACGAAGATGCAGGGCGCGCAGAGCTGCATCGAAAGACTAGGAAAAAATTAGAGGACGCTTAAGCTTCGCCTTCAAGAGTGGAACGCGACAGCGTTCCCATCGACCCGCCAAGGGCTGCAAGACCCGCCAAGGGGTGTAGGCTACGGCGTAGCGAATACGCGCCTCGCATCAGACGCGGTGAGCGTCGAGCAACGCAGCGTTCGGCGCGGCAACGAAATTTACGCCTGAGAAAGCGACGCAGCCTGAGCCTTAGAAACAGCTCGTTTCTAAGGCAACAGCGCATTCACTAGAGGCGGTTTTGTACCGCTTTGAAGCATCGAACTCGTGGCTGAGTGGTAGCGTCTCCGTCTCACACTCCGGAGACCCTGGTTCGATTCCCACCCAGCCCATCTTGCAAGTAGTTTTTTATTCATGAAGTGCCTGCTGGTATTTATCCCTCACGGCCAACGCCACCGACGCCGACACCGAGGACACCGGCTTTTCCGCGACACGAGCTCCTTAACGCTATCGCGTTAAAAGGGCGTGAGCGTGCTCGTTACATTGATCTCCACGCTGCGATACCTACTGTGCCACACGGAACGCGGATATTCGTACACATGCAATGAGACACCATGAAGATGCACAGCGCGCAGAGCTGCATCGAAAGACTAGGAAAAACGGCGCGAGCGTGCTCGTTGTATTGATCTCCACGCTGCGATACCTAGTGTGCCACACGGAACGCGCATATTCCAACACATGCAAAGAGGCACCACGAAGATGCACAGCGCGCAGAGTGGCAGCGAAAGAGCAGGAAAACGGCGGCGAGCGCGCTCGTTACATTGATCTCCGCGCTGCCACACCCGCTGTGCCACAGGGAAAGGCCATGTTCCTGCCTATGCAAAATGATGCCACGAAGATCCACAGCAAGAACCGCAACGTCGAAACACTATAGCCGAAAAAACAGGAGCGCGTACGTTACATTGATCTCCACGCTGCGACACCTACTGTGCGACATGGAACGCGCATATTCCTACACAAGCCAAGAGACACCACGGCGATGCACAGCGATCAGAGAGGCAGCGAAAGAGCAGGAAAACGCCCGCGAGCGTGCTCGTTTCATTGAGCTCCACGCTGCGACACCTATTGTGCCACACGGAACGCGCATATTCGTTCACATGCAAACAGACACCACGAAGATGCAAAGCGCGCAGAGCGGCATCGAAAGACTAGGAAAAAGGGTGCGAGCGTGCTCGTTACATTGATCTCCACGCTGCGATACCCACTGTGCCACATGGAACGCGCATATCCCTACACATGCAAAGAGTCACCACGGCGATTCACAGTGATCAGAGAGGCATCGAAAGAGTGGGAAAACGAGCGGGAGCGCGTTCATTACATTGATCTCCACGCTGCTACAGCTGCAGTACCACAGGTAAAGGGCATAATCCTACCTATGCAAAAAGACGCCATGAACATGCAAAGCAAGGAGCGCAACGTCGAAACACTAGCGGAAAGAGCAGGAGTGCGGTCTTTACATTGATCTCGACGGTGCTACACCTGCTGGGCCACATGGAACGCGCATATTCCTACACATGAAAAGACACACGACGGCAATGCACAGCGATCAGAGAGGCATCGAAAGAATAGGAAAAAGTGCATTAGCGTGCTCGTTACATTGATCTCGACGCTGCTGATCTCCTCTAGATGTAGATAACCTACCAGACTATCCATCTGATCAAATGAAGGTTATGTTTCAGCTCGTGAAAGAGGTGCACTCTTGTATGCTGCAAACCTCAAAAGGTAAGGCTGAAATAACTGTGGACATAAAAACCATTAAAAATGGTCAAAAAACATCGAATCATGGTTAGCTGGCATGCACAAGAGGCTGGATGAACTCGAGGAGAGGGACACGAAATTTCACAGCATTTGTCAAGAACTTTCATGCTTAAAGAAATCAATTGATGAGCAGCGCAATCGAAATGATTTCCTGCAGTCTCGATTTGATGAAGCTGAAGATAGATCACGCCGTGATAACTTAATCTTTCGGTGTATATCAGATGCTATGGAGTCCTGGGCAGATACCGAATCTAAGCTATTGGTAGCATTGTTTGAGGTCGTCGACTCGTGCTCTGGTACTTTAATCCAGCGTGCACACCGCCTGGACATTTTTTCACATGATAATTGTCGTCTTGTCATAGCGAGATTCACTGAATCAAAAATGAAAGCAAAGATACTCTCCTTCCGTAATGAATTCAGATCAAAAGGCATCACTATCTGTGAAGATTTCTCGCCTGCAACACGCTTGGCTCGAAAAAAACTGTTTGAATTCGGTAGCACCCACGCTGGCCCTCGCTCTTTTAAACTGCGATACAACAAGATTTGCTTCAATAACAGAAGCTTTATGTATAACGCAATCACCGGTACTGTCGACGAGGTCGTGACACGTAGCGAACATGGTGTGCAGGGGACAGTGACCGGTGACACTGCCAATGGGATTGTCACACGTGGCGAAGCCAGTGGATTACATACCGAGGCTGCATCGCAGCTTGTATCATAGGGAATCGCGAGGGGCAGTGGGAAGTTATCTAATGTGTCAGTCCTTTATACCAACCTCAGAAGCGTTCTTAACAAACACACTAACTTATCTTCAGTCATTGATACATGTACACCTCCCGTTATTGCACGATCAGGATCATGCATGATCATGCGATCATGCGTGAAATCATGCGTGATTACGATCACGCATTATTTAAACTGGTGCTCGCATGTAGCTAACATCATATCATCGGCTAACAAAACCTTGGGATTTCTGAAACGCGAACTCCGCAACGCTCCTCAACAAGTAAAACTACTAGCATATAAAACACTGGTTAGGCCAAAACTCGAATACGCATCACCCATATGGCATCCTCACCAGATTTACCTCAGCAACGCATTAGAATCCATACAGAACCGCGCAGTAAGATACATTCACTCGACATACTCATATGATATCAGCGTATCCCCATTAAAAGTAGAGTCTGGTTTGGACACACTAGCGCACTGTCGCCGTATCGCGGGCTTATCATTATTCCATAAATTCTTCACCAGCTCGCTTCGACAGCCACCCTACATTCTACCACCTTCACGCATATCGCTGCGCACAGGCCACCCACTAAATGTTGCTCGCCCTAGCGCGCGCACTGTCACCTGCTCGTCATGATTTTTTCATCGTACAGCTAAAGACTGGAACGGTCTTGCCCACCACGTCGCTGCCATCACCACCTCATCTGCCTTCGTGGATGAAGTAACGAGTATTCTGTCTTTAAGATAAGATAGTGGGCAACCTCCTGTATTTTTGTACCACCCACCCCTTATGTAATACCCCGCAAGGGGTCCTTAAGGTGATAAAATGAAAATGAAAAATGAAAACAGAAACCTGCCTCCCAATACACGTGTCTGATTTTGAAATCTTTCACGACGCTAATCTTTACTCGATATATCGTTCCGATGGGACGGCGAAACGTGGGGTTGCTGTTCTGCTTGCCATTTCAAAAGATATTCCTTCTACATGCATTCAAATCTGCAGCGAGTTGGAGCTAGTTTTCGCTTTGGTAGTCCTCGATCATCTGAAAACAATCGTTGGTGTATGCTACCGCCCTCCATCCTATTCGTCCACATTTACTAACGAACTTCGTGATGTTTAAACTCGGTTCGCATACGCTATCATACATCACCACTCTTTATACACGGAGACTTTAACTTTCCAGGTATCTTGTGGACTGCTCATCCACCTTATTCATCGCCGCCCTTGTCCCAAGCTAAAGAATTCTTAGATCTATGTACATTGTTTTCGCTAACACAGTTGGTAACGCAACCCACTAGGACTGTAACATATACTCCAAATACTCTAGATTTAATCCTAACCACAAATCCAGAGCTAGCTACAGATCTAACATATCTGCCAGGTATCAGTGATCCTCTTCTGCTCAATTTCGTCATTAATACGCCACGTCCTAAAATGAATAAAATAAAGAAAAACATCCTAGATTTGCCGCTATTAATAATGAACTATCTATATTTATAGATCATTTTCTTTTTAATTTCGATACCCGCTCTGTCGAAAAAAATTGGCTACTGTTCAAAGCGAAGGTACACCAACTATCAGGCAAATATATTCTTAAGCGCGTCGTCACCTCTAACCCTCAAGCACCCTGGTAGGATTCATACATCAGGCGACAACCTAACAAAAAGAAACGTTTGTTCCGTCTTGCCAAACTTTCACCTTCTATTGAGCGATAGTCGACATACAAGACTTCTTCCGACACATACGTAAGAACCCTGAAACTTGCAAAAAACAGTTTCTTGTCTTCTACTTTAGCATCTATATTGAAAACAAATGTTAAAAAATTCTGGCGCATTATACACCCTGCACAGGACCCTTTAATTACATTGCAAGATACCTCCGGCAACATAATCACAAATAACCTTTGTGCTACCATACTGAATAGAACATTCACTGAAAGCTTTTCCTCAAGCATGACAGTTGATCTTCCAATATGCCGCATCACAGATTTTCCATTATGTCACCAATAACTATTGATGCTCCTGGCATTGCTAAATTAATCGAGTCTTTGAAGCACGATTCATCTCCGTGGTGTGATGAAATTAGTTGTAAATTCCTAAAAAGTACCTGCGCTTATAGTTTAATTATACTAACAAAACTGTCCCAGCAGTCGCTCGATTCATCAAGCCTCCCTAACGACTGGAAAATCAGGAAGGTAGTCCCACTTCACAAATCCGATAATAAGCACTTGCCTCAATATTATCGTCGCATTTCACTGACTAGCACATGCTGCAAATTACTAGAACATATAATCTTTAAACACATCGCCACCTTTCTTGATAATAACTGTTTTTTTTTCTTCTGCGCAAAAGGGTTTCCGTCAAACATACTCCTGCGAAACGCAGTTACTCTCATTCACTGATAAATTGCATTGCATTCTTGACCAGCCATCTTGCGCCGATGGCATCTTTTTAGATTTCGCGAAAGCTTTTGACAAAGTATGCCATCAATTGTTGCTTTATAAATTCGGTCATCTTAATCTTGATCCACATGTCTTTAGATGGATTCAATCTTTCCTTCTCAACCACTGGCAGTTTGTTTTCACTAATGGCACAACCTCGCCGCATACTAACGTGCTATCTGGTGTACCACAAGGATCCGTCCTCGGACCCCTTCTATTTTTAATTTATATTATTGACCTTCCGTCTACCCTATCTTCTGCCAGCCACCTTTTTGCTGACGAATGTGTAATTTTCCGTGAAATACGTAACCTGAACGACAATAATACTCTCCAGACCGATCTTAATTTGGTCTATAGCTGGTGTAAAATTTGGAAAATGGAATTAAATACTAACAAATGTAAGTTCATGCATGTTTCTCGCTGCTCTAACAATCCCCCTTCTTCTTATTGTCTTAATGGCATTCCTCGTGATTCCGTCGCATCATATAAACATCTAAGCGTACATATATCACAAAACTTAATATGGAATGCCCATACTGAATACGTTACCAATAACGCTAATCGCATGTTAGGGTATTTACGTCGCAACTTCTCTGATACTCCTTCGTCCTTAAAACTCCTACTTTATAAACCACTAACACGACCTAAACATGAATACGCGTCATCTATATGGGACCCTGGACATGAAAATCTTATATATTCTGTTGAACTTGTACAAAATAACTCTGTTCGCTTCATTTTTTCAAATTACAACCGTACTGCAAGTATCACAGCCATGAAAACTAACCTTTCGCTCCCGTCTTTAAAAACTCGTCGGAAAATCAGTCGCCTCACTGTATTCCACAAGGTATATCATCACGTCACGCTACATGACGATCTTATTTCCCCACCGGAATACATCTACCATCGCACTGATCATCGGCACAAGGTTGGCATCCAAAGTGCCAAACTGAAGCTTGTTTTCAGTCATACCTGCCCCAGACATCTGTAGAATGGAACCGCCTCCCTCCCGATATTGCAGCCATTGAGGATAATCAACGATTCCGTGATGCACTACCAACCTTTGTTTGTTTTGGAGAATGTTGAAATTAGGTTCTAACAAAATTCACTGTATTGTATTTCTTGTCTTTGTAACCAATATTACCTACTCCCCTCTGTAATGCCTTTGGCCCTGAGGGTATAATAAATAAATAAATGAATAAATATTAAATAAATAAATAAATATTCGTAACCATGCAAAGAGGCACCACGAAGATGCACAGCGCGTGCAGCGGCATCGAAAGACTAGGAAAAAGGAATCGAGCGCGCTCGTTTTATTGATCTCCACACTGCGACACCTATTATGCCACATGGAACGCGCATTGTCCTTCACATGCAAATACACACCACGAAGATGCGCAGCGCACAGAGAGTCATCGCAAGACTAGGGAAAAGGGCGCGAGAGCGCTCGTTACATTGATCTCCACGCTGCGACAGCTGCTGTGCCACACGGAACGCGCATATTCGTAACAATGCAAAGAGACACCACGAAGATGCACAGCGCGCACAGCGGCGTCGAAAGACTATGAAAAAGGGCGCGAGCATGCTCGTTATATTGATCTCCACGCTGCGACACCTACTGTGCCACATGGAACGCGCATATTCCCACACATGCAAAGAGACACCACGGCGATGCACAGTGCTCAGAGAGGCATCGAAAGAGTAGGAAAACGGGCGCGAGCGCGCTCGTTACATTGATCTCCTCGCTAATGCACCTGCTGTGCCACTGGAAAAGGGCATATTCCTATACATGTAAAAAGACTCAACGAAAATACAGAGCGATCATTACAGCGGCGTCGAAACACTAACGGAAAGAGGGCGTGCGTGGTTTTTAGATTGATCTCGACGGTGTGACAACCGCAGTGCCCCAGGGTAAGCGCATATTCCTACACATGCAAAGAGACTCAACGAAAATGCACAGCGATTACAGTGGCATCCGAACACTTACGGAAAGAGCGTGAGCGTGCTGTTTAAATTTAATATGACGGTGCGACAGCTGGTGTGCGACAGGGAAACTGCATATTGATACACATACAAAGAGACCTCACTAGCATGCGCAGTGAGCACCGCAGTGTCGAAACACTAACGGAAAGGGCACGGTGCATAAATTGTTCTCGGCAGGGCATCTCAGTAGGCACATATCGGTAGCGCGCTTGGGAAGCTTCTGCAGCCCATTTGGTAAATATTACATGCCTAAAAAGTTCTTTGATTTATTCGCAGTAGATGTATTTTGGTGATCGTGATACGTAACTCAATATAGAACGATTTATAAACGGTTGTGACATTGTTGTTCCATAATCTCACGTGTGCATGCGACCGTGAACTCGGCTAGGCAAACTATATATACAGGCGTTCTGACGACCTCGAACTGCACTTAAAACGAGGAACGGTCACAATAATGGTGGAAGTATTGGCTTCTCTCACCCGAAGGGCGCCGAGGCGCGGAGTATTTCCATCCTGTGCTGCGTCGAAAGGCCAAGTCGTCACGAGCGAACATGCTGCACTGTCTATACACATGCGCATATTGACACGTGTACTTATCTTTATCGGACGACCACGTTTGGCCGCCTAACAAATGTTATCGTGCAGCGCAGGACGCGCCTGCATGTAAAATAAGTTTCTGGAATGTTATCGATGGTTCCGTCCACTGTCTTTCACCGCAACTTGTGTAATCTGATTGCATGTATGCGCGACGCGAATAGTGTAGAACTTTGTGGAAGACACGTGGGTCCCATCGGTTAATCTGGAACATTCGACGGCTGATCTATAAAAGCCGACGCGCTTGACCCGCTGATCAGATTTTCGACGATCGCCGAGCGTGTTCGCCGCTATCGTTGTGCTATAAGTGTAGCCTGTTTTGTGGGCACAGGTTCGCCCAATAAAAGTTAGTTTTGTCGTTCACAGTATTGCTACTGTGTTTATCAACGTCACGACCACGTGACAATGTATACCCCGAAAGCTTTCACTCCCGAACGGATCGCAAGGCTGCGCTAGCGGGTCCTTTGTGACACAGGGCCCATACCGCAACCTTCAATAATAATAACGTCCACGATGCGCTCGCTTTGATCGCACAAGGGGGGCATCTCAGTAGATACATATCGGCAGTGCGCTTCGGAAGCATTGCGAATTCCTTTTAACGTGATCATGGACCTTCTTGAAACAGAACAGCGTGGTATTCACAGGGACAGCAGGGAGAAACGACACGGTCGAGCGCTGACTTGCAACTGACGTTTATTGCTTGGAACGAAGCATATATAACCGCTCCAAACAACAGAAGAAACCAAAAAAAACTATGCATATAATCCAAATCATTCCTTCACGCTGCACTGAACAGGGGAGATACCTGTAATCATATCTGTAAGCTAACAGAGTATGAGTGAAAATAGCTTTCTCGGCGCCAGATAAGGTTGGGAAGATGTGCAAAATGGTTAACAATGAATTCGTTCCAAGAGAGTGCAACATTAAACATGAAAATCAATTCGTCTATTTAAAAGAGGGCGTTGCCTACGCCAATCCGTTGTCATGTAGCAGGCTTTATCTCGGTCAAACCGGGAGATGCCGCAAAGAACGCCTGAAGGAGCGCAACAACAATGTGCATAATTAAGTAAAAGGGCATCTGGGCATCCACTGTAGAGACTGCGACACTAGGGCCTGCCACCCTGACTTCGCTAGAACACAAATTTTAAGTAAACATAGTAACCAACTAACCCGAGAAATCATCAAACCAGCGCACATCGCCTGTTCAAAAGTCTCATGCGTCAGTAGCCCCTCCCTATCCATTACGTCCAAAGAACTAGCAAGTTTAGGGGGGTAAATATGATCATTACAGGTATCTCCCCTGTTCAGTGCAGCGTGTAGAAATGATTGTGAATATATGTATGGTTTTTTTTTTGTTTCTTCTGTTGGTTGGAGTGGTTGTATATGCTTCGTTCCAAGCAATAAATGTCAGTTGCAAGTCAGCGCTCGTCCGTGTCGTTTCTCCCTGCTGTCCCCGTGAATACCGCGCTGTTCGGTTTCAAGTATGTCTTACCAACTCGCCCAAACGTCTCGTTTAGCATGGATCTACATCATGAGCACTTTCGCACTATTGTGAAGAGTACAAGCACTCTGTTGTGAAGGAGTAAAATCTCTCTGTTAGGAGTACAAGCACTCTGTTTGAGGGATTAGAAGCACTCAGTCTGTGGGAGTACTATTACCCTGGGGTTGCGAGTACTAGCAGTCTGCGGAAGAGTACTAGCACTCCCTGGCTTTGGAGTAATAAAACTGTCATGGGGAGTTATTCTACTTTCTTACGAAGGGGGTTGATCAACTCTCGAATAGGGAGGGAAATATGGGACAAGCAGGTACTCCTTTGTTTTTGTCTTTGTTTTTCGAGTGTTCGCACCCATTTACCACGTACCCTGTCTCCGATCCCCACTGACACATGTCCGCGTCAAACTGGTTCTTCGAAGAGCGCCGCATAAGAACACCATGCCCCATAACGGGTTCTGAAAGTGGTCCGACAATTAGTTTCGAACCATGTTGCTTCAGCGCAACAGCCCGACGCGCTCCGCATTGGACATGCGACCATTATTTACGAACGGCTTTACCAAGGTTGCCGGGAAGATGGTTAGAGACATAGATAAGAAGGTTAGCCCCCAAAAAGCGCGTAAAGTGCCCTAATAATTTCAGTAAAACTTCTGTAGTGACGAATCTGTACATGTCCAGTAAAACAGAGTAGCGCAAACCAGGACGACCACAAAATGACAGGAACACACACAGAAGCGCTTCTGCGTGTGTCCCTCTACATTTGTGCTCGTCCAGGTTTGCGCTATTCTCTTTTACTGTACCCTAAGAATGCCAGTCGTAATAATATTTATATACAATCGGCAGGCTCCCAGTATGCCGCACCAGCTAACTGATGCAGTATCCAGAGTGACACTGGGCCCCTTATACTAAAAACACTAGGTTCACTTGCACTGTATAGTGGGCCTTAGTGGCACAGTATTTTTCAGTTGGGTAGGCAACCATATTTGCGGTTTGGTAGGCTTCGCACCATGTGCACTGTCTGGCTGCTGATCACGAGTTCGCGGGATCAAATCGCGGCAACGGTGGCCGCATTTTTATGTAGGCGAAATGGGAAAACATCCGTGTACTTAGATTTAAGTGGGAGTTAAAGAACGCCAGGTTGTCGAAATTTCCGGAGTCCTCCACTACGGCGTGCCTCATAATCAGAAAGTAGTTTTGGCACGTAAAACCCCGTAATGTTTGTTTAATGTGCACTGCCTGGGACATGGCCATAGTGTAATACGGTGGTGATAACACCATCGTCCGAAACACAATTAGTGCACTTTAGCGAACTTTCTTTCTCCAATTTTTGGCACTTCAAAGTGGGGGTGCAGGACTTAAACAGGACGCGGCTTGCTTGAGTAAATACGGTAGCTGCTCTCAAGTATTCCGTATGTTTACAAAATCTCGCTAAGTAAGCGTATGTGGTGTACTATCTCCAGGCGGCAATGACCGACGAATGCGGCAACGACAGCAGTTTCTGTTACATTTAGGGTGGTTCTGTTGAGCGAAGTAAAGAACTTTCACTGCAGTAATGGCGAGGAATCGCAACGGCAGCGCCATTCCAGCAGAAAACAACCTCGTCGCCAGCATCTCAAGTGCTACATGTATACGCAGTAGCATCACCTATCGGTAGCTGTCTAGGTTGTCATTTAGCGAGAGCACCTAGTCTAGGATACTATAAACAGGTGTATTAGTTTCATTGCGAAACAATTACCACTAGTGAATAATTGAGTTCACATAATAACCCGGCAGAAAAAAATTATAACTCATTGTAGGTTTTTATAAGGTGGCGACGGAAAACACGGACAGCTTTGGCAACGAAAATAATTTTATTCAGGTTCCGCCTTCAAGTGCCTACGTTGATGTAATACCTTGGATGCTGCCTGCTGTCTTCATTGATCAATACTCATAGCCACCCCAGGAGTCCCTGACGTTGCAATTTCGACTTCCTCCGTGCTCAGTGGTTGTGCGCTGTTCGAGACATCCAGACGCACCACGGTTGCGTCCATGGTACTCGAGAGGCTCACTACCGTGCTGTCAGAGAATTTCATCGCGAGCATGCCTTCGTCACCAGACACGTCCGTGGCCTCATCCGAGCTAACATGGCTTCTTCCTCCATCGCCACCAGCTGCTACACCAGATGCATTGGCCGGCTCCGATGCCGCCACGGCGGTTTCTGTTTCGAGCATTGAGTATTCGTGGTCATGGATCTCGCTCGTTGTGTTCAGCGTACCGGCTTCCGGAACCAAGCTATGCTCAGGCGCACTGGAACTATTCGAGTTCCCTACAGCCTCGTCCGAGCGCACAGTTCCAATAGCCTTCGATGCGGCGCAAGTTGGGTTCGCCATTTCCATCGGGACTGTACTTCCAGCAGAGGACCCCTTGACTACGTTTCTCACGGGGGCTGTAGCCGCCGGTGTCTTCGCGGTAAGACTCCTCCTTGTCAGGCTTGTCGCAGCCACCGGTATTTTTGCGGAGAGCTGCTTCGTATCCTTCCGTGCCAATATGACAGTGCCAATGATGAGGACTACCATGAACGCAATGACCGCCGCACCCACGAGGAGGAGTAAGATGGGCCTGCAGATTGACGAGTGGTATTGATTAGCCCTTTTATGAGAAAATCTGTTGCTTAGGAAAGCAACTGCTGCTGTCCTGTTACAAGATTCATCTTTATATATGTATGCAGTATAACGCGAAGGTTGTAGGTTAAGTCCCCGATGGCAACAAGTTATGACCTCGTCCACTTTCGTTTCCATTGTCTTCATCATTTTCTATACTTTACTTACATTGCCAGCCAACTACCAACTACCCCTATGCCTCCCTTGAATTGATCGCCGGTTGACTTTACATTGACGCGAGTATATATATATATATATATATATATATATATATATATATATATATATATATATATATATATATATATATATATATATATATAGCGAAGAAAAAGAGTACGACGCACGTTCAATAAGCACAGTATATGTGACTGACATAGGCTGGTCCACCAGCCGAAACGGCAGTCAGTATGCTATGCTTATTGAACGTATGTCGTACTGTTTTTCTTCACTTTACTACAGTGGCCAGCGTGATTTCCTCAGCCATAAATAAACACACACACACACACACACATATATAAATATATATATATATATATATATATATATATATATATATATATATATATATATCATAAGAAGCCACCAAACACTGACACTAAGGACAACATAGGATAGGGTAATTATTTCAGCTTGTTCACTGAAATAAAGCAACGATAAACTAATGGAAGTGAAAGTTTATGAGAAAGCAACTTGCCGCAGGTAGGGAATGATCCCACAACCTTTGCATTACACGTGCGATGTTCTGCCAATTGAGCTACCGCGGCACGGTTTCCCCATCCACTTTCTTGGGTATTTATGTTTCCTAATAGAACCCTGGGAGTGTTAGCCAGCACCGCCCCTCACAGACCTTGGCGGTGGATGCGAAACCTCCCTTCGGCCGTAGGCGTCGTGAGAACGTGATCTTTTTGGGTGAAGGCATCCAGTCAATGAGCCGCACATGCTACCTGAAGGCATCAATGCTGCCCGATTCGAGACCCTCGTTATGTAATAAACTAACGGAGGTTAAGGTCCCAATTTTATTAGTCCTATAAGAAGCCAACAATGCCACCAAGGACACATAGAGGAAATTACTTCTGCTTAATAAATGAAATAAAGAAATGATAAATTAATAGAGATGAAAGCGAAGTCACCACGATTGAACACCATTGTAACTTGGATATTCTTAAATTGCATAAGCTTTCCCTGAATTGCCTGTGGTATAAAATATTTTTCTTATTCATAGTAATAGCATTTGACATGGTTGGCAGGCTTCGCCGATGACGTAAATTGTAGTTCCGGTTAGAATTGCATTTACAAGAACTTGATAAAAAGATGGATTCCGCTAAGCCAAATTTTGCCTTCAGTTCGCCTACTTCGGGCGAACCAAAGTGTACATCATTGCTCCGCTTATCCGGCATTTTCGTTCAGGCGACTTCCGTTTATTTGGAGTCAACTGTAGTTCACGTTAAGTTAAAATCGCGTAATTTTCCCTAGGCTTTCTCGTGGAGCATGCGCGCACAGCATGGTTATAATAGCTGTGTCGTTTCTTCCACGGGAGCAACTGAACGTGGTACATTAATAGCATCCTATACTTTCAGCACCCATCACCTTCCCTTGGTCGCGAATCTTATCAAGGAGGGCAACAGAATCGTGCTTACAGACTGAATCGTAACTACAACAGTCGGCCGAGAGTGCTTTGTTGGCAGCTGCTCGAGCCGCCAGGGTGGCCCAATGAGTGGCTACGGCGTTGCGCTGTCGAGGTCGACGTCGGGGGCTATAATCCCGGTGAACCACAATCCCCCAGAGGCGAAATGCAAGAAAGCTCGAGTATAAAGCAGTATGGCTTGGCAGCACGCTAGGGAACGTCGTCTAAATTATACAAGAGCCTCCCCTAACCCCCCCCTAACCCCCCCTTCCCACCACACACACACACACACACACACACACACACACACACACACACACACACACACACACACACACACACGCACTATATGGCGTGCCTCGTGATCAGGCCATGCTCACAAGAAGTAAAACTCAATGTCAATTTGCAGCTGCTCAAAGCAGGATAGGTTAAGTAGGGTAGTAAAGTAGTTGATCAAAGCTACTGCGCTTGTTTGTTGCATTTATTTGTTGCGGCTACCAGCGGCTAATTTCGTCCACGTTGATTGCTCGTTACATTATTATCTGCATTTCAGGTAAACATGTAAATTAATTTCCACTATGCTTTCTGTAGCGTCATTTCGTGTGTTATCATATGGATGTGGTTAAAATACATGGAGTCTCTCATATTCCCTTGTGTGATTGCGATACTGTCCAATAAAGAATCGCACACTGGCACTACTACTAAACGACATGCGTCATAATCAACAGTGTAAGTGTATTTGTGCCTACTTCAGTGTCTAAAAGGTAAGTAATATTATATTACCGCCGTATTTCACGAACCGAGTATATTATACGCCTGCAAGTACTCATTGCAGCGTCATATTCTCTGACACCCCGCAATACTGTTCCCTTGGATCAGCACTCATACTATTGATAAAACATACCACGAGTTATTCTACGCAGTACTTAACGTGCGCAGCTCACCTCTTTATTTCTCTTAACCTTAACTGGATGTCAATGTTCGGCGTTTGCTGTCTAAAACGTATTGCATGACCTCTTCTTTCCACACAACTCCAATCATTGTCTAATTCAGTTTTGCTGTGCTATTGTCGATTTGCGTTAGCACGGTTATTCTTGTTACCGTGAATGCTTTTTCCTCTTCTTCTGTTACTACGGCAACATTCACGGCTGCTCTGGAGTGCTTCCAGAAGATAAAGACTCAGGCAGCGAATGGACTCGCGCAACTTGCCACGCTTGCTCTTTGTGGCATTCTTGCCCTGTAGCTTAGCAATTGCAGAATGCATCACTTAAATAGTGTTATGCAAAACTATGTCGGTATTGCTTTGTACCTGGTTTCATAATTTCTTCCACTACGAGTTCCGACTTACATTCAGTTATCATCAGATTCACTTTATTCATTTATCTTGAGATCTACTTAGGATGCGTGTCTCCTTAGATTGATTCACAACGCCGTCAAGCCGTCGCGACTTGCTCCTCTGTAAAAATATAATAGGCTATTTGTCCTGCAATGCGGAATATAGGACGATTAGTCATCCTTACCAGTCAGCAAGTGCTTAAACAACAGCAATGTCAGAGCACTTTTGTCCATCACTCGTCCGAAAAAGGGCATGTTATTCCTTAATTGTATTCGGCCTTTATTACTAAAGGAAGGGTAGTTAATCATACTCAGTAGTCTAATATCCAGCACGGAGGTGCTCGACGCGAGCATTTATGGTTCAAACTCCGGATCAGAAAACTTCACCGCAACAAAGCTTTCGCATTGGCGTATTGTACAGGAGCAGTTGCAAAAGTGGTAATGCGTTGCTGGGAAGCACAAATTCTCAGAATTCAAGTCTACACTACTCGAATATTGTGCCCATGTAAGACAGAACAACACACCAAAGGCTCCTATGGCGTCCGCCCTAATAGGTCTAACGGTGGTTTAGCTCGACAGACAGCAACAACAAGTCGCACAAAGCGCCACCGTAATCAAAAACATTGCAGGCCATTTCACTGTCGTGCTTAGCGCATTCGGGAGATATGCTGCGAAAGCATCTGGGGAGAATTTTCGGGTCTTTTTATCAGTGCTCGGTAATTTTGTACTAAACACGAGAGCTACCATTTGATGCCTATCTTGCACTTCTCTACAGGAAGCCGTTCTCTGAACGTTCTTCGTATGTGGTGGAGCGATGCGCGAAGTTAAAAAGAGATTTTATAGTCTCTTCTAGCACAACCGAACACTCAGAGGCATGTTGGTACCGGTGGAGTGCTGTAAGCTGCCTTCAAGAGACTGCGCTACGGCCAAATTGAGATCAGCTTCCAGTCCCTAGGTTTACACCATACTGACCATTGTATAACGACCGCAAAACCATACAGCATACATGGTTATACCTCCAGTTCTCGTGCAGAGTCTTCGTCATAATGCCCCAGAGACTGCTAGCAACGCGAGCGTTGAGGCGGAGGCCAAACATTGGCCACACACAAAAACTCATTCGCCACCCCAAAAATACTGTTGGCCAAAGTACACCTGCTGTTTTTGTGCGTTGAACAAGCTGGCCAGGATGTACAATTGGATTGGTATTATACGCCATCTCCACGAATACTATATTATAAAGAGAGAACGCGTGTCGTCGGTAAGCCTGAAAAAGAGAGAGCTTGCATATCCTAATATTTTTGCTAGGCAATTGTGTATAGAAGCAGTACGAGCTTATCTTTCTTCTGAATCATGAGCTTCACTTTCTACAGAAGGAGTTTACGAGCAAAGAGACAATGGCTCCTAGTTCAGAGCTTCTTTGAGACTGCTTCCTGACCTGTGTAACCTGTCCTAGCACTGATTTTTTAAGGGTCCCTCACTAGGTCTGACTTTTTTGAGCTGGTAAGGGCATAGCATGCAATGCGCGACAACCATCTTGCCTGCGCGACTGGCCGCTCGAGGCCCTTTGCGTGTATTCGCGGGCTACTTTCATGCTCGCAAAAACACTGCTCCCAAAAAACGTATTGAGCAACGGAAAGCTCTATCGGGAGTTTTTCATGTTACTCTACAATTTTCTCATTGACACTTTTCATCTAATTATAATATTTGAGAAGTTCATTGAATTAGGTGGAACGAAAAAGAATAACAGAGAGTTTTAGATTTGGCGGACGCAAGCGTTGGAGCCCGCTAGCGCTTGGGACCACGGTACTGCACACGCGTAGACCGGTCTGCGCATGCGCAATACCGTGGCACCAAGCGCTAGCAGGCCCCAATGCTTCCGTCCCCCACATCTAAAACTCCCTAATAATCCGAGTATCTTCAAGCGGCGGCAAAAAACATTACCTTCGTTCCGTCAGCTACGTCACATTCGCGTATATTTAAACTCTGACTGAAGTTAGCTGGGGTACCCTGTATAACAGAACGCTGCGAGTAGCGTAGCTGGTGCAGAAAATGTGTAGCACGCGGCAAATTGGAAGCACAGGGAAGTGCGGCGTGACGGCTTCGCTAATTGGGAGGTCGCGAGAGGCAGCGCATGGGTGACGCGAGTGCGCGATTCAGTGCAGTCGCCGCATACAGACCTCTGCTCATACAGCGCTTTGCTTCCATACAGACGACTCGAGCTACAACGGCGACATATCGTAGCCATCGTCGCCGCTCAACCCGTCTTGCGCTGCAATACGCTTTTGTTCTCGCGCATTCGTTCGACCAGTGACGAGAGCGGCCCTTCATCGCGGGGACGTAGTGCCACGGGCTTCTGTGGCCACAACACCCAAGGGAGCGCCACATCGAGCCTTACTCGTATCTGCTCGCTATTTCCTCTTGCAGGAGCAGCGATCCCCGACACACATGCTGGTACCGCGGACTGATCTCACCAGCTGACACCGCGGAAGAGCGTAGTGCTCCCCACCTCGCACCGTCATTGCCCCCCTCCGAAGCGCAGATCACGCACCCGGCTGCAGCTGCCGTGGCCGCCATCAACTCAGCGCATGCGCAGGCCGTTCCCCCCCCCCCCTTGTCCGCTGCTTTCCGCCTCATGTATTTACTGTAGCCTCCTCCTCCGTTGTCCTCGTTGGACTGTCTTCGCTTTTGCAGGGGGCGCGAGGTTACTTTTTTCGCCACCCGCCGCACTCCGCGTTCCCTCTTTAATACTTCGCTCCGCTTGTTCGCTTGGTTAGGGCGCAAACATGGTCAATCCGGCCGGCCGTGCTGCCCCCGTCCGCCTGCGTGTGGGTGGCTCTATAGTCGAGACAGACGAGCGGTCCCAACTTTGCAATCCGCACGCCTGCTCGTCTCTCATTGGCTGGTCTGAAGCGGACGGCGTCGGGCGTCATCACGGCAAACATGGTGCTTGCTCGAAGTGAAGCGAGGACGCGAGGCCTAAGCTACAGCCGCGTCAGAAACAGTATATTTTTATCTTTTTTGTGATTTTTACTAGAGTTATCTGGCATCCACGGAAATCGCCATCGAATGAAGCCAGCCGGTGTAGCCTTCCAGGCCTCATCAGTACGTGCAATCGCCGACAGAAACAGACGGAGCTCAGGAACTGTGTGATGTGTTTACGAGAGCGGCCGGAAGAAATATTTGAAGCAGTCGACTTCGTGCTTTTTTTTTTGTGCCATGCTTCACGTGTGCGTCGCACACGGGAAGTCCATCACCTAAACGTGCATGCAAGCAGGACACATGTTCAGAGCGTGGCGAAATAGTGTCCGATCGGTGCATCCAGCGTACGCGATTGGTATCTGTTCTGCGCAAGCGGTTCGTTCCCGCGAAGTGGTGAACGCCAGTCCTTCGCAACTTTCAGAAGTAATGATACGAGCAATAGCGGTAAGTTTTTATTGCCTCGTTATCGGTGCAATTCCGCGTGTGCTTTACTGCGTGTGAGCCGTTTCGCCGGCTGCGATGCGCCGTGGTGACCACGACGTTCGAGCTTTGTTCTTGCTGTTATGAAATGTGTTCGCGAGATACAAATTGTGATACATATGTGCTGTGTGTCGCAGCGTTACTGGGTGTAGAAGTGCTCGTTCTATGCGATGGGCGTGTCCTCACAAGTGAACTGTGCAAAAGTGTTGCCGATCGCGTTTTCATATGTAGTACCCTTATAGATAAGCCCTATGACACCGGCCTTTTCTGCTTCCTGAATGTATCGTTCGTTTCAGAAGTTGTTACTGCTGTTAGGAATGGCCGTACGGGTTGACAACGTGCCAGCTATTTCAGCCCACTGCACGTGTTCCAATCCAACCGGACGGGGCGCACTTCAGAGAACTGCGAATAACCGGCAGCCACGTGGTGCGGGATCAGCTCAGGCATGTGCTATCCAGCGTGCCACCCGGGACGGAGCAGAGTTCTACGAAGCCCCTCTGACGTCGGCTCCGGACATTTACACCTGTGTGTGTGTGTGCGGCACTCAAACCTGTGCAATAAGTATATGTGAGCCTGCCTCCTCCAAAAGGGTGAGTCATCTTCAATGACGTCGAACTATGACGTCGAGCGGAGAGGATATAAGTAGCGATTGTCGGCTGCTAGTGCGTCCTCATCGTAGTGAGCTGGGTGCTCGTTGTCATGCTAGAAATGTACTCGTGAACGGTGCGCTCGTAAGCTGTTTGCTGTATGTTAGTCTTGCGGGCTCCATATGGGAGTCACGCTAGACTGTCGATGTATCTCTTGTCTAAAATGTAAATAATGTAAATAAATCCTGCTCTCATAAGTCCCGATGAAGAGTCAAGCTCCTTCTTACAGCTACGACTGCCAAATCTTACATCTGAATGGCAACAGTGAGATCGGCCTACAGCTCGTAGATCGTCCGACAACTCTAAGAAATGGTGGCAGAGGCGAGATCGTCTGACGAATCTAATAACTGAATGGCAGCAGTGAGATCGGCCTACGGCTCCTAGATCAGCATACGGCTCCTAAATCGGCCTACGACTCAGGAGACAGCATCGGCAGCTGACGGACATTTGGACATGGTGACCCACCGGCATCCTGATCAAGTTGGAGGCAACTTGGGATTGACCACCTCTTGCAACTAACTGGATACGGCGGAGAAGGACTGGTGATATGGTGCTCCTTCAGTGGGTGAGCGTTTGGTTTTGGCTGTAAGATTTACCAGGCTTCAATTTCTCTGCGTGTCTGGATTTGATTCGCTGGGGATCTCATACTTGCATTTTGATTTGCGTGGGTATCGCAACAAGTATTGTGTGACAGCAGAGCCAAAGCTTAAAGTAGCGACCATGGTCCTAATGTGTTCGATGAGGGCTTACCTGTTGTGGTTGTGTGAAGGGCTCGAGGTAGACGTAGAGAAGGACTTGATGGAAGCAGAAATTCGGAAAACTATTTTCGCAAGTTGCAATGATTTGAAATTAATTGAACACTTAGGTAAAGGAATTCTAAGCAAAAGACAGGAACAGCAATCAATTAAGCAGGAACGCCAAGAGCGCGAGCGAAAACGCCAAGAGCGTGAGCAAAAACGGCAAGAGGTTGAAAAAGAAATGGCAGCAGTGAAGAAACAGATACAGGATTTGCAGCAGTTAAACGCACGAGGAGAACAGCGGCTTAAGAAATCTGTAGGCTGGAAGCAGCGAAAGTGGGAAGTAGATAGCAGATTTTGCTCGAAAGCCGAGGAAAGTAGTAGTACCTGTGAGAGTAGCAGCGCGTTCATAGGTGAACTCGAAGTGCTAGCAGCTAAGGAAGCCTTAGTGGCAGCAGAGGCCGCTAAAGGCCAGAGTGAGAGCGACGAGGTGCTGTGCCTACAGAGGACTGTAGAGACAGCTAGGGCAGCTGCGAACAAATTGGCTCAGTTACCGCGCGTGTGCGTCGCATCTCTTGGTAGCAAGGTCGTTAGCGAGGTACAGAATGCTACGGACTTGATAGACGTGAGCACCCATGTCGAGTCAGATCTCCGTGCCGAAGAGAAGTGCCAGCTGGGCGATTCAGTTGAGAGTAGTTCTCGGGATGGCGAGCTCCGTAGCTCACGAGAGAACAACTGCATTGTTCAGGGATCGGTGCGGCTCTCCGCGCGTCTAGGTAGCCAAGAGATTAATGATTTAATTAGGAATCATTCGGACTGTGCGTGTGAGACAGCGCTCGAGACCGACGGGCTGTGTGTCGATACACAGCGTCAGCTGGACAATGCAGTAGAGGGCAGTTCACAAGAGTGCGAGTTGCATAGCTCGAGTAAAGCCTGCTGCATTGAGCCAGAGTCGGTTAAGCTGTCCGCCAGTCGAGGCAAGAATAGAGTCGCTTTAAGTGATAAGTCAGACTGTGCGGTCAAGAGACCGATCCAGGCCGATGAGAAGTGTAACGGCCAGCACGAGGCGCGAGAAGGCGACATGAAGAAGTATTCAAAGAGAAAGCGCCGCAGAAAGAAGCGCCGTAAGGATCGCAAGGCGGTGGCTAAAGCAGCAAAGCCAGAAGGCGACATGAAGGAGACTTTAAAGAGAAAGCGCCATTTAAAGCAAGCAGCCATTTTTGTGTGACATTTGATTGAGCCACAGCAGAGGACAGTGGTCAGTCTCGAAGATGAACTTCGCTCCGTACAAGTAACACGACAACTTCTGGGCGGCCCAAACTAAACAAGCGCATTCCTTCTCTGAAGCGCTGTAGGCTTCCTCTCTTCCATTTAGTTTACGGCTGGCATAGAGGATAGGATGCTCCTCGTTATCGTCGCCGACCTGACTATGTACCACGCCCATAACTCAGTCGCTTGCGTCGTATTGAACTATGAATTCGTTTGTGTAGTTTCGCACACGAAGCACAGGACGAGAAACCAATAGCGTTTTCAAACTTTGTAAAGTGTTCTCTTTGTCCGTATTCCAGTGTATGCTACTTTGTGCTTCCTTTCGGAGGGCGTCCGTTAATTGACTTGCCATTTGCGAGTAATTCGGAATGTACCGTTGATTGTATCCAACAAGTCCCAAAAATGAACGACGATCTGTTTTTGTGCGCGGCTGAGAAAATTCTCCAATCGTAGCTATTTTCAGCTCTGCCGGCCGTCTCATGTCCTGGCCGACAACATGGCCCAGATAAGTAACCTGCGAACACCCAGGCCTACACTTTTCCGCTTTCATCGTTAAGCCGGCTTCCCTCCACCGTGAGAACAGCTGTTTCAGGTGCGATACGTGCTGTTCCCAGCTGCCCGAAAAAATTGCTACATTATCAAGATATGACAAGGCGAACTCCTGCAAGTCTTTTAGGACAATATCCATTAACTTAGAGAGGCTAAATGGCGCGTTGTTCAGTGCGAAGCTGAGTGCGAGAGGGCGAAAACTGCCTACAGGTGAGATTAATGCGGCATAGCGGCTGGCACACACTGAAAGGGGAACTTGCCAATACCCCCGCACGAGATCTATAGTTGAAATTTATTTAGCAGCGCTAACTCTTTCAATTCGTTCCTCAATGTTGGGTATCGGGTACAGCTGATCCGTAGTGATGGCATTTAACTTCCTGTAGTCAACACATGGACGAGGGTTCTTGTTAGGGGTTTCTACCAGTATTAGCGGTGACGTGTAGTCACTCTCAGCGGGCTCAATAACTCCCAACTCTAGCATGCGCTGCATTTCTGCCTCCATAATTTCTCTCTGTCTTGGAGACACCCTGTAAGGCTTTGATCTTACGGGTTCGGTTGATATCAGCTCATTTCATGCATTAATAATTCGGTTCTACCTGGCCGATCGCTGAATCTGTCGATATATTCCCCTAACACCCCTTTTAGCTCATCTAGCTGCTTAGGTCTTAAAGCGTGCAAGCTTACCGAGTGTTCTACTACTTCTTCTAGGCCGATTTCAGAGTTGGAGGTCGCCCTATACTCCTTAAACTTGGTACTAGTGCCACGCTGCTCTAAGATGGTATAGTTAACGACCCCGCTCCGCTCTACATACGGCTTCATCAAATTGCAGTGGTATATCCTCACCTCCTTCCTACGACCGGGCATTTTCAGAGCACAGTTAGTGTCTGAAAGTATGTGCAACACTTTAACGGGCCTGTCCCAGTGAACTTCAAGCTTGTTCATTCTTGAAGGTTTGAGGATCATTACACGGTCTCCGGCGTTAAACGTACGAAGCCTCGCATTCTTGTAATAGAATTTGGCGTTCTTTTGAGCAACTCCCATGTTCTTTCCGACTAGTTCTTGGGTTGCGCTTAGCCGTTCCAGTAGATTTAGCGCGTATTCAACCACTGTATGACTCTCACCTCTTTCCTCCCACATCTCTCTTAACATTCGTAGTGCAGAACGGAGTGTCCTCCCATACACTGCTTCTGCTGGCGAGAACCCTGTCGCTTCATGTGGAACCGTTCGCAGAGCAAACAAAGTTGCCAGCAGACAGTTCTCCCAGTCCTCCTTATGCTCGTAACATAGCACACACAAAACTCGCTTAAGCACAGAATGCCACCTCTCTACACTGTTTGACTGAGGGTGATAGACGGAACTGTGTATTAACTTTACCCCGCGCTTTTGCAAGAATGTGGAAGTCAGTGCGCTCGTGGATACTGACCCTTGATCCGCTTGAATTTCGGCTGGAAACCCAACTCATGCAAACACTGTCAAAAGCGTGTCTACTACTTGGGTGGAGCTGAGCTCTCTCAGAGGGATTGCTTCTGGACACTTTGTAGCTGGACACAGCATAGTAAACAAATACCTGTAACCTGATTTTGGTTTTGGTAGAGGCCCTACCGTTTCTATCACAAGTCGTCTGAAAGGCTCTGTTATTAAGGGCACTACCTTTAGTGGAGCTTTCCATGTCTGTCCTGGTTTTCCCGAGCGCTGGCAGGCGTCGCATTACCTTACAAAGTTTTCTACGGCTTTGAAACAGCCAGGCCAGTAGTATTTCATAAGCAATCTTTCCTTGGATTTTTTATGCCTAGGTGGCCGGACCGCCTATTTCCATGACAGATACTCAAAAGGTTCTCCCTATACTTAGTAGGTACCACTAACTGATCTAGACTCCTACCCTTTCGATCTCTGTAGTGCCGATACAACAATCCTCCTCTCTCATGTATCGTCACGTTGCGTCTAGCAATGCCTTCTTTAGCTGTGTGATGCGATTTGGCTAAGCTGTCATCATTCTTATGCTCCGCTGCCAGTGACTCTACATCCACACTTAAGAGCTGATCAAAGTTCTCTGAGGCCGGTGGTAATAACGACCCTGTGTCGCTTGCGAGTGCATCAGCGGGCTCTTCCTGCACGGGTGAACATTGACCCCCTAGCGATACGATCTCATTGAGCTGGTCAGCTGGCAGGCTTTCCTCAACAGTTTTTTTATCACTCGAGCCTAGCTCGGATTCGGTTATTGGCGTTATCTCCTTTGCTACTTCCGCTGGAGGAGCTTATGCATTTTCCGCCGAAAGCGACGCGAATTTACGAGCCTGGCCTCGCGTCAATGCCTGTACTACGCCATCTCCCAGTTTAAGCCCTTTTTCACGCAGTAACTGATTTGAACGATTCGAAAAAATGTATGGGTACTGCAGTGACAAAAATTTGGAAACTGCAGCCTCGGTCTCTAGTTCCCCGAATGGTTTCACTGATTTTGACTTTGGCCATGGGCAGACGAGATATGCTGTGTTCTTCTACAACCTGTTTGATCCATGCTGCTTCTCGGGTGAAGTCATCTACCGTCACGTAAGACGGATGGACAATGTCCATCGTGGCGGCACTGTCTCTTAACACTCCGCATGGTTGGCCATTAACTTGCAGGTCGTGAAGATATGGGCTCAAAAGTTCCATATTCTCGTATTTTGCCTCTACGTAGAAAAAAACTACACTGGGCTTACCGCAGTTTACAGCTATATGTCCCAGTTTGCGGCATCTATAACAGCGGATTGGTCTAAAAAATTCGAATTTTCTTTTCTGCTCTTTAGGTAGTGTTTCCCCGTTTGATTTCTCCTCGCTCTTTTCTGAGGGCTTTTCCTCCACGTCTACAGGCTCCGGTCGTCTAGTCTGCGAACCCTTTTTGAACGGAAATGGTTTCCGTGGTCCATTTCGACTGTCCCAATTACCGTCCTCGGCGTTCAGTTTTCTACGCGTTGCCTACTCTTCGGCTAATTCCGCCGCCCTTTCCACAGTGTTTACATTTCCTCTGTCTTGCACCCACAGCTTAACAGATTGTGCGATGCTTCTGTAAAGGTGCTCTAGACAAATTGTCAATAATCATGTCTCTGCTCTCGTACGCTTCCGCGCTTTTCAGCCACTCGACTAGGTTGGCCTTTAAGCCGTATGCAAACTACAGATACCCCTCACTATCTTTCTTGCCTGTGCTTCTAAGCCTTTGCCGAAAAGCTGGAACTGAAAGGCAGTAGTTCTTCAAGAGACTAGCCTTAACTTTCGCATAATCATATGCATCCTGTGCACTGAGTCTGGCGATTACTTCTGCTGCCTTACACGGCAACATAGCCAGCAACCGCTGTGGCCATGTGCTCGGACCGAAGTTCATCTTCTCGCAAGTCCTTTCAAAATTGCTTAGGAACAAGCCTATGTCGGTCCCGACCTCCAATGGCTTTAATAGCCTGCCCATGGGGTATAATTCTGCATCACTTGATCGTCCCAGAGCTCCTTCGCTTGAGACAACTCCAAACGTTTGCTTTCAACTTCAAGTTGCATTTTTCTTAACTCACGTTCCTCTCTCTCTCGGTCCCGTTCTTCTCTCTCCTGTTCTCTTTTTTTCAGAAGTTCCAACCCCATTTCAATTTCTTTCTCACTGACCTGTTCGGAAATTACTTGCAGTAATTTCGATTTTAGCATTTCCTTGCGTACATCTAGGCCCAGTTTCTCGCCAACAATGAACAATTCGTCTCGTAGCAGTGTCCTTAACTCCATCTAGCTAAGAAAACACAACCTAGCTAACACTCAACAATCTAGCTTCCGTACTGTTCTAAACAGAACAACCACAAAATCAAGCCTAGAGAGTCAAAGCAAGAACCAAGCACTCGCCGCAGACACAGCACTACGTCGCAATATTCTTCTCACCGCTTTCAGCCTGTTGTCCGGATTGGGACTCAATCCCATCGCTCAATCCAATCCCATCAGTAGACGTTCTCGCGGGCACACTCTCCCGCTCGCGGCCGACCCGGGTAGGCGGTGTCGTGTTGCGCACTAAGCCTCCATCGTCGAGCTCATTCAGTTACAAGGGCGACGAGGCTAGAGCGTAACGGTGGCGTTCTTTGAAAGTTGACGCCACCGTCGTCGCAATTGGCTGGCACCACTTGCACCTCAGCTGGGCCGTTCTTAACAGTGTGTCTGCACGTTGGGGGGGGGGGGGGGGTATTGAAATTGCTGCTCTAGATAGCTGGCTATCAGACGCTCTAACATACAGGCATCCGCCTATTTTTGTTTAGATGCCAAGTTACCATTATATTATTATTATTATTGTTAATATTATTATTATTATTTTTACCATCTTCACTACGACCACATTGATTGTGTTGAAGCCAGTGTGACGCATATAGCAAAATATTTCTGGAGCTTTGTGCGCTCTCACTAAAAAGAGCGCCAAGGATGTACGTCTTCTTAATGAAAATGGTGATGTCTCAAACGCTGCTGATACTTTTGCAGAAAATTTCTGTTTGCTATATGGCGTGAAATATGCTTCAACTAACCTTCCCAGTCTGGCATGGTGTGTTCGCTATCGGACAATTAAAACCTTGTTTTCAAGTGTATAAAGTGCCTTAAACATTTTCTTTCTTGTGGTGCTGATGGTATTTTTCCGCAGAGCTTAACCTACTGAGAAGCTGTCTACACAATTGTGCACAGAAGGGTAATGCATCAATAGTAAAAGCACTGATGAAGCTAATAGTATTTAAAATATGTTTCATACATCTTGAAACGCTTATTATTAGAACTGCGCTGTCAGTGCATCTTTCGCATCAGAAGTTTATGAGAACTTTATACCCATAAAGTATCGGAATTGAAATTCATGCGCTCCGTAGATTCCGTGGACTCAGCGAGATGCCGCGACGAGCCCACTCGCCATGAGAATTCCCTTGAAACTTTGTGCTCGGATGGGGTTCCCAGAGTTATGTGACTTCCGCTGCATAGCTGTGGCCTCAAAATCTAGCCCGAGTTCGCAATGTGCACGCTGAAATGTCTTTTTGAGCGCAAAAATACATTCTAGACGAAATCCAGAATGATTTCCGGCGCTGGGGGTTGTTTTGGTCGGCGGTGCATGGACAGCACGAAAAAGTGTCGGAGAGGAATTGAAGCCCCATAAGCCCCCCCCCCCCCACCCCCGCACTCCCCTCCCCCCTCCTATGGGCGCGCCCCTGATCCAGAGAAGTCATTGGAGCACAACCAACTATGAAGAGCGGAAGAATGGTGTAACATAAAGTCTGAACAAGGCGCTCGCCAGCAAGTTAGTGGTTGACGTCGAACACAACATTTGTGATGCCGTCCTTCCGTACGTAACGTTAGCTTACAACACAGCAGTGCAAGAAGCAACAGAGATAGCGCCATTCAAGATGCTTTACGCAAGAATCTCGACGAGGACGCTTGACGCCAAGCTGCCGCACGTCACCGATGAAGAGATTCGCGAATTCGCCGCATACCCGTAGCACACCGAAGAAGCATGCCTGCGCATAGAGCATCAGCAAAGGACGCACTGCCCACACTACAATATTCGAAGACTCTGCGTGGAATACCAGACCATGCTTGGGTTTTGACCCCGATAGCCCGATGAAAACTAAGCGAGAAAAGTTTGCGACGATTTTTCGGACCGTGTAAGTCATCCGATGCATTGGTGCAGTGGAACATGAGTTCTTGCCAGACGGAATTACGCAATCATAGCGGTAGCGCTCGCGACCCGAAGTAGTCAATGTTGTGCGCCTTAGGCCCTTTTGCAAGCGCTAACCTACTCTCAGGCTTTCTGCATCTGTTTGTTTGTTTGTTGTTTCTCCATACTACATGTGTTCTTTTTTTTTATTGTGATAGCAATTGTATGGACCCTCCAAGCGAATTCTTGCCGTCAGCGTCGCCACGAGCGTCCGGGTGTATATATAATACATGCTATATACCGCGCCATGCCACATGAGACGCGCACCATGCTATCACTAAGGTTGCTTTTAAAAGTTCTTGCATGGTTGTCAAAATTACAGGATCTTTCAGAAGGGCAGCCCACAAAGAAATGTAATAAAGGAAAACACTGACAGCGCGTGTCTTTTATCTGAAATCTTCTCAGACTGAAATATTAAATGTGCGAAACAGTAACACAGCTCAAACCCGAAAATTATATAAATTTAATAATGAGGCTCTGCACTATCTCGGTATCCGCCCTGGAAAGAGGTTTGAATTCTGCCCGATACAGGAAAGCGTGGTAAAGCCGCTAAAAAGGACGTCAGTTTTAATTAATAAGCATAAATAAAATTGCCCAAAGGCAGGATTCAAACAAAGGACCCTCAGCACAACATCCTGTTTTTATTTAGCTTACGTTTGCTTCACCTGATGCTGCCACTACAGCCACGAGTCTTACAGGGGTGTAAGGTGTTACACGGGCACTTGCAACGGCCGTTAACGCAAACGGCAGTTGAACGCCGTAACGGCAGTGGGAACGAAACGGTGGTGGCAGCGCTCACACGGCACTTTCCATGCTCAGTCGGTTCACTTCCGTTTCGACGATTGATCACGTCACTCTTGAACTTTTTACCTCGCCAACTCTAAAAAAAATTTGTTTCTCCAATTATTTTCTGCGCTACATGCTGTACAATGTGTTTGTTTAACTATTTGCAAAAGTTGTTTGCAAAACTAGCGAAGAAGCTCAATTAGCCGATCCAATCCGATCCATGGCGTTGCAATATGGCTGCGTTTTTTGTGGTTTCAATGTGGTGAAGCGTCCCATTTCACGTTTCATCGCTTGTACTAACCGCAGCTTCACTGTGCATATACTTTTTTCTTTCGTACCGCGAGTGGCCGTCTGCGCGATTCAGCAGGTGCAGTGTTGAACGTGGTACGACTTTGCGACGCGCACCCCAGAACAGCCGCGGAATGGCGGTTAGCTGGCGACCTTATGATTGCGACCGTGATTGTCCACCCAATTTGCTTCTCCTGGTTGCGCACTACGAGCAAAGCGCTTTTGCGCCGGCGCGCTCACCTGCAGCGCGGACACGTTGCTGCTGGGGGCTGCCATCTTGTCTACTGCACGACGAAACGCACGGAAGCGGCGGCGCAACGGAGACCGGCGAGCTCCGTTGATTTCAATCGCCGTTGCATTTCCAACGGCGCTCGCGCTGCCGTGTAACTCCGCCTAACGGCCGTTAAGGCCAACTGCCGTTTTCCTTAACGGCCGTTAAAGTGCCCGTGTAACAGGGGTCGGTGTAACAGGGACCAGGAAGTCGAAAGCTTCTATGAAGACGTGGAATCGGCGATGGGTAGAGTGAAAACTAAATACACTATACTAATGGGTGACTTTAATGCCAATGTAGGCAAAAAGCAGGCTGGAGACAAGGCAGTGGCGGAATATGGCATAGGCACTAGGAATATCAGGGGGGAGTTATTGGTAGAGTTTGCGGAACAGAATAATATGAGGATAATGAATACCTTCTTCCGCAAGAGGGATAGCCGAAAGTGGACGTGGAGGAGCCCGAATGGTGAGACTAGAAATGAAATAGACTTCATACTCTGCGCTAACCCTGGCATCATAAAAGATGTGGACGTGCTCGGCAAAGTGCGCTGCAGTGACCACAGGATGGTAAGAACTCGAATTAGCCTAGACATGAGAAGGGAACGGAAGAAACTGGTACATAAGAAGCCGATCAATGAGTTAGCGGTAAGAGGGAAAATAGAGCAATTCCAGATCAAGCTACAGAACAGGTATTCGGCTTTAACTCAGGAAGAGGACCTTAGTGTTGAAGCAATGAACGACAATCTTGTGGACATCATTAATGAGTGTGCAATGGAAGTCGGTGGTAACTCCGTTAGGCAGGATACCAGTAAACTATCGCAGGAGACGAAAGATCTGAACAAGAAACGCCAATGTATGAAAGCCTCTAACCCTACAGCTAGAATAGAACTGGCAGAACTCTCGAAGTTAATCAACAAGCGTAAGACAGCTGACATAAGGAAGTATAATATGGATAGAATTGAACATTCTCTCAGGAATGGAGGAAGCCTAAAAACAGTGAAGAAGAAACTAGGAATTGGCAAGAATCAGATGTATGCGTTAAGAGACAAAGCCGGCAATATCATTACTAATATGGATGAGATAGTACAAGTGGCTGAGGAGTTCTATAGAGATTTGTTCAGTACCAGTGCCACCCACGACGATAATGGAAGAGAAAATAGTCTAGAGGAATTCGAAATCCCACAGGTAACGCAGGAAGAAGTAAAGAAAGCCTTGGGAGATATGCAAAGGGGGAAGGCAGCTGGGGAGGATCAGGTAACAGCAGATTTGTTGAAGGATGGTGGGCAGATTGTTCTAGAGAAACTGGCCACCCTGTATACGCATGCCTCATGACTTGGACCGTACCCGAATCTTGGAAAAATGCTAACATAATCCTAATCCATAAGAAAGGGGACGCCAAAGACTTGAAAAATTATAGACCAATCAGCTTACTGTCCGTTGCCTACAAACTATTTACTAAGGTAATCGCAAATAGAATCAGGAACACCTTAGACTTCTGTCAAGCAAAGGACCAGGCAGGATTCCGTAAAGGCTACTCAACAATAGATCATATTCACACTATCAATCAGGTGATAGAGAAATGTGCGGAATATAACCAACCCTTATATATAGCTTTCATTAATTACGAGAAAGCATTTGATTCTGTCGAAACCTCAGCAGTCATGGAGGCATTACGGAATCAGGGTGTAGACGAGCCATATGTAAAAATGCTGAAAAATATCTATAGCGGCTCCACAGCCACCATAGTCCTCCATAACGAAAGCAACAAAATCCCAATAAAGAAAGGCGTCAGGCAGGGAGATACGATCTCTCCAATGCTATTCACAGCGTGTTTACAGGAGGTATTCAGAGACCTGGATTGGGAAGAAATGGGGATAAAAGTTAATGGAGAATACCTTAGTAACTTGCGATTCGCTGATGATATTGCCTTGCTTAGTAACTCAGGGGACCAACTGCAATGCATGCTCACTGACCTGGAGAGGCAAAGCAGAAGAGTGGGTCTAAAAATTAATCTGCAGAAAACAAAAGTAATGTTTAACAGTCTCGGAAGAGAAAAGCAGTTCACAATAGGCAGCGAGGCACTGGAAGTCGTAAGGGAATACATCTACTTAGGGCAGGTAGTGACTGCGGATCCGGGTCATGAGACAGAAATAATCAGAAGAATAAGAATGGGCTGGGGTGCGTTTGGCAGGCATTCTCAGATCATGAACAGCAGGTTGCCATTATCCCTCAAGAGAAAAGTGTATAATAGCTGTGTCTTACCAGTACTCACCTACGGGGCAGAAACCTGGAGGCTTACGAAAAGGGTTCTACTCAAATTGATGACGACGCAACGAGCTATGGAAAGAAGAATGATAGGTGTAACGTTAAGGGATAAGAAAAGAGCAGATTGGGTGAGGGAACAAACGCGAGTTAATGACATCTTAGTTGAAATCAAGAAAAAGAAATGGGCATGGGCAGGACATGTAATGAGGAGGGAAGATAACCGATGGTCATTAAGGGTTACGGACTGGATTCCAAGGGAAGGGAAGCGTAGCAGGGGACGGCAGAAAGTTAGGTGGGCGGATGAGATTAAGAAGTTTGCAGGGACGGCATGGCCACAATTAGTACATGACCGGGGTTGTTGGAGAAATATGGGAGAGGCCTTTGCCCTGCAGTGGGCGTAACCAGGCTGATGATGATGATGATGTAACAGGGGTATTAGATTTCATGCAATATTTTAACATGCTGCTATCGCAGTCATTGTTTCGCCCTTCTGCGAAGCTGTTATTTTACTCTCGTGCTTGTAGCATCGGTACGGTGCTTTCTAAGAGGCGGGCATTCACACTTGTACCTATCTTTTCTCGGGGACTGCAATTCACCCGCTAACAACTTACAGTTATCGCTCAGTGCAAGACGCGCGTTCATGATATGGAACTTACTCGACTGCAGTCGATCATTCTATCTGTTATGTTCTCGCGGAACCTTGCGTAATCAGATTGTATTTGCGACGCGAATCCTGTGGCAATTTCTGGGAGGCACGCGAGCGCGAGCGATTACCCTGGAACCTTCGACGAGTCATGTATGAAAGCCAATGCGCTGGACCTGTACATGAGGTTTTCGACGATCGCTGACTTACTCGGCGCTATCATTGTGCTTGACTTCTTTTTTTTTGGGGGGGGGGGGAATAGTAAATAAAGAGTTACTTTTAAAGAGGCCAATAAATAAAGAGCCCAATAAGCAGTTACATTCATTATTTACACTTTTCTCTACTGTGTACTTCACCGCCACTTCTACGTGATAGAATACCTCCATAACTTGTAATGAGACTAGAAGGCTTTTGCAAGACATGTCCCGGGGATAAGCCGCTGCAGAAGTTACATTCGAACAGCGGACTGATTGAAAAATGGAGAAGATATTAAACTTCAAAAAACTTGCATGACATTTTACGCAATGCCTCACGACTTCAAGGTAACCAGAAAGTTGGAAGTTATGCCAGCATTGTACTAATCGATAAAAATGGAGACGGTAAGGAACGAAATAATTATGTGTCTGATGATATACTTTCCGTATTGTATTAGTCACCAAGATAATTTTCAACATGATCAGAGAAACACTTCACTTTATTCAACTAGGCGAACTGGTTCGTTTAAGTAATGTATTCTTCAATGGAGGGCCACAGGGGTTATGGGAAGACGCTGAGAGAAGCCTTCGTCCTGATAGCACACATTAACCCATTAAAGACCAGCGTGACCATATGGTCACGGTTGCCTGCACAGTGGATTTCAATTATTTAAGATTAACAAAATGGCACCAAAATGGCCTTTGACGTGCAGTTTGACAGATTAGAGTTCCCTTTATGGATACCAAGTGGCAGCAGCTGTCAGTCGTTTTGTGGGAGCCCCTCGCAAAGGCGGGAATAAGTGTTGCTCTGGGAGTAGCGTTGCAATACATTGCTCCAAGGGGTAAGCATGTTTTTTTTTTCACTACTTCTTTGGGCAAAAGTCAGATATACTTACCTCCGTATTGTTCTTTGAATATGTGATCTTCGATGAGCATTTGTGAAAGATTAATGTTTGATTTATCCGTGAACGAGCGTGTTATCTTACGCGTTGCCATATGGTCACGCTGGGCCTTTAGGCTACCTAACTTTTTATTTTTTCTTAAACTGCATTCTCATCTCTTGCACGGCTGCTTGCGCGTTCTCGCAGTGGTTATTTCTTATTTTATTGTCTGAATAGGTTGATATTGGAAGAAATAGCGAAGATAGTCGGAGAGGAAGATGACGAAGTGTCAGTGATTTATATCGAGCCGCCAGAGCCTCGATATAAATGCGCGGAAAGCCTATCCACTTCGGGAATAATGTATGGTGCCTAAATGCCAAGAACAGATTCCTTGAAAACTTCAAAATGTATAAGGCAAGCAGGGGATCGCGGAACATAAGAAATATATGAAAAGGACTTCGGAAAAGCAGCGGCGCCACTTCTTCAAATGGTGGAAGAACTCGCAGCAGAGACGCACGACTTTCTTTTCTTTTTCTATTTTGATAATTTATTCACAAGCATGCAGCTACTCAGGCATCTCAAGGCACAGGGCTACGAAGGCACGGGCACACTGAAGCAGAACCGTGTTCCCAAAGAGTGCCCTATCGCTCGACCACAGTTCTTCAAGCGCCAACCTAGCGGGCACGATGAGCCCGTGTTGAGCGACAATGGGATTATTGTTGTCCGCTGGATAGACAATTCTGTAGTAACGATCGTAAGCACCATTCACGGCGTAGAGGCAATGTCATCTGCAGACAGCTACCCTCGTGTTGAGAGGAAGTGAATCAAGGTGGGCCATCCAAACACTGCTGCTCAGCACAAGCTTTATAGGAGGTACAGACCAGATGGATGCAAATGTAGGCGCCTATAGGAATGCAATCCGTGGCAAAAAGTTGTGGTGGCTGATTTTCACTTGACTTTGTGATGTATCTATCAGCAACGCTTGGGCCCTAATTCGTAGCACAGGGTTCAACGTCACGCAGGTGGAATTCCGCAAGCAAATTGCACAAAGCTACCTGATGCGATGGGACAATAAGCCTAGATGACCTGGTCAACGCAGAATCCCAAAGACTGGTGATGTCCTGAATGGTACGCGGTATGACCAAGTGGCCCTCTTTGTTGCACCAATACCTAATGGCAAGAGGTGGAGGTGTGCATGAGATAATTGCAACAGGGTGGTACGCACACAATTCACAACGTATGATGTCGGCATGTGTATTCCATGATTTAAGCCATATAACACTAAACAAGCGCTCGACTATTCGCTATGTATGTTTTTTGTGATGTTTTATGGCTTGACATAGATGTTTTTAACTTCGCGTATTTTGCTGTAGCGTAAGGGCCCAGTGGGACCATATGGTCACGGGCTATATTTTGAAAACTAATTAGGCAAGAGTAAACATTTCCTGCACGTGAATTATTAGTATAAAGGTAACGTAATATATTAGATTTATTTTAAGATAGCAAGAAAAAAAAGAAACTGGTCCCTAATGGCTTAAAGAAATTGACTGATGATGATGGTACTACACAATCTGCGGCATCGGCCAACGAGGACGGTTAGAACAAGTAGTGGGGGTCTGTTCCCCCTGTTCCTCTATATAAAACCTTAGCGTCTTAATAAGTAAATATAATATTAGTGCAAAGCAGCGCAACGGAGCATTAGGAAACATACGACAGGAAAGCCAACACAAGAAATTGCTTTCTCATTCAGGTTGCCTTCCCTTTCATGCTGTCTCCACATCGTTCTTTCACACCGCTACTATTTTAGTTGGAGCAAACAAATATATCTGGTAAATACGTAGGTCGGATGGATCAATTCAGAATCATGCACTGCAATTTCGCTAATATATGTGTGCAGTGTCCCTGGCATATCTTTTTTTTTTATATTTGACCTGGGACGAGTCCCATCTATAAAGCGAATTTTTCCAAGATTCGTCAATCCGGACGGTAGCGGAAAGGCAGAATGAGAGAAACTGCCCCATTTATCCTTACGAGCAGGTGAACGAGAAGAAAGGTAACCGGGCGAGCTGATTTTCTTTAGTCATAACCACATGAACTCAAGAAAAGCATGCGGGACATGATTTGTTGTTTTTACACCAAAATATATAAAGACTGAAGCCAGAGGAAATCATAGTGAATGAATATTGTGAAAAATATTTGCCGCCAGTGGGAGCAGAGCCAATGTCCTCTGTACGAGACGCACGATGCTCTAACCTGTAACTGAGCTACAGCGAGGGCTGTGTTATTCATGTCGACAACACAGACTTATCTTCTCCCCAAACAATATTGGTCACCTCTTTTGCTTTAATTTCCTTTCTTTAAAGCTGCGGCCAGTGTACTTTGGGATCACGAATGACATGCGTGTTATAAGCGTGACAGGAAAGTAGCAAGCGCCGAGATTTGCACGGAAATGCGAGAAAGAAAGATCACGATTAATGTTCACGAGCAAGAAACGCCCCGAAATGTTTAATCCTTCATGATAATGAACATACCACCCTAATGAAGATCGGGATTTCTTCGCATCCCCTCTGAGATGTGGTGGCGACGTCACCTAGCCTGTTTCAGCATTAATCAGCGCCACTCATACCCATGCGCGCGGATGTGGCACATCCTTTTTGACCGCAGGCACTACATAATACGTAAACTTTAGCAGCAGGCAGCTGGACAATAAACTTGCGCTTCCTGAAAGCTTCGAAGCTACCGAAGTTGAGACCCTGGCTGTGTAATTACCGAGAAGATAGAGAACCGAGGGAGCTAATTTTTTTTATTCAGTACCATATGAATTCAACGTATAATGAAGTTGAGAAACACACAGCGAAAATTATTTGTGATGTTTAATTAAAAAAAAAGATATAGCACGCCACAAATAAATCAACGGTGGAAGCAAGAACATTTTTATGGCATGGACAGGCTTACTTTTTCGGGTTCCTCTCTTCAGTGACCGGTATAGCGGCGATAATGTCGGATACTAGAGCGGACCCCTGAACCTGAAAAGAGAGGATCGTTATGTTGCGCTAATTGCAGCTACGCAAGGCAAGACACTCAATGAGGCAAACGTCTATTAGAAGGCTTAGTGTTCATTGGGGACTTGGTGGCTGTTGTGAAGTTTGTGTTTGTCAGTGGTCGCTGTGATGTAAGAATGTTCTCTTTGGGTTGCTAAAAGGGCGGATCACCACAAGCATCGCCCAGGCAGCGCAAGAACCACGAATGGTAAATTTGCAGCCAACATATTTGAACGCATTACGTAGATTGGCTATACATGCTCGTCTGTTTAAAAACAATGTCATTCTTATTAAGGAGTAACCCCTTCCCCCCTTTACCGCATCGGGTATCCTAGCCTTTTTCGGTAGCCGATACCGAAGGTTGGGGAGCCTAAAATTGTGAGCCGTGGCCGTAGTTGTGCGCAGTCTAAAAATGTGGGCCAATTGCGTGCGTGTATGTTGTCTGAAAATGTAAGCCAATATTGAAGATAATGCAGTTTTTTTTTTTAATTACGCAGCCTCACTTTTTTCCTACTCCGCTCACGCGAGCCAGTCTATGCTGAACGGAGTGGTTACGAGCTAGTTTCGGTAAAACCAACTCCCACGGTGCGTGGCATCTGCATAGTGTATACTACAGCAAAATATGACAACATACAATGTTAGTTGCCAAAATTGACCTATTTTCCAGCTTTCGCCTCTCGCGTTTGGTAATGCGAAACCATCGTAGGTGCTAACTACGCTGAATGATCTAGTAATATCAGAATGTCATAACGAAACTTTCCGTTCCGTGTTTCGTTGCGAGTGAGCGAAGACGGCTCAGTCTTGTTTCAACACGGAAGACAAAAAAAAACACATAACTGTTAAAGTAGTGGTTATTACCGGATCTGAATAATTACAGGGAAATAAAATAAATGTATTTTGTAAAACGATCGACGGTGCTGCTAAGCTGCACGGAAATAATACCTTCTTCAGAACACGCGTAACTAGTGGTTGAAAATGAGTTAAGCACATTCAATGCTAGAAGCTACATGAAGCGATGCTTTAGTTAGAACGAGACCGGTGAAATTCTTGAGGAAAGTTAGAGGGAGTCCTTTCACCTGCTACTCTTCTGTGCGACAGAAAGGGAAAGATGAGAACAAGAGAGGTAGGGTAGTGATGATTATTACGACAAGACTGTGTACGCGCTCTTGTCCGAATGGGCCAGCCTTGAATCTGACAGATCCTTCACGGTTGCCTCCGTTGGCATGTCCTGCCAGGGGTCCAGGAATGTATATACTTTTTCTGAGCGGCCGGTTGTTAGTTGGCGCCAAAGAAAATGTTTGTGAACAAGGGTCCCGAGTCCATATTCACAAAATATCCTTGCGCTAGCATTCTGCGTAAAAGAAACTTTCACGCACTCCTGATGCTTTACCAATCCTGGACATCGTATCGGCAAAGGTGGTCAGCCAATGGCAAAAAAAAAACTTACAAAGTTAAGTATTATTGCGCAACTTAAAACACACGGACGTAAGAGAAGAACACACGCACCAAGCGCGAACTTTCTATGAAATTTATTGTGCCACTGAATCGGTTTATATATACTGCTTCACATATAGAAACCGATTCAGTCGCCCAATAAATATAGCTCAAAGTTTGCGCTTGGTGTGAGTTTTTCTTCTCTTACGTCCATGTATTTTTGTTGCTTAATAATCCTTGAGTAATGGTTTACCAACTTGCCCGGATTGCTGCTCTCACTTACAAGCTAAACGTTTTGTGAATTCATCCCCAGGACTGTATTTAGCAGGAACACCGACGAGCGGCCAAAATTGAATTTAGGGGCGACCGGCACGGCTCTAACACTTATGAGACTGTCATTTTGTTTTCCAACGGGAAGACTTCTTCTCAGTGTGCAATACAAATCTACAAATTGCTGTTTGAGGTGCAACAGTGGAATGCGAGCCGTCGTCTTCCCCTTCGAATAGCGGTGCACAACCATTCAACACCGAGGCAAAATTATAAGCACTCTACCCGTAGCGCTCGCAAATTTTCACCAGTGGGAGCTTTCAAGGGGGGACGCAGCCACATATGTGAATGTTCATGTGAAATGCCTTTGTTTGCACTATTTTCACTTGCACGCTGCAAGCTCCCCTTTTCTCTCCCATTTCTTCAGAAAACGTCACCACCAAAAAAGCAGGTCATACCGTCTGGTATAACGCTCGCAACAACACGGGATAGTAGGCAATGAGAGCTTCTATTTAAAAGTAAGGTTGCGGAAACGCATTTGAGAAGCCATATGTTATTTCTATTGCACCTACTTCTACGATTAGATGCACCACACAAATAGGAAGCGCTTTTTTTTTTCAGTCATTGTATAGAAGTCTCCTCCTACCAACAATAACAAAAAATATGATGGTGGCAAATTTCAAACGCTTACGAGTGCATTACTAAGTCATACCCTGGATGTGACACATTCAAAACCGTAGGAATAGGGCTGCTACTTCTAGTTCAAGGAAGAGTGAAGTGTATTTACAAATCAGGTAGCATTGTTGGTTAAAGGGCTTGAGCGCAGGAGAGCACGAGGATAGAATAAGGCACATTCGACGCACAGGCGTAATTGTGCCACGAGCGCAGATATCAAATCGGTGAAAAGTCTCAGAAAAAGTGGCTATCCTGCATCGAAAACTGTTTACTTTTGTTTTCAGTTTGACTGCGGAGAGAAAAAAGTCGTAACATTCCGGTTCATATCCGCTTCGAGTAAAAACAAAGTTTTTTTTTCGGTTTGAGGCTTTCAGTTCAGTTTCGATTTGATACCCTGATTGCGACAAACCGAGCACGCTGTCAAATACTGCCGGAATAATTAAAGCAGCAAAACACGCGCACACGCCACGCCCACACATTTCCCTTTTTCATTCATTTATTTATTCGTTTCACATATCCTCAAACGCCAAGGCATTATAGAGGGGAGTGGGGCACATGCGAACAACAATAATGATTACTGCAAGTTTATATAAGGCAAGTGACATGTGCTAGGGAGCTTTTCACTAAGAACTCAAACAACAAGAATTCTGTGACATAAAAATTACATAACCCTAGCGACATCTGAACTGCACAAAAGGAAAATATGGCACGACAGCGATTGCGCAAATCAGCGCATGTGGCCACGTTCACAGTTGGAAAAAAGCAAACAAGATGAGGCGGAAAGTTTTGCTGTGTTCGATTGACACGATATCATCAGTAAGGTTGTTCCAGTCGTTCCTTCTATGTGGAAGAAATGAATATAAAAACCTGCTTGTGCGACAAAAAGAGCCTGTTACTTTAACATCATCATCAGCCTCGTTATGCCCACTGAAGGCCAAAGGCCTCTCCCATATTTCTCCAACTACCTAGGTCATGTACTAATTGTGGCCATGTTGTCCCTGCAAACTTCTTAATCTCATCCACCCACCTAACTTTCTGCCGCCCCCTGGTAGGCTTTCCTTCTCTTGGAATCCAGTCCGTAACCCTTATTGACAATCGGTTATCTTCCCTCCTCATTACATGTCCTGCCCATGCCCATTTCTTTTTCTTGATTTGAACTAAGATGTCATTAACTCGCGCTTGTTCCCTCACCCAATCTGCTCTTTTCTTATCCCTCAACGTTACACCTATCATTCATCTTTCCATAGTTCGTTGCGTCATCCTCAATTTAAGAACCCATTTCGTAAGCCTCCAGGTTTCTGCCCCGTACGTGAGTACTGGTAAGACACAGCTGTTATACACTTTTCTCTTGGGGGATAATGGCAACCTGCTGTTCATGATCTGAGAATGCCTGCCAAACGCACCCCAGTTCTTTCTTATTCTTCTGATTATTTCATTCTCATGGTCCGGATCCGCAGTCACTACCTGTCCTAAGTAGATGTACTCCCTTACGAATTCCAGTGCCTCGCTACCTATCGTAAACTGCTGTTCTTCTCCTAAACTGTTAAACATTACTTTAGTTTTCTGCAGATTAATCATTAGATCCACCCTTCTGCTTTGCCTCTCCAGGTCAGTGAACATGCATTGCAGTTGGTTCCCTGAGTCACTAAGCAAGGCAATATCATCAGTGAATCGCAAGTTACTAAGGTATTCTCCCTTAACTCTTATCCCCAATTCTTCCCAATCCAGGTCTCTGAATACCTCCTGTAAACACGCTGTGAATACCATTGGAGAGATGGTATCTCTTTTGCCTGTTGCCTTTCTTTATTTCGATTTTGTTGTTTCTTTATGGAGGACTACGGTGGCTGTGGAGCCGCTATAGATATCTTTCAGTATTTTCTCATACGGCTCGTCCACGCCGTGATTCCGTAAAGCTTCCATGACTGCTGAGGTTTCGACTAAATCAAACACTTTCTCGTAATCAATGAAAGCTATATATAAGGGTTCGTTATATTCCGCACATTTCTCTATCACCTGATTAGTAGTGTGAATATGGTCTATTGTTGACTAGCCTTTACGGAATCCTGCCTGCTCCTATGTTTGACGGAAGCCTAAGGGGTTCTTGGCTCTATTTGCAATTACCTTAGTGAATACTTTGTAGGCAACGGACAGTAAGCTAATCGGTCTATAATTTTTCGAGTCTTTGGCGTACCCTTTCTTATGAATTAGGATTATGTTAGCGTTCTTCGAAGATTCCGATGCGCTCGAAGTCATGAGGCATTGCGTGTACAGGGTGGCCAGTTTCTCTAGAACGATCTGCCCACCATCATTCAACAAATCTGCTGTTACCTGATCATCCCCAGCTGCCTTCCCCCTTTGCATAGCTCTCAAGGCTTTCTTTACTTCTTCCGGCATTACTTGTGGGATTTGAAATTCCTCTAGACTATTATCTCTTTCATTATGGTCGCGGGTGCCACTTTATGGGTGCCACTTGTGTTACTATATGACGGTGGTCAACCCGAGATGAAAGATAAGTAGGTGCTAGATAGTGCTCACTGTTAAGGATAGGATGATGAAATACTCTCTGCGCAGCGATAAAGATGATAGACACAAGTGGCTTTTCATAAATGTTGTGCTAGAAGTACAATCATAGTTTGAATGAATGAAACGAGTGGAATTATTTTGTACTATTTCAAGCGAATTAACAAGAGTAGCATTGTGTGGTTCACAAATAGCAGCGGCGTATTCCAACTTAGATCGAACTTGTGTTTTATACAATACTGATGAAGGGAACTTGCTAATGTTTCGCCGCAAGTAGCCTAACATACAATTTGCGTTATTGATTGTGGTGTCGATGTGACATCTCCACGATATGTGAGATGATATAGTTACACATAAATAACGGTAGCATTAAACTGTTCAAGCTGGATGTGGTTAAGGATATATGCAGGAATACACACGTCGCGTGATATAACTGTCATCAGCTTGTATTTCTTGGGGTTTAGTTCCACGAGCCACTTTTTACACCAAACGGCGATGCTATTTAGATCAGTCTGCATAATTTCCTGGTCCTTATCATTACGAATCTCAGAATGCAATAAACAGACATCGGCGTAGAGGTGAATTGAAGATGACACACAATCGGGCGAGTCTGTAATCCGGATATATTAGAAAAAGTAATGGACATAAAGCAAAGCCTTGCGGAACTCCTTATGCTACGTTAATTCAGAGTGAATCATGACCGTTGACAGAAACATATCGTCGGCGATTGATTAGGAAGTATTCAAGCCAGGTAAGTACATTACGGTCAAGGTTTAAAGAGGGAAGTTTTCGCGTAGGCAGTACATGAGTAACCTTATCAAAAGCCTTCGAAAAGTCAAGAAAGACGCAATCGATTCTGGAATTCTTGACTAGTATAGAGTGCAAGCGGTGAGTGAAAAGAACTGTGTCTTGCAAGAAAGCGAAAGCCTGAAGCCGTGTGATGCCGTGTGATGACGTAAAGGAAGAATTTGATTTCAAAAGGTTAAAGATATGACTGTACAATACGTCCTACATCAGTTTGCAAGGGATACTTATTAGCGAAATGGGTCAATAAATTAATGGCGTATGTTTGTTGCCTGATTTATGAACAGGAACCACCCTGCGAATCTTCCAGTCAAAAGAAGGATACCATGATCAAGCGACTGCTCTAAGAGCTTAGCCAAAAGGTGGGCAATGTTTAGTCTGTATTAGAAATTTATAGTTACTGTCAGTTCCACAAGACGAAGAAAGGCTTAGCGAGTCGATTAAGTGTACTATTCTAGAGTGCTCGAACATGATAGCAGACATGAAAGGATTATCATGATGTGACATATATTTAACACAATCGACACGAAGAAAGTCGGCGGCTCTTCCTGCCCGCCTCAGGCTTAGCTGATCGACGCGCGCCGTGCACTTGCGCGAGCCGCAGTGTTTTGTGAACGGAAAAACGTTTAAATTGCCACTGGATATAAGTTGCCACCGGAATATAGCAGCAGGTTCCTCATAAAAAACAATGGAGTGCCTCTGGATGAGCCAACTTTTCCGAGTACTCTCCGAATTGTTAAAAAAATATGGGGTTTAACGTACCGAAACCACTTATGAGGCAAGCCGTTGGGGAGGACTCCGAAAATTTCGACCGCCTGGAGTTATTTAACGTGCACCTATATCTAAATTCACCGGTGTTCTCGCATTTCGTCCCCATCCAAATGCGGCCGCGCGGCCTAGATTCCATCCCACGACCTCGTTCTCCGAATGGTTGCTACGACGCTTGTTTCATAAATGTTTCATATGGTACCCTCTGCTGTAACCGAACAGAGTGTACTATATGTTCAGCGGAGTGCAAGCAATGTCGCACCGCAGCTGATCGACCTGCAGTACGGTTCTTGAGATTGTCAAATTCCGCCATATTGCCAAATGTGCCATCTTCTCTGCTCTGATTGGCCCACAGGGTTGCTTCAGCCTGTCTGATTTGCTAAAAGTGTCGTCATTTCGAAATACAGCGGAACCTACAGAATAGTGTAACTATGTAGTGATGATGAAAAAGAGTGCAGCAAAATCGTGAATGACGAAACCAAACATTTATTGGGAAAACCTGTCCCCACAAAAGCAAGTGACACTTGAAACACAACGATAGCGGTGTGCACATTTGGCAATCGCAGAACTCTGATCTGCGGGTCCAGCACGTTGGTTTTGTAGATGAGCCGTCCAGCACGTTGGTTTTCTAGATGAGCCGTCGAAAGTACCAGCATAATCGCTGGTACCCGGGTGCTTTACAGAGAGTACAATGCAATTCATCTGGTGCATGCAATGAGATGACACCAGGTTTGGTGACAACAAACGATGGACAAAACAGCGATAACATGCGAGAAACTTCAGATAGAGGAAGGCCCGTCTTCTGCTGAGCGATAATACTTCAATGCTGATTGGCTAGTAAATAACATTCACCAAATATATATACAAACAATCCTTTTGCGCGTTTCAATAGTATGCTCCAACATTCATCAGGCTCGAGCCTTGCTGGTCGGCAGCATGCCGGTCTGTTGAGGTTCAATGTTAGTTAGTACCTTCGACAAACCAAAACGCAATCGCTCGCCGCGTGCTTGGGCATGCGCTGCAGCAAGAATCCTTTAATTTTGTACGCTATTTTGAGTGCTATATTGGCATCCTTCTCCAGCTGTCAGCATAGCACGCACTTGGCATCAGGCTGACAACAAAGCCACGGCACTCCAATACAGGCGGTAAGCGTGCACTCAAGACAAACTGCGTGCATTGCGGTTGTGGTCTGCTTCTTTGCATCAGTGCCCGCAGCCCCCGACCACAAATGGCTATAAATTGGGGTCTTCAGTTTTCGGGGCTCGCTGGCGTGACTTGTTTTGCTTTGTCGGCCGTTGCTAGGCGCCTGTCTTTGAGGAGAAACCGGCGAGGAACACCTAGCTCTTCTTATGTGTCTTGAATGGACGAGTTCTTGTATAAATGCATCGAAATGGAGAAATTTATTTTCTAGGCAACCACTGCTCTAAAGTTGGTGGACTTTATTGTGCTTAAAAAATAAATAGGTAAAATCAAGTTATTACTTTAGAGGAATCTTTCATTTAGATTGCTAATCTTCTTCAACAAGTGTTGGAAAAAGCAACATTGAATAAACTCCAGTATCGTGTTTACAACCCTGTAAATCAGCAATAGAATAGTATTTCATAACTTTGTAAACCTAAACCTTACTCACTATGAAATCGGACAAGAATAATGTACTTAATTGTTCTCCTAGTTCGTTGGTAAGAATACTGCAAACGTTCTAACAACTTCACGTCAGCTGTGCATTTATATATCAAGTTTGTCGTATTTAAATTTTCTAACAGATGTAGCTTGCAGAACTCCGATGTCTATTTTTGATGCAGAGTAAGCAACTTGTAAACCTCGTTCGTCAACATTTTCAGACGTCACTTTTGGTAAGTTAAGTAAAGAAACTCAGAGTCGTAAATAAATATCGTTAAAGAGCAAGCTGAAATAATTTTTGTTCTCAAATGTAACAAATTTCACTGAAATCGGTCCAGCAGTTGTCCAACAAAAGCATTCCCTAATTATGCCTGTATCTGAGAAGGGAAAGTGGATTTTCCGTGAGCTAAAGCATGATCTTTGAGGCTAATCCTCATTTCGCGGTCGAACTAGCGATTAACGCTTCTCCAAAGCATGCTTCAGTGCAGAACGCCGTCGCCGATCCAATCGCACCAAGATCACGTCCCGCCTATCAGAAAAATGCTAGCCAATCAGAACGACAGGTTACGAGAAGCAAAGGAACAGGAGTTGACGCTGCTCTCGCTAGTAAATAACCGAGCAGCTTTCTTAAAGAAAGGTGCCGGCATAGCCGGTCGTGTGGTTGCCTGCAAACACGTTTGCTGGAATTTCGTGAATTTATTCCTTGCACGAAGTGAAGTCAGCAGACCTTTATCTGAGCAAGAAAGTCTACTGTGTTCTTATAGTTTATATCCAACAGAATTTGTATAACTCAATCGTGCGTGTGCGTTTGAAGTGCCGGTAGGTTCCGAATAGGCATTTTTAGTTGAATTCTGTTTTCTCAGTACTCCTGCGTAGAGAAAACTAACGTGACCAGTCAACCCCTTAGAAAGTTGATTTGGCTGCGAGTCAGAAGGCAGTTTATCTCGCTTTATATATATGTAGCGATACTGCGTGTTTGTCAGCGCGTCCGATTTCGTGCACTCCGTACACTGGCGCTCACCTTGTTTCCTTCCGCCCTTTGTTGTTTGCGCCAAAGCAATCACATTTATGGTCTACTCAGCCGTACAGTAGACGCTACTGCAGCCAAGATTTTTTTTGTGTGGAAGCTCGTCATCAAATCAAATCAAATCAAATCAATTTATATTCATCTCAAGGATGAGGGCAGGCTCGGGATAAAAGTGACATCAGTCACTTGAGGGGAATCCGAGCCTCCCTGATACATGGAATGCATTGAGGACTGACGAACAAAATTCGTTCATAGCAAGAAGGGGTTAATATTTACAAGTCATAATACACATAGATTCACCATGAATTGAAAATATACATATACAGATTCCTTTACGGTTAAATTATACAGTATAATACATGAAGACAAATTCCAATATACACTGAAAGTATAGTTAGTGATAAACAATATTGCGTTGATTTCATGATAAAAGTGCTTCCCTAATAACACGTATGCCACATTCTTCAATTATTATCTTTTTTATTTAATTTCTTTAATAAAACAGGAACAGTGAAGCGAAGCATTTTTGTCGACCAAAGTGTGTTCTGCACAATGGAATGATCCAGTGTTGCTGGTGACGAGTAGGGTATGGGATAGTGTATCGTTCAAGTTGAAAAATATACAAAAAAGCTCGATTGCTATTGAGCACGGATATTTTATATATTATCGCTAGGTATTACTCGTAAAGCTGATGAATTGGGATAATCTTAAACCGCCTAAATAATTCACCCGTATGTGCATAGTAGTCAACATTAGCAATGTGCCTAATCGCTTTTTTCTGTAGTTTGTATAGTCTATTAATGTTCGTTGCTGTTGTACTTCCCCATACCAAGAAACAATAACTGACATGCGGTAAAAACAAGCTGTTATAAAGTGTTATCTTAACGGAAAGTGGAAGCAAGGAACGCAGTCGTGCAAGTATACCTACACATTTGGAAATATTAGTTATTAGCTTATTAATTTGTGGTTCCCATGACATTATACAATTAAAAACACTGCTAAAGTTTTAACCGTCTCTACGATTTCAATCGTCGCGCTACCTAAGCGTAAGGCATTGCGTGGAGAAGTAAGCTGCATCCGCGAGTGAAAAATAACAGCTTTTGTTTTTGATGCGTTAATGACTCATTAATTTTGCTCACTCCATGCATATAGGTTCTCTAATGTAGTGTTGATAAGTGTAGTCAATGCACCCATATTGTTACCGGTGAAGAAAATGCTAGTGTCATCGGCATAGATTATATATCTAAATTTATCATTAATTTTTACAACGTCGTTTGTATAAGTTAAAAAGCAGCGGCCCTAAAATGCTTCCTTGTGGTACCCCAGTGATTATCGGCTGAAGAGAAGAGCAGTAATTGTTCATTTTTACACACTGCGATCGGCACTTAAGGTATGATTTCAAGAGTGAAAGTGGGATGCCACGAATACCATACATTTCTAGTTTTTCAATTAAAGTGTAGTGACAGAGACGATCAAAGGCCCTGGAAAAATCTATTAAGATTCCAATGCAGAGTTTCCTATCTTCAAAAGATTTTAGAATTATTTCTTTTTGGGCTAGCAAAGCAGTCTCAGTCGACCTGCCCTTCATGAAACCGTATTGCGATTTTGTTATTATGTGAAATTTGGTGCAAAAGTTTATAACTCTTCTAAAAATAATTTTTTGAAAGCCTTTTGAAAATATCGGTAATATGGAGATGGGTCGGTAGTTCCCAAGGTCATTTTTGTCTCCTTTTTTATGTAGCATAGTGACAACATACGTTTGCATTTGTTTTGGAAAACAGCTTGTCGATAAAGACAGGTTATAAATGTGAAGTGAGCACACAAGCTATAATATGGATTACATGCTTGATCGGAGATATCTGAAAACCGTCTATACCACGTGCGCTGGTGTTCTTTAGCGTAGAGAACGTTAAGACTATTTCCTAATCGTCGGTTGGTGCGAAGAAGATGCTGTTCGTTTCTGTAGCCTGTGCACGAGTTACCGTTGGCTGTAATTGTTGCGTTGGCTGTACAACGTTTATGAGAAAGTTGTTAAATTTTCCAGCAAGCCCTAGATCTTTAACAATGCGGCAATCCATTTCTATTTCTGTAATTCCTGGGCAAATAGGGGTCCTGTGCAGTAACGTATTAAGCTTCCTCCAGATGTTTGCACTCCCACTGCAGAAGTCTGGATCGAATTGTTGACTTAAATAATTTCTTTTTTCTTTCCTAATAAACGCATTTACTTTATTTCGGAATTCTTTAAATGTTTTAAGGTCTGGTATGTCTCTAGTTCTTAAAAACCTACTAAAGAGTTTCGTTTTCCTTTTGATCATATTTAAACATTCATAATTTATCCATGGTTTTCGATTTTTACGGCATTCTTTTACAACCTTTTCTTTGAAATGCTTCAAATAAATTTGTTTAAGGAAAGCTATGAATGTCTCGTAGGCTGAATCTGCAATTAATGAAAGGTAGACTGTACTCCAATCTGTTTGGGAAAGACTTGTGCTAAAAGCAGCCGAGGTAAGAGGCATGATGTCTTGAACTGTTCTAGTCGGTAACTCCGTCGGCTCTTTGGTAGTACTGTCTGTAAAAAGATAAAGTGCTAGGTGGTCGCTTATATCGCAGTACAATACACCTGACTCCACGTTATCTTTGTTTATGTTGGTAATAAAAACATCAATTAATGTTGCTGAATTTGGTGTGATACGTGTGGGGGTCTCTGTTATTATCTCGTAACCATTTGACACAACCATAGCCACAAACTCAGTTACGACGGGACAAAACTTTAGCACACTGATGTTGATGTCGCCACCAGGAATTAGTCTTAAATTGTTGTCGTTTACGTAATTGAATAATTGTTCAAGAACACTGGTGAAATTATTTACAGATGAATCAGGTGGTCTGTATATGACAGAGTAAACGTAATTACGTGACGTTAGAGTTAAGCATTCAATGTCGGAAATAATAAAAGAAAATTCTGATACTATTCGAGAGTCTGTGTCGTTCTTTACTAAAACAGAAAGTCCACCCCCTTTTTCATTCGTATGGTTGAGGAAGCAAGTGTTATAACTATCGTGCCTGTAAACCTGGTCTTCTAGATTATATCAAGTTTCCGTAATCATTATGATGTCAAAAGTAAAAGAAAAGGTGTTAAGAAAAGCAGGTAGTTCATCTTCCTTGTGTCGTGCTGAACGAATGTTTAGATGAAAGCAGCACAGTTTGTCGCGAAAGCGACTCGCTACAAGATTATTAACGTCACGAGATGATATCGCCATGGCGAAAGAAAAGATGCGCCACAACAGCGCACAGCGATTCTAAGCAATCTTTTCAATGTCACATGCTTCACGAATGTGCAGAACACGCGAGTTTTCATCTTTCCGTGCAAGAATACGCCCATCATTCGTCCACACAAACTTCCAGTTTGCGGTTTTCTTTTTAGCTATTGCCATGCCAAGAAGTTGCCTTAAAACTGGGCATAAGTGTTCATTGATGAACACAGGCTTGTTAGAGGAGTGGCCAAGATCCTTTGTCGAAATGCGCGTTTTCTTTCCTTTTTGAAGCGCCGAATCGCGTTTGGAGCGGCTCTAGAATTGGACTACTATGTTCGGGTTTGAAGTGGAAATTTTGGGACGTACACGGCGACACTTTTCAACATCATCTTTCGAGATCGGAACATTTAACAGGGTGCCAATCTTATGAAGGGTATTAGGAAGGTCCTCATCAGCAAGTTTAGGTATTCCCTTAATTTCAAGGTTACATTTGCGAGAACATTGTTCTGAGGCAGTGATCCTCTGATCCTGTTGAGACATTTGTTTCCTCAAAGCTTCGCACTCAGCTAGCTTTTCATTGATGCTCCTTAGAGACTTGTCCCTCTCAAGATCAACGTTTCCTCCCTTTAATTTTTCGACTTCCTCATTCAAAAAGCTCACACTGTTTTTAGGTCTCTTATTTCCTTCCGTAGTTCTCTCTCAATTGCAGATTTCTTTTCTCATCTCTTCTCGAAACGTTGCTAATTCGCGCATATTCACAACACCAAATTATCACTTTGGCAGCAGAGAGGCAGCAATTGAATTATACTTGTGTAGTAACAAAATGATTGCTAACCTGCAATAACCGAAAACAGGCGTGTGAGGAACGAACGTTCGCTGCCCTCGTTGCTGCCAAGTGAGGTTCAGGGCTCCAATGCAGCAGGTTTTATAGGAAGGCTCCCCTGGTGGTGCCTTGCGTCGGTAGTGTCCCTGCTTCGTCAGGCAGTGTTCGTGCCTCGGCACGTGTCGATGCGTCGATTTGCCTGTCGATACGTGTGGTGCAGTCAGCAATCGCAGCGGTACGGTCAGTAGACCACGTGTAGGTGCGGCGATTTTTGCCAGCACGCCGTCAACTGCAATAACCGAAAACAAGCATGTGAGAAACGAACTTTCGCTGCCCTCAGTGCTGCCAAGTGAGCTTCAGGGCTCCAATGCAGCAGGGTTTATAGGAAGGTTCCTCTTGTGGTGCTTTGCATCGCTAGTGTCCCTGCTTCGTCAGGCAGTGTTCGTGCCTCGGCACGTGTCGATGCGTCGATTTGCCTCTCGATACGTGTGGTGCAGTCAGCAATCGTGGCGGTACAGTCAGTAGACCACGTGTAGGTGCGTCAATTTTCGCCAGCGCGCCGTCTTCTGCAATAACCGCAAACAGGCGTGTGAGGAACGAACGTTTAATGCCCTCCCTGCTGCCAAGTGTGGTTCAGGGCTCCAATGCAGCAGGTTTTATAGGAAGGCTCCCCTGGTGGTGCCTTGCGTCGGTAGTGTCCCGGCTTCGTCAGGCAGTGTTCGTGCCTCGGCACGCGTCGATGCGTCGATTTGCCTGTCGATACGTGTGGTGCAGTCAGCAACCGTGGCGGTACAGTCAGTAGACCACGTGTAGGTGCGGCGATTTTTGCCAGCACGCCGTCAACTGCAATAACCGAAAACAGGCATGTGAGGAACGAACTTTCGCTGCCCTCGAAGCTGCTGCCAAGTGAGCTTCAGGGCTCCAATGCAGCAGGTTTTATAGGAAGGTTTCCCTGGCGGTGCCTTGCGTCGGTAGTGTCCCTGCTTCGTCAGGCAGTGTTCGTGCCTCGGCACGTGTCGATGCGTCGATTTGCCTCTCGATACGTGTGGTGCAGTCAGCAATCGTGGCGGTACAGTCAGTAGACCACGTGTTGGTGCGTCGATTTTTGCCAGGGCGCCGTCAAATGCAATAACCGCAAACAGGCGTGTGAGGAACGAACGTTTAATGCCCTTCCTCCTGCCAAGTGTGGTTCAGGGCTCCAATGCAGCAGGTTTTATAGGAACGCTCCCCTGGTGGTGCCTTGCGTCGGTAGTGTCCCTGCTTCGTCAGGCAGTGTTCTTGCCTCGGCACGTGTCGATGCGTCGATTCGCCTCTAGATACGTGGGGTGCAGTCAGCAATCGTGGCGGTACAGTCAGTAGACCACGTGTTGGTGCGTCGATTTTTGCCAGGGCGCCGTCAAATGCAATAACCGAAAACAGGCGTGTGAGGAACGAACTTTCGCTGCCCTCGGTGCTGCCAAGTGAGGTTCAGGGCTCCAATGCAGCAGGTTTTATAGGAAGGTTCCCCTGGTGGTGCTTTGCATCGGTAGCGTCCCTGCTTCTTCAGGCAGTGTTCGTGCCTCGGCACGTGTCGATGCGTCGATTTGCCTCTAGATACGTGTGGTGCAGACAGCAATCGTGGCGGTACAGTCAGTAGACCACGTGTTGGTGCGTCAGTTTTTGCCAGCCCGCCGTCAACTGCAATAGCCGAAAACAGGAGTGTGAGGAACGAACTTCCGCTGCCCTCGCTGCTGCCAAGTGAGGTTCAGGGCTCCAATGCAGCAGGTTTTATAGGAAGGTTCCCCTGGTGGTGCTTTGCATCAGTAGTGTCCCTGCTTCGTCAGGCAGTGTTCGTGCCTCGGCACGTGTCGATGCGTCGATTTGCCTCTAGATACGTGTGGTGCAGACAGCAATCGTGGTGGTACAGTCAATAGACCACGTGTTGGTGCGTCAGTTTTTGCCAGCCCGCCGTCAACTGCAATAGCCGAAAACAGGAGTGTGAGGAACGAACTTCCGCTGCCCTCGCTGCTGCCAAGTGAGGTTCAGGGCTCCAATGCAGCAGGTTTTATAGGAAGGTTCCCTTGTGGCGCTTTGCATCGGTAGTGTCCCTGCTTCGTCAGGCAGTGTTCGTGCATCGGCACATGTCGATGCGTCGATTTGCCTTTAGATACGTGTGGTGCAGTCAGCAATCGTGGCGGTACAGTCAGTAGACCACGTGTTGGTGCGTCGATTTTTGCCAGCGCGCCGTCAACTCCAATAACCGAAAACAGGCGTGTGAGGAACGAACTTTCGCTGCCCTCGCTGCTGCCAAGTGAGGTTCAGGGCTCCAATGCAGCAGGTTTTATAGGAAGGTTCCCTTGTGGCGCTTTGCATCGGTAGTGTCCCTGCTTCGCGAGGCAGTGTTCGTGCCTCGGCACGTCTCGATGCGTCGGGTTGCCTCTCGATACGTGTGGTGCAGTCAGCAATCGTGAGGGTACAGTCAGTAGACCACGTGTTGGTGCGTCGATTTTGCCAGCGCGCCGTCAACTGCAATAACCGAAAACAGGCGTGTGAGGAACGAAATTTCGCTGCCCTCGCTGCTGCCAAGTGAGGTTCAGGGCTCCAATGCAGCAGGGTTTATAGGGAGGTTCCTCTTGTGGTGCTTTGCATCGCTAGTGTCCCTGCTTCGTCAGGCAGTGTTCGTGCCTCGGCACGTCTCGATGCGTCGGGTTGCCTCTCGATACGTGTGGTGCAGTCAGCAATCGTGAGGGTACAGTCAGTAGACAACGTGTTGGTGCGTCGATTTTCGCCAGCGCGCCGTCAACTCCAATAACCGAAAACAGGCGTGTGAGGAACGAACTTTCGCTGCCCTCGCTGCTGCCAAGTGAGGTTCAGGGCTCCAATGCAGCAGGTTTTATAGGAAGGTTCCCCTGGTGGTGTTTGCATCAGTAGTGTCCCTGCATCGCCAGGCAGTGTTCGTGCCTCGGCACGTGTCGATGCGTCGATTTGCCTCTAGATACGTGTGGTGCAGTCAGCAATCGTGGCGGTACAGTCAGTAGACCACGTGTTGTTGCGTCGATTTTTGCCAGCGCGCCGTCAACTGCAATAACCGAAAACAGGCGTGTGAGGAACGAACTTTCGCTGCCCTCGCTGCTGCCAAGTCATGGTGCTTGACAATGCAACAGAGTGCGTTCGGTTGTCCTGTATGGAGCTTTTTGTCCACGCGCACTGTTACAATATCCGCGAGTTGAGAACAAAGTGAGCAGGCGAGCTTCGGTGTGCCCGCAGCGCAACTCATTGGTGGGCGGCAACGAGGCATTCATTCCCGCAAAACGTGGACTCCGCCGTCTCTTGTCGGCCCGGATGTGCGTGGAAGTAAGGGTGTACCCTCCGCTGCCTTGTACCACGATGGCACGAGGTTGGCATCGCTCTTTCGGGGAACATTTCCGTTGTGTGACGCTTTCCTAATCGCTCGCGTTTTTTTTTTCCATCAAGTGTGCCTGTAAGTATTATTCTAACTGTCCTTGTTAACTTTGCTAACGCCACGTGTTGCTTCTCTACAAATTCAGAAAATATCAGCAACGTGTTCAGCACCAGCGGCTGCATTTCTCTAATTCCAAGTTCGTCGTTGTGCTGCCATCGATATAATCATAATTAGCACATAAAGGACACATCTTCCAAAAACAATCTTCCAAAAAAGTCGCGCTCCGCCTTTTGAATAGCCATGAACCAACTCGACCAAATCAAAGTTTTACTAACAGCCAACACCGGGTGCTTAACGTTGTATAAGGCTACGGAAAGAGGAAAACAGTTTTTGACAAATGTGAATGCAGCAGAGCTGTCGTTTTAGCACATTATTTTTTACTACACATAAAGTCATCGTAAGAAGTGTCCAGGTGTTTTTTTTTAGCTTTCTGCAGCATTATTCTTGGAATAACAAAGAGCTTGCGGGTACTATCATCGTGATTTTTATTTCTATTTAAACGGTCTGCGCTGCACCGGAGTTGAACTGAAAAGAACCCGTATGATAGAAAAGCTGCAGCCGCATATGTGTCAGCGGAGAACAGCAATCAAGACCAACTCCAAATTTGCATAATTGCAGAGATAGTTACTTATCACTATTTATTTACACTTTCCTTGTTAGACTAAAATAGGGCAATTGGATCATAACCAGCCGGAGTTAAACTATGCGTATGTGATATGTTTTTGTTCATGCCACTTGGCGATGGTATCTTTTTCGTCCAGCATGCAGACGAAATTGTGCCATAAATTCAGTATACGCAAGCTATAAGCAATTTATGATGGCAAACTGTGACAACATGCGTGTGATCTGTGAACTGAAACAAAGTCTATATAGTTAGTTGAGGCTGAGGGCATTAATGCGATGGCAGAGAGCGAGTTTTGAAGCTACAGCGCGGAACGCCACTGACTCGTCCACGGGGTCAACACTGGCTTGCCTATTACACGACTGAAGTTGCTCTAAGTTAGCCGGCAAAGGGATGGACCAATACTATCTTGTACTGCAGTTTATGGCAACGTCGGGCGGTCTTCCTGCCGGTATCTGCCCATATGAAGCCGCGTTTGGCCCAGTGTTGATATGCTCTAATTATGTCTGTCTTGTGTTGCATGTATTCGTAAAGCAATTTGCTAGAGCGATGGCTGTAAACGAGAAGAATGAAGCAATTTTTTTTAATGGAGATCACAACCTGGCTTTGCGTTACTATACTGTGCCTGTACTAGCAGTTTTCGTTTCGCATTCTCTGTCTATTAGCTCTATTCGGCAGAAATAGAAGTGAACCTTTTTCGCTTTTTCTTTTTCGACGTGTATTGCTGCGCCTCCTCGCCAGGATATTCAAGAAACTGCAATAGTTGGCCCAGCATGTAGCAGTGCTTCCGCGAATACGTTCGTGAACGAAATCACAATATGCACAAGCAAGTGAACGAAAGGAACGTGCGAGGCAGCCAGTATACACAGTGACGGTGCTCACAGTGGCACGATTGGACGAGGATGCTGGCGGGCGGCTGGAGGACGTCGCCGGCGAACCCGCAGGCTTGTACACCGTCACCGAGGGTGGCGCTGTGGCCGACTCCGGCTGCGCGTCCTTGCTCTTGCCGCCAACCTCGGGCTGGGACATGGCGACTCGTCACGCGCCGTCCACCCGGTAACTGTGCCAGGGTTTCATGGGTGGAGCAACGTTTAAAAATCAGCGCCAACATGCTGCGGCACAATTTCATGGGCGTAGCACGACTGAAAAACACCGAAATGAAAGTAAATCGACGCAATTTTACTCTCGTGAAGTAAGCAGGAATAATACCACAGATACAGTGCGCTTGAACAGTGAAGAAAAATTGTTTATTGCCTCTAAAAACTCAACCAGCCGTGGTAAAGAACGTTTGTCAACCAGTGACACGTTGCCGTGAACAATCGTCCACGGAAAGAAATTGCACTTGAAGGGTCCAAGAGTGTGCCTAAGCGTGTGCAGGCCAGCGGAAGATTGGCAATGCAGCTTATGCTTGGTGACTGACTGCGGTCTAACGTCGGCCAATGGTGACTACTCTGTGCCCACTACTGTGGGCAGCTTAGCCAACGTTGTGCTTTGCGTTACCGGACAAGGTATTTAATCGGTCGAAGTGGTCTCCAAGATTAGCCCTAGGAGAGTTAAGCAGGGCCGATCTAGGCGGCGGACCTACGTCCTTCTAACCGCAGGCGTGCCGTTGTACTTCAGCAGGTGACTGGCAAATAAACCCTCGTAGATCACCAAAAGGCATCGACACTGACGGGCTCTCGCCTTGCAATGAAGGGAAAGAGCAAGCGCATATTTTAGTCATCGTCATCAGCATATTTTTACGTTTATTGCGTGAGAAATGCCTCTCCCAGCGATATCCAATAACACCTGTCTTGCGCTAGTTGATTACACTTTCGCCTGCGAATTTCCTCTGCAAACGGGAATCAGCTAAGGCAAGTAAGAAGTAATTGCATAACACCTCTCCAAGCGCTATCGAATTAGGCTTTTTGAATTCGAACTTGTCAAGTTCCGCCATGCCCATCAGGGGGCACGGCGGAAGCACCGAGACGATGCGTCTGAAGAATCCCTTCGTGTTTATTGTGCAGGCCGTCCTTTTCACTTCTTCACCTGCACCGGCCGAGGAACTGAACACCGACAATCTACCTAATGCTACTACAACTGCGCATCAAGTTACCGGGTTTGACACGTCGTTTCACTGTGCCGACGATTGTCTATGGAGCCTGCGTGGTTGGAGAGCTACGCCAGACGTTCACGTGATACCAACGTCATCGGCGTCTCCTACATGTGTGTACTTAAGAGACTGCACTGCACGGCTCACTACCAGTGGGGGCGGCGGAAGCACCGAGACGATGGGTTTCAAGGATCCTTTAATGTTTATTGTGCAGGCCCTCCCTTTCACTTCTTCACCTCTACCGGCCGAGGAACTGAACACCGACAATCTACCTAATGCTACTACAACTGCGCATCAAGTTACCGGGTTTGACACATCGTTTCACTGTGCCGACGATTGTCTATGGAGCCTGCGTGGTTGGAGAGCTACGCCAGACGTTCACGTGATACCAACGTCATCTGCGTCTCCTACATGTGTCTACTTAAGAGACTGCACTGCACGGCTCACTACCAGTGGGGACGGCGGAAGCACCGAGACGATGCGTTTCAAGGATCCCTTATTGTTTATTGTGCAGGCCGTCCCTTTCACTTCTTCACCTCTACCGGCCGAGGAACTGAACACCGACAATCTACCTAATGCGACTACAACTGCGCATCAAGTTACCGGGTTTGACACATCGTTTCACTGTGCCGACGATTGTCTATGGAGCCTGCGTGGTTGGAGAGCTACGCCAGACGTTCACGTGATACCAACGTCATCTGCGTCTCCTACATGTGTGTACTTAAAAGACTGCACTGCACGGATCACGACCAGTGGGGACGGCGGAAGCACCGAGACGATGCGTCTCAAGAATCCCTTCTTGCTTATTGTGCAGGCTGTCCTTTTCAATTCTTGACCTCTACCGGCCGAGGAACTGAACACAGACAATCTACCTAATGCTACTACGACTGCGCATCAAGTTGCCGGGTTTGACACATCGTTTCACGGTGCCGACGATTGTCTATGGACCCTGTGCGGTTGGAGCGCTACGCCAGACGTTCACGTGATACCAACGTCATCTACGTCTCCTACATGTGTGTACTTAAGGGACTGCACTGCACGGATCACGACCAGTGGGCATGGCGGAAGCACCGAGACGATGCGTCTCAAGAATCCCGTCTTGTTTATTGTGCAGGCCGTCTCTTTCACTTCTTCACCTGTACCAGCCGAGGAACTGAACACCGACAATCTACCTAATGCTACTACACTGCGCATCGAGTTGCCGGGTTTGACACATCGTTTCACGGTCCCGACGATTGTCTATGGACCCTGTGCGGTTAGAGAGCTACGCCAGACGTTCACGTGATACCAACGTCATCTACGTCTCCTACATAAGTGTACTTAAGAGACTGCACTGCACGGATCACGACCAGTGGGGACGGCGGAAGCACCGAGACGATGCGTCTCAAGAATCCCTTCTTGCTTATTGTGCAGGCCGTCCTTTTCAATTCTTCACCTCTACCGGCCGAGGAACTGAACACAGACAATCTACCTAACGCTACTACGACTGCGCATCAAGTTGCCGGGTTGGACACATCGTTTCATCTTGCCGATGATTGTCTAGGGAGCCTGTGCGGTTGGAGAGCTACGCCAGACGTTCACGTGATACCAACGTCATCTACGTCTCCTACATGTGTGTACTTAAGGGACTGCACTGCACGGATCACGACCAGTGGGCATGGCGGAAGCACCGAGACGATGCGTCTCAAGAATCCCGTCTTGTTTATTGTGCAGGCCGTCTCTTTCACTTCTTCACCTGTACCAGCCGAGGAACTGAACACCGACAATCTACCTAATGCTACTACACTGCGCATCAAGTTGCTGGGTTTGACACATCGTTTCACGGTGCCGACGATTGTCTATGGAGCCTGTGCGGTTAGAGAGCTACGCCAGACGTTCACGTGATACCAACGTCATCTACGTCTCCTACACGTGTGTACTTAAGAGACTGCACTGCACGGATCACGACCAGTGGGGACGGCGGAAGCACCGAGACGATGCGTCTCAAGAATCCCTTCTTGCTTATTGTGCAGGCCGTCCTATTCAATTCTTCACCTCTACCGGCCGAGGAACTGAACACAGACAATCTACCTAATGCTACTACGACTGCGCATCAAGTTGCCGGGTTTGACACATCGTTTCACGGTGCCGACGATTGTCTATGGAGCCTGTGTGGTTAGAGAGCTACGCGAGACGTTCACGTGATACCAACGTCATCTACGTCTCCTACATGTGTGTACTTGAGGGACTGCACTGCAGGGATCACGACCAGTGGGCATGGCGGAAGCACCGAGACGATGCGTCTCAAGAATCCCGTCTTGTTTATTGTGCAGGCTGTCTCTTTCACTTCTTCACCTGTACCAGCCGAGGAACTGAACACCGACAATCTACCTAATGCTACTACACTGCGCTTCCAGTTGCTGGGTTTGACACATCGTTTCATGGTGCCGACGATTGTCTATGGAGCCTGCGCGGCTGGAGAGCTACGCCAGACGTTCACGTGATACTAACGTCATCTACGTCTCCTACATGTGTGTACTTAAGAGACTGCACTGCACGGCTCACTACCAGTGGGGACGGCGGAAGCACCGAGACGATGCGTCTCAAGAATCCCTTCTTGCTTATTGTGCAGGCCGTCCTTTTCAATTCTTCACCTCTACCGGCCGAGGAACTGAACACAGACAATCTACCTAATGCTACTACGACTGCGCATCAAGTTGCCGGGTTGGACACATCGTTTCACCTTGCCGATGATTGTCTAGGGAGCCTGTGCGGTTGGAGAGCTACGCCAGACGTTCACGTGATACCAACGTCATCTACGTCTCCTACATGTGTGTACTTAAGGGACTGCACTGCACGGATCACGGCCAGTGGGCATGGCGGAAGCACCGAGACGATGCGTCTCAAGAATCCCGTCTTGTTTATTGTGCAGGCTGTCTCTTTCACTTCTTCACCTGTACCGGCCGAGGAAGTGAACACCGACAATCTACCTAATGCTACTACACTGCGCTTCCACTTGCTGGGTTTGACACATCGTTTCACGGTGCCGACGATTGTCTATGGAGCCTGTGCAGTTGGAGAGCTACGTCAGACGTTCACGTGATACCAACGTCATCTACGTCTCCTACATGTGTGTACTTAAAGGACTGCACTGCACGGATCACGACCAGTGGGCATGGCGGAAGCACCGAGACGATGCGTCTCAAGAATCCCGTCTTGTTTATTGTGCAGGCTGTCTCTTTCACTTCTTCACCTGTACCGGCCGAGGAAGTGAACACCGACAATCTACCTAATGCTACTACACTGCGCTTCCAGTTGCTGGGTTTGACACATCGTTTCACGGTGCCGACGATTGTCTATGGAGCCTGTGCAGTTGGAGAGCTACGTCAGACGTTCACGTGATACCAACGTCATCTACGTCTCCTACATGTGTGTACTTAAAGGACTGCACTGCACGGATCACGACCAGTGGGCATGGCGGAAGCACCGAGACGATGCGTCTCAAGAATCCCGTCTTGTTTATTGTGCAGGCTGTCTCTTTCACTTCTTCACCTGTACCGGCCGAGGAAGTGAACACCGACAATCTACCTAATGCTACTACACTGCGCTTCCACTTGCTGGGTTTGACACATCGTTTCACGGTGCCGACGATTGTCTATGGAGCCTGTGCAGTTGGAGAGCTACGTCAGACGTTCACGTGATACCAACGTCATCTACGTCTCCTACATGTGTGTACTTAAAGGACTGCACTGCACGGATCACGACCAGTGGGCATGGCGGAAGCACCGAGACGATGCGTCTCAAGAATCCCGTCTTGTTTATTGTGCAGGCTGTCTCTTTCACTTCTTCACCTGTACCGGCCGAGGAAGTGAACACCGACAACCTACCTAATGCTACTACACTGCGCTTCCAGTTGCTGGGTTTGACACATCGTTTCACCTTGCCGACGATTGTCTATGGAGCCTGCGTGGTTGGAGAGCTACGCCAGACGTTCACGTGATACCAACGTCATCTACGTCTCCTACATGTGTGTACTTAAGGGACTGCACTGCCCGGATCACGACCAGTGGGCACGGCGGAAGCGCCGATACGATGCGTCTCAAGAATCCCGTCTTGTTTATTGTGCAGGCTGTCTCTTTCACTTCTTCACCTGTACCGGCCGAGGAAGTGAACACCGACAATCTACCTAATGCTACTACGACTGCGCATCAAGTTGCCGGGTTTACACATCGTTTCACGGTGCCGACGATTGTCTATGGAGCCTGTGCAGTTGGAGAGCTACGTCAGACGTTCACGTGATACCAACGTCATCTACGTCTCCTACATGTGTGTACTTAAAGGACTGCACTGCACGGATCACGACCTGTGGGCACGGTGGAAGCACCGAGACGATGCGTCTCAAGAATCCCTTCTTTATTGTGTAGGGGATGCAAGACCATTTGGTTCATTCTTACCGAAGCAACAACGTATGCCTCTTGCTTCTGCCGTGCCCACGGTCCATTCTTGATCTTACATTGATGATGTATCACTTTTTTCTTAATTTGTTACCGTGTTGTGGAGACATTGAGTCTAATCCTGGTCCTTCTACTGAAGACATTCTTAAAATCATACGCGACGACATACGAGACCTCAAGCAAACGACGAACAGTAAACTTAAAGAGTCTACCGACAAACTGTACGCCATTGACAGGAAATTGGATAACACAGCTTCAACCGTTACCAAATACACGAGTAAAACTGATGCCTTGCAAGAACCAGTTCACGGCTTACTTTTGAAGATTGACGACCTACAAGCAAGGCAAAACTAGTTGGTTATACTTCCCTGGTGCGTCCTCTACTTGAATATGGGGATGTCGTTTGGGGCCCGCACACTAAGACTGATACAGTTAGGCTGGAAAATGTACAAAAAAAGGGCCCTCAGCTTTATTTTTAATGCCTATCTGATCTCCGTTCAAGGTATGGTCTTCCAACACTGGAGGAACGCCGTAAGCTACACCGTCTGAAGATGCTTTACACGATAGTCAACGGCCAAACAAAAATGAATTTTGACAAATACTTGCAGTTTAACACGTGTAGAAGTACCCGCGGAAAGCACGAACTTACCCTTATTGTACCCCAGGCTAGAACTATCGCTTATCAATTTTCATTTTCTCCTAGAACGATAAGAGAATGGAGCAGGCTTCCACAAGAGGTAACGAACAAGCGTATTGCCAACCCTTCCTTATCGGCTATTTCTCAGCTGTTAGCAAGGCACGCAATTCCTTTCGTACCGAATTTTTATTCAACTCGTGTCATTAGTTTTAGAGCTATTGTTCTGCGCAGTAGCGTACAAGTATGATCTCTGTTGCACTGTGTGTGAGCTTGCTGAGTTCGAATTTTATTTTGACATTTTCATTGCTTGTACTCTATCCCTTTTTATTTTCCATGTACCACTCCTGCTTTGGCTGCCAAAACGCAGCTGGCAGTATTTTGAAATAAGTAACTAAACTAATTAAATAAACAATTGCCGATTTCATCGCCCACGTAATAATCAGCAGACCACGACTGCGCTTCCCTTCCTTTGGCACCCATTTTGTAACTCTAAGGGTGAACCAGTTATCTGTCCTACGTATTACATGGCTTCTTGTCCTACGCATTGTACAGCTGTCCCTTTTACCGCCGCACTTGCGATACTTGTAATTTAGCAGTTGCGAATACGCGCTCGTGATCTACAGGAGTTCAAAAGAAAAGCCGTGAAAAGTAATATAAGTGCAAATGTAGAGGCAATATATGGGTCCAAACTATGACCTGTTTTTACTTGATGAAAATTTCTATTGTTATCTTTGCTACTGTTGTCGCTACGATATTTTTTCCCTGATAATGTGCGTGATACTGTAAACTTTCTCATCGTATTTTTCTCTTCCTTTTGCGCGACAATTTCTTTTCTCTTCGATACACAGGCCGTAATACTACTCGTGTTTAACATAACAACGACGTGCGCGATGCGCTCGCTCTGAAAGCAAAAGCGGGCATCCCAGCAATCGGCAGCGCGTTTCGGAAGTTGTTGCAGCCAATTTCGTGAATGCTACATGCTGTTGCGACGCCGTTTCTCCCACCTCGGACCGACGTCACTGTTGGGTAGCGTGGCGTTGTAGGTTGGCTGCAAGCGTCCGGTAGAGTATGGCGACCAGGCAACGACCAGACGACTTGTAGGGCGGAACTGGCACTGTTTCTTCAAATGTCGGTGAAGGATAAGAAGAGAATGAATGATTTGAAAAGTAATTGCGGAGCCCTTAAATAGGTCCACTAAAATTGTAGGCACTATCTTCACGTGACGTCACGTGACCGAGTCCCCCTCGGTGCTCTTCGGCTGCTCCCACTTTCCTCGGCGATGCATCCCTGTTGTTGCTTTGCGGCTGCTCCTTCTCTGCTGGGCGAGATTGCACGTGCCCGTTCTTGCTTTGCGGCTGCTTCCACTTTCCTCGGCGACGTTGGTCCGCGCAAAAGGGTCTCCCGTAGAGTCGGGCAGTTCGCGGAAGGGGTTTTCCCGCACAACAAGGAAAACATACAACAGGGGCACAACAGGGGCCTGTATGCACTGCGGGGCGTCCGCCAGAACGGCGATCACTCGAGAGAACCATAACAAATTAGGGATCCATCCTCCGTTTCGATGAGGCATGGTGGTTGAGCATCCTTTTTGCTCGGGGTCTTACACGCTAACCGTAAGAACGCCTGAAAACTTCTCTGATTTGTCCGCTGTAGATGTGCTTTGCTGATCGCGATGCGTAACTCGATATAGAACGATTTCTAAACGGCTCTGGCCTCGTAGTTCCGCAATCACTTGGTTCCGAAATCACGTAGTTGCACAATTCGGCCAGGCAAAAACTATACAGCCGACTCTGAATCGCGTTAAAAATAATAATATCTTGCACGATGCGGTCGCTTCGAGTCAGTTTTAGTCAACTTCATATATCCCAAACGCTTGAAAATATGTTTGAATTATCCGAGAAATAGGGGCTTTGCTGATCGCAACAGGTGACATGACATAGTATTCCTCAATGGTTCTAACATCGTGGTTTCGGTGTCACCCGCACGCATGCGGCAACGAACGCGGCTAGATATACGATACATTGTCGGCGAACTTGAACAATATTTAACGTAGTGTGGAAAAAACAGAAAAACAAAAAACTTTCAGTGCTTACCTGCAATTTCCTAGTCGCGTATTGACGAGGATACACCGAACAGCTCACGATCCCGGCTGCCTGTCTCACGCAACGGAGAAGTCATTCCTTACGAAGTGGAACTCATACTGAATCCGCCTTATCTCGAAATAAATCGGGACTGTGCTTCCTTAAGTGGGTTCTGTCGAGCGTTTGAGAAAATGATGGCTATGCGGTGCGCGCTCGCCAGCTCCCCGCCCCGCATACGACAGCAAGACTTGTTCACAGCAGCGTATGCTACTCGCGGACTATGTTATTTCACCAATCCCTAGGGCTAGTTCAAGGCCCCTTTAATTGCGCGCCGCGAGGCATATCTACAAAAAATGGCAATGGGCGTCACGTGAATTAACGCCCTGTTTGAGGCAGGTACTGCAGCAATGAGTTCGCGCACTTGACTGTTTGGACCGGAATAAGTCATACGAGACATTCGGCTTTAGTTTGGATTCCAAAAGCATCTTCTGCCTAATGTCCTCACTGCCGCGGGACAGCCACATAAGTTGACGTACGATAATGACAAATCGCTTTACCTAATAAAAATATTCAGTATAATTCTTTTATTTTTTTTACCTTGCGACATAAATTGCAATTGCGAAATTGAAGACAATATATAGTTTGTGTTTGCTTGAAAGAATGCCCAATACTGGCACCACTTCCGAGGCACTCGTCCCGAAAATATGGCCAAAATTGCATTCGCGTTTCTGTTTAGATCGCCCTGAATTGATTGTCGTACGCTTATGGCAAAATTTTAAGCTGAAAGAACACCAAGGTACTTTGTAGCCTATTTATGGCCGGGGTGTTTCAATGGAGCTGCTAGTCTTGTGAATTCGCTAGTGAGTTTCAATTTTGTAATTACAGTAGATGCTCTCAGCAAATATTGATAAATGTTATTGGTAATTATTTTTAAAAGGTAATTTCTGATACCGGTTACTGGCGTTTCTTCAAGAATTCCACCTGATAATGTGCCGCACAGCTAGCTGATGGGGCGGATTTCAAAAATACAGAGATCAGTTCGAACAAAGAAGGTAAAACGCCATCATAATTTTTGTCATGACACATTATCGTGCGGAGTAGCGCCTTATGCTGCAGGTACACCTATCCTTACGGTAAATCCGAACTGTTGCAAAGCATAAGATTACAGAACGAACGTGCAGGTGATATAGCAGCGTACACAACTTTGTTAACCGGAACATCTAAACCAATGCAGAAAATCACACTAATCCCACTCATTGTGGGTATCGTTGTATACGCGAACATTTTATGGGTTAGCCATGCAGAATGGCGAACTAGGACGAGACGCACTGCAGACTGGAGCGATCAACGCCTTCCTCAGCCACCACGGCGTACCTCGCAGAGAAAGCGGAATTCGGAGCGAAAACCTTTGGATTGCCACGTTGTACGACGTGCTGTTAGGCCGCTCATCTCTCGAACATGCAGAATGAGCGGTGTAGGGCTGCATGATTGTTTTGTATATACCTTCGCAGTGCCGCGAGTTGCCCATGTGTTTTGTGAGTAGGGAGGCGTCCACTCCCCAGCGCGTCGGGCAGCAACCGTTTATGTTTTTTGAGGGGCCGGACGGCCCGCGTGGTGTCGGGTGACGAGCCGCGGCGCGCGCCGGGGGGGGGGGGGGGGGGGGTGCGGTGCGGATGCGGAAAACGGATTCGGAGAACACGGTCTTACGCGCACTGCGTTGGCAATCCGCCGACGGTCATAATAGGTCCACGCAGACAAGCCTCGAGTGGGACGGCTGTACGCGTTGTTGTGGCGCCTGCTCCCGAGTCCCCTGCTGGTTAGAGACGCCGCCGACGTTTAGAGGGGCCTGGCAATGTTTACCACGTGTTGCGCGTATGGAGCGGGGCTTCACTCCCCTGCGTGTCCGGTCGGCAACCACGTGCATCTTGTTTTGAGCGCTGAGAAGAGCCCGTGAGGTGTCGAGTCACAACTTGTAGTGCGCGCCGTAGATAGAGGCGCGGTGCGCATGCGGAGATCGCGTTTGGAGAACGTCGTCTTAGGAACACCGAGCCTGGATGCCGCCAACTGTCACTATTTTTTCACGCGGAAAAACCTTGAGGGGGGACTGTGCTACGCGGTGTTGTGGCACCAGCGCCCAGGCCCCCTACTGGCTAGAAACGCCGCTGAGGTTCGAGAAGGGCTCAATAAATCGTGCGTGCCTGGCGTGTTTGCTGAGGCCTTCACTGACCACGTGGAAATAGGAGGGGAAGGCGAAGTTGTGGGAAGAAGGAAAATAGGGTTGTTTTCCAATGCATTTACTTTTGAGAGTAAGGACAACCCTTTGGGTTGTGGCTTAAGCAGACTTTGAATTCTCATTGGCAACTGCTTCTGTATGAAGGGCTAACGGTCCTGCCGCCATTTTTCTTTGGCTCTTTCACCTATAACAATCGAGACGAGGTGGTTGTTCCTCAGTCTAGGATGTAATCACTAAACCTGATAGACCAGTAAGCACCGTACGATGCAATGCTAGTCTGGGCCGTAACGACTTAGTGGTAGAACAGTGAGACTCGGTTGGTCGTATGTAGTGACAGTTGTCCTAGGCTCTAACTTAAGAGAAAGTAGAAGAGTAAGGCGCTGTTAACTTGTGTGTTTTGCATCAGTGTTCTTTAGCCAACTTTGCATTTGACTGTGTAAACATTTTTGTTGCAATATATCTTAAGTTTTGTTGCCTCCAACATGCCTCCTGCTTCATCAACACTGATAATCACCTTGAAGAGACTTTGGTCGACTTCAAGGAGAAAAGAACAAAATCTAATGTGCCTAGCGTAAACGCTCTATAGCGCCACACTAAGATAAGAGAGGCGTAGCGAATTACAGCGACGACCGGGTCCCATAATCTATTCCTCATCGCAGACAGAAGGTGCGCGACCTCACGTTTAAAGCGAAGATTTCTTGCTGAATTCTGAGGCGCATTTTCGTGAGTATCTGCCCTCTAACGCTGAACGCGTTTAATTTAACGAAGAATGAGTTTATCAGTTTACCGTTTCAAGCATAGAGCTTCATACAATAAATACTACATGGAACCGTGGCCCTCGTGTTTAAGGGAGCTGCAATGAGCATGATGGTTAGTGCATGGATTTGCCTCAACTTCTTACTTCGAGCTTCAAACACCAGTGTGTCATTGCAAACTCATCGTTTTCAGAATCAGAATCAGAATCAGAATCAAGAAGTCTTTATTGAGTAACACAAACAAAATGTATACACAGATATTTGGACCGATAGCCAATGAGGCTAGTAAGCGGTCCAATACAAAATAACATATAGGACAGCAATCACAAACACATTGAAGAAAAACTAACTTTGTAGCCTTGCTTCCATTCCCAAAAAATGTTTCTTGCATGTCAGTTTGAAATTCCGAGCTTGCTTTACTTCAATTGGCAACGAGTTCCAAATTTTCGCTCCTGTAAATTCTATTCGTCTTTCTCCGCACGCATTATGGCAAATAGGTAGGTTAAAATTGCCATTGCTCGCTTGTCTAGTGTTGCGGACGGGAATACTGAATGCACCAAGAGGTAAGGGGTAGTTGGTATTTATAATGTTATTAACCATAAGAGCTATTTTGTAATCGCGTAAGGTTGTGAATGACATGATTTGCATTGCGTCAAAAATGTTATTGTTAGAACTATTCGAAGAAGGTAATCCCATGGTTTTCAAGGCACGTTTTTGTAGTCTTAGCAATGGTGTTAAATACGTTTTGTATGTGATTCCCCATGATTCACTGCAATAACTGAGATGACTGTGACATAATGAAAAATACAGTGATCTAAGAATAGCAGGTGGAAAGTGCCGCCGTGCCTTAGACAAGGTAAAACAACCGTACGCAACCTTTTTACACACACTGTGCACCTGTTCCTTCCAAGACAAGTGGCAGTCGAACATGACCCCTAAATATTTAAAAGAAGACACACTATCAATAACATTGTTGTCAACACATATAGAAAAATCACTTAATTCAATACACTTTTGTTTTGAACGAAAAATAACATATTTAGTTTTTTCAGTGTTTAAAGTTAGATGATTATTACGAAACCAGGTCGAGATACGTTGGAGTTCATTGTTAATAGGATTTTCTATTGATTCAAGTGAGTTGCCAGTAAAGATAAGTGCAGTGTCATCCGCATACATCAAAATTTGAGAACACTGTATTGCATTGGGGAGGTCATTAATAAAGAGCGAAAATAAAAGCGGTCCCAGAACTGACCCCTGGGGTACACCACACGTAACAGTTTGGTATGCAGACTTGAACTGTTTGAGGACAACTTGCTGCTGTCGTGAAGAAAGATAACTTTTAAAGAATTCAAGGGCCCCGCTACGCACACCATATGCTTCCAGTTTCATTAAAAGAATGGAGTGTGAGACTGTGTCGAAAGCTTTTTTGATGTCTATAAATACGCTTACAGCAACATTATGGTTATGAAGAGTCCAGCCTCATAATAATTAAATAAATATGACAACAATATACGACGGCAGAATTCAAACACTTCTAGCCCACAAATCTGATATTGAAACCATTCAGCCACGTAGTCGTTCTTTTGTTCTTCATTGTCTGATACGCAAGTTCGCCCATTATCAACACCTTAGTTAAAGAACAAGTACGTGAAAGGCAAATGTAACATCTCCTACCCAGCATAACTGCAATCACATCAACATTGTCTTACTTTTGTCAAGGGTTCTAGAGAGAGAGAGAGAGAAATGTATTTACAGAAAGGCAGAGAGGTGGGCCTGAGCTATAGCTTGCTCTGGCCTGCTACTCTACACTCGCGAAAAGGCACGGGGACGGAAAGGCTGATGAATGATGATGGTATAAGAAAGAGATGCGTATATACAAATTAACAGAGTTGTGGAATCTCTAAAGTCGTGCGTCCAGCCCAGTGACTTGGAGAAAAGCTGTAGCGGCTCTTGTTACCAGGGCTGCGCTGTTTGCATTAGGCCAAGGACCTAAAAGAAACCGGTCTGATAGCAGTCTCTCATCAATCTTTGCAGTGGAAGAGACAAGTTGCTGTCGTTCTTGCGTGTACGTGGGACACACGCAAAATATTTGTTCAAGTGTTTCTGGCACCTCACAGCATTCAGTTTCCGCTAGTATCACAGGCATCTATCATATGTCTATAACGGTTGGTGAATGCGACATCAAGACGAATCCGGTGCACCATGCTCGTGTGGCTTCTTTTGAGCTTGTGAGGCATACGAAATTTCATTTCTTGGTCCCATTTGTGTAATCGCTTGTGTCGTCGATCTGGTTGGGTCCAGTTTTCCAACGTAGAGTTCCGGTTTAAGCGACAAAGCAGGGCGTTTGTGTCTGTTCGTGAGAACGGAATGCGTACTTCACAAGCATTATCTAAAGCAGTTTTCGCTTCAGCGTCTGCGTGTTCATTCCCGATCAGGCCACAGTGTGAGCATATCCACTGAAAGGTGACATTGTGGCCATTTCTAGTTGCGTGGTCGAGACGTTCTGTAATTTCTATAGCCTTGGAATAATACGGGCCCCATCTGAGGACACAGTCAATCGTTTGAAGAGCTGGCTTGCATTCGCGGAATATCGTCCATGCGTGAGGAGGCTCCTCGGAGAGAAATAGAAGTGCCTCCTGGATAGCAACAAGTTCTGCGGCAGTCGATGTTGAGCTGTGGTCTAGTTTAAACCGCCAAGCAATGATAATATGTGGAATGACGAAAGCTGCAGTGGAGGCATATGGTGTGACAGAGCCATCGGTATACACGTGTACAGTATCTCCGTACTCTGCAGAAATGCTTAACAGGGTGGTTTCCTGAGGCCAATAGATGGAACGGATGACTTTTTAGTAACTCCAGGGATCTCCAATGGAACGACAGATTTAGACAGAACCCAACCGGTATTCTAGGAGTACAGGCGGGAGAAAATCTTGACCTGAAAACACTCTGATGGCGCGATATAGCCCTTGAAAAGCTGGAACCTGGGTGGGTGGCAGGGAGCGATGGCAGAGGATGGTGCCTGTGTCGGGTCAACACGCGAAGGTACATTTGAAGAGGCTCGCAGAGCAAGTATACCCCAACAGGACAAGCACGAGCTTCCGCTATTGTTCCATTGGTTGACGTGCATCGTGGGAGGCCCAAACATGTGCGCAATGCTTGAGCTTGAATGCTCTCCAGCACGCGCACACAGCTATGTACCATGCTTGAGAGCGCCGGCATGCTGTACCGTATATACCCTACGAATAGTGCTTGGTACAATTCGACTAATGGCGACTCCGAGGGGCCCGATCTTGTTCGTGCAACGACGCGAAGGATGTGAACAAAACTCTTCAGCTTTGACTTCAGTGAGGCGACGTGTCTTCACCAAGATTATCCCCAGTCTATGACTAAGCCAAGGAATCTGTGTTGTGTAACCGTAGGTATCGCTACTCCGTTAATCATTATCAGATATCTGGTCATTTGTTTTCACGTGAATGTAATCACGGAACATTTTTCTGTTAAGAGTTGGAGGCCTTGACGCCGCAGGTACTTAGCTGTGATTGTCACCACGTTGAAGCCTAGCACGCATTTGGGGACGGGTGGCTCCAGATGCCCATATGTATATGTCGGCCGCATATGTGCGAATTTTCAGCGTGCTAGGAAGTTCGAATGCAAGGTCAATCAATGCAACATTGAAAAAAGTTGGACTGAGAACTCCCCCTTGTGGAGATCCGATGTATATGGTACTGTCCGGTATCGCCATCTCTTGTAGACGTATACACCGTGCGGCCACTGAGGTAGCTAACAATCCATGCATATAGCCCGCCACCGACGTCTAAATCTTCCAGTGCATCAAGAATTCAATAAAGGAGTACGTTGAAATATGCACCATTAATATCCAGAAAAACAGCTTTAACTAACCGACGGCGACTTCTTTCCTGTTCAACAGTGCAGACCAAGTCGATAACACCATCAATGGAAGAACGGCCTCTTCTAAATCCGTGCATAAAATCATGAAAGCAATTATTTCTCTCTAGAAACCCTTCCAGTCTTGACAAGACCATCCTTTCCATTACTTTGCCGGCGCAACTGGCTAAGGCGATTGGTCTGTAGGAGGAAAGCCCGTTAGGGCACTTTCCCGGTTTAAGCAGCGCTACAACGCGACTGCATTTCCAACAATCTGGAACATTTCCTGTCTTCATCGTCATATTATAAAAAGTTAGAAGAAGACGTCGTGATTCGGTGCCAAGATGGCAGAGTGCAGCGTACGTGATTCCGTCTGGTTCTGGTGCCAATGAGCGTCGAGAAACAGAAATCGCAGCACCAAGCTTTTGCATCGTAAACGGTACTTCGATTCGCTCATCAGGTGACGGAGGCGCGATGGTGGTAAGGGATGAAGTCACTGCATTAGATGCGTCCACAGTGAGTTTACAGTAGTCCTCTGCTACCTCCAATTCGGTCTGGCGTTGACGTAGAGCCAACGCACGGAATGGGTGTCTTTGTTGTGCAGTTGCCTGGAGACTTCGTATGACCCGCCATATCTTAGAGCTGTCTCGAATCAGGGATCTACAGAATGCTCTCCAACGCTGTCTGTCAAGCTTTTCCAGATGTCGAAGAACATGTCGTTGGGCTCGGCGACTTTTCGAAAGATCTGACGGTGGCTTTGTTCTTCTGTATCGCCGTTCCGCGCGGCGACTGATTGCACAAAGGGCCTCATATTGTATCTCGACCGATGATCTGTGCCTCGGTATGCTGACTTCTCTGGTTTTGTCCCGCAGGGCAGAGGCAATGATGCCCGCTATTTTGGATGGAGATTTCATACTCTGACAGGCGGTGTCGACAGAGATCTTAAATAAGATCCAGTCTGTTTGACGAATGAAACGTGAGGCTGAATGGCGAAACCAACTAAAGTGAACGTAAATGGGGAGGTGGTCACTACCATGAGTCTTTAGATAAGTCGACCAGTATGCTGAAGACAGAAGGCTGCTTGATACGAACGTTAGGTCAAAAAATCTGTTTTAGTACCTGAGACGAATAAGTGCAGGAGACCCGACACTGAGCGCATTAAGTCACTACACATGAAGTCGGCCAAATATTTGTCCCGAGAATTCATAGAAGTGCTACCCCACAGGGGATGGTGCGCGTTAAAGTCACCGATCACAATATGAGAACCGTGCGATGCTTGCAGCAGAGACATCGGGTGCGAGCAATCGGTCCTCGCTCTTGTGTGGATGTATCCTCCAATCACTGTAACCGTGCGACATCTCTGTTTTATGGTAAAGCACACGTAATCATTCGTAGTATGCGATGGGACGTCAAGTCTGAAATACACCAGATCATGACGTATACAAACTAATACTTTGCTCGAGGTTTGGTCGTTACGAGACCACATCTAGACATGTCCAGAAATAAAAAAAATTTAATTATGGGGTTTGAGGTGCCAAAACCACTTTCTGATTATGAGGCAAGCCGTAGTGGAGGACTCCGGAAATTTTGACCACCTGGGGTTCTTTAACGTGCACCTAAATCTAAGTACACGGGTGTTTTCGCATTTCGCCCCCATCAAAATACGGAAAGATGTATCCATATTAGGTTCACAGATAGCAATTACTGGAAATTGGTACTTAAATACCCGCTGTCGGAAATCCGACAAACGACCACGTAGACCTCGAGCATTCCACTGCATAACAAGCGATTGACGCATCCGTTCTTCAAACATCATCGCCATACTTGCTTAGTGGAGAACCACTAACAATGGTTACAACACTTCAAGTAGCTGCACGGCAGCCTTGGCAGCCGGGGTATTTAGTCCGGAAAGAATCCTGCGCATGGAGCCCATCAAATTTTTCAATATACTCGTGACGTCAATGTAATCCATCTTTGCATTTTCTTCAGTGCGTGTAGGAGCGGTGCATAAGGGCCTACACGCACGCCTTGATGGTAACGAGGGCCACTGAGTCTACGATGTGTTTGGGGACGTTGATGAGTAGCCTTGTACTTACGCAGCATACAAAGGCTTTGAGGCACGTGCTTCTTCATTCCTGAGACCAGGAGGGGGTGGATGCTGCACTTGAGCTGTCGTTGCTCCTATGCGAGGAGGGCTGCTGTCCCGTTGATGTCAGTGTCGTGAACGGCATCTGCGGTGGCGGATAGCCCTTACCGCTTCCCTGTGCGTGGAATAATCTCTACCCATCTTCTTCAGAATACCAATTCCCTTCCTGATCTTTGGGCACTCTTCTGACGTTGCGTCGTGAGCACCAGAACAATTTGGACACTTCGCAGCAACGTTGCAATTGCTGTCTCCGTGAGGTCCAGCACATCGTTTGCATGTTACTGCAGCCTTGCAAACTGCACTGACATGCCCAAGTTTCATACACTTGTGACATTGTAAAAGCCTCGGCACGTACGGACGTACCGGATGCCTCACATATCCAACCTTGACGTGTGTTGGCAAAGTTTCCGACTGGAACACTAATTTCACATATCGGGATCGTCCAAAACGGTGAAAGCTCAGCACAGGAACCGACGATGATAGTAGTTTCGCCAGAGCAGTTTCTGTAATATCATGTCCACGTCGTAGATGACGCCTGTCGTCGCTTCCTTGCCGTATGTGGGGAATGCGCGAACAGGGATGCTGCCCAACTGAGTGACGTTTTACAGTGTCTCCAGTACTGTCGGCGTATTGACTTCCAGCGAGAGGATGTTCTTTCGAGCCTTTATACGTATTTCTTCTACTTTACCATGGGCACTTCGTTCAAAATATTCCGACAGGCTCTGCCTGTCCAGCGAGTTGAGGCAGTCTGTTGTCGTTGTTGGTACGTATGCAATAGTGTACGACTGCTTGCCACTTGCCTTTTTCGTCGCCTGGCGACTGGTCGGTGATGCTCTTCGTATCTTTCTCTTCAGACGTCGGCTTGGCACCACGGTAGAATCGCTGTCGGAGCCCATATCATCAGTAGAGAAGCCATCAGATGACTAAATCGGGACTATTCTGGGGTCCAAGCGGTTACTCACGTCACCGGCATAACGAACTGGCCATTCAGGACTCAATTGCTGGGCGGGGTTTGGATCCCCCATTGCAGAGGACGACGTCCCCCAGTTTTCTTGTCACTGATTGCAGATATCACAGAAAATAAAGTAGAAAATGCAGAGACCTCGAAGCTGAAGCTGCTTACTACGATCCCTTCTTCCGATAACCATTCCGAAGGGCATTCGCACGCTTTTTTTGCACCTCCAGATAGGCATTTACACTCATTCGGTAGTACAATCGCACAGGTCGTACGTCAGGGTCACAGTAATACCCAGCCATTCGGGAGCACCAGAGGCTGTCAAAGCCCACAAGCATTACTAGATCGAAAGTAATCCCATCGGTATTTTACCTCACTAAATGCCTGATGCCGTAGGCATCTAACGAGAGTTCTTTAACGTCCTTTCCAAAATAAACATCCCAAAAATACACTCCTTCTCGAAAATTCAGAAAAACGCGATCTATTATCCTGGGTTGTTCACTGATTAAACAATGTGTTCCCCATGGTGCCAAAAAAAAGATACCTTTTCTTTCAAACCTGTCATTACTGAAAGCCTTCCTGTATGAACGTTGAAGTAAAAAAGTTTTTACCCCAAGTGAAATTCGCATACTGTTTACCCTTCTTATGACATTCTGGGCATGTCTATACTTCAGCAAAGAGATCTACATGAAGGCACAGGAAATTGAGCAGAGGAGTTCAGTGCTGTTCGTCCTCAATTTTTTAGCCAAGACGTTCTTACGCTGAGAAACTGGTGCAACCCAAGTGGTAGCGCATTTAAGATGAAGCTTTAGCTCGGGCCCAACTCCGATGCCGTCTATTCAAATACATGTAAAAGGCAGAAACGCTTTCCTGAGATAACCACTGGGATGATTTTAATGATATTTGTTGCATTTGAGAGAGAACGTTTAGTTGTAGTTACTGCTGCAAGCTGACTTTTGATTTAGGACATGGATATTTTACAAGTCTTCAAGAATTGGAAAGCCTGAAAAAAATAATGGCATGAAATTTACAAATTTGCTTCTCTGCACGAAGAAGAAATCGCAGTTATGCAAACTGCATTCGTTGGAGCATCGAAAGTGGAGAAATGTGACGTATCAAATAATATCGTGCGTGAATAATTCCGTTGTTTACAAGAGATTTTTGCAAAAGTCCTACTTGTATATTACCGGTGTATTTAAAAACGAAATACAATACATCAATTTTGTCCGCTTCGGATATACTATTAGAATGCAAGTTTCAGAATTGTGATATGTTATTTATTGCCGAGTTGTAGTTTTGTATACCTGATAGATTCACTTTCTATATATCCGCGATCTTCCAGAATATTTAGTAAAAAAATATCATTGCTCACTCTTTCATAGAACCGGCAGAACACGAAAGTGAAACGTGTCTTTCGAGAAGCTGTTGCATGTTCAGAGAATATCAAGAATCGCAACTAGCCATCGGCAGCACGCTAGCACTGTCCTCGACAATGGCGACACAAGGGAAAGTTGTCCAACGACTCGCGACCGGAAAACATCCCCCGGAGACAGTGTACATTGCAGGCGGCGGAGCGCTGCGCAAATACGCCATAAACCACAGGCGTTCGCAAGCCGTACAAACGAAACCGTACGGGTTGTTAGTAAATCCCTTCTTGAACTCGCAATCCGACGCCGCGAAAGGCGCAGGATTTGGGGGTCAGCGAGCGTGTTTCTTGGTGCGCGGCGTCCTGTTCGCGAGCGACGTCCTGCCGCCGTGTCGCATCGGCAAACGTACGAGCATTTTAGTATCGCTCCGTGATTTCTCGGGCAGCCAGCTGCGACGTGCTCGGCTTCGTGAATGCGAGTGGTAGAGTTCGCAGCGCGCGCCGCGAACGCGTTCGTGCTGGCGTGTCCTTCGCCGGACCAAAGCGAGATGCGCCCATGGTGCATCAGTTTTCTTAGTTGGTGTGGTCGCAAGCGAAGGCGTAGGTGGCGTGTAAGCCCTGCTGTTGCATGTGGAAACTACACTACGTAGGCGACGAGGCGTCACAGGCTAATCCGATGCTATAGGCAAACCCCGTGCGGAAACTGAGTCGTCACCTCCCCACAATCCAGCGTTAGAGCCTCCGCTGCGCTGAGACTGCCGAAGCGCTCACTGTCGGCGCTCCTTAGCACCGTGATGCAATACTTCGCTTCCCCAATCCTAGATGACGGCACCATCTGTCAGAAATTTGTGTCTTACGCGTTCGCCGCTGACGTCACATCTGTTACAGGAAGTCGATCGTGGATCCCGGCATTAAACACTTTCGTGTTAAAATTCACCGCCTAAATAAACAATTATCTACCAACAGTCACTAGAATTTCAGTCATCAAATTTGGAGCAGTCGTTGCCTAGAGAAAACGACTTCTTTCCCGTGCTTTTAGAGACAAACCTCCGAAGGTAAACCTTCCTCTTAAAGCCTATTCGATGCAGATGAAATGCAAAAAATTCAGAGACCTTCCACTATGTCAAGATGCAAGACCAGCGAAGCTTTATTGCTCGATAGCTATATTAAGTTATATATTGTGGTAGCGCTAAATTGGTTGAATAAAAGCACGAACACATGACTCCATTGCTTGCTTCCTTTTTATTTTTCTTTATTTTAATTTCTATTTTGGTAAAAAATGAGGTATCGATCGTGTCCGTGCGTAGACACAAATCATCATCAGGATTGGCTCGAGAGTCGTCGTCTTTTCCACTGCTGGCGACTCTCGATGTTACCACGCGAACGCGCTCGTGCCACAGCTCCCTCCACAACTTTCGCCAGTCACTGCACCGTCACACTCTGGATACGGAGTGCGAGATAGCATTGCGCTCGGTTCGATAGTCGGCGAGGCGCAATCGGTTATAGCACTGTCGCCGTTACAGTCACGGACTGCCCGCCTTCGGCACAGTGTTCGCAGGCGCCGCTGTGTCTTCCCTCTGGAAAGTTGGCGTGACTTCAGAAGAATCGTGTCTCAGTTGAAATTGTGTTTTGCGCTACCAGCGTGTACTTTCGGGCGCCACCGCAAACATTATTGAGGTACCTGATTGTTTTCTAGCTCGCTTTTGTCGTCTTCTCATTGGCCGATCTACATAGAAACCTATGGATGGTTCCGTCGTCGAGACTTGTAAAGATAACGAACATGCCACTAACGCACAGCTCATCGCTATTGGCGAATCGATATCTTTCAAGACAAATTTAAAAGAAAGAAAACTCACCTTCCGGCCCCAGTACTGAAGTAACTGGGAAACTTTAGTTTCTCGAGAGGTGCAAGCAAAAAATAAAACCAAACGAAATCTTTTAATGAGTAGTGGATGAGTTTCACAGCGAAGTCCGGCTGTCACGTCTTCCACTTCTGTGGTACTAGCAAGATGCGCCAACCGTAAACAACAGCAGGCGAGCACGGAACTCGCTGTATGTGACTTTCCGTGCGCAATAGATTGGAAGGTACGGGCCTGCAAATTGGCCGGCTAAGTTACCTGACCTCTCTCCACTCGATTTCTTTCTTTGGAGTTGTGTGAACGATCGTGCTTACATGATCGACATGGACCTGAGATTAGTTCAAGGCAACGAGAACGGATGTATGCCGTACAATTCTCTACGCGTTGGTCACTTCCCGGTCTGTTAATTTCGCTTTTATTTTTTGACACGAAGCTCTTTTTGCAGCACGCATGCGCAAGCAGTGCATACGCAAGCACTGCATCCGGCTGCCCGGTGCCACCACTAGAGCCAGTTCACTGCCGACTTTTATTTGATGAGGCAAGTCATCTACCTTCATGCCAGTCTTCAACTTGAGGAGCACTAAACGTGCTTTGGACCCCTCTCCACTCACACCTTGCACTCGCCAGCCTTCAAGGGTAATTTCGGTGACCTTGCCGAAAGCCGCCGACGCCGTCCGCACGTCCTTGTCATCCACACCTTATAGAAGCCAGTGTAAGCTAATGCTAACTAGATGGTCTTGTGGGCCTCTGTGGTTAGGCGCCGACCCCTTTCGACTTGTAACTTTTTAAAGTCAACCATCCGCTTTGTCGCTTTCACGCTGTTTAAAGTCACCGCCCACCCATGGTTGATCTGAAAAGCTACTAAGGCTAACAATTAGCATGCGTGCCAGCTTGATAAATTTTGTCCCAAAAATCTTCGATCCTAAAGGACCTCACACGTAGGTCTCCGCGCAAGAGCATGGTGTTCCTAACAACACGTTCTGCAGATAGCTGTGACAGAATGACCTGTTAGTCGCCATCCTCACTAGCGTTCATCCTGTTTCCTCGACAGTCAAGGGCTGCTGACGCCGCTCCAAGGGAGCCAATGATTTATTTGTCCGGCACGCGTGGCAGTCGACCGAAGGAATGATTGACATTCGATTTGGTTTTGAATCACTCATTGACTGTCCAACTAGAGTAGCCTCTCGTGGAAGCAGTACGCTCATTGATCATGTGTTATCTAACATATCACCATGGCCTTGCTACGTGGTTATTGATACTGACATAACCGATAGTTTTCCAGTTGTTCTTACACTTAACAATGAAATACATGAGAGCGATAATAGCTACTTTACTTCCGTATTTAGTGCAGATACCATTATTGAAGCCATCAGTGAAAGTTGAAGCCAATCAGTGAAACTGATTGGTCGCCAATTAATTCTATGTCTGATCCCAAAGCCGCACTAAACAAATTCTGCTCTTTATTTTTATTGGCCGTTTCAACTAACACACGCACTGTAATATGTGGGAAAAAGTATAAATATCCGCGCAACCCATGGATGACGGATGGTCTTCTAGAAAGCTTAAGAAAGAAGGAAAACATGTACAAGAAAACTAAACGGCAGCCCTTTAATAGTGGACTAGCTATAGACGCTATAGTAGGTACTGTAAATTACTGAACGTTTTACTTCAACAGGCGCAAAAGAGATACTAGGAAAATAAATTTGATCAGAATAAAAATATTCCCAAAAAGCGATGGCAGTTATTGAACTTTTTCTTAACAAGTCATCTGTTGATGCCTCTATAACAAAATAAATTGCGATGGTCTCACTCTGAGCCCAACGAAATTGCTAATGTTTTTCCGACTACTTTTCGTCCGTTTACACTACTAACAACCTTTTTAGCCGTACGACACAATCATTCTTCTTGTAAACCAGCTACACCATATGAAGTGTGCTCCACAAATTCTAACCTTAAATATACAGGGCTAGGCTTAGACAATATTTGTGTCAGGCATTTAAAACTGATTGCGCATTTAGTTTGCGGCACGCTCTGTAATATTATCAGCCTTATGTTTAAAGAAGGTGCATTCCCTTCATTTTTAGAAAATGCCAGGATTATTCCTGTTTTTAAAAAAGGCTACAAACACACAGTTAATAATGACCGACCAATTGCGATTCCTTCCTGCCTTAGTAAACTCATTGAGAAATTATTTGTTAAACGTCCTAATAACTGCTTAACAAAGTTTAAATTGCTAAAGAAAAATCAATTTGGTTTCCGCCCTGGAAGTTCAACGAATCTAGCTGTTCTATCTCTGACTCCATAAAAAAATGTATTGATTCAGGAAACTTAGATCTGTATTTCTAGACTTCCGTAAAGCTTATGACACGGTTAACCATCAAGTCCTGTTTAATAAACTGGACTCTTATGGTATAATCGGTCCTGCGCTAACATTCTTAAAAAAAATTACTTACTTGACCGCTCATGCGCAGTACATGCAGCAAATACTTTCTCAGTAACAATATGTGTTAACCAAGGTGTACCACAGGGATCAGTTCTGGGACCTTTGCTTTTCCTTCTCTATATTAATGATCTTCCGGATTCTCTTAACTCCACCAACTACGTTCATTGCATTTTATACTCAGATGACACAACCATATCTTCATCGAAGGCGACTAATGTCTACTGCTAGACCGTGAAATTTGCGTCGCAAGAGGGATCGCTCAACTGCATGGAGGGGAAACTGAAGTGTTGCTGACAAACTTCAGCCATGAGTTCAAGCACATCAACAAGGGCACGACGATCGCGTACATCGAGGAAATTCTGGAAACCAGTAATGCGTTTGTCCTCTCGGATTCCACCACATCTACGCCGACGACCATGGTTCCCGAACCAGAATACGACATTAATCCAAGTCTCCCCGTGATTAAGCAACAGCAGCTCAGAAGTCTGCTCCGACTATACAAAGGCTGCTTTTCGACGTCATCGAGGATTCGACAAACACCAGTCGCCAAGCATCGCATAAACACCGAGGAGTGCGCTCGACCACTCCGCCAGAGCCCTTATCGAATTTCCCCGTGAGAACGTGAAGCTATAAGAGAACAAGTCGACGAAATGCTGCGCGACGACATCATCCAGCCGTCAAAAAGCCCGTGGGCCTTACCTGTAGTCCTGGTGAAGAAAAAGGACGGAACCCTACGCTTCTGCGTCGATTATCGTCGACTGAACAAGATCACGAAGAAGGATGTGTACCGCTTTCCACGGATAGAGGACGCATTGGATCGGCTCTGCAACGCTAAATACTTCTCGTCAATGAACCTCAAGTCTCGTTACTGGCAAATAAAACTCGACGCGAGAGATCGCGAAAAGACCACCTTCATCATGCCACACGGCCTCTACGAGTTCAAGGTCATGCCATTCGGAGTGTGATCGGCGCCTGCAACGTTTCAGCGCGTCATGGACACAATGTTAACAGGATTGAAGTGGCAGATGTGTCTATTTACTTGGATGACGTCGTTGTCTTCGCCGGGAATTTCAACGATCACCTTAGGAGGCTTGCAACAGTACTCGAGGCCATGAAGTCATCAGGGCTCACTCTGAAGCCAGAAAAGTGCTGCTTCACCTACGATGAGCTTCTGTTCCTAGGTCACGTCATCAGCAAGTCTGGAGTCCGCCCCAACGCACAGAAGACAGCTGCCATCGCAAAGTTCCCGCAGCCCACCGACAAGAAGGCCGTGCGTAGATTTCTTGGCATGTGTGCCTACTGCAGGCGATTTGTCAAGGACTTTTCACGCATCGCTGAGCCGCGGACACAGCTAACTAAATGTGACGTCGAGTTCAAGTGGGAAACGCCGCAGGCCGACGCATTTCAAGAGCTCAAACGACGCATGCAGTCGCCGCCCGTACTTGCGCACTTCGACGAGCACCCCGATACCGAAATACACACTGACGCCAGTAGCCTAGGCCTCGGTGCCATCCTATTCCAGAGAAAAGATGGGCATGAACACGTGATAGCTTACGCTAGCCGGTCATTGTCAAAAGCGGAAGGCAATTATTCTACAACGGAAAAGGAATGCCTCGCCATCGTTTGGGCTACAGCGAAATTTCGCCCTTACCTCTATGCCAGGCCATTCAATGTGGTCAGCGACATTCACGCGTTGTCTTGGCTAGCTAACTTAAAGGACCCTTCAGGAAGGCTGGCATGGTGGAGGAGCCTCAGACTACAAGAATACGACATCACTGTCACCTATAAGTCCGGACGAAAACATTCAGATGCCGATTGCCTATCACGCGCCCCCATTGACCCGGCGCCGCAAGATGACGAGGATGACGACGCCTCCCTTGGGATAAAAAGCGCGGAAGACTTCGCCGATCAACAACGAGGGGACCCGGAGCTAAAAGCCCTAGTCGAGTATTTGGAAGGGCACACCGACGTTGTCCCTAGGGAATTTAGGCATGGATTTTCTTCGTTCACGCTCCAAACAACCTACTCGTGAAGAAAAACTTCTCACCAGTCCGCGCCAAATACCTTCTTGTTGTTCCGTCCGCGCTGCGCCCAGAAGTACTGCACGCCTTACACGACGATCCAACCGCTGGGCACCTCGGATTCTCCAGGACGCTGTCGAGAATACAGCAAAAGTTACGTCAAGACATGCCGAGACTGTCAACGACGCAAGACACCACGGACAAGGCCAGCAGGGTTACTACAGCCGATCGAACCTCCTCGTCAACCATTCGAGCAGATTGGGATGGATTTGTTGGGGCCGTTTCCGACATCAACATCCGGGAATAAGTGGATGGTCGTGGCGACGGACTATCTCACCCGCTTCGCTGAAACTAAAGTTCTACCAAAAGGCAGCGCAGCCGAAGTGGCGAAATTTTTCGTGGAGAACATCCTGCTGCAGCGTGGTGCCCCAGAAGTCCTCATCGCCGACAGAGGAACGGCTTTTACAGCAGAGCTCACCCAAGCCATTCTGCAATATAGCGAGACAAGCCACAGGAGGACAACTGCCTACCATCCGCAAACGAATGGTCTCACGGTGCGCCTGAACAAGACCCTCGCCGACATGCTGTACGTCGACGTTGAGCACAAGACGTGGGACGCGGTCCTGCCGTATGTAACCTTCGCTTACAACACGGCGGTGCAAGAAACAACACAGATCACGCCATTTAAGCTGCTTTACGGCAGGAACCCGACGACGACGCTTCGCGCCAAGCTGCCGCACGTAACTGACGAAGAGAATGTTGACGTCGCCAGCTATCTCCAGCGCGCTGAAGAAGCCCGACAGCTCGCCCGCCTGCGGATCAAGAAGCAGCAGAGGACCGACAGCCGACGCTACAACCTCCGACGACGCTTCGTCGAGTACCAGCCCGGCGACCGCGTTTGGGTATGGACCCCGATTCGCCGACGAGGACACAGTGAGAAGCTACTGCGACGCTATTGCGGACCCTACAAGGTCATCCGACGTATTGGCGCTCTGGGCTACGAAGCCGTGCCATACGGCATTTCGCATTCACACCGGCGCCGCGCACGATCTGAAGTGGTCCACGTGGTGCGCCTTAAACCCTTTCACGGACGCTGACGAACTTCCTTATTTTTGTTGTTTTCTTTGCTATGAGTGCTTTTGTTTAATACTTTCGTTTGTTTGCAGCATCGGGTCGATGCTTTTTTAAGAGAGGGGTAATGACACGTGTACTTTGCTTTATCGGGCGACCACGTTTTGCTGTCTAACAAATGTTATCGCACAGCGCGGGACGCGGCTGCATGTATCCCAAGTTTCTGGAAAGTTATCGATGCTTCTATTTGCTGTCGTCGCCGAACTTTATGCTATCTGATTTCATTGTCTGACGCGGATGGTTAAAAAAATTACGGGGTTTTACGTGCCAAAACCACTTTCTGATTATGAGGCACGCCATAGTGGAGGACTCCGGAAACTTTGACCACCAGGGGTTCTTTAACGTGCACCTACATCTAAGTACACGCGTGTTTTCGCATTTCGCCCCCATCGGAATGTGGCCGCCGTGGCCGGGATTCTATCCCGCGACCTCGTGCTCAGCACCCCAGCACCATAGCCACTGAGCAACCACGGCGGGTGACGCGAATGGTGTAGTACTTTGTGGAAGGCACGCGGGTCCCAACAATTAGTCTGGAACATTCGATGACTTGTATAAAAGCCGACGCGCTTGACCTGATGATGATATTTTCGACGATCGCCAACCGTGTTCCGTGCTATCGTTGGGCCTGTCTTGTGGGCACAGGTTCGCCCAATAAAAGTTTTGTCGTTCACAGTATTGCTACTGCGTTCGTCTACGTCACCAACACGTGACATTCTAAATATAAATAAATAAATAAATAAATAATATATATATATATATATATATATATATATATATATATATATATATATATATATATATATATATATATATATGTCCTAGGAAAGCTACGATCTTCAAATTATCACCAAAGGTTCGCTGCCGAGCGCAGCAGATGCTAATGATGCCTGAAAAACCAGAGTAGAAAAGGCATGGCGTAACTTCTAATGCAGCTTCGACTGACTATTTTGAATGCAGCTTCGATGCCGAGCACTGCTGCTCATCTTAATCGGAGGTTTTTCCTGTATGAGGAAGCGATTCAGAATAGAGCCGCTATCTCTAACTCCGAGCCACCTGCACGCTGTGATTTCATTCTTAGGGGCTTAGTGCTGGCGATTTGTAAGTGCGGACATAAGTGAAACTTTAATTGTTGAACAAGCAATCCAACACCGCCAGTCAGCCTTTGTCTAGTCTCGCCAGCTCGGGTCATTGAGCCATTGCACTGCTTTTTTATTTCAATACTGATGAAGCTACTTTTGCATGCTCGACTGAAAAAAAGAGCACGAAATTCATTCTGAGCGGATGCACTGTACCAAGCATATGCTGAAAAGACTGCTATCAAAAATAAAACATTTTCGCTCACCGGTGTAATTGATGTTATGTGCAGGCCAGCGGGCGGCGTGGTGTCTTCTTCGTCATTCCTCCCTAAGGTCCACGAGCAGCTCGGCTGCGGTGAAAAATCCAGACCAGTTTTGGTGAAAATGAAACTTGCTGAAATACTTTCTAATGACGCATGAACCAACAAAACTACTTAAGGAAGAATGGGCTGGATGCTCGCATATAAAAATAACGGAGAGAGGAGGAGGGAAATGTTCACTAAAAAAAAGCATATGATTGTCGGACACAGTGGAATTATTTTCATTACCTACTGTTTCCCGAGCGTCTATTTTCTTTTTGTAGAGGCTGAACAAGACTTTACAATCGTCTGGACCACATAGCCCAAGATGTTTTACCCAAGTTTGCAACCCAGCAATAGGTCTCTCCCGATAACAAAAAGATATCTCAAAGGCTATGCTTTTGCGGAATGCACGAGAAGCAGTTCATGTAGCGGAAACGCGTCATAGATGCCATTGGTTTGGCACCAGACAGACAGACAGACAGACAGACAGACAGACAGACAGACAGACAGACAGACAGACAGACAGACAGACAGACAGACAGACAGACAGACAGACAGACAGACAGACAGACAGACAGACAGACAGACAGACAGACAGACAGACAGACAGACAGACAGACAGACAGACAGACAGACAGACAGACAGACAGACAGACAGACAGACAGACAGACAGACAGACAGACAGACAGACAGACAGACAGACAGACAGACAGACAGACAGACAGACAGACAGACAGACAGACAGACAGACAGACAGACAGACAGACAGACAGACAGACAGACAGACAGACAGACAGACAGACAGACAGACAGACAGACAGACAGACAGACAGACAGACAGACAGACAGACAGACAGACAGACAGACAGACAGACAGACAGACAGACAGACAGACAGACAGACAGACAGACAGACAGACAGACAGACAGACAGACAGACAGACAGACAGACAGACAGACAGACAGACAGACAGACAGACAGACAGACAGACAGACAGACAGACAGACAGACAGACAGACAGACAGACAGACAGACAGACAGACAGACAGACAGACAGACAGACAGACAGACAGACAGACAGACAGACAGACAGACAGACAGACAGACAGACAGACAGACAGACAGACAGACAGACAGACGGACGGACGGACGGACGGACGGACGGACGGACGGACGGACGGACGGACGGACGGACGGACGGACAGACAGACAGACAGACAGACAGACAGACAGACAGACAGACAAGCAGACAGACAGACAGACAGACAGACAGACAGACAGACAGACAGACAGAGAACTTTATTTGATCCTGAGGAGTTTCCGCGGGGGCCCCTATTGCGGACCCGCGGAAGCCGCTGGCCGCGTGCAAGTCGGGGCAGGTATACCGGGAAGTTCCGCCCTTTCTTGGGTCCTCTACATGTTTGTTTTTTTGAAGGGGATTACCAGAAGAAGAGGACAATGTTTGCAGCTTAAGCTGCAGTTTAAACGCGGCTAACAAACAATATTAACTAATTAACTTTTGAATCGGTGACGCAGGGCACGTTGTAATTGCGAAATTAAGAGGAAGCTTTAGCTCGAGGCCAACTCCGATGCGGCCTATTCAAATACATATAAAACGCAAAATCGTTTCTCTGAGATAACCCCTGGACCGATTTCGATGAAACTTGTGGCATTTGATAGAGAGCTAAATTTTAGTTACTGTTGGAAGCGTAATTTTGATTTATGGACTGCATTTTGTTACAAGCATTATCAAAAATCCGAAAGCTTGAAAAGAATAGGAGCATGAAGTTTACAACTAATTTGCTCTGAATCAATAAGGGACATCGCGGTTTTGTAAGAAGCATGCATTAGACCATTCAAAGAGCACAGATTTGATATGTCATTTTATATCTTACGTGGATTTGTTACGTTGTGCACAAGGGTGCAGCAAAACCTGTATTTTCATATTACTAAATTTTTCAAGATTCATGTGTAACATATCAGTTTTGTCCGCTTTAGATATACTTTTAGATGCAATGCACAGAATTGTGGCATTATTTTTCACTGCATCGTTACATGGTTCTAAAGTTCATAGCTTTGTTTTCTAAAAATGTTCGATTTTTGCCCATTTTAAATGAAAAAAATGACGAAATAAATCAGAAATTTCAAACCAACAGTGAGTAGATGTTGGGTTTTTTTTTTTTGAAATGCAGCAAACCTCGCAAATTTGGTGCAGTGGTTTCCGAGAAAGACGAATCCTCCTTTTACATGTATTTAGATAGGAACACCCGAGCTAAAGCTTCCCCTTTACCGTCAAGCACTGGTGAACTCGTGCCTGGTTAGCAGAAGTCTAGCGTCCTTTCTATATCTCAATAGGGAACAAGAACAAGAACATCCGCCTGCAAAGTTCGCCAATAAAGGCATTACTATGACATGTAAGCTCGTCATCAGCTGCTTGAGTCACGTTTTCGGGAGGTTGCCAGTCAGAACGCTAACGCATCTTATAGTATCATGAGAAGCCAACAAAAACAAGGACGCCAGGGAGCACAACGGGGAAATTACTTTTGCTTGCTAATGGAATTGAAGAAATGACAAATTAATAGTTGATTAATGGTTAATAATGAAAGTGGATGAAAAAACAACTTGGCACAGATGAGGAACGAACCCACGTCTTCGAACTACCCGTGCGATGCCCTAATCAGAGGACGTGGGATTGCTCCCCACCTGCGGCAATTTCTTTTTTCATCCACTTTCATAACCATTAATTTGTCATTATTTTAATTCAGTTAGTAAGTACAAGTAAATTCTCCTATGTTGTCCTTGGCGTCTTTCTTTGTTGGCTTCTCAAGTTAAAATTAATAAAAAAAGGGTCCCTCTGTTGTAGCACCAACGATACATTCCGGAGCGTGGCCGCAGAGTGATCTGTACAAGCAATCAACCAGAAAATTCGCGCCTGCGCGGAAGGCTTTCGACGCCCCTCAAGCAACCCGATAAAAGAATCCAGCGACAGCCACGGACACATCAGAGCGGTGCTGGCAGCAGTCTGTGCGACTGCTAACCGTATTGTTGCACCTATGCAGGTGGGCACACACGCATTTGTGTGAGAGTTCATTTCCTTGCATTTTACGGTTGCTGCACTGCTCTGGTACCGCTTGTTGTCTGTGACGCGTTTCTGGAAACCTTGTTAAAATGGGGGACGACGAGGCTACGCAACTTGAAAATTTTGCCATAACACTCGCAGACGAGGCTCCCAAAGCATTAAAGAAGTTACTAAGTTTCTGATAGAAATCACTTCTAAATTTATGCAGGCCATGACTGAAATTAAGGTTACCGTAAACAAGTTGAACTCATCTAGCGACGCCGTACAGAGTGAAATAGCAGTAGTGAAGGAATCAAAGGGTTTCATGAACACTGCCTTTGAGGGCCTCAGAACGGAAGTTAAATCGATGAGGCTCGAACTCGCAGAAGTAGAGAAGAACTATCTGGAAATTCAGCAAGAAAACAAGAAGCTGGCGAACGAAGTGAGGGAACTAAAAACACAATTGGTTGAACTGAAGCAATACAGCAGAAGGAATAACATCGAATTGAAAGGTATCCCTGAATCTGATAACGAGAACCTCGGTAGTATGGTGACACAGATAACTTCTTACCTACAAGTTTAGCTTCCTCTTGAGGAAATTGACACTGCACACCTTGTTCCAACCAAGTCGAAGGAACCTCCAATGTAATTGTGATAGTTAAGTCAAGGTTCCCACGTGACAGAATCTTGCAAGCTGCGAAAAAGAACAGGCTAAATACTTCTGTGCTTGGCTTCCCAGAGAACGATCCCGTTTTTGTCAACGAACATTTGTCTCCAGAAAAAAATGTTTTGCTCGGCAAAGCTATTGGAATAAAACGTGACAGAGGCTGGAAGTTCGCATGGGTGTCTGAAGGCAAAATCTTGATGAGAAAAACGGAAAACTCGAGAGTAATGCACATAACCTGTGAAGATGACCTGGGAAAGGTTGTTTGATTGCCAATGCTCTTGTGTTTTAGTACTTGTATACTCTTACAATGTATTTGGCCATAGATGAACATAACCTGTTAAGCAGTGACAAAAACAGATCAATATTTTACTCTAATATCCGCAGTGTGAGGAAGAACCTCAACCTTCTAGTGGCTTGCTTCGCAAGATATTCCCAATCTTTTGATATTGTAGCACTTACAGAAACCTTGCTGCAAAAAGATGAGAAAGTTATGCTTCCTCGCAATGTTATGCTATCTCATCCGAGAGAGAAAAAAACCGTGGTGGTGGTGTTGCCTTTTTTCTAAAAAATGGTCTACCTTTCTCGTTTTTGGTGCCAGTCACCCTCAGTCATACAGACATAGAAACACTGTTCATAAAACTGCCCCATTCATTCACTGTTGGACTTTTTTACCGCCCACCAAGCTCGCGCCTTTCCTCCTTTCTTAATAAACTCGAAGGAATTTTCGAAACGCTTACTACACACTCAGAACGCATCATTATGGTTGGCGATTTTAACATTGATACAAGTGCTGAATGCCACAGAGGCTACGTGAATCTGTTAACATCGTACCATTTCCGAAATATGATTAATACACCCATGCGTGTAACTAACTCGTCTTCATCTATTATTGATCATGCAATAACAAACATACTGACGGAGATACGCACTGGGGTTTAGAGCGAACCCATTTCCCATCACCTGCTACATTTTGTTGCTGCTGACACTGATATATAACGATTTGCGAAAGATCAAGAAGTATGTATCTAAAATAGATTATGCCCTCTACTGCGTGAAAATCTATTGGCCTTTGACCCCAGTGTAATATACCATGATGACGTCGATACAGAGTTCAGTAACCGAATAGACACGCTTTCGCAAATGGTTACTACCTGTAGCAGAAATATTAGTGTTCGCTCTTACGAAGCCCAACTATGCCCTTGGATGACTGAGCCCATCCTCGCCGTTCTAAAACAGAAGGATTCATGGTACCGTAAGTAGAAGCAACACAAGTATAATGTGTATTATTTTAACCAATTTAAGAACCTGCGCAATAGATCCGTGTCGATGATGAGGGCACCAAAAAAAGCATATTACACGCGTCTCGTTGAACAGGCTTCCGGCAATTCACATAAGGTGTGGAAAAAAATAAATGAAGTTGCTGGCAAAGCCAGTTTCCGCCGTGTTCTCCCAGAAAAAATAGATCGCAATACTACAGAAAGATTTAATTCCTTTTTCACCAATATCGGCCCGTCATTGGCTGCACAACTTCCTGAATCACAACAAAATTCTGCATCCAATACAGTTCTCAATACTTTTGTAATCTTTGAAATCGAACCCGATGAAATTGCATCCATTATTCTCAGTTTACCAAGCAATAGATCTGTCGGACTGGATGGAAGTTACCCACACATACTTAAGGAAAACACTGATATCTTGGTACCCATCTTATGCAAACTTTTTTTTAGTACCCCTCTGCACTAACGATAGCAAAAGTTGTCCCGGTATACAAAGATGGAGACCGATCCAGCCCGTCAAGCTACAGACCCATTTCTGTCCTAAGCGTTATTAATAATATTTACGAAAAGATTCTATGCAATTATATTTGCAAATTCTTAGAAAAATATAACTTACTCTGTCAACAGCAACATGGATCTCCAGTCCTAAGTATGACGCAATTATTTAAAACAGCATTATATGAAAACAAACTGGCAGTCATTGTATTTGTTGATTTAATGAAAGCGTTTGATACCGTGTATCGCGCTATTATGCTCGACAAATAAACCACTATGGATCACGCGGTGAAATCTACAGCTTACTTTCCAGTTACGTCAAAAACCGTCAACAAGCTGTAGTTGTCAATAACATCATATCATCACTTCAATATTTACAGACTGGGGTTCCTCAAGGATCCGCTTTAGGGCCCATGTTATTTTAGTTATACTTGAATGATTTGCCGAAAGTACTAAGTTGCACTGATATTTTAATGTATGTACTGCGATGATAGTAACAGCTTTCAACCATGAAGATCTAGAAGCAAAGACAAACGCTGAATTGAAAAACATTACACGCTGGTTTTTCACCAACAAGCTAACGATTATTTCAAGCAAAACCAAATATATGGTATTTAGCTCACGAGCAAATATTATTCATCATCATCATCAGCCTGGTTACGCCCACTGCAGGGCGAAGGCCTCTCCCATACTTCTTCAACTACCCCGGTCATGTAGTAATTGTGGCCATGTTGTCCCTGCAAACGCCTTAATCTCATCCGCCCACCTAACTTTCTGCCGCCCTCTGCTACGCTTCGCTTCTCTTGAAATCCATTCCGTCACTCTTAATGACCATCGGTTATCTTCCCTCCTCATTACGTGTCCTGCCCATGCTCATTTCTTTTTCTTGATTTCAACTAAGATATCATTAACTCGCGTTTGTTCCCTCACCCAATCTGCCCTTTTCTTATCCCTTAACGTTACACCTATCATTCTTCTTTCCATAGCTCGTTGCGTCGTCCTCAATTTAAGTAGAACCCTTTTCGTAAGCCTCCAGCTTTCTGCCCCGTACGTGAGTACTGGTAAGACACAGCTGTTATAATCTTTTCTCTTGAGGTATAATGGCAATCTGCTGTTCATGATCTGAGAATGCCTGCCAAACGCACCCCAGCCCATTCTTATTCTTCTGATTATTTCAGTCTCATGATCCGGATCCGCACTCACTACCTGTCCTAAGTAGATGTATTCCCTTACCACCTCCAGTGCCTCACTACCTATCGTAAACTGCTGTTCTCTTCCGAGACTGTTAAACATTACTTTAGTTTTCTGCAGATTAATTTTTAGACCCACCCTTCGGGTTTGCCTCTCCAGGTCAGTGAGCATGCATTGCAGTGGGTCCCCTGAGTTACTAAGCAAGGCAATATCATCAGCAAATCGCAAGTTACTAAGGTATTCTCCATTAACTCTTATCCCCAATTCTTTCCCATCCAGGCCTCTGAATACCTCCTGTAAACAAACTGTGAATAGCATTGGAGAGATCGCATCTCCGTGCCTGACGCCTTTCTTTATTGGGATTTTGTTGCTTTCTTCATGGAAGGCTACGGTGGCTGTAGAGCCGCTATAGGTATCTTTCAGTATTTTTACATACGGCTCGTCTACACCCTGATTCCGCAATGCCTCCATGACCGTTGAGGTTTCGAGTCAATCAAACGTTTTCTCGTAATCGGTGAAAGCTATATATAAAGGTTGGTTATATTCCGCACATTTTTCTATCACCTGATTAATAGTCTGAATATAGACTATTGTTGAGCAGCCTTTACGGAATCCTGCCTGGTCCTTTGGTTGACGGAAGTCTAAGGTGTTCCTGATTCTATTTGCAATTGCCTTAGTAAATACTTTGTAGGCAACGGACAGTAAGCTGATCGGCCTATAATTTTTCAAGTTTTTGGCGTCCCCTTTCGTATGGATTAGGATTATGTCAGCGTTATTCCAAGATTCCGGTACGCTCGAATTCATGAGGCATTGCGTATACAGGGTGGCCAGTTTCTCTAGAACAATCTGCCCACCATCCTTCAACAAATCTGCTGTTACCTGATCCTCAACAGCTGCCTTTCCCCTTAGCATAGCTTCCAAGGCTTTCATTACTTCTTCCGGCATTACCTGTGGAATTTAGAATTCCTCTAGACTATTCTCTCTTCCATTATCGTCGTTGGTGCCCCTGGTACTCTATAAATCTCTAGAGAACTCCTCAGCCACTTGAACTATCTCATCCATATTAGTAATGATATTGCCGGCTTTGTCTCTTAACGCATACATCTGATTCTTGCCAATTCCTAGTTTCGTCTTCACTGCTTTTAGGTTTCGTCCATTCCCGAGAGCATGTTCAATTCTATCCATATTATACTTGCTTATGTCAGCTGTCTTACGCTTGTTGATTAACTTCGAAAGTTCTGCCAGTTCTATTCTAGCTGTAGGGTTAGAGGCTTTCATACATTGGCGTTTCTTGATCAGATCTTTCGTCTCCTGCGATAGCTTACTGGTATCCTGTCTAACGCAGTTACCACCGACTTCTATTGCACGCTCCTTAATGATGCCCACAAGATTGTCGTTCATTGCTTCAGCGCTAAGGTCTTCTTCCTGAGTTAAAGCGGAATACCTGTTCTGAAGCTTGATTTGGAATTCCTCTATTTTCCCTCTAACCACTAACTCATTTATCGGTTTCTTATGTACTAGTTTCTTCCGTTCTCTCCTCAGGTCTAGGCTTATTCGAGTTGTTACCATCCTATGGTCACTGCAGCGCACCTTGCCGAGCACATCCGCATCTTGTATGATGCCAGGGTTAGCGCAGAGTATGAAGTCTATTTCATTTCTAGTCGCGTCGTTCGGGCTCCTCCACGTCCACTTTCGGCTATCTCGCTTGCGGAAGACGGTATTCATCATCCGCATATTATTCTGTTCTGCAAACTCTACTAATAACTCTCCTCTGCTATTCCTAGAGCCTATGCCATATTCCCCCACTGACTTGTCTCCAGCCTGCTTCTTGCCTACCCTGGCATTGAAGTCGCCCATCAGAATAGTTTATTTTGTTTTGATTTTACCCATCGCCGATTCCACGTCTTCATAAAAGCTTTCGACTTCCTGGTCATCATGACTGCATGTAGGGGCATAGACTTGTATAACCTTCATTTTGTACCTCTTATTGAGCTTCAAAACAAGGCCTGCCACCCTCTCGCTAATGCTATAAAATTTCTGTATGTTACCCGCTGTATTCTTATTAATCAGGAATCCGACTCCTAGTTCTCGTCTCTCCGCTAAGCCCCGGTAGCACAAGACGTGCCCGCTTTTTAGCACTGTATATGCTTCTTTTGGCCTCCTAACTTCACTGAGCCCTATTATATCCCATTTACTGCCCTCTAATTCCTCCAATAGCACTGCTAGACTCGCCTCACTAGATAACGTTCTAGCGTCAAACGTTGCCAGGCGCATATTCCAATGGCGGCCTGTCCGGAGTCTGCAGCGGTGGCGTAGAGGTAGAACACCCGCCTCGCGTCCAAGAGGTCCGTGGTTCGAATCGCGGTGCCACGCAATTTTCCACCGGATCTAAAATAAAGAAAGAAAATCCGCGTGTTGATAAAATTGCATAAACAGGCCAGGAGTGTTGCCTGATCCCAGTGACCAGAACAGGTAGCGCACTCCCTCACCAGAGCAGGATTGGCCACCCTGGTGCAGTACTTGGCCACAACCTCCTATATGAACAAATATCATTGACAGCTTCCAAATGAATATTCTCATTAACGACCGCTCACTCGAACACACTCATTTAAGTATCTTGGTGTCATTCTAGATGAACATCTTCACTGGAAAAATCAGATTAGCGTCGTTTGTTCGAAGTTGGCTGCTCGTTGTTGTGCCTCATTACAGGCCCGTGATTGTTTTACCACACATACGCTGTGTACCCTTTATGTTGCCCTTATTAACAGTCATTTAACATACTGTGTACAAGCATGGGGTTTGACATACAACAGTTACCTTGATCCTATCCGGCGATTACAAAAATGAGCTATCCGAATTATAACACAAAGCAAGTATACTGAACAAAATAAACCAATTTTCCAGCTAATAAATATCCTTCCTTTTTACCTATTGCTGTCTTTAAAAATAGCGGTGTGTGTAAACAACATAGCAAAATATAATCAACCTTTCAATGCTTCGCTGTTTCGCTCTCCCTCTCGACTCACACATAGTAACTTTAATCTGCCACCGAATAATAACATCTACAGTGAAAGATTGGTGCAGTTTTCAGGAGCCAAGGCTTGGAATGCTTTACCCCAGAAATAAAACAGCCCACGAAACAAATGATAGGTGATAGGTGAAGAAGAATGATAGGTGTAAGGTTAAGGGATAAGAAAAGAGCAGATTGGGTCAGGGAACAAACGCGAGTTAATGAGATCTTAGTTGAAGTCAAGAAAAAGAAATGGGCATGGGCAGGACATGTAATGAGGAGGGAAGATAACCGATGGTCATTAAGGGTTACGGAATGGATTCCAAGGGAAGGGAAGCGTAGCAGGGGGCGGCAGAAAGTTAGGTGGGCGGATGAGATTAAGAAGTTTGCAGGGACGGCGTGGCCACAATTAGTACATGACCGGGGTTGTTGGAGAAATATGGGAGAGGCCTTTGCCCTGCAGTGGGCGTAACCAGGCTTATGATGATGACGAAACAAATGAAGTATTAAGAACATACTTTTTGAGTCTTATTTGATCTATGTGACAGTCGTTCACGGTTTGTGTTTGTATTACCGTGTTGTTCATTACAGATGTTTATTCATTCTGCTGTAAAATGCATATTATTTTATTTTCTCGCATAATAAGCTGTACTTTGGTCTTTCGCCGGGATTTTGGGCTTTCCGTTTTACACAAGTGCTGTGTCATTGCCATCGTGTGTTCTTGTTTCTGAACCCCACACTAGCCCCTGACTATGGGTTCAGTCAGTGTATCGATAATTTGTTTGGCAAGAGTAGCAATAAAATGAAAATGCAAAAAAAACTTTCTTCTCGTTCGATAGATCTCATAACACACTTTAGGGCTGATTATTTCGATAGTGGTGCATTTTTATGATTTTTGCTAAGCAAGCAAGACCTCATTGTTTATCGGCTTCAATTTCGCATTTGCGACATGTGCCCTAAGAAAATAGTCACAATTTCTATTAAAGTATGGTATTATTGGTACTTACATGCAAGGCGGAATGGTACTTACAAGTCCCAGCTACTAAAAAAGGGGTTAGTACCACCACTAATGCGTCGAATGTCGAAATAGCGCCAAATACACTAAGCACGCTTTCCTAACATATCGCAGCAATCTTCTTGAGGATGCTCTGCTGGTATTTTAAACAACCTCTAGAGAATAAGCCAATCTGATGGAAGATTCCTCGTAGCTGGTTGATTCATGACCTGAGGCACGAAACCAAAGCAGTATAATGTATGGTGTCAAAGTCAGAAGTGTAGACTTTAGAATTATTCAGGCTGAGGCTACCTGACGTCGATTTCTGACGTTAACGCGATTAACGTTCAACAATGTAGTGACATACCTGCATTTCTAAAGTCACGCTTATCTAAAACGTGTAGTGATCATTACAGAACTTGTGTTGCTTCGGCTATATAAGCTACCATACTCCGGTATCGTCATAGATCGCAATGGCACTCGCTTGCCAAGTTCGCTAATGAGCATGATGGCATGGCGACTGTATGGCGCTGAAGTACTTACAACAATGCAGTGACTTCGATAGAATGGCACAGGCGGTATGACGACGGCGGCATAATCACAATGAGATGACGACCATTGTACCACTAGGAGAGCGTGACAACAAGAGCACACCGCGACGGTGACGAGTGCGTGGTGACGGTGGTGTGGCTACGATGGCATGACAACTGCATGACGAAGCTAGAATAATGATGATGGTACAACCGCGATGAAAGACGACGTTGGTAGCACAGCCAATGCATGATAATGACTGTCTGACAAACACACCATGACGGCGATACCATGACAGTCGTATAAAGAAAAACCTATGAAGACGAGTGCATGATTACTATAGCCTGACGATTACTAAATTACGAATACGATGGTATGAAGAAAGTCACGTGACGAAACTAGAAGGATAACGATCAAACGACAAATGCAGGAAGACTGCATGACGACGATGGACGTGACCACGAGGGCATCAAGACGGCGGTGTGACAACAAAGGCATGACTGTATGATAATGACGGTGTGACCACGACGGATCATCACAGAGGTATGAAAACAAATGGGTGACGACTGAATGACTACGATGGACGCGATCACAATAGCATCGCTACGGTGGTGTGACAAGGGCATGACTGTATGATGAAGATGGTGTGTCCACGACGGCATCAAGCTGGCGGTGTGACAACAAATGCATGACACATGTATGACGACGATGAACGTGATTACGCCAGGCATCACCGCGGCGGTGGGACAACAAATGCATAACGACTGCATAAAGACGATGGTGTGACAACGACGGCATCAAGATGGTCGTGTAGCGACAATTGCATGACGACGGTATGACTACGAAGGTGTAACGACGATGGTGTGACCAACTTTACTAGACTAGGTTCAGTTTTCAAACTCCCGTGACTGCGTGGACCCACTACCGATCCTCGCATCTCGTGGCGCTGCTGTCGCACTTTGCTCGGTTAGCACGGCGCGGACAGGGCGACGAAGCACTGTCCGTTGCTTACGTGTTTTGGCGCGTTGTATATATGCGTGTTTTGCTGCAGTCTCGGTGCATTTTTGCGACACTCTTATGCTTTTTAAATGCCGCGTGCTTTTTGAAGAGTTTACGGGCCGTATCATCCAATTTTATTTAGTGACGCGAATGCATATATATGCTCCGTTCCTGCAGCGATAACTTACTTTGAATGTGCAAGTCTGCTCGCAAGGGAGCAGAGCTCACGTAGGTTTCAACATTGCACTTGTGAATGCGGTGCTCTGATGAAAGAAATAGTGCTAGTGTGACGAAGTGTGACGAAGTGTGTGTGCTAGTGTGCTAGTGTGTGCTAGTGTGTGTGCTAGTGTGCAATGCGCCCGCCACCTTCGAACGCATGATGGACGGCATCCTACGCGGCCTGAAGTGGCATACTTGCCTATGCTACCTCGACGACGTTGTCGTCTTTTCTCCTGATTTTCCTACCCATCTTCGGCGTTTACATCAAGTTTTGACCTGTCTCCGGAATGCTGGTCTCCAGCTTAACTTAAAAAAGTGCCGATTCGCAGCTCGAAAACTGACCATATTAGGCCACGTTGTCTCCAAAGAAGGCATTCTTCCTGATCCTGCTAAACTTCGCGCCGTATCCGAATTTCCAAAGCCCACTAACTTGAAAGCACTACGCAGCTTCATTGGCCTATGCTCTTATTTTCGACGTTTCGTTCGCAATTTCGCTACTGTGATCGCACCACTAAACCAACTTCTCCAAGGCGACAATGAACTCTCTGCTTGGTCGGAAGCCTCTGATGATGCCTTTACGACTCTTCGTCACCTACTCACGTCTCCGCCAATCTTGCGCCATTTTGATCCCAGCGCACCTACAGAACTTCACACTGACGCCAGTGGTGTCGGCCTTGGTGCCGTGCTCGCACAGCGCAAGAACACTAATGCCGAATACGTCGTCGCTTATGCCAGTCGTGCCCTCATGAAACCTGAGGCCAATTACTCAGTAACAGAAAAAGAGTGCCTGGCTATCGTATGGGCTCTTCAAAAATTTCGCCCGTATCTCTACGGTCGACGCTTTGACGTTGTGACGGATCATCACGCTCTTTGCTGGTTGTCCAACCTAAAAGACCCGTCGGGCCGCCTCGCTCGGTGGGCCCTCCGAATCCAGGAATATGATATCCGTGTCGTCTATCGCTCTGGACGCAAACACGGCGACGCTGATGCGCTCTCGCGCTCCCCTGTTACTTCAGACAGTAGCACTTCTACCGACAGACATGACATCTCACCACTTGACATCCTCGACATGGCATCGGAGCAACAACAAGACCCATGGATCGTCATGATGTTCGACTTTTTGTCAAATCCTCCGGCAACTTCGGCACCTCGAGCGCTACGCCGACAGGCGCAGCATTTCAGAATCCGGGACGGACTTTTATACCGCCGCAACTACCACAATGACGGCCGCAAATGGCTTTTAGTAGTGCCTCGCCACCTACGACAAGAGTTATGCTCCGCTTTTCATTCTGACCCGCAGTGTGGTCACGGCGGAGTGTCAAAAACTTACACACGGCTTCGCCTACGGTATTATTGGCGAGGGATGTACACCTTCGTCCACAAATATGTGCGCTCCTGCATTGCCTGTCAGCGACCCAAATGTGTCCCGCATCTCTCCACCGCTCCTCTCCAACCACTTCCCTGCCCAGCTCAGCCATTTGACCGTGTCGGCATTGATATATATGGGCCTCTTCCATCTACTGGCGCTGGCAACCGATGGATTGTTGTCGCCGTAGATCATTTGACACGGTATGCTGAAACCGCCGCCTTGCCTGCCGCATCAGCAAAAGACATCGCCTCGTTCATACTACACAACTTCGTTCTCCGCCATGGCGCACCACGTGAACTGTTGAGCGATCGGGGCCGCGTATTCCTCTCAGATGTCCTGCAGTCACTCTTGTCTGAATGCCAAATTATTCACCGCACAACTACCGCTTATCATCCACAGACCAATGGCTTAACAGAACGATTCAACAGAACTCTTGGTGACATGCTATCAATGTATGTTGCATCTGACCACTCCAACTGGGACCTTGTACTTCCGTTCGTCACTTACGCATATAACACTGCCTCTCAAGCCACTACTGGACTCTCACCATTTTTTCTGCTTTACGGACGCCATCCCTCCAGCACCATTGATGCGGTTCTCCCGTACCAGCCGGACCCTGCTGAATGCTCACCTGTTGCTACGGTTGCTCAGCACGCCGAGAAATGCCGCCAACTGGCCCGTTCGCTGACGTCTGCTCAACAGTGCCGCCAAAAAGAACGCCATGACCTCAATCCTCCCCCCCACCCCTTCCCCGTCGACTCACTCGTGTGGCTTTGGGTCCCGCCTGTTGCTGCTCCTGGCCTTTCGTCCAAGCTCCTCCCGAAGTACCACGGGCCCTACCGCGTGGTTGCACAAACATCACCAGTGAACTACGTGGTCGAACCCGTATCGCCATCTTCCGATCTGCGTCGTCGGGGGCGAGAGACTGTGCACATTGACCGGCTGAAGCCGTATTACGATCCGCCCACCTCTTCCTAGGTCGCCAGGATGGCTCCTCTTCAATTCCGGGGGTGATTGTGACGAAGAAGATCGGCAGGCTGAAAAGCCCCGTTGCCATCGCGTGGCACGTACCCAGTTTGTTCGCTGGTTGCGCCCTACCTGCTGGAGCTGAGTTTGTCGCTGCTGCTCTACGAGCCGAATAAACCCCCTTTACACTAGCTTCATTTTTTTTTATCCCGAAATGAAGTGAGTGTGTATATACCGTGTGTCCCAGCTAACTTCCGCCAGAGTTTTAAAATATGCGTATGCCGCGTAGCTGGGCGCAACCAAGGTAATGTTTGCCGTAGCTTTGAGATATTCAAATTATTATAAACCGCCCAGTTAGGTAACGCGTAGTTAATTCATTATTAATTAAAAATTATCCAATAATTGTTAGTGTACTTCTTCATTCACTAATTAAGAAATTAGTTCATCTATTTATGTAATTCGCTGCCACCACCAAAGGTCCAGGGCTTAACTCTATTTTAATTAACTGTGCCCTAATTAACATCGCCTAATTCACTGTGCTTTGACTGGCCTCGTTAACTGCCTCGATTGGTTCGCTTGGGCTCCCGTGACTTTCTTGGACCATTGTGTGGTCGCGCTAACATCGCCTCATGCGCTCGCATTCATATTTAATTAGTACTAAGCAGCAACAGCTGATTACAACTACTAATCAGCTACTTACAGCTACTCATCAGCAACAGCTGATTAATATAGAGCGCAGTGGACGGCTGGGGCTGCTGCGGCCCTGGACTAAAGACTCCACAGCGCACTCTGGGGCAGCGCAGCAGCATTTTCACAGCTACGTAAAGTTTTTTAATCAATCTCCTAAACGCGAGACTATACAAACATTTAAAGACGCATTGGTGAAAACACTTGCGTTGTGCGTAAGTTGCGAAGTCTGAGGACTCAAGCCCCTTCACCAACGCAGAGCTGTGCCCTGGTAGAGCTACTTGCGGTGCTCCCGCCCTCTGGCGGCAAACCAAGACAAGGGGCCACCCGCGATGCACGGCGCCTACGAAGAGTTTGACAACTGAACCTAGTCTAGTAACGTTGGGTGTGACCACATTGGCATCACGATGGTGGTGTGGAAACAAATGCATGACTGTATGATGGCGATGGTGTGACCAAGACGGCATCATCCCAGCGGTGTGAGAGCAAATGCATGACGACTGTATGATAACGATGGACGCTATCACGATGGCATCACGACAGCGGTGTGACAACAAATGCATGACGCCTGTACAAAGACGATTGTGTGAGCAGGACGGCATCACAACTACGGTTTACCAACAAATGCATGCCGACAGTATGACTACGATAGTGCAACGACGACGGTGTGACCATGCTGGCATCACTATGGCGGTGTGACAACAAATGCATGAGTGTATGATGATGACGCTGTGACCACGGCGGCATCATCATGGCAGTTTGACAACAAAGGCACGACGACTGCATGACGACGATGGACGTGATCACGCCGGCATCACGACGGCGGTGTGAAAACAAGTGTATGAGTGTAGGATGAGAATGGTGGGACCACGACGTCATCATCATGGCGGTATGACAACAAATCCATAACAATTGTATGACGACGATAAACGTGACCATGACGGAATCACGACGGCGGTGTGATAACGAATGCATGACTATGATTACGATGGTGTGACCACGGCCACTCCTATTCGAAGGGAAATAAAGCTGATTGATCATAACGGCGGTATGATAACAAATGCATGACGACTGTATGACGACGATGGACGCGATCACGCCGGCATCACGACGTCGGTGTGACAAAAAGTGCATGACGACTGCATAAAGACGATGGTGCGACAACGACGGCCTTACGATGCCGGTGTAACAATAAATGCATGACGGCGGTATGACTACGCTGGTGTAACGACGATGGTGTGACCACGACGGCATCACGACGGTGTCGTGAAAACAAATGCATGACTGTGTGATGACGATGGTGTGACCACGACAGTATCATCACGGCGGTATGACAACAAATGCTTGACGACTGTGTGAGGGCGATGGCCATGATCACGACAACATCACGACGATGATGTGACGACAAATGCATGACGACTGAATAAAGACGATGGCGTGACTACGTTGCCATCACGATGGCGATGTGACAACAAATGGCTGACTGTATGATGGCGATGGTGCGACCACTACGGCATCATCACGGCGGCCTGACAACCACTGCATGATGAATGTATGACCAGGACGGAAGTGATCACGACGGCATCACTACGGCGGTGTGACAACAAATGCATGACTCTATGATGACGATAGCGTGACCATGACTGCATCATCACGCAGTATGAGAACAAATGCATGACGAATGTATGACGACGATAGACGTGGTAACGACGGCGGTGTGACAAGAAATGCATGATTGATTGATGACGCTGGTGTGACCACAACGGCATCATCACGGAAGTAAGACAACATATGCATGACGACTGTTTGAGGACGATGGATGTAATCACGACGGCATTACGACGACGGTGTGACAACAAATGCATGACTCTATGATGACGATAGCGTGACCATGACGGCATCATCACGCAGTATGAGAACAAATGCATGACGACTGTATGACGACGATAGACGTGATAACGACGGCGGTGTGACAAGAAATGCATGATTGATTGATGACGCTGGTGTGACCACAACGGCATCATCACGGAAGTAAGACAACATATGCATGACGACTGTTTGAGGACGATAGATGTAATCACGACGGCATTACGACAACGGTGTGACAACAAATGCAAGACTCTATGATGACGATAGCGTGACCATGACGGCATCATCACGCAGTATGAGAACAAATGCATGACGACTGTATGACGACGATAGACGTGATAACGACGGCGGTGTGACAAGAAATGCATGATTGATTGATGACGCTGGTGTGACCACAACGGCATCATCACGGAAGTAAGACAACATATGCATGACGACTGTTTGAGGACGATGGATGTAATCACGACGGCATTACGACGACGGTGTGACAACAAATGCATGACTCTATGATGACGATAGCGTGACCATGACGGCATCATCACGCAGTATGAGAACAAATGCATGACGACTGTATGACGACGATAGACGTGATAACGACGGCGGTGTGACAAGAAATGCATGATTGATTGATGACGCTGGTGTGACCACAACGGCATCATCACGGAAGTAAGACAACATATGCATGACGACTGTTTGAGGACGATGGATGTAATCACGACGGCATTACGACGACGGTGTGACAACAAATGCATGACTCTATGATGACGATAGCGTGACCATGACGGCATCATCACGCAGTATGAGAACAAATGCATGACGACTGTATGACGACGATAGACGTGATAACGACGCCGGTGTGACAAGAAATGCATGATTGATTGATGACGCTGGTGTGACCACAACGGCATCATCACGGAAGTAAGACAACATATGCATGACGACTGTTTGAGGACGATGGATGTAATCACGACGGCATTACGACGACGGTGTGACAACAAATGCATGACTCTATGATGACGATAGCGTGACCATGACGGCATCATCACGCAGTATGAGAACAAATGCATGACGACTGTATGACGACGATAGACGTGATAACGACGGCGGTGTGACAAGAAATGCATGATTGATTGATGACGCTGGTGTGACCACAACGGCATCATCACGGAAGTAAGACAACATATGCATGACGACTGTTTGAGGACGATGGATGTAATCACGACGGCATTACGACGACGGTGTGACAACAAATGCATGACTCTATGGTGACGATAGCGTGACCATGACGGCATCATCACGCAGTATGAGAACAAATGCATGACGACTGTATGACGACGATAGACGTGATAACGACGGCGGTGTGACAACAAATGCATGATTGATTGATGACGCTGGTGTGACCACAACGGCATCATCACGGAAGTAAGACAACATATGCATGACGACTGTTTGAGGACGATGGATGTAATCACGACGGCATTACGACGACGGTGTGACAACAAATGCATGACTCTATGATGACGATAGCGTGACCATGACGGCATCATCACGCAGTATGAGAACAAATGCATGACGACTGTATGACGACGATAGACGTGATAACGACGGCGGTGTGACAAGAAATGCATGATTGATTGATGACGCTGGTGTGACCACAACGGCATCATCACGGAAGTAAGACAACATATGCATGACGACTGTTTGAGGACGATGGATGTAATCACGACGGCATTACGACGACGGTGTGACAACAAATGCATGACTGTATGATACCGACGCTGTAACCATTTCTTCATTTATTATCATACTCTCAGGGCGCTATGGGCATTACAGAGGGGGTGGGTACATGGTTTACAAACAAAAGCATTCGAGCCTGTAAGGACAAGGCCAAGATAAACAGACAGTAAGAGCAGCAAAATAAAAAAAACGACCAGCAATATTCGAGCCATTTTAAAAAATGATCTCTCGCAGCGGTCTTGAATGATAACGCATCGACTAACGTGGCGATGGAAGAGGGAAGGCGGTTCCACTCAGAACAGGTTTTCGGCATTAAAGAATGCCGGAACATGTCAGTGCGACAAAGAGGAACAGTTACCTTATTGCTGTGATCGATACGGGGGGAATAAGTACACTGGCTGGGAAATGAGTTGCTGATTCAATCAACGGGGATGGAACACTGTGAAATAATCAAAGGCGCGAGATGTTGCGCCGAGTTTGAAGGTTAGGAAGGGGAAGTGACGATTTCATCTGCGAGACACTAGCGGTGCGTAAATAGTTTGACATAATAAAACGAGCTGATTGATTCTGAAGGAATTCAATGCATTTATTTATTTATTTATTTCACATACTGTCAATCCCTCATTGGATTATAACAGCAAGGACAAGTACATATGGTAGTATTTACGATCAAAGAATAGAAATACATTACATAATCATAACTGTGTTATTGCAAAGGTTTTGGTTTCGTTAAACAAAAGAATTAAGTAGTTCATCACGAAGGCAATATTTGGGTACAATATACTATAGCAAAGTAGAATCTGAGAAAACAAGAAACCAAACAAGAAAAAGAAAAAAGAACACCTGAAAACACATTTGATATAAAATACCTAATGAACATGACAAACAGGATGCACTCATGCGCATGACGCATCATACAAAAAGAACACTCATAGATTAAAGTGTTAGGCTATGAAGATCGGTAACAAACGTGAGTATGTAAGTCAAAGCTGTAAGGCAAGGAGATGTTCTTCCAATGAATTAGCAAATGTATCTAATGAGGGGCTGTTACTAATGGATTCACTCAGTTTATTTCAATCTCTTATCGCTAAAGGAAAGAATGAATTCTTAAAGCAATCGGTATGTAAAGAATGTTCATTGAGTGTTTGTGTGTTCTTATACCGCATTGGCCGTGTTTCATTTCTGGAGATGTATCTAGAGGTATAAATATTAAGCTTGTTGTGTAAGAGCTGGTACATAAGTTTAGAACGGGCTAGTACAGCTCGGTTTTGTACTAGTAAATAATAATAATAATATTTGGGGTTTTACGTGCCAAAACCACTTCCTGATTATGAGGCACGCCGTAGTGGAGGTCTCCGGAAATTTTGACCACCTGGGGTTTTTTAACGTGCACCTAAATCTAAGCACACGGGTGTTTTCGCATTTCGCCCCCATCGAAATGCGGCCGCCGTGGCCGGGATTCGATCCCGCGACCTCGTGCTCAGCAGCCCAACACCATAGCCACTGAGCAACCACGGCGGGTGGTTTTGTACTGTTAGGTTTCCGGCTTTGTTAAGTAGTTCGTGAGCGAGTCTGTTAATTTATGTTTATTGTATATATACGGTAGAGCTTTCCCTTGTACACCTTCTAGTCTTTTGATTAGTTGTTTAGTGTATGGGAACCAGATACCATTTGTGTACTCAAGGACTGACCTGACGAAAGTTTTGTATGCCAGAAGTTTTGTATCGGGTTGTGCTAGTCGGAGGTGTCTTCCAAGAAAAAAAGGCGTTTCATTGCAGTTGCTGCAACGGTATTTATATGGGTGTTTCATCTGAAGTCATGTGTTAACGTTAATCTGGGGTACTTGTGTTCATGCACTCGTATTAGTGGCACGTCGTTAACGGTATACATAAAGATCGAGTTACTTTTTTTTCTGGTGATTGAAAGAACAGCAGATTTCTTAGTATTGATGGTCATTTGCCAGTAAGCACACCAGTTAGACACAGATTTCAAGTCGTTTAATGTTATGTGGTCATCATCTGAGTTAATATTTCGATAAAGAATGCAGTCGTCTGCAAATAGCCTAATGTTTCCTGTGATTTTTGTGGGTGGGTCATTAATAAAAATTTGAAATAAAAGGTGAGCCAGAACGCTTCCTAGGGGGACTCTCGATGTTACCCGGGCTGTCTGGGAATTCTGTCCGTTCACTTCCACAAACTGGGTACGATTAGTAAGATACTCGCAAATCCAGTCAATTATGGGGCCTGTACCTAATGCAATCTCAAGTTTCCTTACGAGTTTTTTGTGTGATGCCCGATCAAATGCCTTCGAGAAATCGAGTGGGATGAGGTCTGTTTGTCTTTGTTGGTCGATATTAAATGATATGTAGTGGGCTAGTTCCAGTAGTTGAGTGATTGTAGAAAGCCCTCTGAGAAAGCCATGTTGATATGGTGATATGATACTCTCCTTTTCTAAGAAAACGGTCATATGTTTTAGTATGATGTGTTCTAGAAGCTTGCACACGGTACTCGTAAGTAAAATTGGCCGAAAGTTGGACGGGTCGTCTTTGCAGCCTGACTTATGTATTGTGACAACTTTTGCAGACTTCCAATCCTGTGGAGGAACAGATTATGATAATCCTTTGTTAAATATTTTTTTATTTATTTATCCATACTGTCAGCACAAGCCAAGACAGGAGTTGCGGTTACATTGCTGTCATCAAACTAGACCTAGTAGATGTGTAAGCAGTTCAATACAAAGCAATCAGGCTAGGAAGGCACCGCATAAAAACAAATATGAAGCAACAAACAACACGAGTTACAATGACTAAGTTATATGACTATATGGGTCAACAAAAAAGTAACGCGCCCAAACAACTGCAACCGACAAACAGCTAACAATAAAACGTATTCTCAACCGTTTACAAATAATTGGCAACAGCCTTTACAAAAGATGGTAAATCAGTACTTTCTACTATATCATGTGGCAAGTTGTTCCAATCGTCTATGCTTCGAACCAGGAAGGAATTTTTGAAGGATTCTGTTCTATATTTAAGTGGTTTAATATGTTTTGGATGCTTTGTTCTGGGGTTAGCAGGTCTCTCAAATGTGATCTGTTTTTCTAAGTCTACTTTATAGTCACCGCTTAAAACGTGAAAAAAGAATGTAAGCCTGTTTAGCTGCATTTTTTGCTTGGCCGTCACTAGGCCAGCTCTATTTCTAAGTTCGGTGACGGACTGGGTTCTAGAGTATGTGTTAAAAATAAACCTCAAGGCCCTGTTTTGTACGCGCTCACATTTTAGTGCGTTCTGTTGAGTGTACGGCTCCCAAACATGGCTTGCATAAGTCAGTACAGGAAGTATAGTCATTTTGTAGGCCATTGTTTTCACCTCTGGTGTGGCATCGTGAAGTTTTCGTCGTAATGACCAAAGTGTGCACATGGCCTTCTTCCAGATGTTGTCGACATGTACCGACCAGTTCAAATCATGTGCGAGATGAATTCCTAGGTATTTATATTCCTTAACCTTAGCTAATTCGGCTCCGTTAATGCTGTAGGGGAATATTAAATGATCTTTTTTTACGCGTCAAACGCATACAAACAGTTTTTGATGTATTCAATTCCATTTGCCATTCATCACACCAGAGACTGACTTTTTTGTAAATGGTTACTAAGGTCCTGTTCATCATTAGGAGTGCATATTTTGCATATATAATGGTGTCATCTGCGTAATGCTTGATGGATATTTGAGGTGAAAAACCTGCTCCCATATCACTAATATAAATGGAAAAAAGTAAAGGGCCTATAACAGATCCTTGCGGCACACCCGATCGAACTGGTTTATTGGTACTGCTAACAGAATTTAATGAAACAAATTGTTCCCTTTGTGACAAATATGCCTCAATCCATTTGAATATCTTGGTGTTACCTAAGAAATAAGACAGCTTCATAAGCAACTTTCTATGGGATATTCTGTCGAATGCATTGCGGAAATCGATACAGATCGTATCTATTTGACCCCTTCCATCAATACAATGACCGATTTCATGCTTAACTTCAGTGAGGATAGTGACTGTGGAGTACCCTCGGCGAAAGCCATGCTGGTTTTTGCCCAAAACGTCGTTCTCATCCACAAATTTAGTTAGGTGGGTAGTAAGGATGTGCTCTAGCGTTTTGCAACATGTACTTGTCAAAGAGATTGGCCGGTAATTAGTGAAGTCATGTTTGGAACCCTGTTTGTGAATCGGTACTACCGTAGCCCACCTCCAGTCTCCCGGAACGTCGTCAGATTCTAGAGATTTAGTATAGATATCCGAAAGGAAACATGAGCACAACTCGGCGTACCTCTTTATAAAGCGATGGGGATTTGATCAGGGCCAGGACATTTTTTCTCATCTAGTTTAAGGAGGAGGGTAAAAATGCCGTCTTGTCTAATAGTTGGCTCAGATATACAGTGCCTAATAGAATGTACTGTTAGGGGTGTAGAACCATCATCCCATGTGAAGACCGATTCAAAATATTCATTGAAGAGGCAAGGCATTTCAGAACTGTTCGTGATAGTCTTGTTTTCACTTGTCAGAAATTGAGTGCCGGATTTGGGCCCTGAAATGTACCTCCAAAATTTTCCCGGCGACGATTTAATAAAATTGGTAAGTGTTTTATTCATGTAACAATGTTTCGCTTTAATAATTTCCATTTTAAGTTCATGTGAAGCGGAATGAATACAATGACGTGTTCTTGTAAAGAATTTTCTAGACCTCATTCGTTTCAGGAGGCGGTTTTATGAATTATTCCCCGTGTAATCCATGGGTTTTTTCTGTTAACTTTTTTGGGGCGCTTGGGAACAAATAGTGCTACTGATTTTAATACCACACTTTTAAACTTCTCCCAAGCATCATTTACTGACGTAGTATTTAGCGAAATAAAATGGCTGAAATCATCATCACTTTCCTCTAAATGGTCCAATAGTGCAACATCATCTTTAGAGAAATCGGAGACTAGCGAAGCTTTATTCTTTTCTGCTCGGGTATATGTGGTAGAGACATACGTGATCACCATTTTGTGTTCAGAAATCCCTTCTAAGACGTCACACCAGTACTTGGATTGTGTTACAGATCTGCTTAGGAACACCAAATCAAGTAGTGATTCTCCCGATTCGTGGGTTCGTGTGGGCATAGTTACTATTTGTGTTAAGTCAAGGGAAAAAGTCAGATTCAGAAGAACACGAGACACGGCCTGATTATTTTGACCTTCCTGATAATATGCCCAGTCAGTATTTTGCAAATTAAAATCTCCGGCCATTATAATCTTACAGGTGCTGTTGCCAAACTTTTCAAGTAAGAAATCATTCAGCAATAGCATGTATTCATCGGAGGTGCCAAGGGGGCGATATACTGCAACAATTACAAAATACAGACCACCGATCTCTTTGGTACCCCCAATACACTCCAGTTCTGGAGGGGATGAAATTTCAACGAAGACCGTTGAAGTTTTATAAACAATAGCAACACCGCCGCCTCTGGATCCTCTGTCTTTGCGACAAGCCGTATAGTTCGGAGGAAGGAAATCAGCACTTTCGATTGATTTATTTAACCAAGTCTCAGTTACAATTACGATATACGGTTCATCTTCCAAGAGGACAGCTTCCAAAAGTGAAGATTTGTTGCATATGCTCCGAGCATTGACGTTTAAAACTACTAGTCTATCAGGGACACTCGTGACTGCTGTCAGAGCTGCTTCGCCTCTGGTAGCGCTTTTCTCTGCCGCCTATGTTGCTAATTTTTTCACGACGACGCGGCTCCCGACATGGCCTACGTGTGGAAGTATCATCATCCCAGTAATACGCCTTGCCGTCCACGTAAAGCATGTCATAAACTAGGCGCACTCGCTTACCACTCGATTTCTCATTTTTAGCGCTTTCCCATAGGCACTTTCTCCTGTGCACCACGCTCTTTGAGAAGTCATCACTTATCGAAACATTCATGCCTTTCAACTTGGGACAGTTGCTCATAATTTCCTGTTTTTCCTTGAAATCGTACAGCCGGAAAATAACAGGTCGTGCTTTTGACTGCTTTTTTCCAAGACGGCGCATGCGCTAAATGCTCCGCGGAGAAGTACCAATCACAGAAAACATTTTGTCCTGCATCAGTTTCGATAAATCTGCCTGTGTTTCATTGTCTTGCTCAGGCAAACCAAAGATGATAAGGTTATTGCGGCGCTGGCGATTTTCCATATCGTCAACTTATCTAGATAGCACTGCGACTGTTTCATTCAGACGAGACATCGTCCGCTGTGCGTCATCAAGTTTAGAAAAAGAAGACTCAAGTTTAGTTAAGCGGTCTTCAATAAGTTTCATGGCGGCACCATTTTCTTTCACTTCTTTTTGAACTGCTCTCTGATCACGTTTAATGTCACTTAATGTCTTGCTCTGGTCTTTCAATGTTTGCATAATCTGTTCAAGTTTTTCATCTGTAGTCAAACCAGGGCCCGGATTCAACTCGACATCACCGCTTGTGATAAGCTTGCGACATACAGACGAACAATCACATACAAGTAGCGCTAGAGTGCGGGGGCACGGCACGACTATCAGAGACAAATGATTACTTCTAAGTGAGGAAGTGTCGTGTCTCACCTGCAGACAAGCAAATACGAACACGTTGGAAGTCATGCTTGCATGCGTGCCGTGCCCGCAGCTGAGTCCGGGGGTGTCCAGGGGCTTGTTTAAGCAGGGATCGGTCCGTGACTTGGTCGTCGATGATTGGTGGATGCTTCCGATACACGTGTCGCCGTCGCACGTGCCCAGTAGTTGCGTCTGCAGTAGATCCAGATGATTTGGTTGACGCTCCGGCTTGCAGTGTGTGGCGATTGCACTTGCATTCGTGGCGGCGACGAGAAAAGGGACCTGCAGACAAGCAAATACGAACACGTTGGAAGCCATGCTTGCATGCGTGCCGTGCTTCGTCATTCTGCGTATCGTTTCAAGAAAGCGTTGGGTATTTTATCCGGGCCTGGCCATTTTTTTGTGTCCAGGTTTAGGAGTAGGCTCAGTACTCCGGCCTCCGTGACGATGAGGGCGCTTAGTGTGCTGCTAACGCTGAGGTGAATTTGGGGCAGTTTCCCATCGTCAGAGGTGAAGATAGAAGAAAAATAGTTATTTAGTGAATTAGCGCTTTGTTTGCTAGTTTCGGTCGACACTTGGGGATTGCTTGATGCCTTAAGTTTATAGAAGTTCCAGAATTTGCTCGGTGAACTTCTTAGGAATCCATGAACTGTGTTTGTGTAAACGTTTGACTTCGCTGTGTTTATTTTAGGTTTCATGTCTTGGATAGCTAGAGTAAGATTACTTCGACAAAAAGGTTTAAGGGCTATTGTCATTGATTTTTTTCAGACCCTTGACTTTACGTTTGGCATGAACGATGTCACGTGAGATCCAGGGATTTTGCTTCCTCGTTTTTTTAACATTAGAACGTGCATACAATGAAACATATCATACAATACAAATACAATACAATATTGTCGCGTAGTGGTGACGTTGAAGAACACAGTAGCACCACTGTGAACGACAAAACTAAATTTTATTGGGCGAACCTGTGCCCACAAAACAGGCTACACTTATAGCACAACGATAGCGGCGAACACAGTCGGCGATAGTCGAAAATATGATCAGCGGGTCAAGCGCGTCGGATTTTATAGAGCAGTCGTCGAATGTTCCAGACTAATCGCTCGGACCCGCGTGCCTTCCACAAAGTTCTACACCATTCACGTTACGCGATGAAATCAGATAACACAAGGTTCGGCGACAACAGACAGCCGGGTAGAAGCATCGATAACTTTCCAGAAACGTCGGATACATGCAGGCGCATCCCTCGCTGTGCGATTACAGTTGTTAAGTGGCGAAACGTGGTCGCCCGATGAAGATAAGTACACGTGTCAATACCACCCTCTTAAAAAGCATCGACCCGATGCTGCAAACAAACGAAGGTAATAAACAAAAGCACTCGTAGCAAAGAAAAGAACAAAAATGGCGGAGTTCGTCAGCGTCCGTAAAAGGGTTTAAGGCGCACCACGTGGACCACTTCAGATCGTGCGTGGCGCCGCTGTGAATGCGAAATGCCGTCTGGCACGACCTCATAGTCCAGAGCGCCAATACGTCGGATGATCTTGTAGGGTCCGTAGTAGCGTCGGAGTAGTTTCTCACTGAGTCCTCGTCGGCGTATCGGGCTCCAGACCCAAACACGGTCGCCAGGTTGGTACTCGACGAAGCGTCGTCGGATGTTGTAGTGTCGGCTGTCGGTCCTCTGCTGGCTCTTGATTCGCAGACGGGCGAGCTGTCGGGCTTCTTCGGCGCGCTGGAGACAGCTAGCGACGTCAACATTTTCTTCTTCAGTTACGTGCGGCAGCATGGCGTCAAGCGTCGTCGTCGGGTTCCTGCCGTAAACGAGCTTAAACGGCGTGATCTGTGTTGTTTCTTGCACCGCCGTGTTGTACGCAAACGTTACGTACGGCAAGACCGCGTCCCACGTCTTGTGTTCGACGTCGACGTACATTCCTAGCATGTCGGCGAGGGTCTTGTTCAGGCGCTCCGTGTGACCATTCGGCTGCGGATGGTAGGCAGTTGTCCTCCTGTGGCTTGTCTGGCTCTACTGCAGAATGGCTTGGGTGAGCTCTGCTGTAAAAGCCGTTCCTCTGTCGGTGTTGAGGACTTCTGGGGCACCATGTCACAGCAGGATGTTCTCCACGAAAAATATCGCCACTTCGGCTGCGCTGCTTTTTCGTAGAGCTTTAGTTTCAGCAAAACGGGTGAGATAGTCCGTCGCCACGACGATCCACTTATTCCCGGATGTTGATATCGGAAACGGCCCCAACAAATCAATACCAATCTGCTGGAATGGTTGGCGAGGAGGTTCGATTGGTTGTAGTAATCCTGCTGGCCTTGTCGGTGGTCTCTTGCGTCGTTGACAGTTTCGGCATGTCTTGACGTAACGGGCGACGTCGGCGGTCACACGCGGCCAGTAATACCTTTCCTGTATTCTCGACAGCGTCCGGGAGAATCCGAGGTGCCCAGCTGTTGGATCGTCGTGTAGGGCGTGCAGTATTTCTAGACGCAGCGCTGACGGTACAACAAGAAGGTAGCCGGCGCTGGCTGGTAAGAACTTCTTCTTCACGAGCAGGTTGTTTTTTAGCTTGAACGAAGACAACGCGCGCTTATATGCCCTAGGGACAACGTCGGCGTTCCCTTCCAAATACCCGATGAGGCCTTTTAGCTCCGGGTCGGCTCGTTGCTGTTTAGTGAAGTCTTCCGCGCTTATTATCCCAAGGAAGGCGTCGTCGTCGTCGTCGTCGTGCGGCGGGGGATCGATGGGGGCGCGCGATAAGCAGTCGGCGTGGAAGTGTTTTCTTCCGGACTTGTATATTACCGTGACGTCATATTCTTGTAGTCTGAGGCTCCACCGCGCCAGCCGTCCAGAATGGTCCTTTAAGTTAGCTAGCCTGAATGGTCACTGACGACTTTGAATGGCCTGCCATAGAGGTAAGGGCGGAATTTAGCTGTAGCCCAAATGATGTCGAGGCATTCCTTTTCAGTCGTAGAATAGTTGCTTTCCGCTTTTGACAGCAACCGGCTCGCATACGATATCACCCTTTCAAGTCCTTCTTTCCTCTGGACTAGGACGGCACCGAAGCCTAGGCTACTGGCGTCAGTGTGGATTTCGGTATCGGCGTCCTCGTCGAAGTGTGCAAGTACCGGCGGCGACTGCATGCATCGTTTGAGTTCTTGAAATGCCTTGGCCTGCGGCGTTTCCCACTTGAACGCGACATCACATTTGGTTAGATGTGTTAGCGGCTCCGCGATGCGTGAAAAGTCCTTGACAAAGCGCCTATAGTAGGCACACATGCCAAGGAATCTTCGCACTCCCTTCTTGTCGGTTGGCTGCGGGAACGTTGCGATGGCGGCTGTCTTCTGTGGGTCTGATTTGCTGATCACGTGGCCTAGGAACAAAAGCTCATCGTAAGCGAAACGGCACTTTTCCGGCTTCAGAGTGAGCCCTGATGACTTGATGGCTTCTAACACTGTCGCAAGCCGCCTAAGGTGATCATCGAAATTTCCGGCGAAGACAACGACGTCATCCAGGTAAACAAGGCACGTCTGCCACTTCAGTCCGGCTAACACCGTGTCCATGACGCGCTGAAACGTTGCAGGCGCCGAGCACAGTCCGAATGGCATGACCTTGAACTCGTACAGGCCGTCTGGCGTGATGAAGGCAGTCTTTTCGCGATCTCTCTCGTCGACTTCTATTTGCCAGTAGCCAGACTCGAGGTCCATCGACGAGAAGTATTTAGCGTTGCAGAGCCGATCCAATGCGTCGTCTATCCATGGAAGGGGGTACACATCCTTCTTCGTGATCTTGTTCAGTCGACGATAATCGACGCAGAAGCGTAGGGTTCCGTCCTTTTTCTTTACCAAGACTACAGGAGAGGCCCACGGGCTTTTCGACGGCTGGATGATGTCGTCGTGCAGCATTTCGTCGACTTGTTGCCTAATAGCTTCACGTTCTCGCGTCGAAACTCGGTAAGGGCTCTGGCGGAGTGGTCGAGCGCTCTCTCCGGTTATTATGCGATGCTTTGCAACTGGTGTTTGTCGAATCCTCGATGACGTCGAAAAGCAGACTTTGTATCGTCGGAGAAGACTTCTGATCTGTTGCTGCTTACTCATAGGAAGACTTCGATTCACGTCGAAGTCTGGTTCGGGGACAATTCTCATCGGGGTAGATGCGGCTTAATCCGAGAGGACAAAGGCATTGCTGGTTTTCCCAATTTCCTCGATGTATGCCATTGTCGTGCCCTTGTTGATGTGCTTGAACTCTTGGCTGAAGTTGGTTAGCATAACTTCCACTTGCCCTCCGTGGAGTCGAGCGATCCCTCTTGCGATGCAAATTTCGCGGTCGAGCAGTAGATGCTGGTCGCTCTCGATGACGCCTTCTACGTCAGCGGGTGTTTCAGTGCCGACGCAAATAATAATGCTGCAGCGCGGCGGGATGCTCACTTGATCTTCAAGCACACTCAAGGCGTGGTGACTACGACAGCTCTCCGGCGGTATCACTTGATCGTGTGACAGCGTTATCGATTTCGACGTCAGGTCGATGGCTGCGCCATGTTGATTCAGGAAGTCCATGCCGAGAATGACGTCTCGTGAACACTGTTGGAGGACAACGAAGGTGGCAGGGTAAGTCCGCTCATGAACGGTAATTCTTGCCGTGCAGATTCCAGTCGGCGTAATAAGGTGTCCTCCAGCGGTCCGAATTTGGGGGCCCTCCCATGCAGTCTTAACCTTCTTCAACTGGGCGGCGATGTGTCCACTCATTACGGAGTAATCGGCCCCTGTGTCGACTAAGGCAGTGACTGCGTGGCCGTCGAGAAGTATGTCGAGGTCAGTGGTTCTTTGTCTGGCGTTGCAGTTGGGTGTTGGCGTCGAATCAAGGCTGCGCCGCGTTGAGCTGAAGCTGGAACGTCGCGTCGTCAAGTTGTCTTTCATCGGTGTAGTCTTGACTTGCTGATTTCGTCGGGACGGCGGCGTGTCGTTATGTCGCCGCGGTAGTTTCTTCGTTGTCTTCGTCGGTGGCGGAGGATCTTCGTCAGTTCGACGAACAGCAACCGCACCTCCATCGGTTTTAGTTTTCCGGATATGGGCTTGCTGACCAGCCCCGGTCTGGGCCAGTGTATGGTTGGCGCTGCGGCGACAGGTAGCGGCCTGGTGATGGTGAACGCGACGGTCGTCCAGAGCTCCACTGAGTAGCGGCGAGGTAGTCGGCGATATCGTGGGGGCGTTCACCTTGCTGCGGGCGCGGAGCGTTCACGGCGAAACCTCGCAGTCCCATCTCCTGGTATGGTCATCTTCGGTAAACGTGACCCGCTTCTCCGCAGTGGCAGCAGAGCGGGCGGTGGTCAGGAGCGCGCCAAATGTCCGTCTTCCTCGCGTAGGTGCGCTGGGCGACGGGTGGTCGTTCTGGCGGTGGCGGCGGCGGACGACGGAACTGCGGCGTGACAGGGCCCTGGCGCGGTCGCGGAGGGGGACTTTGACGGCGTGCGAAGGCGGCGTAGGTCATCGCTTGCGGCTCAGGCTGGGGCGATTCAGGGGCTGCTCCAAGTTGTTGTTGGAGCTCCTCACGCACGGCGTCGGCAATAGAAGCTACTTGAGGCCGGGGATGGTGGGAACTGCTTTTGTAGCTCCTCCCGCACGACCGCTCGGATAGTCTCGCGCAGGTCGTCGGTGGCCAGTGATTGAACTCCGGCGTAGTTCGTCGAGTTCGTGCGGCGGTCGAATTGCCGGTTTCGCATCTCGAGTGTCTTCTCGATGCTGGTGGCCTCGCGAAGAAACTCGTCGACGGTCTTCGGTGGGCTTCGTACCATTCTTGCAAAAAGTTCTTCCTTCACACCAGGTATGAGAAGGCGGACTTTCTTCTCCTCGGGCATATCCGGGTCGGCGTGGCGGAAGGGACGGTTCATTTCTTCCGTGAAGATGGCAACGTCCTCGTTAGGTAGCTGCACTCGGGCATCCAGCATGGCTTCGGCCCCTTCCTTGCGCACGATGCTCGTAAAGGTGCGCAGGAAGCCGCTTCGGAAGAGGTCCCATGTCGTCAAGGTCGACTCCCGGTTCTTAAACCACGTTCTGGCAGCATCTTCTAAGGCAAAGTATACATGCCGCAGCTTGTCGTCGGAGTCCCAGTTGTTAAAACTCGCGATTCGCTCGTAGGTCTCCAGCCAGGATTCTGGGTCTTCAGTCGCTGCTCCATGGAAGGTCGGTGGGTCCCGAGGTTAGTTGTAGGATAACGGGGGACGCTGGGGCAGTCATTGCGGTTGTTTTGACGACGATCTTCTTTGTCGACTCAGGTAGAAGTCCATGCTCTGGGGGCAGTCCTTGCAGTCTGCGGCTTGCACGCTGGTCTTGGGTGATGTTGCTTTGGTCCTCGGGCTTCGGGCTTGGATCGCGGCTTTGCGGGGGTGTTCGGTACATGAAGGCACAAGCACCTCCACCAAATGACGCGTAGTGGTGACGTTGAAGAACACAGTAGCACCACTGTGAACGACAAAACTAAATTTTATTGGGCGAACCTGTGCCCACAAAACAGGCTACACTTATTGCACAACGATAGCGGCGAACACAGTCAGCGATCGTCGAAAATCTGATCAGCGGGCCACGCGCGTCGGCTTTTATAGAGCAGTCGTCGAATGTTCCAGGCTAATCGTGCGGACCCGCGTGACTTCCACAAAGTTCTACACCATTCGCGTTACGCGATGAAATCACATAACACAAGGTTCGGCGACAACAGACAGCCGGGTAGAAGCATCGATATATATATATATATATATATATATATATATATATATATATATATATATATATATATATATATATATATATATATATATATATATATATATGCATATATATATATACAAATACAAATATAAGTACAAATACGTAATACAAATTCAGTGAAACATATCATTTTTAAATCGTGCCACAATGTTTCGATGTTTGTCGTGCATGTATTGAAAGTTTTTCAAAGGCGGTAAGTTCGTCAGATAAGTAGTCAATGCTACTCCTGTCGTCTGCTCTACTGAAGTCTGGGTAAGAGATGCGTGATTGGGAAGAAAATGTATTCTGAGCAGGAACAACGCATAAAGTAATCTTATGATCAGACATGCCATCAATGAATTCAAGATGCGTTTGCTCTAACGGGAAACGATGGCTCAAAAAAACTAAATCAAGTGTGTTAGAAGTAGTTCCTTGAACACATCTGCGCTCTGTTACGATTTGGCTGAGATTCAGTGAAAGCATGAGTTCCAAAAGCATATCAGCACTTGCTGAGTGGTGTTCCAATGTTTGCTAGTTCACATCAGGCAAGTTAAAATCCCCTAGAAGTATTAGTCTGGCCCCCAAAACATTATTTTGCGCATACAAACACAGTCTTTCCATCACTTCAACCTCACATGAGGGACCACGATAGATACAGCCGGCGACAATATTGCATGTAGAAAATGTTAGTTTACAAAAAATTCCTTCCACTCCTGTGACATCAGGTTATACGATATAAGGGATTTCCTTTTTAATCAATAAGGCGACGCCACCACCACCTGTTAATCGGTCTTTCCGTACGATTACGTAGTTTGGTGGTGTGATTTCAGCATCCCTGATATCGATTGTTAGCCAAATCTCAATTAAAGCAACAAAATCTTGTTCCATATCAAGAAGTAATGCCTCAAGGAAGTCAGTTTTCTTTAGTATGCTGCGCGCAATAATATTGCTGAAAGTTATTTCGGACGTAGCGCGTTGCGCGGAGTGCGTGTTTGCCTTTCTGCTTCCTGTTTTTTTTTTCGCTCGAGGTAGCTGAATGTGGTCGCATTAGGGCCACATCATTTGTTTCGTCATTCCATCTGTAGAGGTCATCATTGATACGCAGTTTGTCGTAGGACAGCGATACCTTGTCCCCAGATTCTCTTCTAGCTTTCGCGTAGGTCCACAGTTTTTTCATGATGTTTCTTACACGCCATGAAAAATCTTCGCCCATTGAAAAACTGCTCCCCTTCAGCTTATAACAGTTGCTTAGGATTTGTGTTTTGTCATTAGTCCAGGAGCTTCAAAATAACCGATCTGGTTTTTTTTAGCTGCTGGCCGGCCCAGTCTGAATCCTTTCAATCGTTACATCTTCGACTTTGAGAATGTTTTCGTGCACTTTGTGTTCAAGTGAGCCTTCGTTTTCCTTAGCTTCTTCGGGAAGGCCGTAAACAATTAAATTTGATGTTCTTGAGCGATTTACAGGGTCGTCCACTGTTAGTTCAAGCGATATTAGTGCTTTCTGGAGGCTATTAATTTGTTCCATGCATGTAGAAACCTTGGTATCGAAATCGCTTCGGCTGTCAAGTTTTAAGTTAATGGATATTAGACGTTCTTCCTTAATAACATGAACGTCATCTGCAATTACTTTTAGCTGCTTGGAAAACTGATCATAATCAGGCCTAGGGTTACTTTCCACATCCCCTGCTATAAGCAACAATTTAGAACCATGCACGCAAAAGTCACATAACAAATTTGAAAGTAGATATGGGCATGGCAGCACAATTAGGCACAATTCATTGGATTGTAGGCATTTCCCAAAACATTTCCTCACCTGTATGGCAAAAACAAACGGGTCTGAGCTTATCGTGCCAGCAAAGCTACCATGCCCAGTGGTCCATCGCAATCTGTCTCCTCCTTTTATGGTCGGTGGTGCCCATAGCCTCGCTGTAGCGGCGCTGCAGTCCGTGACGTCATCCAGTGTTTTTGTTGCACTGTATAGGTGCTGCAGATCGTGTTTATCCAGATAGAATGGCGCGGCAGGCACTTGGGCTCCAAGATACCTTGAAAGATAGGTCGAGTTTGTTTTCCCATCCTGGCCTTTTCCTCCGTACCCGGCTGGTGTGACCAGTAGGGCGGTGATTTGTATGGCAAAAACAAACGGGTTTGAGCTCATCGTGCCAGCAGAGCTACCATGCCCAGTGGTGAGAATGAGAGTGCGGTGTGCCGGATCCCAAACTGCAGACGCGTATTCGAGTTTCGGACGAACGAAAGTTTGATAAAGCATTAATTTTAGGCGCTGCGGAGCTTGGAAAAATATGCGTCGGAAATAACCGAGAGTGCGATTTGCACTACCTGTGATGTAGTCAATGTGAGTATGCCATGACAAGTCATCAGTTATGTAACCACCGAGTACTTGTATGCAGACACGTGCTCCAGTCCGATACCATTAATCCTGTGTTCTGAAGACATTGAGGCATTAGTGCGTCGTGAAAATATTATGTGCTTGCATTTACTGATGTTAAGGGTCACTAAGCATTTATTGCACCATTCAGATACTTTATTTAGGTCAGACTGAAGGACAAGTGTATCATTAGGTTTATTTATTTCGCAATAGATAACGCACTCGTCTGCAAATAGCTTTATACTTGAGTTAATGTTATCTGGAAGATCATTTATGTAGATCAGCAATAGTAGTGGACCTAAAACGGAACCTTGACAGACGCCAGATTCAACAGGACAAGGAGAGGAAGCGTGATTGTTAGCGATAACATATTGGGTTCGGTTAGATAAAAAGCATTCGATCCATTTCAGGATGTTTGGGTCAATTTTCGAAGTGCTTACTTTTAGTAGAAATAGTTGATGAGGTACTCTGTCGAAAGCCTTAGAAAAGTCAAGAAAAACTCTATGAAGAAAGGAGCCTCGGTTTAGAGCTGCTGCGATGTGATTAGTAAATAACAGAACCTGTGTTTCACAGGAATAGTTTTTCCAGAATCCATCTTGGAAGGAGGTAAAGAAGTCATTTGATTGAAAGTATGAGATTAGATTAGACTAAATACATGTTCTAAAAGTTTGCATGAGATACTAGTTAAACAAATTGGTCGATGATTGAGAGGCGAATGAGTGCTCCCGGATTTAAAAAGTGGCACCACTTACCCGACCTTCCAATCTGATGACAGCGTGCTAGATCCAGCGGACTGTGTGAAGAGGTATGACGGGAAAACCGAAGAGTAAACTTTCGTGTTCTTCAGAAACTTCGCATTAATTTCATCATTACCACATGAAGACGAATGCTTTAGTTTCTCAATTCATTTAGCAATTCCCTCAAAGTTGACTACAATTGCATCCATGGGAAAGAAATCGCGATTATGCAGCTGCGGCGTGACAAAAGCAGTTGTCTCTGTAAACATACCCGCGAAGACGTCATTCAGGACAGTACAACATTCCTCATTGCGCAGAACGTGCCCAACAGAGTCAACAACGGAAACGGCACGGCTTTGTGCAGGTTTAAGGAAGGGTTGATGGAAAGAAGAGAAGGGAGCGTGCTCTCCAGAAAAAAATCGTTTGCCTGTTTGATAGCAATGCGATAGGAATACAGACTGTCACGATATACACGTCAGCGAGCAAGACTGTAGACTTCGCTAAACGAAAAAGACCCTTTTTTGTGCAGTGGCCTCTTTAACGTTGCGTTAAACCAAGGTGCCCGTTGTTTACCTGACATTTTTTGTAACGGTATGCGTTCGTTAATGAGACTTGTAACTTTATTTTTGAAGGAAATCCAGTTTTCTTCCACTGTACGATCGAAAAATGATGGAATGCAGCCATCCAAGAATACTTGAAGCTCCATAATAATTCAGACACATTCTCCCTTTCTGTAATTTCTAAACGTTTTTGTTGGCGAAGGCTGGCGCATGTTGCACGTTGTTACAACGAAATGAATAAGGCTGTGGTCGCTTATGCCAGGCATGTATTAAATCGAGTGTGCATGTCCAGTTGCTGTTGTTAAAATGAGATCAAGAATGTTAGCCGATGTAGGACCAATTCTAGTGGGCAAGGAAACAATCTCAGTAAAGTAAGCACAAGGCAGCAAAAGATGAAACACCAGGTAATGTTTTAGATACAACCGGGACAAGTTTAGACCAGTTAATTCTAGGCATATTGAAGTCATGCAAGAGAAATAATGAAGAGCGCGGGGACTGTAGAACCAGGTAATTAAGCACATCCGGTAATTTTTCACAGAAATCTGAAGCAGCATTTGTCGGGCGGTAGCATGCGTAAAAAAGAAACTTTTTTTGGTTTGAGGAAATGCAAACACAAATGAACTCCAAGTCTGAGTTAGTTACAACCATATGCGATACAAGATTACCAGCCACAGCAATAAGCACGCCACCGCCGTGTTTGTCAGAGTGATCACAGCGATAAATCGCGTACTTTTTTTCACACTCAAATAGCGCAGAGCTGTCAATTCTTGACGATAACCAAGTTTCAGTTAGTAGAAGTACATCGGCGGAGCATGCGCCCAAGACTGATGACAGTGCCTCACGTTTATTGACAATGCTTCTAATATTGGTAAATAAAAAAAGATACATCACGGTGAGTAGTGGGGCTTTTAGTTAGGATAACAACTGGTTGTCAGAAGCCGACTTCGATGCAGGAGATGCATCTGTCAAAACGGAAGCACCATTACCAAATTCAAGGAAGCAAACACGGTCGGTAGCTGAACAGTAAACGTAGCACCTTTTCCCGATGTAGAGCTTATTATACCGTATTGAAAATTGCTTTCCAGACGATTTGCCATAATCAAATAATTTTTTTTTCCTCTTAGCTCTTGTCGCTCTGCAAAAGTCTTCGGTCACATCCACTCCAGATTTCTTCGCATTACGCCTTGCCGCCAGGATTCCATGCCGACGTTTCAGTGAAATCAATTTAACAATAATAGGTCCGCGTTTCCCAGGGACGTATTTGCCGAGTTGGTTCACACAATACAGGCGGTCGTCATGGCAATTTAGGTTTAGATTCATAGTGGAATTCAGAAGGGAAACAATCTTGCCTTCAGACTGAGCCCATGTCTCCGCGCCGGTGTCACTAATGCCGGGAAATATAAGGTTAACCCTGCGGGAACGGTCCTCAAAATCATCAAGTCGTTGGTTAACAGCGACTACATCGGCTGCTGAGCGTTGTCCGACGGCGATTTGGACCGACGATAACCTAGTTTAAACCACGAGAAGCCTACTGTCTATGTTGGAAACGCCCCTCAAGTGATTGCTGAGCCTCTTTCAGCTTGTTAAGGGCACTCATGACTTCATCATCTTTTTTTATCCCTTTTTTTCATGCAGCAATTTCGTGAGAGCAACAAGCTGGCTGTATTGTTGACCAGAGGGATCTTCCCGAGGTGGCCCTAGATTTAACTCAATATCACCAGACATAAACAACAGCTTAGCAACGTGAATGCACTCGCAGAATTAGGTGAACAAAACATTTGGGCATGGACGTACATGTGAGCAAACGCGTTTGACTTTCTACCGTAAAGTGAAAGGGGGCGACCAACCTGCATCAAAAAACGGAAAGGTGTTGGCATGGTCTGCATTGTCCTTGCATTTCTACGCCTCCTGAAGGAATCCACGGGAAAGCGGTCGCTTAAAAAGCGCGTTGCTGATGTAGCTTTCGATTCGGCGGACAGCAAGGCGTCGAGTTCCGGCTGATGTACCACATACAAAAACGGCGCTGGCACTTGAGAGGGAGGCAAGTTCACCGTCGGTAGGCGGTGGCGGTTCTCAGCACCCTGGATTGCGCATTGCGGCTGGCACAGCTGCGCATTGACCAAGCCGGACGATAGATCGAAAACTTATCCAACAATCACCATCTGCATTAAAAGACGGAAAGGTCTTTGCATGATCTGCATTGTCCTAGCACTTCCATGCCCACTGAAGAAATCCACCTGAAAGCGGTCGCTTAAAAAGCACGTTAATGATGTAGCTTTACCATGATGTAGATGTACCATGAATCATCACTACAGTATGAGTACAAATGTGCTGCCGGATGAATGACGACGATGGACAAGACAACAAACGCATGACGACTGGATAAAGAAGATGGTGTGACTACGATGGCATCACGATGGCGCTCTGACAACAAATGTGTGACTCTATGATGACGATGTTGCGACAACGACAGCATCATCGCGGTAGTATAAGAACAAATGCATGAATATAATTTGACGACGATGGACGTGATCACCACGGCGGTGGACAGCAAATACATGACGAGTGAGTAAAGACGATGGCGTGACTACGATGGCATGACGATGTCAGTGTGACAACAAATGCATGACTGTATGATGACGATGGTGTGACCACGACGGCATGATCACGGCGATAGGCCAACAAATGCATGGAGAATGTGTGACGAAGATGAACGCGATTACGACGGCATAACGACTGCGGTGTGAAACCAAATGCATGACGACTCCCCAAAAAGGATGGTGTGACTACGACGGCATCACGATGGCGGTATGACAACGAATGCATGAATGTATGAAGACGATGGCTCCAACACGATGGCATAATCATGGCAGTTTTAGAACAAATGCATGACGACTGTTTGACGACGATGGACGTGATCATGATGGCGGTGTGGCAACAACTGCATCATAACTGAATAAAGACGATGGTGTGACTACGACGGCATCACGATGGCGGTGTATCAACAATTGCATGACTGTATGATGGTGATGGTGCGAACACGACCGCATCATCACGGCAGTGTGACAACAAATACATGATGACTGTTTGCCGACAATAGATGTGATCACGACGACATCACGCCGGCGGTGTGACAACAAATGCATGACTGTAGGATGACGACGGTGTGACGACGACGGCTTCATCACAGCAGTATGAGTTCGAATGCTTGTCGACTGTTTGACGGCAATGGACATGATCACGACGGCATAAAGTCGGCGGTGTGCCAACAAATGCGTGAAGAGCGAATAAAGGCGAAGTCGTGACTAAGACGGCATCACGACGGTGGCATGACACGAAATGCATGACTGTATGATGGCGATGGTGCGACCACGACGGCATTGATGGTAGTAAGACGATGGTATTAACGCGATAGCAGGATCACACTGGTATGAGAACAAATGCATGACGACTGAATGAAGACGATGGTATTACTACGACGGCATTACGATTGCGGTGTAACAAATGCATGACGACGGTATGACTACGATGGTGCAACTACGATGGTGTGACCACGACGGCATCATGACGGCGGTGTGAAGAAAGCATGACTGTATGATTACAATACTGTCACCACGATGGCATCATCATGACGGTATGAACACAAATGCATGACGACTGTATGACTATGATAGACACGATCACGATGGCATTGAGAAGGCGGTGTGACAAGTGTATGATTGTATGATGACGATGTTGTGTCCCCAGCGACATCGTCGTGGCGGTATGACAAAAAGTGCTTGTCGACTGTATGACGACGATGTACATGTTCACGACAGCATCACGACGGTGGTGGGGCAACAAATGCATGACTGTATGATGACGGTGGTTTCACCGCGACGGCATCATCACGGCAGTATTATAACAAATGCTTGTCGACTGTATGACGAAGATGGACATGATCACGACGGCATAACGACGGCGGTGTGACAACACAAGCATGACGAGCGAACCAAGACGATCGTGTGACTACGACAGCATCACCATGGCGGTGTGACAGGAAATGCATGACTGTATGAAGAGGATGCTGTGACCATGACGGCATCATCAGTGCAGTCAAACGCATGACTACTGCTTGACGATGAGGGACGGGATCATGACGGCAGGGTGGCAACAAATGCATGACTGATAAAGACTATGGTGTGACTACGACGGTATCACGATGGTGGTGTGATAACACATGCATGACTCTATGATGACTATGGTGTGACCACGACGGCATCATCACCTCAGTATGAGAACAAATGCATGACGTCTGTTTGACGATGATAGACGTGATCATGACGGTGGTATGGCAAAAAATGCATGACGACTGATAAAGACCACACTATGACTATGACGGCATCACGATGGCGATGTGACAACAAATGCATGACTGTATGATGAAGATGGTGTGACCACGACGGCATCATCACGGCAGTATGAGAACAAATGCACAATGTCTGTATGACGATGATGGACGGGATAACAACGGCGGTGAGGCAACAAATGCATAAGTGAATAAATATGATGGTGTGAATACGACGGCACCATGACGGCGGCGTAACAACCAACGCATGATTGTATTAATGACGCTGGTGTGACCATTACGGCATCATCACAGCACTATGACAACAAATGCATGATGACTGTTTGACGACGACGGACGTCACCACGACGGCATCACGACGGCAGTGTGACAACAAATGCATGACTGCATGATTGCGATGGCGTGACCACGACGGCATGATCACGGTTGCATGACAACAAAAGCATGTAGACTGTATGGCGACGATGGGCGCGATCACGACGGCAACACGACTGCGGATTGACATCAAATCCATGACTATATCATGACGATGGTGTGACCACGGCAGCATCATCACGGCAGTATGAGTACAAATGCATGACGACTGTACGACCAAGATGGACGTGTTCACTACGGCGGAGAAAAAACAAATGCATGACGAAGGTATGACTACAATGGTGTAACGACGGTGGTGTGAGCACGGCGTCATCACGACGGCGGTGTGAAAAAAGGCATGACTGTATGATTACGATGCTGTGACGACGACGTCATCATCACGGCGTTATGACAACAGAAGCAGGACGACTTTTTGACGACAATGAACGTGATCACGACGGCATCACGATGACGGTGTGACAAAAAATGCATGAATATATGATGACGATGCTGTGACTATGACTGCATCATCACGGCAGTATGAGTACAAATGGTTGCCGACTCTATGACGACGATGGGCATGATAACGACGGCATAACGACGGGGGTGTGGCAACAAATGTACGACGAGTGGATGAGGCCGACGGTGTGACTACGGTGGCATCACGATGGCGGTGTGACAACCAATGCATGGCTGTATGATGAAGTCGTCGGAAATCTGATCAGCGGGTCAAGCGCGTCGGCTTTTATACAGCAATCGTCGAATGTTTCAGACTAAACGTTGGGACCCGCGTGCCTTCTATAATGTTCTACACCATTCGTGTCAAGCGATGAAATCAGATAACACAAGGTTCAGCGACAACAGAAGCATCGATAACTTTCCAGAAACTTCGGATGCATGCAGGCGCGTACCGCGCAGTGCGATAACATTTGTTAGGTGGCAAAACTTATCGCCCGGTAAAGATAAGTATACGTGTCATTACCCCCCTCTTAAAAAGCATCGACCCGATGCTGCAAACAAACGAAAGTAATAAATAAGCACTTGTAGCAAAGAAAACAACAAAATAAGGGAAGTTCGTTAGCGTCCGTAAAACGGTTTAAGACGCACCACGTGGACCACTTTAGGTCGTGCGCGGCGCCGCTGTGAATGCGAAATGCCGTCTGGCACGACATGATAGTCCAGTGCGCCAATACGTCGGATGACCTTGTAGGGTCCGAAATAGCGTCGCAGTAGTTTCTCACTCAGTCCTCGTCGGGGTATCGGGGTCCATACCCAAACACGGTCGCCGGGCTGGTACTCGACAAAGCGTCGTCGGAGGTTGTAGTGTCGGCTGTCGGTACGCTGCTGGCTCTTGATCCGCAGGCGGGCGAGCTGTCGGGCTTCTTCGGCGCGCTGGAGATAGCTAGCGACGTCAACATTCTCTTCGTCAGTTACGTGCGGCAGCATGCACACTAAACATATTTACACCCTTATGGGTGTTAATAGGGGTGCTTTCGGCATTTACACCCATGTCCATACCCTTCTAGTACCCTTTTCGGCCAAATCACCCTATCACAAGGGTGGATACCACATATGCAAGGTGTGACTGTGCTCACAGAAGGGTGTTAAATCGACGCCTGAAGGGTGTTGAACGTATTGATGCATAAATCTGAGTAACGTGTACACGTCCACGCATTGAGCAATGTGTGTATGTATTGCATTTTTAATGCGAAAGCGTTTCATGGCCTTTCAGGTAGGAAAGGTGGCGTTCTCCGCAACAACAATCCACACGGGACCCTGCTCACGCCAATCTTGTCATTTCCCTTGAAAGCATTCAGAAAGCATTCAGAACCGCGCCGCCCGTTTTATTATTTCAAATTATTCACTTCATTCTAGCGTCACGTCGATGAAAAGAACACTACGTGAACCTGACCTTTGGTTACGTCGCAAATACTTTCGTCTCTGTCTTTTTCATAGAATATGCTAATTTAACCCTTCTCGTAAAGAAAATCTTTTCACCACACCAAGTTCTCGTCTCGCATCGACCATCAATACAAAATTGATGTGCCATTCTTCCTTTTTGCCAAGAACAGCCACTGAATGCAACCCCCTTCCCGCCTCCACAGTCTCAATTTGCGACACCACTAATTCAAGGTCGCCGTTCAAATTATCTTATGGTTTGATTTCTATTTTTGCGCTGCATTACAATTATTGCATATTTTCACCACTTCTTTCTGTTGTGCCTACTAGGCCTTGAATGTATATAATAAATAAATAAAATGTGAAGTCATTACCGTCTTGTATGACGTCAGTAGTGATACAGAAGGTAGTAAATACAACAACGTTAAGTATGAGCAATTATGGATAAATAATGTGAAATAATGTGAATAAGGGTGGAATAAATTGCATTAAGGTTCGTACAAACTATAGCACGTTGGATTTCGGGAGATTAAGGTAGAATTGTGAAGAACACGTGACAATGTATGAACTAACGTATCATGGTCACGTGACAATTGCAAGTGTAGATGCGTGAAGCGATTAAGTTTTCCCATTCCTAAGTGACTGTCGATATTTCTTCAAGGATTCTGATGTTACTGGCATGACAGCCACTCCAAAAATGTATCATCCAGAAAAAGAACGCCCTTTCACTTACAATTCCATTATCATTATTTTTCGTGCTCACAGGAATATTAACATGCAATTAAACACTTCTAGAAAAACTGCAGTAGCAGAGCGAAAACACGAGAGCAACTTGCGCAATTCTGCACTAATATTTCGGCGCCCTTAATAGCCCAACAAAAAGTGGTGAAATGGAAGAAGCTGTTTGGATACATTGCTGAACAAACAGGGACGTGCTGTTGGACGAGCCTCTGCTGTACAATGGCATCAACGTACAATTTGCATGGTGAATCCATAAAGAAGACTTATAGAGGCGAGATCACGTTGGTAATTCTCAAACCCGAATTTCCACGTACCTTGCCTAATTCATTCAGAGGTTTACCAAGCTACTGATCTGCTTTCTAAGTGCATCCTCAAATACAGCTTGTAAGGCTGAGCCTATATATTAAGGGCTGGTGTCGTCAAAGCTGTAATTTCTTATCCAGAGCATATGCACTTGCAAACGCAGTCTTCAGTCTCCTCATGAATGTTTACGCGTCGCTGTCGCACGACCAAGATGTGAGCGTCTTTATCGAGCCATGATATCGCTGAAACTACGCTGTGACCTCGCAAAGTTGCTTCGTTCGGACGCAGCGAATAATCTAATCGAACCAGCAGAAGAGCGCCGATCGTCTCGCTCACGGTCCCGATTTGTGTACTGTACCCTCAGTGATGCAGCACAGACTGCGCCCCCCACCCCAAAATAAAATGCCCGGCACGAAACGTAGTAGCAACTACCCGCCTCACCGCTCTAGTTAGAGACCACAACGAAGCAGCAGCAAACAGGGGGCCATGCGAGCAAGCAAACCTGTCAGAATAAACGTTCAATTTGCGCGGCCGCCCCATGGCCAATGAAAAGCGACCGGAAGTGACGGGACGACGCTGTACCCAACGGCTGTACCATCACTTCGGCGCGCGGCAGGACGGGAAGGCGGAAGCTGCGCCATCATGCTCGTTTTTGCGTGCGTTCGCGTCGCGCGCTGTGCGAAGTAATTTTAAACGTGTGATTAGTTTTGCGCGCGGGGTAGAAAAAGATGTGGCCCATGCTTTGTGTATTACTCGTGCCCCACTTCAAAGCAAAGCGTTCGTACGCACTGGAAGATGGATCCACGAAGGCTGAAACGAGAAGTTGCAACGTGCCCGGTCGGTAGTACTGGCAAGATGGAAACTTTCAGGCAAGTGCCCCTTTACTTGGTATTTCTTTTGTTCGCTTTAGAAATATCTCACTGTGATCTCGTAGCATAATTCATAATTCGCTAATGTAAGAGGAAGAGCAGCTGCACTCCTACTAGGGCAAGTTAACTACCTAGATCGCGTCCCGTGTGACTAATGTTTGTCAATCTACATCGGGCGTGGTGCGCCTGCATAGTTAGGCTTTGTTTCTCAGCGCTTGAACGTTCATTGATGTGATTTTCTTGTGCGTTCAGCGCGGCTGCTTGTAATACGGTCGTTCGCGCTTCGGAGAAATATGGTCGACCACTTTTGCGTCGCGTAGAAAAAGGATTGGCTTAGCCACCTTTCGAAGGAACCGGCGTGGTATTGGTTCTCCCTGATGCGGTCGCGTGCTGCTGTTGCTGCTTGCCGGACGCCTTCAGCATTTTTTCGGCTCGCTTTGTCTGTGCGTCTGCGCGTGCTCGCGCTCGGCTTGATTTGTGTGTGCGTGTGTGCGCTCAGCTCAGCTCGCTTTGTGTGTGTGTGCGTGCGTGCGCTCGGTTCGCTGTGTGTGTGTGTGTGTGTGTGTGTGTGTGTGTGTGTGTGTGTGTGTGTGTGTGTGTGTGTGTGTGTGTGTGCGCGCGCGTGCGTGCGTGCGTTCAGTACATGCCGGTTTGTATGGGCCGGCGTGTTTGCGCGTGTCTAGTGCGTACGTGTTTTGTGAGTGTGTTGTCTGTGGGTCGCTGTGTGTGCGTGCAAGTGTTAGCGTGTCTGCCTGCATGCATGTATGTGTGCTTGTTTGTGTTCATCAATGTGCGCGTGCGCGCATTTGTGCCTGCGCTTTGAGAGTTCGTATACCTGTGTGTGCGTGTGGGTTCGTTTTGTGTGCGTGCGTATGTATTGCATGAGGCCATAGAGTTTTACTCGCAATAAAACTCTTCCGATTTGGTGCAGCGAGTGTTCCCGCCTGAAAGCCGAGTTTGGTTTCAAGCCACCCTGGACAACTGCTGTATGAGGCGCCGTTTCTCGGGAGGACCAGTGGGAAGGGCCAAGTATACGCTTCGTCCTTTTTCCTCCCATGCCCTGATGAATCGATATCCTTGTTTTTTATTGTGAAAGGAACGTTACATCCAGAGCATAAATAAATGATTAAGAAACCTGGTAGTGTGTTTCGCCATTACAATAATTCCGATCTTAAAGACGTGGATTTCCCATTAGCCCACTTTTCTTTTGATGCAGACAACCGCTGAAATTGTTAGCGGCAGGTTATTCGAGACGTTCTACGTATATAGCAATTGTCTTCAGGAGCTTTATAGAATTTTGAAAATTTGAAGTGTTGTGCTTTAGAGGTATCATATACAAGCTTAAGGTCTCCGGGTAATTTGCATGCCCTTCGAGAGCTGTCGCCTATAGCCCTATTGAAATTCGTAACTACAGTTTGGAGCACTGGGGAAGCTAGAAGGCTTGTCCTGGCTCTCGAGAAAGTGTTTAAGCTGGAGGTATAGGTTGAGGAGTTTGGGGTTGGTAACACAAAGGATTTTTTATGCCTTAGCAGTAGGAGTGACACAGGATAAAAAAATGTATGTGTGTCAAGCACAGGAAGCTGCTCATGTGGTAGAAGCATGTGTGTGCGTCTGTATGTGTGCGCCCATGCATGCGTGCGTGTGTGAATTCTCAAAAGGGAGTATGTGTGTAAGTGAGCTATTTCATTGATGGTGTGTTTGCCAAGAATTGGCAAGAAAACACAATAATCAATTTAACTTGAAATAATAAACTTCAAAGCATACTGGCGTACTGGCGGCAGCAGCATACAAGCATGCAGCTGTGTGACAATCTTAATGCATGACTGCAACATCTGGAACGAGGCTTGCTTCTTCTTCAGTAAGCAGCACAAAGTCCATATTCTTGGCTTTTCTCGTGCAAACAAAAACGAGGCTCATTGCCAATGATCTTGTCTTTTGCTCTTATAGCATTTGTTTATCTTGTACTTAGAGCGTCGTTTCTCGCAGGTCATGCAGATGGTAGCAGCAATTTCACAATGCCCAGCCTTGGCGCCCCCCATGAAGAGCAAGCCACTTGCGTTCGCCTTCAGACAGATGGTTAATGTCTTCTTGAAAGCGGTTGAGAAGACAACATTGTAAGTAGATATAGCTGTGTAGTGTAATATAATAAGTCAAGTCATAATATAAAACTCAGGCTCCTTGGCCGCCTAAGCTTGATATGATGTGCAGTTGTCTGTGGTTGTAAATATTGCCGATGGTACAGTGCATACTGCAGGTATGACTGCTGATCCAAAGTATACATTTGCATTTTCTTGATGGTCTTTCATAATGAGGATTTTCTTTGTGCAAGAATATTCACAGAATGTCGGGGCATTGTAGCATCATATTCTTTATTGTGCATTCACTGCTAATTTCGTATGACCTTCCTGCTACCAATTTATTTGCAGGAAAGGAATATTTGTTTACTCTCTGCAATGAGCTTGTTATTTGCTCATTGCATTACACTCTTCTACCTTTAATTTATTCCCATATAATTATCAAAACCTTAAGATTTCAGCTGTTTTTATTTTGAATACAATATCAAAATCAAAATGCACCGGATTGCAATCTAGACTGCAAGGGATTTGAAGAAATTACAAGAAACCAGGACCTCTCGGGAGCGTTAAAAAACGTTTCCGCAGGTAATGCGCCTAATTGTACTGAGCTAGCTGCTCACGAAAATTGCAAGCATATTTCATTTCACATAGTTTTGCAGGATATAGCAGGCCTATCATAGTCTCTGAGCACAACCTTACCTCATTTGCATCATGAAAATGTCTCATGCTTAATTTGGGACAAGTTTTGAAAAATTAATGTATCACAATTTTGAAACTACACAAAGTATTGGTTGAGGCTAGACAGTTTTCAAACGACTTGACCATGTTGAACTTAGCCATTACAGGACGGGAAAAAAACATGCACAGGAGCACTCATTCAATGAAATGTGATGCTTGTGGTTATTTTCCACATGCAAAATGTACTTTTAAGCGAGAGAGGGCAGGTAGCCAATTTACAACCATTGTGACTCATGCGAGTAGTAGCAACACAGGATGAGAAATGGTTGTGTCTCTGAGGTTCATTGAATATGTGAAAACTCATATACAGTACCCCCCCCCCCATGAGGGGTAACCGTGCAATATGTTTTGGGCAAGAAAGACGATTGTTCTAGGAGACAAGAAATTTCAGGCGCTAGTTGAGAGGCTACAGAAAGAAGGACCGTGTAAATGGTCACAGATTAACATAAACTGCATCGGAGTGGCATCACAGTTTAGAGCTTGAAGTGGGAGCATGAGGAAGGATCATAAGTTTAAATAAGGGAATACTACTTGTCAGTGCATTGCCAAGCTAACCCATTGAAAGAAGGGGGCGTGCTCTAAGAAAAATAGTTGACAACACATGCTAAATTTTTGAGGAAAGTATGCCAAAATGCCCATTCTTACTAAATTAGTAAATAAGAAATACACGATAAATTTTAGGATGCAGAAAGTGTCTAATAAACTGCATTGGAGAGTTGGATATTGTTGGGCTGGATGCATGTATTGCAGGGCAAATGAGAATCCCAGTGGGGATTCCCTCATTTTCATTTTGTGTGCACTCTCTGTAAAACAGTTCTCTTTGTCTCCTAGTGTAATAATGTTGTGTAATAACAGTCATTTTTTAATGCCTTGTGCATTTCACTCTTAATGTACCATATCCCGTAAGCTTCTCACCTGCAGTACTTATAAAGTGTAATGCAGATATATTGCAGATTTCATAATGTAAGTTTTGTATTAAGGTCACATACACACTCTTGGACAAATGTCTGTTGTTGAGAGATGTCATTGGTAGTCTTTAAACTTTATTCACTCTTTTTTTCTATGGTGAAAAGGCTACTGTAAATTTATGCTTTTGCTGCTGTATGTGCCTTGTGTTCACAATGACATAGTGGTTTAGCATTCACAGTAACATGGAATTCCTTAATTTGCAAAATAGAAACTTCTCCTACCTTTCACTTGTCTTGCCCAGTTGCCTGAGCGGTGCATTCTGCCCAGTCACATTAATTAAGTTTGTTACTTTGAGGAGCTTGTTGCTTTATCAAATTTTCCGCAAAGTACATGTGTAATTGCATGGACTGAATTCTCATGATTCTCTTCTTATTTTGCTAATGCAGGATGCAAGATTCCAGCAATGCCATGCGCTGCATTTATTGGTCAAGATGCTCAGAGAATGGAGTCCCTGCACCTCGTGGTTAACCGTGAACATTTCTTTTTCTTTTGGAAAGCTAAAGGCCTTTTGCTGCATCACTTGCATTTTTGCAGCTCAGATGTGTATTATATTTTTCTAATTTTGAATCAATATTGGCTGTTCAGTATAAAAAATGACGTACAGCGTGAAGGACAAGGACTGCGAGAGACACACTCCACTGACTTTCAACAATATTTTATTGCGTTGCCGCATCGTGTGTGTATACACAGAGGGGTCATGCGCAGAAAATGAAAGCCAGTCGCAAGCAGTGTTCTAACAGCGTCATTGTAAAAAGAACATGGTCACTTGAAAAAAAAAACATCACAATTTCTATCTGTTTAGATACAAAATTTCACTAGGGGTCAGCGTGATAGAGGGGGCACTAACGCACACACTACCCAGTTTTCTCGTGAAATAAGCTTCAATAATTTACCGGGTGAGCTGTGTCTCGCTAAAACTTCCGTATCTTAAAGAGGGGCATGCAGCCGCAGTCCCGGCAATGAATGCCCAAGTGGCCTTGAACAGTGTTATTGACGTTATAGTGCTCTCTTAAACGATCATTTAGGCGCCTGCCTATCTGTCCAATATATTTACTGCCTCAAAATGGGAATTTGGGAAACCACATTCGTTGCACACATCGCAAATCGTTTTCTGTGCCCGGCAGAGCAACAACTCTGACGTGATTTAGGCGCGTTTACACACTTACAGAGCCTTGCCAGCTTTTCCGGGGCTGAGAAAAGGACTGTGATTTCTGCAGGTTCCCTAATCTTTTTTAGCCTATGGGAGACATCATGAACATACGGTAGCACTGCAAACCTGTGTCTTTCAACCGGCTGGTTCCTTGACCTAGCGCGCTCATCATGTTTTGTACACTTCAGAAGCTGTTCCGCTATGGCTGAAATTAAGGCCAAAGGGTAGCCAACCCAAGAAAGGCAATCAGCCTGTGCAGCAACGCTATGTTGCATCTCGTGTGAGCAAGATTTATTGAGGCTGTTAAGGAGGCAAAGCTTCACAATATCTCATTTGACTTTGTTGGACAGACAGGCAGGCGCCTAAACAATAATTTAGGAGAGCACGATAACAACGTCCATAACACTGTTCAAGGCCGCTTCGGCATCCATTGCTGGGACTGCGGCTGCGTGCCCCTCTTTGAAGGTGCGGAAGCTTTAGCGAGACACAGGTCATCCGGGAAACTATAGAAGCAGATTTCACTAGAAAACTGGTTAGTGTGTGCATTAGTGACCCCTCTATTGTGCTGACCCCTAGTGAAGTCTTGTATCTCAACAGATAGAAATTCTAATGTTTATTTTTTTCAAAGGAAGATTTCTTAGTACAGTCACTTGCTGTTAGACACCCCTTGTGACTCATATTCTGCGCATGCCCGCTTTTGTACAAATACACATGATGTGGCAACGTAATTAAATATTGTTGGAAGTCAGCGCAGTCTGTCATCTCTCGCAGTTCTTGTCATTCAAGCTGTACGTAATGTTATCTCAGTAATTGCAAACTATCCCAAGAAACTACCCTTGTTCAGTATAATTATAATGTTTGATACGACCATTTGCTGGCAAATGTTAACAGTGCGATATTTAACTTAAACTTTTGCATGACTGCCTATGCCTGTGTTCTTTTAGTAACCAGAGTATAGCTAATTTCTTAAACCATATTTGCTAATTTGCGTGCTCATACGCTATAGCATGCCTTAATCTTGAATTACTGCATCTAAGTGCAAATAATTTAGAAATTTACTATGTATTTTAAAACACTGTCCACATTTTGTGCTCAGCAAAATCGTTTAATCAACAGTGGTTTGTTTTTATCAGGCCTCCTACTGCACTTTGCACCCAGGCACTAGTAGATGTGGAATATGCACTCTTTTGATTTATAGTAAGAAAAGAACCTATTTTCAAACTGCATATTGTATATGTACCAGTGCCTCAGTGTTACAAAACAAAAATTTATAGAAACTGGTATTGTAGTTAGAAAAACCGCTACACAGCACCTTTAGCCCAGAGAACTCTCGTTTCACAAAAGAGGACAAACTATGCAGGCACTAAAAAATTCTACGTATTTTTTGTGCTCAAGTAATCTTGTTGGAAATAGAAAATTAGCAGTAAGGCTCCTGGCAGAAACCTCACTTAAAGCATGTCTATGCTTGGAAAGTATTGTTTCAGTCTGAAAAATGTTGGCCAGTTATGCTTTACATTGACTTTCCAAACTTTTCATAATGCTTTGCGATTACATTAGTGTACAAAATAACAGGTGTCTTTCTTGTGCGTTTGCTCTGCATTTCAATTGCTTCCCTAATTCACCTTTGCAATATGCCTTTTTTTAAGGCATCAAAACTTGAATTTTCGTTCACTGGAGCCTAATACTAAAAATTTATTCCTTTATGTTACCCAAAACACTGCGAATCAACCCAGGCTCTTTCAGTGCCGCTATACATAGTTTCTTCTCTAATAACAGATTTGATCATATATTTTAGGTACTACCTTTGTGGGGAATGTACATGTTCTTGTACATACCGATGTGTTTGGTGATTGTGCATGTTTATATTTCATGTGATTTATGTATATGTTGTACTCTGTATTGCAGCATGCAATAAATATATTTGCGTTTTTTTGAAAATGCAGCATATATCTTACCAGTCTGTGTTGCATGTTATTTGGATATGGAAATCGTGATAACCTTGGTGTTGATATACATGCTCAAAAGTGTCAAGTTTGCTAGGTTGTATTTGTGCAACGAAGACAGATTTTCCAATATACACCATGAATTACTAATATGTAATGTGATCCACACATATAGGTGTTGTGTATGCCCATCGAAGCTTCAAGGCCGGCTGTTCGACATTGCGTTTGGTAGCCGAACTTGAACCTTCTGGCACACGCAATAGTTGCGCGTGGATCGCTGTACATAGTAGTAATTGAAGGCGTGTACTGCCGAATCTGCCTTCCATACACGCTAGAAATAAAAGGGCGTACACCCTTCCAACACCCACACAGATGGGTGTTAATTTGCACGAGCACCCTTACACCCTAAATTTATTTTGCTGGACACCCTTCCTTTAGGGTGCTATAGTGGCACCCCAACTGTAGGGTGTAGACAACAGCACCCTTAGGGTGTTCGTCTGGCGACAAACTGATTTACACCCTTAAGGGTGTTAAAATGTTTAGTGTGTGGCGTCGAGAGTCGTCGTCGGGTTCCTGCCGTAAACCAACTTGAACGGCGTGATCTGTGTTGTTTCTTGCACCACCGTTTTGTAGGCGACGGTGACATACGGCAGGACGGCGTCCCACGTCTTGTGCTCGACGTCGACGTACATTGCTAGCATGTCGGCGAGGGTCTTGTTGAGGCGCTCTGTGAGACCATTTGTCTGCGGGTGGTAGGCAGTTGTCCTCCTGTGGCTTGTCTGGCTGTATTGCAGAATGGCTTGGGTGAGCTCTGCTGTAAAAGCCGTTCCTCTGTCGGTGATGAGGACTTCTGGAGCACCATGTCGCAACAGGATGTTCTCGACGAAAAATTTTGCCACTTCGGCTGCGCTGCCTTTCGGTAGAGCTTTAGTTTCAGCGAAGCGGGTGAGATAGTCCGTCGCCACGACAATCCACTTATTTCCGGAAGCTGATGTCGGAAACGGTCCCAACAAGTCCATCCCGATCTGCTGAAAAGGTCGGTAAGGAGGGTGGATCGGCTGTAGTAATCCCGCTGGTCTTGTCGGTCGTGTCTTGCGTCGCTGACAGTCGCGGCATGTCTTGACGTAACGGGTGACATCGGCGGTTAGGCGCGGCCAGTAATACCTTTCTTTTATCCTCGATAGCGTCCGGGAGAAACCGAGGTGCCCAGCGGTCGGAGCGTCAGGCAGGGCGTGCAGTACTTCTGGACGTAGCGCCGACGGAACAACAAGAAGGTAGTTGGCGAAGACTGGTGAGAAGTTCTTCTTCACGAGTAGGTTGTTTTGAAGCGTGAATCCACGCTTAAATGCCCTTGGGACAACGTCGGTGTGCCCTTCCAAATACTCGACTAGGGCTTTTAGCTCCGAGTCTCCTCGTTGCTGTTCGGCGAAGTCTTCCGCGCTTATTATTCCAAGGAAGGCGTCGTCATCCTCGCCATCTTACGGCGGCGGGTCAATGGGGGCGCGGGATAGGCAATCGGCATCTGAGTGTTTTCATCCGGACTTGTAGGTTACAGTGATGTCGTATTCTTGTAGCCTGAGGCTCCACCGTGCCAGCCGTCCTGAAGGGTCTTTTAAGTTAGCTTGCCAACACAACGCGTGATGATCGCTGACCACCTTGAATGGCCTGCCATATAGGTAAGGATGAAATTTCGCTGTGGCCCAAACGATGGCGAGGCATTCCTTTTCGGTTGTAGAATAATTGCCTTCTGCTTTTGACAATGATCGGCTAGCGTAAGCTACCACGTGTTCATGTCCATCTTTTCTCTGCACTAGGACGGCACCGAGGCCTAGGCTACTGGCGTCAGTGTGTATTTAGGTATCGGCGTGCTCGTCGAAGTGCGCAAGTACGGGCGGCGACTGCATGCGTCGTTTGAGTTCTTGAAATGCGTTGGCCTGTGGCGTTTCCCACTTGAACTCGACGTCACATTTAGTTAGCTGTGTCAGCGGCTCAGCGATGCGTGAAAAGTCCTTGACAAATCGCCTGTAGTAGGCACACATGCCAGGAAACCTACGCACTGCCTTCTTGTCGGTGGGCTGCGGGAACTTTGCGATGGCAGCTGTTTTCTGCGGGTCGGGGCGTACTCCGGATTTGCTGATGACGTGGCCTAGGAATAGAAGCTCATCGTAAGCGAAGCGGCACTTTTCTGGCTTCAGAGTGAGCCCTGATGACTTAATGGCCTCTGGTACTGTGGCAAGCCGCCTAAGGTGATCGTCAAAACTTCCGGCGAACACAACGACGTCATCCAAGTAAACGAGACAGGTCTGCCAATTCAATCCTGCTAAAACCGTGTCCATCACGCGCTGGAACGTTGCAGGCGCCGAGCACAGTCCAAATGGCATAACCTTGAACTCGTAGAGGCCGTCTGGGGTGATGAAGGCGGTCTTTTCACGATCTCTTTCGTCGACTTCTATTTGCCAATAGCCAGACTTGAGGTCCATCGAGGAGAAGTATTTAGCGTTGCAGAGTCGATCCAATGCGCCGCATCTTCGACAGTTTGACGGACAGCAACCGCACCTCCATCGGTTGCTGCTTTTAGTTTTCCCGATATGGGCTCGCTGACCGGCCCCGAGCTGGGCCAGTGTATGGTCGGCGCTGCGGCGACAGGTAGCGGCCTGGTGATGGTGAACGCGACGGTCGTCGAGAGCTCCACTGAGTAGCCGCGAGGTAGTCAGCGATATCGCGAGCGCGTTCACCTTGCTGCTGGCGCGGAGCGTTGACGGCGAAACCTCGCAGTCCCATTTCCCGGTATGGACATCGTCGGTAGACGTGACCCGCTTCCCCGCAGTGGTAGCAGAGCGGGCGGTGGTCAGGAGCGCGCCAAACGTCGGCCAAACGTCGGTCAGGAGCGCGCCAAACGTCGGTGAACAAGAAAACTAACTTTTATTGGGCGGACCTGTGGCCACAAAACAGGCTACACTTAAAGCACAACGATAGCGGCGAACACGCTCGGCAATCGTCGGAAATCTGATCAGTGGGTCAAGCGCGTCGGCTTTTATACAGCAATCGTCGAATGTTCCAGACTAAACGTTGGGACCCGCATGCCTTCTATAACGTTCTACACCATTCGTGTCAAGCGATGAAATCAGTTAACACAAGGTTCAGCGACAACAGAAGCATCGATAACTTTCCAGAAACTTCGGATGCATGCAGGCGCGTATCGCGCAATGCGATAACATTGTTAGGCGGCAAAACTTATCGCCCGATAAAGACAAGTATATATATATATATATATATATATATATATCCAATACAAATTTTGTTGAAAGTTAGCCCTTGTTCTGTCGTCTTCTAGTCTCTGGCTGTGTCACTTCGCGCTACAATTCAAGGCCATGTTATGAGAATTGATCATGCGTTTTTTTTTCGTTTCTTTTTGGATGCAGGTAGGATATTAGACAAAAATAACAAGAGCTCGGTGGCCCAACCCACTGCCCCTTTCGAAAGGGGACGCTCATAACATCCGTCCATCCATCTATCCACAGGCGGAAACAAATGTTGTACTGGGAAAGTAAAGAATGGGCTCAGACAAGGCAGACTCCTAGAAGACATTTTTGCTTTAACTCTGTGCATAGTAATTTTAGTGGCTTATAGTGGCCGTGTATAGTTAACCTTACTAGATATTGTCTCAGTACACAGGCCCATACAGAGTGCTGCGTGCCGTGATTCCAGTCACGCACCAAATTGCCCCAGTCAATGCCAGTGCTCCACATACCACTGACGTTGTGCATGTCACACGCCTGAAACCGCATTACTCTCCGAGGAACACCAATATTTCGACGCACCAGCATGGTGCTTCTGCCACTGGGGATAATGTAACATGCATATTGGGTGAACGAGAAGAAAGGCGGTTAACTGAGGGGCCCCATTCTTGGTAATCATATGATAAGAAGGCAACAAAGACATAAGGAAAACACAGGCGAAATAATTTGTACCTTCAATTGAAAAAGAGAAATCACTAATTTATGGAATTGAAAGTGGATTAAGAAACTACTTGCCACGTGCAGGTCCTATGCCATTAATTCATAATTTCTTTATTTCGATTAGTCAGTACAAGTAATTTATCCTGTCCTGTACTTGGTGTATTTGTTTGTTGGCTTCGTATGATATGGTTATTAAAAATCGGGCACCTCAGGTAACCCCCTTTCTTCTCGTTCATTACATAACGAGGGTCTCAAATCTGGCAACCTTGATGCCTTCAGGTAGCACGTGTGGGCTTATTGACCACTTGCTTTATCACGTACTCGGGACCCCTGCGGCAGAAATTATATTCCACATCCGCCGCCAAGGTTCGTGAGTGGTGGCGCTGGCTAACACTCCCAGGGCTAGTTATAGTAGCAACACATAAATTCCCCCGATAGTGCATGAGGAAACGGTGCCGTGGTAGCTCAATTGGTTAGAACATTTCACGCGTAATGCGAAGAAGTGGAATCATTCCCCACCTGCGGCAGCTTATTTTTTCAACCCGCTTTCAATTCCATTAATTTGTAATTTCATTATTTCAGTTAGCGATGAAAAGTAATTTCTCCTGTGTTGTCCTTAGTGTCTTTGTTTGCTGGCTTCTTATTATATGCATATAGCGTGTTTCTTTTAGGGGATGCACTTGACCGCCCCTCCCCGAAGAAGGCGAAATGCTCCTGGGTGTCGAGATGCCGGCTCAACTGGTCAGCGCTGCAGTTGTTTTTGTAAATATGGTTACGACACATCGTGTAAGAGCGTGCCGTGCAAAGACCTCTTCGCTCCGCGAAGAGAAAGAAGACGGGACATGCCGCGTGAGGTGCTGTCAGCCATTAGCGGTAGCAGTAGTCTGGAAATATTGTCACATACGGTTTCGTCTCCTTGCCGTGTACTAGTGAATCCCCATGACTAAAGTCTTTAGTCTTCAGTCTATCGTTTGCGTAGCAATATTAAGACAGCCTACAACAACGTATACAGGGAGTTGTATGTTGATACTTTCAAGACGTCCGTCACACAATATAGTATTCAGAAACTCCGCTTAACAACAGGCTCGATATAAGTTGTGTGCGCCCGCGCTTGTGTTTGCGTGTGTGTATGCGTGCGTGCATTAGTGTACTCGCGTTTCGAATCTTCATGGAGGTCACGGGATTGAATCCAGGCCATGACGGCTACATTTCCATAGGGGCGAAATGCAAAAACACCCGTCTACGTAGATTTATGTGTACGTTATTGAAACCAAGGTGGTCCAAATTTCCGGAGTATCAACTACGCCGTAATATTGCAACATTACCGACTGGAAAGAAGACAATATCCTGCACCTCATCCAAAATTAAGCAAGGAAGAAGCCACCGCCCTCCGCAGACTACAAACAAATACGTATGTATATGGAATTATCATGCACCGAATGCACCCCACCAAATTCTCATACCTATGCCGGTATTGTGACGTACCAGACACGCTCCCACACATGGTGTTGGTGTGCCCGCACCGCGAGAAAAACAGTGAAGATGATGCCTCAGAACCGCTACAAGCGATCGAAGAAACGTGGGAGGCAATGTTAAAGGCACAGAGCCTGGAAGATCAGCGAAGTCTGGTGGACCGGGCCCGGGCTGCGCATTTACATTCGCTCTCCTGTGCAGCCGGTCGACTGCAGCGCCGCCCCCGCGGCGCCAACGAGAACTATATATCTAGGTAACTTTTCGCCCTAGGGGAGCCTAGGTCCCTAGTTGTCGTGTGAAAAACGCACCTAGCTCCTGAAACGCCCTAGTCCCCATGCGCGCGCGCCCGGGGCCCATAGATATATGCCAACTCGCTGAAGCCAAAGGATGGGCCAGCAATTGAAGTTGCGTGTGCGCCGAATGTGCATGCGTAAATAGCACGACCGCGAACGAAGGTGGATACAAGGTGGAACACCGCGTGTTACGGCAATCGAAGCTGTGTGTGTGTGATGCGCTTGGTGTGTGCAAAGAGCAATTGAAGTTGCGCGTGTGACGAATGTGCATGCGTAAATAGCACGACCACGAACGAAGGTGGAACATCGCGTTTTGGCGTTTGGTGCGTGGAAAGAGCAATCGAGTTTTGGCCTTTGGTGCGCGCAAAGAGCTATCGAGTTGCGTGTGTGACGCGTTTGTTCGCGCAAACAGCACGACCACGAACGAAGCGATGCAAGGTGGAACAGCGCGTGTTGCGCAATCTAGTTGTGTGTGTGTGTGACGCGTTTGTGGTGCGCAAAGAGCACGACGACGATCGTCTTCTAACTGCGCCAGAGCAAACCGATTGATGGGTTCTACATACGTATTGAACGGGCGTTAAAAGTAGAGAAACACGGGATTGCGACGCGACCAGCCGCGGTGTATAGGACTGTACGTACGTACGTACGTTTTTGTAATGTCAATCTTTAAAGGACGATGGCATTTCTGCAGCGGCGGAGAAGTGGGAAATCGCGATTAAATTTGGCCGATCATTGTCAAAAGGAAAGGCTTACCCTTAATAAGGGGTTATCCCCTACCTTCTACTGAAACTGCAGCCTCTGGTAGTCTTCATGCACTTTTGTAGTCGTGACACGATACGACGGTACCCTTTGACGTGGAGCCCAGACTACTGGAGAGCTGGTTGATCAAGCTTGCTCAATAAACTTGACCTTTTGTTCTTTGATTATGCTACAGTGCTAGGAGCGTAGTTTCTTGCTATTAGTAAGCAGGCAAGACAACAAAACATTGCTACTCTGTTCCTGTTGTGGCTCTTCAGCCAATGACACTAGAGGGGAGGGGAATCGAGTTGCAAGCCAAGTGGCAAATTGTGTTTAGTAAGTCTACACTCTTAACGTTTTAAATGCCTGTGTGGTTGATACCTTGTCTAGTGGAACTTCTTGCCAGCCCTAAAATTTGCATAGCACCGGAGGTATAGTTTGACAGCTGTAAGCAGTGCAATTAAGGGAGTGCAGAACCTGGTATTGCAGCTGTACACCAGCTAAGATATTGCAGCTTGGGAGTATGTTCATATTTCTCATCTATTGTGTGGCAAGAACTTATAATCTGCCCTCAAATTCTGCTGGAGCACAAGCTACTGTTGCTCTTTTGTGCAGCTAGTGTCAGCAGACAAGCTTGCAGTATTGCTAGGTAGAAAAGCACTTAGGCTTCACGACCATCCAAGTCATAAATGAATAAGTGCATGGCTAGAAGTTGTAAGAAACAGTTCAAATGCCATTGAGCATAGATGCGCTATGACAATGTATCCTTTGGAGCATTGTACGAGCCATGGTAGTTCCCACATTGTGTTCCTCACCAGCGACATATGATAATGATGCCAGCGAGATCCAGTGTAGCTGTACTTTATTCTATGAAAACTTTTCATGTGTTTTAGATTATATTTAGTGCAGTACCTGAAACATTATGCTCAGAAGGTGACAGTTGACCTTACAGACATTTTTTTCTATACAGTCCTTCACTTTCCATCAACTTCAGCAAATCATTGAAGCCCCCAAATAACACATTTATTATTGGTACTCAGATTGAACCGTTGTAGTTCTGTGAGTGTGTTTCAGAGAACTGGACCAAACATCAAAAAAGAAAGAATGAAAATTTAGCTACCTAATGATGCTGTACCTTTAGGCTCTTAAGGAGCCATTTATCTGCAGCACCCAACTTATTCCATGACAGAATCATATAGATGTGTGAAGAAGCACGAGTGTTATGCAGAACAGTTTTCAAGAGGTAATGAACCTCTACCATATATAATTCATAAATAACTGGAAGCCTTCTCCTAAAAAAATATTCATGCTCTGCAGTGTAACATCGACAAGTCCCTCCCTAAAATAAGGTGATAAAGAGAGCTGGTTTTATGAATCTGTTGTATTTCCACACTTTTAACACGGTATAATTGATGCCCAAGGCATAAACGGGACTGCATGCTGTTCCGTATGTGTGCTGTGCTTATTGTACAGATCAACAGTAGCCAATCAATAGCCATTTTATTGAAGATGCAAACTGGATCATATCCTAGGACCAACTCACTGTCAATGAAAACTGTTATACTGGCTGCCTGCACTGTTTATTGATCACGGACTTCTTTCTTTTTGAGGTGCAAGTCCCTCAAAATCTTAAATTATGAATTGCAGCTGGGAGAAAGTGTTCGTTCATTAGGACCGTACCTTTTGTATTTAGCTCTCATGTTTGTAAACAGCTTCATAACCAGAGGAACCTCAGACGAAATATTTTTTTCCTGGCATCCTTCTTCTGCCTTCTTTGTAAGCACAAACTATGGACATGTAAACAAGATAATCTTGCATTTATCCTGCCTGCAAGTGTCACTTTTGACGTTCATGCCTGTATTGGCTTTCCAGTGCATAAAAATTCCCTTTTTCCTTCTTTTCTCATGACTCCATTCTGTTAAACAAGAACCACTTCTTCATCTGAACAGTAATGATGAAAGCATTGTGCAGAAACCTGCAACGTGACCATAAAATATAAAATGAATCATACAGCCGATTGTAGCAAACTGTTACAAAGAACATCCATGCGGGTTTCTTGGAAAGTCTTCACAAACCTACCACATGCTTCAGACTGCTCTTGTGATTCAGATGTCTGTGATAATACGTAAAGGTAGGTTCTCACGGGCACATCCATTCTCTAGTTCATGAAGTCTTCATTCCAGAGAGTTTCACCATGCCATAACACTAACCCCCATATTCAGAAATGCATCTTAACTTGAAGCCCATGCTTGACTCGATTTAAATGACGCCTGTCGTGAACACACCAAAAGAAACGCAATGAACATCTTGGGCACGTTCACACCAGACGTCATTTACATCAAGTCAAGCATGGGCTTCCAAAATGCATTACTGAATACGGCGGTAAGACGATAAAGGTTGCTATTAATTAGTCGTCCAACGTTTCAGTTTTCTCATCAAGAATATCTAGCATTTTCTGGATGCCACCACTTTTTGCTTCACTCTCCTTGTCACCACATGTGCCTTTATGGCCATCTCTTTCATCTTTCCATCCCTTCTCCTTTCCCACGCTGTTGGCTAATGTACAGCTGTCGTCTATGCGTTAGACAGTTAAGATGTAGTCAGCGGGCTTTCCATTTCTCTGTCAACCCATTTCTCTCTCTTTGTTTTTGTGATCAAGTCTGCCTGACCCTTAGCTTACTGTGTACAAGGAAAACAAAGCCTTTTTCTTTCATGAAATGGGCAAGCACTTGCATCTCTTGCAAAGGATCTTCCAGTAAAGTTTCTCATTTCTGCAACCACACTGAACATGCACGTTCATCACAATTTTTATGTAACTAAAACACACCGTCAGAAAGAGTAACAAAAAGCAGCTATACTTTCAGAGAGCACTTGTGGCTAAGGGAGCAAACCAAGAACAATTATCGGTGGTCTCCATTTTTTTTTTTCAACATGCAAGGAGCTTTGTGCACACGCCTGTCAAGCATAAAGGGAGCACGTATGAGCCATTATGCCTCAATGACTCCCGTGTCTGATCACCCAAAAGAAGGCAGGGCAAACATCAAATTTCTTTTTTGGAAATTTCGTTTATTATAGCTAAAATTTTATAGTGAATAAACAAAGTAGTCTTCATTGCAAAACCGTGCAACCTCTGGCTGTATTTTGCAGAGCATGAAAACATGAGAAAAATACTAAATTGAAATGGCAACAGTAAAGAAACAGTGGCACCCATCTTCTGCAATGTAGAAGAGAGTGACACTGTACACGGTAATCCAAAGTATGGACCCAACTTGAGCATGCCATGCATGCTCAGTGCTGATGTAACTTTAATTAGAACTGAAGCACGGCATCCACTACTCGCCTGTGTCGTCAAGGCCATTTCATGTTGCCACACATTCTTTAACCGCTACCTGAAAAGATTACATTACACCGTGAAGATGACAAGCTCACATGCATTGGAGGAAAATCGGTCTGCCATCTTGTCTCCCACACAACTCCGGCAAATACCTGCAATTGTGTACCTATGCTAGTTCCTTGCACTGTTTCCCATAACATCTTTGGTGAAGGGTACTGGGTAACAATATCTCAATCACTTCACAGCACAGCAGACAAGCGAACAGCTTTCTTTGCCTCTCGTCAGCACATGGCATAATTTGTTTAATGTAAAAGGTTGAAGCAATTCATTGGCATGTGCTTCACAATGTGCCTTGCAAAGATTCCTCATTAAGAAATATACTGTTTCAAGAGTTTTCAGTTCAGTTTGCTGACACAATGACAACAGACAGAAGGGAAGCTATGAAGCTGCTTGTCTCTCCCCACCAAAAAACACCACCTATAGACTCTGCTAAAGATGTACTTCTCAAAATCTGGCTACTCCTTGACCAAACTGTGCAAAAATTTTAAATACTTGGGTCAGAAGTTGCGTCAATCAGGCTGCTGCTACTCAAAGAGCAAAGCTCCTTGAAACAGCAAATCCCCCAAAAGGAAAGAAGAGCAGGTGTGAACGTGTCATGCTTTATAATGTAGAATAAAGATTTCACCAAAGCCAGGAATTCCATGCATCAGTGCCAGCGGGAACATTGTCGTGAGATTGGCTCCTTGATCTGGATTACATACTTCAACTAACAGTTCTGCTATACTGATTTACAGGTTGTATTTATGAAATCGGCAGCAATTCTGCTCGTACAGTTTGAGAAATATGCCAAAATGAATACGCGGTTCTTTCACATAAGAATTTGAAGGATAAATTCTAGGAAGCGTTACAAAGGCAGAAACAGTGTTCAAAGGTGTCAGGATGAGGGCCATGAAATGAAGTCCTCGACTATCCGAACAGTGCCACTACTGCAGACCTTTTAAGTATGAAATGCTTTTAGCTCCTGTTGTCGGCCACCTTCAATGAACCAAAAGCCACAGCCATTATCCTGGCACTCAAACCAGATCATCCGGGCAAACAGTCAAGATCGCATTACATACGCTAGTTACTTCCCAAACATGTTACCAAAAATATTGCTGCTGAGTTCTAAATATTTGCTCACAATATCACTCAAGCTGTAACTTCTAGTACGCTCAAGTTTTAACTGTCACTTCTAATAGCGACATTTAGAGGCACATACAAGGCACTATACACTCTATTGTCATCTTTTGGGCCTGAGACACAGGTGCTTGTGCGCTTGTGCTCTTTTCAATGCCAGCAGTCCGTGAGGTCCTCGGCACGTCTGGTGGACCTACACAAGACTTGCAATGCGGTTCTGTCTTTGACAGGAAACTTGCGCAAGTATGGACCAGTGTACAGTATGCGTGGTGCGGTGTGGTGTGCCATTGCGAATGTGTGCTACACCCATTTTAAGATTGTGGCTAGTATCATCTACAACCAATCTGCTTTGCCGGCAGTCATTTCATGTTTACATTTACTCGATTACGGGAGAACCAGTATTTTTTACAGTGTCACCAGAACAGCCTGAAAATGCTCATACAAAATTCTCCAAACAGTGCAAGTGCTTCCGAGCTTTTTTAGTCTGTGCATTCCAGTTATCTGAAACGAATCTAGGAAAGTAGTGGACGTTAAGGATATGGTCATAGAGCTATGGCATATGACTTCGAGGTAGATGAAGTGGTACACAAGGGTGTCCTGTGTATTCTTCTATTTCAGCGATAACATCATAGTGAACTGTTGGACAGTGTTCAGGAGAGATGTCGTGCTAGTGCAGCCAGCATCAAGTGCAATCAAAATGTGGCTTTGCTGTTGTTCAAAGCAGATACTATATTCACCCTATGGCAGAAAGGAAACGAAGCAACACCTTCAAGAAGGCAGTCCCCAAAACAATAAAAAAAAAGATTGGAGGACACTTAAGCTGCGCCTTTAAGAGTGGAATGCGATAGCATTAAAAGATCCCTGGTTGCTTCTCACGCTTCCCGGTAGCTGCAGCTTATGCGTCTGTAATGCTTCCCTGGAAATGCTGGTGGCAAACGCTATGCATGAAGGTGAGCTTTCTGGGGTGTGCCACTCCTAAGACGGACCTGAAATGGCAGCTGGAAAAGGGGTTTGAGTTTCCGCGCAACAGAATTATGTTTTCTCGTATATTCAAATTACAAACCAACGCTATCACGTCTCGAGGTTGTGTGCAAGTCATACTTTACCAATTTTTTGACACATTCTACTATGAGAATTTCAATTATTTCAGTAACACCTATGCGCCACGTGGAGGGCCTGCATGGATCGGGATTAATTTTTCTCATATGGAAAAGGTCGCCAACACCACTGCTGGATTTTCAGCGACAAGGGCCTCTGAACGCTATGGGTGTTAATAATGCGAATCAGTTCCAGGCCATCAGCACATGTGCCATGTACAAAAAAAAAATCAAATTAGATGCACTTGGGCAATTCGAAAATTTTTTTTTTACAAGAAAGGCATATGAAAAACCTTTGCTGTTAAAGCACCAGATGAGTAATGGGTAAAACATGCAATATAAATCTTAGTTGTACACCCGACAAGGACTATATGCACAAATTGCATGCAAAATTGACGTCAACTTGGGGTTAAGGTCGCGCTTCCAGGTTGTGCCTGATGTTGCCTACAGGCAACAAGCGCATTGCTGAAAAAGCTTACACAAAACATTTTTCATTTTCCTTCACTGTCTTTATTCTGTGTATTTTCTACATTTCCACCAAACCTAAATGTCTTTCTTAGGGATTTTCATGTTTCATCCCTAACAGTTACTGCCCATTACAGTGATGAAGATGTTTGCATGCTTTTTTTCTTCTATGCACAGCACTTAAAGAAGAGCCATCCTGTCAGCCACATAGGTCTACTCCTTTTGCTCAACTACATTTTGGAGCCCAATGACGAGAAAGACTTCTCTAGCAAACCTGAAGGTCATGGAGAAGTAGAACAGGAGTACCGGCTGCATGAGATATTTGAAGACATAATGACTTCTGGAATATCAACAGTATTTCAGACAAGATTCGAAATATGAGTTCCAAATTTATTAGCTTTCTTTTACCATTTTTTATAAAACTATTAAGTAAAACCATCTTCATGCTCAATTACTGACTGGATTCATTTTTGATAGCAGCAACATTCTTTTATCACATAGCGTGTGTTGATGTTGGGCAGTGCTTCTGCAATAACAGCCTTTAGAGAGTTTTTCTCTATGTGTAGCTGTTCGTTAGTCTCCTTCCCAGTAACACCCGCCATACACTGTGGCATGCAGATTTAAGTATTCAAAACTAGGGATGCGACATCAAGGTTGACATGGCTTCAGAAATTTGCCACCGGACACTCGTGAGCCATGCAGGTGTTGTGGAAGCAAATGAATTACATAGGGTGGTGCCTAATGACATCGTGCCCAAAATGCTTTATTATGTCACCTGAGGCTGCTTGGCTAAGGCCATAATCGGCTTTTGAGGGTTCTCACTCGTATCACCCCCTACCTCCTGCAGGAACTCAACCACCTGAATAACATCTTGCCACGGGCATCACTTATTTCTCTTTGTCACAGGTGATAATTAGACACAAATTCTTGTCTCACCTTGAAAACAATGTGGTTTGTGACATTTCAAGAAGGTGGTGATCTCCAAGTTATTGTGGTCAGTGTGTAAGGCAACCAGCACAACATAAAGTTCCACCTCATGCATCAGGCAGAACACTGGTATTTCCAAATAAATTTGCTAAATAGGTCACAGAGGTGATTGTGAAAGTGAAGTCGAGCGCTTAGACAGATTAAGAATGTTAATGGTTGTGGAGACTTAAAGCCGCATACTCAAATACTTTGCGCAGCTTTTATGACAATGTTGAAACCGGAGCCTGTGTCCTTTGCACTAACATTTCACTGTTTTGTATGGCTACTTTCATAGAAGATGAGAGCCAAACTTCTCTAGGTTTAAGATTGGTTTTACCACAGCTATGACAGAGACAACTCCTTGGTACACGCTTATCGTAGTGGTGACAAAGTCATCAGGAGCACTCCACACTTTTGTGGATTACAGTAAAACTGAACAAGCAAGCCCTATGAGCATCACATCCAATTCTTGCAGTAGAGCCTACCCTTCAGATGCTAGGAGTCGCAGCTTGGTGTCTGAAAAATGGATGCCCAATTTCAGGGTTTTGGCAAATCCCCGAGAAATGACGGCAAATTCTTGACCACCTTTACAGCACCGTTCCATTGCTTTCGCTTTAATTGCTCATGCCATTTGGTATCTGGAGTGCCCCAGATCACATACAATGGTGTATGAATTATATTCATCAAGAATTTATATGTGTTGCTTGTCATATGGTCAAGGTTATCAGTTGGTGCTCAACTAAACAGCAACACAACGAACTCTTCAGTACATTTGAGGGCACCTGCTGTGCAAGAGCTGCCATCAACAAAGAGAAATGGATGTTTGGCATCACAATAATATCCTACTTATGGCACATCATGAACGAAAACGAGCTCAAAGCTGCCACAGACATGCTATGGCCATCCTCCAAATCAGAACTACATGTGCTAATGGGCATGACCATCTATCTAGGTTTATTCGCTCCTAACCTGACAAACACTACACCCATTGCCCAGCAGGCTGCTTTCAAAGCGTGGTTTATCTGGAACCCACACAGGATCAAGAATTCTCAAAATGGAAAGCAGTACTTTCTTCAGATCAAGTGCTTAACTGGTGCTCCTCAAAATGAGAGACCAGCCGTTAATCACAGCTGATGCTTTGTGATGTGGTCTAGTTGCAGCGCTCAGCCAAAAGCAAGACAATGGGCAAGATGTTACTAGATACGCCTCAAGATATTTTGCAGAGACAGAACGCCTAGGTATTCCCAGATACAGAAAGATGGGCTTGCTTTCTTGCAAGCTCGAGATAAAGTCTATAAATGGGACAACAATCTATTTCCAAGTTCCTAAAATGTGCACGATTGATACATTACGAGGCATAGTGTACATCTTAGGCAAAGGCTTTCCCGCAGCTGATACACTGTCGAGGTCTTGTGTGAATGAGAATAACAGGCACCAGAAGGGGCTACCAAGATTGAAGGCCATGCCTGCTGCCTCTCCCCACCTTCTTTACAAGAACTGAAGAAAAAACAAGTGCTAGATTAATGCTGCTGCCAACTTCGCATCTTCACTCGCTGGACAAGGTGTTGCAAGTCTGAAAGAATTCTAGCTTCACAAGGATAATGTAGTCTAAAACATGTTGATATCGTGGCAATAAGCTATCGCACCCAAGAAGCTACAGGAGCTTACCCAGCACTTCTCCCTTGAAGGCCACTTTGGAATCAACAAATGCCTAGCAAGACGACAAAGTACTGCGTCATAAGTACATGCACACAGCAAATGTCTTCAAGTCATGTCATACATGCTAGCACCACAGGGCTATGAGAAGGGTGACACCACTGCAACTGGGATTCTGAGAAAAGCTGTTACTGAAGTTCACCATGGACATATCTTGTATTGGAGGGGTGTGGCGGCTCATCGTCACAAAATGCTAGTTGGGGTATCCTGAGCTAGGACTGGCTAGTTTGACAGGGCCTGTGGTTGTGGCTCACTGCCTCTTTGTTTTCACAAAGTGTGAAATAATGTAGTGGTCGTGAACCACAAAAAACAGTAGTTTGCAAAAGGGCGCAGCTCGCTGTTCGCAGAATTTATAAGAATTCCAACAAATGGCGTGAAGTCCACGCTACCAACAGCACAATGATCTCACAGAAGCCACTGTAAAATTATCAAGAACTCCCTTGAGAGGTCAGGTGATGCCTACAAGAGACACGATTATAGATTGAGCCCGCTGAAAAATATCTCCTCGCTAGTGTAAATGCTTATGAGCAGACAGCTTCTTTCCACAAATCTCGGACCTGAGGAAAATGAAAGTTCATGAGCAAAAGTGCTGGAAGAAACAGAAAACTTACTCTGATGTTGGGCATGGCATGCAAGATCTGCCCAGTTTGTATGCAGACATTAATGTCCGGTTAGTTGACCTGGAAAATGCAGCTGCACTTCAGCAGCCAGGACATAACCTCAAGTCATAGTGGATAGACAAGGACCATTCATCGCAAACATGACATAACCAGTGCCACTGCCTCTGGCTACATAATCAAGGGTTCTATGAAAGTTCGTCTTGTCAGGCATGGAATTGAAAAAAATGTGATGTAAGAAATAGTAGTCACATGACGAATGCCATTGCTGAGCATGAGCAGGAACATAGTCACAAGATTGACTGGGACAATGCCACTGTTGTTGCCCCCAAAAAGAAGAACATGTCCTCCCAGTGGCTGCTAGAATCGCTGATCATTCAATCGACTCCAGCTACGATGAACCAGATACCAGGAACTATGCCTGCCATTTACCCATGTTCGTTACATCACGCGCTGGCTACATAAGTGACGATGATTTCCTGTCCAACTCAGTGAACAAAGGACCCGAACGCGGTTCCGAAATGTTGGATTATACTTCAGACTTGGTGAGTGACCGTGAGCCTCCCTGCATGCTTCTGGCTAGGGGAGAACAACACAAGCAGCCACAAGACCGTACCAATGAAGTTCCATTTTGTAGAGATTCTGGGCATCAACACCATAGAAGTGGACAATGCATAACGCCAGCTAAGCAGTATGCATCATGACCCTTTTTATACAGGGAAGGATGTGCTACAATGATGCTCGTACTACTGTAATGCTAATGTGCATGCTTGTAGAAAACTATCACAATAAAGAACACACCTTTTGCCTTGTGCTCAACGTTGAGGCTACCATTCTGACTCACAATTACTTTACCCTACCCAGTTAACAGTTTGCCAAATCTCAAAGAAGTTTTAATAACAATCTTGTCTCGACTACCTGAAACGTCAGTCTGTGTAGTAGTGTTACACAGTGTTGGGTTTGCCATAATCATGAATCCAAATGAACTTGGCCACATTTCAGTTATTCTGCAAAAGTATTTGGCACCACTTCGTTGCTTCTATACGCACTGAAGCAATCACAGCTGCGACACACATTTAGGTCGTACTGAATATGTCAAAAGCCATGTAAAGTACGTGCTGAAAGGAGCAATGACAACTTACGACATTGACAGATGCCAGCCAGATGAGCGTTGCTGTGCCAATCGGAAATTGCTGCTCTGACAATGGCAAAACTTGAGACAGAATAGCACGAGGCAAAGTGAAAAGAGAACAAAGAAGGTGCATTCTTCAGCTACATCGCCTCATTGCTAAAACGCCTACGCATTTAATAATTAATTCATACAATGCAACGGCCTAGACAAAGCCATGTTTGGATGAACCAATGTCTGCTTTTAAACAACACAAAATTCCACTTTTTCATGCACTAATGAAGAACTGGCAGGTTTGAGGATTTACGAGTGTCAAGAAATATTGAATCTGTCATTCATATGTTTACACTTTGTCTCATTATCTTCGTATTATCAAGTTATGCTTGAAAGCGCAGACACTACTGCTGGCTTGCTAGCTAAACGCACTTTCAAGTGGCATCTAGTGACAGAAATCTTGGAGCATATGTCTACAAAAACGCTCGCGTAGATTTCGCTGTATGCTCATGCGATTTCACTGCAACGCACTACGTGACACCTGCCTGTCAGGCCGAGCAGAAGAGCGCCACGGGACGAAACACCAAATTGTTGATTTAGCACAGTAAATAAGTACGTCTCTATTATAGTGTGCCTGTACATACACTTCGGCGACGGCAATGATGCCAGCGCTTGCAACAGTCGGCCAATTGAAAGAACGTGTCACAGCGTTCGCCTTCCATGTGTACAGTCTAACACGGCGAGTCTCTTTTTTCATGTGGAAGCAGCATTCTGGATCTAAAAACATTGATATCGCGGGCGCAACAGTACAAAGGCCGTAGCGCGCATGAGATTCAAATCGCAGTTCGCAAAATATGGGCTATAAATAACGGCTCAAATACGTTACAGATGGGTGTCAATTTAAGGCGTGTAGTGCATTTAAACCGTACTTTCAGCGAGGACTTCAGGCGGCGTGAGAAATGATGCGTAATCATGCATAAATAACGCACAAAAATATTATGTACGCCCCAGATGAGCTGAAAGTGGTCGCGAACAGCTAGCTACCTTACCTGTCTAAGAGAATGACGTGTGCAGCCTCTGAGCTTCTGTACGATTCCTATTCGGTATTCTATTGGGTACGAGAAAGAGTTATTACGCGGAAGGATAAGGAACAGCTTGGGATAACCATGAAAGCTTAAATGTACCATTGAAGCTCCCATGCTACGCACACATTAGCTCACATCCAATTGACAGGAAGCCGCCATGACACATTTTGACTACCGGAAACAGGTGGCGCTTAGAGCTCTAGGATGTTAAAAAGAATGTTTAAACAGTTTTTCGTTTAAAGTACTTTATCTATTGCTTATTTTAATTTCCAGTTTTCTGTTTTGTCCCTTGTCAAGAGAATCAGCAACAAAAAGCACGATTTACAAACGACTTATCACCACAAACGGCAGCGAAAAACCGAAACCGGAACCAGGGCGACGCGCTCGTCGCGCGTAGTTTTATTAACCTCGATGGGTAGTGCGTCGAAGCCAGAACAAATGTGTAGAAGGGCGATGGGTGCTACATTCATAAGACCATTATCTCGACATCGGACAAAGCTGCATAACATAAGAATGCAGCTGTAGTTTTCACACATTTTTTACACATGGTACACTTCGGTTCTTATCGGATTTACTTCCTCGCGCATATTAAATTTTAAACTATGCCACTATGCACATGCCCACATTTCGTCACAATTTCTTTAATGCGGTATTATTTAGTTCATCGAGTACACCGACAAAACATGCGTGGAATCACTTGTAAAGCTTTCCAGCACCTATCTCAACAATAGCCCCCCCGCCCCTCTCCTTTCTTTTTCTACACTGCCGCTAATTAAAACATGTATGTGTTAACCTTCGCATACAACTCACTCGTGGTGTGTCCCTTAATCACCCCGCATTAAACGTCGGTGCTATATTTACTTTTCCCAACAAGACGTAGGTGATACGTACACGCTTCGTATAGCACATTTAAAGAGAGAGAATTAAAGCCAGCTTTCTGATTTACTCTCAAAGCTTTAATTAAAACGGCAAGGAATTTCGCCCTCGCATATAAACAATTATATGTTGCTGGTTCCCTCTGAATTTAGACTCTGTACGACATTTAGTTCTTTCAGGACAACGGGAAATCGTGCGTACCACGCTTACATAAAACGCCTTCGTGCACTCCTTGTCGCATTTACAGTTCTCTTATAAAATCAAAGTACAAAGCGCTTAATGAGCGTTCATATTGCCGAAAAACAAAGTTATTTTTTTGGCCGCCACGAAATGCACGGAACTGCACCACACCTCACGTACAAGGGGCTCGAATATCCAGACTCGTCGCACAACATGATACTTGCGCCACTGCTCTGGCGGAACAGTACGTACACACAGTTAACACCGGAGCTCTCATGTCTCCATCTCATCGACAGCAGCCATTGAGAATAGCGCCCTCTAATATTTCTGGTATTAAAACGTTCCAAGCTCCAACATGGCAATTAACATCCACAAAAAATTATTGAGGGCAGTAAAAACGCAAGAAAAACACTTCTCTTCCCCAATTCAACGTAAAATTGCGAGAACCAAAATTGAATCGCTCAATAAAATCACAAATGAAAACGAAACTGAAACTTTACACAACTGGCGGCAATTACATACGCTCTTCTTGGTTAGAGCGGTCGTCGATCACTGCGGTTTCCGACAGCATACGCACCATGCAGCACGAGGATAACGCGCAAGCCTTTGAATCTGCTGCTTCAGCGGAAGCATTCGATGTCAGCAGTATAGGGCACTCACAGGACGCGGAATATATCATGGATTGCACAGAAACCGACGCGTCTGCGGCAGCTTCTACCGATGCGACTTCTTTGATGTTTAACGCGACCGACTGTGTGCACGACACCGCGGCATCTTCGCCAAGCGTAAAAGTCATCCGGCTAAACATCACGGATGGAGTAGCTGCGGAAGACTGGGTGAAGATGTACAGCTCTGCGACCAACACGTCCTGGATAATTCAGAACTCCAAAACAAACTGCATTAAGTAAGTGACGAGATTTACGCACGTGCTACAACTCGTAGCACGTGCTCTTGTGTGTTGTTGTGTTTTTTTGGCGCAAAATATTTTCAGTATGCAAGATCACCAACTAGCCCAGCAGTTAACTCTTCTAAGCTACAACTAAATTATGCAAGGATATTATGCTGCAAAATTATGTTCTGTAAACTTTACACTTCATTTTCTGAAAATTAAGGCTGCATGTGGTGTTACAATGCACTTGGTTGACCTATCTAGAGCACTCTTATCGTTTGCTAAATTGAGTAAATAACAGATATAAAACAAAGTACATCGTAACATTGCCACGACAATGGAATGAAAGAGAGAGAGAGAGAGGAATGTGAGGTAAAAGGTGTTGGCAGTATATGCAGTTACATGTACAGCTGTCTACCATATTTCAAAATTTTAAATCCTTTCGTGTCCCCTGCTTCTTTGTTAGCATGTTTATTTCAGACAAAGATGGCATATTATGTTGCTCAATCTGTTAGAATTGAAACTGCACACCTGCATTTGCCTGGTTCGTCTGACATGAAGGAACAAAGGATGTCTGCACATCTAGTCATTAATGGCAAGTTTCAGGAGCAGATGGCCTGCAGTGCATTAATTTGCAGATCATCCAGCAGACAGCAGAAGCTCTGTTCAGCTCCTGCAACTCTTTTTATGTATGGCCTTTATGTGCAGATGTCTATTTGCCGGATGGAGCACACATTCACCGATGTGAAATTTAGATTGTGGCCAATTGGTCACAATCTAAATTCCACATAATTAGATAACAAAATGCAATCTTAGGATGAACTAAGAGCAGTAACGAAGCAGGAGCAAGTGCAGGATATTTTCTTGAAGTGTTAATGCTAAGGCTGTATATCAGTGTATATATATAAATATTGCGGAGCTGGTATTGTTATAAATCAACGAAGTGCAAATGGGCAACAAGAAAACAGCCTGGGGCCGACATTCCAGCATAATGACTTGTTTTCGTCAACACAGATATTCTTTTTTTTACACAGCACACAGCTTTGTCTCCTCTGGAGCTTGGAGAACCATAATTAGGCAGGTAGGGGTAATAGCAGTGGGGGCTATAGAAAGGAAATGACAGTGTCGGACAGATTTCTCATTGTTAAATGTAGGCTGCTGATGCTTCATTAGTGGGGTGGTGGAAGGATCTTAAAAATTATGCTTACTTTAAGTGATAAGGAAAGCAATGGCATGGGAAGAAAGCATACAGACTGTAAAATTTAAAGTGGAAGCAAGGGCTGTAAATCTGGTGTGCTTAGTTCAATTATAAGACAAGAAATTAGTTGGAACAGGCTTTGTGCAAAGGTAAAATATGATGCAAGAAAATAAAACAAAGTTGCACACACTGGTTACAAGACTTACAAGTTGACAAGAAAGCAGAAAGTGTGAATATGAAAAGAAAGGAATCAATGCAGACTCAACAGTATATTTCTATAGCCACAAATTATCTCTTTCCTTTGAATGTTGATTACGTTTGCCTAAATTTTCAATCTACAAACCCCTTTTATAACCCCTTGTGAGAGCCATGGGTTCTAGCCTTTATACAGTAAAAGCTCATTAATTCGAACCGCAAGGGGAAGCCGCTTCAGTTCGAATTAACGAAAGTTCGAACTAACGAAAGTGAAGGAGAGCAACAGTACACTGCGATTTGGGAACAGTAGGGCATGTCAGAAATTTGGCGTGTCAAAAAGTGATGGCGTGTGCCGCGGGCACACGCCATCTTCAAGTCGAAGCTCTGGGTCCGACTGTGCCACACCACCGATGTCCACCGAAACGAACGTTAGCCGAGGCTTAACACTATCACAATGATTCGCGACGGCCGATACCTCCTAAGCTGAAAACAGAGGTGCACAACCGATGAAGACTGCCGAGACAAAGACGCTGAACATGTGAAGGTGGTGAAGGCCCTGATTCGTTGGTTCTTGATTGCAAGCGCAGCTGCGACATACTTGATTCGCTGTGTTTTGACGCTTGCCGTGCCATCTCCGCACAACATTAGCAGCTGTACAAGATTTTCAAAGCCTCCGAGATTAGCATCGGGCAAGAAGTCTTGGAGGTTACGTAGAACGGAGAGGCGGCAGCCGCCACTGCCTTCTGGCTGACCCCGTGTCGGTTAGATTTTTTTCCGATTTTGCCTTCTCTCGCCGTTCTCTCCGTTTCGGAGGCAATGCAGCCTTGTGTGTAGGCAGTAGGCGCTTTTCTCTGGCAGTGTGCCAGCTGAGCGTAGTTCGAATTATCCGTGAGGGAACCTTCTCGCGTTCGAATTAACGGACTTTTTTATACATAGACTTCTGTGGAGCTTGGCCGGACCAAATCGTACAGTTCGAATTATCCATAAATTCGAATTATTGAAGTTCGAATTAACGAGCTTTCACTGTAATATGCCCTGTGTTTATGAAAAAAATAATTAGTTAGTTCGTAAATAAAAGTGCATGTATCTTGTTGAAAACAAAGAAAGAATAGAAACTCACAAGGAATAAAACAGGCATTCAAGGAGTAAAGAAATACAGTGATGGAAGATGTATTATACATTCTAAGAAAGACTCGGTAAAAATGTGGCCTGCTAAAGAAAATGCTGAATTTTTCTTATTTTAGGATGGTCTTCCACAAAGTTTGGCGCTGCCAACACAACCAACGAAACAAGACGAAGACTTCTACCCAGCGAAGCACAAAGTGCGAGGCTAGATTGGATATCAAAATTAAAAAATTGAACAGGGACACGAAAAAAAATGACCCATTCCTACGCAGGCCTGTCCCCCTACCAACAGTCATCAAGATATCAGGTCAGCATAATCACAGCACAGACTCTGCTGATGCATTACGAATGCTTCGGCCCAGTGAAGAAGCAAAAGCGTCCTTCAGCGGATATTTCGAAACAGGCCTGGGGCCTGCTGAAGCAATACGGCACCACGAAGCCTTGCTCGCTGCTAAGCCTGATGGCCCCCTCCTGCTTGCCAATGGCAGCGTAAACCCCCTTAGGAGGAGTGTATACTGGTGGCACAATGAAGGGAGGACTTCAAGATTTGGTCCACCAGGAAACCCAATGGCAAAGCTGCAGGAGAAGATAGCCAAGTACGCAGCTTCAGGTGAGCTTTGTCATGTCAAACTTGTTGAATATGTGTGCCATTGGTATTGAGCATAGCCTGTTCTTAGATTGCTGTGTTTTGTTTGCTTGGTAAACCACACACATCAACTTTAAATGAGCTCCTACACTTTCTGAATGTCGTCCTTTTTTGACAAAGTACACTACCTGCAGTAACAGCAATGACCAGTGGTAATTGCACATTGAACTAGTGAAAAAGGTTAACTGATGTTAACAAATGTACTAAGAACTCATAGAGGAAAGGTGGCACCTCAACAAAGTGCCAATAACTTTGTCAAAATACTTGTGCTTGTCCAGGGAATCGGTGGTAACCGTTTGCACAACTTAAATCCCGCCTCCAAATAAGTTCCTAAGTAACATTGCTGTTTTGTGCTATTTTTGTTTTCTTTGATATGTTTTATATTTTGCAATTGTGCCTCTTGTACGCATATTTTTTGTGTTATGTTGCCTCTCCTGCTTGGACCACATGGTATGCAGTATGATGTAAATAAAAAATGAAAGGGAACTAAGTGTTAGCACAAATAAGCTTTGGGATCTGGTATACATATGTTTGGGATGTATACACATCTTATGGATAAAGCCCAATTTCTTTAAGTACAGACAGAGTGCGTAGTCATACAGAGGCAGCCGATATGTCAGGCTTCACTGATGAGGCAGTACTGAAGCAGTAGAAGTTCTAGTTACCAAAGTGGAGCCTTAGAAGATGCTGACATGGTTATTACTGGCCATGCGTACTGGTTTCCATGGGAAACTGCAGCTGACATGATATCCACAGTAAGACATACCCACAAATGTAGCTTTTTTTTTGTCACACACACAAAGTTTACCGAGGCAATGCAATTACTTTTGACGAGTAGAAGAAAAAAAGAAAGCAACGCATAACAAACTGTCTTTTACAGGTAATTTCTGTGTTACAGTAATATTAGATGTGAGACAACATGGTTCACAATGAGGCTGAGAAGCAGCAGAGATAACAGTAAAATCCAAGAGAAAAAGCACTGCACAGGAGGTCAATATGAACTATAATTTTTATTACTGCAAAGGAACAGCAGACAAAAGTAAAACATATGAACAAAATGCGATTGAGTTCATACTTTTCATATAATGGCACATTGAAATACCCAAAACATCACATTGTAGGCACAACGTTTTCCATGCACAGGTTTTTTTCTTAGGCAACAGCTTATGTAGCACATTAGCCGCTCCTCCACAGTCGCCCAACGCCTACATTTCTGGATGTGAAAATTAGCCAGTGTTGGCCCACCAACACTGGCTGGTTTTGTGATCGTGAGAGCACTCTCAGTAATACATAATTGCTAATTTTGAGTTAAATAAATGATAAATACTGCAAGCTCAAAAAGACAAGAAAAAATTATTTCATCTTTGTATTGTGCGTAGTTGCGTCTGCTGCACATGGCCTCCGAGATGGCAGTGGTATGCTGCGTAGCGTAGTCTACCGCGGCCACCACGAGGTGCCACAAAGAGCCCTTTTGCTGCCACGACACTAAACTTTTGGCTCGGCCTTTGCCCTCTTGCGTTCTGCACTGTGTAGCTTCCAGTGCACTAGTGGAGAAGACACTGAAAGCTGGGCATCGGTGCATTAACTTCACTTATAGTTGAAGGATTTTAAAAACTTTTGCGGCATGAGACTTGTGAGGCAACACCCTTTCATATTGAGGCCATTCTATGATTAGTTAAAAAAGTGTTTCAGGACCCATTTAAGACATCTCAGTGACTTGTTTCACCAAGCAACCTTTTGTCAGGTCAGGTGTCTGTGGGGTTCTGGCCTGTTCGGATAAACTGTGTTAAGCTTAAAAGTGTTCTTACCAGATGCTTTCAGGATCAAGTGCTCTAAATGTTATGGAATTTGCCTAAGTGCTGTGAACTGCAAGTTGAAGGGACAATTCGTGGTTTGACAACCCTGTACATGCCCTTTGTAAAAATAGACATTCACGTATTGGAGCTTGAGGCATTTGCCACATTTTGATGCCACCTTCAGAGAGGAACGAAGTCATTTGTGAGAAAAAAGATGGAGCTTCATTCTAGCAGAGACTAGTGTAAACGATACTCTTTCCAGAGCCTACTAGCGTCAAATACAAAGCAGTTTTCTTCAAAACGACAAAAATTTGGTGAGACACACTTGTGGTTTTTCTATGCATAACTTGGCAAAAGCTATGTGGTGAAAGTTCTGACATTACTTGCTAACTTGTTAACAAGGAAGTTGTATTATAGCATTCCCTTGACATCACAAGACGGTGGCAGATGGGGCAGGCATGCAGGTCGTATTTGCTCTAAGATTACCAAGGCATTTTAGAATGGCTTAAACATCAGAAGCAATGCTCGAACAACAGAATCTTTTTGAAAAGAACTGCAGAACAGCACCAAAAGTCCAAAGTTAGGAAGCACTGTGTATAAAATTAATGCTAATGCTTTCACATAGGGCAAACCAAGGCAGGGATAATGCACATAATCCAACTGCACCATTAGCCCTGCTTGATAGGTCAAAAGTGCTCGGTCACTGCCTATATGGGCAGCCGCCGCGCCCACATAGACGGGGCTTGAGCCAATTTCACCTATTATGGAGGGCCAATGGTGGAGTTCAAATTAAAACAGATTAGTATAGTTTTACATTATCCCAGCTCTGGTGATGTTAACTGAGTCCTTGAGCGAGCATGCGTGCATCCTTCCAAGCTGTCTATCTAGCAATCCAGGTACAATTTTCCTCTTCTGTAGTGGCTGGCATGACCCATGTATTATCATCAATGAAAAATGTTTAGTGGCTGAGGCTGTTGCTGTTAAGGAAGGCGCCATGCACATTTTGGTAGTTTCATATAAAAAGAAAACTTTGTTTCTCGAGCCAGAATAAGGCGGTCCTCATCATTAGAATAGCGACACATACTGCATAGCTTGATAGCAAGAGTTGTTTCACATGTACCATACATACTGAAATTTTAACTAATAGCAACACAACAATTCCTGTAGAAAAGCTGACACTTCTCACTGTGGATATGCAGGCACTGATGTCTGCTCAGTGAGCACGTCCAATGACTGTTGGGCAGTGCTCGTTGTGACGCCCATTATGCAGCGCGCCCAGAGCCTGGAGTCATCACAAAACATTGTGTTCGTGGACTCAACATCATCATGTGATGCAGATGGTAGCACGGCCACCGTGCTGCTCACGGCCACGAAAGCAGGAGCAGTGCCTGTAGCTGTGCTTGTGCACAGTTCCCAAACAAGGGAGGGGTACCGTGCTGCTTTTCAGCTGCTGAAGGACAGGCACCCATCATGCTTCGGCAACAAAGAGGTACAAATTGTATATTGCAATTAAAACATGTTGTAAAAGAGTCTGCACCAGTGCTGCCGAAGGACCGAATGGAATTTTTATAATCCTGGAATTTAATAACAATAATTTTAATAATACCAGTATTTTTATAAGATGGCTTGCCAGTTTTATAAAACAGGAAGTTACTAGTATATTATGGTTGCCAGGAAACACATATCCATGCTTTTCCCAAAACAGCCACAAGCACTTTGATTTTTCAGTTACATTTACTGACTACTGCACAATATGGAAATATACCCCCCATCAACAGCTCCATAGCTAGTAGCTAGAACTGGGGCTGTTAGCAAAATCGTCACTGGTAACAATCATATAAACAATGAGTGCATAAGGGGAGGTAAAACATTTTCTTGGATGAATTCTTTCATAACTGAGAAGGAAAAACAATAGCACGAAAGAAGCAAGGATGAGACGAGTACACAGGACTGATGCCTAATTCCAATTAAGGTTTACCGAAGAAATATTATAACTGTAAGTACAGCACGCGACCAGCATGGGAGTATCACATTCATGATAAAGAGCCACATGTCAAAGAGTCACCCTAGCCCACAAAACAACCACATCGTAGCCATACATCATAACAGAACCGTGGGGCCCAATATAACATAGGGGATAACAGACAGTAGAGATTATTGCACAATATGACTCTAGACTAAAAAAAATATGGTAAGCGAGGTTGAAGCACATGCTCTGACCCACCAATTAATAAAAACCTAGAAGACAAGACTGAAAAGCAAATGCTACATTGGTAAGTAAGACTTGTAAGGAATACATAAAAGAAAACAAAAACGAAAAAAAAGAACCTAAGATACTTGACTAAGAAACTTTATAAAGCTTAAACTATAAAAACACTAATCATGCGTAACGAGGCGCTGCATCGGGAAACAGGGACACTACACATATCCTTCCAGAAAGGCGATTTCTTTGTCATTAGGTGCTAAAGAAGGCATGTTAATGCACTTATCACCCGACTTCAAAATATAAAATGCCTCAACAATTTCCAGCGCATACAAAAATTTTCACTCACACATTTGGAAAGCCCTCACGAGACAGAACAGGGAGGGAAATTGTTGAGGCATTTCATGTCCTGAAGTCAGGTGACAAGTGCATTAGCATGCTTTCTTTAGCACTAATTGACAAAGAGGTCACCCTCCTGGGAGCATATGTATAGTGTCCCTGTTCCTGTTTAGTGACACAATACCTCATTCTTTAAACATTGTTATTTTTTGTTGCAGTTCAAGCTTTATAGAAGTTTCTTAGTCAAGTATCCTAGGTTATTTTTTTCTTTCATTTTTGTTTTGTTATGTATTCCTTACAGGTCTTGCCTACCAGCACAGCATTTACTTTTCAGTCTTGTTTTTACAGGTCTTTATCAGTTGGTGGGTCAGAGAATGTGCTTCAACCTATCTTCACATATTCTTTAGAGTGAAGCTGTTCAATAATCTATTGTCTGTAAACACCTCTGGTATATTGGGCCGCCCGGTTCTGTCATGGTGCATGGCTGCAATGTGGTTGTTTTGGGGAGTGAGGGTGTTCTTGGTGACTCCTTGATATGTGGATGTTTTGTCATGAATGTGATACCCTATGCTTGTCTCGTGCTGTACTTACAGATATCACAATGCTTCAGTAAACCTCAGTTGGAATTAAGCGCCAGTCCCGTGTACTTGTCTTGTCCTTGTTTCCTTCACGCTACTGTTTTTCCTCCTCAATAACATAGGCAGGCATTTCAAAAATCAAATGCCACGGAGAGTATAAAATGATAAGAACTTCAACAAATATTATGATATATGTAGGTATAGAAAAATAGGTGAATGAATAATCCAAGCACTGCAAGCAAGCACATTAACATAGGGAGAACCAAGTCTCGTGCCAGAAACAGTGCTCTGAATGACAGTTAACAAAAACGCACATAAACCTTCATAACATTTGGGTAAAAAATATATATATACACCAAATTTACTTGCATAATGATGGCACTCATGTAATGATCACACCCCTGAATTTTGACGTCAAAATTAAATTTTTTTCTTCCCAGTGTAATAATCACACCTTGAACTTGCCGCAGCGATACGTCGTGTGCCAAGCCTAGCTAATGATGATCGCGCTTACCGTCTGTCGAATGCTGTCGAATGCTACGCGAAGGACTGTTCAAGACATACCACGTGGTCTGCATGCACCAAACATTTTTAAGCGGATGCCCCATTTTATTCTTTTCATCACTTTGCACACTTCCGTGAAAAAAAAAAAAAAAGGTACGACCAAATTTGCCTTGGCTTTATTATTTGTAGGCTTTATAATGGTTGTGGTCAACAACAACAACAAAAAAGGAACAACAAAAAAGGCACCTTTTGATTCTTCTCGTCTGCGCTCGTGGGCACGCGACAAATCGCGAGCCACAATGATAGTAGCCATGTTTACACGTTTACGATACATTATAAGCGTACCCTATTCATAGGCTGATGCTTGTAACACAGCTAAGATATTCACCCACCCTTCGCGGAAACGTGCTGTATTAGGATAGTAGTGAAGACAAATGCCGCAGTTTCCGCAGCATACCTGCCATGTGTTTCTATGTCACTGGCAGCTAAGCATGCCCATCTCTGTTTCTGTCCCCTCAAAGTGGACATGGCTACGTTATTGCCGCAGACTTGCCGATGTGAACAATATTCTTCACTACTGATATGAAAGAAACTATTTCAATGCGCGTAATATACTCATGAAAAGAAAAAAAATCACGTTCAGCGCGTTCGGCTTGCTCTGCCGGCCACCATTTTTGTTTTGGGATCCCGCACTGTTACAGCGGCAGCCGCCTGTTTGTTGACCTGTTGTCATCCTGCAGCAAATGTGGGATGAAAAAAAAAATGTTTTCTTTACGCGGGAAATTCAACTCGCGTAATGACCGCACCCCTGAATTTGCGGCAATTTTTCTGACACAAAAGTACTATCATTATGCGAGTAGATACCATAAATATATGTAAACATTTGGAACAGGCCTTTTATGTCAGTAACATTATATATTTCTTTTCCAAAGACAGCATGAAGTAATGCATTTGTACCTTGCTTATGAGACCAAGTTCTTGCATGATTTTATATGGGATAATAATATATTAAGGAAATGCAGGGTTCATCTATTAAAGTGCTGATTCATTAAGTTCCTTTTTACCTGCAGGCTCCGACAGCATTCATGACTGACAACTCCAGGGCGGAGAAGGATGCCCTTTGTGACGTCTGGCCCTCAGCAACACAATTGCTGTGCATCTTTCATGTCCTCCAAGCTGAGTGGCGCTGGCTTTTGGCTGCACACAACAAGATACCGAAAGATGACCGGCGCCACCTCATGGCAAGCTTTCAGAAGGTAACAAAAAGGCTTAAAGTGCTTACACTAAGCTTCAAAATGACAGAAAAAAGAACATAACAGAAATTAAAGTAAATATTACTTGAAACAGTTAAGTAAAGTTGATGAGATGGTGTCACTACTTAGAACAGTAGAACTAGCTTGCGAATGTTTTTACTATTAGGCTTCAATTTTTCTGCGGTGTTATGTAGAGTTCTGTCCGAGTATTGCTTGTTAGGACAAGTGCCTTAGACATCCACTAAAAAGCACCAGTGATAATGGTCAGCAAATACAGCTTGCAACAAGCTTCACAGTTTGCTGCTACTGTTGTATGTGCTTGTCAACACTGCTTCAACACTTCAAGCAGTGGGCTAAAGGGTTTCAAGTAAGGATAATGCATTTAGCACAGTAAAAAATGCACTGCAACCCAGGTTCTAGTAAACGGAAAGTGTACAAACTTGTGCAGTTTGTCTTATTTCAGAACTTCTTAGTGCCTGTGTAAATCAGAGATGCATGATAAGAGAAGCAACTGAAACGTGATGCAACAAACTATTACTGTAAGGCCCGGATTAAGGCAGAGGTGTATTATGAAAAAAGCACTTGCTACATGATAAAAGCGAACAATATACACAGGTAAAAGTGATGAAATATGAAGCAATGCTGACGCTGCTATCGCCCCTCTCAGCTGCGAATTGTCACCCTGGCTGTAGCTTAAGCCAACGTGGGAGTGTAGGTGAATGGCGCAAGATATGGACAGTTTCTGTCCCATGGAGGCAGCAGCTGGAAGCTGCAGAAAGAGGCGCTGCGCGATAGATCTTTGGCGAAGCTTATTCTGAGCCACCGATGAAGCAAGATTGGAACTTTATAGTCAGAACAAAGGTAGAGAACAACATCTCGTAACCTGGATTGAGAAAAAAAAAAGAATGGGTGCGGCGTATCAGGTCAGAATGACCTTGGTTGTCTTTTTCACTTGCCTCACTACTCAACAGCATGTTGGCGACATTACACCACACAAAAGAGTAATTTACAGATGGATGTTGATTGAATACAAGCGACAGAGAACATACGCAAGCCCACAACAAAGCGAGATGGTGTAAAGAGCAAAGAGGTTACATAAGGCGAGGAATAGGGCTAGTTAGCATATGTTCGTGTTAAGCTACCATGCTAGGTTCTTCACGCCAAGAGAAACACGAAATGAAGAAAAAAATGGCACAGACTAGTATCAATGTTTACCTTTGGACAATACGTATACACAAGGTGCGCTAAAACATGATGCAACTTAGTCTGTAACTGATTAAGTTGAAGACTTATCACACTTGTGGGCACCCACGTGCATCAGCCACAAGAAACATGCAATATGCATTGTATAAATATTTGCTTTAAAAACAATCTTCTTTCCAAAAGCACATGCTTTCACAGCTGCTCCATCTACTCGATATACGGTAGCACTGGAGAGCTTCTGGTGGAGTCACAGTCATTTGGTCTATCATGAGCTAGAGGATGCTGTCCACAGTCCTAAAATGTCATTTCACTGAATCGATTTGCAACTTGTGGAGAAAAAGTATACATATTTCATATGTGTACTTTTTTCTCCAAAAGTTATAAATGATCAGATCAGATAATCAGATCAGCGACGACTAGGTTCCACAGTCACTGATCTGATTATTTTTGATGTCAGAAGCTGCACCACAGAAAGTGCCACATGATATGGGACACTGTCATGTTGCAGCATCAAAGCTTGGCAATCACTGGCCACATGTGAAACACATTGTTTTGAAGTCATCAAAAAATGTGACAGGTAAAAGACTGATTCATTGATTAGTCTGGAGGCATAAAATTCTTCTGTATCTGTAGTGCAATTCGGTCCCAAAATAGGTAGAGAAAAGCTTCAATTTGATTTTCCTTTTACTCATTTGGGCTTTCTAGGGCTGCGCTAAAGCTTCAGTGCTGCGACTGCTAAGTCTGGAATTTTTTATCAGGGTATTATTCTAAAATGCACGGATTTATTCTCTGTAATGTCAGTTATGAGTAATTTATGGCCATTTTGGATGCAAACAAGCAGGGCGAAACACAGGTCTTTAATGCTAGCACAGTGATTAATTCACTGTGCGAGTGAGTGCCATTTCTCATGGCAATTTTTTTCATTCATTAGTGTTAATATCATGCTAGCCAGCTATGTTAATGTTGCATAATACACATAGTGAGAGAAATGTTTTCACAACACTTCTTTGAAACAATTCTAACAAATAAAAATGCAATTATTATAATGCATGACATATGCCACAAATTGACAACCACTGGATAATGGAGTTATTCAACCAAAATGAAAGAAATAACATTCACAGAGTTTGTGCACAAGATACAGCAATAATTTGGCCTAACTTATTTCTTGCATACTGAAATTTCTGGCAAGAATGGGCTCTTTAAAATTCCCTATGAACTATATAGAAAACACCACTAGAAGACAATGAGGATGTTGAAAACGAACTGATACACATCGATGTTTCATATTATATTTCAGATCCTTTACGCAAAAGATGAAGGTGACCTTCAGGCAGCCAAAGCATGCCTACATGCCCTGCCTTATACATCCTACGTCCAAAGAGTTGAGGCATTCCTTCAACGTGAACATGAGTGGGTGCTTTTGTACCGTGCTGGGATTGTCACAAGAGGACAGAATACTAACAACTATTCTGAGGCATCTGTCCGAATCCTCAAGGATGTCATTCTCAGCCGGACCAAAGCTTACAACGCAGTAGCCCTAATTGAATTTGTAATGACTAATTGGGAAAAATATTTTGAAACGCGGCTGCTGCGTCATGCAAATTATCGTGAACAATCACACAAAATTGATTTCCAGCACCTTCTCCAAAAAATGCCCGAAATCCCACCAGAATCCATAGTTCAAGTTGAAGAGAATGTTTACAATGTGCCCAACTCTTTGGGTAATGGGACGTATGAGGTAAGGGCTGATGTAGGAGTCTGCAGTTGCTGGAAGGGGAGCCAGGGTGCCTTCTGCAAGCATCAAGCAGTTGTACAGCGGGCCCTTGGTGGGCTGTTCCCAAACAGCCCAGAGCTTACTCCAGGGGACTGCAGAGAGCTGGCTCATCTGGCACTTGGGGATCGATGCCCCCCAGAGCAATTTTTCGTGCCATTTACTGTTCAGAAAGACGACGTGGCACTTTCTCTTTCTCCTGGGACCAGTGAGCCAGCTGCACAAGAAAGTGCCAACTGCACTGAGCCACTGTGCATTCCACAAGAGCCACATGCTGGCTCCAGCCTGCAGCCTGAGGTGTGTTACATTCCATGTTTCAGCACGCTGATAACCTGATACAGATGCCATGTTTTCTTTCATTTTTAGTCTTTTCAATGTCAGTTTTTTCATGGTGCCCACCATTGCATAGCTGTTGTTGCAAGATTACTTTTATGCATTTACAGATGAAAGCTAGTTGACTGGACAGAACTGATTACATTAGTAGCTTTGCCTGTAGTGTCTTTCACACACACACATTTACGAGTGCATGCAAGCATGCAAGGAGGGCCTTGTTCTAGGCTGTTTGTGATGAATACTCAAGTATAAATTACTGGTCAAATTGCAAACATCTGCTCTTAAGATGCGCAACAACTTAAGGCACATACAAAAAAAAAATTTGCCATCACGACCGATTCCTGGGCACACTATATCATAAAAAGGCAAGATGCATTTTTGCTTATGAGTGTCCACATATTTAAGCACACGGCAAATTCACAGCTAGCAGGTTTGTGCTAGAATGAATGGACAATAGCTGACAAAAACATCCTTTGCAGGACCTGGCAGAACAGTATGAGTGTTCATCATTCAGCAAGAGCATGCAGCGCATTTACACAGCAGCTGCAAGAGACCCTGCTAGTGCTGCACCCCTGCAGTCTGTGAGTGCACATCTGGAAGGGATCACCACCACAAGTGCCATTCATGAATTCCTGATAAGGTTGAAGGCTTCTGCTGTGGCAACAAAGAGGCACGGCAAAAAAATTAAAGTGCAGCCAACAAGCCTTGCAAGACGTCGACCTGGCTTACCAAGGGGTGCAGGACGAATCCCAGCCGGACGACCAACAAAAAAAACCAAGCGAGTCCATGCCCTAAGCAGAAGCGTAAAGGACAATGTGCCGGGAGCAAAATGCCATTAGAGCAAAAGCAAAATGTGGTTGGCAAAAAAAAATTTAATTATAGGGTTTTACGTGCCAAAACCACTTTCTGATTATGAGGCACGCCGTAGTGGAGGACTTCGGAAATTTTGAACACCTGGGGTTCTTTAACGTGCACCTAAATCTAAGTACATGGGTGTTTTCGCATTTCGCCCCCATCGAAATGCGGCCACCGTGGCTGGGATTCGATCCTGCGACTTCGTGCTCAGCAGCCTAACACCATAGCCACTGAGCAACCACAGAGGGTCATGTGGTTGGCAATTTGTGCCCATTGTTGTGTCGGTATCTGGAATGCAGCATGTGCATTTACTGCTGTTAGATGATGAAGTGATAGCGATGTGACCATGTTGTCCACGCACAAGTGTATCTTCGCGTGTATATATTCTTGTTCATGTACTGTAATCTTGTAGATGGTTGCTTTCATGCTGCCAGTATGCAGCACGGACAATACAGCTGTTTCTTGAGGCCTGTGCCTCCCTCTACGGGCACAACAAACAGGCAATGAGGGTGCGATTGAACAAGAACTGAAGATGGCGACGGCGGTCGGCAAGCTACCGGAATTCGATCCCGACAGCAACAAGAACTGAAGATGGCAACGGCGGTCGGCAAGCTACCGGAATTTGATCCCGACAGCGTAAGCTTGGAGGTCTTCATCGGAAGCTTCGCACATTGACGTACAAGGAAATCGTGTCAATGCTGCGGAAGCACTACTTGCCAAGGCGTTCAATAGTGAGCGCAAGATGCCACTTTAATCAAAGGAAGCAAGCACCTCGAGAAAGCATCACAAACTTTGTGGTCCAGCTCAAGAAACTAACAGCCTCATGCAATTTCGGCGGCTTCCTGGAAAAAGAACTTTGGGACTGCTTGATAGCTGGTCTTTACCCGCGGCTGTACGTTGTTGGTTGCCAGCCATGACCGACACCGAGCTCACCTGGAACTGTGTTTGCAACGTTGCCACTGCCATGGAGATGGCAGCGAGAGATGCATTGCAAATGGTTGCGAAAAATAGCACTGAACAGTCATACAGCAGCAGCGAATTCCACTGGCAAAGCAACTCGTCGACGTTGAGACGGGGCTCAGAAGCAGGGGCATGCAGCAACCATGGCCCTCAAAAGCCGACACCCAAGGACTTTGACGCAAAGGGCTAAGTCAATTTGTCATCAATGTGGGGGGCGGCACGCACCTGTAAGTTGTCCATTCTTACAGCAGCACTTGTTATAAATCACATAAGAAAGGCCATCTTGCAAAAATGTGCAAAACGAGAGTGGTACACCAATTGGAGCCGGAAACATTGGATAGAGAGTTGCTTACACTTTGTCACATCGATAACCGTTCGGGCAGTCCTGGCATTGTAATAAATGTATAGTTAAACGGGAGAGGTACCCATGGAACTAGACACAGGAGCAGCAGTTTCTGTAATGTCAGAGGCAGAGTGTGCGAAGCATTTACCGAGTGCTAATCTCAGACAAGCTGGTATCAAACATGGCACGCCGATTGATACCGAAGGAATCATTGATGTTGAAGTGAGTTACTGTGAGCAGTGTTTTCATTTGCCTCTAGTAATTGCTAAAGAGACTGAAAGTGTGAGAATGCCTACGTCTGCTGTGACATACTTACTAGCGCTAACAAGACTAACAAAAAAAAAAAGGTTGGGACAGGACAGAGCGCTGGAATTCAAGTGTTAGACTTGAAGTCTAGCACTCTGTCCTGTCTTAACTTTTCTTCCATTAGTCTTGTTAGCGCTACCAGAGTCCTTCCATGTTTTTCTGGTCACGAAACTCCGCCGTCACTCTATGGGAGAGGTTCATATACTGCCCAAAGGTGCCGCGACGCGGCGCCACTGTGCCACAGAGGGCATCGTTCGCGTACCGAAATGCGTGCGCAGTGCGAGGCGAGCTGACTGATCGGGTGCGTTCTGTGCGTGTGCTGTGCTATTTTTCGAGTGTTGGGCTGTTTGGTTGAAGTGGTGGGGTGGGACAACGATGCCGAACACGTGTTGCGTGCCTGGGTGCCGTTCCGGCAACAAGGGCACGACTGAAAACTTGTCGTTGTTCTGTTTACCAAATAACAAGGATCAGCGCGAGAAATGGAAGCGGGCCATACCGCGGCAGGGAAGTGGCGGTTTTAATTTCGAATCGAAGTATACACGTGTGTGCGCGAAACACTTTGACGCTTCGGACATCGCCACAGCAAAGGGGCGAACTTCATGTCCAGCAGGGGGTGGTAGGAAACCAACCAGTTGAAGCGGTACCAGTTAAAGGGACGCAGTAGGTATCACGATTATCGTGTAAAGGTGACCACTTACAAAAAATTGCGATGCTGATGATGAAGGAGAATAAGGGTGTTGTGAGATCTGATCAGGGCATTGATGACAAAACACATTTGCTTTATGCTTTGTTGCAACCTCAATTTGTGTTATACCAGGATAGAGTAGTTCACAGCAATAGCGCCCTTACCCCGACCATCTATGAAAGGTATAGCATTAGAATTCCTTTAAATGCAAGTGTTAAAACAGAATAATATGCATTGTTTTATTTTCCATTGTCCTTTAGTCTTGGCTATTGCTGGGCTACAATTCTTCAATTGCATGTACTTTTAAGTCTATAAGCTGCTATGAGTAAGAAGGTTATTAGCACACTGTTAGCTACATTTGTATTGTGATTTGCTGAGCAAGTTTTGTTTGCATGTTTAAGTAACAGCTGAAGAAGTAGAAAGGTGGTATCTCTAACAAGCCATTTAAAAAAAAAATTGCTGTATTTGTGATGTGGCTACTTGTGTTCGTTGAGCAGCGTGAATAAGTGCTGGGCTTACTGACGCTTCTAAACGACTAGTGCTTGCTAAGGCAATTGCCTAATTACAGCTAGTTTCAACTGTGCAGGTCCTAACACTTCAGGTTCGCCTTAATCCGTTGTTAAAAGCCGCACCGAAGACATTTAGTAGCGAAGTTCGTCTTGCATTAATTCTACCTAAATCTTATTCAGAAATGGCATCGCTTCGCAAGAAATCTTAAGCGCATGGAGCAGCTCAGTTCCCTTTTCTTTGTCATTAAGTATTCTACGGTAGCAGCCCTTTGCAATAGCAATTTCATTCTTTTGATCTCGTTATAAGATTCTGCCCACAGAGTCCTTCTCTGCCACAGTTTAACAGAAACTGAACAGCTGTGCTCGGCGAACAATCTGGCGCTATGCGCAATGGAGAATTGGCGCTTACTCATCTGGTGATAAGTGGGACCACTGGCGTTTTGTTGCGAATGCGCGGTGTTTAATTTAAGGCCAATATTAAAAAGCGGAGCCCACCGAAGCGTTGAGGCGAACGGTGATGACGAAGCAATCCGGACCGAGACCGCCCGGCCGTGTACAGCGGACGCATTTCGACGGGGGCGAAATGCAAAACACCCGTTTATTTAAATTTAGGTGCATTTTAAAGGATCCCAGGTGATCAAAACTAATCCCGAGTCCCCCACTACGGCGTGCCTCATAATCGTATCGCGGTTCTGGCTCTTAAAATTCCAGATCTTTATTTTTTTCGGCCTGAGACCGCCGCAAGCTCCATGTTATGAGCGGCTTTTTTTTTTTTCGTCCCGTGCGCTCATATCATCGCAGAAGACACGCTCAGGCAGTAATTTAATTATATTCAATGTTAAAAATAGTTACGCGAGATTAAAGCGATCGTTGAGGAAGTTGAGAAAGCTAGAATACCGAGGCTGCCCCACACACAACCACAGCGGTAGCGGCGTTCGCATGCCCTCTCATGCACGGTTGCGCCTCTAGCGGCAGGCGCTGGCGCTATATGAAACTGAGGCGGCAGTTTCGTGACCAGAAAAAACATGGAAGGTCTCTGGCGCTACTATGTAACAGCAAACGCATCAACACCAACTAGCCCAACTTTCTGCATAAATGCCTGTGTTGTTTGGCTGCAACTGGCTCAGTAAAGTCGAAATCCATTGGAATGAAGTAATGCAAGTGAACACACTGACAAAGGAAATGCCCTTGACTGACAAATATTGCGAACTGTTCAAGCCTGGTTATGGAGTGATAAAAGGTTTCAAGGCAAGCAGTTGTTGCATTCTACAAGGTGCGACCAGTGCCGCACGCATTGTGCAGACAGGTCAATTAGGAACTGGCTAACTTTGAAAAAGTTGGAGTCATATACTGTGTGCACCATAGTGCTGGGCAACTCTCTCGCTATCGTGCCAAAGAAAAATGGCAAGGAGCTTCGGCTATACAGTGATTAATGTGTCACAGTAAACCCTGCAATTGAGGTTGACCAGTACTGGCTCCCTCTGCTAGAGGACATTTTTGCGATGTTACATAGCAGAGCCACCTTTTCAATTCTGGATTTATCCAAGGCATACTTGCAGCTTTAATTGGACGAGCGAGCGCAAGAACTGCTTTCAGGTTCCAATGCTTGCCATGTGGCATAGTCTGCGTGCTGGCAGTGTTTCAAGTAGTGATGGACCAAATCCTAAACGGGTTGTCTGGCACCGCCTGTTACACCGCCTGTTACTTAGATGACGTCGTCATCGCAGGCGAAGATTGAAAGCAGTGCTATGACAGGTTAGAGGAGATGCTCATATGTCTACAAGAACATGGCATAAGGATCAACATTGACAAGTGCAAGTTGTTCCAACAACGAATAAGATACCTGGGCCATAAGGGTGATAAGAATGGCTTGCATTCCACTGTGGATAAGGTAGCAGTCATCGAGCATGTGCCAAAACCAGAAAATGTGACTCAGCTGAAAGCCTTTCGGGCTTGATTAATTTCTACTCAGAATTTTTGCCTTACCTAGCTACAGTGCTAAAACCCCTGCATGACTGGTTGAGCAGATAAACAGCATGGCATTGGTCGTGCCAATGCGGTGAGGCATTTAGGGCTTGTAAAGAAATGCTTACCAACGAGCACGTTCTCAAGCTGTATGACGTCAAAAAAAAAAATACAGCTAACATGTGATGCCTCCATATATGGTCTTGGTGCTGTTTTGTTGCACGTCGTGAACGGAAATGACAAACCAAGTGTATCTACGTCCCAGTCACTGTCACCAGCTGAATGCAATTATGGGCAGATCGAAAAAGAAGCTTTGAGCAATGTGTTCGGTGTCAAAAGATGTCACAACAACCTGTATGGTCAAGCTTTTAATATATTAACAGACAATCAACCCCTAACCATGCTCTTCAACTATAAAAGGAAAAGCAGTGATATGGCCACTGCTAGGGTACACTGATGGTTTGCTTTCTTAGCTAACTACAGCTGTATGATAGCACAGAAGCTCGGTATAGCAATTGGCCATCCTTATCTAGACTGCCACTGCCATAAATGGCAGAGTAAACTGAAGAATTTTTTTATTGTTCCACTCTTGACGAGCTCCCTTTGACAGCAAAGGATATAGAGTGTGAAACAATGCACGACAATTTACTAACTCTAATTTGCAACATATGGCATGGTTGGCTAAAGGCTGTTTTTGGGAGATTGCAACCTTTCTGGGTTCGATGTTTTGAACTTTCAGTTGAAGCTGGTTGCATTGTTTGGACAAACAGAGTGATCATTCCAAAATGTTCGCAGAATGCTGTGCTGAATTAGACGCACGGACAGCACCTGGGAATCCCAAAGATGAAAATGGTCGCAACGTCGATGGTCTGGTGGCCGGGAATTGACGATGCACTGGAGGAAACGGTGCAAAAATGCAGCATTTGTCAAAGCGTAAAACCACAGCACAACTAAAACCTCTGACCTCGTGGAAAATGTGCGAGCACCCATGGGAAAGGGTGAATTTTGATTTTGCCTAGAAAGAAGGAAAAATGTTTCTTTTAGCCATTGATGCTTATAGCAAGTGATTATAAGTTAAAGTGTGTAGCACGACGATGCCTGCTATGACAGTTACAGTGGTTAGATCTCTTGTTTGCTGTGCACAGTCTGCTTTTAGAAGTGTTAACAGGCAACGGGCCGCAATTCCGTGCCAATGAGTTCCAAAGTTTTCTGAAAACTAATGGTGTGAAGCACACATTTACACCTCTGTACCTCCTGCAGTCCAATGAGGCAGCAGGGCATGCTGTACAAGCTACAAAGACTGCACTGTCTAAGCAGTTGCTGGAGGACAGAGAAAATGGCAGTACAAGAACTGTGTAACACAGAATAGACAACTTTCTATTTTGCTATCAAACAACGCCGCACACATTCACCGGAGAGACAACGGCTGAATTGTTCTTGAGAAGGAAATTGCAGACCAAGATTGTCTCTGTTGAGACCGAAGCTGACAAATGTCACGACCGATAAAGCAAAAAGGGTGAAACAGTCGGCAGATAAGCACCGAGTGAACCCACAATATTTTGTAGCTGGTGACCGTGTGCTGGTTTGTTCAATGCAAGGCAGGGCAGTGTAAGTGGTTTCCTGGATATGTTACATGACTTAAGTGTCCAACTATGTGTTTCATTGTTACTGCAAACAAAGTGCGTTTTGTAAGTGCAGATCATTTACAACATTGTGCACTTGATGGCGAAAACCAAGATAACAGGGAAATTTGCCTGCCAAACACATCTGAGGTCGCCTCTCCTCCGCTGCCCGTTGTTCAGCCACAGTCTCGGGTTGAACCACAGCTGTCAGACCAGTTGTCAACCGATAATGAACTGCTACACCTAAGACGGAGCAGCTGAGAAAGGCAGCCTCCCGAGTGTTGGGGCTATGACCGCTTTTGATCTAATAGGGAAGGAATTGTTGTGTCGGTGTCTGGAATGCGGCACGTGCGTTAACCACTGTTAGATGATGCAGTGATAGCAATGTCACCATGTTGGGCATTTGCGAGTGTGTCTTCGTGCGTATATATACTTGTTCATGTACTGTAATCTTGTAAATGATTGCTTTCATGCTGCCAGTATGCAGCATAGTCAAAGGTACGAGGTGTACACACACTATATCTACGTGGCTTGTAGAAACGGTGTTCCGAGTTTAGAATATGGCTTATGGTTAAAGCAACAAAACATTTGTTCCGTAAGTGTACCCATTTTTGACAGAACAGTCAGCACACTATGAGCAGATGCAGCACGGGTGAACACATCTTGAGAGGCATTCGGTCTTCCTATTGCCTAACTAGTTGTGCAGCTTCCACAGTGCTGCAAGAAACTACTCTGATAGAGTATATTTGTAAATACTATATGGGTGTTTGCAGATTACTGCCTCCATTGAAAATGGGGCCACAGGGGCTGAACCTGCAACTTTGTAATCGGCAGCAAAAAGTAGCTAATGAGTCATCACGGTGGGTCAGAATAAGCATACAGTTATGGCTGAAGAAATTATTCTGATGGCATGCATTTTTTGTTCCTTTTATGTTGAGAGAAGCAATTTAGTTGCAGCTCAATCTATACACTCATGTGTCAAGTGCCTCATAGATAAAAACAGATGTCATTGTGTAGTTCATGTTGCCCCTCTTGACTAATAAAGGGTAAAATGTCACATACACCTAAATAATGTTTGTGATCTGTGTCATTTGATGTCTAAAAGCAGTACTGGTACTATAACAGATACATGACCACCAAAAGTGCCCACGTGCTGCAGTGTTCATTGCCACAACTCCAAGGTGGTTGACATGAAGCGTCATTAGGGGTTGCTTTTGTGCATATCTTGGCACAATTGCTTGCGAACCCTGCATTATGCAACCTTTATGGATTGATAGCTCTTTTCCACATTACTTGAATGGGGTGAATTCTCTTCCAGTCCACTACTTCGTATCGCTTTCCTGAAATACATTAGGAATTGCAGAAAGAACCCTGTCAACCCTGTCTGCCCCTATGAGCTGTGTTACACGGTGGCCTATGAGCAGTGGTTGCTGTATTGCTTTGAGAACTAAAATGTCTCCCGGCGTCGCCCGCTCATCAAGTTCCCTTGGGAGCAGGATTCGACTGAGAGTCGTTCTGAAGCATTTTTCCAATGTGGTAAAGCAGCACATAGTCGTAGCAGCCAAGTATCAAACCCCGCCATATTATTCTGGTTGACACCATTAGTGGGATTTGATCCACCTGGCTCATTATTCTCAGTAGTGGCAAATGGGCAGTGTACATAGTTTTGTGACGACCAGCAAGATACAGTTCAAAATGTTTCAGTACAAAGACAATTGCTGCCACTTCCTTGAACCTGCGTGTAGTTTTGCTTGCTTTTTTTTCCAATGTTCAGGATGCAAAAGATACTGGTGCTTCGAGACCATTGCCTCTGGTTCGTGAGAGGACAGCTTTCAAGCCGTAGGGTGAAGCATTGCATGGCAGTACAAGGTCACGGAGCTCATCAAAATGGCTTGGTTTTCGCACCAAGCTTAGAATGGCTTTCAGTCATTGAAAGGCAGTGCTTTCACATCCTCCCCAGTTCCATGAAACTTCTTAATCGAGCAGTGTATGTAAGTTTTCTGCTAGTTATGCTCGATACTGCAGGAAATAGCTATAGAAGCTGAGCATTCCAAGGATACTTGGTATCTATGTATTGCTATTCAGCTCTGAAGTTCTCCCTAATGGTTTTCTATTTTCCACCTGTTGGTCTGGTGCCTCCAGCATCACCACAGTAGCCGAAGAACCCTACAGTGTACCAAACACAAACCTTTCTTTCAAAACACTGACTCCTGCACTTTTTTGTGGTCCCCGGACTGCTTTTAAGGACATTGTCGCGGGGCAATGATATCACTAGCTGCGACAATATCATCAATGTACACACTTGTGCCATCAAGTCCAATAAGCAGAGGCCATGCACTGCGGGAATAACAAAGGCGCTACGGCAATAGTGAAAGCGACATGACTGACTCTGTAGAGTGACTTTGCTGTGGTCACAGTGAGATCGTCAGTGGGGCTTTCATCTACTTGTGATTGCAGGTATACCTGCTGGAATGCACCTTTTGGAAGAACCATTCACCTTGGCGTTCAACTCATTCATTGTTGAGAGGTTAAGGATTTGGCCTAAAAGGAGGGCTCATCGTGAAACAGTACTTGCCACAAAGGCACACCGTTCCATTTTTCTAGTGAATCATGCAGGGGTGTGGCCCATGAAACAAGCTGCATGGTTTCCTCAAGCCTCCATATGTGTAGTTCCTCGTGTACTGCCAAATGCAAAGCTAGTGGCCCTTCATGGCATATCAGGAATATCAATGTAACTCCTAGTCGCAAATAAACATGCATTGGTTCACCAATGTGCCGAACGTGTGCTTATTGAGCATGCCATGGTGAGCCAACAGTTAGGCCAGGTTTACAAGAGTCACAGTGTTTATTCTGGCAATCCCAATTCGAAGAGCCTGATAATAACCTTGTCCAACTACCTCCTTCGCCTCGGACGACATGGAGATAGTTGTGTGGTGTTGTTCCTGAAATGGAAACTCGCTGAGTGCGCATCCTAGGAGCGCCATTTTATGTTTTCTATCCAGACCATAAGTGCAATAAAAGGTCTGTGGGTTCCAGCTGTGCAGAGCCATTGCGCCACTGATGTCAAAAGGTATCTTTGCCAACTAGTGAGTGTGATCATTCTAAACCCACTGCCATGAGTAACATCTGTTTTTGTTAATGTTATTGTAATCAGTGTTGGCAAACCAAACTGCACATTGTTCAGGATGAAGAGTTCTGCCCACTGTTACTACTGCAGAAAGCTGTTGGTGTAGAGGAAGCTGGAGCACTATCAAACTTGTTCTGAAGTTGGAGTCACGTGCAATTTTGTTTGTTGTTATTCTCATGCAGTGTTCATTCCTAACATTTTACAAAATGTAGACATTGTGAAAGCATTTCCTGCATTCAATTACAGTGCTTGTGCAGATGCTGACAGGGGTATGGTGACGAAAATACTTTTCTTTTCTTAAGTTTTGGCACGGTTGAGTTCTGTGCTGTTGCAGTGAAAGTGGTACACTTTGTAATTCTGTGGTTTATTATTCTCGTGCCAGCACTCATTCTTCCACTATCAAACTTGTTCTAAAGTTTGAGTCACGTGCAATTTTATTTGTTATTCTGTAAACATTGTGAAAGCATTCGCTGCATTCAGCTGCAGTGCTTCTACGGATGCTCACAGGAGTACGACGCTGAAAATAGTCTTTTTTTTTTGCTATTGGTATGGTTGAGTTTTGCACTGTTATTGTGGAAACGATATAATTCGCAATTCTGTGCAAAAGTTGTTGCTGAATAAAAAGCTTGTTCACCTTGGCTTTTGTTAAGCTTAGGATCCTTGTTGTGCTTCAAGGCGCTCCTGAACATCAGAGATATTGGTGTGGGTATGGAACATTTTATCAGTGTACCATTTGATCAGTAATGATACGATCCTGGAATGCACGTTTTCTAAATATATAGATTAATGTGTGCGGTGTGAGCACATAGCACATTTTACACCTGTGACACCCGCGCACTTAAGGTAGCGATACTGCTCGGTAAGGATCCAGTCGATCGAGCATGGATCCAGCATTCGAGCGCGCATTCGTTTGCTGCGCTACAGCTCAACAAACTTGACACGGCTAGCAGGGCCGTGCAAGAGTGCAAATTTTTATCCAGATTGGCCTCGATCACGATCAAAAGAAACCCCCGCGCAACAACTGCTGTGACTGAATGAGATAGCGATATTGCTCGGTAGAGATCCAGTCTATAGCGCGTCGATCCAACATTCGAGCGCGCATTCGTTTTCTGCGCCACAGCTGAACAAACTTGACAAGGATCGCACGGCCGTGCAACACAGCGCAAATTTTCATCCTGATTGGCCTCGATCGCGATCAGAAGAAACCCGTGCAACAAACTGTGTGACTGAATGAACAGAGATCAGACGCGCGAGTAGAGCGCAGGTACCCGTTTTCTTTTTTGCATCTGCCACGGACGCGCACATAGTTTCATGCAAGAAAAAAAGTGAATACAAAACTAACATTTGCGGCAACCGCACTATGTTAACTGCCGCTGAACCAATATAGCAGACAAAGTAGAAACTTACCTGTTTTTTGCGCAGCATTTTGATGGACAGCGACCCTTTGCGCCATTAGCGCGCCAGCGCTCCCGTCGCTCCGTGGAGGCTGCAAAAGCTGGGGAGGCGGCGGCGCTAGGGGAAGGATGGCGCTAGGCGCTTTGGATGGCGCAGGGACTAGACTCCCCTAGGGCGAAAAGTTACCTAGATATATAGTTCCCGTTGGCGCCGCCGGGGCGGCGCTGCAGTCGACCGGCTGCACAGGAGAGCGAATGTAAATGCGCGCCCGGGCTGCAGCATTAGCCAACGGCTTTCTGGACTAAGAGAGCCGCCCACCTAGGGCGAAGAAAGGACACATTCTCGCTGTTTCTTACAGTAAACGTTCATTCCTCCTCCTCCTCCCCACTACGGTCTGGCCATAGATCGTGGTTTCGGCACATAATTAAACCCCATGATCTTCTCTTTTTCGACTGTTCATGCACTCACACAAAGCTTCTCTGTGCATAGATTCCAACTCGTTAGATCTGTTCCATTTTTTTTTTCGCAGTTTCAATTATGACGACGCTCGCGGCCCACTCACGCCGTCAGCGCCGTTGTGCACTTCCGATTATGGCGGATGCGCAGCTGGCGCGCCCACTGGTAACTAGTCTAACCACGTTAGCGTGGTTAACGTGGTAAAACCACGTTAACCCTTTGGCCATGCTTTGGCTGCGGAAACGAAGAAGCGGAGTGGATGCTACGTCAAGGCTACTACGCCTCTTTATTGCAGAACAGGCGGTGTTTTGCCTTCTGATGCGGACATGAGCGTTCTGCGTACGCGCACCATGCAGTGTTCCTGATGAGCGTCTATGTGTACGCTCTGGCATGAGTCGTAAACGTCCAGCTATCTAAAAGCATCCTACTGGCTGCTGACTAAAAGCTGATTCACAGCGGCAACTCGCAGAGGCAGCTCGACCAACTTGGTCCCAAATAAATGTCCTTGTATGCTCACGTCTCAAAGCGACCGGTAACGAAATATTCAAAAATGGTCGCTCTTGGTCAAAAAGCCACCGTTTCAGGTATGCGAGTTATTGCACCATTCTTGGTCGCGCTACGGCAGTCGCAGTCCCACTGAGACAATCGGCGCAGAAGCAGGACATGTGTGCACGCGAACGCTAGCTTTGCTCAGTTACGTGGGGCGAGAAGACGTGGCGAGAGATTTTGACTGAGCGACGAGCGAACATTGGTCGCCACTCATCGGGATCCTGCGGCGCCACTCGTGGCAATCATCACGCCAGCGTTGTGAGACAGCCGGTAGCCGCCAGGTCACAAAATACATGTGCTGCTTCGTGCCAGCATATCGCACCCGCGTGTAGCTGGAACACCGTCCGAAGAGTTTGAGCGCAGAGCCAAACCTTGCAATCTGTGTCAGTGTTTCGCCCTTCAGGCAAAAATTCCAATATTATTTTCTTTTTCACAGCGACATTTAGCGAATATATTAGAACTTGTTCTGCATAGAGGTGGTGTTTGCTAAACATTTTGTTGTACATTTATTTTGGTTGAATAACGCGCTACTGCCACAAATTCTAAGCCTCTTTATGTTTCAGGCTTTCAATTATGCAGACACTCCAGGCTCATTTTTGTGATCACCGCCGCCGTCATCATGATGTCCTGCATAAAGTCCAAGGGCGATAACACTGTCGCCGCGCGTCGCACGCTGTTTGTGCGAGTGAAAAATATCTGTTGAATCAGACGAACGCGGCTCAATCTGGCGCGCGTGAACTGGAAAGCGGATAGCAAACGCGCCGTCTTCCGCCGCGCGAAACGCCATGGGGTGATAAGAGAGAGGGCGGCTAAGTGCTCCGGCAGCAACTGCGTATTTCGCGATCGGGCGCATGGGGAACCACCGATCGCGGCTCAATTTCGCGCTCTATGGTGAGGAAAGGGGGGATGTTACGAGAGAACACACTGGACTCCGCCATCAAGTGCCTGCTTTTCACGGCCGCGCGCGGTCGCTGCCGCCGCGTCTTGAAAGGGATCTGCAGACGGCTCATACCTTTGTGCGCGCTGCGTTCTCGCCGCTCTTGCGTTGAAGCTACAGAGAACACGAAAATAACTTCGCTCCTCGCTGCTGCCGCGCTTGCTCACACCAGCGTTTTGAGACCGAATGTCCGCGCTCATCGAGTGAGACGTGTTGATGTTTGCTTGTGCGGGCGGAAACCATGCATGTTAATTCGGTTAGTAAGCGAACCTTTCCAAATTTACACAGCCGATAAAGTATCCTTACTCGTTATAGCTGTATACTAACTACATATCACAATATAGGCTTCGCCTTCCGCACGAAATTGGGATTTGTTTTTAACACAATATTGTTTTCCTACGCGATTTGTATTTGATACTTTATTCGGCGATTTCGCCAATTCACTCATTGAAAGCATTGGTTGCTTTTATGCGTAGTTACGTGCGTTCTAGTATTAGGCAATTTTCCCTCTCTGCACTGCTTTTTAGGCTTTTGTGCCTGTATATTTTGTTGTGTTTTTATTTTCAATATTGGAACTTTGTGCTCACAATTCCTTCATTCTTTAGGTCTTTTCTGTATCAAACTACTTGTAGTACGCTATTTCACTTGAGCGTTTGTTTTGTTTCGCTATTTTTTTGTATTTCTTGTCGTCCATGTCAGTGGCTTCGGGCTTCAGACACAGTCATCTTTCCGACTGTAGCTTCCTGTCAGCGGTCACTGAGTTGCTTACTGAAACGCATAAGGAACGATATAAAGTGCACGACAATGGTCTTGTCTTTGTTCATCCGGTGAATGTTCTTAGGAATTCATGTTGCCGAAAGCAGGCGTGTGAACGTCGCAACTAGTACGAAGGATAAAGCGTTTGCAATTTTTTTTTTCTTTCCTGCCCTTGCGTACTTCTGCGTGCCTGCCTTCAGTGCCGTGGGATTTAGGAGCGTAGGTAGGGCAACTTTAGAACTGCATGGTTTCCGATTGGTCGAGAAGGACTTGAAGTTTCCCGCAGACGCTGTTCGCTGTGAAGCCATTCTCCTTGTGGGCGTCACCAGCGTTCGTAAGGGCCTTGCAGAAGCGGTCGTGTGCCTCCGAACACAGCGCCGCGTCGATATCCGGCAGCGCCGTTCCTCGCAGCAGCGCCGCGAGCAGTTGCCGCAGGTGCTGCGGCAGCACGTATCGCTTGCCGGGCACCAGGTGCAGGCGATGAGGCAGTGTCGTGTAGGGCAGCCGGGCTACCGCAATGTGGCAGTAGTCACCCAGCGCTTGTGCACGGTTGGACAGCAGCGCCGCATACGTTGTATGGTGCAGCTCGTCCATAGCGCTCTCGCTCACTTCACCCAAGTCCTAAAAAAGAAACAGAAACACAGTTTCTATCACAACTCTCACACAATTCCAGTTCTCATAAGATATATATTCATTTATACTTTTTACTGAAACAATGAAGTACTCACAGCTTATAAATACAAATGTGACAAGGTCATAAGAACAAGCTAACCTTTTACTCCCAAACGATAAAACCTCCTAGGTTAAAGTTAGAGCCCTATTTGTGGCAAACTTAGTTTGGAATCGATTGCTCCGCCATACGTATAGGTGTGTATTCAATTTCTGTGCTTTCGTCCTAACCTGAAGCAATCATTGTTCTCATGTGAAAACATACGACTGAGTTTTTGTTACTAGTATTCGGTTGTAATAACAAATTTCTTTGCCTATAACCACTTCTACTTTGTCTATATCCACTTCTAATACCCGTAAAGTAATGTGTGTACCGCTATTCCGATGCACTTTGCAGGTTTATAACGTGCATTCCGTTCTGCATGGCGGCTTGCTCCCATTCAGTGTCATCCAAAATTAGTCGGTCTCGCGTAGGGGCATGGTTTCTCGCCTTAGGGCAGACGTGTGCAATGCTTCACTTTGTGCGGCAAGAACCTCAAGTCGACGAGCTGCACGAAGACCGAAGAGACTTCTGTCTTCTGGACGTACACTCATGCAGTATTTCTAGTGAATCGTACTGAGCAGTGAAAAAAGAAACTGCTGCGAAACTGCAGTTCTGAAAATTAAGACAGGTTCCTAAGCTAATTCGTTGACTTACTCTAAATATCGAAGATCTGAAGGAGACCAACTTTGAGCCAACTAGCGCAGTTATTTGCTCGTATAGAAGCGGCACTATCAAACCCATTGACATGGCAACTCTGCAAATAGCGATTGTGATGATGACTCATCGAATTAATTGCAAGCGAAGCCTTCAGCAGCATTGCCAGTTCAATATGTTGGTAGTTCGTCGTACAGGAGAGCGGCTCAGAAACCCCACAAGAACGATGTGATCGATACAGAAGGAAAACGTACACACATCGCTGTACATTCAACGAAACGAATATATTGCCAGTGGAAGCGATCCGTATAGAGGCTCTATTTTCGACACAGATGGTGGCTGAACTGCCGCTGTTATCTGCCAAGTTAGCGCTCTTATTTGCTCTCGAAAGGTGACTTGTTTTAACATACTTGTCGGGAAGCAGTTTGCAAAGCGTGCGTTCGCGTTTTAGTCAAGATGGCGAAGCGTGACATGGAGCTACAGACTTTTTCGAATATGACTTCATTCTGGTCCATGCAGGCTAGGTATATATGTTAGTGTTTAAAAAATAGAATTAATGATTGCATGCAAACCCCGTGCAATGCATCGGCAATTTCGCGACTACATCATAGCGTTCTAAGACAGGCCCATGTCTGCACTTGTTGATTGGCTAGAGGAATATGACAGGGGCATAGCACCACAGAAAGAGCCGTTTTTAAACAATAATTTGGCCCGTGCGTGACGTTGTGGTGGGCCAAGAATGTAGAGATTTTCCGCCATCATTTGTCGTGCGACTAGCCGCGGGAGATGTGGTAAAGACTAAACATAACCAATGAGGGCCCAGAGACGTGTGTATCGGAGCATTTTCCCCGTGGGCTTGGTCATGAAAAGCTGTTACTGAAAGTTCGTGCTGATAACGTATGCATCTCTCCACGAGTGGTGTTGGCATTTGTGCTTCGGAGCACCATTACGACACCTTTATTTGAAGCATTATTGGTTTAACATTACAAATTTTGTGCGACTTGTTACACTTTTCACTGCTGCATTTGTATTGCAGTCAAATTAAACAATATTTAAAATAATGAGAGGTTACTCACGTACTCACGTACCCCAGTACTGATGTACGGGGCAGAAACATGGAGGCTTAGAGAAGAGGGTTCTACTTTAATTGAGGGCGACGCAACGAGCTATGGAAAGAAGAATGATGGTTGTAACGTTAAGGGATAAAAAGAGAGCAGATTGAATGAGGGAACAAACACGAGTTAATGACATCTTAGCTGAAATCAAGAAAAAGAAATGGGCATAGGGCACTGCGAACACTGCGAGCTTTTTAATCACCAGATCACCAGACACTGTCGCACTGGAAAGAGAGAGAAACCACCGACGGCGGCTCCTTTTGGAATCCTCGCTCATCCAGAAGACGCCGGCTAGTATCAACCGCCCGTGAGGAACAGCTCCCGCCGTTTATTATCGACTTCTACGAAACGTATCTGCGCACCTATCGAACAACGGAAAACGCATATAAGCACTACCACGCCTCGAGGCATTTCACTCCTGAAGAAGGAGCCCGTCGTGGTCCGAGACATCTGGTTTTTAAAACAAATTTTGGTTGTAGTTTCCCTTGGCTTCATTTCAGTTGTCGCCAACCAAGCAGATAGCTGCAGACTGCTTACGTTTACCTCTAATGGTACAGCGCAGACAGCGATGCCGTCTATGGCTAGGATCCAGGGATTTTTTCGTGTCCGTAGCGTCGACAGAAATCCCAAGTGGGCCAATCCCGGCGGCAATGCAGCGCCTGCAGCTATGGCTAATAAGGCTGTAAAGCAGAGGCCTGAAGCGACTGTACAACACAGCTTTCGTTTCAATAGGAAACCCAAAAATAAAAAAGCCGTCGAACCACATGACTGAACAAGAGGCGCAGGCGCTCTTCCACATGCGCTGCCGCCAAAACCCCGCAGGTGGTCGTTGTCGGAAAGTTTGACGTAGACATCTCGAAACCGGAAACGAAGCACTGGTTCGCCCATTTTGCGGAAGAATTTGGCCTCGGTTATCAACCACCTATTGTATACGGCTCATGCATCGCTTTAGTTTTGGCCATAAACATTTCTCAAACAAGAACGGAAAACATGTGTTTGTATCATAGCAAGCACAAAGCAATTTAGCGCTCAGTTCAAAGTAATAAATAAAATAAGGGTGTTAACTGCACTGAAACGTGTTTGTGTCGTACATCACTCTGAAGAGCAATGTGCGCAATTGGCGCATATCATGGGATCGATGTTTGAGAAGTCGCTCTCCGTTAGGCGCAACATATAATACGAACCAGAAAGTCTTAGCCCTTATTTTTTTTAAGCTAAAGTAAGGTACATACATACATACCTTACACTATTTTCTACTTAGTCTCCACACCGGTACAGACATTTGTCCCATGGCAGAACTAAATAATAGATGCCCCAGAGGTAGAATTCATCCTGCTACATGTGGAACCACCGTCGGACTGCTGTGATGTCTTCATCGTTGCACGTGAATCGCTGTACTACCAGCTGCTTCTTCAGCGGACCGGGAACGTGGAAGTCACCGCGGGCGAAGTCCGCACTGCTTGTGGAGGTAGCGCGCAGATTCACTTTCAGCATTGTAAACAAGCGTGTAATGTCTATCAGTGATGCACGCGCCCTCCCCGAACAAACATTGTCATGCAAGTCGTATTGGCCTTTTGCGAATTCGCACCACCCCCTCACCCTTCTCAAAATGAGACACATGTCCCCATACGTAAGTTGCATTTCCCTGTGGATTTCGATGGGCGTTCGACCTATAGAAATGGAATCACACTTCGTTGATCGTAGGCCATGTGAAGCACATCCACTATCTTCAACAACTGACAGCAGCGCAGTGCCGTGGAGCTACCGGAAGATAAGGCCGGTCTGCTCCAAGAAAGGTCCACCACTGGGAATGGATATGTTGACTTCGCATTTACAGCAGTAATTTGGCAAAAAATAGGGGCAAAGACGTCCTGATTCGCCTTCGTATCTGTGGCTTCGTTGACCAACCGCTTTCATAAGAGTGGATTGGCGGTGTTTTTGCTTCTATTTCTTCATTTATTTTTGGTTACAATAAATATAGCCATCACCCCTTGGCTGAGCTCTCTTTGTAGGTATGTGTCATAGTATGGAAATCGTAATCATGATCAACACGTGGCGATGAACTCAATGATATAGCTAGAAATAGAAAGATAATGTTACTGCGCAACCAAGAGTAGCGCCAGTCAGAAGACGACTTCACGTGTAGAGGTGGAATCACTTTTGACAGCCATCTTGCTTTTGCATCGTTGTGTCTCTTTCAAATATTGCAAATACATCGTTATATATGATTTCTACAACGTACCAAATTGGTGGCAGGTGCGGGATACCCACGAAAAACAACAATGGAGCTCCTCAGTGCTCGTCACCTTGGACTGCACAACATGACGGACGAAATAGGACCCGAGATGGCGCGGCCCACATCAAAGCCTACAACGCCGACGGTTGTGCTGGATCAGCCGCTGGATCTAGAAATGTTCTGCCGCAGCGACCACCTCGACGTGAGAGACTAGATCACTGCGTATGTAAGAGCTTGTAGGTGCCCACAACATATGGTGTCCGACGATTATGTTGGCAACTTGGTCTTCTACTTACGCGGCACGGCGAAGGTGCGGTAACACAACCACGAGCAAGAGCTTAACGAATGGTACACGTGCAAATAGAAGCTGAGGGACTTATGCTGCCGTCCCACAGGGCGGAAGAGCACCGCTAAGAAAGAACTAGTGACGTGCGCCCAGACGTCCACAGACTCGTACGTCTCTTGCATCCAGGATGTACTGGCTATGTCCCGTAAGACTGAGAGCGGTATAGCTGAGTGGGACAAGGTTGGGCATGTACTGAAGCCGATCGTTGACGATACATTCAACCTGCTCATGTGCGAAAATTGTGGAACAGTGGACATCATCGTCATCAGCCGCCTATTTTATGCCAACTGCAGAACGAAGGCCTCTCCCTGCGATCTCCAATTACCCCTCTCCTGCGCCAACCGATTCCAACTAACAACCTCAAATTTCCTAATTTCGTCGCACCACCTAGTCTTCGGCCGTCCTCTACTGCGTTTCCTTTCTCTCGGTACCCATTCTGTCACCCTAATGGTCCAACGATTATCTAATCTGCGCATAACATGACCTGCCCAGCGCCATATTTTTCTCCCAATTTCAATTAGAATATCGCCTATACGCGTTTTCCTCTGATACAAACCGCTCTCTCTTTGTGTCTCTTAAAGTTATGCCTAGCATTCTTCGTTCAATCCCTCTTTGAGTGGTCCTTAACTTGTTCTAAAGCTTCTTTGTCAGTCTCCAAGTCTCTGCCCCATATGTCAGCACCGGTGAAATTCACTGATTGTATACCTTCCGTTTCAATGATAAAGGTAAGCTTCCAGTCAGGATCTCACGATGTCTGCCATATGCAATTCAACCCATCTTTATTCTTCTGTTAATTTTCTTCTCATGACCCGGGTTCACCGTGATTAGTTCGCCTCGGTAAACATACTCCTTCACAGACTCTACAGGCTCACTTGCGATCGTGAACTCTTGTTCTTTTGCCCGGTTATTCATCATTATTTTTGTCTTCTGCATATTAGTCTTCAACCTCACTCTTACACTATCCCTGTTAAGGTCCTCAATCATTTCTTGTAATTCGTCTGCATTGTTGCTGAATAGAACAATGTCATGGTCATACCGAAGTTTGCTGAGGTATTCACCGTCAGTCCTTACTCCTAAACCTTCCCAGATTAATAATAGCTTGAACACTTCTTCCAAGTAAGCAGTGAATAGCATTGGAGAGATTGTGTCTCCTAGTCTGACCCCTTTCTTTATAGGTATCTTCCTACTTTTTTGTGTAGAATTAAAGTGGCTGTGAAATCTTTGTAAATATTTTCCAGGCTATTTACGTAAGCGGTCTGTACAGTTGATTACGCAATGCCTCTATGAATCTACGCAAGCCAAATAGAGAGGCGTATTGTACTCTGCAGATTTCTCGATAACCTTATTAATAGGATGGGTGTCAATAATTGTAGAATATCCCTTCCTGAAGCGAGCCTGTTGCCTTGGTTGACTAAGTTCCTGTGTTGCCCTTATTCTAAAGGAGATTACGTTGATAAATATTTTGTATAGTACCGGGAGTAAGCTAATGGGCCTATAATTTTCTGTTCTTTAACGTCTCCTTTTTTGCGGATTAGTGCAATGTTTGCAATCTTCCAGTTTTCTGGGACCTTCGTAGTCTTTAGACACTTCGTATAGACCCCCACCAGTTTTTCTACCATTAGGTCTCCACCATCTCTCAATAAATCGACTATTATTCCATTTTCTCCTACCGCTTTTCCCCATTTCATGTCTTTGCACGGCCCTTCTGACCTCATCTATAGTAATAGGAGGAGTTTCTGTATCCTGTTCCTTTGTTTCGAATGGACTACTCCTGAGTCCTCAGAGTACTGGTCAGCATAGAATTCTTTCTCTGCTTTTATTATTCCTTCGAGATTGCTGATGATATTACCCAGCTTATTCTTCACTGCGTACATCTTGGTTCGTCCTATGCCAAGTTTACTCCTTCCTGATTTCGTGCCGCGTCCATTCTTTACGGCTTCTTCAGTCATTCTGACGTTATAATTTCGAATATCACTTATTTTTGCCTTGTTGATGAGTTTTCACAGTTCCGCGAATTCTATCTTATCTCTTGAGTTGGACACCCATTCTTTGTCGTTTCTTTATGAGGTCCTTTGTTACTTGGGAGATCTTGCCTACTGGATGCCTTGGTGCCTTGCCTCTCACTTCAATTGCTTTTTCCGAAGCCAGCCTCGTTACTGTTTCAGTCAATACCTTTATGTCATCATCATCATCTCTCTGTTCTAAGGCTGCATATTTGTTTGCAAGTACCAGCCTAAACTTGCCTCCTGTTACCCTTACTATTTATACGTTGACCTGTTTCTTTTAGACCAATTTTACTCTTCCTCTGTTCAAATTGAGGTGAATCCTAGCCCTCACTAACCTATGATCCTTGAACTTTACCCGATCTATCACTTCTACGTCCTGCACGTCTTGAGTGGTCCTTAACTTGTTCTAAAGCTTCTTCGTCAGTCTCCAAGTCTCTGCCCCATATGTCAGCACCGGTGAAATTCACTGATTGTATACCTTCCGTTTCAATGATAAAGGTAAGCTTCCAGTCAGGATCTCACGATGTCTGCCTATGCTGGGATGATCATCCTATGCTGGGATGGGCAGAAAGTATGAAATCAATTTCAATTCTTTTTTCCCTGTTAGGACTTACCCAGGCACATTTTCTTTTGTTCTTTCCTGAAAAAGGTGTTGAATATTCACAGCATATTCCTTTCGGCGAATTCTGCAAGCATCTCTCCTCTAGCGTTTCTAGAATCGACGCCGTAGTTGCCAATTGCCTGTTCACCCACCTGCGTTTTCCTCTCTTTTGCATTGAAGTCACCCATTACTACCGTGTACCGAGTTTGCACTTTTCTCATTCCTAAGTCAACATCTTCATAAAACTGATCTACTTCCTTAAACCACAGGAAGTCGGAGCGTAGGTTTGTACTACCTTCAATCTATACCTCTTATTAAGTGTGAATACGACTACTGCTACCCTCTCATTAATGCTGCAGAATTCGTCAGTGTTGTCCGCTATGCCGTTGTACATTAGGAATCCTACCTCGTATTGTTTCTTATCAGGGAGATATCTATAGCAGATGACTACGCCGGTATTTAGCAATGTATAAGCCTCACGAGTTCTAGTCTCACTAAGGACGATTATATCCCAAGCAATGTCTGATAATTCCTCAAACAGTCCTGCTAAGCTATTCTCACTCGACAGAGTTCCGCTGTTAAAGGTTGACAGGGTCAGTTTCCATTGGCGGCCTGTCCGGACCCATACGTTCTAGCACCCTCTGCGGCGTTACATGTTTGACCGCCACCTTGGTCAGGTGCTCCGCAGCTGCTGGGGACTGACGGTCATGGGTTAATTGTAGATATCATCAGGGAACTTGTGGCCTAATCTCCATCAGGGAGACCAAATCCTGTTCTGGTGAGGGAGTGCCTTTTTTCAAGCTTAATCAGCATCAGCATCAGCCAGGCTACGCCCACTACAGGGCAAAGGCCTCTCCCATACTTCTCCAAATATCCCGGTCATGTGCTACTTGTGGCCATGTTGTCCCTGCAAACTTCTTAATCTCATCCGCCCACCCAACTTTCTGACGCCCCCTGCTGTGCTTCCCTTCTCTTGGAGTCCAGTCCCTAACCCTTAATGACCATCGGTTATCTTTCCTCCTCATTACGTGTCCGGCCCATGCCCATTTCTTTTTCTTGATTTGAACTAAGATGTCATTACCTCCCGTTTGTTCCCTAACCCAATCTGCTCTTTTCTTATCCCTTAACGGTACATCCATCATTCTTCTTTCCATAGCTCGTTGCGTCGTCCTTAATTTAAGTAGGACCCTTTCGTAAGCCTCCAGGTTTCTGCCCCGTAGCTGAGTACTGGTAAGACACAGCCGTTATACACGTTTAGTTTGAGGGAAAATGGCAGCCTGCTGTTCATGATCTGAGAATGCCTGCCAAACGCACCCCAGCCCATTCTTATTCTTCTGATTATTTCAGTCTCATGATCCGGATCCGCAGTCACTACTTGTCCTAAGTAGATGTATTCCCTTACCAGTTATTAGTAGATGTATTCCCTTACCCAATCTGCTCTTTTCTTACGCCTTAACGTTACACCCATCATTCTTCTTTTCATAGCTCGCTGCGTCTTCCTCAATTTAAGTAGAACCCTTTTCGTAAGTCTCCAGGTTTCTGCCCCGTAGCTGAGTACTGGTAAGACATAGCCGTTATACACGTTTAGTTTGAGGGAAAATGGCAGCCTGCTGTTCATGATCTGAGAATGCCTGCCAAACGCACCCTAGCCCATTCTACTTCTGATCATTTCAGTATTATGATCCTGATCCGAAGTCACTACCTGCCCTAAGTAGACGTATTCCCTTGCCACTTACAGTGCCTCGCTACCTATCGTAAACTGCTGTTCTCTTTCGAAACTGTTAAACATTACTTTTGTTTTCTGCACATTAATGTTTAGGTCCACCCTGATGCTTTGCCTGTCCAGGTCACCGAGCATGCATTGCAATTGGTCTCCTGAGTTACTAAGCAAGGCCATATCATCAACGAATCGAAAGTTGCTAAAGTATTCTGCATTAACTCTTATCCCGATTCTTCCCCATCTAGATCTCTGAATACCTGCTGTAAACACGCTGTGAATAGCATTGGAGATATATAGATATATATATATCAAAACTTTTATTTAAAAGAAAAAAATGCAGAAAGCGAGTGGGTGGAGCCCCTAGTCCATTGGAGAGATCGTACCTCTTTGCCTGACGCCCTTTATTGGGATTTTGTTGCTTTCTTTATGGAGGACTATGGTGGCTGTGGAGCCGTTATAGACATCTTTCAGTATTGTTACATACGGCTCGTCTACACCCTGATTCAGTAATGCCTGCATGACTGCTTAGGTTTCCACTGAATCAAATGCTTTCTCGTAATCAATGAATGCTCTATATAAGTATTGGTCATATTCCGCTTAGTGGGACCTCCTAATTTGGCTGAACCTGGATTAGTATAGTCCCACTCGCTCTCAGCATCTTTCAACGGTGTCAGGCGTCACTCTAAGCCTACAGAAGTAATGCAGTGCAGAATGTTAAATTCAGAAACACCATGGTAAAGACTAAATCGGGGGCGGGGGAGATTTTAACGTCCGACTACCGCAAATGAGTATTCGACGTAGCTCAGTAAGATAATATCGCAGGCGGCTAGGCAATCTTGTCGCAAAACGTATGGCTCACAGGGCCCTACATGCCTAACAGATCCGTTCGATTGTCCGGCCACTACGGGTTGCCCGATATAGTATCGATTCTCCGTGGTCGTAACCTGTTGTTTCCCGAATCTCACGCATGCACGCGATCTTCAACTAGCCAAGGTAAGCAACATAATTTCGGCGAATTTGAACAGCACCTAACACTTGCGTGTAAAAATAAAAAGGGAAAAGTTTTCAGCGCTTACCGAGGGGCCCCGAGTCGCGTATCATCCGCTCGACCCGTCTGCTTGTCCCTTCACGTCCGAAAACTGTCGTTTCCGGGTAACTATTCAGAATGGTGAGTATTGCCGTCGTATCAATACAGATCTGAGCCCCGCGCAAAGCAGGCGACCTTCACAGCTCCCAATGGTGTCCTCAGACATTCTACAGCTTTTGACAGCGGTTATACTATTCGCGTTCTTTGTTTATTATTTGGTCCTCGTTGTGTTCATATTTATGTAACCGAAAACATGTACTTGCTGCACAACTGTTATCTGTACCGCCCCCCTCACGCAATACACCTCCTGGAGCCTGTGAGTTATATGAAATGAACAATATTAATAATTAACTTGTTGATGCGAGAGACAAATTTAGAATATTGAAAAACTGTGGTAAATTGCGAGATACGGAATTCAGTATTTCGGAGGACTATTCGCCTATGGTACAGTCTATTAGCAAGAAGCTTTGGGCAAGTAACAAAGTAAACAGGTCTAACGGCGTTAAGGTCATCCTTGTTTTCGACAAGGTTAGAATCAATGGAACCCTTTACTTTTGGAATGAGGCGCGGAACGAACTTGTTCACTCCACTTGGCAATGACCACGCTCTTGGGATGAGTGCGCCCAACAGTGCAATCCAAACAACCCCCCACCGCAGCCGATAGTTTCTCACGACCGAAGAGCTTTATCCTTAATGAATGTCAACGCTAGAAGCATTGTAAATAAAGTGACAATCTGGAAGGTTTACTCATTGCTTACGATCCTGACATCACCGTGGCAACAGAGACTTGGCTTCACGACAGCATAGATGATGCAGGTGTTGCACCTGTAACGCATGAAATTATCCGACATGATTGCTGTTCAAGAGGGGGAGGTGTGGCACTTCTGATGAAAAAGGGCATTCAGTATACGCTGGTCCCACACAATAAGCAGATTGAAATGGTGTGGGTAGCTGCCAAACTTTCCGGCCAAAACGCACTTATAAGAGCTGTCTAACATTTCTATGCTGGAGGCACTACACGACTTTCTGTACGACAACAAAAAGCGCTACAGATGCGTTATAATGAGTGGCGACTTCAACATGCCTAATATAGACTGACACTTGATGTGTGCTACTTCAACATGCCAACACGCGGATCTGTTGCTAGACATCGCATATGCCTTCGATCTACACAGGTAGTGCATACACCAATGCGCCAGACTGCCGTATCAAGTTCGACTCTCGACCTCGTCTTCATATCCGAAAGCGTCAGTCAACTAGGTTATACTGTCGATATCGTGCCCGGTATATCGGGCCATTTCTCTGTTCTTTTGAAATCCCAACTGCGGCGTAAAGCTGAGCGCAGCAAACCAAGGCCCTACTATGATTTTAATAATTCCGACGATGTCAGACTTTTAAATTTCTTAGAATAATACTATGATTTATTTTTACAGTGTCACAGAAACTTTACAACTGTGAATAGTTTGTGGCTGCACTTCAAATGTGCGGTGCGTCATTGCATGAATAAATATATCCCGAAAAAACATAAGAGCAAACATCGAAGCTCCTGGATAACACGCGAAATCATTCATATAAAGTGGCGCGTAAAACGACTATCGTCCAAAAACCAGAGAGATAGCGGCACCATGGCTATGCTGCGATCGGATTTGCGTTCCAAAATGAAATCGTCCAGATTCCCTTCTTTAGCGTCAAAATGCACAACTTCCTTTCCAGTGATCCGAGAAAGTTTTGGCTTCACTTGACGCAAAAGAAGGAACCAGTTAATACATTGAAAATACGCGATAAGGGCGTCGCTGACCCAACCTGTATAGCAACGGCATACAACGACTATTTTTCGTCCGTTTTTCGGTGCAGCGCCGATAACAATATAGATGTCAGCCACGCAACTATGTATGAATTCCAGAGCTACTAATCAGAGAAGAAGGTATTTTTTCAGCATTGCTTATCTTAGACATTAGGAAATCTTCGGCACCCGACGAAATTCCAAATGCATTTTTTTTAGATACGTGAAGTGGTGTGCCAAGTATCTTTATATTATTGACACGTATACTTATAATAGACAGTTTTAGTTACACGCACGTAGAGGCTTCACGTACGCAAACGTGAAAAGCCTTTGTACCTTACGTGCACGCCATCTGAAACGCTTTTGGCTACACGCACGCGACGCATGCCAAAAGGGACCCCGTATAGCTCCAATCGAGAAATGTGAACACGGCGGTAGCCAATTCAATCCTGTCGCCGTGTTTCGATGCGAGCCGTCTGCGCACGCGCGGCCCGCTATCGCTTGTTCGTGATCTTGCGGAACTCCCGCGCGAAGCTGTCTACGTCCGTAAGAAACGCACGCAAAGAAATGAATCTCACGTACGTCCGTGAGACCAGCGCGCGGCCGCTAAGTTTTACGCATGCGCACTGCTGACACGTAGAAGCTCTACGTACGCAAAGCCTCTACGTACGTGTAACTAAAACTGTCTAATATCTTTATCGGGCAACCACGTTTCGCAGCCTAACAAATGTAATCGCACAGCGTGGGACGCGCCCATATGTATCCGATGTTTCTGGAACGTTATCGATGCTTCTATCCACTGTCTGTTGTCGCCGAACGTTATGTTATCTGATTTCATCACCTGACGCGAATGGTGTAGAACTTTGTGGAAGGCACGCGGGTCCGAATGATTAGTCTGGAACATCCGATGACTGCTCTATAAAAGCCGACGCACTTGACCCGCTGATCAGATTTACGACGATCGCCGACTGTGTTCGCTGCTCTCGTTGTGCTTTAAGTGTAGCCTGTTTTGTGGGCACAGGCTCGCCCAATAAAAGCTAGTTTTTGCCTTCCACAGTATTGCTACTGTGTTCTTTGACGTCACGACCACGTGACATCTGGTGGAGGTGCTTTTGGTTCATGTACCGGACGCCCCCGACAAGCCGTGATCCAAGCACGGAACGCAACGACAATACCAACGTAGTCCAGGACCATCGAGCAAGCCGCCGTCTTCAACAACTGCCCCCGGAGCACGGACTTTTGCCTGAGACGACCAGGAAGATGGCCACCAAGTCTACCCCAATGGCAGCCCTAACGTCACCCGTCGTGCTGCAGCAGCCTAGGGAGCCTCCGACGTTCCGCGGTTCAACTTTCGAGGACCCGGAAAGCTGGCTTGACACGTACGAGAGAGTCGCTACCTTTAACAAGTGGAACAGCGACGACAAACTGCGATATGTCTTCTTCGCTTTGGAAGACGCGGCCAGGACGTGGTTCGAAAACCGAGAAGCCAACTTAACGACCTGGGAACTTTTCCGAAGCGGCTTTTTGCAGACATTCGCAAGCGTCGTATGCCGAGAACGAGCCCAAGCGCTATTAGAAACCCGGGTGCAGCTACCTAATGAGACGACCGCGATCTACACGGAAGAAATGAGCCGTCTCTTCCGCCCCGCCGACCCTGAAATGCCCGAGGAGAGGAAAGTCCGCCTGCTGATGCGTGGTGTGAAGGAAGAACTTTTTTCAGGAATGGTACGAAGCCCACCAAAGACTGTCGACGAGTTTCTTCGCGAGGCCACCAGCATCGAGAAGACACTCGAGATGCGAAACCGGCAATTCGACCGCCGCACGAACTCGACAAACTACGCCGGGGTTCAATCACTGGCCACACACAACCTGCGCGAGACTATCCGAGCGGTCGTGCGGGAGGAGCTAGAAAAGCTGTTCCCACCATTACAGCCTCAAGTGGCTTCGATTGCCGACGCCGTGCGTGAGGAGCTCCAACAACAACTTGGAGTAGCCCCTGAATCGCCCCAGCCTGAGCCGCAAGCGATGACCTACGCCGCCGTCGCACGCTGTCAAGGTCCCCCTCTGCGACCGCGCCAGGGCCCTGTCACGCCGCAGTTCCGTCGTCCGCCGCCGCCACCGCCAGCACGACCACCCGTCGCCCAGCGCACCTACGCGAGGAAGAAGGACTTTTGGCGCACTCCTGACCACCGCCCGCTCTGCTACCACTGCGGAGAAGCGGGTCACGTTTACCGACGATGTCCATACCGGGAGATGGGACTGCGAGGTTGCGCCGTGAACGCTCCGTGCCCGCAGCAAGGTGAACGCCCCCGCGATATCGCCGACTACCTCGCCGCCACTCAATGGAGCCCTCGACGACCTTCCCGTTGGCCGTCACCAGGCCGCTACCTGTCACCGCAGCGCCGACCATACACTGGCCGAGCCCGGGGCCGGTCCGTCAGCCCATATCAGGAAAACTAAAAGCAGTAACCGATGGAGGTGCGGTTGTTGTTCGTCGAAGTGACGAAGATCCTCCACCGCCGACGAAGACGCCGAATAGACTACTTCGACGACACAACGACACGCCGCCGTTCCGACGAAATGTGGAAGCAAAGACTATGACGACGAAAGGCAACTTGACGACGCAACGTTCTAGCTTCAGTTCAACACGACGCAGCCGTGATCCGACGCCAAGACCTAATTGCAATGCCAGACAAAGAACCACCGACCTCGATGTGCTTCTCGACGGCCAGGCAGTCACCGCTTTAGTGGACACAGGAGCCGATTACTCCGTCATGAGTGGACCCATCGCCGCTCAGTTGAAGAAAGTTAAGACTTTGTGGGAAGGTCCTCAAATTCGGACCGCTGGAGGACACCTCATAACGCCGACTGGAATGTGCACGGCAAGAATTACCATTCACGACCGGACTTACCCTGTCACCTTCGTTATCCTCCAACAGTGTTCACGAGACGTCATTCTCGGCATGGACTTCCTCAACCAACACGGCGCAGTCATCGACCTGAAGTCGAAGTCAATAACTCTGTCGGAAGACCATGCGATACCGTCGGAGAGCCCTCGTAGTCACCACGCCTTGATTGTGCTCGAAGATCAAGTGAGCATCCCGCCTCGCTCCAGCATTGTTATTTCGGTCGGAACTGATACACCTGCTGACGTAGAAGGCGTCATAGAAGGCGACCAAAGTCTACTGCTCGACCGTGAAATTTGTGTCGCAAGAGGGATCGCTCGACTGCACGGAGGAAACACGAAGGTGTTGCTGACACACTTTAGCCAGGAGTTCAAGCACATCAACAAGGGCACGACGATCGCATACATCGAGGAAATTCAGGAAACCAGTGATGCGTTTGTCCTCGCGGATTCTGTCGCATCTACCCCAACGAGCGTAGTTCCCGAGCCAGACTTCGACATAAATCCAAGTCTCCCCGTGATTAAGAAGCAACAGCTCAGAAGTCTACTTCGACGATACAAAGACTGCTTTTCGACGTCATCGAGGATTCGACAAACCCCAGTCGCAAAGCATCGCATAATAACCAAAGACTGCGCTCGACCACTCCGCCAGAGCCCTTACCGAGTTTCGGCGTGAGAACGCGAAGCTATGACACCAAGTCGACGAAATGCTGCGCGACGACATCATCCAGCCGTCGGAAAGCCCGTGGGCGTCTCCAGTTGTTTTAGTGAAGAAGAAGGACGCAACCCTGCGTTTCTGCGTCGATTATCGTCGATTGAACAAAATCACGAAGAAAGACGTATACCCCCTCCCACGGATAGAAGACGCATTGGATCGGCTCTGCAATGCTAAATACTTCTCATCGATGGACCTCAAGTCTGGCTACTGGCAAATAGAAGTCGACAAAAGGGATCGCGAGAAGACCGCCTTCATCACGCCAGACGGCCTCTACGAGTTCAAGGTTATGCCATTCGGACTGTGCTTGGCGCCTGCAACGTTCCAGCGCGTCATGGACACAGTATTAGCAGGACTTAAGTGGCAGACCTGTCTCGTTTACTTGGATGACGTCGTAGTCTTCGCCGGAAATTTCGACGATCCCCACGAGCGGCTTGCGACAGTACTAGAAGCCATCAAGTCATCAGGGCTCACTCTGAAGCCGGAAAAGTGCCGCTTTGCTTGCGATGAGCTTCTGTTCCTAGGCCACGTTATCAGCAAATATGGTGTCCGCACAGACCCGCAAAAGACAGCTGCAATCGCACAGTTCCCGCAACCCATCGACAAGAAGGCAGTGCGTAGATTCCTTGGCATGTGTGCTTAGTACAGGCGCTTTGTCAAGGACTTTTCACGCATCGCTGAGCCGTTGATTCGACTAAATAAATGTGATGTTGAGTTCAAGTGGGAAACGCCGCAGTACGACGCACTTGAAGAACTCAAACGACGCATACAGTCGCCGCCGGTACTTGCGCACTTCGACGAGTACGCCGATACAGAAATCCATACTGACGCCAGTAGCCTAGGCCTCGGTGCCGTTCTTGTCCAGAAGAAAAACGGAGTCGTACAGGTGATAGCTTATGCTAGCCGGTCGCTGTCAAAAGCGGAAGGCAACTATTCTACGACCGAAAAGGAATGCCTCGCCATCGTTTTGTCTACAGCTAAATTTCGCCCTTATCTATATGGCAGGCCATTCAAAGTCGTCAGCTACCATCACGCGTTGTGTTGGCTAGCGAATATAAAGGATCCTTCAGGACGACTGGCGCGGTGGAGCCTCAGACTACAAGAATACGACATCACTGTAATCTAAAAGTCCGGATGAAAACACTCCGATGCCGATTGCCTATCACGCGCCCCCATTGACCCGCCACCGCACGATGACGAGAATGACGACGCATTCCTTGGAATGATAAGCGCGGAAGACTTCGCTGAACAGCAACGGGCAGACTCTGAGCTAAAAGGCCTGGTCGAATATTTGGGAGGGCACACCGACGTTGTCCCCAGGGCATTTAAGCGCGGATTATCTTCCTTCACACTTGAAAACAATCTACTTGTGAAGAAGAACTTCTCACCAGGCCGCGCCAACTACCTTCTTGTCGTTCCGTCGGCGCTGCGTCCAGAAGTACTGCGCGCCCTACATGACGATCCGACCGCTGGACACCTCGGATTTTCCCGGACGCTATCGAGGATACAAGAAAAGTATTATTGGCCGCGCCTGACCACCGACGGCGCCCGTTATGTCAGAACATGCCGAGACTGTCAGCGACGCAAGACACCGCCGACAAGGCCAGTAGGATTACTACAGCCAATCGAGCCTCCTTGCCGACCATTCCAGCTGATCGGGATGGACTTGCTGGGACCCTTTCCGACGTCAACAACCGGAAATAAGTGGATCGTCGTAGCGACGGACTACCTCACCCGCTTCGCTGAAACTAAAGCACTGCCGAAAGGTAGCGCAGCCGAAGTGGCGAAATTTTTCGTCGAGAACATCCTGCTGCGACATGGTGCTCCAGAAGTCCTCATCACCGACAGAGGGACGGTTTTTACAGCAGAGCTCATGCAAGCCTTTCTGCAATACAGCCAGACAAGTCACAGGAGGACAACTGCCTACCATCCGCAGACGAATGGTCTTACGGAGCGCCTGAATAAAACCCTCGCTGACATGCTAGCAATGTAATGTACGTCGACGTCGAGCACAAGACCTGGGCTGCAGTCCTGCCATACGTAACATTCGCTTACAACACGGCGGTGCAAGAAACAACACAGATCACGCCATTCAAGCTGGTCTACGGCAGGAACGCGACGACCACGCTCGACGCCATGCTGCCGCACGTCTCTGACGAGGAGAATCTTGACACCCGCCGTGGTTGCTCAGTGGCTATGGTGTTGGGCTGCTGAGCACGAGGTCGCGGGATCGAATCCCGGCCACGGCGGCCGCATTTCGATGGAGGCGAAATGCGAAAACACCCGTGTGCTTAGATTTAGGTGCACGTTAAAGAACCCCAGGTTGTCAAAATTTCCATAGTCCTCCACTACGGCGTGCCTCATAATCAGAAAGTGGTTTTCGCACGTAAAACCCCAAATATTATTAGAATCTTGACGTCGCTGCCTATCTCCAGCGCGCCGAAGAAGCCAGACAGCTCGCCCGCCTGCGGATCAAAAACTAGCAGAGGACCGACAGCCGACACTACAACCTCCGACGACGCTTCGTCGAGCACCAGCCCGGCGACCGTGTTTGGGTATGGACCCCTATACGCCGACGAGGACTGAGCGAGAAGCTTTTGCGTCGTTATTTCGGACCGTAGAAGATCATCCGACGTATTGGCGCGCTCGACTATGCGGTCGTGCCAGACGGCATTTCGCTATCACAGCGGCGCCGCTCACGACCTGAAATAGTCCACGTTGTGTGACTCAAGCCGTACTACCAGCGTTAATGAACTTTGGGGCTTCGCGTAACTGACCTTTGGACTTTGTTTCTTTTCGTTGTTTTTGTTACTTATGTTTAATACGTGTCCTTTTGTGTTTCGCTCTCTTATATTTGTAGCATCGGGACGATGCTTTTTAAGAGGGGGGTATTGACACGTATACTTATATCTTTATCGGGCAACCACGTTTCGCAGCCTAACAAATGTAATCGCACAGCGTGGGGCGCGCCCATATGTATCCGAAGTTTCTGGAACGTTATCGATGCTTCTATCCGGTGTCTGTTGTCGCCGAACGTTATGTTATCTGATTTCATCACCTGACGCGAATGGTGTAGAACTTTGTGGAAGGCACGCGGGTCCGAACGATTAGTCTGGAACATTCGACGACTGCTCTATAAAAGCCGACGCGCTTGACCCGCTGATCGGATTTACGACAATCGCCGACTGTGTTCGCTGCTCTCGTTGTGCTTTAAGTGTAGCCTGTTTTGTGGGCACAGGTTCGCCCAATAAAAGCTAGTTTTTGCCTTCCACAGTATTGCTACTGTGTTCTTTGACGTCACGACCACGTGACAATATTTTTAACAAAAAGTTTGCAGAAAGGAGAAGTTCCTTCTGACTGGAAAATCGGTAAAATTGTACCGATACACAAGACTGGCGATAAGCTCACAGCAACTAATTATCGGCCGGTGTCGTTGTTGTGCACAGCTAGCAACGTGTTACAACATCATATTTTCAAACATTTAAGCAGCTTCCTGGAATGCAACAATTTTTTCTGGAACAGTCAGCACGGATTCAGGCATAGCCTTTCAACAGTGACACAGCTACTCCACATTACTACTGATTCATTGGCAGTTCTTGATAATAGTGACCAGGTCGACATAATCTTTCTAGACTGAAAAAGCCTTTGACCGCGTGTCGCATTCCAAAATGATATTAAAACCAAATCATTTCTTTAGAAATGAGCGCATTTTGAGGTGGCTTGACTCTTACCTAACGTAACGCCAACAATATGTTCATATAGGTGACTCTAAATCATCAATGCTTCCAGTCCTTTCTGTCGTGCCTCAAGGGTCCGTCCTGGGACCAATACTTTTTCTTGTTTATCTTAATGATCTCTCACTTGACACTGCTGTACAATGCCGATTTTTCGCGGATGACTGCATTGTTTATCATGGCATTCAAACTAAAAATGGCCAATAACTCTTAAGCAATTCTCTAACGTCAATTTCTAACTGGTGCCAGACCTGGAAAATGAGCCTAAATATCCCTAAGTGCTCCCAAATGACCGTAACAAAGAAGTAGAGTCCACTATCGCATACATACAAAATTGACGACATTGGCATTACTCTTGTCGATACGTTTAAATATCTGGGGATTGAAATATCTCGCGATTCAAGATGGCGCGCACACTAAAAACAGTTTCGTTAGCCTCAAAAAGACTATGGTTACTTCGGCAACGTCTGAAGCACTGTACGAGCAACACAAAACTAGTTGGTTATACCTAACTGGTGCAACCTCTACTTGAATATGGCGATGTTGTTTGGGACCCGCACACTAAGACTGATACAGATAAGCTGGAAAAAGTACAAAAAAGAGCACTCAGCTCCATTTTTAATGCCTACGGAAGACAAGTGTCACTATCTGATCTCCGTTCAAGGTCTTATCTTCCAACACTGGAGGAACGCCGTAAGCTACACTGTCTGAAGATATTTTACACGATAGTCAACGGCCAAACTAAAATGTATTTTGGCAAATACTTAGGTTAACACGTGTAGAACTATCCGCGCATGACACGAACTTACCCTTATTGTACTCTAAGCTAGAACTGTCGCTTATCAATTTTTATTTTCATTTTTTTCCTAGAACGAGAAAAGAATGGAACAGGCTTCCACAAGAGGTAACGAACAAGCGTTCTGTCGGCTCTTTCTTAACGGCTATTTCTCAGTTGTGAGCGAAGCACTCAATTCCTTTCGTACCGAATTTTTATTCAACTCGTGTCTTGAGTTTTAGAGATATTGTTCTGCGCTGTATCGTACAAGTATGATCTGCGTTGCACTGTGTGTGAGCTTGCTGTGTTCGAATTTTATTTCGACATTTTCCTTGCTTCTACAGTATTCCTCTTTATTTTCTATGTACCACTCCTGCTTTGGCTGCCAAAAAGCAGCTGGCAGTATTGTCAAACACATAAATGAATAAATAAATAAATAAATACATGAGAAGGCGGTAACTGACCCCTTAGTTTTTCTAGGAACGCTGGGGGTCTAAACAGTAAGGTTTTGGAATTGTATGCCTCATTTAACCTACAGTGGTGCCTTCTTCGATCAGTCGGACATGGTTGGAAGATTTCGCGCTTGTAAGCAATTGATGCCTCTGGTACCGCTGTGGTCGCAATACAATTCTCGAGAATACAAACGAAAATAAGTAAGAAAAAATAACTACAGATGTAGACGAAAGGGATGGGCCCAAATATGGTCGTTCTGGCGTGCTGAAAATTTTTGTGTTAACTTTACTGCTAGGGGTTGCTGCTACTTGTTTTTCCATATTCTTTGCGTGAATACTGTTAACAGAAACCTTCCCGTCCTTTTTCTCTGTTCCTCTTGTGCGGAAATTTCGCATCCTCAAAGAAAATTCGTTTTGGCATCGCGCCTCGTAAGTTGCTACGGATAAGTTCTTCAACATTTGTAGTGCTATGAGGTGTGATGTGCCAACGTCTATTCGCGTATTAGGTTCCCTGAATACGTCTTCAAGATCTGTATCAGCAAGCTTCTATGCATTGTGCGCCTATAAAGAGTGAATCGCGGCTGGTGCAAATGTTCGGAATTTGTTTGCGTTATATTTACTCGTGTTGTCATTAAAAGGTATGTGCAAGGTATGTCGGTAGTCATAGGACGTCATAAAAGAGTGCCAACACTTTGAGCAGGCCAAGAGTCGCCGCATTGAAAAGCTGTTCGCACGTCTGGCGAACACAGCTGCGACATCCATCCTCTTGAGACGACAGGCTAGGAGTGCAGCAACCGTCACCATCAGATAATCTGACACGGATAGTCAGCGAAAACTTGAAGCCATGCCTCCCGCAGCCCTTTTTTCCCACCCAGTGAGCCGAGCAACTTGCCCACAGCTCCACTTATGCAGGCAATTGTCCGCAAAGAACTCGCTAATGTTGGAGTTCATTCTCTATATATATCGTTGCGGCTTCTCAGCTGTCTCATGCACCAGTTCCATCGATATATCCTGCACGCAACCGTAATTCAGCCTAGTGGCAAACCGCAGACGATCGACCAATATGTTTTGCTTGCCAGCGTATTCGTCACCTTGCACGCCATTGTAACAACCATTCTGCGACCGCCATTCACCAGTTTTGTCACCTAGAGCAGAGCAAGCATCGTTATCAGCCTCCACTGGCACCGTAACAGCCGAACAATGACTCTCGTGCTCCTTAGAACAGTCCCTCGCCGTCATTATGACTCAGGGGTGAATGTCCGCATGGCTGCCATTGGCTGTTTTGAAGGAGACGCTTTTTCGACGCTAGGTCCAAAGTCTCCTTCAGTTACGGCTCTAACAAGAGGGCGATGCTTTAGCAAAATGAAGAAGCACACGATTGTTTACGTTGACGTGGCAACAGGAACGGCAACAGCGCGGCGCCTGCTCTCTCCAGTGTTTTTTTTTTCTTTATTTTTTCTTTTATTAGGCCGACCTGCTCCGCTCCCTCTCTACGCTTCTTCATGCCCCGCGCCCCTTTACTTTTGCTTGCTATTTGCCTGTCCGAGGCGCGAATATTTTTTATTGCAATTTTGCGCTACCCCAGGCATTGTTTGTGAACTGGCGAATGGTGCGCCATGGGCCCTTCATGCGCTAGCACGCATGCAGTCTTGTCCATCCTTTGAATATGCCAGCATATGCCACAACGTATATAAATTCCACTTCCGACACCACAGATCATTGGCCTCGCTTTATTGACTTCCATTTCCGAAAGCAAATATTTTTGCATACCTTGGTATGATACACGCGCAGAAAATAAACAACAGTGAAAAAGGCATGACACGTGACTACTAAACAACACAAAAGTTCATAGACTGTGAAATAACAAAAGTAAGTAAGTAAAACCAGAGAAAACGCTAAGACATTTTCATGTACATCCATATAAAAGTTATTTTTATAATGCCCTAAAGACCAAAGTGTAGAAGCGCTTCTTATATGTGCACTGAGAGCTTTTGATGTACTCACTGAGCTCTTGCACAAAACTGGACGACGTGTATGACATAGTCATGACAATCAAAGAAAGGGAAATTCACTGGTAATGGCAAAATCAGTAATCCGCAATATGCCTGAAAAATAGGACAAAATGCTAGGATCGTTTGATGGACAGCCATCCCTCCATCAAACGATTTGAAAAAAACAGAAAAAAAACAAGAGCGCACTGATAAACCTTCACAATAGTATATGAAATGCGTTGCATGTTCATTACTACTGAAATGAAAAGGCAATGTCAGAACAAAAAAACATTGTACTTAAAACGGAAATACACGCTATTACATTATTTTGAGCTTGGCCGCAACTTGAGTAACAGTGGCAAGGGCGAAAAGATTGTAGTCCGCTTATGCAGCAGCACATAGAAAACATTCGCAGAAAGGCCTATTCCTCAGTCACGAGCAACACGACTTTTGTTTCCCCCCGAATGCAATGCGTAGCAGTAAAATTTCCTCACATAATGCACTAAGTCGCACCTACTGGGCACTCCTTTACGTAATAAACAAGAACTAAAAAAAACTCCATTTAGGACACTCGCAATGCTGATGCTTTCCAGAAGAAAAGCGTACCATGCCTACACATGAAAATTCGAGTGGTTTTCCCGTCGGCGATTACTGAGATCAGGAAAAGTGATTTTTGAGCTGTTAGTAAGTTTTATAACGTGACACACTGAAATCACTGAGGGCGGCATGAAAAGCTGGGCAAATTACTGAAGTTGCTAAATGAGCCTTTGCACAGATAAACACAATCACAGAACAGGTGACTATGAGGAGAAACATCTATTTGTCAGATTTCTGTACCGGTATGCGAGAAGTGTAGCACAACCAAGGCGCAACGACGTCCAGAGATTCATGGAGCACCCACATGGACAGGGCCGTGTTCGTGTACATGCGCCTTCTGATGTCCTTAGGTCTGCGCGCTCCCGAAACAACCTGGCAGGGCTTGTTTTTGAGGTATTCGTGCCCCAGTGCACGATGCACAAGCGCTGCGAGCCGTGAAATGGGTGAAACATCGCGGATCCCAAGCACACTGCTATCGGGGACCACGAAACTCACGAAACTGCCCACGCCGGTCAGCGCACACCACCGCACACTTCCCGATAACAGCGGATAACGAAACAGAAAAGGTCGTGTAGCGGGCTAAGCCAGCGCCAGGCCGGCGGGCACGCGCCGCGACAGTCGAAGGTCAGAAAGCTGGGAGAGAGGGCAAGGGTGGAGAATTTCAGAAAAGGCGCGAAAGGGCACGGCCTCCTCGATCGGCGCGAGCGTGCACGCGCCGATCTAGGAGGCTCTGCAAGAAAGGCGGTGTTGCTTTCCCGCCCTCCTGATGGATGGCGCCCGTTGCCTCTGCCACCAGAGCGGCCGAGTTGCCGAGGTAGGATTTCGACGCCACCAGTCCCGTTCGCTACCAGCTAGTCGACAATCCTCCCTATCGCCGCACCGTCCCCGATGAAGCCCCTAGGCCCGTCTCCGGGAAACTAAGCGATGCAGGTCCCGGAGGTGACGCTGCATTGACCGCAAAACCCTGTGATCACTCTAATTCATGCTGACCAAGCAGGACTTCTTGGGAGTTTTACACGATGGCGTCAGTGTCCCCGCATGCATTGACACTGGCGCGCACGTATCCGTGATGAGTGCCCAATTGCGCCGACGCCAGAAGAATATTCTCACAACCGCTGTATCACGCATACTCCGCGTCGCCGGCGGAACAACGCCAACTGTGCTTGGTATTGTTAAGAACGGCCCAGCTGAGGGGCAAGTTTTCCCAGCCTGTTGCGACAGTGGCGTCAACGTTCTTGGAACGCCACCGTTACGTTCTAGCCTCGTAACCGTAGGGACTGAATGCGTTCGGCGGGCCAACTATTATTACTGAGCCCGCAACCGCCGCCCTGGTCTGCCGCGAGCGGGGGAGTGCTCGCGGGAATTAAGTTCGAGGCTCCTTCCAACGGTGAGTTGGAAGGAGCCTCGAACTACATTGTCGAACCATTGTCTTGCGTCCAAGACGCAAGACAATGGGCACCCGGCCGCGGTGCGGGGTTCAGCTCGGGGAATAAAAGGCACCTCTCCTGACACAAGCCCCGAGTTCTACGCAGTCCGTCTGACGTCGACTCCGGACCGTGAACATGTGTGGAAGTGTGTGTGTGTAAGCCATCCCGCAGAGAGGCGGCTTGTTTACGATGACTGGACGAACGTTCCCGTCACCTTGGGATCGAGGGGGGGGGGGGGGGGACCGAGTGTTTTTAACCACTGTTGTGCGGCTGCTCAGTGTACTTTCTCAAGCAGTCATGTTAGACTGAGGTACTGACTCAAGCAGTCATGTTAGACTAAGGTACTTTCTCTCGCAGTCATGCTAGACTGACGTAGATACTGTAAATAAACCCATATTCTTCGTTCTCGATGAGAAGCAGTCGTTCCCTTCACCAACGTCCTCAGCGTGGATAACTTGGACGAAGGCATTGGCCAGCTACCTTATAATTCATGCCGGACTCCAATATTGACAACGGGTTACGAGCGATGGGATTCAGCCCCCAATCCTAACAAATGGCTGACAGCGGTGAGATGGACTTTGCGACGTGGTGCTGTGTCTGTGGTGAGTGCTTGGTTCTTGCTTTGACTCTCTAGGCTTCATTTTGTGATTGTTTTCTTTATAACAGTAGGGAAGCTAGATTGTTAAGTGTGAGCTAGGTTCTGTTTTCCTAGGTACATTGAGCGAGCAGGACCAAGGCAGTAAAGTGGCATTCATGGAGTTAATGAGACTACTGAGAGAGGAATTGTTGATTGTTGGTGAGGAAGTGGGCCTAGATGTACGCAAAGAAATGCTAAAAGCGGAATTATTGGAGATAATTTCCGAACAGGCCAGTGAAGAAAAATTGAAATGGGGTTGGAAATTCTGAAGAAAAGAGAGAAACGGGACAGAGAGAGAGAGAGAGAAGAACGGGACAGAGAGAGAGAAAAAATAACGGGACACAGAGAGAGAGAGGAACGCGATAAAGATGGCGAGTTAAGAAAAATGCAACAGGAACTTGAAAGCAAACGTTTGGAGTTGTCTCACGGAAGTGAAGGAGCTCTGGGACGATCAAGTGAGGCAGAATCATACCGCATGGACAGGCTATTAAAGCCATTTGAGGTCGGGACCGACATAGGCTTGTTCCTAAGCAATTTTGAAAGGACTTCCGAGAAGATGAACTTCGGTCCGAGTACATGTCCACAGCTGGACAGCGGTTGCTGTCTATGTTGCGGTGTGAGGCTACAGCGGTAATCGCCAGATTCAGTGCGAAAGATGCATATGATTATGCGAAGGTCAAGGCCAGTCTTCTGAAGAAATACCCCCTTTCAGCCGAAGCTTTTCGGCAAAGGTTTAGAAGCACAGGCAAGAAAGATAGCGAGGGTAATCCGGAGCATGCATACGGCTTAAAGGCCAACCTAATCGAGTGGCTGAAAAGCGCGGAAGCGTACGACAGCAGCGACATGATCATTGAATGCATGTTTCTAGAGCAGGTTTACAAAACCATCCCCCAAGCTGTGAAACTGTGGGTGTAAGACAGAGGGAATGTAAACACTGTGGAAAGGGTGGCTGAATTAGCCGACGAGTGCGCAACGCGTAGAAAGTGGAACCCCGAGGACAGAAATTGGGACGGTCCAAATGGACCGCGGAAACCATTTCTGGTCAAAAAGGGTCGCAGACTAGACGATCGGAGCCTGCAGACGTGGAGGAAAAGCCCGCACAAAAGAGCGAGGAGAAACTTAACGAGAAAACTGCACAAAAAGAACAGAAAAGAAAATTCGAATCATTTAGACCAATTCGCTGTTACAAATGCCACAAACTGGGACATATAGCTGTAAACTGCGGGAAGCCTAGCGTAGTTTTTTCCTACGTAGAGGAACAAGACGAGAATATGGAACTTTTGAGCCCATATCTTCACGACCTGCAAGGGAATGGCGAACCATGCGGAGTGCTGAGAGACAGTGCCGCCCCGATGGACATTGTCCATCCGTCTTACGTGACAGTAGATGACTTCACCGGAGAAGTAGCATGAATCAAACAGGTTGTAGAAGAACACAGCGTGTGTCTGCCCATGGCCAAAGTCAAAATCAGTGGACCATTCGGAGAGCTAGTGACCAAAGCTGCAGTTTCCAAATTTTTGTCACTGCTGTACCCTTACATCTTTTCGAATCGTTCGAATCAGTTGCTGCGTGACAAAGGCCTTAAACTGGGAGAGGGCATAGTACAGGCATTGACCCGCGGCCAAGCTCGTAAGATCGCGTCGCTTACAGCTGAAAATCCACAAGCTACTCCAGCGGAAGCAGAAAAGAGGATAACTTCAATACACGAATCCGAGCTAGGCCCGAGGGACAAAAAAACAGTTGAGGAGAGCCTGCCAGCTGACCAGCTCAACGAGAGCGCAGCACTAGAGTGTCAAAGTTCAAGCCTGCAGGAAGAGCAAGCTGTCAAAATCGCAAACGAGACGGTGTCGTTATTATCACCGGCCTCAAAGAACTTTTATAAGCTCTTACGTGTGGACAGAGAGTCACTGGCAGCCGAGCAAAAAAATGACGACAGCTTAGCTAAATTACACCACACAGCTAAAGAAGGCATTGCTATGCGCAACGTGCCGATACATGAGAGAGAAGGATTGTTGTATCGGCACTACAGAGATCGAAAGGGTAGGATTTTAGATCAGTTAGTTGTACCTAATAACTACACGGAGGACCTTTTGAGTCTCTCTCGTGGAAATAGATGTTCTGGCCGCCAAGGCATAAACGAACCAAAGAAAGATTGCTTGTGGAATACTACTGGCCTGGCTGTTGACATAGAAAATTTTGTAAGATCATGCGACGCCTGCTAGCGCTCGGGTAAACCAGGAGAGACATGGAAAGCTCAACTAAAGGTAGTGCCCTTAATAACAGAACCTTTCAGACGACTTGTGATAGACACGGTAGGGCCTCTACCAAAAGACAATCGGGTTGCAGGTACTTGCCACGGCAACTTCACAAAAACCGCATCAACATAATCTGCTTTCATGCAAAAGTGGCTCACTCACCAATATAATCTGTTCATTTCTTGCCTTCAGCAGTCTTTCACCCGAACTCGGTCTTGCAGATAAACAATGGTATCAAACGGTCGTTCCACCTGTGGCCTTCGACGAAGTCAATCCAGCTGAGTCCCAACACACACATGAAGCAAATTACCAATAATAACCATTATTAGGAACCGCAACGTGAACCCCATATGGAAACAAAGAGGAGCAGGCAAATGACGGCGAAAATTTCCTTGTTTCTCAGCCATGTGTCATGCTCTGAGCCGTTGAGCTCCTATTGTTGTCAGGCCTCAAACACAGCTCCCGCTTGATCTATCAGCCGAACGCCCACAGTGACAGCTTTGCCAAGCTATAGTTGTGCATTGTGCCATGTAGTCGTTTGATTAGGAAGACAAACTAACGGAAACACATATCTGTCCCAAATATTTGGGCTCTTGCTAAGCACATTTAAACATAGCCACGATACCTGACGCTTTTCACGGTCGGGGCGCTTCACTCGAGTAGAAGGCGCATTTTCAAGGCGTTCCTCGGAGGTGGAAACGTGGAGTAGTGTTTATGAAATGCACCGGCGCTTTGAGGGAAGAAAGGCCCGTCTCCTCGACTCAGCCAAGTCGAGGAGACGGGCCTTTCTTTTCTCGAAATTATGAATAAAAACTTTCTGAGCTCATTGAGCTCTGTCGAGTGAAGGCGTATTTAGGAATACGGGGTTTAGGCATTTTATGGTCCCATTCAGCCCTCTTTCATTGCGCGTCTGGTGTCATTTTTCAGCTTTAACTGCCCTAAGTCACACAAGCTGGGTGATGCTCTCCTGAAGACATCGGCCTTTCGCCTCAAGCCTCTACATACGACACTCGACTGTCGTTCCAATCTGTTCCTGACGGCGCCTATTTACTACGTCCCACCGTTGACATACTGCTTGAAATAAGTTTGGCCATTGCCCATACCGTGCTCACTGTTACACGCAGTCAGACGTCGCTCTATCTCTTTAATTTTAACTGCTCGAATCAAACTTTTCCCATAGGCATGCTTTAGGGCGACATCTCTCCTGCGTACGATTGCGAGATATTGGCTATTGATGCCAAAATTCCGTCGCCCTCTACAGGAAGCTCGGATTCAGCAACTCTCACAGATGAACTTACCAAGATGATTCCACCTGATCTTCCGGCACAAGCTGCTGGCATTCACCGTCTCTAGGAAACTTACCGCGACGTTTTCACCTGCGCTGCCGCCCTTTAGCCCAGACATCAGTGGTCATCCATCTTATTTACCCCGGAGACGCCAATCCGATACGCTGCCGGCCGTACCATGTATCAAATGCTGAACGACAAATGAAACAACGAGAAGTCGACGAGATATTGACTAAAAGCGCTATCGAACCATCTTGCTCGAGTTCGTGGGTGTCCCCTACTGTCTTTGTCAAGAAGAAGGACGCCAGTTAGCTCTTTTGTGTTTATTACAGACACCTCAACAAAATCACACGCAAGTATGTCTACCGTTTGCCGCGTATTAATGACACCGTGCACTGCTTGCATGGAACCAAGTACTTTTCATCGATAGACATCCGATCAGGCTATTGGCAAATCTCGGAAGATGACATGTACCGTGAGAAAATTTCATTTGTAAGATTTGAAGGCCTTTACCAATTCAAGGTTATGCCGTTCGGCCCTTTTAATGCCTCGGCAATTTTGGAAAGAATGATGGACTCCTTACTTCGTGGCTATAAATGGTGCACATGCCTGTGTTATCTAACCGACGTCATAGTCTTTTCGCCAACTTTCAAGAGTCATCTAACGCGCCTATCGGCTATTCTCGCTGCTTTTCAACGCGTCGCCCTGTAATTGAACTCATCCTAGTGCCACTTTAGACGTCGTCAAATTAGTGCTCTTGGTCATCTCCTCAGTGCCACGGGCGTTCAACCCAACCCTGACAAGATGCACGCCGTCCAGAAGTTTCCTGTTCCGTATCCCGCCTCAGACGTAAGAAGCTTTGCTGGGCTATGCTCGTATTTCCGCGCTTTATCAAGAATTTCGCCGGAAACTCTCGCCCGGCCACGGAATTGGGGCTGTACTTGTTCCGTGGCATCGTAAAGAAGAGCGCGTAATTGCATACGCCAGCCGCCTCCTGTCATTCGCCGTGAGGAAGTTTGCCATTACCCAACGGGAGTGCATGGCATTACCTTGGGCAGTTGCCAAATTCCGCAGCTACTTGTACGGCTGCACATTTGCGTGGTTACCGATCACTACGCCTTGTTCTGGCTTTCCCCGCCTAAGGACCCCACTGGACGATTGGGTAGATTGTGGCTACGGCTCCAAGAATATTCATTTGCTCTTTTGTACAAGTCAGGCCCCTTGCAGAAGGCCACAGACTGCCGCTCCAGTCATCCTATCGACCACCCTGAATTTGATGCGCATGACATTGACTCTTTTGTCCTGGCCATTTGTGACCTGCACGACATCCGCACTGAACAACGGTGTGATGACTGCTTACGTGTTCTCATCGATAGCTTCACTTCTGGGCATTCGGAGCCCACGCTGCGTATATTCGTGCTCAGCGACGACATTCTCTACCGCGGCGGCTTGCGCCCAGAAGGACAAGAATCTTTATTCCTTGTACCACGCCATCTCCAAACATCCATTCTTGAGCAGCTGCATAATACTGCAGGCCACCACCGCGTTTCACGTTCTTACGACGGCGTACGGCGCCGCTACTACTGACTACACATGTACCGCTCTGTGCACCGCTACGTTGAAGCCTGTGCGCTCTGTCAGCGCCGCGAAAACCTTGTTCTGTTGCCCGCTGGACACCTTCGCACCATCGTTGTGCCCTCAGGACCATCCTTTAGCGTCGTTATCGATCTTTGCCGCCCTTTTCCCTAGTTAAAATCTGGCAATAAGTGAGTTGTTGTAGCGACTGATTACGGAACACGGTACGCGATCACACGAGCTTTGCGCAGAAACTGTACAATTCAGGTACCAGATTTCCTTTGACATGACGTCATCCGCCATCACGGCGCACCCCGACAGCTCCTCACCGATTGCGGCCTCATCTCGGGAAAGTTGAAGACCTACTCCGCTTCTCTTCTGTATGCCGTGCACAAGCTTTCCCCCACCTACCACCCGCAGACAAACGGACTGGCGGAGGGGCTCAATCGCACGTTGACAAAAATGTTATGTACGTCTCTGACGACCACAGTGATTCGGACAGCACGTTACCTTTCGTGATCTTCGCCTATAATTGGTCCTGTCACAAACTGCTGGCGTTTCGCCCTTCTACCTTCTGTTCGGCCCCCACCCTTCTTTGTCCTCTGACACACTGCTTCCTTCCACGAGGAACACTCCCACTGAAGACGCTTAGGACGCCTTCGCCCAGGCTCGCACGATATGCCAGAATGCCGGCTTCCGGCTGACTGAGTCTCAGGCCATGCAGAATATCCGGTACGACAGCCGAGATTCGGACACTCGATTTTCTTCTGGACCCGTTCTCCTCTTATGGACATCATGTCGCCGCGTCAGGTTGTCTGAAAAACAGCTGCCGCGCTAGACAGGGCCCTACACAATATTCCGCCAGCTTTCTACGAGATCGCTCCACTGGACTCGCGTGTCCCCACGGACGTTGTGCATGTGTCCTGGCTGAAGCCCGACTTCACCGTGATTTCATCTCCCTTATAGTTAGCGCCGAGACGGCGCTTTTACAGGCATTTGACAGGCGGGGGTTATGTTACCGCGCAACCAAGAGTGGCGCCAGTCAGAAGAACACGCTTTGTTGTATAGAGCTAGAATGAGCCTCGGCCGCCATCTTGTTAATGCATCATTGTCTCCTCCGTAAATATTGTAAATGCATATTTATATGTGGCTTCTGCAACGTAACAATATATACAGTCACGTGCAATATGATCTGCAAAACCTAGTCTGTACTTAAAACGTCCCCAGACTGCATGGAGTCGCTGCCGTACGAATATTTGGAGAACTAAAGAGCGTCACGATTGCTGGTGTTTATTCACCATAGATTCTTATGTCGGTGGCGCCTTGCCGTCTTATGGGCCTCTTTAAAGACGTGAGCCATGTTCCAGCTTATATCACATGCGACTGTATCACCCACTTATTTGTTTCCTCGATGTGGGTATGCACCACAATGCAGAGATATCATCAACACGCGGCGATCATTTCAAAGGCCTAGTAGGCTTTGGCGCGATATGTACCGCCCGCTTCATGGCCATTTCGCGTTGTATGTGCCATATTATGGAAGTCATCATAATTAACTCTGAGCCACGCTTCTTGGCCGATTACAGTTTTGTATGTGTGTGCAATGGCATGAAAAACATAATAATCATAAGCACGCGAAAATCATCTCAAAGAGTTAGCAGGCATTGGCACGATACGTGCCACCCGTTTCTTGTATACTCTGCTGTTGTGGGTATGTGTTATAGTAACGAAACCAGCTATATAATCAACAAGCGACGATAATGTGCAGGAGCCAACATCATGTGCGATAGTGGCCTAATGATTTCAGAATGGGGCTGCTGTCCGAGGTGTAAATCCCGCTGACCGAGCGGCATTTTTCTTTCTTTTCTTTTTTGTCTCGGTAAGCTTTATGGTAAGGTTTCCCCTTACGACGCTGATAAAAGGGTTGCACATTGCTACTATTCTGCTGTTACAATTTCGCCCCATTGGTTAACTATAAAGATCGCACCTTTATACATGGACACTAGTGCTAACACTGACCTTGTGCTGTTGGTAGGCCTGGTGCTTGAGCAGGGCGCCGTCTGATTCGAGCACCAGCATCTTCACAGGGGCAATAGCGGTCGTCATGGCAGCGGAATTGAAGTGAGGACACGGCAGCTGTGCCATGGCCATGGCCCAGTCATGAGTGATGTGCGCGTCAGCCATGGCCGCCTCGTCCCACTCGACCCGCACGCCCAGCTCCCTCCGGAGCAGTTCACACAGCTGGGACACCGCCGTCACGTGGGGCTCGCTGTCCCGCGAGTACACCACCTTCACCACTGCGTGGTTGGCAGGCAAAGCACGGTCAAGTTTCACCCTTCACACAGTCCCTTCTACAAAAATACAGGTTTTTGATTTCGAATCTATAAGTCATCGAGTTGATGTCACTTGAGACGCATAGCGTAGTGCTCTTTCTCATGTCAATGTGGGGCTCTAGTAAGCATTATCTAATTTCGAAAACTTCCCGTAGAGACCAACAGTGAACGAAAGCAAAAGACATTGATTTAGGCATTACGGTGCTTGCACTGCATTCGGCCTTCCGAATACGGTCTACCCGAACCACCCATCGATATCATTGATTAGCTGCCCAATTCAGTAACATATGTTTTCGTAACTCAGCTTGAAGGTAAATGTGACAACACCAAGCACTTCCGTAGACTTGGAGCAGGAAAACCCGTCGAGGAAAAGCCGGTTATCTTTAGCTTGATAAGGACCGAGGTGGAAATAAAAAAAAAGAAACCCCCATAAGCTAAATGGATCAGACATTTTCTTCAATAAATATGTCTCTGGACGATGGCAACAGATGCCCAAAGAACCAAGGTAGCACTCTGCTGAACTCAGGAAAACCCAGCAACAACACACGACTGCACTGTCAGTCGCCTATCGGGGATAACTTTCGCATTTTTTGGGATCACCCTAAAAAATTCTTTGCATACGCAAGTAGTAATAGCAGTCCCCCAAGTACCAATTGAAGTTACTTCAACCGCCAGTTTTAAAAGTAAATGCACATGGCCTACTAGTGGACATATTTATTTGTCTTTAAATTCAAAATCAAAGTCAAAGTATTTTATTTGGTACCAGAAACGGTTGCCTAGGGGGCAGACATAAAGGCAATTATTGCCTGTCAAAGTGTCAGCCCCCTTCCCCCCTCCCCAAACATATCATCCAACATCACTGTAATAATTGCTACATTGCCTGTCGACAAAACTTTCAACATAAATCAGTGAAAAGCACTGGGAACAATGCATAAAAACGAAAACATTTGAACCAAGACTATTCAGTATCGCGAGAAACGCGCAACTATGAACGAATGATATTTGTGTCATGAAGTACATAAAAACGGACCAAAACAATGAAACAGGAACAATAAAAAACAACTCACAACTGAAAACAACATTTCGTGCTCAGTTATCACCCCGAAAGACAAAATGAAAGACATTTCTAAATTGTGTGCCAAGAAAGTATCTGCTTGTGCTCTTTTTAAATGCTTACCCTGAGACACTGTCCTTAACAGCGGTTATAGCTATTTTGTGTCTATTCAAGAAGGCAGGAATTTAGTATGGTAATTTTTGTTCACCCTAGTTAGTTCGAATCTTTTATTTGTTATAAAATCTATCACGGAGGTTGTACGGGTGTTTTTTATGGACGTATATTTCAAAGAGCAATGATGAATTCTCTTTCATTTGACTGCATATAACGAACGCTAATTTTTTACATCGAATGTTTGTGATAGTCAAGATTCGATGCTCTTAAAATATAGGGGCAGAACGTGCTGAGAACAAAACATTCTCTATATGGCTCAACACTTCTTTCTGTAGTACAAGTAGGCTTTCTAAATTTGTTTTCGTGGTCGTACCCTATACAAGAAGACAGTAATGCCGACGAGAGTGTACTATGGTATAATACAATTGTTTTTTCATCCAATGTAGTAACAGATCCTTTAATCTATAACTGACTCCTATTGTTCGTGAGATATCTGTTTGTTTGCATTTTTGCGACATGTGCTGACCAGCTTAAGTGTTCCTGAATAACTACACCAAGAAATTTATGGGATATAATGCGCTCGATTTGCTGATCACCGAAGGGAAGAGCAATGTCCTTCACACATTTATTCTTTGGTCTAAAAACAAAATATTTTGTTTTGTTCGTGTTTAGAGCTAGTTTATTAACGCCAAGCTACACCCATAAGTTTTCAAGCCAGGTATTTACTTGTCTCTCCATGTCCCCTACATTAGCCCCTGAAAAAAAATTCGTTAGTGTCGTCAGCATAAAGGATAATTTTTGGGATTAGCAAAATAGTTACGATGTCATTTATACAGAGTAATAGCCTAAGTATAGAGCCTTGTGGTATTCCAACACCAACAACACCAATATTAGACAGTTTGGTTCACCGCAGTACACTGGGTTCTGTTCGTCAGGTAACTGGTAACCACATCTAGGGCGACCCCTCTAATTCCGTAATTGGTTAATTTTGGCAATAAGATACCATGTTTAACGGAGTTGAATGGTTCTTTTAAAATCAAGAAACAATCCTACCGTGTATAATTTATGCTCGAAATTATCAATTATGTTATCTTTATTATTTAACAGAGCCGTTTCTGTTGGCTTATATTTCTGAAACCCATACTGCTGCTCTACTATAACGTTATTTTGTTGAAAGTAACTTAGAAAGCGCACATTGATAACTTGCTCTATTATTTTCTATAACATTGTCAAGATCGAAATTATTAGATAGATAGAAATCCGTCCTTTGGGTTCGTAACCAAAACTGGCTAAGTGTTCTTTGTTGGCATTTGGGGAATTCAACGCGCCATTGCGCGGCGCATTTCACCTGTTTCTGCAATCCTTAAGCCACATTGTCTCCTCGCTCCAAAGCAGTTGTCAGCGGTGGCGCTCCACTCGCGATGGTTTGCGGTAAGTGCGCAGCTATGACATCACGAAGCGGCCCCTGGTGGCTACTGTCGTGACGGTAGCATGGCTCTTCTTCCTTGGGACTGCGCCGCGTATGTACGTGCTTCCTCTCATCCGCCGCCACCTTTGTGACTAGGACTGAGATCACGCACCGTGCATTTGCCCGTACGGGAACCGCGTATCTCGTGTTGATCCTGTCCCGAAGCTAAGCCAAAGAACGAGTGCATAGTGCTCGCGCGAGGTCGCACCACGCCAAGCCGCACACATCGGGGGCCCAAGCCGAAGTAGACTGCCCGAGCTCTCGCGAGTTGGCCCATTGGTTATCGCAAGGGAAAGTGGAAAGTAGCATGGCCACCGGGACTTTTCCTAGCGGCATGTCCCAGTTTGAGCCTGTGCTCTCGAAGCGACGTGCTGTAGGTGCCCCTGACTATATTTCCGCCCTTGGTGCGGCACCCCTTTGGTTCCCCGCCACCCCAAGACTGGGCATTTGTGCAGTGTCGGGCGCCGTCGGATACAATAAACGGTTTCCGCTAACTCGGGGCAATACTGTGTTCTTGCGTGCGTCGCTCGGTAGCCGCTTGTGGTCTGAGCTCGCACGCAGCGGCGTTAGAGGCTGACGGCTGACGCCACGCCCTGAGGCTCGCTAAGCTCGAACCAGCGGTGGTCGGTACTCCTGTGAGATACGAAGACCCCACATCTTATATCTTATGTTCAAGCTTCATCTGCTGCTTTCACGGTATTACGGAGGATACACCATGTGGGCATGGTGGTGGCGTCGCATGTCTTTTAAGAAATGCATAGTTGAGCAAATAGTGCAAGAACTGGACACAGAAAAGGGGCACACGATAGAGGCGCTGCGTCGGGTGCCTCTCTTCCGTGTCCTGTTTTTGTCCTGTTTGCTGGAATATGCGTTCGTACCAACAATTCCGGCTAGCCCCTGCTTCAAATAGGGTTTTGAGTTTTTTCTACTAGCACACATTTCCAATATGAAATCAGTCTGGGTAAACGTTAAAATTAGCGACGTTGCCGTAAGTTTTGGCGCCGTATACTGTCCGCCCAACACTGCTGATGCCTTACGAAGCGTTTGTGAATACATACCTGAACACACGCTGAATTGTTGTAAGATGGTAATGTATAGATATTTGTAGTTTCCTTGTATAAAATGCAACTCTGTATCGACCAGCTTGTACGCCTCGCTCATTACTAAGGCTACTTCATACAACTTCCCACAGGCTGTCACAAGTCGTTCACGTGCAAACTCAGTCTTATATTTTGTCTTCATGAACGAACCACATTTGCCTATCAATTCTGAATGCAAGATTATTGATTTGTCAGGTCACAAACCAGGCTTTGTTTCGTTCAACTTGTCTCGTGGCGTTGTAAGACCTGTGTTCAAAACTGTGTCGAAATTAAATGTGCAGTCGACAATGCTGTTCTCAATCTTTTAGCATCGTCGTTTGATAGCTTCTTATTTCCTAATAACTATTGAGATGTGAAATGCTTTAGTTGAATACTTCTGCAACATTCCCCATGAGTGCATTTCTGGATTTCTTCCGAAAGTATGTATAAAACATGAACCGAAGCATCCCTGGAAAAATAGTGTATCATGCAACTCATGTGACGAGTCAAGCGGTTTCGCAAGCGCCAACGCTCCGCGCCAACCTGCCAGCGTTATCCTCCCTAATTTAAACCAAGTCAACGTTGCCGGGACTCCAGGGACGTTTATTTAAAAACTTCATACTATCTACACTCACGAACCTAACTCAGCAAATTTTTATAAAACCATTGACCCTGTATCTCCAGCTTCATCAACATTTCTTATTAATCACGAACCGTGTTCCGGTATATCTCCAGATCATAAGCCTTGCATAATAATGTCATTTGCTTTTGGTACTGGCAACAGTAGCAGTACAAGCATCAGTGCACCTCAAACGTTTCGACCCATTCTTGGTGTCAAAATAAACACTGCAGGCTTATAAATATCGTACTGAGTATAGACACAACCAGGAGTAATGGTGGACAGATGGAAAAGAAATATTTGATGAGAAAAGGACCTGTGAGGTTGCCAGCCCAATCTCACGCCACCCGGGCATTACGTGCGGTGATGCATAGCGTTTCCACCGCTGCCCGGGCTCACTGGATTTCCCGTAGTTGGGCGTGTAGTTCCGAGCTAGTGACAGCGCTTAGCCATCGCTCATCGAGAAGGTCCGGTTCTATGTTAGCCTCTACGTATACTGCTCAGATCTTTGCGCATTTCCATAAGATTTGTGCCATGTCTGCGTTTTCGTGCTTGCAGAGCTTGCAACTCACGTCTGGGTATTGTCTGGAATTTACTCTGTTTAAGTGTGCTGCGTTTCGGAACGTTCTGGTTTGCGACCTCCTCCAGTCTGTCTCTTGAGATATGTCGAGTTAATTGCGGGGTTGTGTGTAGGCTTCTTTTGTTTCGTATAGTGTGTCAGTATCTCTTATCTTGTATGGCTACTTCGCCCTCGTCGCTTCTTCCGTGTTCCCCATCGCCTCCACCGCAGTCCTCTCCCCTCCCCTGGGGTTGCGGGGTGTTGGGCCGTCATTGTCCGAGCCGCGGTGGATTAGTTGTCGCGCCGCTCGGTGGGCTTTCTCGTTGAGGTTGGGAGGGGCACTTGGGCATTCTGTGGTTACTTCTCCCATACGTGCCGGGATCCGTTTGAGGTATTTGGGTGTGATTCTAACAATCTTAAAGCCTTCTGCTCTGCGGTTCAAGATTTTGGCCGCTTCGGTGGAGAGCCATCTCTTTGTGAAGTTTCTAATGGACGTCTTGGAGTCGCTGATTATTGTCCTGTCTTGTTACCAAACCTTGATTACAGCCAATGCAATTGCCGTTTCTTCCGCTGCGTCCAACGATCTGGTCCTTACGGAGCCCGCAGTCACGGTCATTCCTTTCGTGTCTACAACTGCCATTGCGGAGAGAGAGGTACCCTCGTCACCGCCGAAACCAACATTGTCGTCTCGCTTTTAGGTGTACCGGGCGGTGTCTCCGAAGAGCACTCCCTCTCGCACATACCACCACACGGAATAAATCTTTCAAATTTTGGTAAAGACACAATCTCGTTTTTGAAATCTTTCCTCAAATACCAGATTGTGTCCAAACCGAATTTTTAAAGAGTTATTCTGTATGGGCGGCTCGTTATCGGAATATTAAAGCAAAATCCTTCGATGGCTAATCGGTTCAAAAATCCGACATCTGGCGTTACGGCATGAAAATTCATGATGCCACCATACCACATGGCGCACAATGTGTTGGTGTTATCATGGTGCCACCAATGAAGGTCGTGGGTTCAAGTGCCTTCATTACTTCATTGCCTTCAGTGCCTTCATTAACATTATTTTAGTTAGGATAGCGTTAATTAAGCCACTCAAACCCGATACCATTGGTGTTAATTAAAACAGAGTTAAATAACATAGTCCATCAAGATAGAAATAATTAAGGCATTCAAAGTCACGACCTTTGGTGGGAGTCGAACCATAGACATTTGGAGGGTGTCAAACTCACATCCTTTGGTGAGAGTCGAACCCACGACCTTGGTGGGACTTAAGGCGAAGTTAATTAAGGCCCACTTAATGATATATAGTTAAGGTGCTCAAACCAACGACTAATGGTGGGATTCGAACCCTCGGCGTTTGAGGGGTCACACCAAGGACCTTTGTTGTTTTTGAGGGCGAAGTTAATAAGGTCACAGTTAATTAGGATCTAGTTAGGGCACTTGAACCAACGACATTTGCTGGCAGAAAACAAGTAATGTGAAATAATGCATTCGAATGAAAGTGTCAAAGTAGTTTAAGGAATGCCCCATGAGTGTGGAGGCTTTCGCCTTTATCCTCTTTAGCACATGCTAAAGTGACTGTCCACTTCTATATTTAAAAAGTCAATTCAATAATGCATTGTGCCTCACACCTGGAAAATTACGAACGTTCTCCGGGCATTTAGGCAAATTTTTTCAAAATATACACCGATTTTTTTAAATAACGGGTGTTTCATAAACATATCAGCAGATTTTTATGTAATACCATGCTATCTCGTTGTCGACATTGGTTCCGTGCTGACTTCTCAAAACATTTACCGTTCATTGAATTCACCCACGGCATCGCAACAGTACTTAATCTTCGTGCCCAGACCGATGTGATATTTATAGATTATGAGAAAGCATCTGACACTTTCTTCATAACCAGCTTCTCTTTAAACTGCGCTGGGGCTGATGGAACTTGTCAGAATAAGGCAAGGAGAGTCTAGAGGAGGTAAAGTTGACTCCCTCGGTGCAACAGTAAGGGGAACAAATACAACGAGCAGCAACACCGCATGTGATAATTATTTCATGGGGCAACAATTGGGGATCGGGAGTAGCATTCAATGCAGTATTCGTAGCGCACCCATCAGTTATCAAAGGCTGGGGGCCAATTCCTCTACGTGAAATACAGCCATAAGGGTGAATGATAACGTCCACGTGTACCATCTCGGCGAAACGAACGGCGATGATTTGTTCTCCAGACGGCACACAGTCTCGGCCTGTTACGAAACGGCTATGCGCATTGCCTGTAGAACGGCACTGCTGACTTATGTCGGTTAGGGAAAGGAGACGCTGGTGACAACTAATAGGCGCCGAGGCAGACTACAAGACATCCCAACCCGTATAAGTTTGTGAGTGTGCTCACGTAGCACCGCACATACCATGTGATGACGGATGTCATCCATAGAGACACCCACTGTACATTGCGCGATCGCGCGAATTATGTCTGTGTTTGCTGCACGCACAGAAGCGCCGCAATACGGCGTGGTCATTTTTCGTTGACAAGATCATAAACCAGCACGCAATTATAGAAATGGCGGCACCAGTGTCAAGAGAGCTTCGACACGAGTAACTTCCACAAACACTTATAATAGATTTGACCGGCGCGCTGCAGCAATTACAGGCAGTCCAATCGATGCAGTTTTCATTGCTAAAACTGCAGCGTGGAGTTTTACTGAGCGCAAGTTAGGGGCCTGTAAGGCGGGCCTAAGTGGGGACACTGAGCGGTGGCGTGGTGAGCGGCGCCGAGATGAGGTGGGAGGCATATCTGCTGTGTAGGGGGAGGAGGACGGGGTAGAAGGTGGGTATATCATCCGCTGGCAATTAAGCATAGCGGGACGGCTATCGGAACGTTCTCCAGGAGCGAAACCGCGCTCCTCGTCCTGTTCGCGCCATCGGCAGAAAGGGCCGATTTGCCCTCGGTATACTGCAGGGTAGGAAGGTTGAGCACAAACCTGCATGACACTGAAGCCACGGGTGTGCTTACGGGTAATGTTGCCCCAGGCGTGGTCGTAAGTGGAGACATCACAGCGATGTCTGCTTATTGAAACTTGTACTCGTTTGGCTTTTTCGGGTGACCGCTTTTCCCCATCTAAAAATGTTATCGCTCAGCGCGGGTCAGCGCCTGCACGTATCGGAAGTTTCTTGAACGTAATCGATGGTTCATTTTGCTGTCTATGGTCACCGAACCCTGCGTCACGTGATTTCATGTATGCGCGACGCGAATGATGTAGAACTTTCTGGAATACACGCGGGCACCAGCGATTACTCTGGAACGTTGGATGACTGATGTATAAAAGCCGATACGCTTAACCCGATGATCACAATTTCGACGATCGCCGACTTTGTTGGCCGCTGTCGCCATTCTTTGGGTGTAACGTGTTTTTGAGGGCACAAGTTCGTCCAATAAAACGCTAGTTTCGTCATTCCCAGTTTTGCTGCTTTCTTCACTGTCACCCCTACGTGAAAATATGTTGTTACAGTTGGAGCGCCGGTAGCGTCAGAACACATGTCACGGGGAGTAGATGCGAGCTCTTTAATAAGTGCACGCAAGCCGGTCGCCGAAAGGGAGGTGGCGGTTCCAGAAGCACAGGAAGAACATTGCGCGTGTAGTTCTTCAGGTATGATGGTACGGATCAAAGTGGGCAGGCCCGTAGTCTCAGGGAGACCACCATCATACGCATCTGCGTGAACGCGAAGGAATTGCTGTTTCTCAATGCCCTTGCACATGGTGATGACATCTGGCAGCATGGTAGGGTTCTGTGTAGCCAGGACGTTGAAGCCAATAGTTTTGATTTCCTTGATGATCTGACGGAGGATCGGCAGGGTAGTAGGGTTCTGCGTAGCCAGGGCGTTGAAGCCAATAGTTTTGATTCCCTTGGTGATGTGACGGAGGATCTGTCGGGTTGTATGTAGCCAGGGTGTTGAAGCCAAAGATTTTTCTTCCCTTGATGATGTGACGGAGGCGGTCACTTTCGGACATGGTGGAGTTGACACGCCTGTATAGGGCCAGGACATCTTGAATGCAAATTTATACGATTCTCCAGAAAATTGGACACGGTGGACAAGCTTCTTTTTCACGATTTAATTGCGAATAGCAGGAACACCAAAATAGCACGAAACTTCTGAGCGAATGCGGTCTAGACAGGTAAGTAGGCCCCCTTGTACAGGAACCAACGTTCAGCGAAGCCAGAGCGGTAGACGGGTACGTTGCGACATTTATTGGATTTATTCCAGCTATTTAGTCGCCGACTCCGTCGTAGTTCACGAGCCAGTCTTGGACGGCTTCACCGCGTAAGCCTGAATACTTGGGGGTCACTCTGACGGCTGCTGATAGTCCAGATGGAAGAAGACTGGGCAGAGACGGCGGCGTTAGTTGTACACAATGTGTCTTGGCTGGACAGTGCAGCTGCGGTGATGCGACCACCCAGGGAGGAACCGTGAGACGACTTGGGGAACGAGCATCAGTCTCCAACACTCCTGGGGAACTTCTTTAGGCTCGAAGATTCCGCACCACGACGAAAAAGAAGTCGCGGCTCAGATTATGATATGTACAGATATGGTGATGATTCGATGATGATATATGTACAGGTGAGGAAGATGAGATGCGAATTTTGTGCTCACAATAATAACGACGCGACAAAACCAATCAGTAAAGCAATGTCGAACTTCGCTTGCATTCTGACGACTGTGTGTTTTAGGCCACCATTAATAAGGTTGAAGAGTAGATCGTGCTTAACAACGTTTTTGCTTCGCTTCCCAACTGGAGTGATGTCTGGCAAGCGTCATTTTATATAAAAAACAGTGTCGATAACTATCACTAACAAAAAAATAGCCTTCTAACCTCTTTTTCACTAGCGGCTTCTTTGCAGACACGCCTACGTTTATTGCAACGGAGTTGAAAGATGCCGCTCTTATCTGTTAAAAAGCACTTCGAAAGGTCGGCTACCTACAACGCACGCTAGAAAATTTCGCTAAAAAGTGTAAACTCACGGCCTAAATAAAACTACTTTCACCTATCTTTGAATATGGTTCTACAATTTGGTCTCCCAACCATTATTAGGACATCTATAAGCTTCCACACAAATTTCTTCGCAAAAATAAAATCACTGACAATAACAATGCTTCCTAATGCGAAATTTGAGCGCATCCCTAAACATGTTTTCATTTCGTGATATATTGGCTGCCGCGGACTATCAGTCAGCAGCGGCACGTTCCTAATGGAGCAATGTGTGGTGCAACTGCCTCGCTAATCGCAATATCGCGAGAACCAGCGCATGGTTGAAGTTTAGGTGCGATTCGCGGCAGCCGCCGCATACAGACCCCCCCTCATACAGTGCTTTGTTTCCATACTGACGATGCGCGCTACTCTTGCGCAATTTTGTAGTCATCGTCCCCGCAGAGTCCGTGCTCGCGTGGCCCTACGCTTCTCACTCTTTCTCCACACCCTCCTCCTCCGCTTTCCGCCTCACGCTCTCTTCGCTATCACCATCTTTCATCTCGCGCTGCGCTCCGCGTACGCTTTATTCCTTCCCTGTACTCGTTCGCTCGGTTACGAGGTACGACATCAACGCTGGCGCTGGTCGCAGGAATGGGCACGTAAGAGCTGCGCTGTAAAATGCAATATGATCCATATATGGCAGGCATGATTGCCATTTCTAACCACCCTCGGTATCCCAGCTATTATCACTTCAGTCACTGGCTCAAAGACACACGTCTGAACGCCTGATCATGCCTCACGCGATTGTTAATTCATCTGTTCACATCGACGTGGGTATATATTTTGCCACCAACTTTGAGCGTAGAAACAGGAGCCCAGAATGTTAAAATATTGTCACGTTGCGTTTATAGTGAAATACCACATTGGTCCAACGTAAGTCACGAACCTAACTGTCTATTGTGAACCTGTAGTCAGCAAAAGTAAACCCGGCGCAATAGTAGCGGCGAGCACGCTCGTTGATAGCCGAAACTCTTACCTGTGGGCGAAACGTCTCGGCTTTTATACAGGACTTGTCCCAGGTTCGCGGCTGATTGTTGATGCCAGAAAATAATACACAATTTGTGTCGAGTAGACAATATGATTTCGCGACCTTCAATAACAAAGTACAATGGATGGAACGACGATAACAATTGGAAAACTTCAGTTACATCAAGTCATAACCTTGAACAATTGTTAGCCAATGAAAAAAAATTCTACGACACTTAATTTCGCCTTCAAAGGACCCCTCTGGCCATTTTGAGCTGGCAAGCACAGCGCATACAATACGCGCTACAATGACAATACACTCATCAAGAGAGTCACCAACCGACAGAGAGGCCTACGCTAAGACAATATCGTCCGGTTGGTGCACGCCTTCGTTCTCTGTCGCTGTGCCTACGTCGTTGCAATGCACGAATGGCAGAATAAGGCGGAGAGGGACAAACTCAATCCGCTCCTGAGAAAGGGGTTAAGAGAGCCAAGGAGTTACCCATATATGTGGAAACCGAGTCTCATGCAGTTGGGCATGGGCAACAGTCTAGAAGAGATTGTCGAGGCGCTGGAGAGAACTCAATACATCATACTCTCCATCACGTAGTTCGAAAGACAAATTCTGAACAGGGTAGGCATCTCAGGCGCCACAGCTCAAGGTAAGCACTGTGAGATGCAGAGGAAGTTGAGGGACTGCATCATGTTCATCCAAGTCCCGAGGAACGCACACCCAGCCCACGCCATGGGCACAAGGCGAGCTAGAGCTAAATTCCTGCTCGAGAAAGCCAGGGAACGAGCAGAAGAAAGCACTTTCGTCGACACCGCGTTCTGACCCAGCAGGCGAGCGTTCCCCGTGGTCTTTCTGGATGGTAGAGGAAACGTCACGAATTCTGCGTCTCTATATACAACAGATCCAGAGACAGCCGAACAGGCAGCCATAGCCCTGGTAATCCTTAAGGGCAAGAGAACCCGATTACACAATGACTCAAGGGCCGCAGTGAGAGCCTTTGCCAAGGGCATCGTTTCCAGAAAGGCCCTGGCGATCCTGCGTGGCAAGGAAGTTAAGCCGTACGCAATCATATGGTATCCCGCACACATGGGAGAATTTGACCGAGCCCAACTCAACGAGTAAGCTCATGACGCTGCGTGATAGCTTGCAGACCGCGTGGCGCCAGGGCAGCCAGGCTTGGAGGTTACGCACTGCAGGGACCATCTTCTCTCATACAACGAACTCCCGAAGCACCTTTACTTGGCGTGCCGGTCATATCCCCCACCTCAGATAACGCCAAACAGACCCCAAGCTCTCACCCCGAGGCTCTTGCGGACGGGAACCTATCCCAATCCCTTACTATTAAGCAAAATATTTCCCGGAGCCTTGGCTTCATACACTTGCCCGTGATGCGGTAACGTAGCCGACTTATACCATGTGCTCTGGCAGTGCTCCTCGTTAAGTCGGAGCCGCATGGCGCGATTTCAGGCGCGACTGATGCGCGGATGGTGGAATGCGCGCGTGATTTTGACGTGTGCCCTGCATGACCCGTCACGAAATCACGCCGCCACGTGCTGTTGCTCGGAGTAGAAAAAAAAAACGCGCCGCGCGGCGCGTCCGCCAACCAGAGTTCAGGTAAGTCACCTGGTATTTGGTCAAGTGGCATTTGGCTTTTTGGTTTTGCCACCAGATGGCCCTGCTCTCGGCGCATCTCAATGATAACAGCGAACAGACAATGGAGACACATGGCCAGGAAATACCTCGGGTAACAGAATATTGACACGTGTACTTATCTTTATCGGGCGACCACGTTTCGCCGCTTAAGAAATGTTATCGCACTGCACGGGACGCGCTTCCTTGTATCCGAAGTTTCTGGAAAGTTATCGATGCTTCTATCCGCTGTCTGTTGTCGCCGAACCTTGTGTTATCTGATTTCATCGCCTTACGCGAATTGTGTAGAACTTTGTGGGGGGCACGCGGGTCCCAACGATTAGTCTGGAACATTCGACGACTGCTGTATAAAAGCCGATGCGCTTGACCCGCTCAGATTTTCGACGATCGCCGAGTGTGTTCGCCGCTACAGTTGTTCTTTCAGTGTAGCCTATTTTCGAGGTGGCACGTTCGCCCAATAAAAGGCTCGTTTCGTTTACCACAGTTTTGCTGCCTTCTTAACCGTCACTACCACGTGACATCTGGTGGAGGTGCTAGTGCGTTCATGTACTGCGGCTTCCTGCGCACCTTCACAAGCGTCGGGCGCAAAGAAAGGGCCGAAGCCAGGCTGGACGCCCGAGTACCGCTACCTAACGAGAACGTTGCCATCCTCACGGAAGAAACGAACCGTTTGTTCCGCCACGCCGACCCAGATATGCCCGAGGAGAAGAAAGACTGCCTTCTCATGCGGGGTGCGAAGGAAGAACTTTTTGGCGCAATGATACGAAGCCCACCGAAGACCGTAGATGAGTTCCTTCGCGAGGCTACCAGCATCGAGAAGACACTCGAAATGCGGAACCGGCAATTCAACCGCCGTACAAACACTACCCACTACGCAGGAATTCAATCACTGGCCACGGACGATCTGTGCGAGACCATCAAGGCCATTGTGCGCGAAGAGCTGCACAAGGTCTTGCCTTCGTCGCAGCCTCAAGTGGCCTCGATCACCGACATCGTGAAAGAAGAGGTGCACCGATCGCTTGGAGTTGCTGAGGTGCAACCAGAATCACCGCAGCCCCAGCCGGAAGCGATGACCTACGCCGCCGTCGCCCGCCGTCAAGACCCCCCTGCACGACCGCGCCAGGGCCCTTTAACGCCACAATTACGTCATCCACCGCCGCCGCCGTCAGCACGCCCGCCCGTCGCCCAGCGCCGCTACGCGAGGAAGACGGCCATTTGGCGCGCTCCTGACCACCGCCCGCTCTGCTGTCACTGCGGAGAAGTGGATCACGTCAACCGCCGATGCCCATACAGGGAGATGGGACTGCGAGGGTTCGCCGTTAACGCACGCGCCACGACCGCAGATTGGCGAACGATTTCGCGATATCGCCGACTACCGCGCCACCACTCAGTGGAGGCCTCGACGACCGTCACTGTCGCCGTCACCCGGCCGATACCTGTCGCCGCAGCGCCGACCATACAATGGCCCAGCCCGCGGCCGGTCAGCGATCCCGCATCCGGAAAACTAAAAGCAGCAGCCGATGGAGGTGCGGTTGCTGTTCGTCGAACTGATGAAGATCCTCCACCACCGACGAAAACACCGAAGAAACTACCTCGACAACATAACGACACGCACCGTCCCGACGAAGTACGGAAGCAAAGAATACGACGATGAAAGACGACCTGACGACGTCACATACCAGCCACAAGTCAACGCGACGCAACCGTGATCCCACGCCAAGACCAAACTGTAACGCAAGACAAAGAACCACCGACCTCGACGTGCTTCTCGACGGCCACGCAGTCACCGCCTTAGTCGACGCAGGGGTTGATTACTCCGTCATGAGTGGACACATCGCCGCCCAGTTGAAGAAAGTAAAAACTGCATGGGAAGGCCCTCAAATTCGGACCACTGGAGGACACCTCATCACGCCGAATGGAATCTGCATGTCAAGAATTTCCGTTCATGACCGGATTTACCCCAAGGTAAATGTACCTGGTAGCGAAGCTTCCATAGGAGCCCATACGTTCAAAACATGGCGGTCCATCGGCGGTCCATGGGGCTTAGCGCCATCTGTATGTGGTGGGAACACTTCCGGCGGAAGAAAAAATAATGTGACGCCATGTCCGTTAAAAGCAGAAGTGACGTCATTTTGTTTTCGAAGGCGCGAAATTTGTTTTGTTGTTCTTCCTTTGGAGCTATATATTCAAATGCCCTGCCATTCGACTGGATGGGCGTTTCGAGCTTTCAGCGTGGAAAGCGATGCAGGAAAAGGCCAGCCGTACGGTTGTCGAATTCGCATCCCTGCATAGAACATACTTTCTTTGGAGGCGGACGAGAGCTTTAGGTGTAGAATGCTGATCCTATTGTTGGATGCCAAGCCCGTCGGCCAGCGCGGTCGCACGAAAACAACTACACAATTATCTGGCAGTCGTAACTCACTACATTTGACTGAACAGATTAAGAAGCAATGAAGCTACCCACGTCACCAAATTCAGACAAACTTTGACAAGCAAGAAAGCACAAACTGTGAGGGGGGCGTATTTCAACAGGTGATACGAGTGCGCCTTTCTGCCCATTTCAAGACGTGCGTTGCATTGCGAGTGATAGTGGCGTCAACGCCCCCTGTAGCGATGGGCGCTTAAGAGAAATGAATTTATTATTAATAATAAAATTAAACTTGTATTTTCTTAACTCGTCAAGAATGTATAAAATTGTCTAGGAATTTTATTTTCGTTGAATGAATCTAACTGTGTCTCATTTGAATTAAAAAACGCGTTTTTCTTTCCCAATGTTTGTTCCCTCCAAACATAGTCGCGCTTCAATCGCTGCTCCCATAACCCCCCATGCTGATGTCGGTGACAATCTGTACTAAACCGCTTTTCGCCCGAAGCTTCGCGACCTATTTGGATCGACCTTGTTTACCCTGCCACATTCGTTATCCTCCAACAGCGTTCACGAGACGTCCTTCTCGGCATGGACTTCCTGAACCAATACGGCGCAATTATCGACATGAAATCGAAGTCGATAACGCTGTCAGGAGATGGAGCGATACCGCCGGAGAGGTCTCGTAGTCACTATACCTTAAGCGTGCTCGAAAGTCAAGTCAGCAACCCGCCTGGCTCCAGCATCGTCATTTCCGTCGGCACCAAAATACGTGCCGACGTAGAAGGCGTCATCGAGGGTGACCAACGTCTACTGCTCGACTGTGAAATTTGCGTCGCAGGAGGGATCGCTCGACTGCACGGAAGGAGAACTGAAGTGTTGCTGACAAACTTCAGTCAGGAGTTCAAGCACATCAACAAGGCCATGACGATCGCGTACATCGAGGAAATTGTAGAAACAATTATTGCGTTTGTCCTCTCGGATACCGCCGTATCTACCCCGACGACCATGGTTCCCGAACCAGACTGCAACTTTAATCAAAGTCTCCCCATGATTAAGCAAGAACAGCTCAGAAGTCTTCTCCGACGATACAAAGGCTGCTTCTTGACGGCATCAAGGATTCGACAGACACCAGTCGCAAGCATCGCATAATCACCGAGGAGTGCGCTCGACCACTCCGCCAGAGCCCTTACCGAGTTGCGCCACGAGAACGTGAAGCTATAAGAGAACAAGTCGACGAAATGCTGCGCGACGACATCATCCAGCCGTCGAAAAGCCCGTGGGCATCCCCTGTTGTCTTGGTGAAGAGAAGGACGGAACCTTACGTTTCTGCGTCCATTGTCGTCGGCTGAACAAGATCACAAAGAAGGACGTATACTCCCTACCACGGATGGACGACGCTTTAGGTCGGCTCTGCAACGCAAAACACTTCTCGTCGATGGACCTCAAGTCTGGCTACTGGCAAATAGACGGCGACGACAGAGATCGCGAAACGACCGCCTTCATCACGCCAGACGGCCTCTACGAGTTCAAGCTCATGGCATTCGGACTATGCTCGGCACCTGCAACGTTCCAGCGCGTCATAGACACGGTGTTAGCAGGATTGAAGTGGCAGACCTGTCTTGTTTACTTGGATGACGTCGTCGCCTTCGCCGGAAATTTCGACGATGAACGATGACCTTAGGCGGCTAGCAACAGTACTAGAGGTCATCAAGTCATCAGGGTTCACTCTGAAGCCAGGAAAGTGCCGCTTCGCTTACGATGAACTTCTGTTCCTAGGCCACGTCATCAGCAAGTCTGGTGCCCACCCAGACCAGCAGAATACAGCTGCCATCGCAAAGTTCCCGCAGCCAATCGACAAGAAGGCAGTGCGTAGATTCCTTGGCATGTGTGCCTACTATAGGCGCTTTGTCAAAGACTTTTCACGCATCGCTGAGCCGCTGACACAGCTAACTAAATGTTACGTCGAGTTCAAGTGGGAAAGGCCGCAGGCCGACGCGTTTCAAGAACTCAAACAGCGCATGCAGTCGCCGCCCGTACTTGCGCACTACGACGAGGTTGCCGATACCGAAATCCACATTGACCCCAGTAGCCTAGGCCTCGGTGCTGTCCTAGTCCAGAGAAAAGATGGACATGAACACGTGATAGCATACGCAAGCCGGTCGTTGTCAAAAGCAGAAGGCAATTATTCTCCAAACGAAAAGGAATGCCTCGCCATCGTTTGGGCTACAACAAAATTTCGCCCTTACCTATATGGCAGGCCATTCGAAGTCATCAGCGACCATCACGCCTTGTGTTGGCTAGCGAATTTAAAGGATCCTTCAGGACGACTGCCGCGGTGGAGCCTAAGACTGCAGGAATATGATATCACTGTAACCTAGAAGTCCGGACGAAAACACTCTGATACGGATTGCCTATCACGCGCCCCCATTGACTCGCCGCCTCAAAATGACAAAGATGATCACGCCTTCCTTGGCATTTTAAGCGCGGAGTTAAAAAACGTCGTCGAGTATTTGGAATGGCACACCGACCTTGTTGCTAAGGCATTTAAGCGAGGATTGTCTTCGTTCTCGCTTCAAAACAACCAACTCATAAAGAAGAACTTATAAGCAGTGCGTGCCAACTACCTTCTAGTTGGCCCGTCAGGACTGCGTCCAGTAGTATTGCACGGCCTACATGACGATTCTACCACTGGACACCTCGGATTTTCCCGGACACTATCGAGGATACAGGAAAAGTATTATTGGCAGCGCCTGACCGCCGATGTCGCCCGTTATATCAGAACATGCCGAGACTGTCAGCGACGCAAGACACCACCGACAAGGCCAGCGGGATTACTACAGCCGATCAAACCTTCTTACCGACCATTCCAGCAGATTGGGATGGACTTGTTGGGACCTTTTCCGACGTCAACAACCGGAAATAAGTGGATCGTCGTGGCAACGGACCACCTCAGCCGCTTCGCTGAAACTAAAGCACTGCCGAAAGGTAGCGCAGCTGAAGTGGCGAAATTCTTTGTCGAAAACATCCTGCTGCGACATGGCGCCCCAGCAGTCCTCATTACCGACAGACGAACGGCCTTTACAGCGGAGCTCACCCAAGCCATTCTGAAATACATTCAGACAAGGCCCAGGAGGACAACGGCCGGCCACCCACAGACGAATGGTCTTACGGAGCGCCTGAATAAGACCCTCGCCGACATGCTTGCAACGTACGTCGACGTCGAACACAAGACCTGGGAAGCCCTCCTGCTAGTGGCGTAGCGAAAGGGGGGGGGGGCCGGGTGCAAGGGGCCAGTGGTGGGGGGGGGGGGTTTCATATATGCCTGAAGACACCCCTCTTTCCGCCGGTTTGAGTGGGCGCAAATTGCAAAGAATGCTCCGGTATCCAGTAGCCCGAGCTCATGTACCCGATTCGTTGCGCCGCAGAATTGTCGGCTGCAGCTCCGTCAACACCCCACGAAATATATGCACGAATGTACGGGCTAAAAAAATTTCATTCGCGAGATGGTCGCTAAACTACTCGCCTTAGCGGAACGTTTCACGTGGGGAGCGCTCGTGCTGTGCGTTCATGCTGGGAGCAGGAGTCGCTAAACATACAGTGAGGCGCTGTAAGGCGTTGGGGCTCTTGAGTCCCTCTTCCGTTCAGAACGCGCAGCGAAGACGAACAATGACAGCAGCAAGAGGGCGTTCAACCAATGCGCCCTGAGCTCGTGTTTACGATGAAGAGTTCGTTGAGAGCGACGTTGCATAAGTGCGGCCATCAGAAGTCATCAATGGGATTCTCTGGGTCGTCTTCAGACTCGGTTCGGCCAAAGAGTTTGGCGGCGTATGACTCGACAGGCTGTAGTCGCGGGCACGCCGCGATGTTCGGCTCGCTTTTACTTCCCCTCGCCCGCTCGCTCCTAGAAGCCGCTGCGAAACCTGCCGTTATGTATCACGCTTTCCTTCTTACCCACGAAAGGTTAAGCAAACTGTTGTTGTTGCGTGACTTCATGTCAGAAGTACAGTGTCTGTATCAGCTGCACAGAAATTTACAAAAAAAAAAGGGAATTTTGTAAGGATATTTCCCGATCGAGATTCTATGAAGATATGTGTTTTTGTGATTACTATGAACTCGATTGCGCGAAAAATATGGCAGATAAGTTAGAACCGCCCATCTCCTTAATATTACCCTTAATCAGTACTTATAGAGGAAGCACTTCAATTCGAGAATTTAGGACTCGAAGTCATATTATTACCTCAACAAAAAATTCTTAAACAAAATCGTTTTGGGTGCTACAACCTACCGTACTTTGGCACTGCGGGCGACGCCCAGTATAGTGCACCAGTGACATTGATCCCTCAATCCTCTCCATTGCGATTGCAGACCAACAGTAGTGCATTCTTTCGCTGGCAGGGGCTTCATCGCGGCCTTTTCTTTCTTTTTTTATGGTGACTACAAGAATCAACGCGAAGCGTGCTCTATTCTGTTCTCAATCTTTTGGTGGTACCACAGCTCGGATAGTCACGTTTGTCCGTATAGCAACAAATAAAAAGTTTTCATTGATCCCAATGAAGAGAACTCGTAATTGTCATAGAATTGGCGCCCGCGCAGTAGGAAGGCAGGTGGCGTTTTCCGTTTTTCTAATATGGTGGGGAGATCAGCGTCACTGACACACAATTTAATTTTCGTTTTCGTTCAGGGCTGCCCACAGCCAAAATACTGCACCCCATAGAGTGCCTACGAGGATTATTGTGAAGTTGCTGTTGGGCAAGATATGAAGGTCGGCCTTCAGTTTTGAAAATGCTATGCTGCCGCTAAAATTGGTAATTAAAGCGTTATAAAGATATTTTTTGTTACTTGTGACGTGAGCTATATTTGCCACGATGCCGCATGCGTATTGTCTGCCAAGCCTTACAGTCTGACAAAAGATGCACACTTGCGCTTATCACAAGTTATCAATGCAGCACCCTGTGTTATTTGGCGCAGAAAAAAAAACAGCATGCATACCTGCTCCATTCGCCATACCTGGGAAAGAAAGGGAAGGAGCGGGGGACCCGCGGGACGTGCGCGGTATCCAAAGCGGCTGTATTGGTGCTGAAACCCGGAAATTGTCGATATCCTCGCCTTCCTCGACTACACCTGGCAGGCAGGGGGGGTGACAGAAGATCTATGGGCCCCGGGTGCCAGATGACCTAGCTACGCCTCTGCGTCCTGCCCTACGTAACATTCGCTTACAACACGGTGGGGCAAGAAACAACACAGATCACCCCGTTTAAGCTGGTTTGCGGCAGGAACCCGATGACCACGCTCTACGTCATGCTGCCGCACGTCACTGACGAGGAGAGTCTTGACGTCGCTACCTATCTCCAGCGCGCCGATGAAGCCCGACAGCTCGCCCGCCTGCGGATCAAGAACCAGCAGAGGACCGACAGCCGACTGTACAACCTCCGACGACGCTTCGTCGAGTACCAGCCCCGCGACCGTGTTTGGGTATGGACCCCGATACGCCGACGAGGACTCAGTGAGAAACTACTGCGACGCTATTTCGGACCCTACAAGGTCATCCGACGTATTGGCGCACTGGACTATGAGGTCGTGCCACACGGCATTTCGCATTCACAGCGGCGCCGCGCACGATCTGAAGTGGTCCACCTGGTGCACATTAAACCCTTTAACGGAAGCTGACGAACTTCCTTATTTTGTTGTTTTCTTTGCTACGAGTGCTTTTCTTTATTAATTTGGTTTGTTTGCACCATCGGGTCGATGTTTTTTAAGAGGGGGGTATTGTTAGATACGGGGCCGTTTCCTCAGCCTACTTCGATTTCACCAAGACCACATCGAATCACACCACAGCTAATTAAGCAACGCAGAAGCACGGATACCACATTCCTGGGGCGCGCACGTGCAAACAAGTTGGCGGCCCCCACTTCGTGTGCCGGAGGTGGAGCTATTCACTGCTTGACTCTTCCCGAAAGTGAAGCGAGAGCGTGGCGCTGTTCCAGATAACGTGAGTCCCGAAGCAAGACGGCTGTAATGCACCGCGAAGGCCTGGCAGCATCGCCCCCACCTGGCTATTGTGACGGCGCATTGCAAGTCAGCAAGGCAAGACCGCAGGGAGAAGTAAGCCCTCGGACAATTGGGGACCCAGCGGCGACTCTCTTCGCCGGGTATGACACCATCGCACGGGCGCCTACCATTGGCTGAAAATGACGACACTTGAACGGGCTCGCCGATTGGCTGAAAATGGCGTCATCTGAGTGGGCTCGCCCATCGTCCGAACGTGACCTGTCTTCGAGACACCGAAGGGCTTAAAAGCTCCAGACCGCGAGCAGCAAGAGAGCATTCCTAGAGCATTCCTTGATTCATCTCTTTCGAGCTTCTTGCCACGGGCCACAGCGTCCGAGTTGCTGCCGGCCCACAATGACATTTAGGACTGATAATACACGCTCACTGTAAATAATGTAAATAAACCTCCCAAGTTTTTCATCCCGAAGTCCTCCTCAACTCCTACAGTATTGACACGCGTACTTATCTTTATCGGGCGACCACGTCTCGCCGCCTAAAGGGCCGTTTATAGTCCGACGTAACGCACGCGCGCGCGCACGCTACGTCACGTCGGCGAAAACGACACCTCTATTGGCGGCGAGGAGTTACGGAGTCGCCATCTATCGGAAGCGCCTCGCTGGCGTAGTATGAGGGATCCCGTGGCGCGCTCCTCATAGGTTTTGCTGTCAGCGCTCACTGAAAACACCACGCGCGAGCTCTCCCGGACATTTCTGTAATAAGGCCCGTTTATAGTCCGACGTTATCGGCGCGCGGGCGAGCATCGTTCGCGGTCAGTCACGCTACGTCGGTTGCGCTGCGCCAGCCGAGATGCCATCCACTCTACACTTCAACGCGCGCGCCGTAGGCTGCTATCTTCGGAGCATGCGCAGAAGGTTCGCCAAGTCGCGCGCCGTCCGCAAAAGCCGTCTGCGGAGTTGTGTTGGCGCCTTTTTCTTCGCGCGCAATGCATTGTGGTGCGAGAGTTCCGCCGACTTCGACGCGCGAATGGCTCCGGAGCGAAATCGGCGCCGGGCCCGTCGGGGCGCGTTGGAAGCCGCCGGTTACGTTAGCTGCGCCGGTGCGCCCGACTATAGAGGTGTCGTTTTCGCCGACGTTACGTAGCGTGCGCGCGTGCGTTACGTCGGACTATAAACGGCCCTTTACGTTAGCTGCGCCGGTGCGCCCGACTATAGAGGTGTCGTTTTCGCCGACGTGACGTAGCGTGCGGGCGCGCGCGCGCGCGCGGGCGTTACGTCGGACTATAAACGGCCCTTAAGTACTTGCGAAAGGAGAGAAGTTTCTTACTGTCTAAATAATAATCTTGGACAAACTGAAAGCACACAATCGTTTACAGACGCTATCTCTTTAGCGAATACGTACAGTCAACGCCCCTGCGCGCGGTCGCCGCGATGGAGTCTCTCGAACCGGCTCCTTGCGTGTAAGGTAGGTAAACACTGAGAGCAAACTATGTGAAATATGTTCTTATAGTGTTTGTATCACTAAATGGAGCGTAATAGAACGAAGCCTCAATGCAGCGATCGCGCAGATTCGCAGCGACCGACTGCGCGTCTGCTTGCTTGTCCGCGCACGTTTTCGCACCGTGCCATGAGCTTTAGGCCGCAGAATATGAGCATTTGACAGTATACAAGCAACCATTGTTGCGTGGGCGCTATCAGAGCTGTTCAAAAATAATTTCATTGTAGCGACTTCGACGCCTACGGGGACTGTGATGTGCCGTCGCGACGATTCAATCTTTTTTTTTCTTCTAAATTCTTTGAACTTTCACTACTGTTTCTCGAGTTGCCTCAAACTGCATGTTTATCGGTGCACTTAGCGTGCAATTTCCCTCTGCTCCTTTTTTGTAATCCAGTGCATTAATTCATAGCACAAACATGACCATATGCCATGCTTTTTTTTTAATGTGCTTCTTACCGCTGCCTTTCCACTCCACTGAACTTGCCAGTATCTATAGCATCGACAAGTTCATACACCAAACCGTCATGACATTAGTCGGGCAGCGGATTCGGGCGAGCGTCTCGGTGCGCGTTTTCAGAACATCGCAGACCGGGAGCCGTAGCAGAAACTTCCTCGCGTCTGTGCTTGCTGCATACCCGAGTTGCAGCCGATGACTGTTTGCCGGTTTTATGTTTCGCGAGCCAAGCTTCACGCAGCTTCTTGTCCTGCGGCTACGTGTGAATAAGGCTGACACCGGCCTCCGTTACGTGCGTCCGGCCCTGCGGCACCGAGCAGTAGCCTACCATATTGCGCGCCTTCAAAGGCACCCACTACCTATTGTAGTGCTCACAAGCGTTGTAAAGGAGACACTCGAAGCGGGAAAATTTCGCCACTAAATGGGGACCGCAGCGTTCGAGGGAATTTAAACTCGTTTTCAGCTCCCTTCGGCGCGCCCGAAGCAGCCTACGCGGCCGCTATGTCCACGTGATCCCTCCTAGCACGTCACGCCGACGGTGGCGCCAGCTTTTCCAGTGGTGGAGCTCGAGGCCAATAGTCGGGCGCACCGGCGCAGCTAACGTAACCGGCGGCTTCCAACGCGCCCCGACGGGCCCGGCGCCGACTTGGCTCTGGAGCACGGAGGAAGGAAACTAAGGAGAGGCCCTACCCCCTCCGCGCGCTAGGAGAAAAGTGTGGCGGAAATGACGTATAGGTTCTCACTTCTTTTGCTGCTTTTTTATTTTTTTTTGCTGCATGGCCACGCCTTTTGGGCCACAATGGCGGCGTTCTGATTTTATGAGCGCTCACACGTGTTGCTCTGGTAGGTTTCGTGCCATGGCAAAGGCGCTGTGTGGGCGGGTTTGCGTTAGTCACCATGTCTTGTTGCGCTGTGTTACCTGCACCGTGCTCTGCCGGATGTAGCGCGTGCGCGCGCGCTCCGCGCGCGAAACCACGCGCAGCGCGGCGTGGTTTCGCGAACGATGTAAACAAGAAAGGAGGGTGGCACAAAAGGCGGAGCATCGCCATGAGCAACGCCAATTTCCGGCTTCACTTTTGCTTCACAAAGAGTGACGTCAGGGCCTCTCCTTAGTTTCCTTCCTCCGTGCTCTGGAGCCATTCGCGCGTCGAAGTCGGCGGAACTCTCGCACCACAATGCATTGCGCGCGAAGAAAAAGGCGCCAACACAACTCCGCAGACGGCTTTGGCGGACGGCGCGCGACTTGGCGAACCTTCTGCGCATGCTCCGAAGATAGCAGCCTACGGCGCGCGCGTTGAAGTATAGAGTGGATGGCATCTCGGCTGGCGCAGCGCAACCGACGTAGCGCGACTGACCGCGAACGACGCTCGCCCGCTCGCCTATAACGTCGGACTATAAACGGGCCTTAAGAAATGTTATCGCACTGCGCGGGATGCACCTGCAGGTATCCGAAATTTCTGGAAAGTTATCGATGCTTCTATCCGCTGTCTGTTGTCGCCGAACCTTGTGTTATGTGATTTTATCGCCTTACGCGAATCGTGCAGAACTTTGTGGAAGGCAAGCGGATCCCAACGATTAGTCTGGAACATTCGACGACTGCTGTATAAAAGCCAACGCGCTTTACCCGCTGATCAGTGTAGCCTGTTTTCGAGGGCACACGTTCGCCCAATAAAACGCTCGTTTCATTAATCAGTTTTGCTGCCTTCTTAACCGTCACTACCGCGTGACAATATCAATACCTTGGATAAACTAGGGCAATAGTAATATGAAAACACAGGAAAAATGATAACAGTGAAGGGGAAGAGAAATGCAGCCATATGAAGCACACAGCGTTATGGAGATACAACAGGTACGAGGTCCTTCGAGCTATGTGGAAAGGTGTAATGGTTCCGGGACTTACTTTTGGAAATGCCGTTGCTTGCTTAAAATCAGGGGTACAATCAGGACTCGATGGCAACCAAAAGTCAGTAGGTCGCCTCGCATTGGGCGCTCACGGGAAGAATACAAATGAAGCTGTGCAGGGTGATATGGGCTGGACTAGTTTTCAAGTGAGCAAAGCTCGCAGTAAAATAGGGTATGAAGAACGCCTGAGGAATATGGAAGAAAGTAAATGGGCTGGGAGAGTGTTCACGTATCTGCACAGGAAAAACATTGATTCACACTGGAGGAAAAGAACTAGGAAGCTTACCAGTACGTATGTAGCCTGTAGGGTGAGGTGGGCAACACACCAACAAAGACGGTCAAGGGGAAAGTCAGAGAGGCTGAAATAACCTCATAGGTGGCGGCAATGGAAAGGAAACCCGCCATGAGTAACTACTTAAGAGGAGAAAAACGAAATCAGAGAAGAAACAATTTATGATAACTCAAAGAGAAGTTTATTACATTCCGGAGCGAGATCTGGATGCCTTAGAACAAACACCTATAAAGCGACATATAAGAAGGAAAAAGAAGCATGTGCTTGCTGCGGTCAAGCTAGGGAAACTATGGAGCATGTTTTATTAGAATGTGAAGACGTCTACCCAGGGGTCGATTTAGGCACCACTGGCCTCCTTGAAGCCCTTGGGTTCAGCGGGAGCAGTGGAAAAGTAAACATGTCCGCAATAGGCATTAGTAAGAGGCGATTGGAGGATTGGTGGACGAAAAGTATGGAAACGGCAAAAAGCGCAGAAGCACAGTTAGCAATAGGGGATCAGAAAATTTGGGTGTGGGAGTTCATAGTGTTAATTTATTTTTATTTTTTTATTGCTTAACTTCGGTAGGACATTAGGCAAGATAATAGCAAGAGCTTGGTGGCGCAACTCACCATCCCGTTCTAAAGGGGATGCTCATAACATCCGTCCATCCATCCTCAACGGAACCTCTTTTGCGCAATTTCTTTTTCTCGGCAGAACTGGCGCGTGCGTCAAACAAAACATGTGCTACCATGATTTCGTTCGCGCATCGTGTTTGTAATTGACAAGGCAACCTTCAACGAGGCCCTCATAACCAAAGTGGAGAAGCGTCGCGTCCTGCGGGAAAAACATTTCGCTGTGTAATTACACGAGGGCTGTTTTTATTGTAATGTTCTGTACTTTTAAGGGCATATAATATATGCAGCAAAAAAGACAACTCACGTTCACGACGCGTGGCCACCGCCACGGCAACGCGGCGCTGGCCACAGGTCGCGTTTTTTGCCATGCGGTTTCAGCTTAAACAGCGACACGGTCAACACCAAAGAGCATTGGACCGCGGCTCTCCGTAGCCCCGAACGAGAACAACAGACATTGGCAGTCCATTGGGCCCGCGATGTGGCCGAGAGGCTAGGTCTCTCGGTCCTGATGTGGGAGCGGCCCACTTCGGGCTATGAAACTAGCGTGCAGAAGAGCGCACTCAGCAAATTTTATTCAGATCGGTTTATGTCGAAAAATCGCTGAAGTTGTTGTTTAAAAAATTTTCTTGCGCCGGAATAGCGGGAAGAGCGGAATAAACTGCGCAATAGATTTCACTGTCGAGCGGCTGTAAGGACGCGTTGCTTGCAGTCATTTGTCATTTCCAGATCTAATTGGCGAAAGCGTTTCCGCCACATCAGAGGTACTGATGATTAAAGAAATAGTGATACAAGTGCAAACAAAGAAAGAAGCACGTCGCGACGGAGGCCGCAGTGTGGCCTGCACGCACCTGACCTAATCGCCACTTCTTAAACTTGCCTAGTAAGTTTTCCGGTTGTCATATTAACCAGCACCTCAAAATTGCTTTGCCGCATTATTTTTGTTCTTTTGAAAGTTTAGACGGCATATTTGTGTGTGCTTTACACGCATTTTACTTCAACCTATTATCCCACAACATCGTTCGCATCCACTTCGAAATGCGCCTTTTCGTTAGAATTGCTGTCAAAATGCACTACGACTTCCTTCTCATTTGTGCAAGTTCCAAGCCACCACGTGTGAGGACAGGCCGTATATGAGAAAGAGCCCTGTACGTACCTTAATCACCGCGTTCTGAAGATGCATTGCGGAGCGCGGTTCCGGGAGAGCGTTCTCCTGACGGATCCGCTGCAACTCGAGGGTGAAGAACTACATTGTTCGCACGCACGTCCAGCGTAGCTTTAGACACTTCCTTAACAAAAAGACCCAGGCGTACATAGATAAAGAAGTTTTTCCTCCCAAGAAGAGCGCTGTCAGTGTGAAGTACAAATTCATTTGTTTCTATCGAAATCGAATTTAGAAGTTCGGGATGAAATCCATAACGAAAGCGAATGAAATCCGGAACACACAAGAAAGCACTTTGATCGTCTTTTCCGCTACAACTTATAAACCTCAGATTCTTTCTTGAATTATTGTGCAAGACGGTGGGGCATGGCAGCACAGTGTGAGCGTGTCCTTATTTATAGGTTGAAGAGGATTGATCGTGTCGGCGTCAAGAATTCGTTTGAGGATGCGTAATTTGTGAGGTGCAAACGGGAATGAATTGTAGTTTCTCTGTTGACGTAGATCTTTGTTATTGAATAACTCAGTATCAGTTTTTCGGTTCTGTAAGGGAGCGTATTCGAAGAATTAATGTCACTGACTTCAAGAATTCTGTTGACATGTCATTGGACAGCTCTTTACCTTTATGTCAATTGTATTTAGGCACCACTTTTATTCTTTCTACTAAGCAGCCTTTTCTGCAGCCTCGAGAGGCTTGCAATGTGTCATTTGCTGCTCCTATTTAATGTGACTTCTTCTGTTGTCTTTATTGATAGATATATGTAGCATGATTTTAATGCACAAAAAATGTTTATTGGTTTTAGGTACATTGATGATTTTTTAGGATATTCAAAAAAAGAAAACAGGTGTGCTTACATCCCTTGCGTTGATTTTAGACGCTTTCAATAATCAAAGTGAAGTCATTCTTTTTACACATTAGTTATCTGACACCAAAGGTCTGCACTTCTTGGATTTATATATTTCGTTTTGTGAATGTTTTGTATGGTGACCGTGTTACCCATGCGAATTAACACATGATTCCACATATACTGTGGTGGTGACAAGAACATTAGCTACGCTGTGCTTAGAATTGACTCTGCACAAATTGTGTAAACAGTAAATGCGGTCTCCTTTCAGTACCCAAGTGGGCTGCCTTTTCGCAGCTAGTTTGCCTTTGTCTGTCGTTTATGCTGTAGCCGATCCACAACTGGAAAATACAAGGCATGGAACACAAAGGCAGAGACCCAACATGCTAAGTTCCGGTCAGAGATTATACCCTATATGTACAAGGTGTCGCACAACCTCAGAACGCTTGCTAAGCTTCATGGAGCTTCTGTTGTCTTTTTCTTACCCCAATAGCCTTTATAAGCAGCGTTCTCAACTTTGTTGTGAAAGTAGACGACGCTATCACACACGGCATTGAGACAGCCTTCGCTAAGGGCCCCAAAGATGTGGTTTATACCATCCCCGCTTCTTGCGCTAGAATGTATATTGGTCAGACCGAATGTTGTGTGAACGACCACTTTAGGGAGCATGCGCAAGAACTAAGGAAAAAGAAAAAGGAAAAGGGGGCACATATTTTGTAGGCCCCGTTTGCTTGCGCGCCTAGTCTTTCAGAAGCAAGCATGCTAGGCAGGAGCAGTAACACTTTTTCAAGATTTGCTCTGAAGCATATTTTATGAAAAATAAGAAAGCTTTTGTCGAAGTTAACCCTATAACTCATTTTTTCACTCAAAAGATGACTTATAGTGATGTAGCCTTTGATGCATACGTGATTTCTGTGCGATAGTGCTGCATAATTATGGTGCGCTGCGTGACCAGGTGATGTGAAACCAGAAGCGCCATGCGTTAATAGTGATTAGCCTAGATGGAGTTTGCAACTTATGTGCCGGAAAAAAGCTACAGGGGAACTTGAAAAAATGGCTAGTTTAATCAAAGACAGAAGGGCTGTATTAGCCGAAATGTTTGTGACCCTTTATGCGCAATGCCTCACAACTTCAAGTGTTCCATACAGTTACAAAAATGCCAACCGTATAGTAGTTCATCAGAAGGGACATGCTAAATAATGGATAAATTATATGCCCAGTAGCTTGCTTTCAGTGTTGTATAAGACTATCACCTTAATAAATTACAGCAAAATCGGAGCAACACTTCAATCAACCAGCGGAACAGGTTCGCTTTAGAAAGGGGTATTCTAAAATTATTCTTATTACTTACGGGAAAATGCTACATCCACTGAATCTAGCAATTGCTACAGTCGTTTCTTTTGTAGCAATTGCTACCGTTGAGTGTACGTCTGATTTTCCTGTAATAGACTACTACTCTCCACCTTGCGCGCTTCCGCAGAACTATTACGTCAGTTATACTTCTTGTGTCATCGGGCAGGTAAATGAAAAATCTTCACAACAGAAGAACCTCTTCATATTGACGCGTGTACTTGTTTATCTTTTTCGGGTGAGTGCTTTTTACCGTCTAACAAATGTTATCGTTCAGCGCGGGATGCGTCCGCATGAATCGGAAGTTTCTCGAATGTTATCGATGGATCTTTCTGCTGTCTGTTGCCACCGAAGCTTACGTAATCTGACTATATGTGCGAGGCGAATTGTGTTGAACTTTCTCTAAGACATGCGGGCACCAGCGAATATTCTGAAACCTTCGAAGGCTCATGTAGAAAAGCCGACGCGCTTGACCGGCAGAAGTGATTTCGATGATCGCCGACCGTGTTCGCCGCTATCGCTGTGCTTTCAGTGTAGCTTGCTCTTGTGGGCCCAAGTTCACCGAATAAAAAGTTAGTTTCGTCATTCACAGTTTTGCCGCTGTATTATTCACCAACACTACTACGTGACAGTATTGTCGCGACCTAGTAGGAGACGGGAAAGCTGCTGTAGAGGACGCATAAAAGCACTTTAAAAGAGCAGTCAGCGTGACGTCGATGTCGTCTGTGTTTTCGCTACCTGTGCGCTACTTCCGCATTGTTTCCATGGCCTGGCACACACCCGCGGCGACCACATAGGGTGTGGCATTTGCCCCCCCCCCCCTTTTATAAAAAGCAAGCATCGTGTCAATGCAACAACCTCCGAAGGCAGTGCACAGACGATGCAAAATTGAGGTCATTAGGAAGAGTATGGCTTCTTACGAAGCACGTGCACAACCTCGGGTAGATGCCGCCGGTGTTTGGAGCAGTTATGAGTGTCGGGAACAACATAATTCACGTCGCTGATGGGGTGCAGAACTGTGTACGGCCCGAAGTATCTTCGCAGGAGCTTGTCAGATGGCACCCACCAACGAATAAGAATCCAGACCCGCACCTAGTCACCGATGTTGTGCGTGACGAGGTCTGTGCCAACTATTATAACCTCGGGCATCGTAGTCCTGTTCTTCGATTCGCTAATGCGCAAGCTGCCTGACTTCCTCTGCGCGTTGCCCAAACTCCTCGGCACCAGTCTCGACATCAGCGCACTCATGTGGCAGCATTGCGCCAACATTGTTGTCCCTTCCCGGATGTAAACGATGTCAAAAGGTGTCACGTGTGTTGTCTCTTGGCGAGCCGTATTATGAGCAAACGTAACGTAAGGTGATATCTCCTCCTAGTTCTTGTGTTCGACGTCGATGTACATACTCATCATGTCTGCCAGAGCCTTATTGAAACTTTCTGTAATGCCATTGGTATGAGGATGATAAGCCATGGTGTTTCGGTGAGTGGTACCACTTAGTCACATAACGGTATTCAGAAGTGCAGCCGTGAACGCAGCGCATTTATATTTTATGACCACTGAGAGAGCTCCATGCTATAGGACGACGGCTTCGATGAAAAATCGTGCTGCTTCGGCTGCTGTTCCGCGTTGGTAGCACCGGTTTGGGGTATGGGGTATCGAGTAAGATAAATTGTGACGACGATTGTCCATCTATTGTCGGTAGTAGACCGTGGAAATGGACCAAAAGGTCCATGCCAATTTGTTCGAATGGCACTTGCGGCATCTGAACAGGATGCAGCAGCCGAGTTGGCTTGCCAGGTAGGGCTTTGCGGCGCTGGAAATTCAGGCACGTCTGGTTGCAGCTTTTGACGACCGCCTGAAGTCTCGGCCAGTAGTTCTTTAGTCTAATTCTTGCCAATATGCGGGTGTAGCCCAAGTGACCAGCGATCGGCTTGTTGTGACAGGCATTTAGGACTTCATCGCGAGGAGATGCGGGAATGGCGAGTAGGTAGCCGCTGCCACTAGGTGAAAGTTTCTTTTTATAAAGAACGTCGTGGCCCAAGCAAAATGAAGGCTGCCCTCTGGCGAATAACCTCGGCAGGCTGCTTGTTCTTCCCTCTAAATAATCGATAAGAGGAACCAGTTCTGCGCCCTCGTGTTGCTGGCGTGAAGCGTCGAGGATATCTATCCTGCCTAGGAAAGCCGCGTCGTCATCGGTCGTGCACTGCAGTCTCAACAGGAAACCGAGAAAGGCAGTCGGCTTCGGTTTGCCGTTTCCCCGGTTTGTGTAGCCGACTCCTGGACCCAAAGACTCCAGTGCACAAACCGACAAGCTGGATCTTTTAAATTTGCAAGCCAGCAAAGTGCATGGTGATCACTGACAACGGTGAAACAGCGACCGTACAAATATGCGCGAAAGTTCAGGATGGCCCACACATACCAGTGCGAGAAATTCTTTTCCTGTAGTGGAGTAAGTAGCCCTCGTTCCTTATAGCGTGCTGCTGGCATAAGCAATCACCATTTTGGTGCCATCCTGCCGCTGTACAAGCACTGCGCCAACGCCAATATTACTCGCGTTGGCCTGAAGAATCTTCGGGGCGTCTTCATCAAAGTGTACGAGCGCAGGAGGCGTCTGCAGCCGTTCTCGGAGGTCGTGAAATGCCTGTTTCTGGCCTTCGCCTTACACCAAGAGGACATTTTCTCTGGTGAGCAGTGTAGAGGGCCATACGATGCGCGAAAACTCGGCAATAAACTGACGGTAGTAGGCGCAAAGGCCAAGAAAACGTTGCGGGCACAGAGAACAAACCAAAGGGAAGCACCTGAAATTCATAAAGTCCCTCGAGCGTCACAAAAGCGGTCTTCTCACGGTCTCTCTCATCAGCTTCGATTTGCCGGTAGCCGCTTTTCAAGTCCATCGACGAAAAGTAACATGCGTTTCATGGCCTGTCCAGTGAATCATCAATATGCGGTAGCGGAAGAACGTCTTTATTTGTGATTTGGTTGAGTTTTCGATAGTCGACGCAGAAACGCAGATTACCGCCCTTCTTTTTCACCAATACGACAAGCGATGTCCAACGACTCTTGGATGGCCGAATAACCCTGTCCTCAAGCATCGTCTTCATTTGTGTTTGTATCGCCTCGCGCTCTTTCGGCGCTACACGATAAGGATTCTGCCGAATTGGTCTTGCGTCGGCTTCGTTGACAATGCAATGCTTGATGAGCGGAGTCTGGTCAATTCGTGATGTATACGAGAAGCAGCTCTTAAACTCATCGATGAGCTCAAGAAGGTTGTTGCATTCGATGAGCGATAAGGTGAGAATGACATCAAACACCGGGGCAGGTATAGGCACGGTAGACGCCGCGGGCTGCACTAAGAGGCAGTCGTGTATTGGGGTAAATTCGTCGAAGTAAGCAACAGCCGTGCTTTTATTGATGCGTCGACGTTCCCTGCTAAAATTCGTCAGTAGGAATTCAGCATGTCCGTCGAGTACATTAATGACGGCACTGGCGATGGAAACGCCTTGATTCAGTACCAGTGCATCGATGTGTTCAGCGACTCAGGTCCCGTTGTGTAAGTTCTCGCAGATTACAGGCACGAGGGAACAGCTTCGCGGCGGAAGCATGAAGTCGTCGGTGATACGTAAGCGGGGTCGCTGGTGTTCCGCGGGGTCGACGTCGTCTGAGCTCGTTGAAAATGTAACGACGAGGTCACGGACATTAATCAGTGCACCATACTCACTCAAGGGGCAGCGGTGGCGTAGAGGTAGAACACCCGCCTCGCGTGCAAGAGGTCCGTGGTTCGAATCCCGGTGCCGGCAATTTTCCACCGGATTAAAAACAAAAAAAATCCGCCTGTTGATAAAATTGCCTAAACAGGACAGGAGTGTGGCCTGATCCCGGTGACCAGAACCGGCAACGCACTCCCTCACCAGAGCACGATTGGCCACCCTGGTGCAGTACTTGGCCACAACCTCCTATATGAACAACACAATCAAACCCCGGCCCTCAGTCCCCAGCAGCTGCGAAGCAACTGACTACGGCGGCGATAAGACCTGCGACGCTGCAGAGGGTGCTAAGAATCACTGGCTCCGGACAGGCCGCCATTGGAATATGAACCTGGCAACGTTTAACGCTAGAACGTTATCTAGTGAGGCGAGTCTATCAGTGCTATTGGAGCAATTAGAGGGCAGTAAATGGGATATAATAGGGCTCAGCGAAGTTAGGAGGCCAAAAGAAGCATATACAGTGCTAAAAAGCGGGCACGTCCTGTGCTACCGGGGCTTAGCAGAGAGAAGGGAACTAGGCGTCGGATTCCTGATTAATAAGAATATAGCTGGTAACATACAGGAATTGTATAGCATTAACGAGAGGGTGGCAGGTCTTGTTGTGAAACTTAATAAGAGGTACAAAATGAAGATTGTGCAGGTCTACGCCCCTACATCCAGTCATGATCACCAAGAAGTCGAAAGCTTCTATGAAGACGTGGAATCGGCGATGGGTAGAGTGAAAACTAAATACACTATACTAATGGGCGACTTTAATGCCAAGGTAGGCAAAAAGCAGGCTGGAGACAAGGCAGTGGGGGAATATGGCATAGGCACTAGGAATATCAGGGGGGAGTTATTGGTAGAGTTTGCGGAAGAGAATAATATGAGGATAATGAATACGTTCTTCCGCAAACGGGATAGCCGAAAGTGGACGTGGAGGGGCCCGAACGGCGAGACTAGAAATGAAATAGACTTCATACTCCGCGCTAACCCTGGCATCATAAAAGATGTGGACGTGCTCGGCAAGGTGCGCTGCAGTGACCACGGGATGGTAAGAACTCGAGTTAGCCTAGACCTGAGAAGGGAACGAAAGAAACTGGTACATAAGAAGCCGATCAATGAGTTAGCGGTAAGAGGGGAAATAGAGCAATTCCAGATCAAGCTACAGAACAGGTATTCGGCTTTAACTCAGGAAGAGGACCTTAGTGTTGAAGCAATGAACGACAATCTTGTGGACATCATTAAGGAGTGTGCAATGGAAGTCGGTGGTAACTCCGTTAGGCAGGATACCAGTAAACTATCGCAGGAGACGAAAGATCTGATCAAGAAACGCCAATGTATGAAAGCCTCTAACCCTACAGCTAGAATAGAACTGGCAGAACTTTCGAAGTTAATCAACAAGCGTAAGACAGCTGACATAAGGAAGTATAATATGGATAGAATTGAACATGCTCTCAGGAACGGAGGAAGCCTAAAAAAAACAGTGAAGAAGAAACTAGGAATTGGCAAGAATCAGATGTATGCGTTAAGAGACAAAGCCGGCAATGTCATTACTAATATGGATGTGATAGTACAAGTGGCTGAGGAGTTCTATAGAGATTTGTACAGTACCAGTGCCACCCACGTCGATAATGGAAGAGAAAATAGTCTAGAGGAATTCGATATCCCACAGGTAACGCCGGAAGAAGTAAAGAAAGCCTTGGGAGATATGCAAAGGGGGAAGGCAGCTGGGGAGGATCAGGTAACAGCAGATTTGTTGAAGGATGGTGGGCAGATTGTTCTAGAAAAACTGGCCACCCTGTATACGCAATGCCTCATAACGTCGAGCGTACCGGAATCTTGGAAAAACGCTAACATAATCCTAATCCATAAGAAAGGGGACGCCAGAGACTTCAAAAATTATAGACCAATCAGCTTACTGTCCGTTGCCTACAAACCATTTAGTAAGGTAATCGCAAATAGAATCAGGAACACCTTAGACTTCTGTCAAGCAAAGGACCAGGCAGGATTCCGTAAAGGCTACTCAACAATAGATCATATTCACACTATCAATCAGGTGATAAAGAAATGTGCGGAATATAACCAACCCCTATATATAGCTTTCATTGATTACGAGAAAGCATTTGATTCTGTCGAAACCTCAGCAGTCATGGAGGCATTACGGAATCAGGGTGTAGACGAGCCATATGTAAAAGTACTTGAAGATATCTATAGCGGCTCCACAGCCACTGTAGTCCTCCATAAAGAAAGGCGTCAGGCAGGGAGATCCGATCTCTCCAATGCTATTCACAGCGTGTTTACAGGAGATATTCAGAGACCTGGATTGGGAAGAAATGGGGATAAAAGTTAATGGAGAATACCTTAATAACTTGCGATTCGCTGATGATATTGCCTTGCTTAGTAACTCAGGGGACCAACTGCAATGCATGCTCACTGACCTGGAGAGGCAAAGCAGAAGAGTGGGTCTAAAAATTAATCTGCAGAAAACTAAAGTAATGTTTAACAGTCTCGGAAGAGAACAGCAGTTTACAATGGGCAGCGAGGCACTGGAAGTCGTTAAGGAATACATCTACTTAGGGCAGGTAGTGACTGCGGATTCGGATCATGAGACAGAAATAATCAGAAGAATAAGAATGGGCTGGGGTGCGTTTGGCAGGCATTCTCAGATCATGAACAGCAGGTTGCCATTATCGCTCAAGAGAAAAGTGTATAATAGCTGTGTCTTACCAGTACTTACCTACGGGGCAGAAACCTGGAGGCTTACGATAAGGGTTCTACTCAAATTGAGGACGACGCAACGAGCTATGGAAAGAAGAATGATAGGTGTAACGTTAAGGGATAAGAAAAGAGCAGATTGGGTGAGGGAACAAACGCGAGTTAATGACATCTTAGTTGAAATCAAGAAAAAGAAATGGGCATGGGCAGGACATGTAATGAGGAGGGAAGATAACCGATGGTCATTAAGGGTTACGGACTGGATTCCAAGGGAAGGGAAGCGTAGCAGGGGGCGGCAGAAAGTTAGGTGGGCGGATGAGATTAAGAAGTTTGCAGGGACGACGTGGCCACAATTAGTACATGACCGGGGTTGTTGGAGAAATATGGGAGAGGCTTTTGCCCTGCAGTGGGCGTAACCAGGCTGATGATGATGATGATGACTCACTCAAGAAATCCATCCCCGATATAAATTCCCTACAGCACTCAAATAGAATTACGAGGGCGGCGACGAAGGCTGAACCGGCGATTATTATTCTGGCTATGCATTTTCCCAATCCGTGTCATCAACTGGCCGCCGACATTTCTGATGTTGGTCCCCGTCCACGGCGTCTTCGCTATTCTGAGTCACTACGCCAGCTTTGGACTCATTACCCAAGAATACGAACTAGTATCGACGAGCGCGGCCGTCAGTGCGACCGACAAGATGGTCGCCGATGGCGTCAGTTACAGGGGGTGTGGTTGGAGTCGTCGGAGTCTTACAGTCGCCGAACATCTGTGATGGGGGCTATTCAAAAGCTAGATAGTCTGCAACCTCGCCTCGGACGTCGGTGCCTTTAGTTTTACCGCCGTGGGCCTGGCGACCTGCCCCTAGAGGCGTCAGGAATACCGGGGTCGGTGGGGTGTAATGATCCGGAGAGCGAGAACACGATCGCGGTGTCGTTGAATATTTCGGCCGGAAATTTGTTAAATTGCCGTTGCATGTATGTGCAGCATCAGACAAAGGATAATTGCAGTTGGGATAAGTTGCATACCCAGCTGCGTGGTAGTGGCACGCGCAGTAAACATGTCTTGGTTTGCCGCATTAAAAGCATAGCGGCCGATGGTCAGCGGTGCACCACAAATGGGTCTTTAGAAGCAGGTAACCAGCAGGGAATTCGCCGTATAACTGAGGCGCAGCGATCGGCTGTCGGCGATACGGCATAGCTGGCGGTGGCGGTGACTGTCGGTAATAGGGCTACGAGGGTGGCGGTAACGGTGATGGCTGCGTCGTAGTGGTGATGGTGTGAGCAGCATCGAAGTGGCGGGAGGTGGACAACGAACACCTACCGCGTAGGTTAATAGACACGGCACCGCATGCCAGTCGGGCGAAGAAAACGCCTGTCTTACATCCCCCAGGACGATATCAGCGGCAGAAGCCAACACTGGCGCCATGGGAGCAATCTCGAGCTGCCGGATTTCCTCTCGCACAATCTCTCGGATAACTTCACGCTGAGACGTGCCACAGCTTTCAGGTAGAATTGAAGCATTCACTCGTGAGTTCTTGCGATCGTATCGGCGGTACCACTGCTGTAGTGCCCGTTCGATAGCGGTAGCCTCCATGGTATATTCAGCCACTGTTGTCGGTGGATTCCTCGCTAGTGCGGCAAACAGTTCCTCCTTCATTCCGCGCAAGAGATAGCTCAACTTATTTTCTTCGGCCATCTCAAGGTCTGCTCTTCGGAAAAGGCGGGCCATATCTTCTGCAAACAAGGCCACTCTCTCAATTGGTTTTTGAATACGGGATTCGGGAAGGCGCTGCGCGTTGTCTGTTCTGTCGCTACTGCGAATATCTGAGAAACTTATGGTTTGAGGAATACATTAACCTGTTCACTAAGATGTACTGGGGATGACTTACATGAATGAGGACTTCAGCCGAGAAAACGTAAGCGTAGTGTTGAAGCTTAACATGCAGATACAAATGCAATGTAAGCTTGACAAGAGAGCACGAGTTCTTAATCGCCAGTGTGCGTCAAGATTGTGTCTAAAAGTACGTTTTGTCTAGGTCTATTTCTCACAGGCCACCCAGAATACGAGGAGAAAATTTACAAAAAGGTAAGAATTGATAGGAGCGCAAGCGGCAGGCATTACCATATTATTACTCGCAGCATATCGCTATTTCTGAAAAGGAAAGCGTAAAGTCATTGCATTAGATAGGTGCTAGCATATCGGGAAAAGCATCAAGATGTACAAAGAAGCTTGAGAAGAAGTCATGGACCATGCCAGGTGCGATGTAACGAAAAATGTTAGGTGTAAGGTTTAGAAACAGGAAGACAGCGTAGTAGATTGGAAAGCCTACAGGGGTATAAGAAGACCGCGCTGAGGTTGGTATAATCACCTGCGACCTAATCATGAGGCAGTCACGATGAACTGCCTGTGCAGTTGCTCTCTGTCGGTAAGGAGTGAAGTCATCTTCAGTGAGTTTCTCCACTGTACTATCCTGCACTGACTTGTACAGCCTTTGCAGGACAGCGTCTCGTGTCAGACGAGCTATGTCTGTGGCTGTAAGCGGCGGTCTCGACAACGCTTCAAACAATAGCATGTCGCCTGGTGGCCGTGGCTCGTCGGTGTGTTATGGTAATGGCAATCGGCCCAACGCGTCTGCGTTTTGATGGCACTTGCCGTGCCTGCAGACAATGTTGCAGTCATACGCACATAACTTGATGCACCATCTCTCATTTGTGGTGAAAGGACTTGAACTGTTGGTTTCTCTGGGTCCAATATGCCGAACTGCGGTTGATTGTCAGCGACGAAAGTTACCTTTCTTTGGCAATCCAAAACAAGAAAGGGGCTGACGGATGGAATAGCACACTGTGGTATAAATTTGTAAACAGGGATAAGATGCCTCAGAAAGGCTGGCCAACGTTTCGATAGGAGGACGTATCTTCGTCAAAGGCGGCCTCGTCATCCTCGGCGTGTTAGTAATAAAGGGTTAGTGCAGTGACGTCACGTGCGGGTGTTGTCGCTGGCGGCTAGTTTTAAAGAGAGAGATTACCAGAGGAAACAAGCGCTGTCGTCCGACGTCTGTGAGCTTCATTCCCAAGACGAGGGGACAAGAGCGTGAGAGTGGGCACGCGGGGAGAAAAGAAAAGAAATAGAAGCAGAAAAGAAAAAAAAGAGAAAAAAGGGGGGTGGGGGAAGCCAGGGCGGCACCAAGACAGACGAAAAAAAGAGGGTAGCGTGACAGAAAAACAAAGAGAAAAATGAAATTTTGAAGATATACAGGGGCTTGGGAGCGTGTAGGGGATGCGAAAGGTTAGGAGGTATTCAGGGGGAGTCGTTGGCGGCATGTTTTTGAGGCATTAGAACGGCCGGTCAAGCGGTTAGTGCGCGAGTAACACAAGACGAAAAAAAGAGAAAAAGACACACACAAAAAAAAAACATGAGCTGAAAGTGCATGAGTAGCATAGCAGCAGTACGTCGACTAATTCTGAAATCGTTAAGATGGCGACGAGGAGTCTGCGGTGCAATGTGTGGGGTGACTGAAAGGCAGCGGCATGGTCTTTCAAGGGGCACTGCCCCAGTCGCTCATCGTAGGTGTCGTTACGGCGGCATCCAGAAATGGCGATCCTCTGGGTTGAGGCGCCGAAAAAGGCATATTGACTTCGGAATGTGTTGATGAGGGGGTTTAAAAAGAATAGATTTAAAAAAGGGGGGAACGGAAGGGAGAGGGGGGGACCGAAACCGGAATAACAAACAGGAGGGTGACGCACGCAGAAGCGGTCGGGGGCAAGTGTACATGGAAGAAGGGGACGTACAGTTGGTATAGACATAAAACCTGAAAGAGCAAATTAAATTCTGTAGTAGGCCGGAAAAAATTTTTTTTAGAAATGGAAGAGTAGGTGAGGTTAAGAATTAAAGTTATCTGGTGGCGTAATGTGTTTTGTGTCTTGGTTGATGATATGAGAGTTTCAGATTTAAGTTACCACTTTTAAAGATTCTAAGTTGCCGCGTGCCAAATTAATTCCTGTCGGGTGTAGGCAGTTAAACTTGTGTATGAGGTATGATTTCGTATACTTCCTTTCGCGAGGGGAACGGAAATTCGTTTGTACTATGTAGAGCCTTGCCTTGTCGAATATATGACCATGCTCATTAGAGTGGCTGGCTACTGCTTTTGGTAAATTGTGTTTTGTGTCCGCGCGGTGACCATTGAGTTTTGTATTAATTTGTTGTCCACTCTCACCTATGTATTGTTTGCTACAAGCGGCGCATTCTAGACAGTAGACTACGTTGCTTGATGTGCAGGTGAAAGCCGAACTTACCTTGTGTGTGTTTAATTCGACGCTGTACTTTTTACTGTAGTAGTAGATTGAATGTGTTTGCATGTAGGGCACCTGGGGCGGCCACAGGGATTGGTTCCCAACTTCCACTTTTTTTGTAGTTTGGCGTGCACAAGAACATCTTTAAAATTAGTGTTGCGTCTGTAAGCTACTCTGGGAGGGTCGCGAAATATCTTAAGTTTCTGGTTGCTGGTGCGAATTGGGTAGTATTTACTTAGGATGATATTCACGTTTGGGAGTGCGTTTGAGAATTTAGTAGTAAGAAGAGGCGTTGTTGTTCTTGTGATCCTCGGGCGGGGCTTGACGACCTCAGCTCGATCAAGTTTGGTTGCAGCGATATACGCTGTTTGAAGGTCACTGTTTAGGTGGTTCCTGTTTGACAGCGTTTCTTTAAGGTGATCGAGTCTATCTATGCACTCTTGGTTTTCAACGCCAATGCGACGTAGTCGTGTGGCTTGGCCTTTAAAGATGCCTTGTTTGCAATGTCTGGGATGGTGGCTGGTATATTCTAGGTACTGTTGTTTGTCGAAAGGTTTCCTATACAGCGTTGTCTTTAGCTCACCATTGTCAATGTATATTGTTGTGTCCACAAAGTTTATGCGCTCAGTTGAGGATTCTGATGTGAATTTTATTGTTGGGTGAACAGAATTTAGAAAGGCTACATATTTATCTAGACTGTCTTCACCATGTCCTCAGATTATTAGTATGTCGTTTATGTATCGTAGGTATGTGTGGGGCTTGGTAGTGCAGCGCGACAGGAAATCTGTTTCTAGAAGCCCCATAAATATGTTCGCGTAGGTTGGTGCAAAAGGCGTACCCATGCTTGTACCTTGTATCTGTAGGTAGTAACTCTCTTCAAATTCGAAGTAGTTATGTGTTAAAACTAATTCAAGGAGAGACAAGTAGACTTCAGTGGAGTGTTGTGCATTCTGTTTAGACAGCGTTTGTTTTATCGAAGATAAACCATCAGGGATTGAAATGTTGGTGTACACCGCCGTGACGTCTAGTGTTGCGAGAATTGTGTTGTAGGGTAGTGTGCCTTTAGTATTAATGTCCTCTATAATTCTCAGCACGTGGGGCGTATCTTGTACAAATGACGGAAGTGCTTTTGGCAAGTCACCAAGGTAGTGGTTAAGGAATGTGGAGATGCTCTCTGTCGGGGTGTTGTTTGATACTATCAGACGGCCTGGGAGAGAGAGAGAATAAACATTTTTATTAGGTGAAGCAGCTAGGGAGAGGCGTCCTCAGTCCAGAATGCCTTGAGCTCGGGCCGCGTCCTGGGCCCTTGCAATCAGCCGTTGCTGATCCTCGAGGTCGGAGCTGGCCAAGGCTCTCTCCCAAAGCTCGTTAGTGGGGTAAGGGTTCGGATGATTTAATGGTGCCGCTCTGCAACCTCCTACTATGTGCCTGAGGGACCCGGGCTCTGCGCAGAAGCGGCATTGCGGAGAGAATTTTGTAGGGTCTATGAGGTGATTCCTGGTTGGGTGGGGGAATGTATTGACCTGTAGAGCCCGGAGGAATCGCTCCTGCTCTCTAGGTAGTGACTTGTGTGGGGGTGCATATGTTCTGCGGGTTAGCTTGTAGTGTTGTGTGATGTCTTGGTAAGAGACTAGAGGGTGCAAGCGCTCGGGTTCAGATTCCTCGGCGTCGGCTCGGTGGGTCAGATCTCGAGCCACGTGGTTGGCGACCTCGTTGCCAGGAATGCCTTGATGAGCTGGCGCCCAGATGATCATGACTGATCTCGTTGGCGGCTTTTGATTGATGATCCGGAGTGTAGTGGCATGAATTCTGCCGCTAGCAAAGTTGCGGCACGCCTGTTGGGAGTCGGTCACTATGACTGCAACCTCTGTTTGGGAGAGAGCGAGGGCTATGGCCGCTTCCTCGGCTTGGAGGGGATAGCAGTGTATAGTTCAGCGGATGGAATTTTATGAATTTTCGGAAGGAGGTAAAAACGCCCGGCAGTTTTGTTGCTTGGTTTAAGAAATTTGTATTCTGACGGTGTTATCAATTCATCAGCCAAAAGTGATTTCAGCCTGTTGGTAATGGTCACTGTGTAGGACAATGTCGGATCGTTATCTAGTTTGCGGTAATGTTCTGGGTTGTTTGGTTGTCTGTAAGCCTCGTGCTTGTATTTTTCTATTGGCCAAATAACTATACTTCCACCCTTATCTGCTTCCTTAATAACAATGTCATTCCGGCAACTCAAATTTGAAATGATATGACTCTCCGACGCAGTTATGTTTTTAGGTCGCTTAGATGTCTTGGATTGGCTCATAATTTCTTTAGTGACGTGACAGTTTTAAGGTATATGTCAAGTTCTATGGCTTGTTCTGGTTCGGGAGTCCAAGTGGATTGGGCTCTAGGTGGTGTCGTCCCGGTGTCTGGTGTGTCTGCAAAAAAGTGTCGGATACGCATTCGTCGGGAGAATTCTGAGAGGTCCTTGTGAAGCTCGAATTCATTTATTGTGTTGTTCGTGGGGCAAAAGTTTAGGCCCTTGCTGAGTACATCTATTTCTTTTTGACCTAATGTTTTTTAAATGTCTACAACATTGGAGCGGTTTAGTTCTGTGGAAGTTTCCTTCCTGTCTGGTACTTCTAAACTCGAGGTCCCTCTTGTCTGCGTGTGGTGGCTGTTTGGCTGGAAGGTTGTCTTTTGATTAAAATTAGCTTTTTTCCTTTGTTTTTGAACTAATTTTCTAGACTGTTTTTCGTCGTAATGTTCTAAATCTCTCTTCTCATCTGGTGTCAGGATTATGTTCCGAAGTTTGTGGCTAAAAGTTTCGATTTGCTCTTCGCAGTGTTCTTTGAGGATATGCAAAAGTGAAAGTGAGGCATTATGTAATGTTGTTTGCCAGTTTGCACGATGGTGTGGTGGGAGTGTTCCTAGAGCTGGTACAGCCTTGAGTGTTAGAACTTTAGGAATTATATTTTTCTCTGTGCAGATTGTGTAGGTTTTCAGATGGGAGGTGTAGCTCACATGTTTCTTGGTAAGTTTTCTAGCCTGTAGGAATTCAGTGCTTCGTGGCATTGAAGAGTTATTAATTTGCGATGTCTGTCATTTACTTGTCTTTTTGCGGGCAGATTTGCATGGGGTGTTTTTCTGTTCGGCTGGTTTATTATCGTATGCCTGGCTTAACTCGATCGCCGTCTCTGTTTGAGTTTGTGTGTGTGTAGGCAGGCGTGTGGGGGTCTGTGTGTAGACTTCGGTGGTGGGGTTTCTGTTGTCTGTTGCCATTGTGTCTGTTTGCACTGTGGTTGATGTCATTTTTGGTGTTGTGTGTGCCTTGTGGTTCTTTTCACATTCCGCTGTCTGTGTTCCAACTGTTCTTTTGTTGACTGTTTCACTTGTGCAGTGGCTTGCTTCACATTCCACTGTCTGTATTTCCTGTGTTCTCGAAGTGACTGTCGCAGTTGTGTTGTTCGCGGTGGCACACTCCGCAGAGTTGGTGGGGGTGGCATTTGAGGTGGAAATTAAAAGAGTTTTTCTGGACTTGTCCTTAATAAAGGACTTGATGTGTTGGGAAACTAGCTTTATTCCACTGCGGTTCAAGTGGAAGCCGTCCCAAGCTAGGTGTTCGTGTGGTGCATCGTGTATTTCTGCGTGGTGCATGGTGTCAGCGTTCTTATGGACGTGTTCTAAGTTGAAAATTAATGAGTTGAGCGTGTTAATCTCCTCATTGTGTTTCATGAGTGCATTAGTTTGGTAGATTAGTGGGCGGTGTTTGTTTTGTAGGCGGGGAGCGACAGTCGTTATGGTTATATGTGCGTTAGGGCGAGCGGCTTAAATGGTTCTTATTACGTCGCTCATGGACTCTATCGTGTCCGCGGGGCTTTGTGTTCTTAGGTTGTTTGTGCCTACATTGATAATAAAGTGTGTTGTGTCAACTGGCGTACCACAAACTAGCGGTAGAATATCTGATGTTTGTGCCCCACTAAGGTGTCTTATGTGTGGCGCGTGTGGGCCTGGTGGAAAATGTTCCTTCAGGTATCTGTACTGACTGTCTCCAAGGACTGCTACATGGGCAAAGGATAACAAGGGGCACTCACCCTGTTCCGTCATCGTCAGCTGGCATAGAAGTCCAAAACACACATATATATTCACAAATATATATTGTGAATATAGTCACAAATATATTTGTGAAACTTATGAGCTGCAAACACTACAGCAAGGCCTTCTCTGTTCAACTGTGCATAAGTTTCGTTCCGCCATCCCAAGAGTCCGAGATACAGATGCGATCGGCGCTTCTCTAATCTGGTCATCACGCTGAGACAGAACAGCTTTTATGCCGTATTGTGATGTGTCACACCAGACAGGAAGCTCCTTCCGTTCATCAGTATGGTGCCAGTACGGTCTGTCTGAGAAGCAATCTCTTCAGTTCGCAAACGCTTCTTGATTCTGAGTTTCCCATCTCTACGTGGCGTCCTGCTGAAGGACCTGGCAAAGACTGCTGGCAATTGTTTCCATGTTCTTCAGGAATCTGCTGCAGAAAGTCAGCATTCCGAGAAATGACTGCAGCACTCGCTTGCAGTGTGGCGCTGGAGCCTCAGTGCTAGCTCAACCTTTCTCTTCGCTGGTGTGAACTCCTGTTTTGTAAATTCGGTGTTCTAGAAAAGAAACTTGCCTCACTACAAAACGACACTTGTCTTTTCCGAAGCGCAGATTGTACTTGTGCGACCTCAAGTCTTGAGGACTTCTTCCACTCTGGCGGCATGTTCCGCAGCGTCTTTTCCACTGATTATCACGTCATCTAAGTATGCACAAACGCCTTTGATGCCAGACGTCATATTCTCCCTGATCCGTTTAAAAATGGCTGGTGCTGCACATATTCCAAAAAGCATCCGTTTGACTTTGTAAAGCCCTTTCACCGTGTTGAGATGTAATATATCTGCTATCTGTGGTTTCACGTGATGTTTCTGGTAAGTTTGTACTCAATCCAGGGTGCTGAAGACCTTGGCGCCCTCAAGCGGTTCAATACCACATCTGCTGTGGGTAATGTGGAAGTGGGTAATCTGCCGTCTTCGATACCAGACTCACTCTACAATGGTACTCACCGCATATTCGTGAAGAACCGTTCTTCTTGCCAACGAGTACGACACGTTTTTGCAAATCCGAATGCTACGAAGGCTGGATTATGCCTTGATCTTGCAGTTGATAGAGTTCAGCTTCTACAGCCGACCGCAGCGTGATGGCAACCGGACGTGCTTTTAGAACTTTTGGTGTTGATCCTTCCTCAAGTTCGATTTGTACCACAAGACCGACGTACTTGTCCAGAAGCTTGGAAACAAGTTCATCCTCTGATACCTCATTGAGGCCTGTTATCTGTATACCCAAATGAGGAAAGCAATTCCGTTCAAGGAGGTTACCCCTGCTTCCTTCATAACGACCGGCGGTAATGTAAGCGTTTTTTTCCCTGTACTTTACTTCCACCGTTGCACAACCAAGAACTCGAAGGGGCTGATCTAACCACGTGAGTCGAAGAATCTTCGTCTGAAGCCGTGGTAAGTCATGTGCCCATGAGGCTTTGAATGTGGCCTCACCGGTGAAAGTGCAGGCTGCACCTGAGTCGACCTCATAATCCAAGGACTTGCCATGTATGCGTCACCGAATCATGACGTTCTGTTTGCTGGCCGCGTTCCCTAAGGAATTGAGTTCCCTTAAGCACCACGTCTGGTGCTGAAGCTGTTGTCGAAATTCCTTGTCGTGTATTTTCGATATTCTCATTCCTCTTTGGTCTAGCCTCCTTTCGCTTCCTTATGCACTCCTTTTTCATTGTGTCTGCGTTTCTTGCAGTAGTTGCATGAAGTTGACTGAAACTTGCAATTGTGCGGAATATATAGCTTAAAAGAATATCTTGTTGGGCGAGTTGGTGAAAAAGTTTTATAGCTGCGCAAACAAACGGCCAGGACTGCGCTTGTCCTCGTGCGCTCTCTCTTTGTGGTCGTTTGTTTGCGCAGTTACAAAACTGTTTTCTAATATGCACCAACTCGCCCAACAAGGAGTTCTTCTAAGCTACATATGTTCTACTGCGGGATATGGTTTCTGCGCTCCCCCTCCGGTAAGCCGTATTCCGGAGATCCTCGTCGAAATCGTCACTGCGATGTGCCCGCACGCCTGTATGCCTTCTACATAAGAATGTGGTTCCTGAAGGAGTACTCCGGTTGTACGGGCATGCAAGACCTTCCTGGAAACATGGAAAATAAGTATGTAGGAATATACGCGACGAACTAAAGGAGCAGGCGCTTAGGTTGGAAGACATACTACGACAACCCTTTTTAGCAGATTATCCTGCATGGCTGGCTGCCATAAAAATTCGTGATGCCAAACGGCAAGAAGCGTAGACAACGGAACGTTGGTGGCATTGTTACCTCCGTGGTGCCTTAGCAAAGATGGACAACAAGAAACCCGAGGATTTGGGGAATGTCACGCTGCTCGGAGGAGCTGCGGTTCCCGAGAGAATATTGTTCAACCTCAGGAAATGGCCCAAATGCAGCACGCAAACTCTACTAGAAGCGCATGAATGGCTGACCCTGATCCGGAGCCTGGCCAAACAAGCGGAGCCAGAAGACAAAGAAAGGTGCTTGTTGGATGGCGTGGACAGCCTGACCAACACAGACAACAAGCCTAAAAGACCGACAAAGCGAAATGACCCAACGTCAGGCATCGTTAGATTTTTCAGGCAGAACGACCTCAGACTGCTACAGAAGAATAAAGAAGGAGGGTTCGTCGTAATGCTGTGGCTGCTTTTTACGAGAAGGCGATGGCTGCTGTCAAAAAGAACTTCAAGCTTTTGTCAGTAAAAGCCACAAATATAAAGGCGAAGGCTGTTTCCATGTGCAGGGAGGTGCAACTGCACAAACTGGCTACCTCAGTCAACAAAAGCAAAGGTGATGGCTTGATCGTGTTTTTTTACGGCATCGCCGCACAAGGAGATATTCCGGTCTATAGTGAGTAAAAGAGAAACTTGGCAGAACGACGTAAGCAAGTTTTAGCAGAAGTGTTTGTCGCACCTAGAAGTGAGCGACCCATTTGAAATTAAAAAAACTCGGAAGCTGTTGCTAAGTTTATAGATTCGAACGACGACATTGGTCATGCTTTTTCCATCGACATAAAAGATTTGTTTTATTTGGTCACTCAATGTTTTATTGCTTCAGGCTGTTGCAAAACGCATCGAAGTTAACGGCGAAGTGTCTTTTCAGAATTGTGCTGGGCTGTGTGTTGACAGGTTTTTAGTGTTGCTTGATTTTTACCTCAACTCTACCATTATCCAGTTTGAAGACGACTTTTACGTGCAGAAACAGGGCATATGCACAGGTTCCTGTGTTGCTCCTATCTTGCGCAATATTTTTATTGGAATTTGTGAGAGCGGAGAACGAAGGGATCGAGCGTGAGCAGGTTGTTACTGTGATTCGTTATGTTGACGATTTTCTCGTACTTTAAAAAAACCTGAGGCAGCTCCAGGTATGATGAGGCCATCGCAGGTGTGCTACACATCTTTCGGCTCCTAACAAAGGATCATAATATTCAGTTTTTAAAGAACGCTATAACCTTTTGTGAATCCCACATGTTCTAGGAATATAAGCCAAGGTCCCGAAAGAAATTGTTGCCCGACAAATCTGTTCATTCAAAAACGGTGAAGCGGGCTATAGCCACCCCGTGCATTAAGTCAGCCTTAAAAAGTCATGCACACATAAAATTCAGGAAACCTTTACCAAACAGATTGTAAGGTTTGAAGAAGCGCGATTCCCGCAATCAGTAAATTTAGCAGTAGCAGAAGCAGTGCTTCAGAAGATTAAAATGGAAAACGATATTAGTGAAGCTGCAAGGGAATGCAAAGATAAAAAACGTAAACTTGTGCCTTATGTTCGCAAGACTTCCAGCAATTCAGAAAAGGTTGTTAAACGATATGCAGTAGAGGTGGCGTTTTCGGCTCCTGGCAAGCTTGCTGTATTAGGCTCGCCCATAGGAAGAAGCATTACTAGGTCCCAAGGGTGCGGAATAAAGCACAGCAATTCCTACGTAGATTGCAGTGTTGGGGTAGTCTATCAGACAAGGTAAACTAAATATACCGAGTAGCGAAGCTTCCATAGAAGCCCATACGTTCAAAACATGGCGGTTCGTCGGTGATTCATGGGGCTTAGCGCCATCTGTATGTGGAGGGAGCAGTTCCGGCAGAATAAAAAAACAATGTGACGTCATATTCGTTAAAAACAAAAACCAGGCAGGATTCCATAAAAGCTACTCAACAATAGACCATATTCACACTAGCAATCAGGTAGAGAAATGTGCGAAATATAACCAACCCTTAAATGTAGCCTTCATTGATTACGAGGAAGCGTTTGATTCAGTCGAAACCTCAGCAGTCGAGGAGCTATTGCGGAATCAGGGTGTAGACGAGCCGTATGTAAAAATACTGAAACATATCTATAATGGCTCCACAGCCACCGTAGCCCTCCATAAAGAAAGCAGCAAAATCCCAATAAAGAAAGGCGTCAGGCAGGGAGATACGATATCTCCAATGCTATTCACAGCGTGTTTACAGGAGATATTCAGAGACCTGGATTCGGAAGAATGGGGGACAAGAGTTAATGGATAATACCTTATTAACTTGAGATTCGCTGATGATATATAGCCTTGCTTACCAACTTGGGCGACCATTGCAAGGCATGCTCACTGACATGGAGAGGCAAAGCAGAAGGGTGGGTCTAAAAATTAATCTGCAGAAAACTAAAGTAGTGTTTAACAGACTCGGAAGAGAACAGCAGTTTATGATAGGTAGCGAGGCACTGGAAATGGTAAGGGAATGCTTCTACTTAGGGCCGGTAGTGACCGCGGATCCAGATCATCGGACTGAAATATTCAGAAAAATAAGAATGGGCTGGGGTGCGTTTGGCAGGCATTCTCAGACCATGAACAGCAGGTTGCCATTATCGCTCAAGAGAAAAGTGTATAACAGCTGTGTCTTACCAGTACTCACGTACAGGGCAGAAACCTGGAGACTTACGAAAAGGGTTCTGCTTAAATTGAGGAAGAAGCAGCGAGCTATGAAAAGAACAATGATGGGTGTAACATTAAGGCGTAAGAAAAGAGCAGATTGGGTGAGGGAACAAACGCGAGTTAATGACACCTTAGTTGAAATCAAGAAACGAAATGGGCATGGGCAAAAGATGTAATGAGGAGGGAAGATAACTGATAGTCATTAAGGGTTACGGACTGGATTCCAAGGGAAGGGAATTGTAGCAGAGGGCCGCAGAAAGTTAGGTGGGCGGATGATATTAAGGAGTTTGCAGGGACGACATGGCCACAATTTGCACATGAGGGGGGTAGTGGGAGAAGTATGGGAGAGGCCTTTGCCCTGCAGTGGGCTTAACTAGGATGATGATGATGACGATGCTGATGATGATGCTAGGTTCTCCAGGAGCCGGAGCTGCCACTGAACTCGGGTAGCCGACCAAAGTCAGGCGTCGCTATGTTCATCTTTGACGTCGGTAAAGTGCCGGTGAGTCCAGAGTCTTCCTCGTCGCGAATTGTTACGTCTCTATAGCCGTGGTCGGCTGCCGACGATTTACTAACTCAAACAAAGAGGTACAGGGTAGTTCAGACGTAAAAGCCAGCACTGGCGAGGCGTTCGTTCCGTGAGGCGTGCTCGTGTCAAAACCACCAGTCCCTTCGCACGCACATTTCATCGTTGTCGTCGTCTGGCGACATATCACAGGCATAACTTGGTATAGCCTACGGTAAAACAGGGATCATTTGGGATCGCTGGGAGATGCCTCAGTCCAATATTATACATAAATATAGGCTGTTGTGGATAATCGTGCTGGAATCAAATGATGCCCTAATGTTCGCATTGCAACAAACGCGTCAAGAGCACACTTCCTTTCATAAAGCAAACGTTTTAACCTTTCAATGCGTGCTTTCCTAACAAGTTTCAAATAAGCAAAGTATCGTCTTCTCCCAGATTTGCGTGATGATGATTGCCTGACGTATGCACACGGAACACATTTTCAGAGAAGGCTGGCATGAAAACACCTTAGTGTTAAAATTCAAAATTCAAACAAATACACATATCACAAATACCAGCAGCTTCCTCATTGACTTACCGAGGACTCCGGCGTCCTTTGAGAAGTTGTTCGCGAGTAGGGGCATCTCTAATTTACATGGCTTCCTTTGTTGAGCCTTGCACTGACGTTGAGCCCAGAAAGCGACCAATACGGCTGCTACGAGTGCACCTAGAACCAGAGGCGACAACAGCTGCAGCAGCCACAGCAGATAGCGCACTCCATCTCTCTCGGCACTGTAGGATACCTTTCCTGCCAAACAAGCAGAACACCACTGTAAAGCACGTTTAGAAACAGCTCCTCGTTCATCAATCGCACTAAGCAACCACCACGCATTCAGGGGGCGGCTTTATGGGTGCTAGGTCTTGCGTGTTGCCTCATACTTACAACCTATAGTGCCGAAGACGATTTATCTGATTAGAAGATAACACCTCACTAAGTTTGTGGACATGCTAGAATCTGTTACGTTCATTGCTTCAACAGTGCCGTTGATGAAAGCGTCATTGATTAGCTTGAAGCCTTTTCAGATAATTTCTTCCCACTTACTTCAGTTAACATCAACAACCTATGCACCATAATCAACGCTGGGATTACGCACTGCAAGAAAGCTTTGAATACAACAAAGCTCAAAAGAGAAAAACGCAGGACTCCACGAGTTACTCGATAAATTATTGAGCTCAGCAGAGTGCGATGTTGGGTACGTTCGCTCGTAGCTAAATCGGCTTACTGTGCGCAAAGTAAAACAGAACATTAGAGCAAAAAACAGAGAAAGCGCCATAAAAAGCACTCTTCTAGACTTTTTCTCGACTCGCTCATCTAAAAGCACTACACGTAGGAATAAGACGGAAACACAAGTTGACAGGACAAAGCGCGACTAACCACTGTCTTATCTTGCAGCTCAAGCTGAACAAGGAAAACAGAAAGGCGCATCTGACACACACAGCGCTAACTTTCAACAATAGATTTACTTCCAGCTCTCGTCGCACATTGGGCAAACAGGGATACGCATAATTGACCGGCCACCAGCACACAATATGAAAGTAAACAACATGGCCGCTGACGGCTTTCTTGCCATCCGATGCCACAGACGCAAATGCGAACCTCGGTTTAAAAAAGCAGTCATCATGAATAGCAGCAGATGTCAGATGACTTACTTGATAATAGAAGCTAGACACATATGAACACTCGGCGACGCATGCGTCAGTAAACCTTCCATTTCATTATCCTCGAAAGAGCTCGAATATCGCTGTTCGCGCTCAACATGTACATGTTGCCTCATATACACGTTCACAATATGTGAGTAAAAAAAGTGGTTTCGTGTTTACATTGTTTTTGTTCATTTTTACCGAAATTTTACATGTGTTGTATGACGCTTCGAAGGTGTATATATAATGACGAGAACTGGAAATAAATCTATTATTTATCCAATCACCTGCGCTCTCTCCCAAGTCTCAACGATCTGTTCGAGCTTATTGTGCACCCGGAGCTCAAGAAGTCGATGCATAGGCGTGGTGATCGGGTGCCTGAAGGCGTTCTTCACTATCTTTCGGATGAGCATTGTTGCGACTAGGGGTTCGAAGACGTCGGATCCTCTTTCCTCATGGAGGGGTAAGTGAACGTGAGGCTGGGTTCTATTTTCAGGACATTAGACAAATACGCACATATTTACATATGTACAAGAAAATGCAAAGTAAAACAGAAAAGTTGATGATTAACTGGTAGTCCCCGATCACTCCCGCTGTGAGATGCTCCTTTTATGCCTTGCGTGATCACTGCTCAGTCACTTCCCCCAATCAGCCCAGATGAACTTTTCCGCCGCACCCTTACTTGAAGAGACAAGCTTTCTCCTGTCGTTATCAATCTTTCGCGACGCCTCCGTTTCCTGAATCGCCACAACAAACCCTTCTTCGGCTATGCGCGACGGCCTGTCTCTGTCTCACGTGCGGCGATGTGGCGTCTTTCGTCAGTTTCGGATGTGCAGAACACTTCGCTGTTTTGATCCTCCGCCGCTTGAACCAATTTTCTCTGCCAGGTGGTCCCAGAATGTGTCACTAGAACCCTCGAGTATCGGATTCCTGTCCTGCCTGACCGCCATGGCATTTTCTCCATTAGTCGATTCCGGAACGTCGCTCAAGTGCGGTGCTATGAGAAAGGCTTTCATCGCCTCCTTTGCACTGTTAGCGCTGCTGAAACAAGCCTCGTACCCGCAAGGAACGCCTTTCTGGATCGCCACTGCATGTACTTCGCTCTCTATTTTCGGCAATGCCAGATACTCACTCAAGTGCTGAACCACGAGCAAGGTATTAAGGCCTAAATTGACACTCATGGGGTTACTGGAACAAGCCTCGTCCCCGCAAGGAGGGCTCTCCGGAATGCCCGCTAACTCGGTTTCAGTGTACGACTGCATTGCGCAGTCACCGATGCTGGACCCTTGAGCAATTTCCTCTCCACTCTGCCGCGTCGGGTCTTCTATTGGCTCGGCCGCCACCGCATCTGGGCTTATCCTAGACGATTCCGAAAAGTCGCCGAAGTGCTCGGATACGAGGAAGGCCCCCATCGCTTCCTTAACGTTCACATGGCTACCGGAACAAGCCTCGTCCTCGCAAGGGACTCCCTCCGGAATGACCCCTTTCTGTAGATCGGCAACGGCCTCGCTCGCAACGCGCTGTCTATGAGGATTTCGATACTTCGTATTTTTCGTGCTCTTCATTTACTGGTGCAACCTTAGTGTCTTCGACAGGACAAATTTTCTACTGGTCACTTTGATTTTTTCTCTCGCTCTCAACATAAATGCTGAAATGGCGCAACAATGCCTGTTTAGTCAGATCGTACTTGTTCAAGTCGGTTTCAGAAAGGTGAGCTAAGCAACAGGACAGGCCACAGGGAAGTACTCCCAACAACACTACCAACAGTCACAGTCCAGTTGCACCACTGCACAAACATTCACGAAAAGTTCAAGGAAACTGTCTATGCCTTCGCCGTCCTCGAATACATGCAGCCTAGACCATCCCTGCAGTGCCCGGAAATACTGGATTTCCCTGTCCATTTCCTCCATTTGTATTCTGTACTGTAGCCTTCGCTAACCATCTTCCCTTTCACGTTCGCGCTCATCCTGCTCTCTTTTCTGGTACTCTTTGCCCCGCCTTATTTTGGCTTCTTTCTCGCGTTCGCGTTCACCTTCATCCTGCTGTCGCCCTTTCTGATACTCTCGTTCATCCTGTTCTCGTTTCCTCTGGTGCTCGCATTTATCCCGCTCTCGCTTTCTCTGGTCCTGAATATCTTCCCAAGCCTCCAGTATATCCTCGTCATCTCTGCCACTTGCCTCTATCGCATCGATGACCTCCGCTTTCTGTAGCTGCTTCCCGCAATCACTCCCGTATTCTCCGCATATCGCGTTTAGGTCTGTTCGGCGCAACTTTCTCCAATCCATGACTACCTCTCTTTTGCCCACAAGTTTCTCAAGGAAATAAGCGTTGAATCAAGCTAACTTTCAACGACGCTTCTAACACCCTTGTTACCAGGAAGAACCACGTTGAGCCTGGCAACTCTCAAGAAGAAAAGGTAGTGCATTAACCATGCCGAAGTCGAAGCGCTGCGCAGACTCTTTCCTCGTAGCGAGGTAAATCAACGTGAGGCTGGGTCCGACATTCAGGACGTTAGACAAACACGTATATATTTACAAATGTATAAGAAAATGCAACGTAAAACAAAAAGTTGATGAAGTGATAGCAGCTGATCACTGCCGCCGCCAGATGTTCCTTTAATGCCTTGCGTGAACATTGCCCAGTCACTTCCCCCAATCCGGTGTCAGGAGGCCGATAACATCAGGTCCCAGGCATCAGGAGGTAGGTTGCCCTTTCCCTAAAAAGGAAACTTTGTCGGAAACGCACGCACATCGTGGGCACAAACAGGGAAACGAGGGGAACGTACGCTTACTCCGATCGTATTCTGACAAGTGATGGCCGTGTCATGATGATGACATGACAAGTGATGACCGCGTCTCCGGCTTGGGCATGCCAATTTGTGCGGCCTACAGGTGACGGCCGTGTCATTCCACTGATTGCGTCTCCGGCAGGGACATGCCAATTTGTGCGGCTGACAAGTGATGGCCGTATCATGCTAATTGATCAAACCTCTCCTGAACGAGTTTCTCCCACGTTGGTCATATATCATCCGTGTTGAGAACCATTTGGACGAGGCCGTCGGCCCGTTCACCATAATTGTGTGAGCCGTGGCCGAAGGGTGTCTCGGGGCGAACGGCCGATCACAACAGTATTGAGCTTGTCACGCTCCGATTGCTTCCACTTGTGCACTGCTGTGACGTAGGTAAAGAGACATAGGACGAACGCGTGAACGAGACGTAGCAGATTGTCTTTTTGAGGCAGTGGTGATGGTTGGCCACTCTGCGCACGAGTCGTTCACGTTGTCCGTCCTTGTCGTCAGCTTGTGGACTGTTTGAATGTTTGATCCGCACGCCTCGATTATCATCCCAGAACTCGGATGGAGTCGACCCTGGGGATGGGTGGACCGTCTCTGGTGGGGACGGTGATGTTGCACTCAGTCGGGGGTTTCCTCCTCTTGGGCCTTATTCCTTGTCGTTGTGGCAGCAGTAGCAGCTTCGATTTGGCGGAGGAGCACTTGGACCCATGTGGTTGAGGTAACATTCCGTGGCTTCGACTGCCTTCTGCAGAGCGGATTCGATAAAGCTGTTCGACCCCGTGATCACCGATACCGTATGGTTGAAGTCTTCTATTTTCGAGAGTCGTTCGGAGACCCCGATCATCACTAGGTTTAACAGCGTCGGCGAGAAGACGAAGCCCTGGGGGCGCCACGCTGTCCGAGCTCAACTTTTTACATCGTGAGCTCTAGCTTCGACATGGTGCACGGCGTTGCGACGAGTTAGGAAGGAGTGCACGATCTCGTAGAAGCGGCGCCCGAGCCCTAGGTCCCTGATCGCCTTAAGTATTGCCGATGGCTCGATGTTATCGAACGACTTCTCCAGGTCGAGGCTGAGAATGGCGCGCGTGTCCCAAGTGGCCCCGGCATCTATGATCTGGTGTTTTAGGAGAAGCATTGTCTCGTGCGTCGAGAGCTCGGGTCAGAAGCCGATCATGTGGTTTGTGAAACAGTCTTGGTCTTCGAGATACCGGCAGACTCTTTTGAGTACGACATGCTCGGCCACATTTACTTGCCCTTTATCTCGAACCATTGTGTATTACCATTCTTCAATGTACAGATTGTTCAGGGGATTAAACTATTTGGCAAAACTAAATATATTCGTTTACGCAGATGATCTTGCCTTTATCTTTCATCAAAAACTGACCTTCCACGAAGTACCATCATTGACTAAGAGAGAGATAAATCAAGCTTATTGCTAGACCGGGTTCTTGAGCCCAAGGGTAGGTGGTTACCTCAGTGCAGGTAGCCATGGCTTGCTGCCATCACCCGAGCCCTGTTCCCCAATGGTAGCTGGTTGTCAGGGCCTTGCGTCACCAGCACAGCTTCCCACTGTTCTTCCGATTCTCCCTCTGAATCCACTTCTTCCTGCATCTTATCGCCTGGTGGTGATGATGATGGTAGTACTTATCGGTTATTCCTGCACTCCAGCACTATATGGCGCATGATGTTGGGCGTGTCCGGTGGGCAGAACTTGGAGTCTCACCCGTAGGTGCCCCGGATGCATGGCGTGTAGCAGTGTTCCATTCGGGTAGGTTCCATCCGCTAGTCTTTTCCAGGTCACCGCTTTTTCCCTACTCATCATCTTATGTGCAGGCGGGTACCGACGCCTCGGCTTCCTGTAGTGCGCCAAGATATCCGAGTACTTCTTGAATATCCATTTATCATCCTCGTCACAGTCGTTGGTCCGTGTTCTCTGCGTGTCGGTGATAGCTGGGCGTGCATGATTTCGAGCCGCGCCGTGCACCACCTGGTTCCCCGCGAGAGACGCGGGTCCCGGCATCCAGAGGATTTGTGCTGCTTCTGTCTCGCTGTTGTTCAAGACCCGAAGTGCTACATTTACGATCCTTCCGTTCACATACCTTCTGCATGCTTCTTGCGAGTCTGTCACCACGGTAACCAGGGTCTTGCACGTTGTGATGGCCAGGCCTAGGCCCAGCTCTTCCGTTGTGCTCGCGTCCTTGGCACGTATGGATGTGGCTGTTTGTTGTTCGCCCTTCTCGTCGACCACGCTGATTGCAAATTGGTCGTTTGTTCTGTATAGAGCTGCGTACGTGTATCTCACATTTTCTTTTTTGCTGTTGGTACCTGAGGGTATGTACTTGGGCGCTTGTATTCTCGCCTGTCTCCTTTCCTTGTAGTTCTCGGGATGCATGTTTCTGGGAATTAGTACCTATGTGTAGCTTGTCTCTGACCTCGTGTGGAATACACTGAGGCAGGTGCCTCGTATCCTCGTCTTGGTAGCCCGCATCTTGAAGCAGGGCTCTTCCCGTCTTTGTCAGCTTCAGTCTCGCCGGTTGGTTGATATTGTGCGCTTCCACGAGCTCTTCCCACGTATTATGGACTCCCATTTTGAGTAGTTTTGCTGTGTACGTGGAGGAGGACAGGCACAAGGAAATTTTGTAGGATTTTCTGATGAGGGCGTGTACTTTGTCTTGTTGAGTGTTCGTCATGTCAACGTATGGGTGCCGTACGTGAGGATGCTCGTGAGCAGCACTTGTATCATTTTCACGCAGTCTTCTTCCTAAAGTCCATGGCTTTTGCTCGTCACTCTTTTGATAAGGTGGGTTATTTGTGGAACTGTCCTCTAAATTTTTTTTCCAACACTGCTCCCGCAATCCAGTCCTTTTGAATCAGCAGTCCGAGGATGCGGAACGTCGTAACCTGCGGAATCATGATGCCTTCCGCCTTTACTTCGGGGTCTAGTATCTACTGCGGTTGTCGGCCTCTTGTGCGCTTTCTTAGCACCAAGAGCTCCGACTTTTCAGGTGCGCACGTCATTCCACATGCTTCCAGCTACTGTTCCGTTGTGTCAACCGCTTCTTGCAGAGAGTCTTGCTGTTTACTAATCGACCCTCCCGTAGTCCACACGGGGAGGTCGTCAGCATATATTCCGTGACGAATCTCTTCTATTTGCTTCAGTTGTTTGGGTAGCGAGCTCATCACAGATTGAATAGCATCGGCAAAATGACGGAGCCTTGTGGCGTTCCCTTTCATGGTATGTCAAATTGCTCAGAGCGTAAGTTGTCTATCCCCATTGTGGCTGTCCGTTCTTTCAAAGAAGCTTTGACGCAATTATATATTTTCCCCGTAGTTATATACGTTGAGGTGTTGCAGTATGGCTTCGTGTGACACGTCGTCGAGAGCCCCTTTCACGTCAAGTGCGAGGATTTCTCTTGTTCTATGTGTGTCCAGTTTGTCGATGACTTTTTCCTTCATCTGCAGTAACACGTCTTGCGCGAACAGGTGAACTCTAAATCCGAACATGGTGTTTGGTACGTGTCCGTTGTGTTCTAGATGTTCGATCACGCGGTTGTGCACCATACGCACATAGAGTTTCCCAGCACACGAGGTGAGAGATATAGATCGAAGGTTCTGCACGCTGATGGGCTTGTTAGGCTTAGGTATCATGGTTACCTCGGCATGTTTCCATTCTGGTGGTACTTTACCGTGTTCCCTGCACTCGTTGACGTAGTTTAAGATTGCGTCTACAGAGGGTTCGTCAAGGTTCCGGAGTGTCATGTTGTTTATTCTGTCGTACCCCGGCGCCATACTGCGGGTGAGCTTGCTCAAGGCCCTCTCGATGTCTGCTTCAGTGAAGGGCCGATCCAGTTCTATGCATGGGTTGCCTCGACACTTGTCAAAGTGCGAAACTACAGTTATATTCCGCTTCCTACAGAGGAACTTCTCCTTCACATCTTTGATTATGTCTTCCTCTTTCCCCGGGTGGTTATGCATGAGTCTCTGCACTTTCTGTTTTGCGACGTTCCTGTTCTCCTTCTTAGATTTTGAGTACCGCCCAAGTGCGCTTGCTGCTTAAGGTCCCTTGAAGCTTGTTACATCTTTCGCTCCAGTTCTTTTTTTTTTCAAGTTGTTCAGAGTACTCTTGCGTTTCCTTGATCAGCTTGGAGATTCGAATTTTGAGTTTCCGGTTGCACTTGTTACGCTGCCAGCGTTTCGCGAGTCCCCTCCGCGCCTCCCACAGGTGCAGTATGTGGGGGTCGACCACGGGGGTGTCTTGCGGGGGTGTCGTGCATTGTCCTCGTACGCTTCTCGGCTCTGTCCACGACTCCTCCGATCCGTTATTCTATGTCGTCTATCGTCGCATTAATGGCGCTGTCGTCTTTGCGAAATGCCAGCCAGTCCATGATATTGGCTTTTCCGGTCTTCATCGTCGCTTTGTAGTGCGGGATGATCGTTTGCACTATATAATGGTCGCTACCCAGATTCTCGTCCATGCAGCTCTACTCATACTGTTTGAGTCCTTTACGAATGTGAGGTCGGGCTGGTGTTTCTAGATACACTGTTGCCGGTGCGCGTGGCTGTCTGCGAGTCGTTCAGTAGCGTGAGGATGTGTTGTTGGGCTACGTCGTGCACATCTTTTTTTTTTTCTTTGAGGACGCATAACCCCAGGCCACCATGTGGAGCATTAAAATCTCCAACGACTATCAGCCCATTACCCTTGCTCATGTTCTTCACTTCTCGCATTAGCTTGACTATATCCTTTAGGTGGTCCTTTAGCGGGCTGTGCACGTTTAACAAAAAGAGGCTTTGCTACTGTTTCTTCTCGGCTACGATTTCTACGAGGGTGTGTTCGATGCGGTGTTGGATGTCGTGTCATTGAGTGTTTATGACCTTCTTGGTCAGGATTGCTGGCCTCGCCTTACCGTCGGTGACGCGAGTTAACCACTGGCCTTGAAGTCTTCAGCTTCGGTTTTTGTAGGGCTATAATATCTGGCTCAAACTGCGTGCAGAATTGTACAAGGTTGCTTCTCTTACTTTGAATAAAATGCTAGTTCCATTGCCAAATTTTGAGCCCTGTGTGTTGCTTGTAGTCATCTTTCTCTTTAGTCAGCCTCGCCCTCTTATTCGCCTAGGGTCTGCATGATCTTGACTTCTCTCGCAGGGTACTTGCGACCCTTATCTCTTTCTTCTACCATGTGAATGCGTTCACCGAAACTTCCTCCCGATTGTGTCATTTTGGTATGTAGTGCCTGAATCTGGTTCTCCGTTCGCTCTTGAGAGATTGGAACCCAGTGTGTGTGTCATCTCTCTTACTGTGGTTCACATAACCTACGTTACCATGGACATTGTGGTTTCCATCTGACGGTCGCGTTGGCATTGATGCGGTCTTCAAGTGTCTTGAGGTCGTTCTGGGTTATCATCGCTTGGTTCGACAGTGTTGCGGCCTCTGGTCGTGTTGGTGATGATGGTGGTGCTGGGGATGGAGGACGCAGCAGTGGTGTTTGCGGTTGTTGAGTCTGTTCTGTCCGTAATTCTTCTAATTCTCGCATGAGGTATTCGAGCTGTTTTTGTGTGCTCGATTCCTTCTTTTGCGTCTTTATCTTTCGCTGTTCTAGCTCTCGCTTCAATTCATCCTTCTGTCTTCGGAGAATTATTGTCGCGTCTTCGTACCTCCAGTGTGTTGTGGTTTGAACGCCATTATTTTCCCTCGACGCATGATTGTGCCCTATGATAACGTTGGCCCAGCTTACCTTGCGCTCGGTGTTGCGTTCCACGCCCGTTGCCGTTATCCGGCGGCCGCTCTGTTCTCTTTCCCTCGATCCCGATCCCGACTTGAATCTGGATCTTTTTGTCTGTTGGGTCTAATTTAGTGGCTGTGGAAATGGTGACATGGTCATCGTGTCCTCGTTGCGTTGGTGGTTACTACGCTCGCCTGGTACCAGAAGCTTCTCTGTCTCGATCTTGACCGCTCCTGACTCTCAACGGTGGCGGGGCCGGTTGCAGCTTACTTCCACAGTCTCTACTCGCCGTTTCATGGGGCATTGCGCAGAGCTTACATTTCGGCTCGCATTGGTGGTTGTTTAGATCAGCGTTGTGTTCTCCGCAGTAGTCACATAGTTCGTCGTTTGGATTATGGCAGACGTCTTGTCTGTGTCCTTTCTGCCCGCGAAATCTGCAGTACTGGGCTGATTCTCTGTAGGGTCTGCAGCGGTTCAGCATACAGCCAACTTTAACGTAGAACGGCACGTGCGGGCACTCGAAGGTGATCACTGCCAACGTCGGTATTCGCAGCATTCTAGTGTACAGGATTTCGCACTCGTTGGTCGTTTCTAGTAGATCTACTAGCTGCTCGTCGGTGTGCCTTCCTCTATTACATGAACAACACGACGTACAGTGCCCGGCATTGGCTTGAAGTACTGTGTGACTTCGTAGTTTGCGTGTCCTATTTCGATGCTTGTTATTTCTGCTAGTTTAAGTGAGCAGTCCTCTTCTTCAATACTTGCCAGAATTAAGTTTCGATGCCACTGTGTCAGTATGATCACTTTGGAGTGGAGCTCCATGGGGCGTGACTCCGCATGCTTGAGCTAATCCTCCTGCTATCACTCCGTCTTTCCAGTTTAATACTTTCACATCCACTTTAGGTCTGTAAACAATCTTGTAATGTTTCTTTCTGGTAGCGGTGGGGTCGTTAGCCAGTGAGGACGTGACTTGCTTGCGTTGTTGTGATCCAATGGCTTTTGAGGAGCTTGTTGCCGTTGTCCATCTTTCACGTTCTGCCCCTTGCTGTGTTCGTATGAGAACTCCTTCTGTGTCTTCGACGGTGCGATGAATTCTTCCTTGTCGCGGTAATAGCATGACCCACGGTCCGGTCTTGCAAAGTGTTTTACCGCTGTTGCTATCGAACGTCGGCCCCGTATCGTTTCTCACTGCTTCATTATTTGTTATTCCGGCTATGAAGTTTATTCGGTCAACTTCCATAAAGCTAGGTTGCGGCTACGTTTGAAGAGAGAAAAATCATAACAACGTCGTTTTGGGCTGCCCGGCGTGCATCTGGATCTCGAGGCGCGAGGCACTGGCCTCGAGCAGCGGAGCTCGGCAATCATGAGTACGCCTAGCTGGGCACGGCCGTCGGCTTGCAAGTTTTAAGATTAGTACTTGCGTGAAGAATAAACTCACATCGGTGCGCGTAGTCTGTCTGAATGGCGTTTCCTCAGATGAGTCGAATGCTGCGAACAGTCAGATGTTGCGAGGAGGCGATCCGCGAGAGATTGCAAGCGGAATCGGGAGCACATGTAGAGTAGGTCCGCTCGGTTGGCCCTCTTCCTCTAATATCATTGACTGGGGTATAAATGTTATGAACAGGGATAAGGTGCCAACTGATGTCTTTTGGGGTCTATTTTGTTAGTCGCGCACTGACGGCCTGACTGGCCCTTATAAAGCCACAAAAACATGCCGCCAGCGACACCCCTGAATGCTACATAACCTCTCGCTTCCCCAGCACCCTCCCATACTCTTCTTTTTCTTTTCTCTTTCTCTGTTTTCCCTCTTGGTGTCCATTTTTCTCCTTTCCTTTTTCTTTTCACCTCGCCTTCCCATTCTCCCGTTCTGGTCGTCTCGTCTTAGGAACCACACATACAGACGTCAGGCAACAGCGCTCATTCTTTTTGAAGTCTCTCCCTTTACAGCCAGCCGCCACCGACAACAACTGCACGTGTCTTCGCTCTACTCACCATTTAAAGCTAACATGCCGAGGATGACGAGGTCGCCTTTGACGAAGATAGGTCCTCTATCGAAACGTTGGCCAGCCTTTGTGAAGCCCCTTATCCCTGTTTATAACCTTTATACCACAGCATCCTATTCCACCTGTCAGCCCCTTTGTTGATTTTAGATCATTGACCGAAAAATTCAGAATGACTTCTGGTGCCCACATTGCATGAACATGCATGCAACCGAAATATCTTGGTGTTTCTTTAGATTCATATAAGTTTAGCGCCCCATACTGGAGAACAAGTACAGGCACTCCAGTGTTTTTATGATGCTTTTAATTTTGTTCCGCGTCTCCTTTAGATATATGGATGGGCAATTACATGTAATATTTCCCTGGCTACAACAATACACAATGTACTGCCGACTCTTCAGTGGGCCAGGACTGATGCTCTATGTTCCCACTGGAACTTTTTGGGGGTCTTGTAAAGTTTAACCCCGGAGGCGAGATAACCTTTTAAGCCTGTATGTGTACGCGGGCTTGGTTTAGTACCGCTTTTCTTCGGGGGGGGGGGGGGGGGGTAAGAGAGATAGTATGCCGCTTTGTTTTCCGTGGCATTTCACAAGGAATAATCCGATCAAAAGTGCAAAAATACGTAGTCAGTGCTCTACCAACCCTAATGGTGTCATCTCGATGTTCTGAACGTCCTTGTTTATCTAGTGTTTGATGAAAGAAATTTAATTTGTGATGCATTTTCTTTGGTTTGTTTTCTAATGAATCTATTTACATAGCATCGAGGAAACGCCTGTATGGTGATTTATTATTTGTGTTGTTTCCATGCGCCCCTCATCCCCCCCACCTACCCCACTGTATTCTGGGGTCTGCCAGACTATTTTATTTTAATTATTCAATCAATCAATCAATCAATCCATCAATCACTCAATCAAATCTTTATTTCCAACGACGGTTAGGGGTCCCTTAGGCGAAAAGCGGCAGTAACACCACTTGAAAATACCTAAAGGCTCACGTACACGACAGCGGTTTTACGATTCATGCGTTCAAAATCAAATTTACAGTAATAAAGTAAAAATGCAGTTCTTCAAAATAAAAAGAAATTAAGAAGAGGTTGTGCAACTACAACGATGGAACAATAGAACAAATAAAGTCAATATATAAGTACACTACAGAACAGTTGTACATTATAGTTGAAATATTCAATGTTCACGTAAACACATATCATAAAATGACGAAAATAATTAAACGTGCTACAAAGAGCAAAGAAACATGCTTGATTATGTTTGGGCAGCATAAAAGACATTAGAGAAGAGTTAGGAAAAATTCACGCATTTCCTTTTTTTTTGTAAACGTAGAAAAGTTGGCATCTTTGTCTTCATATTTATTAAGTAGGGACGGCAGTGTGAATCTAAGAGACTGCAAAAAATAGGTCGTGCGGTAACAAGGAACAATCCACTTGTCGGCGCTGCGGGTGCGTGAATCAGTGTAATGCATGCTTATATTAGTTAAATCCTTAATAAACACTTTGAATTGTTTGTTTGGGAAGAAATAAGCACACCTTAAACAAAAATCGAACATGCGTTTAACACTGAATATCTTATAGCTGGTAAACTATGTAACTGTAGAACTATTGCGCGGGACGTTTGCAATATATTGAAGTGCTCTTTTCTGCAATAGGCGAATTGCATTTATGTTACTAAAGGTTGTCGTGCCCCCGACTAACAGGCAGTAATTTATTTGGGAAGAAAACAGAGCGTTATAATTCTGAAGTTTCGCTTTTTCTGGAAGAAAGTGCCTAGATCGTGACAGAACACCAGCAGCACACGATAACAATTTAGTCAATGATTCAATATGACACGTCCATGTCATATGAGCAGAAAAAGTCACGCCCAGAAGTTTATGTTTCTCCACTATTTCGACGGGTACTCCATCAAGCGTTAATTACTGTTTCACGTTGACTTCCGTACATCGGGATTTGAAAAAGACAGCTTTTGTTTTTTGTTTTTCACATTTATACGTAGGCCATAAGCAGTGGACCATTGCAGCACATATGAAAGTACAATTTGGATTCTGGCAACAATTTCAGTTGGATCTTGTCCAGAAACAAAAATACTAGTGTCATCCGCGTACGGCAGGAATGAGGCGTCATTGTTTATCTTAACAACATCATTTATGTAGATATCGAAGAGCATTAGTCCTAATGCTTCCTTGAGGCACGCCACAAGAAATGGTTTTAGAAGACGAAAAACAGTTAGCAATTGAGACGCACTGTGTTTACTCAGACAGATACGAAATAAACAATGAATTAGCTGCACCACCTAACCCATAAGCACTTAATTTCCCGAGTAAAATGTAATGGTTTAGGGTATCAAAGGCTTCGCTATAGTCAATGAAAACGCCTAGCGTAAGCTTTTTTTCTTCGGTGTTATTAATTATCAGTTCTTTTTGTGCTAACAGTGCAGTCTATGTAGATTTACCACGTTGAAAACCGTGCTGATAATCTGAAAGTGGATTGTGTTTGTTACAGAAGCTATTTACGCGGCAGAGTATTATCTGTTCTAATCCCTTGGAGAATATAGGAATTCTGGAAATCGGCCGGTAATTATTAGCATTATTAATATCTCCACTTTTAAATATAACAGAAACTTTTCAGATTTTCATGAGATTTGGGAAGCGGCCAGACCGAAAGACTAGATTAAACACGTAGGCTAGACAAGGAGCAAGGAGGTCAATTACGTGCTTAATCGCCTCTATCTGAAATTCATCGGCATCGACAGCTTTACTGTTTTTTTAGAGAAAGAAATATGCATACTATTTCTGCGTCATCTGTAGGTGCGAGAAAACTTTTATCAGTATTATTGTATGTAATGTGAGTATGAGCAATGCTTCCCAGTGGTTGCACCGCATTAGCTAAGTGCTCACTATATAAAGTGCTCGGCTAAATGAAAACCGGGAAGTTTGTTCCCGCTAATGGCTATTTCCGTTAAAGTACTCTGATCGCATTGTTGTTCAGTGCCTGATTGATGGCTTTCCAAACGTGGTTTTGGCGCCATCAACAGATGTCAGAAAATATGTGGTTATACTAGTAGGTTTTGCCTTTTTCAGCGCGGCAGTTAGTTTGTTTCTGCAAGTTTTAAAGGCCTGAAATTTTTTAACATCACGTGTGCGCAAAAACTTCTTAAAAAGGCGACTTTTTTTCTTGATCATTTTGATTTGCACGCGCCCTACCCGAGGTTTTCTTCTTTTTCTTTTAGCTTTGGTGCTTTCGTAAGGAAAAGATGTGTTGTAATGATTAGTGAATTTAGATAAAAATTCACAATAGCTCTCATTTGGGTCTAGCTTATCGTAAACAGAAGACCAATCTTCCCTTAGCATACGCATGTGGAATGAGGTCATATTTTTGCTAGACATAAATCTATGTTTAACGATATCCTGGCAAGTTATTTCATTTTCAGTGCATTTAGGAAAAGCAATAAAGACAGGGCAGTGGTCACTTACGCCGGCGCATACCGTGCCAGCTGCACTTACATCAGTGTCCATGGTGACGATAAACAAATCTAGTATGGACTGGCAAGTTGTCGTTACGCGTGCTGACGTGGTAATGACGTTATTGTAGCCACAAGCGTAAAGTTTGTTAAAGAATTCCCGGAAAGTCAAATTATCCTCGAGAAGGTTTATGTTAAAGTCGCCACCTATTAGATTACTATACTGATGAAATGTTGAGTGTTCTAAAATTTCTTAAATAAATTCCAGAAATACACTCATATCACCAGACGGTGGGCGGTAAAATGCCACGTACATATTGATATTGCTCTTTATGCAAAGCACTTCATAGTGAGCTGTAAGGCACGTAAATTCCGGCATTATGGCGCAGAGCATGTGCTTTCTTACGTGCATTGCCACTCCGCCACCACGGCGGCCACTTCGATTGATAAAATAGTGATTGTATTCAATCAAATTTCACATGTCGCTTCCTTCATGATACCACGTTTCAGTCATGGCATAGTTAAGCGATTGTACCAGATGTCTCCGTTCCCACGAACGACAGTCTTTTTTTTTTCGTAAATTACGCACAGAAACATTACGTTGCTTAAGTGATATTGCGCGACATAAAAACGACACGGACGTGAAAGAAGACGACACACCAAGCGCTTGGTGTGTCGTCTTCTTTCACGTCCGTGTCGTTTTTATGTCGCGCAATATCACTTAAGCAATGGATTACCAACTAGCCCGGAATGCTGCTCTCATTAAACCTTACGTGTTAATACCTACCTACGTCAAAAATATATTTTCGCGTGTTCTGTATATTGCCGTCTTTGCGATGTACCGGAAACAATGGAGCACCGTTTTATCAGTTGTAAAGATGCAATATTGCTTCGAGACGTGCGGCGAAGGACTTTGAAGGAAAACATCTATTTGCATCGGCCTACCATTCAATGTTTGTTTATGCCAGATTAAATAGGGGCGCGCTTTGATTTCATCGCACTAATTGGACAACGCAGATTATGGAAGACGAGAATAATGGACCACAATGCTGAGCTAGCTGTTCCTTTATCAGCGTGATTTATCAGAATTGTCGTTCCCCTGACAGAAATCTACGAAGAAGCGGAACTTCAACGGGTCTCGTACCCTTTATTGAATGGGTGTGTGTCGTTGGCTGCGTTTTATGAGCAACTACGGTCATTTTTTTATCGGCTACTATCCTCATACAAATGAGGTTCTTACTTTTTCTGTGCCACTTCCACAGAATATCAGCTCGCTGCGCTAAATACAATCTATCAAAGAAGACAGGAAACTCGCCATTCCGCGGCGTCGGATCTGCCGGATCGGGACCCTACGACAGAAACGCCGCAGCAACAAGAATCACCCAATTCTACAGATTCGAAAGACGCAAATTCCCACCACCACACGATAAATTAAGCAGGAACGAGGTCGTAAGCTTGCGATTACTGCAAACGCCAATATACACTAGCACGGCCGTATTGCCCCACTTTTGCCCAGGCATTTATCGCATTGATGCATGTAATGCGTGCGGACACAGAACAACGCTGGGACACATCCTGTGCGAATGTGCCGGTAAGAGCGGTACCGAAACCGCGGCCGTTCTCGACACGTTCATAACGGCAGGCGTTACCAGAATACAGACAACCTCGAGCTCGCTCCTTCCCGACGCCGCCACCCCGGCTGCGGGGGCGGCCGCGGACCTTTTCCGTCGGCGTCAGCGCCGCTAGTAGGCGGTCCTCAAAAGTTCAGAGCTGGGAGACCAGCTTTGGGACGTCCGGCAAGCCGGAGGTGCCACCCGAGTCCAAGGATTTCGAGCCCTCACCTGAGAGTACAAGAACCAAAACTGCCGGACCATTCTTATTAATAAAGATTATTTTCTTACGAGCAGTAAACAGCGCTAAACAACAGGACAAGGAGAGGGACACAGACAACAGCGCTGGCTAATAACCAAGTGTCTTTATTCTTTCAGTAAATATATATATCAGCAGCAGCAGAAACAGCAGCAGCAGCCGGGATACGCCCACTGCAGGACAAAGGCCTCTCCCATACTTCTCCAACTACCCCAGTCATGTGCTAATTGTGGCGATCACATCCGTCCCCCTTACCTTCTGTCACCCCCTGCTACGCTTCCCTTCTCTTGCAATCCAGTCCATAACTCGTAATGACCATCGCTTACCTTCCCTTCTCAAAACATGCCCTGCCCATGCCCATTTCTTTTTCTTTATTTCAACTAATATGTCACTAACTCGTGTTTGTCCCTCACCCAATTTGCTCTTTTCTTATCTCTTAACGTTACAGCTATTATTCTTCTTTCCATAGCTCGTTGCGTCATCCTCAATATAAGTAGAACCCTTTTCGTAAGCTTCTAGGTTTCTGGCCCGTAGGTGAGTACTGGTAAGACACAGCTGTTATGCACTTTTCTCTTGAGGGATAAGGGCAACGTAATGTTCATGATCTGAGGATGCCTGCCAAACGCACCCCAGCCCATTCTTAATCTTCTGATTATTTCAGTCTTATGCTCCGGATCCAGGGTCACTACCTGCCCTAAGTAGCTGTATTCCCTTACCACTTCCAGTGCCTCGCTGCTTATCGTAAACTGCTGTTGCCTTCCGAGAGTGGTAAACATTACTTTTGTTTTCTGCAGATAAATTTTTAGACACACCCTTCTGCTTCGCCTGTCCAGGTCAGTGAACATGCATTGCAATTGGTCCCCTGAGTTACTAAGCAAGGCAATATCATCAGCGAATCGTAAGTTACTAAGGTATAATCCCTTAACTGTAATCCCCACTTCTTCACAATCCAGGCCTCCGAATACCTCCTGTAAACACGCTGTGAATAGCACTGGAGAGATCGTGTCTCCCTGCCTGACGACCTTCTTTATTGGGATTTTGTTGCTTCCTTTATGGAGGACTACGCTGACTGCGGAGCCGCTATAGATATCTTCCAATATGTTAACATACGGCTCGTCTACACCATGATTCCGTAATGCCTGCATGACTGCTGAGATGTCGACTGAATCAACCGTTTTCCCGTAATCAATGCAAGCTATATATAAGGGTTGGCTATATTCCGCACATTTTTCTATCACCTGAGTGATAGTGTGAATATGTGCTTTTGTTGAGTAGCCTTTACGAAATCCTGCCTGGTCCTTTGGTTGACAGAAGTCTAAGGTGTTCCTGATTTTATGTGCGATTACCTTAGTAAATACTATGTAGGCAACGGACAGTAAGCTGATCGGTCTATAATTTTTCAAGTCTTTGGAGTCTCGTTTCTTATAGAATAAGATTATGTTGTCGTTCTTCCAAGATTGTGGTACGACATATATATATATATATATATATATATATATATATATATATATGTATATATATATATATATATATATATATATATATATATATATATATATATATATATATATATATACTCCGCCGCTATCTCAAAGCGCCGAATCAACAAAATTCAGAATGCGCAGGGGCAAAAATTGCAATTAATACGTTAGGAAGGCAATCTCCTTCCTATCGCAAAAGGCTGTCAGCAGGGCAGACGTTAGGATGTTGTTCGCTGCGGGAAATAAGTCAGGTAGCCTGTGCCATCAAGTCAATCGGGTGACCGAGAACAACAAAAAAGTTGTAAAAAGCAACACAGACAAAGGTTTGTTGTTGCCTCTTGTGACTGTGTGCTTTATAAGATTCCTCTTTCGTGCAAGCGTTTTTATATCGGTCAAGCGGGGTGGTGCATCAAAGGCCGCATGCGCATACACTCAACAAAGTTCAAAAACGAGCCAGTAAATTATTCAGTTATCCTTGCAATGCAATTACTGTGGCTGTAAGCCGTGCTTTAAAGATGTGACCCATCTATCCAAAGACTGTGATGACCGCGCACGTCTCATTTCCGTAACTTTCCACATTCATAATAGCGGCTAAGCGTGTGTAAGTCTTCCCTCTATTTCTCGCGTTCCGAAGGAGAATTCTTTCGCATAACATTATTTGTAATTTTCGCCCCTGCGCATGCTCAATTCTGTTGATTCTGTGCTTTGGTATAGCGGCGGAGTATATATATGCTGACTGAAAGAGTAAAGACACTTGGTTGTTATTCAGCGCTGCTGTCTGTGTCTCTCGTCCTGTTGTGTAGCGCTGCTTTACTGCTCGTAATCATCAACCAACCTAGCCCGAATACGCACTCCTCTTATTTCCTTCTTCGCCATTCCAGCCCTGCGAATGTGCATGTCTAGCGAAGCTGCTGAAGACCACCACTACAATAGTAACTTTGACAGGACACCACCCTCCATAGCAGTGCTGCAATAGCATTAAAATCAGGTGCTAGGCTGGTAATTTCATATAAGAAAGGCTAGGGACGTCGCACCCACTTCACAAGCTGGCGTTACTGCGGCAGGTGGCCCAACAGTAATGTTCACCGGGACGCGTATGCGTACAGCACTACGTGCTTCGCACTGCTATCACGAGTGCCTTATTATCAATTAGGTGGTTCAGATGCTTGCTTTCAGCTTCTTTTTTTATTGAAACATATTGTCACGCAGTAGTGAAAGTGAAGAAGGCAGCAAAACTGTGATTGACGAAACTAACGTTTTCTTGAGTGAAGTTGTGCTCTAAAAAGTAGGCTACACACATAGAACGGCAGTGGCGAACACAGTCGGTGACCGTCGAAAATCAGATCAGAGGGTCAAGCCTGTCGGCTTTTATACATCAGTCGTCGAAGGTTCTAGAGTTATCGCGGGGACCCGCGTGTCTTCCAGAAAGTCCTACACCACCCGCGTCACGCAATGAAATCAGATTACGCAAGGTGCGGTGACAACAGACACAGATAGAAACATCGATAATGTTCGGGAAAATTCTGACACATGCAAGCGCGTCCTCCACTGTGCGATAAAATTTGTTAGGTGGTGAAATGCGGTCACCCAATGAAGATAAATAAGTACGCGTGTCAATATGATGTTGTGTTTGTTGCATGTGTGATTCCAAAGAACAGAGTCAACAGCATCAGTCAATTAAGGAATAAATAACTCAGCTTCCCCGGGATGTGAAGGCACACGCCAAGATGCTCGAAACATCCGCCACCTCTCCGCGCATTGACGCTCACTTGCTGCATATGCCGGAAACCCGGTGTAGCCTGATTAAGCGTCGGGAAAGGCAGATTAAATCGCAAGCTCAAGAGTCGCATCGCCCTACTCACACAAGAGGTAGTGGAATGCGCCACCACGCTATGCCGAGGAAAATTTACTATCCCTCTGCGCCCAAACGAGCTCTTAGATGTTAGCATTCATGTACTTAAGGTAACAGCGGCAATAATGGACATGAGACGCCACACAGCCCAGGAAATGGACCAGATCACCAATAAGGTGCTTGTCTGGCAACCTCTCACTACTAGAGCTTACCGCTATACCGAACGAAGTATGAAGGGACGGAAGCCTTCCGGAGGCCTGGAAAATGGCAGAGGTTCGTCTCATACCGAGGCCAGGCAAACCGCCAGCCAATAAGAACCTACGACCGGTCTCCCTCACTTCGTGCATAGGAAAGCTCCTTAAGGATATCGTTCTCAACCGGCTACCACCATTCCTGGAGGACTCGCGGAAACTTCCAGGAACGATGACAGCATTCCGTCCCCACCTCCCAACCAAAGACATCCTACTTCCACTAAAAGAGGATATGATTGTAACAGCGACACGCAACTCCGCCACCGCTATGCTCGCGTTAGATCGTAAAGGGGCCCTAGATAATGTCAACCATACAGCAATCTTACAGAGGCTAAACAGGCTCGCCTGTGGGGCCAGGACGTATTACTACATCACAGATTTCCTCTCAGGTAGAGAACCTATCCTGAAGCTCAGGAACGAAGCGACAAACCCCTTCCTACTTGGTGGGTGTGGCACACCACGGGGCGCAGTGTTATCCCCGGTCCTCTCCAATATCGCCTTAATAGGCCTTCCACCACTCCTCGATAACATCCCGAGGACCCGACATGGCCTATACGCGGACCAACGTTACAATCTGGTCGTCCACAGGGTTAGTCGAGGCAATGGAGAGCCGTTTGCAAGAAGTGGCAGACGTGTTGAGAGACTGCTAAGTCATTCGACTTCAACTTCGCTCTCCAACCATAGGAGCTACTCCTGGTCTCACCTCAAAAGAAGGACGAATTCTACTCGTCTACTATCAACATCCAAATGAAGGGACACACCATCGTTCTATCTCAGAGTGTAAAGATACTGGGAATGCTTTCCCAGTCGGATCATACCAAAATGAATATCATTCAAGAACCCTAAAAGTTCAACAGTCAAAGTTACAGACATGATCCGGCGAATAACAACCAAGACAAGAGGCATGGAGGAAGCGGACACGCTTCGGCTTGCCGAAGCCTTTGCCGTGTCCCGAATAACTTACGCCATTTCATACGCACTACTCAACGTGACGGAATGCAAGAAAATCAACACAATGATCAGAAAGGCACATAAGAAGGCGATGGGCCTGCCGATCAGTACCTCCACAGAACGGCTACTACAACTAGGAGTGCCGAGCTGACCTAGTTTACGGAAGCGGGAAGGTCATCCTATTACGCCCGGGGCTCCCTGCTCCGCTCAGCCATCCGCCACCTCAACCTGTGAGCTTACCCCATGCCATCCAGAGCAACACCACCGTGCCTCCCCCACCTCGCAACATGCACCCAGTTCACCACACCCAGCAAAAGGGAGGCCCACGCCCGGACCATACACAAGCAATACGGCAGTCAACCCCCTACAGCTTACACGGAGGCGGAGTCTTACCCCAGACGTGCAACCACAACAGCCAGCGTAATTTTAAACAAAGAACACGGGAGAAACATTTCACTCTCCCGAAACGATCCCGCCAAGTCGAGGAAGCAGCAATAGCCTTCGCGCACTCCCAAACAGAAGCTGAACTCATAGTGACCGACTCTCAACAGCCGTGTAGCATCTTAGCTAGCGGCAGAATTCATGCCAGTACACTCGAAATTACCAATCAAAAGACGCCAACGAGATCGGTCATGATCATCTGGGCGCCAGCTCATCACGGCATTCCTGGCAGAGGTCACTAACCACGTGGCCCGAGATTACACCACCCGAGCGGACGCCGAGGAATCCGAACCCGAGCGCGTGCACCCTCTAGTTTCGTAACAAGACACCACACAACATTACAAGCTAACCCGCAGAACATACTCGCCACTACATGTCACTACCTAAAGAACAGGAGCGATTCCTCCGAGCTGTACAAGTTAATACATTTCCCCGCCTAACGAGAAATCATCTCAAAGCTACCGCAATGGCGCTTCTATTCAGAACTCTGGTCCCTCAGCCACATAGTAAGGGTCAACAGACAGGCACCATTGCATTTTCCGAACCTTTATTAAACCAAGGATAAGCAACCGCTGATTGCGAGAGCCCAGCACGCGGCCCGAGCTCAAGGCATTCTCGAATAAGGACGCCTCTCTAAAGTTTCATTTATGTAATAAACATGCTTCTTCTCTCTACCTCTCTCTCTCTCGCCAAAGAATGTATGCACTGTTCGCTTCACTTTCCTGAGTGCGTGAGGTGGCTGCCTTAAGGGGCTATGAGCCATTGCATTTTTTGCTTGCTTACGGGGGTATGAATGCTTATCGCTTATAGGGGTGCGAGTCATTCATTATGATAGCATTCAGTCGACGGACGTAAAGAAATTCCGGCACCCAAGCCATATGAGGATTCGTTGTAATAACAATGTGGACACCTAAGCAATTCTTATGATGTGTAAATGCGAGAGCATTACTAGCCGCTAAGTTTGCCGCTGAGTCGTTGTGTTGCTGAGTTTAGTGTTCAGGTAAAATGTTACTGTGTTTATTGCTGCTACTTAATTATTTCGCTGCAGCCGCCGCAGCTTGCCGTGCTCGCTCTGCCTTACGCGTTGTCGCGGGCTCCGGAACGCTGTTTCACTACAGCAGCTCGCTTCTCACGTTTCGCTGCGTTGCGATGCTCTCGTACTTCGTAGGCAGTAAACTGGCGCATCAAGCCACGCTTTTCTATCTCGCCTGATCATGTAGACGCGCGCTGCGATTCAACTTCGGACGATGAAGACTCCATAGCGCCGACAATGGCGCCACTCCTATCATGCGCCATCTAGCGAACTGCCCGCTAGGCAGAGCCCGACCACGTGCACAACCTCAAACATATTCACCACAGACCTGTTGCAACGATGGCGCAACGCGCGGATGAAGCAGTGGTTAGCGCACTTGGCTTGGGAGCGGCAGTAGCGACGGTGGGGCACAGGATCGAACCTCACCCAGGCAGCGTTCTTTTATTTAACGATGACGTAAACTGTGCGCCGTTTTTCTGCCACGGCTTTCTCATGAAGGCGGGCTCGCACAATGAGTCAAGTAATGCTTCCGAATTAAGAATTGTGGCCATCCGCTGTGTTGTATGGGGAGTCAAGGTTCAAATGTTGGCGCACTTCACGTTTGATGCGAAAACATCAAATGACGCATTCAGCGCAAAAGCCTGGGTCTGTGTTAGCGAAACGGCACCTGAATTCCCTTTTCCTGCGATGCCACTACCATGCGCGCGTTCACGGGGCAGAGCGGGCTAAAGGAAACACCAGCTAGCTCACTGGTGCTCCAGGTGTTGCGCGAGTGGGGAGAACATCACTGCAACGCCATGTCACCTTCGCTATCGGAAACCTGTGTTATCCACGTGTTCCTTGTCCGCGCAAGCTCTCGCCAGCATCCTTCGCCTCAGTAATCGCTACAAAGAAATTAATTAATAGGAAACGCAATAATTTCCAAAGCAAAGGCGTTGCAGTAGTCAGTTTCGAACCTGCAAACTTACGCTAAGAGATTGAGTTACTTACCCGCTGGGCTAATCCAGCGGCTCCTAGATAGCAGGACTGTGCACTCTGCTTTATGATATCATGCTACTTGGACCAAACTTTCCATTGTCAAGCCCAACGTGACGAAGGCGGTCGGTAACGTCAAAATCACCGCCACTTATTTAAGAGCGTTTTTATTAGATTTTATGTGAATTGGGCAAGGTAGGACAACGCCAGGGATCAAAGTGCACAAGCCTAGTGCTATCCAGGAGGCGTTGGCCAACCCTCTCAACGCACTCACTTGCCCGCGTGAAGGACAGCTCAACGGCGCTCAACTAGGCATTAACGCCTTCGCATTCACAACACAATAGTGCGATCGACGGACCAGCCCGACCCGACCCAACCGACCAAACGACCGATTAGTACAAGCTATACGAAGCATAGTAAATCTTCAGCTGTATGAAGTTGTAAACGTTCGCATACTAACTAAATTAACAAGCACAGTGACAAACGCGAACAAGCAGACATGAACACATGTAACTCGATGAGCGCGGAAACTCGCTGTCAGAATGATCGAGTAATAAAGTGTGGCCGCAGCAGCAAGCGAATTTAGCTCCGTGCTGCGTCTCGCTTCAACGCCAACTAAACGTCGAAAGCACAGCGCGTACGAAACTATAAGCACTCGACACACTTTGCGCACATAGCAGATCGCTTCGAAAATGAGGCCTGCGCGACCACGCACTTTGTCCACATCATCGACCGCCCTCAAAATATGGGTGCCTGCGCGCCGCACCGTAAGCAGCAGCATCAGTGCAGGACGACACCCCCCCCCCCCCCCCCCCGTCCCTGAATTTCCCCCGGTGCCTCGCGCGTGACGCAAGACGGTGCGCTTCCTCCCGGCTTTATTCTTCTGCGGGCGCGAGATTAAGTCGCGAACGTCGGCTTACCCTCGCAATCTTTCATTCGCGCATACAACATATGGCGGGTGGCGAAGGTGTTATCGCCCTTGAACTGTGTAGGGAACATCATGGCGACACCGACGCCGGCGGTAAAATGTGACTTGAGTGTCCGTATATTGCTGTCGCAATAAAAGCATCGCTTTAAATGCGTGCGGATGCGACGAACACATTTGTATATATGTGAAGCAGAGTTTTAGTTAAGCGGCTAATCAAATGCAATTTCTTGCAAATTTTATTACTGCGCCTTCGGCATAAAGGAGAGTGGCTCGTGCATGTGCTCTCGGATACCTGTGGTACGCAAAGGGACAAATGCGGCCATACTCTCAAAAGCAAGTGAGCATTGACACGATATAACTATATATGCGATTGTGGCCTCACGTTTACAACATCGTGCTGCTGTGCTTGGGGACTGAGGCTGGTTCCCTTCATTCAGCATGTAATTTAGATTTCCTTCAAATGACATAGCAGCAGCATCGACCACGTCATGATACTCCGGAAGGGTCCCGATATAAAGCTTCGCACTTCAATAAACGATGTCGAAACGAAAAAAAAAAAACAACTAATTCAGTTCGGGTTCAGAGCGCCCTCATTTCATTCCTATTCCGGTCCGGAGAAATAAAAATTTCTAACCGTTCGCGAAATGGTTCAGCACAGTAAACTTTATCCGGTCCCACGGTGAAATTCTCCACATTGCTGTTCGCCGACTTGTTCGCATGACGAATGTGCAAAAGTTATCAGCAGGTAAAAGAAATAGGCTTTCTGGCACATGGCCGACAAAAATCACTCTATTAGAACAATATCGGTGATATTACGGTGATGTCGGTGAACAGTTACGGTGATTCGATGCCATCGGCGACGCTAGAACGACCTCTAACCTTTTGAATATAAGTGAACGGCTATAAACTCTATCTGTCCTTAAAGCAGGCTGGCAAAATCAACGTGTGAACGGAATCATGGAATCATGGCACCTGGATCACTTTCCAGGAGAGGACTGCTGCCCAGAGCACCTCTGGCCGCGTCTCCTGGCAGTTCGATTACCGGCGCGCCTTTTGCTTGACAGCAGCATTCATTCCTGGCCACCGTACATCACTGCGAGTGAATGTTTTCGTCCGGACGATGTCTGGACGCTCGTTATGCAGGGTACGACGAACTTCGACGCGTATATTTTCCGGAATTACCATCCTCTTACCCCAAAACAACATACTCTTGTGGGCAGACAGTTCATGTTGCATGGGCCTGTGTACCAAGACAGGAGCTTTTCTGACAAGCCAACGTGACGAGTCGGCGACCACAAGAGTACCAGACACCCAGGCGAAAAATGCATGTCTCTTTGTTGGCGATCGTACAAACGCCGGTGCTTCTCTTGCGAGGTCAGGAGGAGAGCACGGGCAATTTCGCGTGCTTGGGCTGCCCTGGTGAATACAGATCGCTGTGACGCGTAGCTGTCGGCACCGGCCGAGCGTTAGAGCGGGAGACGGAGCAGGAAGCAGGAAAACCTAGGTTCGCAAATTCTTGCCGCACAACTACTTGAATGAGAGATCGCCGGGGCGGGTTGGCCAACGGCGGTGTCAAGTGGGCGTGAATGCAAGAGCGCAGGACTTGTAGCCTCGAGCTTGCCTCGAACAATAACCATTGAGGGGACCATTTAAGGGTGGTGAAGCGGTAAGGTTAGGGAGCCGTGTTAGGGAGCTGGAAGAACTGTGGAATGACGTGGTGGCTTTCCTTGACAATGACGTCGATGGTGGACACATTGTTGAAGACCAACAAGTTGAACGCGTCACCCGCGATCCCTTTGAGTACGTGGCTGACTTTTTCAACCTCGGCCATTTTCTAGTCAACTTTCCCCAAAAACGAGCCCATCTTGTATGTACGAGACATACAATTCAGTAGAAGACTGAACTCGGGTAGCAAACACTTTTTCAGCAGCCAGCTGCCGACCCGTGGTATTTCTAAAAAGGTCGCTGGGCCTCTCCTTGAAAGCATCCCAGCTAGAGATCTCGTCCTTGTGTGTTTGGAGCCACACACGAGGAGTTCCGCCCAAGTAGAATGGGACATTTCCTAGCATAATGGTAAGGTCCCAGTGGTTGTTTCGGCTGACACGCTGATACAGGATGAGCCAGTCCGCAACGTCGACATTATCTTGGCCGGAGAACATGCCAGGATCGCGGGGATTGGTAACTGTAACTTCCCTTTTTATCGGGGTCACAGGAGTAGAAGCAGACTAGGTGTCGTCACCGGCAACTATGGCGGAAAGGAGGACTGTGGAGTGCCCGCGTGCATGTCCACAAGAAACACGCTATTGCATGTATCAATATGAATATTTCAAAATCAGAACTCACATCGACCGTTGGCCAGCCCTTCCACAGTGAGTTCAGTATAGGGGAAAGGGTGCGATATCTTGCGAAACATGGGCCTGTGTGCGCAGCATGGAGCGAAAGTTTGGGAATCACACACAATACACGATTATTTCTGCGGCTCCGGCTCATCGTGGTCATCCATCTCCATGGCCGAGCTGCTAGAGCACGTGATGAAAGCATCTCTGGTGTCTCGTGGTCTGAGACGAACAACCAGAGCAGCGGCTTGTGATCCGTGTGAAATTGAAAATGCTGGCCAAACCCGTAGTCATGGAACTTGCTAAGTCTACCACAACAACGAGCACCTCTATTTCGATCTGTGCCCAGTTGCAGATGCAGATGCCTTGGACGAGCTTCTGCGCACTGCAGTTCACTTTACTTTTCAAGCGCTAACATCAGAATGTAGCTGCCAACTGCCAGAAAAATGTATTAGACGCGAAAATTTGCATCTCCACATCATGTTTCATCACCTTGATGACAACGCAAAAACGAAACTTCAGTTTTCTAGCACACATTTTAAAACACGAGAGCTTTGGATAGTGAATTAGTCAACATGACGGATCAAGGCAGCCGTGCAGCCGCCATGCGTGTCGCTAATGAAGCCCCAGGTTATTGATCGCTTCAGCTTCGATAATCGCTCTTGTACGCTGATTCTTTCTTTGGCCAACAGTTTTGTAGGTATCACACAACGAACAGCCTCATGTCTTACAATGCACCATAAGAAAACCACCGTCCAAGCTGTTTGGCAGCTCGGTTTAACGCGAGCAAGGAATACAGCTTTTGACAGCTTGAGAACGGATACTCGACTCGCTTTATTCAAATATAAAGGCAGGTTTGCCGAGTGGCTGTGGTGGCGCCTCAGTCAGGCAGGCGCGTTCGTTCCAAAAAAGAGCAGCGAGCAATGATCCCCACGGCGGGGACAACGGAGCAACGGATGGTTGCTACATATTCGAAGAGCTTTCGCGCAACCCATTGTTCATGCAATGGCCGGTTTGTCCTATCTATGACTTTTGGAGCTAGGATCGAGATCTTCGCGCCATCACTGCAAAATTATGTTCCTGCAATGTCTAGAAGGGTTACGGCATTTAGATGGTTCTTGGCGTTTATGACATGCACCTCATTTTCAATATTACCATGCTAGCGCTGTAACTGTGCAGAGGTAGCGATCGATGACACTACAACTGTAATATTACATTTAAATCGATGCTACCCTAGTAAGCTGACGCCGCCAATTCTCAGTGCTAGAAATAGTGCTATAAACGTGAAGCTTGACTTATTTGTAGGTTGATCCTCCAAAAACCAGCCTGAATTGGGACATGGAAAATCAGCCGCGACGTGTCAGTTGCTGTAGCATTCTCCTAGTGAAAAAAAAAGGTCACCCGTTCAAACCCTCTCTGTAGTGGCCGTGCTCCGATACAGGCTCTCCACTACTTTGCGTTATGGTACTTCAAAGAGCTCCCAGTTGCCAAAATTACTAAAAAGTCTTTCCCTCCTTTCTCTTAGCCTGTAGCGTTCTTTTGGGAAAGTTAAAGCGCCTGGCCTAATTTTTGGAAACAAGGACAAGCACAGTTCAGTGTGAGTCCAGTAAATATAACACTTCCTGCCACCTCTCGCCAAGATAGAAAATTGTTTTGTCCGTTTAAGTAAAAAGGCTGGAAGAAAAATGTGTACGTGGTTCGTGCTACAGTTCTGTCAAATACTTTCAGTTTTTCGGAGAACTTCCACTACAGACGTTTGCAACAGGCCTGCATGTTTACATTTAATTTCATTCTGACGTTATGAGGCGGAGCAAGCGAAGTGAAAAAAGAGAACATTAGCGAGAACTAGAGAAGCACAAGAGCTAGCGACAGTAGGCAACTTACCTGAAGGCATCTCGACAATCTTCGAAGTTAGGGTGAGGCAGTCCTCGGATTGACTGCAGACAGGGGTCACCTAAATAAGGCAGCAAAAGCCAGTTACTCAAACAAGCGACACAAACTGCCGGCGTGCATATGTTCCTCACTTTTGAATGTTCCGCAATACCTATATTAGGAACTTTAAATGTTCGAGAAGAGAACGAGAGAGAGAAATTGAAGTCAGGAAAGCTAGGGAGGTTAACCAGACGAGCATCCTGTTTGCTACCCCGCACTGGGGAAAGGGGGTACGGGGATGAAGAGAGAGCACAGTTCCGCGCACAGTAGAAAGTTCGCGCCGAGTCTACACATGGTTCCCGAGACCTGTCGACTTGGGGTATTTCAAGAGTACTTTCGTGGCTTTCTGTGCCATCGAAGCGTACGGCCCCGGTTCAAGGATCTTCATTGCGGAAAATGGTATAGAGTTCAGCTGATTTAGAGTAAAAGGCATGCGCTGTCAGTGGTTTGTTTCTTGACATTTGTTTGTGGGCTGTAATTCACAAAACCCCGAGGAACAACTTTTTCAAGAATGTAAGACGAGGTTTAAAAAACTTTAGTGACAGAATGGTGCGGCACTATAGCCCGCATATACCGCATGTCATATGCCAAGGCGTTACGTATACATATACCTAAATATATAGAGGGAAATTTCTTCCATTTACGGACAACTCCACCGATTCTGACACCGGTTTTTCTGCAACACGGGGCCCTTAACACTGTCGCATTATTACACTTGCCGCAGTTGATCACTTGCTACATGAAGTGATGTGCAACTGTCACCCGAGCCGAGCCGTGGAACACGAAATGGACCAGTAAGGCGAGACTTGATCGCGTTGGTTGTTGCCTCAACCGCAACTTTCCTACAAGACATCACGAAGCATGACACTCGTTGGCAAGTAGTGGCTGTGCCCTACATGTACAGCAACATCCAAGACCGTCAAGCGGATTGCGGGAACCGGAGGCCGAGAAAGTACACCATGTGCCAATCTCCGAGCCCGTCTTTTCTAATGATTATGAAGCCGATTAGCATTCTTTCACTATTTTCCCCTATTTAGGCTTTGTACTATGTTTGAGCTTCTTTACTCGGCGCTCTTACTAAAAAAACAAAGAGAAAGACTTGAAATACTTCGGTACTTGTCGATATCGAACCTGGGATCCGACCACAGCAGCATGATGCTGTATCTGCTCACTCGCGGGCTTGGCAACAAGGGAGTAATTCTCAGTGTTAGCAGACGCCGACACGTCAACAATGCGATTTCCATGGCCACGCAAAAGCAGGAAGGCTTTGCGCAAGCCACGAGATGGCTCAGCGTGTCCACAGGGAAACGCGAGAGAGTATGTACATAGGTCAAATTTCACGCCTTTCGGTGCTGGCTCTTTCAGACCTCTCTATTGACCATAAAGTACTATTTCTGAACAGGCGCCTGCACGTTCTTTCATCAATTCATTATTTGCCGCCGGGAAGTAGCCGGTCTTTCGGTATTTCATAAAATTTTGCATCACAGCACACTTCATGACGACTTCATACTGCGGCGTCAGTACATTTCAAACCGCGACGATCACCGTAGTGGGGTAGGAATTGATTCACGTAGCACCAACTCTTTCTTTCAGTCTTTCATCCCCCGCACGCCTCAGAAACGGAACCACCTTCGTGTCGTTTCCATCACGGATAACAAATTTTTCGCGAAACATTAGCTAACAATGTATAACCCGGAGACTCAATACGTTACCAGAATTCACTACACTTGTTTATTTGTTTGCTTGTTCTGCACTCCCCTCGTTAATTCCTTATGACCCCGAGCGCATTGTAAATCAACACATTGTACTGGAGAAGAACGACCAGCAGGCACTGCTTCGAGAACAGCAAGATGATGATGATGACAATGATGATGACAATGAGTGGTTGGAAGCCTTGTGCCCGTGTTGCCGAAGCTCCGTGTCCTCTCGCTGCGGTGCTCTGCTACCTGAGCGTTTTATCAATTGAACTATAACAGCTCTTGACATTTGGTGGACGTGCTGGGCCCTTCCTAAACCTGGAACTATGCAACCGGATGCTGCCTACCGTTTCTGCCATGCCTCCGGACACCGCGCAAGCTAATCCGCCCCTGGCATCGCCTGTCGTCTGCTCCGGTGTCTACATGAACGAGATCATCCAGTCTTCAGCGGCAACGACGACCATGACGTGGAGCACGTGGATAATTGGCTCTCGTCATACGATCGCGTGAGTGCGCATAACAAATGGGATGACAAAGCTAAACGGACTAACGTCACCTTTTCTCTTTCTGAGTCCCTAATCTCTGGTTCCGGAATCATGAATCCAACTTTCCACCTGGACAGCATTTACCCATTGTATCAAAGACGTCTTCGGTCGCCCTGCTGTGCACAAGCTTCGCGTAGAACAACGCTTGCGTGGCCGCCCTCAGCAAAAGGGTGAAAACTTCACCAGCTACATTGAGGACGCAGTTGACCTTTGCTGGCACATTAATCCCGTCATGTCCGACTCTGAAAAGATCAAGAATGTCATGGAGGGCATTGAGGGTGACGCCTTCCAAATGCTCTTGGCGAAAAATCCTCAAATGATTGACGAGTTCATTACACTGTGCCAGAGCTACGATGAGCTCCGCAAACAACGCCTTACTACGCGCCGAGCTGCCGTGCCCGACGACACGATTTTGGCTTTAACCGACAGTTCCAGCACTGCTCCCGCCCACTCTTCGTTCCTCGACCGAATCAAGGAATTCGTTCGCGAAGATGTCGCGCGCCAGCTGTCCCGGCTGCCTGCTACCCAGTCGTCCGAGTCCTCTTTGTCCCCGGAACTCCGACGCGGCATAAATGAAAAAGTCGGCGACGCACTACCTCTCGCTAATCAGCCACCTTCAGCGCCGGTTCCACTTACGTACGCTGCCGTCGTCACCAGGCCAAGACCACGGCCTGAAGTCACGCACTACACCCCCACAAGCGGCTTCTACGCCTCGCCTTCTCCAGCTGCGAACTTTGCCGAGAAGTGGCTTCTGCGTGCCTCCGCAGCCCCTACGCCTAGCTCAGAACTGTGCACCACTACCTAGGCCCCCTGTTGATAATCTGTGGAGTGCCCATGACAACTGGCCGATCTGCTTCGCGTGTGGCTTTGCTGGCTACGTGGCACGGTTCTGCCACCGGCGGGGTTGGTATCTTCCCGATACTGCGACATGTCAAGGGAATGCTCCTGATTCCCAGTCCCGCTATTCGCCTCCATTTCCGCATGTCCTGTTCCCTGATGCTTCAAAACTCGTCGGCCTCCATCTTCCCGTCGACGTTTCCTCTCCCCCATCATCCGCCGTCCTCCAGCTGTGGAGGAAAACTAAAAGGTGCAGTTCCGGAGGCAAGAACTGCGATCTCTTCGAACTGCTCAAGCCCTCGTTTATTCCCTACGAACATCATTGAAGTTTTTGCGGAAGGTGTCGCCGTTCACGCGCTTGTCGACACGGGTGCCGCAGTGTCCGTGATTCCCGACCAGCTTCGCCATACGCTCCGAAAAGCCGCGACGCCGTTTTCTGTCATTTCGCTACGCACAGCAAGCGCAGAGCCAATTGAGTCCTTAGGAACGTATACCGTCCGTGTAGCCATACAAGACAGTTTACACCACATTGAGTTTGTTATTCCCCGTTGCTATCATGCCATCATTCTTGGATGGGATTTCCTCTCATCTATCAAGCTGTTATTGATTGTGCCCGTGCAGAACTTGCACGGACTCCATTTTGTGGCACTCCTGAAGATTTGCCTCCACCTACTGCTCGAGTGTTCGTCGCCACCGACGCTCCTATCCGTCCTTTCTCTTCCGCCCTTGTACCCGTTTCCTGTGCGGCTTTCTATGATTCCACAGTTCTTTTCACGCCATCTCAACTTGCTACACGCCGTCATTCCTTCTTGCTTCCCTTTGCCCTCCTTCCCTTTGCCATACTTTACGTTTCGAATCCGTTCTCGTGTCCATCAAGCTTACATCATGACGAGTGCCTCGGTTTTCCTGATGAATTTGACACGAGCTCTGTGTACGATGTGCCTGATGACTCGTCTCCTCTTCACGTTGACGCCATGGCTCTCCCTTTCTCTGCGCCTTCGCCGGCATGTGACAGAACGTTTGCTCCATTTATTGATCCTAACCTCACTCCGAGTCAGCGCACTCAGATTGTCGACCTCCTTACCCATTTCGAACATCTTTTGACCTCCAAAAACAATGTTTAGGACGTACCTCCACAGTTCACCACATCAACACCGGCAGCCACGCGCCTCTACGCCAACGTCCATACCGTGCGTCCGCGACGGAGCGCCGTGTCATCGATGAGCACGAAGGAGACATGCTTCGACGCGGCTTGATACAGATGTCACAAAGCCCCTGGGCTTCTCCGGTAGTGCTGGTCAAAAAGAAAGATTGGACTATTCGTTTTTTTGTGGGCTATTGACGACTAAACAAGATAACCCGGAAAGATGTCTATCCTCTTCCCCGTATCGACGACGCACTGGACTGCCTCCGAGGCGCTGAATTCTTTGCGTCCTTAGACTTGCGATCCGGTTATTGGAAGGTCCTGGTGGCTAACGCAGACCACCCGAAAACAGCATTTATTACGCCTGACGGCTTATATTGCTATGTGGAGTGACGTATGAACACAGTAGCAATTCTGCGAAAGACGAAACTGACTTTTACTGGGCGAACCTGTGCCCACAAAAACAGGCTACACTTAAAGAACAGTGACAACAGCGAACACAGTCGGTGACCGTCAAAATCTGATCAGCTGGTCAAGCACGTCGGCTTTTAGAGGTCAGTCGCCGAATGTTCCACGGTAACCGCTGGGACCCGTGTGCCTTCCGCAAAGTTCTACACAATTCGCGTCGCGCATACATGGAATCAGATTACGCAAGGTTCGGCGACAGCAAACAGCGGATAGAAGCATCGATAACATTCTAGAAACTTCCGATACATGTAGACGCCTCCTGCGCTGAGCGATAACATTTCTTTTGGTATCTTCGACTGGTCGCCTGTATGCCCCGAAGCAGTGTCGGGTAGATCGGTCGTTTCCCGAGCTCAAAGGTAGGGGAAAAGCGCGCAAGCCGAACGTGCGACTCGCTCTCGGAGGAAGAAAGTGCTGATGCGAAACCATGTCACTACTGCCAATGTCCGATGTTTCGCCTATTCAAAGCTTCCGGCGCTGCCGGAAAAACCGGCGGACGTGCCGGCGGGACGAACGTTCGTCGAAACGCCAGCATGCAGTGGCCTGGCTGCCAAGGTTACGTGGGCCGTCGCAAACAGCAGCGACCCGGCGCTGCGATGACGTTGTAATCTCAATGACTGCTCCGACGACAGGGCTCGGAGCGCCTCAGTGCGCTCCAAGATAGAGGAGAGCAATCGAGAAGAACCAGCTGAACGCAGTGCGCGCACCCTCTTTCAACCAGCCGAAGACAACGCCGCTCGCGAGAGCGCTCCAGAGCGCTCAGAAACGACCAGCCGAAGATAGCATTAGACGTTAACAGCGCTCACCCGTAAAAGATAAGGAGTTCACGTGTCAATCCTGCCCCTCAAAGGGCATCGTCCAGATGCTACAAACATAACAGGAAAGTGAAACACAAAAGGTCATTTGTTAAACAAAGTAACCAAACAAACATAAAACAAACCCCAAGGTGACACAATCCAAAATAAAGTCGAAAGTTCAGCTATGCAACGTACCCAAACTTCATTACCGCTTGTGGAACGGCTTAAGTCGCACAACATGAACTACTTCAGGTCGTGAGCGGCGCTGCTGTGACAGCGAAATGCCGTCTGGCACGACCTCATAGTCGAGTGCGCCATTGCGTCAGATGATCTTGTATGGCACGAAATAGCGGCGTAAGAGGTTCTCGCTCAGTCCTCGTCAGCGTAGGGGGATCCAAACCCAAACACGGTCGACGGGCTCGTACTCCACGTAGCGTCATCGAAGGTTGTAGTGTCGGCTGTCGGTCCTCTGCTGGTTCTTGATATGCAGGCGGGCGAGCTGTCAGGCTTCTTCGGCGCGCTGGAGATAGGTGGCGACGTCGAGATTGTCTTCGACGTGCAGCTGCATGATGACGAGAGTAGTCATCGGATTCCTGCCGTAAACCAGCTCGAACGGCGTGATCTGTGTTGTTTCTTGCACCGCCGCGTTGCAAGCAAAGGTTACGTACGGCAGGACCACGTCCCACGTCTTGTGCTCGACGTCGACGTACATTGCCAGCACGTCGGCGAGGGTTTTGTTCAGGCACTCCGTGAGACCATTCGTCTGCGAATGGTAGGCAGTTGTCCTCCTGTGGCTTGTCTGGCTATATTGCAGAATGGCTTGGGTGAGCTCAGCTGTAAAAGCCGTTCCTCTGCCGGTGATGAGGACTTCTGGGGCGCCACGCTGCAGCAGGATGTTCTCCACGAAAAATTTCACCACTTCGGCTGCGCTGCCTTTTGGTAGAGCTTTAGTTTCAGCGAAACGGGTGAGATAGTCCGTCGCCACGACCATCCACTTATTCCCGGATGTTGATGTCGGAAACGGCCGCAACAAATCCATCCCAATCTGCTCGAATGGTCGACGAGGAGGTTCGATCGGCTGTAGTAACCCTGCTGGCCTTGGCGGTGGTGTCTTGCGTCGTTAACAGTCTCGGCATGTCTTGACGTAACGCGTGACGTCGGCGGTCAGACGCGGCCAGTAATACCTTTTGCTGTATTCTCGACAGCGTCCGGGAGAATCCGAGGTGCCCAGCGGTTGGATCGTCGTGTAAGGCGTGCAGTACTTCTGGGCGCAGCACGGACGGAACAACAAGAAGGTATTTGGCACGGACTGGTGAGAAGTTTTTCTTCACGAGTATGTTATTTTGAAGCGTGAACGAAGATAATCCACGCTTAAATTCCCTAGGGACAACGTCGGTGTGCCCTTCCAAATACTCGACTAGGGCTTTTAGGTCCCCTCGTTGTTTATCGGCGAAATCTTCCGCGCTTATTATTCCAAGGAAGGCGTCGTCATCCTCGTCATCTTGCGGCGGCGGGTCAATGGGGGCACGTGATAGGCAATCGGCATCTGAGTGTTTTCGTCCGGACTTGTATGTTACAGTGATGTCGTATTCTTGTAGTCTGAGGCTCCACCATGCCAGCCTTCCTGAAGGGTCCTTTAAGTTAGCTAGCCAGCACAACGCGTTAATGTCGCTGACCACTTTGAATGGCCTGCCATATAGGTAAGGGCGAAATTTCGCTGCAGCCCAAACGATGGCGAGGCATTCCATTTCCGTTGTAGAATAATTGCCTTCCGCTTTTGACAATGACCGGCTAGCGTAAGCTATCACGTGTTCATGCACATCTTTTCTCTGGAATAGGATGGCACGGAGGCCTAGGCTGCTGGCGTCAGTGTGGATTTCGGTATCGGCGTGCTCGTCGAAGTGCGCAAGTACGGGCGGCGACTGCATGCGTCGTTTGAGCTCTTGAAATGCGTCGGCCTGCGGCGTTTCCCACTTGAACTCGACGTCACATTTAGTTAGCTGTGTCAGCGGCTCAGCGATGCGTGAAAAGTCCTTGACAAATCGCCTGTAGTAGGCACACATGCCAAGAAATCTACGCACGGCCGTCTTGTCGGTGGGCTGCGGCAACTTTGCGATGGCAGCTGTCTTCTGTGGGTTGGGGTGGACTCCAGACTTGCTGATGACGTGGCCTAGGAACAGAAGCTCATCGTAGGTGAAGCAGCACTTTTCTGGCTTCAGAGTGAGCCCTGATGACTTGATGGCCTCGAGTACTGTTGCAAGCCTCCTAAGGAGATCGTTGAAATTCCCGGCGAAGACAACGACGTCATCCAAGTAAACAAGACACGTCTGCCACTTCAATCCTGCTAACATTGTGTCCATGACGCGCTGAAACGTTCCAGGCGCCGAGCATAGTCCGAATGGCATGACCTTGAACTTGTAGACGCCGTGTGGCGTGATGAAGGTGGTCTTTTCGCGATCTCTCTCGTCGACTTCTATTTGCCAGTAGCCAGACTTGAGGTCCATTGATGAGAAGTATTTAGCGTTGCAGAGACGATACAATGCATCTTCTATCCGTGGAAGGGGGTACACATCCTTCTTCGTGATCTTGTTCAGTCGACGATAGTCGACGCAGAAGCGTAGGGTTCCGTCCTTGTTCTTCACCAGGGCTACAGGAGAGGCCCACGGGCTTTTCGACGGCTGGGTGATGTCATCGCGCAGCATTTCGTCGACTTGTCTTATAGCTTCGCGTTCTCGCGTTGAAACTCAGTATGGGCTCTGGCGGAGTGGTTGAGCGCACTCTTCGGTTATTATGCGATGTTGTGCGACTGGTGTTTATCGAATTCTTGATGACATCGAAAAGCAGGCTTTGTATCGTCGAAGCAGACTTCTGAGCTGTTGCTGCTTAATCACGGGGAGACTTGGATTTATGTCGAAGCCTGGCTCGGAAACTACGGTCGTCGGAGTAGATGCGGCAGAATGCGAGAAGACAAAGGCATTGCTGGTCTCCAAAATTTTCTCGATGCATATGCGATCGTCGTGCCCTTGTTGTTCTGCTTGAACTCCTGGCTGAAGTTTGTCAGCAATACTTTCGTGTTTCTTCTGCGCAGTCGAGCGATTCCTCTTGCTATGCAAATTTCACGGTTGAGCAGTAGACGTTGGTCGCCTTCGATGACGCCTTCTACGTCAGCGGGTGTTTTGGTGCCGACCGAAATAACAATGCTGGAGCGAGGCAGGATGCTCACTTAATCTTCGAGCACACTCAAGGCGTGGTGACTACGAGAGCTCGCCGGCGATATAGCTTGATCTTCCGACAGCGTTATTGACTTCCACTTCAGATCGATGATTGCGCCGTGTTGGCTCAGGAAGTCCACGCCGAGAATGACGTCTCGTGAACACTGTTGGAGGATAATGAAGGGGCCAGTATAAGTCCTGTCATAAATAGTAGTTCTTGCCGGGCCGATTCCAGTCGGCGTTATGAGGTGTCCTGCAGCGGTCCGAATTGACGGGTCTTCCAATGCAGCCTCAACTTTCTTCAACTGGGCGGCGATGGGTCCACTCATGACGGAGTAATCGGCTCCTGTGTCTACTAAGGCGGGACTGCGTGGATGTCGAGAAGCACGTCGAGGTCGGTGGTTCTTTGCCTTGCGTTACAGTTAGGCCTTGGCGTAGGATCACGGCTGCGTCGCGTTAACCTGTGGCTGGTACGTCGCATCACCAGGTGGTCTTTCGTCTGCGTATTCTTTGCTTCAAGACTTCGTCGGCACGGCGTCGTGTCCCTATGTCGTCGAGGTAGTCTCTTCGTAGTCTTCGGTGGCAGCGGAGGATCTTCGTCAGTTCGACGAATCGGTTGCTGGGGTGCTATGCAGGATGCGCCGAGTTTCTCGTTCACCCGAGTTTTACCCGAGTTTGCTCAACGGCAGTCAGTGAACGGAGATAGCGCGGAACGCGCCGAAGGTGCAGGCAAAAAATTATGTAGACAAAAAGCCGCGTATGACAACATGAGCGCACCCTGCGCGGCACGCTGCTTCCACGTTTCAAGCGCAGAAGGCTGCAAAACGAAACGCGCCTGCGCCGCGTATTGTTATCAACGGATTATCGCAACTTAGCGATACCGTGACTGTCCCGCTGTCTGTCTGCACCCTTGCCGTGAGCCGCTTGTCACGCCTTTCCGGGGCGCGTCAAGGGCGTGCCTCATCTTTCGCGCACTGTCTTTCTATTCTGCATCGAATGCGGACAGGCTACATGCGGCGCATTCTTGCACCTACACTTTCACTCAAACGAATACGTTAAAATACAACAAATAAAATAACAAACATTTTTATTTCTTTAGGTATCTGTTTTTCGTTTTCAACGCTAGAAATTTGTGATGACAAACGGGGATCGAGCAAATTAATAAATTTTGCACTTCTTGCCGCGAGTGGCGACAGGGAGGCGAAAGCTTAGAAGCGGTACATTGAAGCGGGTCGCACGCACGAGGGCGTTCATACGGTGATAAGTCGCCTAGGGGCGCTGCAGTGCTATTCGCAATAAAGTCGGTCTCCATCCATGAAGGGTCATGGCCACTCTTTCTCTATTAGGGGAATAGAAACGCAGCGCCGCGGTACGGCTGTTCATCGCAGGCGCTTCACTAGGCAATTAAGGCCCCCGCTTTACCAACTAAAAACGACACAACAGCTGTCGCTGCCAAATGGCGGTATGTTATTTTAGAGTGCGTAGTGACGCAGTTCAGTGAAAATGTACCTGTTTATCTTTGTGCGCCAAGCCTCTGCGATACATTGCGAAAAGTGCGTGCTGCCCCAGCGACACAATTCATCGCTTGCCATCGCTTGCCCAGTGAAGGCGCCTCTGAGCGCATGTGCGCAGTATATGAGTGTGTTGTGCAGTCGAAGGTGCTTGCGGATTACCTCTGCTGGAGCCAGCAGCGATCGCAGATGGATATCGTAACGACACCGCAGCACTCGCATTTTGGCTGGTGAGGGCTCTTGTGTGCAGTTATGAAATCAGATTTCGAACGGAGAGAGGTGTTGGAACTGTTGAGTGCGCAGTGCTTGCGATGAAGAAATGCCATGGCACTGGGTCTAGAAGAGAAGAGCGAGCGATTCTCGGACGCTGATCGTGTTTACGACGCTGTGGCTCCGTTTCATCACCGATGACAGAGCAGCCATCTCAAACGACTGCTGCAATACGCACTAATCAGCATCGTCGTCCCCCTCGACGCATCGACGCCTTGCAAGCAGCTACAGTGACGTGCCGATAATTATTTACTGTGCGCTGCGCGCCACAATGCAGGCAATGAAACCGTGTTGTGCGGCCATCTCAGCCCGAGAAGATGTATGCATAAGCCAGCGACAGTCAACGCTTTGTTTTTGATAGTGGTGCTCAGTACATCACCGATGACAGTGCTTTGTGCGTGTTTTGTGTCGGCGGTCAAGATTGTTCATGCCTCTCAGCTCGACACCGCGTCGCTGTTGCCGGAATATAAGTTGGGCGTGGCCCAACTGTAGTGGGTGCGCGCGCAATAGTTACATGCCTCGCGCGGGGCGTGACCTCTGGTTTTGATTGACAGGCGAACTCATGCTAAACTCGTACATCGCGATACCCCCTCCGAGTTTAACTCGGGAACATGGCGGCGGCAGCAGCAGCCTGTTTCATTGCATCCAGCGGCAGCAAGCGTCAGTATGACCGTCCGGACCCGTTCACCTGCATGACCGACGGGGAGTTTCAGCGTCATTTTCGCCTGTCGAAGACATCAGTGTGCTGTCTGTGTGACGAGCTAGGCGAAGACTCTCGTCTGCGGAGACAACGTGGCGGGCTTCATCCGCTCACCGTCGTAGAGCAAGTCATCTGTGCCCTCCGTTTCTACGGGACTGGGAGTTTTCAGGGAAGCGTCGGCGCCGAGCGTTACATTGGACGCCATCAAACTACTGTTAGCAACTGTGTCAGAGATGTGTCTGACGCGCTTATCGATGCGGCAGTGCGTAAGCTGTGGCTAGCTTTCCAGAATACCTCGGCGGAGCGGGCATATATAAAAGAATGCTTCCTACTTCGTGGGAACATTACGAACGTAGTTGGGTGTGTCGACGGAACGTACGTAGGAATTAAGGCGCCTTCAATATCAGCGTTACTGTGATTAACAGACTTTTTCGCTGGTTGATCACTTTTTTGCCGATTGTTCTAATTGTCTGTCAGGGTGCCTTCCAAATGGCTCACTTTCTTGGGAAAGAGGTTATTTAAGTATAAATAGATAAATGGATATCACAAATTGTGTGAAGTAACCTATGAATCCTAATCTCATAAAGAACTTGGGGTTCTTCATTGGTGAAGTTTTTAAGTATGCACAATGCTGAATTTTGGTCATGCGTAATCTATCAGCCGCACTATGAAACAGCGAGGCATTGCACAATTTGTTGCAGCGTGAGATGTGGATGTTGCGCCAAGCCGGTTGTGCCTATGCATTTGTGGTGAAATGAAAATGCATTGAGAATCTTAGTGTGTTGGCTTGCATGAAGCAAATACTTCAGATTGTTTGCTCTGTTCACTGTCGATGCATGTGCCAGAGGTTCAGTGCATCTTCTTTTTTTCGGGGGGGGGGCGTTATTCTGGATGGATAAATTGTATATTTTCGTCTCATAATGGGGCTCTAATTCTTAAGCAGTAGAACAATGCACATCTGATACTCTGCAGAACTCTCTCTACGTGAAGATGTCATAAACCACCAAGGCAAAATTACATATCGGGAGAAATGTGGTGCAGATGCCAATGAAAAGTGGGTCTTTAACCCACCATGATAAAAATAAAAATTGCAGAGCAAATAGACCATTTGTACAGCTTTAGAGCAATGATTACACAAAACGTGTCTATGCCCAAACGAGTAAACGCTTGCCGCAATGCCAAAGTAGGCTGAGCGACATGCAGCATATATTGGCATTGAACATGTCTCGTAACCGTTATTTTTATTGTAAGCCCTCGCTGTCACACCTTTCCCTCCAGCACTCCCTTTACTGAAACGTGGCACTGTCTTTCCATTGGTGTCATGATGATAATGGTAACGGCAGCAGCAAGGCTGGTTAATGCTTGCCTCTTTGATTCCTGTGAGTTTAGTGGTAAAGAATACGGCACGTGCATACATACAGCTGTGCTGCAAAATTTAACATTTGTGATTTTTTGGAGAGCTAATTTGTGTTGCGAAATTTCAAAGATGTGCACCATTGTGGCCTAATAACTAGAGCATTGGTGAGGTTGAAGACGGTGTATTGGTATAGAAGCTTGAAGTTTAATTGCACAACAATTTGACGGGACACAAAGAGAAATACACACAGCAGAATGCTTTGCTGTGTGTGTTACACTTCTTTGTGTGCCATTGAATTGTTGTGCGATCCAACTTCAAATAGAGCATTGGGCTTCTTTGGTGCAGGACCGAGGAAGTGTGAGCTATTCGACAACATGCCAGTGCCTTGCCACACAATTATGGAAGTCGGAAGGTTTGCAAACAAAGCTTTGCTTTCAAATCCACCTGCTCATGTAATACAAGCACTGATTGAAAGAACCATCATACAAAAATAGTGGTGAAATCAATGGCCTGTGAAAAGTGTAATTCGTATATAGGCACTGTTGACATAATAGGTGCCATACCGGCCTTAAAATTGTACTCGACAGAGCAGTTTGTTTCCTATGTGAAGCACAACCTCCCATTACATGCTATGCAAATAACCAAGCTCGGTTTGTTTTGACGTGCTACACAACATTCAGTGTAATCTGTTTTTGATTCTAAAGAAGTACCAAACGCCACCTCTTTTTCAAGGATGTCATGGGAATATTTGGCGAGACCTCTTCCAGCCCCTCATAATGGAAGTGTGGCCAGCCAGCTTTGCTTGGATGCCTTTATAGATTTCTGCTCCTGATCATTGTGTGCTATCAAGTTCCAGAAGTCTATGCAACTGGTGCAAGGCATTACGTGTTTCTATAGTCGGATACAACTTTAGGAGGCTGCGGAATCTGCACTTTAAGGCAGGTGAACACAAGCCTGCACCAATTGGCTCGCACTCTAGACTGACATCGTGCCGCCGGACAGACTAATACCTGCTCGTTGGAGAGGGACTATTTCTTTAGACATGTAAGCAATCGGCTGCTGCGCTTTGGTCATCTGGGTGGGGCCTCTCCTGTCTTCTGAAGTTTTATAGGACTGTAAAAGCTGCTGCTTTTCATACAACACAAAAGGACAAAGTGTACAATTACTTGGCCTATGAAATGGATACATCAGAAGTGTGCTATGCAAGGGCTTAAGATGTGTGAAATATGGTACATGCAATTATAAGACAATGTTAAAGAATATGTGGTATCGAACATGCATGTAATGGCACATTTGAATCGGGGAGTGTTGCAGTCATATGCGCAGTCTATAGGTGATAGCATTATTAAGCTCCTGCTCTTTCCTGTCTTCATTGTGAATTACACACACCGTTCATCTTGTGGCTAATCAACACGCACTGTATTCTTGCACATAGAAAGAACAAACAGCATGATGAAGTGTATGCCGCATTGGTGTATTTTTTATTTACATGGTCCAAGAGTTGCACAGGTTGTCTTACGTTTCTGCCTATTTTAAAGGGACACCAAGTGCATGTTACAAGTCTCCTAATATGCACAGCAGAATGTTTACTGCAATAATTTTATTCATGTTCTTGAATAATAAACAAAATATTAAACTGAAAGCTCCTTTATAAGGTGCCTTCTGTGGGCTCAACAGGAGAGCAGTGAGGGCACCGATACTACTGTTGCAGAGCAGCCCTCTGGACCTCTGCCACACTCTCAAGAGCACGTGCCTGGCGCTCGCCTACTGCCACCAGGCAGTTGAGTGCCTCCAGCACCAGAATGTTTTGCTGCAAAAAAGTGTATTGGAATGAATCAGCCGCATACAAACCATTATATACAAAGAAAAATGCTCGTTGCACTATTAGTACTAAGTGCCCTTAACTGTGGAAGCCTCTAGTGTAGTATGCATAATAAAACAATGCGTTGGGGCAACGTTGCTTTCTTTTTCATAACTGGGGTTTTCTTTTTCAGAGCCAATTGTCATGTTGATTAGTGTGCCAGCAGCTGAGGTGGCACCGCACCTTCACGAGTCTCTACTGTCAGCACCACAAACCTATTTTTGTTCGCTGCAAAACAAATGCCTCGCCCTACAATCCCGTCTTATACGAGCTGATTGCATCCTATGCCTACAAACATCATATTTTTGTCCCATTACGCAATTTTCTACCATCCTCGGCTGTAGATCTCTCTCCTTGACATCCATTCTGTCATGCTTATGTAATCACCTGATATGAATTGGCAACAAGTGATCGAATACGTGCATGGCCTGCCTGCCCATTCCTTTCTATTGTCTTAATCTCAACTAACATATCAGTTGCCATGGCTTACTACGCCACTGTCTTCCTGCCTTAATGCTATCTCCAACAATTTTTGTTACTTCGCTTTCTGCACAGTCCTTGACATCTCAAGTTTCTTTGTTAACCTCCAGGTTTATGTCCCATATTGCATAACCGGTGGAATGCAATGATTCTAGACTTTTTTCAAGGATATCGGTAACGTGGCGATCACGATTCGGTAATGCCTTCCATGTGCTGTTCAACCCATGAAATTTTTGTATAAGTTTCCTGCTTTATATCAGTACTTGCTATTGATATTTCACTTGGATAAAGATACTCTTCCATAAATTTTGCTGGCTTAATGTCACTCATGAATTTCTGTTATCTCACCAAGTTGGTGAAGGTTACCTTCATCTTTTCCATATTTTCGCGGGCCCACTTGCATGTAAAAGCACGAACACTCATTGGTTCTCACTGCCTTCTTTAAACTGCTAGACATTCAGTTCGTTACTACGAAAGTGGCTTAATCCGTGCACTCTTATTATGCTAAATATGAAACAGTAGAAATATACTTACCTGTAGTTTGTCGACGTCTCCTTCACTGTGTTGGTAGCGAGATCCATCATCGGTACCACCTCCTTGTCGCATCGTCGCTATATAGGATGTCTGCCTTTTGCCCACACTATGTAATGTTCGTGACGCTCGCAGTCACGCAGAGTGGAGGAACTCAGCGCACTCGCAGAAGCAGCACCGGACAAGTTGTTTCTTCAGCACTTCGCCGTGAACAGTAGGTGCGCGTTGCGATCTGTAAAATCGCCGAAGCTATTGGCAGTCTTACCGGGTGCACGGGAAGATTGCCCACGGAGGAACAGAACTATCCAAGAAATAGTGGCCATCGTCGAGCCTGATCACTACGTCGCGCACTGCAAGCTCGTTGTACGGGTTTGTTTACGCTGGGCCTCTCTGATGCTTAGCCGCCATGCTTGCCCGTTGAATGGATGTGATGACGCTACTACAGCGTTCCCTCGTGGTATAATGCGAAGCGTACTAAATTACAAATTAGTCTAAGACGCATTCAGTGCACATCTCGTAAGCTTCAAAATGCTTCTAAACCACGTTAAAGTAACTAATAATACTGTACTAAATGCATTTGTTTTACAACTTGCTTCTGCATGTAATGCACTCGGTGGAACGACAAACAAGTGAAAGAAGGCACGGCCATGCACCGACGGTATGATCACGTGAGCCCCAGTTTGTCGACCGCCCAGAAGGCAACGCCCAAGGAATGATAGCCAGCCAGAGTGAATCTTGATAAACCAATGAAACTGGAGGCTTGTCGAAAGATAAACTGTGTCTCGGTACCATTCGTGCTTTCATCTTGCGGTGTCGCCAGAGCTCGTGAAGATCCCGAGTTTCGCCAAACTCGACGCATCCTGCATAGCACCCCTGCTTTTAGTTTTCCGGATATGGGCTCACGGACTGTCCCCGGCATGGGCCAGTGTATGGACCGCGCTGCAGCGACAGGTAGCGGCCTGGTGACGGCGAACGTGACGGCCGTCGAGGGCTCCATTGATTAGCGGTGAGGTAGTCGTCGATGTCACAAGGGCGTTCACCTTCCCTCGTGCGCGCTGCGTTGACGGCGAAGTCTCGCAATCGCAGGTCGTGGTATGGGCATCGGCAATACACATGGCCAGCTTGGCCGCAGTGGTAGCAGAGCGGGCGGTGGTCGGGGCGCGCCAAATGTCCGTCTTCCTCGCGTAGGTGCACTGGGCGACGGGTGGGCGTGCTGGCGGCGGCGGACGACGGAATTGCGGCGTTACAGGGCCCTCGCCTGGTCGCGGAGGGGCACCTTAACGGCGTGCGACGGCGGCGTAGGTCGTCTCTTCTGGCTGGGGATGCGGTACTTGAGGTTGCACCTCAGGAACTCCAAGCGATCGCTGAACCTCATCTTTCCCGATGTCGGCGATCGAGGCCAGTTGAGGCTGCAACGAAGGCAAGACCTTGCGCAGTTCTTCGCGCACAATGGCCGTGATGCTCTCTTCGAAATCATCGGAGCACAGTGCTTGGATGGCGCACTGAGGCGTGAGCACTTGACGGTTATATTGCCTAGTGTGCATCTCTAAAGTTTTCTTAATCGTCGTTACCTCTGCCAAGAACTCGGCTGCGGTCTTCGGTGGGTTTCGGATCAGACCGGCGAAAAGTTCTTGCTTTACGCTTCGCATCAAAAAACGCACTTTTTTCTCTTCGCACATTACCGGGTCAGCGTGCCGGAAAAGACGGGTCATCTCTTCCTTGAAGATGGCAATTGTCTCATTGGGTAGTTTGCCTCGGGTTTCCAGCAGAACTTCGGCCCTTTCTTCACGGACAACGCTCGTGAACGTCTTCAGGAAGTTAGTGCGGAACAGGTCCGATGTTGTAAGGGTGGACTCCCGGTTCTCGAAGCAAGTCCTCACGGCATCTTCCAAGGAGAAGTACACATGCCGTAGCTTATCCTCAGAGGTCCAGTTGTTCAAGGTTGGGATCCTTTCTAAGGTTTCGAGCCAGGATTCCGGATCCTCCGACGTAGCTCCACGGAAAGCAGGGGGCTGTTGAAATACGGTGGGTGACACTGGGGCTGCCATTGTGGTTGCCTTGGCCACAATCTTCTTGGTCTTCTCAGGTCTTGGTCGTCTCCGTGCTCCGGGGGCAGCTGTTGAAGACGAATGCTTGCTCGATGGTCCGGGAAAAAAAAGGTCAACGAGTTCACGTGTCAATATTAATTTACCGTAATGCACTTTGGCCCCTGTGATGCGCCTGCAGCGTTTGAAAGAATGATGGATAACATCCTCGAGGGCCTCATATGGCAGACATGCCTTTGTTATCTCGATGACATTGTCATCTTTACCCGGACTTTTCTTCTCACCTGTTCCGACTCAAACGCGTGCTCACTTGCCTTGCCGATGCTGAACGCAAGCTCAACTTAAAGAAGTGTTGCTTCGCCGCCCTGCAGCAAATCATCCTTGGCCACGTTGTTTCGAAAGATGGTGTGCTCCCAGATCCAACCAAACTCCAAGCCGTTGCCGAATTCCCACGACCAAAGACCACAAAAGAACTCCGCAGCTTCATCGAATTATGCTCCTATTTTCGTCGTTTCATCCGCAACTTCGCCACTATAATAGCGCCTTTGACACAGCTTCTGTCGGGTAACCACGACCTCTTGGCCTGGCCGCCAGTTTGCGATGCCGCATTCACGACGCTGCGTCGTCTTCTGACCTCACCCCTCATACTCCGACATTTTGACCCAAGCACACCGACAGAAATACACACGGATGCAAGTGGCGTCGCCATTGGCGCTGATCATGCACAATGAAAGACTGGCTTCGATGAATATGTCGTTGCCTTCGTTAGCCGCGCACTCACGCAAGCGGAAGCAAACTATATTCCATTACCGAAAAAGAATGCCTCACTATCATTGGGGTTAATAACTAAGTTTCGTCCTTACCTCTACGGCTGCCCATTCGACGTCATCACGGACCACCATGCACTCCGCTGGTTGCGTCCTTGAAAGATTCTTCAGGTCACCTTGCTCGATGGGCGCTTCGCCTCCAAGAGTATGATATTTGAGTGCTGTATCGCTCTGGCAGTAAAACTTCGCATGCCCATGCCTTGTCTCGCTCCCCAGTGTCAGGCCAGCACAATCATCAGAAAGTACAAATATGCGAGTCCTCCCTCACCACCACGGATATGCTTTCGGAGCAGCAGAAGGATCCATGGGTTTTGCTATGCTGGATTTTCTGTCAGACCCATCAGGGCCTTCTAGTGGCCATACATTGCGTCGCCAAGCACACCACTTTGCTGTTCGTGACGGGCTCCTATACCTCGGTAACTAACTCTCGGATGGGCGCACATGGTTACTCGTGGTTCCTCGGCATCTACGGTCGGACATATGTGCAGCGTTTCACGGTGGCCCGCAATGCGCACATGCAGAAGTACCAAAAACATACGCGTGCCTGCGAATTCGTTATTACTGGCGCGGGATGTGCCGATTCGTCCTCCAATATGTCGGCTCCGGCCTCGCTTGCCAACGCTGCAAGAATACACCTCATGCCTTAGCTATTTCACTGCAACCATTGCCTTGTCCAGGACGGGCCTTTGAACGGGTCAGAGCTGATCTTTATGGGCCCCTCCGAGTACTTCAGATGGTAACCGCTGGGTGATAGTAGCGATAGACCATCTCACATGATACGCCGAAACTTCGCCTCTGCGCAACGCATCTGCGCGGGATGTTGCCTGGTTCCTTCTGCGTAACATCATACTTCTCCATTTTCCCCCAGAGGATGGCTGAGCGACACAGGCCGCCTCTTTCTCTCTGATGTTATAGAAGCCCTGCTCAAGGAATGCAACGTAATTCACCGTACCACTACTGCATACCACTCGCAAACGAATGGCATGACTGAGCGCTTTAACGGCACTCTTGGTGATATGTTAGCCATGTACGTCGCATCTGACCAAACCAATAGGGACCATATTCTGCCCTTCGTTAGGTACGCTATAATACCACCACACAGACCACTACAGAATTTTCCCCGTTCTTTCTTCTCTACGGACGTGAGCCTTCCTTCACAATGCACACCATCCTTCCGTATCGCCCTGACACAACGGAGGCTACTACCCTGTCCGACGCTGCTGCACACGCGGAAGAGTGCCGAAAGCTCACCCGCAGATTTACTTCTGAAGATCAGCAGTGACAGAAGAACCTTCGGGATATTCCCTCTTCTCCGGCACCACTCACTAGTCTGGCTTTGGATTCCCGCTGCCAGCCCTTGACTTTCACCCAAGCTTGTGTCCAAGTACCAGGGTCCCTACCGTGTCGTCAGTCAAACGTCTCTTGTGAACTATTTGGTAGAACCCCTTCAGCCGCCTTCCGATAAGCGCCGCCGAGGGCACGAAATCGTGCGTGTTCAGCGGCTGAAGCCATACTTTGATCCACCTGTGCTATCTTGCCTGTAGGTCGCCTAGACAGCTCCTCTCCTCCGGGGAGGCAATTGTACTGGAGAAGAAGGAGCAGCAGGCACTGCTTTGAGAAATACGACGACAACGAGTGGTTGGAAGCCTTGTGCCCGTGTAGCCGAAGCTCTGTGTCCTCTAGCTGCGGTGCTCTGCTATCTGAGGGTTTTGTCAATTGAACTATAACGCCTCTTGACAAAATAAACAATAAACGTCGCCTTCCCAATGCTCGTAAAAAGCAACCTCCCACCACGAAGTCATATTTGCACCACCGATTGAATATGAATAGAACAGCCGACGATAAACATCCCCAAAAGGAAGATTCCTCCTTATTTCTCTTGCTTTTCTTTTTTTGCTTGTGTCGGGCCGTGACAAGCAGGAATGGACCACTCACCGACAGGAAATACAATAAAATAATTGACCCATAACAGAGCTGCTCGCTTCAGAGTATTCATTCGCACTTAAAGTTATGGCTTGACGTACCGCTTCTCGCCCCATGATGTGAAATTTCCCGCCTTACACTTTTTCAGAGATTTCATCATTTCCTGCCAGAAAAAAAAATTCACCGACGATTACTATACTCCCTAATGCGAAATTAGAGCGCAGCTTTATAACTGTTTTCCTTTCGCGATTTCGTCACGTTTTTGTGATGATGAAGAAAACAGTCGCAAAACTGCGAACGACGACACTATTTATTGGACGAACCTGTGCCCATGAAAACAAGCTACACTGAAAGCACAACGATATCTGCGAACACAGTCGGCGATCGTCGAAACCTCATCTGTGGGGAAGCGCGTAGGCTTTTGTACATGAGTCGTGGAAAGTTCCACGAAAATCTCTGGTACCCGCGTGTGTTCCTGAAAGCACTACACAATTTGCGTAGCACAAACGCTAAGATTACGCAAAGTTCGATGGCAACAAACAAAGGATAGAACCATCAATAACATTCGCGAACCTTCCGATACATGTAGGCGCGTCCTGCGCTTAGCGGTAACGCTTATACTTTGTTAGCCGGAGCAAAAGAGGTCACACAAGAAAGCTAAACCAGCGCACGTGTCATATCCCCCTTCTTAAAAACAGCATACCGATGCTACAATCATAACAGAAGAGCGCAAAGGAAAAGCACGCTTAGCAAAGAAAACGCAACAAGGAAACAGTGCAAAAGTTGGTCAGCGCTGGTATAGCGGCTTAAGCCGCACAACAAGGAGTATTTGTAGTCGTGAGCGGCGCCGCTGTGATAGCAAAATGCCGTCTGGTCCGACCTCATACTACAGTTAAAAAGATATTCAACAAGAGGGGACACTCGGCGAAAACCTGCAACAGTGAATACGCCACGCTAGTGTCAATGCCGTGCATTAGCTGCTGCGAGCATCGTAAAAAAAAGAGTAGAACCCCTCATCGATCCCTCCAAGTAAATCCTGACTACGTCCGTTGCTCGAACAGCTCAAGAGTTCACGTGCAAGCGCGCATTACCTTGCAACAAATACCGGTGCAATATTTTTCAGCATATCCATGAACTTTCCTCGCGTAGGCCGGAAGGCAAGAAATGCTTTAAAGGGCGTTTAAAGAAAACTTCACACACGTGTGGTGAATAATTAGGTGAGCACATTTTGGCGGCCGAAACCAGAAGAATAGTGATTGCCGCCAAGAGAACTATCGTGCCTGCAGTTAGGTCAGTGACCGTTAACTGTGGCCGTCATTCATGACTAACCATCGTTCGCAGCAGCTGCACGTTTTCGATATATGCGGTGAAGAAACGTCGATTTAAATGCATTTCAAATGTTCACATGCGCACATTTTATGTAAAGCTTATTTGTACCATTTATACCGCAAACATAACAGCTGCTTCGTAGCTGCAAATCTGCAAGTGGAGAAGGATTCAAGATGCACGAGCTTCTAGATCAAGTTTATTTCCTACAGGGGAATGGATGAGCAGTGGATGGTGGCTGCAGGGGATTAGTACTGGTTCTTGGAGGCTTGGGGGACATAATTCAAGGCCACTGGAAAGGCAACAAGTTGTTAAGAGTAACAACATGTTATTTTTACTGCACTCATCGTATAAGGCAAAATCGTAATCGCATAATGGCAAACTTGCAAAGTAATTATTCACATATTGCACTTTGTATTACAACAACACATTTTTCTTTATATCTTCATACTACTCAGGTTAACTTACTATCACATAGCGCTTATTAAACGTACAAAAAGAAATTTACACTCTTCACGCTGACTAAGGCTGATAGAACAAGCAGCATATTGTGGGCGGTAAATGCTGAAGCTATCACAGCTGTCACATCAGCGGGAGCGCACGATGTTCTCGCTTACTACATAACAATGAACACTAGCACATCAATCGACCTTGCGCAAACAATCAGAAAGCCGTCAAAACATTTTAAAAAGAAAACGGACGGAGTAGGGAAATACCAGGCTGCAGCGGGCAAATTGAATATGCTACTATTTACTGTTTTCAACACATTGTTCTAGACCCGCATAGTCAGAGCAATCGCACAAGCAACACAGCGAATTTTGGTGATTTGGTAAGTTAACATTCTTGGCGTATATTTGCAGCGCGATGCACACGTGTCGTTCATTCTTTGTCACGCGTGTGTGTTGCGCTTCGTGTATGCGCCAATAATTGCACAATAGAACCACCTCTCATACCAGGAGCACGCATTTCAGTGCGTACAGCTGTTTTACTCGAGCAAATGCTGCTTTAGTGTAAACGAGCCGACCTCACCTCTGTAAACAAGGCGAACGCACCTCGCATGTCCTGGTTTTTTTCGCAGCCGGCCGGTCTCGTCCGTCCGCATTGCACCGCGTAAAAAGCTTTGCCACTTCCCGTGCGGTTTGTGCAGTTTGGTGCGGGGCGCCCCGCGGAATACAAATGTCAAAATGATGTGTTTCGTATCATTCCACTAAACTCATCAACCTAATATCGTCGAGTACAGTACCAGCAACCCCGAGCCGATTGCTGCAACGCACGCTCGACGGTCTGCTGATTGCAATTTCTATGGCACTGACATCGGTGCGATATACACACAAACTGTCAGCTTCGTAGCGAAGATGTCGAGATTTCTAGAACACAGAAAATGTGTATTCTTGTGGGTGTAGTGCCCAATGACCAATGCGACCAGTGGGGTTCTTGAGTGAGGAAAGCCAGCGAAGTGCATGGTGATCTGTAATAACTAAGAAGTGAATACCATACTGGCACGTTCAAAATTTTACGATGTCCCAGACCAGCAAAGCACTCGCATTCTATCGTAGAGGAATTTCGCTCCGACGGCGACTGAAGGCGGATTGCGTAGGCGACAACGTAGTCTAGGCCATGTTGCTGTTGTGCGAGAACGGCGCCTATGGTGTGGCCACTGACATCGGTACCAACATAAGTGCTGGTTGACGGGTCGAAATTTGCTAGAACTGGTGGGTTCATTAGGTGAGGTTACGTTAGGTTGAAAAGGCCTGCTGTTCACGGCTCCAACTGAAAACGACGCCCTTCTTCAGTAGGCCAGTGCGAGGAAGCGCTACGTCTGACAAGTTCTTGACAAAATGGCAGAAGTACGCCTCAAAGAGGTATACTTCCTTTGGTGAGCGCCGAGTAGGCGAATATACTAACCGCGCAGACTTTGTCACGCGTCAGGCTGCATGCCTGCAGCGTCAACATGGTGGCGTCAGCGTGCACTTAAATCTAAGTACATAGGTGTTCTCGCAGTTCGCCCCCGTCTAAATGCAGCCGCCGTGGCCGGTATTCGATCCCGCGACTTCGTGCTCAGCAGCCCAACACCATAGCCACTGACCAACCACGGCGGGCTTCTTACACGAGCTGCGGCATCATATATTTGCTCACTTTATTTTCCTTTTTCACGCCTTTCTCATCCTATGGCCTTTCTGTCCCCAATCACCTACCCCACGGCATTTCAATAAAGACGTTTCTCTCTCTCTCTCTCTCTTTCTATCACAATAGCGTGCGCAAGTTTTTCTGACAGTTTCTTTTTTGCAGTCTGGCAGGCCCTCTTTGTTTCACATTACACTTCGCAAGAACATTGGAAGCGAACCTAGTTCAGGAAATGACAGAAACCCAGCAGTGTCTCCGATGACGAATATGCGCATGATCACAGCGCATTGTGGTCACACGAGTACTGTCGCTTCTGCGCCAGACAAAATACGTGCGTGCTACGCTTATCCGAAATCGTGAGAGCGCCACTTGATGGCTACTAAAGTGTAATTCTCCTCAGCGAATCAATATCTAAGCTCGCAGGATAACAGCAGCGTACGCAGCACCAATTACCGTGAAATAGTCATATTTCAGCCACCCCTGCAGGTTAATAACGCACTGTTCGCGCTGCTAAGCACTATCTTTTGCATGAATCTGCGAATCTGCTCCCTAAACACGGCTGCACTCAGCTGATGCGTACGGAGCTTGGGCGCAGCTTAACACCGGAGGATGACAGGCGCGTACTACGAGTGGCACTTTACCTGTGCGAAACCGCGCTACGAGCCTCCTATGCCAAATGGAAGTTAGTATCATGAGGTCTAACGTCCTGAATGAGCACACGGAAAAAGAAAGAACTCAATTTCTAATATTACGTAATAAAAGACATTATGTGAAGGAGAAAGCAGCTTCCGCAATACTTTTCTTTTTAAGTATAAAGAAAGCATTTGCGGCAGGTCAGTTCTGTTCCGTATAACCCCGAGAACTGTTCCAGGCCACTGTTCTTTCTTTCAGAAGTATGTACGGGCCCAACCTCAGTAGCATGCGCCCAGCTCTCGCACGTTCCGGGACGGATCTCGAAGAAGGCCGCATCGTACAAGAAATACCGGCTGGCACGAATCCCCCGTCAACTACGAAGAATTTTGTACATTTCACAACGCGTCAAACTTCTCTGATTGTCACTACTCTCGACTCTTGGTGAAATTTGTTCTGTGTGGTATTTACAGTGTATAATGCACCACGATGTAGGCATCATACTGCTGTGCGTAGACAACAGGAACAATGCGGTGAATATTTGAACCTAACTTCAAAACTCTGTTCTCCGCGCACTAAGAAAGCTACGCCACGTAAATGTTCACCACATTTGTTCACAAGGGCTAGCAGAATCAATGAATATAGCAAAAAACTTTGGATGTCACAGCGGGAGCTAACATTAATTGATTCGCAAGGTTACAAATCACCTAATGCGAACCGGTGCTCATAGCATACAAACTCTGGATTCTGCTCTCATGCGACTCTGAAAATGTGTGCTGTATTCCATTTCTTGGTGGCCCCGTGCCGGAATGCACAGTCAGATGTTCAGAACACGAGTGTTTCAAACAAATGCATTCCTTTATTTAGATATCTCCATAGCAAGCACATAATAGAAGTAGAAAAAGTTGCACCCTGGAGATAATGTTTTGTAAGGTATCTATTGTAATAAGAAGGACTACTCAGGGTGCTTGACCTTTCTATCGCATCGTTTTCCCTTTTCCAGGTAGGAGCATGCTACAAAAAGCCTCATGCAGCAGGACAGGGACGATGCTTACCCGAACGCAATAGTTCCCCGCCGTCAAGTTTTCAAACAAGGCCACCACGGAGAGGTTCTGTGAAACAGTTTAGAAAAGCAGGTCAAGGTCTGACAGCGAAATTGTATTCAAAATTCTAGCTCCTCGGGTAACATCCATGCTAAAATGTAGTCGAAACCTAAATAAAGTAAATGTATTTTATTCTGTAAACTGATTCTTCGCACACTGGTGTAGCGTGACAGAACGTAGATTGTTAATCAACGTAGCTAATCAGCGTTTTTTTTTTCAATGTTCCTGCCAGTCCACTAGGGCAGCTATGGAAAAACGCTGTCTGCTTTGTAACTGTTGTTCCTTGTATAGATATTTATGTTCATTACCGTTCTCTCGACCTGTTTTGGTAAGATTTCATTGATTCGCATGAAAGATTGCTATTTTGGTGCAGTTTCCTAGCCTCTGGTGATACAGTCGTGGATCATAAGATTAACAAAGCGGCATACCTTATATATGCGGGTTTACCCTCTTGCACACAAAAAGCAAAAAAAAATGCACATTTAGCCATAGTTTGACGCTTACGTAATTCCAAAAATTCAAAATTTGCGAGGAATGGTTGTGTGACTAATGCTAATGTTATGTAGGAAACAGTTATGTGGGGAATATGCGCTGTACTGTTTATATTTATAATAAGTGAATCAGAATGTTTCTGGTGCCAAGATATCAGATTTGAAGGAAACTAACACTCAGTGGAACACACCAATTGTCCCCAGTGCACATACTCAGCGTACATGCCAAGCCGCCCCCTTGCCATATAAGTGTCGACTGCACTATCAGCGGGATTGGTCTGCAAATGCACTTCGGCCCACCCACCTGTTTGTAAGAAATTCACTGCACCAGGAGAACATCTCTTTCGTAATAGAAAGAAACTCGTGGGAAATTAATTAACCATCAGTACAAAGTTCTCGCACCTAGGTGCCGATTTTTTGGAAGCACATATAGGCTCATGCATATAAATAAAGGAAAGAAAAGAATGATCATCACAGCTATCTTTTTCTTCAAACAAGAGTGATATTCACAGGGATCGTTCGCTGGGCTACCTGGTAAAGCATCTTAATGCGGTTAACAACGCATACAGATGGTGACAGAGAGAAGAACAACAGGATCGCGGCGCTAAACTACAACTGGTACTTTATTGAAAGAAGCAACACCTATACAGTGTACCCTAGCTAACTTTAGCCAGAGTTTAAAAATATGCCACTGCCACGTGACTGGACATAACCAAAGTAATGTTGTTTGCCGTCGCTTGGAGATACTCAAATTATTTGTTTTGTAGCGGCAGCAGCATCGGCGTCGCATGAGAATTACGTAGACGCTCGCGTCTACACGAGGCACGAGCGGCTCGCACGCTCCGGCACAGGCTAGCGTTCCAAAAGGGGCGTTAAAAGAATGCTACGCTAAGAGAAGGAGCGTCGGTTTTTCCTCTCCTGCGAGAGCCCGATACTTTACCGGTCTACGTGGTCACTCGTCGCCACAGTTTGATGACCGCGGACGTGATACTGCCATACGCCCCTGTGGTAGATACGACCATGTACCAGACTTACGCTACGAGAGCTCAAGGCCAGAACCCTTCCGAGGAACGCGGTGAGCCCTCCTGCTCGGCCATCGCTGTCCGCCTCCCAAAGTACGGGGACCAGCATCATTCGGCGCAGTTTCTTCAGGCCGAATCGCAATTTTCAGTCGCTGTTATCCGCTCTCAAGCCTTAAAGTTTCATTACGCCGTTGTAGCGCTCTCGCCCGCAGCCATTGACAAAGTAGCAGATTTGTTGAACTCCCAATGGTCTGCCGCCGCCTATGACGATCTCAAGGTAGCCCTGCTACAGCGCAGAGCAGCTTCACAGCGTTCTCGCATCCAGCAATTTCTGTCCGCTGAAAAACTCGGCGACCAACGCCCTAGTCAACTTCTTCGCCGTATGAGGCAGCTGCTCGGAAATAGCTTGAGATCCATCGACGACGCGCTGTTGTGCAAATTGTTTTTGCAGTGACTCCCGGCTAACATGCCGATGTCCTCGCGACCGCCTCTACCATGGACCTTACCGGACTTGCCGCTTTGGCCGACAAAGTCATGGAAGTAGCCAGCCCAACTATCGCAGCCACGGCAACGTCTCCGGGTGACAATACAACCACCCTGCAAAATCTTCCCTGCTCTTCAGCAGCGCAATCTTCGCTCGACTCCTTGTGTGAGCGCCTTGAACGCATCATCTGTGGAGCGGAACATCGCCGCACATCTCGTCGCCCACGCAGCCGTGGTTCCAGCAAATCAAGACGCATGGGCATCCTCAATGGAACATTAACTACAACGTCTGGCCTTTGCTACTACCACCGACGTTCTGGAAACGACGCTCGTCAGTGTCGGCGTCCCTGTGCTTGGCAGGGAAACAGGCCGGCCGACCTCTAACGGCGACGAGTGGTCCGGCCCAACACACAAGTCGCCTTTCCTACATGACGGAAAGAGTTACGGGACAACGGTTCTTAGTCGAGACAGGAGTTGACGTCAGCATTCTCCCCGCCCACTACTCGGACTGGAAAGCGACACCCGTGTCGTTTTTGCAAGCCGTCAACGGCACCAGGATTCCAGTTTCCTCGTCACGCTCCGTCATGCTAAACCTTGGCCTTCGACGAGCGTTCCGCTGGATTTTCCTGATTACCGACGTCCGTCGTGCAGTCATTGGAGCAGACTTCTTGCACAACTACTGACTTTTTGTCGACGTCCAGCAACGCCGTCTCATCGACTCCGTGACCCAGCTATCCGTTCCCGGCGTCCCATCATCAGGTACATAGCCAATCGCACCTATTTCTGCCGTGTTGGACGAACCTTTCGCCGCGATTCTACGCGAGTTTCCCACTTTGACGAGCCTACCCAACTGGACGCAACCGGTGCAACATAACGTGTGCCATCACATCTTCACATCCGGCCCACCGGTCTATTTCCGGCCCCGGCGTTTGTCCCCGGAGAAGCTCAAGATCGCTCGCGCGGAGTTCGAACACATGCTGCAATTTGGCATCATCCGCCCTTCCTCCAGTAAGTGGGCATCACCACTTCACATGGTTCCTAAGAAGACGGGAGACTGGCGCCCATGCGGCGGTTACCGGGCACTAAGTAACTTCACAGTTCCTGATCGTTACCCTTTACCAAACATTCAGGACTGCACGGTAGCGTTGCACGGTGCGACGATCTTTTCTAAGATCGATCTCGTTCGCGCCTATCATCAACTACCGGTCGCTGAAGAAGACCTTCCCAAGACCGCCATCACCACACCCTTCGGTCTTTTCGAATTTCTCCGCATGCCTTTCGGTTTACGGAACGCGGGCCAATCCTTTCAACATTTCGTCGATTCTGTCACCCGAGGCTTGCCTTTCGTTAACGCATGCATTGACGACCTTCTCGTGGCAAGCTCTTCCGCAGAAGAACATCTTCCCCACTTGCGGTTGTTGTTTTCACGCCTTGCCAGTAAAGAAATTGTCATCGCCGCCGCCAAGACGGACTTCAGTCAAACCAAACTCGAGTTCCTCGGTCATATCGTTGACGCTAACGGCATTCGACCACTGCCGTCCGAGATTTGCGTCATCGAAAACGTTCCCTGACCTACCACACTCACCAAGCTTCGCCAATATCTCGGTTTTGTCAATTTCTACCGCCCATTAATTCCCAATTGCGCATGACTTCTGGCTCCGCTAGACGCTCTGCTGGTAAACACATGTAAACAATTGCTTCAGTGGATTGAAGAGGCCACCGACGCTTTCACAAGAGTCAATTCTGTCCTCACCGACGCCACGCTGCTTAGACACCCAAAGCCAGACGCGCCCACTGCCATCATGACGGCCGCTCCAAACACCGCCGTTGGTGCCGTTCTGCAGCAATTCATCGACAATGCGTGGCATTCACTCGCCTTTTTCTCCAAGAAACTGAAGCCTGCGCAGTCTCGCTACAGTGCGTTTGGCCGTCAATTTCTCGCCGTTTACCTGGCTATCAGACACTTTCGCCATTTCCTAGAAGGCCGTGCATTCACTGTCTTGACTGACCATAAGCCCCTTGTGAACGCAACGAAACGTTCGGTGTCCTGTTACTCGCCCCGTGAGATTGGACACCTTTCCCACATCTCCGAGTTTACAACAACATACCGCCACATCAAAGGCACCGACGACGTTCCAGCCGACGTTCTGAGTAGCGTCAATGCGATTTCCACGTTGACGTCGGAACCTGTCATCAGCGATGTCCATTTACTCGCCAGTCAACAGCACGACGACACCGAACATCGTACACTACGAAATTCGTCAACATCCCTGAAATTGAAGGACGTCATTATGATCCAGATGGTACATCCGTCACCTGTGACATTTCTAGGCCATACCTCGACCATACATTCCAGCCTCCCTTCGCAGACGTCTATTCGAAGCCGTGCGCAACCTGTCGCATCCTGGCATACGCGCGACACAGAAGCTTCTTTCCAGTAGTTTCGTTTGGCCACGGCTAAACGCGCAAGTTCGCGATTGGGTTCGCTGCTGTTTGTCGTGTCAACGCTCTAAGATCAAGCGTCACCCCATTCCGCCTGCCAAGTCTGTTCTTCCACTGGATGTTCGTTTTGACACCGCACACCTGGACCTCATCGGCCCTCTCCCTCCTTCGAAAGGTTACTGCTACATGCTGACATGCATCGACCGCTATACACGGTGGCCAGAAGCTACACCTATATCTGACATCTCAGCGCCTACTGTTGCAGCAGCTTTCGTGTCTACATGGATCGCAAGGTTCGGCTGCCCATCCACAATAATCAGCGATCGCAGTCGGCAGTTTGACTCAGCACTCTTCAACGGGCTACTTAAACTACTCGGAACGACACGTTTTCGCACGACTGCTTACCACCCGCAGTCCAATGGACTAGTTGAATCTTTTCACCCGCATCTCAAGGCCTCCCTCATGGCGCATGAATCGCCGGAGAAGTGGGCTCTACATTTGCCTCTAGTCTCACTTGGCATCAGCGCCGCACTCAAGAGCGACCTAGGCTGATCCTGTGCTGAGCTAGTCTAAGGCACTCACCTGCGCCTTCCTTGCGATTTCTTTGCCGCCGCCACCAAAACACCTATACCATCGCCTGCCGGCTAGGTTGCCGAACTGCAAGCTTTCTTCAGCCAGGTACACCCCGTGCCTACAAGTTCGCAAGAAGCAAAGTCTCCGTACGTTTCACCGCACTCACCTCTACTACCCACGTTTTCGTGCGTAACTGTGCCGTGCGGAAGCCTTTGCAGCCACACTACTCCGTGCCATATTGTGTTCTCGAGCGTCGTCCGACGTCTTTTGTCGTGAATGTCATCGGCCGATCAGCACGATTACTCTGGAACGTCTCAAACCTGCCTTCATTGAACCACCCGCGCCATCGGCTCCACCAATATGCGACGCAACCCTACTGCATCCTTCGCCGCTGCTTCCGCACGTGACACCAAAGACCAAACGCCAAGACACGCCGCCTCACGTGGACTTTCTATCGTTCGCCGAACTTTACTCCTCTCTAGGGGGGAAGCCCTCAGTAGCGGCTGCAGCATCGGCGTCGCATGAGAATTACGTAGACGCTCGCGTCTACACGAACACGAGCGGATTGCACGCTCCGGCGTGCAATCCGCGATGAATTGCGTTCCGAAAGGGGCATTAAATGAATGCTACGCTAAAAGAAGGAGCGTCGGTTTTTCCTCTCCTGCGAGAGCCCGAGAATTTACCGATCTACGTGATCGCTCGTCGCCACAGTTTCATTCCGCCTAATTAGATTATTAGTATCAATAAATAATCAACCTAGCAAATAATATATTTAGATAAAAAGTGTAAATGAGAAGATAGTAGAGCGACATGAAAAACTCCCGATACAGCTTTCCGTTAGTGCTGCGTAAAAGTGTATTTTCCGAGCGTGAAAGCAGCCCGCAAATGCACGCGCACAATTGCCGCGCGACTGGCCGCTCGTGGCGCTCGGCGCGTATCGCCTTCTTCTGGCCGGCTTCCTTGTTGCGCTGCACCAGTTTTAGAACGCAATATCAACTCGCCCTATCCTCAACTCTAAAGCCTACGTAACTGCCACTGCGGCTGAAATCAAACGTATCATTGTTGAATAAACGCCAAATTCCTGAAGATGACCATTGATAAAAACTGATTAACACACAAAAATAAATCATGCGCATTATAGAAAATATTACAACAAATATATATATATAGTGTTTTATTAGCATTCACCGCGGCTCAACTTGCTGCAACACCTACAAAAAGCAAAAGTTGCAGGGACCCTTAAGTCTCCCTATGCGCCTTGAATGCGAAAGCATTCTTAATTCTTCCGCGCAATACTTTTTTTTCTCTTGGTGCTCGTATTGGACAAAGTCAATTTTGAGGAAGGACCACGAAAATTTCTGTGGTGGGCCAAGTGAATTTTGGGAGTGGGCCAGGTCGGTTTTGAACGTAGGCCTACTCAATAATCGAATTGAGCTAAATCAATTTTCGGGGTGGGTAAACCAAATTTTAGGGATGTGTAAGGCCAATTTTGCGCTTCCGCGCGCCAGGTCAGTTTTGAACGTGAGTGACTAAAATTTTCGAATTCGGCGAAGACAATCTTGAGGGTAGGCCATGCAAATCTTGTGGTCGGGACAAATCAATTACGGGCCACGCCGGTCTTAAACGTGGGTCAACTCAATTTTGGAATTGCGCAAAGTCATTTTGCTTTGGGTATGGGCCACGGCGTCCGTCCGACGGCGTCGCTATTCACCCTTACAGCGCGAGCCGCAACAGGTCCAGCGCCGGGCACGGGACGTCATCACATGGTCACGAGGGTTTTCTTGCCATCGGATGGTAACGCCACACGTTCGCCGAATTTTCCACTTCGTGGGGTATATAAGGCTTTTGCCTTAAAAGTAGCTTCTATACCGTCGCGCAAAACGTACTAACAGACACGATAACTGGTCCCATTAGCTACCATGCTAACACCGAATACAAATGAGTTGTGTACAACACATAAGAAAATTTCTTTATTGTTTCCTTACGAGAGCTGTAGCGCTCACATCCTCGTAATTTCTCGAACACGATGAACAGCGGTAGTAGCGATCCATTAATTTCAGAAAAAATACACATTATAGCACACACCCACCTGTACCTTGTTATGATCTCGAAATAATGGATTCAATGTTTACGGACTGGATTGGTGTTAAAAAAACAAATTGGAAGATTTATTCTTCTTCTGCAGGTCCAGGTTTGATGAATTCAGAAATCCTGAAGTGCACAAGCGTCTCTTCGTCCATGATATTGTGTGAATCTTTACAGTGCTCAATCCTGCCCAGTAAGAGGTACTTAGGGCAACTGATTTCAATCCAGAAGTCAGGTAATCTCCAATTTCCCTAAACCATTCTTCCAAACTCTCTTACTAACACTCCAAGTAAGATCTCTGAACACATCATTTTTCCGCAGGCTTTTAACCTTATAGAATCAAACTCGTCTGCCACGGTTCTTTAAAAAAATCGATTTCTTGCGAAGCTCCATTCTTTTATTAACGACTTATGTACATGTCGATTCTGATTTCGATGCTAATTTCATTTTTATAAAAAATTCACCTTTTGCGGCTTTCCATGCCAAAACCACAATATGATTATAAAGCACGCAGTAATTAGGAACTGCGGAATAATTTGGTCTCCTGGGTTTCCTCAAGGTACACCCAGTGCATGGTACACGGACCTTCTTGCGCTGCGCTCGCAAGGAAATAAGGCGTACAAGGCAGGGATTTGACAATCGCCTTAGGGCTTAGCCAGGCACTGGCGAAGCTCCTACACCGCCACAACAGGTGACAACATTTTAACCCACTTTGATAAATGTATGAAAGCCTCTAACTCTACAGCTAGAATAGAACTGGCGTAACTTTCGAAGTTAATCAACAAGCGTAAGACAGCTGACATAAGTAAGTATAGTATGGATAGAACTGAACATGCTCTCGGGAACGTAGGAAGCCTAAAACCAGTAAAGAAGAGACTAGGAAATGGCAAGAATCAAATGTATGCGTTAAGAGACAAAGCCGGCAATATCATTACTAATATGGATGAGATATTTCAAGTGGCTGAGGAGTTCTATAGAGATTTATACAGTACCTGGGCAACCTCGACGATAATGGAAGAGAGAATAGACTAGAGGAATTCGAAATCCCCCAGGTAACGCCGGAGGAAGTAAAGAAAGCCTTGGGAGCTATGTAAAGGGGGAAGGCCACAGGGGAGGATCAGGTAACCGCAGATTTGTTAAAGGATGGTGGGCAGATTGTTCTAGAGAAACTGGCCACCCTGTACACGCAATGCATCATGACCTCGAGCGTACCGGAATCTTGCAAGAACGCTAAAATAATCCTAATCCACAAGAAAGGGGACGCCAAAGACTTGAAGAATTAAAGATCGATCAGCTCGGATCAGTACGGACAGTAAGCTGATCGTACTGTCCGTTGCGTACAAAATATTTACTAAGATAATCGCAAATAGAATCAGGAACACCTTAGACTTCTGTCAAGCAAAGGACCAGTCAGGATTCCGTAAAGGCTACTCAACCATAGACCATAATCACACTATCAATCAGGTGATAGAGAAATGTGCGGTATATAACCAACCCTTATATATAGCTTTCATTGATTACGAGAAAACGTTTGATTCTGTCGAAACCTCAGCAGTCATGGGGACTTTACGGAATCTGGGTGTAGGCGAACCGTATGTAAAAATGCTGAAATATATCTATAGAGGTTCCACAGCCACCACAGTCCTCCATAAAGAAAGCAACAAAATCCCAATAAAGAAGGCCTCAGGCAGGGAGATACGATCTCTCCAATGCTATTCACAGCGTGTTTACAGGAGGTATTCAGAGACCAGAAGAATTGGGGATAAAAGTTAATGGAGAATACCTTCGGTACTTGCGATGCGCTGGTGATATTGCCTTGCTTAGTAACTCAGGGGACCAATTGCAATGTATGCTCACTTACCTGGAGAAGCAAAGCAGAAGAGTGGGTCTAAAAATTAACCTGCAGAAAACTAAAGTAATATTTACCAGTCTCGGAAGACAACAGCAATTTACAATAGGTAGCGAGGCACTGGAAGTGGTAAGGGAATACATCTACTTAGGGCAGGTAGTGACGGCGGATCCGAATCATGAGGCGGAAATAATCAGAAGAATAAGAATGTGCTGGGGTGCGTTTGGCAGGCATTCTCACATCATGAACAGCAGGTTGCCATTATCCCTCAAGAGAAAACTATAATAGCTGGCTCTTACCAGTACTCACCTACGGGGCAGAAAGCTGGAGGCTTGCGAAAAGGGTTCTGCTTAAATTGAGGACGACACAACGAGCTATGAAAAGAAGAATGATGGCTGTAACGTTGAGGGATAAGAAAAGAGCAGATTGGGTAACGGGACAAACGTGAGTTAATGACATCTTAGTTGAAATCAAGAAAAATAAATGGGCATGGGCAGGACATGTAATGCGGAGGGAAGATCACCGATGGTCATTAAGGGTTACGGACTGGATTCCAAAGGAAGGGACGCGTAGCAGGGGGCGGCAGAAAGTTAGATGGGCGGATGAGATTAAGAAGTTTGCAGGGACGACATGGCCACCATTAGTACATGACCGGGGTTGGAGAAGTAAGGGAGAGGCCATTGCCCTGCAGTGGGCGTAACCAGGATGATAATGATGATGATGATGATGAAGCTTTGACACTATTTCTCACGATTTTCTCTGAATTTTAATGAGCAGCGCCTTCACCAAAATGTTCTTGAAGATAAATCTTTCAACAAGATGGTTTGCAGTACGTAGTAGCTAGCAATTCATTTTCATCTTGTTCACCTGAAACATCCAGGGTCTGTCCATGGGCTCCTGTTTTTTATTACTTTTTTAACTCACCCATCCGTTTTCACTTTTCCTTTAGTAAGCTATTTGCAGTCGGTTGCGTAATGTACCTCAATATTGCTAGTCTAGATGAATTTTGTAAACTACAAAGTGACCTTGCTCAAATTTCTAACTGGAGCATGAATTCCGATAGCAACAAATGCAAATATATGCAAGTATTTTGTCTTCTAAACCTAATACTAATTACTTCATTTCTTCATCAATAGTACCAGACTGCACTGTGTTCACTCGCACAAGTACATAGGGCTATCACCAATAGGCCGTCATGGAACGTAGACATCGGCCGCATAATTAACAGTACCACTTGCGAACCAATCTCTCGATGACTCGACATAATGCGTTAAGCATTGAATCAGCACGGCGGCACAACATATTGCCATCACTGAAACGAGTCACGTATGAGGCGTGCGCTGCAGCTGGGCTCCTCTTTCGCACTCCCCTAAGAACTGCCATCTGGCAGAGCCATCGCAAAGCCTGCGCGTGGCCTTCAAATGCGTGGCGCGCGTCCGAACGCTGAGAAACCGGGTCTCGCGCTTCTTTCTTCCCGTTATCCAATGGCGCTGCCGACAAGTCCGCTAGTGGCCTCCGAGATGAGCGCCGGTGCCTGCGAACAGTGCGAATTGTTCTATCGCTTGCCGCACACTCAGTGACGCAAGTTGGCGAGAGGCCCATTGAAGGCTGGCACATTCCTATTAAGGTTCATTCTCACCGGCCACTGACAGCGGTAGCGCGACCAGTTTGGTCGCAAGACGATCAGTCGCAAATAGTCGCAAATAGTCGCAAACAATCGCTCTGCTGGCAAAGCGACTACATTGGGCCAGCAGCTAACTGCTCGATTTTGCAGTCGCGCGACCCTGGTCGCAAAACTGCTAAACCAATAAGCGGCACAACGGAAGTGATCTCATCATGTGCTTTCATCCGCCATCCTCGAGCGTCGCGCCAAATGCAACGTCCTAGCCACCGCGATAATTAGCTACTATTTGACGCAGCGTATACAACTACTTGCACCCTCTGTTCAAAGACCTTAACAAGAAGCACCTCGCATGAACGGAGATTGGGAACAATGAATGAATGAATGGTTTATTTCATCATCAGTTCAGCATACATATCCAGTGGTACATTGGGAAGGGGTGGCGAAAAGGCATCTGAATGCCTGACAATGCGCCAATCCCCGCCCAGACCACGATATTGCACAACACTCAGCGTGTCACTCTGTAATGCATCAATGTAGTAAAAAAGGAAGAAGAAAAGAACAACTAAATTATTGCAGTACACTCAGCCTCTAATACATAATACATAAAAATATTATCTTTATGTAATACATCATGTAATACATAAATGCAGAGGAGAAAAAAAAGAACTAAGCTGTGGTTTTAATAAGTGAACTAGAACACAATTCACATAAACAGCTTATCGACAAGAAATTTTCATGGGTGAATTTTGAGGCACAATACAGTTCTGGAAGAAAGTATACAATAGAAGCAAGTCTTACACGGAAGAGAAAGAGAAAAAAATGTCATGTTTGAAGCGCCATTAGATAAGCATGTGTCTTTTTTTTTTAAATATTGCTACTGATCGGCTTTCATTCACTATGCTCATGGCCGTCATGTAAGAGTTTAGAAATGACGGAATAAGGTGCGTAAATATTTGCTTGCCGTAGTTGGTTCGAATCCCTTCACTGAAATAGGTGGTTTTCCTAAGGTTATACGTATGTGTTTCCCGGGAGTAGGTATCCTGAAATATATCCGGAAAAAACTTGTTCAGCACCTCCCGCAAGTACCTCAACCGAAAGCACTGTACTTTCGTATTTGGTGCTACATGTGGAGCAGTCATTTAGTTCGCGCGTTGTCAATGAAAAAAAATGACGCTATACTTAGGTCACGATTTCGTAGCGGTAGCTTTTCCAATGCTAATGTCTTGCCGCTTTTGAAGCATCCGTGTGTGGTGAGATCGACGTTGTTCTCCGGGCGGAGAGTCTCGTCCGAAAAAGCAACGCAACAAAACCACGGCCCAATGCTTGACTGCATGATCCACGGTTGTTTATTTTGAGAGTACACACGACCTTCCTGCAAGCCGTGCCTCTATCTGTTAGCAACATCTTTACAAACATTCGCAGTTACGTGCACGTCTAGCGTGTCGTATGTGACGCAGCACCCCCCCCCCTCCAACGTCTTTTTCCCGTATTAATGGAATTTAGCGGCGCAAAAATTACATAGAAAGTTTATCAGTGCGCATGAGTTGTCCGGAACTTAGCTTGAACGATGGAGCCTCGTGGATAGCACAAGCAAGGCGCGTTTATTAGTGAAAGAAACAGCATGGTAAAGCGCTGTTTACACTGGCGTATCGCACGCTTTTTTCAAAAAAGTTCCAGAGGTGGCACAGCTAGGTATATTGTCTACGTTTTCCGGATTTACGTAACCATTGTGTAAAATATAAAGCATTTCAGCTACTGCACTACAGTCACAGAAACAGACAGAGGAGGCTCCTTTATAGCAGATTTTATGTCATGCGATCTCATGCTGCTTTCCATGTACAATACCTTACTTATGTTGCAGGAACCCTTGCAGAGAAAAAAAAAACGAACTTAAAAAGCTAAAATACATCTTTAAGCGAAAGCAGCAAGAGGTGCGCGACAAGCAGCGCTGCGGTGCAGGGGCGCTTGATGTCCGCACCATCAAATGGAGTCCGCACTTCGAAGCCATGCTGGAGGTGACGTTTACTTTGCTTTCCCAGTGAAACACATCATTTTCGTGCCTGCAAACAGGCAGGAAAGTTTCACAGGAAATGTACATGCTCAGCATTTAGTACACTGTAAAAAATTTCCGTAATTTTACGGAGGATTTCTGTCATTATACGGAGAACTGCAGATAAAAATACGGAAAGTATGTCATATTTCAAAAATACGGCAAAATCTGCCGTTAATATACGGAAAGTGCTCTCCGTATTCAGCTTTACGGACATTTTCACTGTAATCATATAACGGCTATACACTGTTTTGGACGAAACAGAGAGAATTCCGTATTTTTGTTATGTGAACATCCGTATATTGTGAGAAAATTTAAGCTGTCTGAATGAGCGCTCGTACTCATAAAGTTTCAGCTAACAATACTTTATTGAACACGCAAACTGTACGCATTATGAAGATGCGGACAAAATGTGAGAGCTAGCCTTCTACCAAAAGCTGCAATAACAGATCGTATAAATATATATACGCATCTTCTATTCCGGTCGCAGTTTGCCGCGCATATGGGCTTAGTAACGCTGATCATATTCGCAAATATATGCGTGTTCTCGCAATGTTCTCAAATTAAGCGCTTCGTAGTTAATAACACAGCATATATGTTTAAGTGAATGAAGAGCCAGGGACATACGTGCATACGTAAACAAGCTTGCGGCACTCAGGTGCTGGTGCACTGGGAATTACATTGGTGCTCTATACGCCAAAAATTGTGCGCACTCTAAATCAGTACCGAAACGCAGGGAGTGCTATAATGACCCTAACTGCGTTTACATTTTGCAACAAATGGTCTCGAAGGGGACTGGCGGCCAATAGATCCAAGTACAACGGTCGGAGGAAATTTTCGAATGCGGCAAGCAATTAACCCAAGTGTCAAAGGGCACTGCTGAACTGCAATGTAGTTGGTTGAACTCATTCCCATGATATTTACAAAGTATCTCGTCTCTGACAATAGCTGCCCATTCATTGAGGCAAATCTTTTACGCATAATCTTCACTGTTCATGTGCTAATTCTTGCGATAAGATGTAAGCGCAAACATTTGGCGCTTCATCTTGAAACAAGACCGGTAAGCGCGCTCGTTCTTGTACGGTAGAATAAAGAACGCGAACATGCACTGGCATGTGTGTAAACTACTGGAAGGTGACTGAAGATGAAGGACCTATTACCGTGCTAGTACTGTGTATACTGTCAAAAAGAAGAAAAAAATAATACGGAAAGAAAGAATGCCCAGTGCCGAGATGTAACGATTCAAGCTTTATTTCTTTTTGACCTAGGATGCAACACCATTAGTTCGATGTGCTTTATGCATGGGTAATGTTATGACACAACTCATTATTTACCCGTTCATTACATGCACCAACCAGCCCAAATTATCCCTGTACTAGAGCTTATGGACGCATCGCAGTGCACTGCTTTGCATTTCATTGTAGCACAGGGGTTTGCTATCGCCAGTAGCGAATGCTTTGGTTGACCTCTCTGCCTTTCTGCTTTTTGAATTCTCTCTCCCTTTGTATAAAACGCACTAACTTGTGGGAGAGAAAGCGTTTTCCTACTTTAGAATTCAATTAATTGTCAAGCAATTGTTTTGCAGTTCCAGTAACTAAAGCAGAAATGCGAAAACGAAACCGAATCTGTTCTGTTCTCCGCGCTCACAGAGTGCGGCACCAGGGGGCAGCGCGCGCTGCGCGGCCGTTAGGAGTTGCTGACGGAGGTGCATATGTGTAGTCAGCCGGCATTTTTCGAGTTGTGTTGTAAATGTTGTTAATTCGCCGTAAATATCTCTTGATTTGTGCTCGAGAGTGGAGCAAGACCCCAAGGAAGAGAGATTGACTCATCGGGAGCGAAGAACAGAAACGATGGATGGTAACGCTGCTTGGGTCTCGGCACGTTCGAATTGGCAAAGTTCCGAATTTGTCGCTGTGTTGTGTACGCTTCTGCGCTCGTCATTTGCCGTCATCGCGCGGAGATATTTGCGCTGGATGTCTTTCACTTCGTGTACAAAACTCTGCACGCTGCGGCATCGAAGAAGTTGTCCTGTGTTTGGGTGCACGTATGCGCTTGTACACGGATGGCCTGCTTGCTCTCAACGGGTGTTCAACAGTCTACGCGCGCTCGTAACTTGCTCATGAGGTAAGCCCATTTTAATCTTATTCGGTTTCCATAACGTAGGTGTTAAGATGATGTGTGGTAAGCCGGTGTCGCGAACAGAAATATTGTTTCAAAAGACCACTATGCAACGTCTTAGGGCAAAAATGACGCATGAATGGGGAAAGGGATCACCCTATCTTTTCAGATCGATTCCAGTCGTAGCGCGATTGGCTCGATCGAAATTTCCGTGAGGTACTTCTAACCTTTTGTTCACTCGCGTTAAAAGCGTAGAATAAAACTGCGTTCAGTTGAGCTCTTGTATTGACGCTTGTATTGGCTTGAGAGCATACTGTATCCGATACACGAACTTCTGTTAAAATACGGAAATAAACGTTCGAGGCAATAGCAGTCGCTCACTACCTGTGATCGTTACTTTCTTGCTTGGGTGCACGTTTTAATTGTGACCAGAAAAAAAAGTTCTTTGCTCTGGCTGCCCTGCTGTGTTTCCTCGGTGCAACTTTTTGCGGTGCAGCAAGACGTGTTGCTTCGAATGATGTCTGGGCAGTCAAGGCATTCGTGTCAGTAAGCAAGCAGTAAACGGGGTATCAGTGCGAAAAAATTTGGACATACAAGAGAAGCGAATGGTATCATCATAGACTCTTTTATTTGACGAATAATTCAGTTGTATTACTAAAGCGGAGAGTGGATATGCATGAAAGCCAGATTGTATTGATACTCAGCAAAAACAAGGTAACTTATCATTACTAATCAATCCTTTTCTTTTACTGAAAGGCAAGTTGCTGTTGTGCTGGAGCTGAGAAGAGGTCTGCCGCCTGCAATGGGTCCATCTCTCTCAAGTTATTGCAGTATTGTAGCTCACAAGGTGAGTGGATTTTTTTTTCTCATAGCTGTTTGCCACCTGAATCATGACCATTTACTTAGCTGTGTAGGTGATCACTGTTAGTGACATTGGAGTGCTGGTGGACCAGCACTCCTTTATGATTGCAACGCATATGACAGAGTGCAGCTCTGGCAGTATGCAAAGGTGTTAATCTATAAGCCAAATTAGGTTCTTTGAGGTAATATGTTAATATATTGATGACATTGGATTGTGGTCTAGCAGGCAAAAATGCTAAACAAAAAGAAATTTTAATTTGCACTTGGTAAGATGTGCAAGCAATTCAGGCTGTTATACATGAAATGGGACATTTGTAGATGTCTTCTACAGTGCTGCAGTCCTGAATTGCTTCAGAGTTGAGTGATACCACTATAATTTCTCTGTAGAGCATGCAGCACAGTTTAGCATTGGGGGAGGCTGGCATCAACAGGCGTCTACTTACTGTGAAGTTCAAGTGAGGTGTTACTGTTAGGGTGACTATATATAATTTATGGTTTAATTCTAATCTTGTGTCAGGCAGACATAGTTTACCCACTTGGTTAAACAATAGAGATGTAATATCTATGTATACAAGTATCACCCATTCATTTATGCCATTTAGACAATGGCAGAAATGCGTTGGTAATACTTGTGTACATGGACAATACATCACTATTGTTTAACCAAGCGGTGCCCCTGCATGCTAAATTTTACAGGGCTATTATTAAGTAATGTCAGCTTTTGTTGTAACATTAGGGCACCTTTTATATTATTACAGATTACCACCATTGTGCACCATCATAGTGTGATATTTACACTAAATGTATTTGACTTTGCTATAAAACCCTGCACAGCGGTGCATCATGAAATTTTTTTTTATAGTTTCTGGCCTCAGAATGCACTTCACGTTATATTCTTGTTTGCAACAAGACTATAATGCAGGTTTCTCTCCTTAGGTTTTGTGGCACTTCAAACTGCGGCGAGCTAAACCACTGGGCAGCAATACTGGAATCGCTACTGCGTGTGGAGCTGTCTTCAAACACACACAAGGAATACATCATTGCTTTTTTGGCACAAAACAACGTACACAAGAAAGACGACAGAACAAGGCGCTACTCTCAACTGACATCACTTTATTGCGTCCCTCCTTTGTAGACAGCAGAATCTAGAATTACATGCGCTGTGAACACCATGTGCAGGAACCACCAACATCTGATCAAAAAAGCACATTCATGCGAATGAATAAAAAAAAACATATTGAGCACTGTACCAGGTTAAAGAAAGCACACTAATGCACTGTGACCCCAATGACTGTATGAAGAAAACTTCCGATAACTCTCTGGCGGTGGTATCACGGCTCTTTTTCAAAATCATTGTATCACGAAACATTGCGAACATAAGCGATCCATACCAACAGGCACAGGTTCCCATTTGGCTCAGCATTGTAAAATATGGAAGTGCAAAGCCATGTTTTGTGATACTACGATTTTGAAAAAGTGCTGTGATACCACCGCCCGAGAGTGATCGGAAGGTTTCTTCATACAGTCATTGGGGTCACAGTGCATTAGTGTGCCTTCTTTAACCTTGTGCAGTGCTCAATATGGTTTTTTGGATCCCGTCGCATGAGTACGCTCTTGTGATTGGTTGTTGGTGGTCTCTGCACATGGTGCTCACTGCGCATGTTCTTCTAGATTCTACTATTTATAAAGGAGCGACGCAATAAAGTGATGTCAGTTGAGTGTAGCGCCTTGTGCCGGTCGTCTTTCTTGTGTCCATTGTTTTGCGCTTAACAAAGTATTTATGGATTCACACCAACTAGCCTGCCAACACATTGTGTTGCGGGCACTTCTGAAGTACTGTCTGTCCAATAACCTTGGTGGCATGGAAGCGCCGTCCACTTCTATGCGTTGCTTTCTGTTTCATTGTGGCATCACATCACATTATAATCATAATGTGTATGTACTTTTTCCAAGAGACCCATATTCCTATCCTTTTGTTATATTTGCTGTCGCATTATTTATGTGCAAATGACCAGTGCTCCAAGCTCGATTTTATCGCAAAGTAAACTACTGGTACGTAAACAGTTCTGTATATCAGAAAACCAAAGCTGAACTGCCGCGCAGTACCAAGCGGCAACCTTAGTGCAGTGTCAAGTAGTCAGATTTTATTGGTCATGCAGAGGTGCACAGGATAGCTCTTTATTACTTGCTGAATAATTAAGCTGTGTGAAAACTGAGTATTTATGTAGCTTCAACCACATGCTATTGGCCATTGCTCCTGCCCTCATCAAATGTGGAAGATTATCACGGCATTTCCTATTCTCTTTTTCCTTATTACAGTGGGATTACTGCATGCGTAAGTAGGAAACGGATCACATAGGCAATCAAAAGCCAACAATGTGTAAACTTGGAACATCGTACAGTTTGATGACCCAGAATAAGCAGAAATACACCATAAATGATTGACAATTAACTTTTACTTGACACAGGGCTAGAGCATACAGTAAGCATACTGTATGCTCATACAGTGTCACATCAATTTCAATTTTAGGGTAGCTTTACAGTGTACGCTTCTATTGTTGCATTCTGTCAGAGGAATGGTAATTTTTCGCATGTATAGCAACTAGACTGTCTATATACAGTAGTAAAAATGTGTTAACTGTATTTTTTAATCATTTGATAGAATGTGTAGAACAATAAAGGCATACAATCAACGCACAGTGATGTGACTTTCTCTGCACATGTTGCAGGTTAAAAAAAACTATGGTGGAAGCTGTTGCCAAGGTTCCGGCCAGAAAAGACAGCCAGTATAAAAGGGTCCACGCCACTGATCTCTACTACAGGGGATGAACAGCACATCGAGCGCCCTCGACTAAAGCCGGCCTTGTCCCGGAAGTTGGTGCTTCACAACTTTGCGGCACCACTTTGTTGCACGGGTGTGTGGCATTTCTTCCCCTAACATTCCTGCCTGATGTGCCATAAACTACACAAGCAGTGTTTCGAGGTGTCCAGAATTTCTCCATTGTAGTGTATACAGTGTCGCTAACATAAGAGGCGTGCAATGGAAACACTGGTAAATCAGAAAAAACTTGATGTAAGAGAACACTATCGTATACGGGTTCAGATTGTCATAAAAGCGCTTGCCAGACATGTAGAGACCTCCTAAAATGTGAAAAACCACGAAGAAAAGTTTTTCGGCAGCAATATTATCTGATCGCACGCACTAGTTAGTCCACCATATGCCCTGCTTCCAGGACAAGCGACTGCATGACATCGCATTTCCACTGGCTACACCTGCATCCGGTGCGGTATGCTGCATCCAGCGAAACATGTTAGAAATCAGTGGTGCACAGTGTTTTCTGTCCCCTTTCTCGACGCCTACTGAACACATGTTAAACTGTTTCCAAAGCAGAAAAAGAGAGGGAAAGGGCTCTGAACACATTGCATTTTAAAGTGGCTGGTACTGGGTAACGCAAGTACTGTGGCATAATAGATTTGCACCAGGCAACCTGGGCGCCCAAAAAGGCTGCTGTTTACTTGCAAATGGCCAACGTATTGCGAGCATGTTAAGTTCTTTTTTTATTCTCATCGCCTATTTAGCTAGCGGATACAGCTTTCACAACTGAAGAAGCCTTGGAAGCATGAATCATTTCACAAAACCAGCTTCAATATATCGTGTCTGCATCACAATTTCATGGCTGTATGAGTGACCCCTCTGGTTAACATGTAAGAGAGTTCATGATGTTTGCCATGCATTATCCACTTTATTTACAGGTCAACCCTATCTTGAGATTTAAGCTGATGTTGCATTTAGAGAAATTATGGCCGAGAGCCATCTTTTGAGAATACAGATTGAGCTTGACAGATTAAACGCCAGAACAAGTCGTTGAGGATTTCAGATCAAGAATCTTCAAAGGCCAGTTCATTTAGTGGTGTTAATATTCTGCTCGAAGTTGTTGATTGTTAAGTTCATATGGTGCCCAAGCATTGCGGTAACAACTTCACTTGGAGTACATAGCAAGGGTGTATTCAATGTAAGCTGCTGGCTTTTTTCTGTGTTTTCAAAAACTGGTTTCTTGTTCAATTTGAATTTTCAAATTTTGCATTGTTTATTCGGTGTTGTGTCCTGTTTCCTTTTCCTGCAGCTTCTTAGTTAAGCATCTGAATAGTGAACTCAACTTGACCTTTTGCTTGATTGTCTAGATTGCATACCCTCGATGCAAAACAATTTCACTTCAAAACTGCTTGTACCATACTGAAAGAATAACTTGAAGCAGCCATAGCCACCAATAACACGCAAGAGATGATTATGAAAATTTTAATATTGTTTTTTGATCTACAGGGTGGCTTAACTATCATGCACCAAGATTTAGAAATATGTAAATGCGATGTAACTAGACAAAATGAAGGTAATGTTTGTCATCGCTTGAATATACTCTGATTATTTTGTGCATTCTGCCTAATTACATAATTCTTAATTAGTTATTAAATATCTCAAATAATTAAATGAAATGTGTCAATCAAAAGTTGTAGAGCAATATGAAAGCCTCCTGATACACTTTTTTGTTACTGTTACTCATTGTGTGCTACATAAAAGTGTTTTTCCAAGGAATAAGCCTGCGAATACACATAAAGTGTCTTGAGTGGCCAGTCATGTGTCAGTTTTGTGGTGCAAAGCCACGAATACAACTTAAATGAGTTCTTTTAAGAAAAAGACTTAGCTCAGCAAATTATTTTTCTTTGTGCAGCCTGTGGAGACAAGGTTTCTTAGACATGGCCATGGCCCTCAAGGAAGATGCCGAGGCCACAGGCAGTTCCTCCAGTGACCGTGAAAAGGTCCCCTGGGGCACAAGTCTGGTTTCGCACCCCCACCTTTCTCCTGCAGCTTTTCTGTCTACTTAGCTAACCAGGTGGGTCAATGATGGCAAAGGGAAAAAAGAATCAACAGCATCAAACACAGAACTTGCTCAAGCTCAATGCATTTTTGGTGTGAAGTTTTTCCCTTATCATTTATCAAAAACGGGTAATGGTCTTCGTACGGACACCTCTTTCCCACAGAGAAGTAGCAGTAAAAAAAAGCAGCTTATGAAGGCTTGAATATTAGCTAGGATGATGTGGCATAGATAGGATAATGATTATGAATGTTTCTAATGAAGGTAGTGGTAGTAGAGTGAATAATCATAGTTTATATATACATTAAAAGACATTTCGTTCCAATGCCAGAATTTTAAATCATCCCAAATAATTCTTGTGTTTGATAGTCTATGCACATTGAGTGACAGTGCTTCTTGATGCTTGCTTCTTGCTGACATCATTCTTATGCTGCATAATTCACCTGTTATAAGTTCCCTATTTCTCCCGTTCAAGCAACTTTACATTCATCATAAGAAACCTCGTACATGAGTTCCAGAAACTTGCTGATGAGATTAGGGGGCGGCGTGTACTCCAGGCTTAGATATGCATTCAAGAGCCTCATATCTTGCAAATGTTAGAAATACTCCTGCTAAGCAAGTTCTTGGTGTCATACAAGGTTATTTGCAAATACGAATTTGCCTAAATTTAGAAAACAGTCAATCTAAAACATGTCAAGCGATATCGCTGACGATACACACACATTCCAACTGAACTAAATACAAATAAATATAGCACCAAATGCAGAATCATTGGCATGATGCCATTCTTTCAGTGCAATAAAATCTGTCCTGCGTTGTAAATCTGGAATCCTTTATAATCCAGACTACTAAATACTTATGAGGGTTGGGAGGTAAAATATGCATGTATTTATTCCTCATTTTTTTACTTTAAGACCCGATAATGCTTAAACAGCAGTGAAAGAACTGAGATCACAGTACCTAATACTTTATATTGCTCCAGAAATCCGTTTCTCTGCCGATCGCAGCATTCGACACTAACAAGAAGGCACATAACACTTAGGTTGGTGCTGTTCACTTTGATTGTTTGGGAACGAAACCCATAATGTACATGTTATGGCCCTACGTGTCATTACGTTTGAACAACAAAAAGTTAGGGGGTTTGCATTTTGCAAAACTGCATGGAGGTTTTTACTGTGTGCAATTAAAATTAGGAACCTTCCCAGCTCATACTAAATGCATTCTCTAAAGCTTTAGGTTATACAGGTGCACTACTTTACACAGAACACACTCTTTTTCCTCGTCACGGCTCACACTCTTAGGCAGAGTTACACCCTTTGAAGTGCCCCTTCTTCCGCACAACGATAATTGTCATCTGCCTTTATGCATTTCCTTTCTTTAACACTGCGAGCCCTGTGCTTTCCAGTAACGAACGGCATGCGCGTTATCAGCATGATAGCATTCCCGACAGCAAAGTAGCGGGCGTGGCGTTTTCAAGAAAGGAAACGCATCAAGGCATATAACGATTATTGTTGTGTGGCAGAAGGGACACTCCAAAGGGTGTAACTTTGCCTAAGAGTGCAGGTGGTGATTCAGATTCTTCAAAGGTGTTTCATTGTATGGGATGGCACATCGCGCTTCACTTATTTGCAGAATATTGCATTCCAATTGTGTCATATGAGATAAATCCATTAGAGAGCTTTAGCTTGCCCTAAATTTATTACAGCTGTGTACTGGTAAACTGGCCGCAGCTTGCAGTGCTTGTGGAAAAACAATTGTAACTGCCATATTATATGTAACTCCTAGTCCTCAGGCATCGGCAGCAGCAATGGTTAGGGTACACTTGTTTCTTCTATTCTAGGGTATGCATCCCCCACCAGAAAGTAGTTTTTTTCGTCTTCCTCTTCTACCATATTGGAATGTGTAATGGGGTGCAATTTGTAGGGTATACTCTTGCACAAACTTCATGAGCATTTATTCTTGTCTGTGCCACAGATCATTGTTGCTACCACTGTAAAAGCAGGGTGCCTGTTTACAGCACCCGTAGGGAACAATCTGTGAATCTTTAACGAACAGTAAGGATAATGAATAATCGAATAATTTTTAGTAATTTTCAACAAATTTAGCACTCTTTGCTTTCCACTACGGTGTTTTTCAACCTCTAATGTTGGCACAAGGTTTGACTGCAGGATGTCATTTTGTGTGAAAGAGTGCACTTGTGCGCATAACACCTCATCGTAAAGATTCTGCTGCACAGAATGTCATTAGCTTTCGTATGCATTGGTCACTATCTCACAAACCGGTTGCTCCTTTGTAAGTTGGAATGTAGCATTTATGTAAAGCACATTTGATGTTCTAACAAAAAGCATTGTGCCCTCTTATCCCCTAATTCTCCTCACTTGATGCCTAGTCTTCTAATAGCATGGTTGACACCATGAGAGTCAATGTGGTGAATAATTGTGTCTGGTGGGGTAGGGGGTGTACGTTAACTTAAGCAACTTTTCCAGACGACTTGAATCAGTATTGTGGAATGCTGGTTTTTTTTTCAATCACTGTTACCAAGTTTCACTTTGGTTGTGGCAACAAGTATAATGTAGTTCGCTAGCATTCCTGCCAACACATATAATGTGCAGGCATCTGTGTTGAAAAAAAGACCAGCTAATGGTTTGCCAAGAGCTAAGGTCCATTTAGACCATTAAATTTTGAACTTACACCGGTGGAAATAACTGGTGAATGAAAGCACACCCAGAACTGGCCATAATATTTTCTTCTATATAACACTGCTGAAACTTTGAACTGCATTTGAACTGGCTTGTTTAAAAAATGACCCATTTCCTTGTTCAAGCAAGACAAAGGTTCCACAGGAAGACAGAAACTTGAAGCTGTCAACAGCAGCATGAATATAAACAGCGTTCGACGTTTTGCAATCTTGCACCTGGTTATATTATCCATCCCATTTTTTTTTTCCACAGGCTGTTCTTTACTGTTTTATGGTCATACCCAGTTTAATTTTAATGTCCCTATTTTTTAATATTTGGTTAATATATCTTTTCTTCATCGGCTTTCAACCAAATATATATTCATAATGCGCCTTCATTTACCACTTGCAGTGATCTTAACCAGATGCATCTTGATACAAAATTTATTTTCCTTAATTCTTCGTTTTCCTTTTCCAAAAGTGCAAACTGTTTTTCTTGATACCTATTTTGTCTTCTGGGAATATTAGGGCTACTGGATTAATGACTGCTTACATGGGTACATCGTTCTCTGTTTTGGTCACCCCTACTCTTGGCAAGTACTGACAGCATCGCTCATACCCGCTCCATCACAATCACCACTGCTAAGCACACCCTTCCTTCCTTTATTTTAACACTTTGGCTTCTCTTGACCTATTATATGCACCAGTTACTTCTCCCCCAATGAGGCTAGGGGCCAGTGAGATATGCAAAATCCAAAACAACACAACCAAGGAAAACATTTGCTACCCTAATGACAAGCACCTATGTCGAAATGTTGGCTACAGCAACATCCCTTGTTCCAACAATGTTGATCTACTTACATGTTTTTCTAACACCGAAGTTACTGCTTTGTCGTGTTCTGTGATTATACTTTTTTGCCGCTTTCTTTAGGATGGATATTCACGAATACTATTTGTTTCTCCTAACAGCAGCAAGTTTATCCTTGCAAGCGTTTGGAGTCAAGAACAACTTTCACCAGGAAGAAGTGCGAGACGAGTGATTGAAGAAAATAAAGTTGCTTCTGTGATCTAAGAACTTGAGGACTGAAATGTTGCACCTTTTTGTATATATGCTATGCAGTGCATTCATATCACCAAGTGCAAAGTGTTTTATCTCTGCAGCCATGTCAGTGTGTTGGCAAGACAATTTTCTCAATGGAGACCTGCTGCTTTGACTATGAGCTGCGTTCATGACATTTGCATTAAAGGAGATGTACTATCGTGGACAAAAGTACCCTGGAAGTGCGAGCGTTGACCAAATTGCATTTTTGCTCAAGACCGCTGAAAACAGTGGGTCACGAATGCACATTCTGAACGCAGATGGTGGCACGGCTGATCCCAGCAAATAGCACTCCAATAAAATTCGGTCGACTCTCGGACGTCCTGGGCAATTTTGTCCCCGATGGCACATTCTTCGAATAATGGATATGCTCTGCAAGATGAAATACGGGAAGCACCTGTACTTTAACGGATATAGTACAGATTTAGCATACGGAGTCTTTCATTTTCTGAATACGGCAAGCACCTGTATTTTAACGGTTATAGTACAGATTCAGCATACAGTGTGTTCCGTTTTCTGAATACGAGAAGCACCGTACTTTAACGGTCATAGTACAGATTCAGAATACAGAGTCTTCCGTTTTCTAGATACAGAAGCACTCGTATCTTGTATTACGGTCTCTCTTTTACAGTTGTCCGTTCTACGGAAATGACCGTTCTTAATTTACGTTCCGTTTCTGAATACGAGAAGCACCGTACTTTAACGGTCATAGTACAGATTCAGAATACAGAGTCTTCCGTTTTCTAGATACAGAAGCTCTCGTATCTTGTATTACGGTCTCTCTTTTACAGTTGTCCGTTCTACGGAAATGACCGTTCTTAATTTACGGAAGAGTGTTCGGTCACAAATTACCAGCAAATTTTCTGTAAAGTAAGGAAAATTTTTTTTACAGTGTGCAGCTCCATCTTCAAATGGTGTTTGCGCTGGCAAGCAATGGACAATCACAAAATTTATGTAGCCTTAAAGTTTCATCTTCAGTTACCGCATGCATGAAGCATAATTTCCGCACATTCCGAATCATAGGTTGCACCTCTGTATTGCCGGGAATTTCCACTCCTAATGGTTTCCAAAGAAAAAAGTGACCGACGAGTCACACTGGTGTAAGACTCCGTGTTAATTTGGTCGGCATGATGAAGCACGATTATGTACCCTTGTATGGTAATATCAAAATACTAAGCTTCACTAATTTCTCAAAATCTTTTTTAGGAGCAGCTCATTCTAGCAGAAAAGAGTGACCTACCAACACTCCTCATAGTGCCTAAAACTAACACTAATTGCACCTTCGCTGAAGCCAAAAACGCATCTCGCTCTGACACAGCTATACTAGGCAGAGCTACTTCAGCCGGCATCATAGCTGAGTCAGCGTCATGGGTCACCGTCGTGGGTCACCGTCGTGGGTCACCGCCGTGGGTCACGTCGTGGGTCACATTTAGAAGGCGTTTTGCGGTATCTTCCTGGCACTGCTTTTGCGGCATAGAGTGCTCAGCAAAAGAAAGCGCCTACATTGGTCGCGTTATCGTGCATGATATATAAGTCACATCGCTGTATAACAGGCACGGACGAAACCTTAAAAGAAAAAAAGACTACTTATTTTCCGGAAGTACGGTAGCCCTTAAACACCTGCATGTCAGGACATTAAGCTGTACACGACCTATAAATTTATTAGGCTGGATCATGTCACAATAATCAGGTTAGCGACGGCGAACTTCCATTTGAAAGGCATCTTTAGAGTGCTTTACCGCATGGATGTCATTCAATCAAGATAACGTACACATTTCAGCCTGCATATAAGATAGCGTTAAACGATGTAGTTTGTCATACGATGGTTGACCATTACAGAAACCTCTAACTTTCTGTAAGTGGAACCTTGAAAACTGTACAAACTAGTACTTGGGAGGTCAAAAAGTACTAATGCACAACATTTCACAACACAACATGTATGCTGGCACATGTGCTATCCTAAGAGGTGAATGGAAATACACATTGCTCATTTCGTTACAGCATTTGCACCACAATGGATGAGCGTAAGCAGAGGTGAGTAGGCATGAATGACTGGCGGCCAGTTCACCAATGGTAACATTTGCATGCAGAAATGTCCCTGTCAAATGTCATACATGAAAAGTTATTCTTTCACTGTCATTGTAGCCATGCAGCAGTAGGGGTAGCTGATGGCAAACAAACAGGCGTATCCTCCGATGCCATGGCACCAGGCGTGGAAACCTGCACTTGTGCGTAAAGAAAACTTGAAATGCACGTTACTCTTAACACAGTCATGTTTCTAAGAATTACTGCATGAACTGTAATTTACATGTTTATTAGCGGTTTGAATTGCCAGACGTATTGAGAAATGCACCTGGTTTTTTGGAGGTTATGCTTGACGATGCACTGATGCTGCATCAGGTGTGCTGTAATAGAGGTTTTTTTTGCACAGATGTCAGAGAAGAAATACAAGATGAAACAGCATAGACGCCACCAGCAAAACGGTATGTGATAACATATTTTAATTTACTAGCAATTAGAAACACTACACGTGAAAATTTGTTCAAGAGACCTTTCTTTTCGCACAACATAAAACGCTACATTTTACTGCCTGATGTGCTGTAATATTGGTTGCTTTTTAAGAGATGCCAGATAAAAAAAAATCGAAACAGTAGAAATGGCACCAGCTAAACGGTATGTGAGCAAGGATTTAAATTTTCTAGCCGCCAGAAACCTTTTAAAATGTTTGTAAGGTAGCTTTCCTTTTGTACAACGTAACACACTATGCTTTACAGCTTGCAGAGCGCGGGCGTCACGGCAGCACGAGCAGACAAGGTTTGAGGTGAGAGGCCTGTGATGTTTACTGAACATTAATCTACAAAACTTTTAGTTACCATCTAGGCAAAAAGCTGCGCATGCCACACAGTGTAAATGAATAGCAAGTAAGAGTGTGAATGAAGCATCGGTATTCCGACATCGAAGATGAAATACTTCTTCAACAGCCATGCAAGTGAGAATGCAAGCCACGAGGCTGTTGCACAAGCATGTATGGAACACATTGCGCAATTCAGGGAGCAGAATGCCACAAGCGAAAAGGACGGCATTGCATATTTACACTGCGAACTGATGCCCCCGTGAGCAAACCTCAACATCACTCAACACCCGATGGAGTCGGTCAGGCGGAGCTTAAAAACATGAACGCCAGCGGTTAGGAGCATGCATTACCTCGGATGTGGCCACATGTTTCAATACTACATGCAAACTCAGCATTCATCCTACAGCTTGTTTTGCACTCAAAAGAACAAAAATGTTAAACCGACGATCTGCTGGTACCAAATGTTATTTATCAGTTAAATGTTTTACACAAAGAGCTACAAAGAGCAAAACTAAAAAAAAGAAACAGGGTATCACGTTTACAACCTTGTAGCTCAGCAGTACAATCTCACAGTTCTGTAAAGTACATCTGTTGGAGCATTTAATGCAGATAAAACTGCTTTTATTTATGCTGTTAGCTGCTGTTATCTATGCTGCTGTTATCTATGCTATAAATCTATGCTCTTAGAGCATCGCACGCGTTCTAATTTTTTTAAATCCATCAGTAAGTACAACTAACTTCCCCTATGTTTTTCTGGGAGTCTATGTTTGTTGGCTTCTCATGATGTCCTATATTTGGCCACATAGGATGCTGCAACAGATGCACTTTCTACAATTGTGGTAGTGTTACCTTTCTTTCTTTTTCCTTTAATGCTGTGCTACGCAGTTATGAACTTTGTAATTGTATTTTTTATTGTTTTCAAATATCCGAAACTTGTACTCAGTTTGCGACTGTAAATGAAACGTTTGATTTCAAGGGAAGCTAGAACAGGTTTCTGTCTGTAATGTTACATACTGCATTCAAATCCATTTAATAGCTTTGCAGTGATCGCACTAGGTGTTTACATCTACATGATTAGCAAAAGTGAAGTTGGTCGCGCGGTAAAACCTACTTTTTTATATTTTTTGTCATACTTTCTTCAGCATTCTGAAAACTTCCTTTTCTAAAAACGTGCCTTTTTTATTCATCTATGGTGAGCTCTGTAGTTGTACAGTTGAACCTCGCTATGACGAAGCAGGTAAAATCGGCACTTTGCTTCGTTATATTGAAATTTTCTTGCCTTGAAAGTCACCCTTTTATGCAAATAATTACAGTCGATTTTTCTTGCGCGAAAAGGTGAAAGATTTTTCGAAATATCAGGCAATCGAAAAAAAAGCAAACTTGAATTAGAAAACATTTCACTGATAAATTTGGGAGTCCGCGACGAATTATGCGGTTTCTTGCCACGTCTACGATATCTTCACAAAGGCGGTATTAGTTAACTCTTTAGTTACTACAACAAAACTGTCGTTTTCATAGGTCTCGAAAAGAATTATTTACCACTACAAATAATATTTCAGCACACATCAGCATAGCATATTGTGCATAATGAGATGCTCTTTCCAAAAACGTGCATTTCCAAACAAACAAAATTATTAGGCAGAACGTAAAAATTATAGAAAGCGCCATTTTTGCTGCCAGTTGATAAAAAGAACAATAGAAAACTTCATATCCTGAAAAATATTATTATAGAAAGGTTCAGAATATACATTTCGAAAATAAGTAACCCAGGTATAGCTTCTGAAAAAAATAAATGCTCAGTACACCACCGTTCTTAGGATGCAAAAAAGAAACTAAGACCAGTTCATCGCTCATGACATACGCTGAAACAGTTCCTGGATTTTGTGAAGCATGGGTTCACTCCACAATTTTTGCACGATACATATGGTTTTTGATCAACTTTACGGTCCTCGTAACACATTTTGCAGTTCCGCCTTTTTGGCATCTTCTGTGGATGGTCCGATGAGAAAGTACTTCACCAAGAAACATACTTAACCAGTTCGTCTAGAGTCATGCACCTATGCCAGAACCGATCGCTTTCAGCGTAGCTGGGCAGCTACAATATCATGCATCCAAGCATATCTCATTGCGTTTTTCTACATTGCCTCTGTCACATCTGCAGAGAAGAACAATATAAAGAAATCCCCCGCCATTGTAAACTGTCTTGCGCAGATCCGTGGTGCTGGGCCGAGGTGTCCTACAGGTGGCCTTCTTGGCGTAAACGGAAGTTTCGTTGCTGCCTATGGCAGCACACCATAAGCAAGCGAAGTATGCAGCCTGAACATAATTATTAGAGCTCTCAGGTCGTGAAAAAAGATCGGCTGATAAGCGCGCACAAGGAAGGAGACCTCTCAAAGCCGTAAAGAAAACTCGCCGGTGAACAGCTGCAGATGTCTCATGCTGACTCAAAACTTCGTCGCCGTCACAGCTTGAATCTCCTTTACTGTCTTCTTCAGAATCATAACTAGAGTCCTCATCACTAAATTCAACTACAGGTGCAGCACAGCTTCGAGCAGGACGCTTTTCTCGCGATGACGCCGCGCGTGATGGCGCCTGCCACTTTCGATAACTGCGCAGTGACACCAGGCCCCGTACACTCTCAAGTTCAACAAATGGCCACAGAGGGCGAAAAAATCGACCACGCGCCGCTGCTAACAAAGCCGACCTAGTAGCGTAACCTCGGGATGCGTTCGTTAGTTCCAACATTTCCCGGTAGAGGCGTCGTAATAAGCGCAATTTTATTTTACAAACTTTCTCTTACAATTACTGAAGCATTTTCTTTTACATAAAAACAGAGCAAAATTATCATTGCTAATTAGATATTGTATTCTTTGTTAGTAAGTTTATTGTTTCTTCGCCATTATAAACGCAAATAGCGTTCAGCATCATCGATCTTTCACGCGACCTCTGGCCTGGATTTAAAATTTTTACCGGTATTTCCGAGTGCACGGCGGCACGGATTCATTCGTTCGTACACTCAAGACTGGTTGCTTCTTTGTTTCCAAAACTAGTTTCTTGCGCTTCAATGTAACTTGGGGTGAAGTTACGTGTTTGCAAGCGGACATGTAAGCCCGGCAGTTGGGTTTCGGTCGTGAGCCATTCGGAACAGGTCTGCATCGAAACGGGAGCTGGATTTTGCTGCGGCTGACAACGGCAATAACGGTGAGTCGTTTAACACCGCTGCTTCAATCGTTATATAATATCCGTCTCATTACCTTCCAGGCGGGCACAAGTTAACGAACTAGATCCTGCATTACATATGGGCAGTGAGGATCTCAGTTGCTGTTTCTTAAATAAACCTTTACTTGCGAGGCTGTCGTTTGGTTTACACACACAACCAGGAAAGAAAGAGCGATATCGGAACGCGCGTCTCATTTTTCATGTTATTGTAGCCGTGGTTGTAGGTGACTGAGTAGCCTTATCAATATACATATTAAACTTTTTTTTCGAGTCGGCCGGCAACGTCTTTCGTCCACAAAACTGAATAATCCTTTGGTAAAATGAAGTGAAAGTACAGAATTTAATGTATTAAACAGTTGCAAGCATGATAATTCACCCATATTTCGTACTTGTTGGTTCCAAATGTTCTTGCTGTTCAGATTGGTTTACCGTAGGGCATTTATTTTTGCAGTAGTGAAGCGGTGCATCACGTTCCTGCAGAAAAATAATGCATCAGTTCTAATAGCTTCATGACTTTCATGCATTTGCTTGTAGAACTAGCAGTGTGATCACTTCTAGTGTATAAATGAACCCACAAATGTTCTCATTTGTGATCTTAGTAGTACTTGCGCTGTTGACATGCATTGTAGTTAGGCAGACCTCAATTTTATGGACAATAGCAATATTTATTTAACATGCTGCTTAAGCACCCTAGAACAGACAGTGAACATTTCCATGTGTTCTGTAGTCGCAAATCATTACAACATATATGTCACACCTTTTTGCATTTCATATTGCAAAACTTTGCTTTTTCAATTTCTGATTCAGTCAAAAATTTCTGTTCCAGACATGCAGTAATGAGGACGGCGCCAGTATAAAGCAACACACTCCACGCACTAAACAGAAGCTGCTGCCTGCTACAACAAGGTCATTGTGTGGACATTGGCTACTACTACAAGGTAAACAACACACGGTTCAGAAATAAATATGTTTGATCTATGCTGTATTGGCTTGCTGTTTGCAGCAGATATGAATGTTTGTTCATATTTATGGTTCAGTGTAATTGGTTCGAACATATAAAACACCCATAAATTTGGCTAGTCTGTGCTGTATTTCATGTGTCACCGTTTTGCCCCAACAGAGTCTATGCCAAGCACATCTTGGTCGTCACAGGAGCTCCTATCTGCATTAACAGGAAGGGGCTGGAGCCGAATTTGCAAGGCTTTTACACCAAGAACAAAGAAGCACATGCACAAGAATATGGATGAGATATCAAGTCTGCAAAGGACTGTGTTAAGACTGCAAAGAGCTTCAGCCACCATTCCACCAGCACGGACATTTGACTGAGTCATCCAGGTAACTCAAAAAGGACTTTCTAGAAATTCTTCGTCTTCAGATGCACCTGCAACATCTGACCAAACACGGACGACGCTGGCCAAAAGATTGAGTTCCATCAGTTTGCCCTTAATCAGCTTCCTAGCCATGTTAATTCCGTTTGTGCCAAGTGTAATTTTTCTTCTGTAAATGCAAGCTTTCTCATTGCCCATTTTTGTTAGAGGTCATTCATCCTCATCCAAATATAAAGGTCAACCGATTCTTCGCTGATACTTAGTACCAGTCACTGTCTAGCAGCCTAACATATCTGTAGCAGTATCTTCTAGTGTATGTTGTCATGCGCAATTACTCTCCTGAAATAGCTGATGCAGCATCGGCATGCGTCTTGCATTAACCTATGCACATGTGCTATGCACCATTTTACTTTTCTTGATGTTTTTGGCCTTCAATGCTTGCAGAGCAGAGTGGCTTCTCTCTTGAATGCAAGCTTTCTCATTTTCCATATTTCTAGTCTCGTTGATGATTGCTCCTCTTCCTTGATAGCCTGGGTCTTTGTGCAAGCTACAGTGAAGTGATTGATTGCAGAATCTGGTTTTGCTGCCACACTTGGTTGTGGTAACTGTGTTACGTTTCTCAGATGTGGGGGCCTGGTCAGTTGCATTGGTAAGCAGTCCCTCGAGGTAAGCATTTGCTCCTGCAGTCCGCAAAGCGACATAGACTCCCAGTATACACACACCGTAACTGGTGCGCTCCGTTCGTTCTGGCCTGCTGCAGCCATGGGCAAATTGTGCTTGTGGCCTTTCTCGGCCATGATTTGCTCAAAACGGAGACCAGCATATGTGCTTACATGGTTCGAAGTGTATGAAGTTGATAGCCGTATGGGTGGAAAGGCCCGCAAGAATGGCTGCCGAAGGTGATGCCCACAAAAGCGACTTGTCCACATTGCGACAAAGTGGGACAAAAAGTGTGAGCCACACATAGCGGCCCCCGAAAGAAAATAAATGTGCAGGTTGGAAAGGAGTTAACGCTAAAATGCCGGGTAGTCCATGTCGCTGTGTTGGTTGCGGCAGCAGATGCCTGCGTCACCTGATTGCTTTGCAATGGAAGTTGCTCATCTTCAACGGCAACTGTTGGTTCAAACAGGTGCAAGGCTCTGTCCAATCTGTTTGTACCGCAGGTGTTCGCTCGTTACCAGACCACCACATGTGACAAAGGCAAGCATTAGGCCTGTAAGATGGTTCGTAGCCAATGTATAATGTATTGTCTGAATCTCATGCGGTGACTGATTGCCGTTTAATTTTGCTGTTATGTCACTTGGTTACGGTCGCAGTTTTATGTTTTTCGAATATTGCGGCCCGGTCGGTTTCACTGGGAAGCAGCCTCTCGTAGTAAGCATTTGATACTGCAGTCTGCACAGCGACATAGACTCCCAATTTACGCACACCGTGATTCGTGCTCCCCGTTCACCCTTTCCTGCTGCAGCCAAGAGCAAATTGTGCCTCTGGCCTTTCTCGGCCGCGATTATGCATGAACGGAGACCAGCATAAGTGCTTACATGGTCGGACGTGTATGAAGTTGGGTGGAAAGGCCCGCAAAAGTGGCTGATGAAGGTGATGCCCACGAAAGCGACTTGTCCATATTGAGACAATGTGGGACACCAAGTGTGAGCCACACATTAGCGGCCTCCAAAAGAAAAGAAACATGCAGGCTGGAAAGGAGTCAATGCTAAAATGATGGGTAGTCCATGTCGCTGTGTAGGCTGCGGCAGCAGATGCCTGCGTCACCCGACTGCTTCGCACTGCAAGTTGCTCATCTTTAACAGCGACTGTCACCGCAAACAGGTGGGACACTCTGTCCAATCTGTTTCTGCTGCTGGTGCACGCAGCAAAAGATGCTGATTACTCCTTGATCAAAATGCTGCAAAACGATATGCAGTTTCCCAAATATCTGATGATGTTGTCGTTCTTGGCTTTGATCGGTCGCCGCATAATTCTCCAACCTTTTGTCAGGATGCCAAGGGCGTTTTCGATGACTAGCAGGGCCCTGCATAAACGGCAGTTGAAAACTCGCCGCTTGTATGTCTGATTTGCGTTTTCATGCGATGCTGCAAAAAAAGCGCTCGTCAATGCAATCACGAAAAAAAAATCTCCTTTTAGTCTTTCAAAAAATGCATCACCGCAATACAGTACAACTGCTGTAATGAAGTATAGCGTGCCCTATGGCAAAAATGGCATGTACAGCAAAACGTTCCAACTGCATTACGCAGCACAGTTTCTTTCTTTTCTGACGCTCAGCCTTCCAATAGCAACCTTATCTCCCTTTTTCGCATCCTTTTCTGTGCACATATGATAAGCAGTAGCACCGAAATTAACATAAGTAGCCTCTGTTAATGGTGATTTGCGTTTCATCCTTAAACAAGATGTGCCATGGGAGAATAAAAGTGCGGTGGGTTTCACGGCTTTTTCGCGCAATTTAGCTTCACCCTTTTAGCTTATCACATGGATAAATTTCCTTGTCAAAAAACATAACTGTGATGTACACTAGTAGCACAAGAGGTAGAAACAAACGTATTGCCGCGGAAATATATTGTCTGCTTCGAGCCACGACGGTAACGGCAAAAACGACCTGCTCGAGAGCATGTGCACACTCAATGTAAGAAGACTGCGTTCCGTATTCTAGGGTGTACCGATAGAGTGCGATAGAACGACCTCTCACAATGAATGTTCAGAGTCTCAGTAAACACCGACACCGGTGGATGTGTGGGGTACTGCTCTCATCGCCCAATGATCAGGACTCCTTTGAGCAGCCCTACATTCAGCCCAGTGAGACATCGCCGCACCGAAACACCCGTACACTGGGAAAGCCGCCGCCTGCAAGGGTCTGAGCCCAGAATTCGGTATCCTGCAAGGACCAGCCCTGTGAACGGCCACCTCTGCTCAAGCAAGGGCGTTGGCAAACCCGACACGTGACGGTTGAAAACCTTTGAATCCCCGCGAGCTTTCATGGCAGTGTGCATGAAGATGCTGAAGACTGGCCGGACTAGTATGAACACGTGGTCAACTCCAATCGCTGGCACCCGACCAGAAGCTCTCGAACGCGTACTTCGTCCTCGAAGGGAGCGCAAGAACATGGTTCGTGAACCGCGAAGAAAACTTGCCAAACTGGGATGAGTTTCGCCGTCTTTTACTTGGCACCTTAGGAAATGCAATTGATCCCAAAAAGCCCAACGCCTTTTTGAGTCGCGTATCCAAAGGCCAAATGAGGGTATCGCGATGTTTGCCGAAGACATGACACGTTTGTTTCGCCACGCAGATGCCAATATAACAGAGCCAAAGAAGTTAAATCATCTCATGCGTAACGTCAAGGAAGGGCTCTTTGCTGGCCTTGTACGCAGGCCACAGACGACAGTGACAAATTTATGCGAGAGCCCACAGCTATTCAGCAGGCGCTAAAGCAACGTCACCAGTATTATGACCTGCACGCTGGGGGAGCACCTGCAGGAGGCATAGTATTGGCGGCCACCGACGTAAATCCTATGCGCCAATTAATCAGGGAGATTTTGCGCGAGAAGATTGCGATTGCAAAGCACGCAGTGACGCCAAAGGAGTTCACAGTCGGCTCCATTGCTGAAGTTGTGCGCCAAGAGCTCCGACAAGGATTTGCGCCTCCCGAACCAGTCCCCCGAACCATGCTTCGAGGCAATTGCTTACAGCCCTGCCGACGCTGTCCGTCGTCCACTGTGTGCAGTAACGACGCACCAGTACCGCGAGCGCCCACCTGTCACAGCCTGGGATCCAACGACAGCCTTTTCGGCGAGCCCAACGAGTTCGCAGGATGGATATATGGCGCACCGTCGATCGCCAACCATTGCGCAACAATTGTGAAGAACCAGGCCACATTTTCCGCTTCTGCCCTCATCGTCAGGATGGCTACCCGAGAAATTTACCTGCCACAACGCGCTCTCAGGTTGATGAAAGCCGGGGCCCTTTCACGACAACTTACAGGATGACAAGTAAGCTGCTCAGATATCCGGTCACGGTCGCCGTCTCCAACAAGTTTTTCATCGCCGAACCGCCGCAGTTTTGCTGACGGGGTGGGAAAGAGGTTTCCCAGCCCACAGCAGGGAAACTGAAAGCAGCGACCTCCTCAGGGAAGGCTGCACGTAATCGAATTGCTGAAAATCCCCATTATTGCCAAGAACGCAGCATATCGATGGCCTATCAGCGCAGAACGCCGACAACAACGCCAATGCCGACCTCCATGTAATCGTTGATGGGCACAACGTAATGGCCTTAGTTGACACTGGCGCCGACGTTTCTATAATGAGTAAGCCCTTTGGAGACAAACTTAAGGTTAAAACGCAATAGATGGGTCCTTACATTCGAAAAGCTGGAGGTCAGCTGATGACGCCTACAAGCAAATGGACGGCAAGACTCGCGATCGGGAATACAGCTTTTGCCGCTACCTCCGTCATTTTACAACAGTGCTGCAAACATCTCATGCTAGGCAAGGACTTCTTGCGGGAATATGGCGTTGTGGTTAACATACGTGATGGTATGGCCACTTTTTCCACTGGTACAGACATGAAGAACCATGGTGCAGAACCGCAACGCAGATCCCTACGTGTCGTCGACGACGACGCCTTTATACCGCCCCTATAATGCATTCTTGCTCCGGTTATTTGGACGCACAATACAACGAAGTAGCCAAACAAATAACGGCACCTCTGCTGTGTCAAGGTATTGTTAACGCTCGTGGAATTCTAAGCTTAATAGAGGGACGTGCAAACATGCTGCTGACAAATTTCACTAACGAACACCGCCACAAAAGCAGACACCACGGCGCATACGTTGACGAAATCGACAACGTTCAACATTGCTTTGCTGCTCAAGTGGAAGCAACGGCTGATATGGTTCGACCTGTACCTTTCGTCGATGTTGCTTCAAGTTTACCGCCGAAAAGTAGACGAAAGCTTCGCGAACTGCTTGACCAATTTAAGGATTCTTTCTCCTCCATGTGTCTAGTTGGCCCTAAACGCCGCTGACTAAGCACCGCATGATCACGGAGGAGATTGCAACACCCGTTCGACTGAATCCGTACCGTGTCGCTCAGAAAGAACGTGATGCAATACAACAGTAGGTCCAGAAAATGATAGAGGATGATGTCATCTAGCCGTCAAAAAGCCTTCGGCGCCAGTGGTGCTCGGGAAAAGAAGGACGGAAGCTTGCGGTTTTTTTATTGATTACCGCAAGCTAAACCGTGTTACAAAGGAAGACGCTTAACCGCTTCCACGCATAGTGCTTCTCTCGACAGGCTACGGCGTGCGCGTTTTTTCTCATCAATGGATCTAAAATTGGTAGTGGCAAATAGAAGGCTATGAGCGTGATCAAGAGAAGATTGCTTTCGTGGCGCCAGATGGGCTGTATGAATTCAAGGTTCTCCCCTTCTGTTTGTGCTCAGCCCCAGCCAGGTTTCAGCGACTAATGGATGCAACCGTTCGGGTTTACAATGGAAGACTTTTTTGGTATATTTGGACTATCTAATTCTTTTTACGGCCACATTCGAGGAACATCTTAGGCGCTTCCTATCCGTCCTTCACGGTCCGCTGGACTCATTTTGAAAGCAGAAAAATGCCAATTTGGATTAGAAGCACTTCAGTTCTTGTGTCATGTGGTCTGTCATGACGGTGTTACCCTTGATCCCTCTGTCATTGCTGCCGTCGCGAAGTTTGCAAGACCCAAGGACAATAAGGCCATGCGACGCTTCCTTGGCCTCTGCGGTGTTTTACCACTGCGGTGTTTTACCACTGGTGTTTTACCACTGGTGTTTTACCAAACGTGCTTCGCACATTGCATCTCCGCTCACCAGTCTTACAAGAGGAGGCGTCGCATTCATATGGGGAGAGATGCAGAAAGCGGCATACAACGAGTTACCGCAGCACCTACGAACCTCACCTGTACTCGATCACTTCGATGGAGGTATCCCTACATCAATCCACACAGATGCTAGCAACGGGGGTCTAAGCGCCGTGCTCGTTTAGTGGCTAGATGGCGCCTAGCAAGTCATTGCTTACGCAAGCAGAACCCTGTCACGTGCAGAGTCCAACTATTCCGCTACAGAAAAGGAATGCCTGGCTGTAGTATGGGCAGACAGTAGGTTCCGTCCATGCTTATAAGACCGCTCCTTGCAAGTAGTGAGCAACCCTCATTCGGTTTGTAGGCTCACCAACATGAAAGACCCCTCTGGACGTTTGGCACGCTGGAGCCTACTAGTCTAAGAGTACGACATAACAGTGGGCCATAAATCGGGGAAGCAGTACATGGATGCAGACTGCTTCTCAAGATAGTCACTTGAGTCACCAGGCTCTGATGATGATGAATACGCAGGCCTTTTAGCAGTGGATGATGCTGCCACCATATCACGACAACAAGAGAATAAAGGCCTCCATTCACTCATCGATATTTTTTGGAAGGCCGACCTACAAATAGTGCCTAAAGTGTATTTAAATGGACTATCATCCTTCTGATTGCGCAATGGCGTCCTTTATAAGAAATATTCTTCGGCAGGGCACAGCTACCTGTTAGTCGTCCCATATACTCTCCGCAAAGAAATCCCGCAGGCATGCCACAACGAAGCCATATCAGGCAAGTCGGCTACACAAGGACATTGGCACGAATAAGAAGAAATACTACCGGCCAAAGCTTGCAGCAGAGGTGAAGCGTTACACCAGAACTTTGATTGACTGTCAGCGACGCTTAGCTCCACCCACTAAACCCGCCGGACTCTTACGCGCTGTTGAAGAGCCAGAGTCGCCGTTTGCCCAAATTGGAATGGACCTTCTCGGCCTACTTTCGGCATCTGCCAGCGGAAATAAATGGGTCACAGTAGAGGCAGACTATCTCACCAAGTACACGGAAACGAAGGCACTGCCGAGTGGCACGGCAGCTGAGACGGCGCAATTTCTTATTGAGAACATCGTCCTAAGCCATAGTGCTCCAGCTGTCGTCATAAAAGATAGAGGAACTGCTTTCACAGCGGAGCTTTTAAGAAGTGTGCTCACGCTCAGCGGCCCGACCCATACCAGGACGACAGTTTACCATTCTCAGACTATTGGGCTTACGGAACGACTCAACAAGACCCTCGCTGACATGATCTGTATATACAGGGTCGTCCAGTCTTAGGGTAAACACGCGAGTGCATGCCCGCCTCGGCGCCACCGCAGCCAGTGCGGCCGCGCATCGAAGCAAACCTGCGCAGGCGCGGCAATGCCTCCAGGTGTGGCTTCGTGTCGTCTGCTACAGTGCTCGCGCTCTTGGGCGCCTCAAGCATGTATAGCTTGTATAACGCTGTCCTGTGTCTCTGTCACGTTCCTGTCTTTTTGAATTGCTCTAAAGCCTTTGCCAATATGAGTATGTGTTGCCGTGAAACAAACTTTGCTTGCAGTGCCATGTGTAGTTGCCGCAGCGAAGAGAACTTTTCGTTTTAGTGTCGCTCCTTGGAGACCGGCAGATTCAGCATGCTAAGCGCAGTGAACTGCATAACGCAAAGTGAATTCCTAAGAAAAGCACAATTTCCTAGCTATAAATTGACAGTACTACAAAAACTAAATTTAGCGAAATCCACAAGGCAACGTGAGCATGAAAATTTTCTCGTCGGCTCTAGTGATCATAGTGAATATAGGAGATGCGTGTGTATTTTTAGAGGGATCATGTTAAGGGGAGTACCTGGGCAGTTCAGTTATGCAAAAAAAGAGCTGAGGCGTGCAGAAAGGACAAAAGAGTAGAGAAGTGGACAACACACACGCCGGCGTTCGTGTTGTCCACTTCTCAACTCTTTTGTCCTGTCTGCACGCCTCACGTCTTTTCTGCATAATGAATCCTCACCAACTAGCTCAGCTTTCTGTCGTTCTAAGCTTCAGTTCACTTGCAGCTTTGAAGGCAGGCGCGCGACGACGTGACCGGTGTCATCCGCTGATCTAAAGACTAACGGAGTTCTAAATGTTTACATTGAAATGCAGGGATCAACAACTATAAAGAAGCTGTCTTGCCTATAGCTCACTGAATTACAAACTTTCTTTACTGTGGTATAAAGTTTGTAAACAGGGATAAGGAGCTCGCCAACGTTTCGATAGGTGGACCTATCTTCGTCAAAGGCGGCCTCGTCATCCGCGGCATGTTAGCTCTAAAGTGCTAGTGCAGTGACGTCACGTGCAGTTGTCGGTGGCGGTTGCTTATAAAGGGAGAGACTTCAGAGGTAATGAGCGCTTTCGCCTGACGTCTGTGAGCGTCGTTCCCAAGACAAGGGGACAATAGCGGGAAAGTAGGGAGGCGGGCAGAAAAGAAAAAAAGGAGTGAAAAAAATGGGGGAAGCAAGAGGAAAAAAGGGAAGAACAAGAAAATAAAGAAAAAAGAAGGGGGGGCAGAGGAGGGCGTTGGGGAAGTGAGAGGTTAGGGAGCATTCAGGGGTGTCGTTGGCATGTTTTTTTTTTTGCGGCATTAAAAGGGCCGGTCAGGCGTTCAGTGCACGAGTAACACAAAACACCCAAAAACAACCATGAGTTGAAAGAGTGACTTGAGCAGCATAGCAGCAATGCGTCGAGTAATATTGAAGTAGTTAAAATGGCGACAAGGAGTCTGGGGTGTGTTGATGCATGAGTGTTGGAATGTGTTGATGAGGGTGTTTCAAAAAACATATAATAAAGAACAGACCAAAAAAGTTGAAAAGAGAGGGGTGGAACCGAAACCGGAATAACAAATAAGAATGTGGCGTGCACAGAAGCGGGCGGAGGCAGGTGTGCATGGGGAACGGGGGACGTATAGTTGATATAAACGTAAAAATATGAAAGAGTATAATAAATTGAGTAGTAGGCAGGAAAAAATTTTCCGACAATCCAACAACAATTTTCCAACATTCCCATCCCTGATGGTTTATCTACGACAAAACGAACGCTGTCTAAACACAATGCACAACACTTTACTGAAGTCTACTTGTCTCTCCTTGAATTAGTTCTAACACATAACTGCTTCGAATTTGAGGAGAGTTACTTACTGCAGATTCTTTCTCTTTATTGATTTATTTAAGACAATGAACAGATTGTCTTAAGGGACACGGCTAAAGGCAAAACATTTTCCTGACTAGGCCGTGCCACCCGTACATTGGCAGCAACATGGCAGTGGCAGGCTTTCAGGAGGTCACACATGAAATTAACGTAGTACACATTTTCAACACTTGAGTACACAATTCGCGTAAGAAGAAAGAAAAAAAAAGGTTAATGTTTATACAGTTTTTTAATCAATTGAAGCACAACAACGACAGGAAAAAAAAAGTGTGTACTAAATTTTCCATACCTGTAGCTGAAAGGTTAAAGTTTACACAGTTTTCTAAAAACAACAACAAGAAACATGAACAAAATTTTCTATACCTGTAGTTCAACATTTCTATTAGTCTCCGGATAGGAACAATTCTTTTACCGTTTTCTTAAAGCTTTGCTTTGAAATTCCAGGATTTAGCAGGTCCAATAACAAGGTGTAGTCATTTAGAAGGTTAGGAAGTTGAACTGCTAGTTTTTGATCTCCGTATTTCGTTCTGCAACGTGGTTTTCCTATCAGAGTTTTTCTGAGGTTATAGTTTGTCGTTCTGCCATGGTATTTACTTTGGAAGGAACATTCGTCTTCCCAGAATTGCCGTGAAATTTCGAGGAATAATTTGTAAGTGTGAAGTTTTGATGCTGTTAATATTTTATATTTGTTATAGTATAGTTTAGTGGTATCAGTACGTTCTAAGTTACCTATCGCGCGCAGTGCGCGGTTTTGGAGTGTTTGAATTGATTTTAAGTTAGTTTGTGTAGTGGTTGACCAAACTAGCAAACATTACGTTAATCGAGAATGTATAAGCGCGTTGTAAATATTGCGCTTCACATTTATCGGTAGCATATATGGCAACCTATTTAGCACACCGACAGCACGAGCGATATTTTTTTCTAAGAACGTCAACGTGCGGTGACCAGGACATATTTTCATGGAATATAACTCCTAAAAATCTGGCTGTTGTTGCCAGTTCAAGGTTGACCTTCTGAAACTGGAGTGTTATCTGAGGGTGGATTACTGTTCCTTTTGATTTAAACACTAGATACTTAGGCCCAAACAATGAAACGTTCCTTTCCTTTGAGCGCTTCCTAACCTTACGTGAGGCCTCCTTACAGCGAAGGACCGATGGAGGAAGCAAGCATACTCTGAAAGCTCCCTTCACCCGTCCTCACGTAAGGAGCGGTTGCCGCCACGCCTGGGTTCGAGATTATCTCTTAAAAGCTTTAGGCGAACACCCGAACACCACTATTCCATAAAAAAGGTTGTATCGTCGCACAATCTTTAAGTTCATGAGCTAATATAGAGAAGCGTGGACACTTTTTTCTAATTTTGTTTACTAAACCTAAAGAAGTAGCGCATTACAGTGCAAAACTTGATGTGCTCCAGCAACGCTGGCACGCCGGCATCGTGCAACGCCTAGCAACGCCTAGCAACGCTTCCATGCCGCACGCGTGACTGAAACGAACGTGCCTGGCGAAACGTACCGTGCTCGCACTTCTCCGAAGGTGGGCGACAGCGCGCATGCGCAAGCAACCGTCACGTGGTTAAGCAGTGAGGCGAAGCGCTCGTTCAGGGTCAGGAGCGGCGTAAGGACCCATGAAGGTAACTTGGCCCAAACAATAAAACGTTCCTTTCCTTCGAGTACTTCCTAACCTTACGTCAGGCCTCCTTACAGCGAAGGACCGATGGAGGAAGCAAGCGTACTCTGAAAGCTCCCTTCACCCGTCCTCACCTAAGGAGCGGTTGCAGCGTGCCTGGGTTCGAGATTATTTCTTCAAATCTTTCCGCGAACGCCATTATTCTATTAAAAATGTTGTATCGTCGCACAATCTTTAAATTCAATAGCTAATATAGAGAAACGTGGACGCTTTCTTCTAGTTTTGTTTACTAAAGTTAAAAAAAAGTTGAGCATTACAGTGCAAAACTTGATGTGCTCCAGCAACGCTGGCACGCCGGCGTCTTGCAACGCCTAGCAACGCCTAGCAATGCTTTCATGCCGCACGCGTGACTGAAACGAACATGCCTGGCAAGACGTACCGTGCTCGCGCTTCTCCGCAGGTGGGCGACAGTGCGCATGCGCAAGCGAATGCCACGTGGTTAAGCAGTGAGGTGAAACGCTCGTTCAGGGCCAGGAGCGGCGTAAGGACGCATGAAGGTAGCTTTGGAGCTACCTTACGCTGAGGAAGCACCAAGGAAGGCTTCGCCGAGGGCCCCTCAGTAAGGAAGCTTTCAGAGTGACATAAGGTAGCCTCACCGCAATGAAGGCTTCCTTAGTGAGGTAAAGGAAGATTTCATTGTTTGGCTGCTTATGCTGAGGAAGTACCAAGGAAGCCTTCACCGAGGGTGCCTCAGTTAGGAAGCTTTCAAAGTGACATAAGGTGGCCTCACCGCAATGAAGGCTTCCTTAGTGAGGTAAAGGAAGATTTCATTGTTTGGCTGCTTATGCTGAGGAAGTACCAAGGAAGCCTTCACCGAAGGTGCCTCAGTTAGGAAGCTTTCAAAGTGACATAAGGTGGCCTCACCGCAATGAAGGCTTCCTTACTGAGGAAAGGAGGGTTTCATTGTTTGGCCCTTAGTTTTAGTTATGTTTAATTGGAGTTTATTCGCATTTAGCCACAAGCTTAGTTGCTGTAACCAGATGTTAGCTTGCTCAAAAAGATTTCCTATTTCCCTTCCTGAGAAGAACACGTTAGTATCATCCGCGTATAATATAATATTGGAACAGCCTTGAATATTGACAATATCATTAATATAGAGTAAAAATAAAACAGGCCCCAAGACGGATACTTGCGGCACGCCGTACTAAATGTGCTGAATTTCGGAACTAACTCCATTTATTGTTGTGTACTGTGTTCTAGAGGTCAGATAGCTTTTTATTAAGGATAATGCGACACCACGAATTCCATAAAGAGGTAGCTTTTTCAAAAGGGCATCGTGTTGCACGCAATCGAAGGCCTTCCTAAAATCTAGAAAGATACCTAGAGTTAACATTCGGTTTTCTATGTTGTCAAAGATTTGTTCCTTTATTTCAAGTAAAGCGGTTTCTGAAGATTTAGCCTTACAGAAACCATATTGCTCCTGAGCTATTATGTTATACGTGTTTAGAAACTCACAAAGTCTTCTACATGGTAGAAGCATGGGTACCCCTTTTGCACCAAACTATGCGAACATAAATGGGGATTCTAGAAACAGATTTCCAATGTCGCTGCACTGAGAATCCCCACACATACCTGGGTGATTCTACGAGAGATCAACACGGGTCAAAAATTTCATGTTTTAGATTTCATTGAATATTTTATATTTTATGCGCATATCACTAGGTAGCACTAAAGTGAACGTGCCTTCTTTGCTAAATGAATATTTTAGGAGGAAAAAATAATGAGATTCTTCAGTGTGGAGGTGCCTATTTAATGCACAAGGCATTTTAAAAATTCAAAACGATGTGAAATACAGTATCTTGCAGCTACAAAGAAAACATTCTTGTGTGTAAAACCTAGACGTAAAGAAGGGTCAGCTAGCACTGTCTCAGGCTTCCTTGCGAAACGGAAGTGTTTTTAAAGAATTGCTTAATTTTCTACAGTCTTCAAAAGTTGCTATATTTACGATTTTTTATCAATTAAACCAATACATGTAGCCTTTTGAAATTTGCTGGACGGCGAGACCTTAACCTATTCAACAATTGTGCTGAATATTCTAGCTGTATCACAAATTACCATTTCTACAATTCGCCTCAAATTCGAAGTTTTGACAAAAATGAACGCTATTTAAAAATGTATATAAAAAACCTCATCGTAATATTTTCTAAAAATCTCGTAAACAGCTGTTCACAGGCACGTGAAAAAGAATATTTAAAAACATGTTGCATCATTTTGTTTGTAATCAAAATACAGGTGGTAGAAATTAGAGCCTTGCCAGAATGCAGCAAGGTGCCGAGGAAAAGGAACATCGGGGTAAAAAGAGCGTGCATAAGGCTCTGACTTGCCTAAACTTGACCGCAATTGCGACATAAAGGCAGTTTTGTCCTTATAATTAATACTTCTGCGTAAAGGTGCGTTTAGTACACTACTTATTCGCTTGAATGGGAATAACGAAGCGTCAGCATAACCATTACGTGGCTCATTTTATTTAACAGCAAGTGCGTGCGCCTTGCAGCGTAGATAATTTGTGCCTTCTGTTAATTTACGTTTGCATTTATTTGTGTGCTACAGAATTAACAGTTAACTCTGTATAAATGTACACAGCTAACAGAATGTACGGCAGGTAAATGCCTTTAAAAATGTCGTACTGGTCATTACATGAACGCCATTATACAACCTAAGAGGCAGTGGTGGGAGTGGCGATGGTGCTGGTTAAGGCAGGGTTAGCTGGCAGACAGTTCCAGCGATTTGTTATTTTACCGTCTCTGAAGAAAAAGAAAGGAACTGCTAGAATACTATATAATCAAAAGTTCACAGTCCATATTGATCACCACTTGTCGGAAAGTTCACCGTTTCTTAGAAAAGCTGGAAAGGAGCACGGGGCTTCCTCTTTCAGATACTTGGGTCTTTTGCGAAACATTACCTGGTCCGCGCACTCTTGAGGAAATTGCCTTGCCTGCAAAGCCTCAAGTAGAGTATTTATTTCTTCATTAAAGTATTCGCAGGACCAGATGAACTCTCGGCCAAACTTGCTGGTATACAATGTATGGAACAGTTGTGGAAGCACCTCTGACGAATGCTAAACGATGATAGCGTGCTGAGAACACGTCCTCAGTTAACGAAGCGCTGCAGTACTGGCAGCTCTTTCCGCATTTTTCTATAGGACGAACTGATCCAGAGGGCCAGATCGCGCAGTTCTGATTGAGCGAATCCAATACGCAGTGGTACAGTTGCTTGCCTGTTGACTTACTGACCTGTCAGTGCACACTTGTTGATGGTCCGCACATGCCGCATGGAGGCAGGAAGAGGGCACAAGGAACTTCGAGCATACCCGCTGTATATGCTCAGAAAGGCTTGATCCTTTTCCAATTACCTGACGCAGTGCGAGGCAGTAATACAACGCGATCTAAATTGGTGGCGTCAGGCTCGCTTAACCAAATGTACCATAACCATATGTCCGGAACATGTGGCAAAGATTTTCGCTGGTTCCTTTTGAGGCGGCAAAAATTCTGTACTTCATCCACATCTGCATAGAGCACTTTTACGTTTTTCAGCGTTGCGGCCATCGGCGCCACCATTTCAGAGGCTCACCTAATGACTGTAGTTCTGTCTTCTTCGAGATTGTACAGCGAGGCTTGGTGCTTTACTAAGCCACCAACACCAACGCAAGCGTTTTTGCCATGTCCTGTGGTCGAAAAAAAGCCACTTTGTTGACGCGTGCTCCTTCTGTGACAGCTGCTAAAGCTGATAGTTGTTTTTGAAATGGCTACTGGCGCCGTGAGACACGTATGTAGCATGTTTGCCAAGCTGAAGTTCTTTCTTCATGCACTCATAGATTTTTTCCAGCGCAAAGCAAGCGTGTGCAACATCATGACATACGTCGTCACTGAGAACCGCAATACATTGAGTGGATCCGCTACTCGTGACGACACACGTGAATAGCGAGACCTGATTTTTTGTGCCAATGGTATGATTGTACGCCGTTCGGTACAACAGCTGTCCAATTCTCTGCAAAGTCAAAGACGCGGGATCCGTGCTGTTGATTCCGTTTGGCGTCGCGTATTGCTGATGCTTGAATACCCTTATATAATCATGGGTGATCCACTTGACAAGCCATGCAACAAGCTCCTAGAAAAAGGTAGTAGCCTCTGCTGTATTTTTGACGAGGTCGCCATTTTCCCATACCACATTGTTTACCTCTGTCTCTCCAGGGATTCCCAAAGTTGTAGTAGTAAAAGCATCCTCATTTGCACAATAATCACAATCGCCCAGGAAAGAATCGGTCGTAGGCGAGGTGCAGACATAGTTCTCTTAGCTGGTGAATTGTGTAGGAACCTTCAGTGAGCTCTTCTAGCGCGGAAACACACTGTGTGGCATTGGCGCAATACATGCAAAGGTACACTTCTTGTTGTGGAGCAAGAAGAACCCATTTCGGCCGGAGAGAATAAAGATTTGAGAGCCCAATAGATGTATCCGGATTGGATTCCTTAAAGAGACCATATGTCTCCCGTACCGAGCGGGTCATGAATCTCTTGGCAGCATACTGTTTGTTTCCATCAATCGAAACAGATACTACGTCCTTTTTTTTGGGACTGTGCCGAGCACATCCATGCTCGTCTTTGGGATAATATTCCACAGCGGTCTAAACGTCTCTTGGGTTCAACCGTGTTCTTTCAGGTGCGTCTGGTGCTGACCATGTCCTACGCTTCTCGCGCCAACTTCGGGATTTGTATGTCATGTAGGCTGACAAATTTGGAATGAGAGCTTGAACTTTTCGGCACTCTAGCTGGCTTCCCAGTAGAGTAAACAAGCGCATTCGCTTTTGGTACGAAGAGCACGTGTCATAGGTTTCTATAAATTTTGCGAACAATTCGGTGCACATGCCGCATTTGGTACATGAGGGGTCCAAATGGCGCTTGCAGTATACGAAGTAATATTTGGACCTTGCAGTGCCACCGAGTTGAATTTGCTTTAGCACTGGGCGAAAGTTCCTTCGTCGCGAATCCGACTTCTGCTGATGAACGTGAAGCAAAGTTTCAAGTGGCACTTCTTTCTACCTCCCATTTCGCCTTCTTCCGGTAAGAATTCATCGCCTCCCGTGGATTCACTTCCCATTCTTCTAAACTATCAACTCGATCAAAATAGACGATTTTTACAGCAGCCGCATCTGAAAGCGTGAACTAAATACGGGCGTCAATGATGGCAGAGGAGAGGCATGACTCCACGAATTTATGTCGGAAATTCAGACATTTTAGAACGGCGTGCTTGAAATAAATATAGTTTACCAAAACTGCCTCTACAGTCAAGTTTAGGCAAGTCAGAGCCTTATGTACGCTCTTTTTACCCCGATGTTCCTTTTCCTCGGCAGCTTGCAACATTCTGGCAAAGCTCTCATTCCTACCACCTGTATTGTGATTACAAACAAAATATTGCAGCATGTTTTTTTAATATTCTTTTTCACGTGCCTGTGAACAGCTGTTTAAGAAATTTTGAGAAAAATTTACGATGGGAGGTTTTTTATTTTCATATTTAAATAGCGTTCATTTTTGTAAAAACTTCAAATTTGAGGCGAATTGTAGAAATAGTAATTTGTGATACAGCTAGAATATTCCGCACAATTGTTAAATAGGTTAAGGTCTCACAGTCCAGCAAATTTCAAAAGGCTACATGTATTGGTTGAGTTGATAAAAAACCGTAAATATAGCAACTTTTGAAGATTGTAGCAGATTAAGCATTTAAAAAAAACACTTCCGTTTTGCACGGAAGCCTTAAACAGTGCTAGCTGACCCTTTACGTCTAGGTTTTACACACAAGAATGTATTCTTTGTAGCTGTAACATACTGTATTTCACATCGTTGTGAATTTGTGAAAATGCCTTGTGCATTAAATAGGCACCTCCACACTGAAGAATCTCGTTATTTTTTCCTCCTAATATATTCATTTGGCAAAGAAGTCACGTTCAATTTAGTGCTACCTAGTGAAATGCGCATAAAATATAAAATATTCAATGAAATATAAAATATGAAATTTTTGACCCATGTAGATCTCTCGTGGAATCACCCACCTACGATACAGAGACGACATATTAGTAGTATGGGGACATGGTCAAGACAGTCTAGATAAATATGTAGCATTTCTAAACTCTTTTGATCCAACAATAAAATTCACATTAGAATCCTCAACTGAGCCCATAAACTTTCTGGACACAACAACATACAATAAGAATGGGGTGCTAAAGACAACGCTGTATAGGAAACCTTTTGACAAACAACAGTACCAAGAATATACGAGCCAGACATTGCAAACACGGCATCTTTAAAGGCCAAGCCACACGACTACGTCGCATTTGCGTTTAAAACCAAGACTACTTACATAGACTCGATCACCTTAAAGAAACTCTATCAAACAGGAATCACCCAAACAGTGACCTTCAAAGAGCCTACACCGCTGCAACCAAACTTGATCGAGCCGAAGTCTTCAAGCCCCACCCGAGGATCACAAGAACAACAACGCCTCCTGCTACTACTAAATCATAAAACGCACTCCCAAACGTGAATAACATCCTCAGTAAATACTACCCAATCCTCACCAGCAACCAGCAACTTAATAACATTTTTACCGACCCGTCCAGAGTAGCCTACAAACGCAACAACAATTTTAAAGATATTCTTGTTCATGCCAAACTAAGGACAAATACGGAGTTGGGAACCGGTCTCTGTGGCCGCCCCAGGTGCTCTACATGCTAACATATTCAATCTACTACTACAGTAAAAAGTACAGCGTCGAATTACACACACAAGGTAACTTCGGCTTTCACCTGCACATCAAGCAACGTAGTCTATTGTCTAGAATGTGCCGCTTGTAGCAAAGAATACATAGGTGACACTGGACAACAAATTCATACACGACTCAACAGTCACCGCGCGGACACAAAACACAATTTACCTATAGCAGCAGCCAGCCACTCTAATGAACATGGTCATATATTTGACAAAGCAAGGCTCTATATACTACAAACAAATTTCCGGTCACCTCGCGAAAGCAAATATACGGAATAATACCTCATACACAAGTTTAATTCCCTGCACCCGATGGGAATTAATTTGGCCCAAGGCAACCTCGAATCTTTAAAAGCTATAACTTAAATCTCAAATTCTCATATCGTCATCCAAGACACAAAACACATTATGCCACCAGCTACTTAATTCTTCACCTCACCCTTTCCTCCATTTCGGTATTTTTTTCCTGCCTACTACTCAATTTAACATACACTTTTATGTTTTGACGTTTATATCTACTGTACGTCCCCCTTTTCCCATATACACCTGCCCCCACACGCTTCTGCGCACATCACGTTCCTATTTGTTATTTCGGTTTCGGTTCCCCCCTATCATTTCTCCTTTTTTGTCTCTTTTATTATATGTTTTTGAAACACCCTCACCAACTCATTCCGAAGTCCTAGACGTCAGTATAGCTTTTTCGGCATCTCAGCTACACAGGGTATCGCTATTTCTGTATACCGAGGTAACGACACCTATGTTGAGCTACTTGGGCTAACGTCCCTTGAAAGACCATGGCGCTGGCTTCCAGATACATTGTACCCCAGACTCCTTGTCACCATTTCAACTACTTCAAAATTACTCGACGCATTGCTGCTATGCTGCTCAAGTCACTCTTTAAACTCATGGTGTGTGTGTGTTTTTTTTTCTTTTTTTGGGGGGAGGGGGGTCTTTTGTATTAGTCGCGCACTGACCGCCTGACCGGGTCCTCTGATGCCACGAAAAACATGCCGCCAACGACACCCCTGAATGCTCCCTAACCTCTCGCTTCCCCAACGCCCACCCATGGGTGGGCATTGGGCAAGCCATTTCTTTATAGGACCAGTACGGAAGCACATTTTCGGGTACCTCGCTTCTTTCTGGCCAGATTGTTTCGGCGTAACCTCGAAGCTTGACGAGAGCAGGATCGTCATTGGTGGCCGCAAGAACATCCCTCCGGCGCTGTTGCGAAGCTGAAATGTACTCAAGCACATTTACTTCAAATTGCTCAGTTTCTTCTTGCAAGAGTTGCTTGCTAGGGAATCTACATAAGGCGTCAGCCAAAAACAGCTCTTTCCCTGGCTTGTAGAGCAGCCTAATAGGATGTCGCTGCAAAGTAAAACGCATGCGCTGTAGGCGAAGTGGACACTGATGTAGTGGTTTGCTGAATATCGGCACCAAGGGGCGGTGATCAGTTGCGACAGTTACGCTTTCCTGGCCGAAGATGCAATCATGAAACTTGATCCAGCCATGCACAATTGCCAATGTTTCTTTTTCAATTTGTGCGTAGCGTTGCTGCGCCTCTGTTAGTGAACGCGACGAGAATACGACGGGGTGGCCGTCTTGAATAAGCACTGCACCAGCTCCCATTCAGCTCGCGTCGACCGAAAGGGTGACCGGCTTAGTTGCATCGAAGGAAAGGATTGGGGCGTTAACTAGGCTCTCACGCAACATTTCGTAACTTCGTTGCTGAGCCTCGGTCAAAACCCAGGCAATGTCCTTGCGCAGCAATGTTCTCAGTGGTGCAGTCACGACGGACATGTTAGGAATGAAACGTTGTACATAATTCATCATGCCTAGAAAGACTTGGAGTTGCTTACTGCTCTTTGGCTCTTTCATTTCCAGTATGTCGTTCACTCGACCAGGGTCCACGCGGAGGCCTTCTGTGCTAAGGATGTGCCCTAGGTAGCGGACTTCGGGCTGCAAAAAGGTGCATTTCTTGAGGTTTAGCTTGAGGTTGTTTTCGAGACAGCGTGCCAACAAAAGCGACAGGTGGTGGTCATGCTCCTCCTTCGTGCGGCCCCAAAGTAGTATGTTATCCATTACCACGGCTACGCACGGTAAGCCTTCCAGCAAGCGATGCATAGCTGATTGGAAGATTTCTGGAGCTGACGCAATGCCGAAGGGCATTCGAAGAAACCGATATCGCCCATACGGCGAGCTCATTGTACATAGTTTAGAGCTTGATTCAGAAAGTTTAATTTGCCAAAATCCTGAAGCTGCGTCAAGTGTTGAGAAGTACTTAGCACCGGAGAGTTGAGAGGCTGCGTCTTCTAGGGTTGGCATTGGGTAATGTTCACGCAGAAGCACTTTATTAAGCACTGTAGGGTCCAGGCAAATTCTAGCCTTGTCCTTCCTCTATTTTTCTCTTTTTTTCTTGTTCTTCTCCCTTTTTTCCTCTTGGTGTCCCCCCCCCCCCCGCTTTTTCACCGCTTTCTTTCTTTTCTTTTCTCCCTGCCTTCCCACTCTCCCGCTCTTGTCCCCTCGTATTGGGAACGACTCTCACAGACGTCAGGTGACAGCGCTCATTACCTCTGAAGTATCTCCCTTTATAACCAACCGCCACCGACATACTCTGCACGTGACGTCATTGCACGAACCCTTTAAAACTAACATGCCGAGGATGACGAGCCTGCCTTTGACGAAAATAGGTCCTCCTGTCGAAACATTGCCCAGCATTTCTGAGGCACAACTTTATACACAAACTTTAGACCACAGTGTGCTATTGCGTCTGTCAGCCCCCTTCTTGATTTTAAACTTTCTTTACGTATTTTATAGCCAGTAATTTGCAGCTGTTTCTCAAGTGAAAAATAAAATGACACACTGGAGCGAGATAAAACAGGGCAGGATAGATAGACAGAGGTGTAGCGAAATATATGGAAATATATGGAAGCTTATTAAAAAACGAAAATGGCGAAGACTTGTTCTGGCTAAAATTAAATTAAGATATGCTGACGCCACAGATACTTCGTGTGAACGTCGTTACTTTTGCTTCAGTCAGAAGTATCCCCTGTCGGCTCCACCTAGGCGCTGAGTGAAGTTAGGCAAAGTGCCGGGCGTGCTTTTTTCTCACGGCAAAGTAGACGTGAGACGAATCGCGGCTTTGCGGCAAATACGCTCTTGAGTGCTAATTCAATTTCAGTAACGCGTGGCTTCGACGGCAGCGTCCTGCATCCTGCCGGGCAGAGAGCTGTACAGGGACTCACAAAAGCCGCGTTTGGCTCTTACTCGTTGCCATTTTTTTCGACAGCGGCCCATAGCGCATCCGTAGAGAGTCCATGGAGCTGCCTGCAGGCCATTGACACTTTCATGTTGGCCCACACATTATCAATAATATTGCTACGTAAGAAGACGCAGATGAAAAGCTATATACAAGTATATTTACAACGTAATACGCCGCACTTGGCCAAGAAGCAACTGCCCGCGCTAGCCTCCAATCGTCGTCGTCGTCTTCTTACTGCTCGCCTCTTCGTCATCAGTAATACTATTCCGTAGCACTACCCCCGGCGGCAAAAGCGCCGTCCCGGAGCGACTAAAGGCCGGACTCGGAAGCACTGTAGTAGGCCTTGAGCCTACTGACGTGCACGACATCACTAGATGCCACAGTAGATGACGAGGTTGAGCTCACAGGAGCAATCTCGTACGTCACAGGCGTCACCTGGTGCATCACGTGGTAGGGCCCTGTGTATCGCGAAAGGAGCTTTTGTGAAAGTCCGACGTGACGAGAGGGCGACCACAAGAGCACGAGCGCACCAGGCGAAAACTGTACGTCACGGTGGCGGGCGTTGTACGGACGCTGCTGAGTGGTTTGCGAGTCCGTCAGTCGAGCACGGGCAAGCTGGCGTGCATGGTCGGCGAGGGCGATGGCGTCGCGCGCATACTCGCTTGTTGAGATCGAAGCAGGAGGAAGTGCCGTGTCAAGGGGCAAGGTCGGTTCGCGACCGTAGAGTAGATAAAAGGGAGAAAATCCGGCGGTGTCGTGCCGGGAAGAATTATAAGCAAATGTGACGTAAGGAAGGGCAATGTCCCAGTCGTGGCGGTCCTTGGAAACGTACTTGGACAGCATATCGGTAAGCGTACGGTTTAACCGCTCTGTCAGGCCATTGGTTTGAGGATGGTATGAGGTAGTCAGCTTGTGTTGAGTGGAGCAGGAACATACAATGCCGGCGATAACTTTTGAGAGGAAGTTACGACCACGGTCAGTGAGCGGCTGTCGCGGGGCTCCATGAAGTAAGATAATGTCACGCAAGAGAAAGTCCGCGATGTCAGTGGCGCAAGTGGAAGGGAGAGCCCGCGTGATAGCGCATCGGGGAGCGTAATCAGTTGTGACGGCTACCCATTTGTTCCCAGAGGATGACGTGGGAAAGGGACCGAGGAGGTCTAATCCAACACGAAAGAACGGCTCCACAGGGACAGTGATCGGCTGGAGATGACCGGCAGGTAGTGCTGTAGCGGCGGGTGCCGCCCAAGTACACGAACTGCTAGCAACCAAACAATCCCCGGTTTATTGCCTAATACACTCATATATATACACATAGCGACACTGGTGCCTCTGGCGGCAGGTGATCCCCAAACCGGAACCGAAACCACATATACAACATATTCCCTTTCTTATAAAAAAAAAAGACAGCTACATGGGTTAGCGATTTAGTAGTGGTAGTACGTTAGTGCTATTTTACAGAATTATATTTACAGTAACAACAATGGCCTTGTCTTATGCACTTAATACAAAAATATAAAACAAAAAGAGGAAAACAAGATACAACTCCATTTATGTCCATATTTCACAACGTCAGCAAACTCAACACTCGTGCAGATTGTGAGAGGTTCATGTTCACTGCAAAACGTGTCTTTCTGTACTTAGTTTCCATTGCGGTCTGGAGGTCGTCTATTCCTTGATGGCTGTACCCTACGCTGAGGTCCCGATGCTTTTGAGAAACCACTGGCGGCAGGCGAAGTCTCTTCCGGCTCACAGCCGGTCACTGGTGGCATAGGCGGCTGCTTCGCAGCAGCCATAGCTGAAGTTCCGGTTGGCGCTTCTGAAACGGGTCTCTCCAAGGTAGGCGGTGAGCTGCTTTCCCTAGCGGTGTCATTTGTATCACTCCTTTCCCGCCACCCACAGATAGATGCAGAAGCTCGTGGCGTCCTTGACAACTTTGAAGCGTTCCACGTTTTTCCATCATCAAGTTGGAAAGGCGATTGCCCCTGCTTTCTTATCACTTTTCTTGGGCGGCTAAACGCCAGGTCACCTTAAAAAGCAGTTGTTTGTCTGCGTGCTCGTACAAGGTCACCAACATTCACTTCGGTTTCGCTTGCGGCCCTGCGAGCGTCTGTGTATAGTTTACTGGATTGCTGCTTTTGCTTCACCCACTCGCGTAGGCGGTGGAGCTCTGAAGTAGGGTCGGTTGCAAATATTGCTGACGGATACCCAACGACATCGAGCCGAGTCCTTGGCAGACGTCCATGCAGGAGCAGTGCTGGAGCAACTGCAGTTGTGGCATGCGGCGTACAACGGTAAATGCCCAAGTATTCTGTTACCGTTTGGCGTAAGGGACGCTGCTCGAGTGTAGCCACTTGAACAAAGCTTTTAAAAACTCTGTTGAACCGTTCTACCTGGCCGTTTGCTTGCGGGTAGTATACGGACGAATGCCGCAAGCGGATGCCGCGATCCTGCAGAAAAGCTTGGAACTCTCGAGATGCAAACTGTGGCCCGTTATCGCAAACAATTTCCTCTGGGTAACCTTCACGTGCGAACACTGAAACCAAGAAGCCTGTTACTGTGCGTGTTGTGGCTTGGTTGCAAAAGTATACTTCGGGCCACTTAGAAAAGTAGTCGACCAGCGTGATCGCATATCGACAATCGTGTGGTGCTCTCTCAAATGGGCCAACAATGCCCATGCCAAGCTTTAGCCACGGTTCCTTTGGTAAGGGGACCGGGTTCAATGGTGCAGCCATAACCTTCGTGCTCTTGTCCGCTGCCTGGCATATACTACACGTTTGAATAGCTAGCTCGACTTGCCTGTCCATGGCTGGCCACCAAAATTTTTCTCGCAGACGTGCTTTCGTTCGTACAATTCCAGGGTGAGCCCCATAAGCAGCGGTAATTATCCGCGCTGTAAGTGATGCGGGAACCACAAGGCGTTCGCCACGCAAAATCAAATTGTCCACCACTGACAGTTCATCGCGAAGTTTGAGGAAAGGTTGAAGCTCACCCGGCAGAGATTTTTGCGCAGGCCAGGACGATTCAATGTAGGCCTTGGTTCGTTGCAGTGTGCTGTCTTCCGACTGGGCCTGTTCAAACTCTTCCCTGGTAATGCAAGAAGATATAAGGGCAACTGATACAGTTTCATCTGGTAAAGTTTCTTCTTCCTGCGGAGGTGACGCAGGGAGACGAGAGAGCGCATCTGCTACTGGATTTTGCGAACCCTTCCGGTACTTTACTGTATAGTTGTACTGCAGTAGGCACTCCGCCCACCGTGCTATCCGCAAAGGACGCCTTCCTGGCCCTTAAGTAGACAGCAATGCGACCAACGCTTGATGGTCAGTAAGCAACGCGAAATGGCGTCCGCGCAAGTAAACATGCCACTTCTCGCACGCCCAAACACGCGCAAGCGCTTCGCGTTCTCCTACTGAATATCTCCTCTCTGCAGATGAAAGCGCTCGAGAAGCAAAGGCGACAGTGTGTAGTTTCTCTCCCTCCACCTGTTGGAGAAGCGCTCCATGCCCACAGTCTGAAGCGTCAGTGGAAACAACAACTAAAAGAGATGCATCGAACATCCGCAGAAACCGAAGAACAACCGGAACCGAAACCACGTATACAACAGGTAGCACCTGAGGTGCTTTCCGACGCTTGCAGGTGTCACAGGCAGCAACATAGCGTCGGACGGAGCGAGCGAGACCAGGCCAATAGAAGCGGCGCCGGACGCGGTCGTACGTTTGGGTTACGCCAAGATGTCCTGCAGTAGGTGCGTCATGCATCTCAAAGAGCACACTCTGTCGTAGATGTTTTGGCACGACAAGAAGATCAGATCCGTCAGGGAGGAAGTTCCGTCGGTGCAGAATGCCACCCTGGAGAACATAGCGGCGAACGGACGCGTCGGTAGGTGTAGAGTGCAGACGCTCGATGAGTGCTCGCAGCGGTAGGTCTCGGTACTGCTCATCGGCGATGTTAGCGAAGGCAGACACAGAGAAAATGCCATTGGCGGTACTACTGTCGGCGTCGTCAGGCTCGTCTACCGGGTAACGAGACAGGCAGTCAGCGGCCTTGTGTAGTCGGCCAGATTTGTAGGTGACAGTATATGAATATTCTTGGAGGCGTAGTGCCCAGCGACCAAGTCTTCCTGTAGGATCTTTCAGTGAGCATAACCAGCAAAGCGCGTGATGGTCTGTGACAACGGAAAAGGGTCGGCCATATAAGTATGGGCGCAACATCGCAACCGCCCAAACTAGGGCCAGACACTCAGACGCTCAGTGATGGAATAGTTGCGCTCCGCGGGTGAGAGGATCCTGCTGGCGTAAGCCATAACACGGTCGTTGCCGCGCTGGCGTTGTGCCAGTACTGCGCCAATTCCGTGACCGCTGGCATCAGTACGGACTTCGGTAGGCGCAGAAAGATCGAAATGGGCCAGAACGGGAGGCGTTGTGAGAAGGTCGATTAGGTGCGAGAATGCAGAGGCCTCGTTATCACCCCACTAGAAAGGGGCGTCTTTTTTCAAAAGCTCGGTTAGTGGTCGTGCTATATATTTCACGAAACGGTGGAAGTAGGAACAAAGGCCGATGAAGCTGCGCGCATCCTTGACACACTTCGGAACAGGGAAGTGTGTAACAGCATGGATCTTGCCTGGGTCCGGTTGCACTCCGTTCGCGTCAACGAGATGCCCAAGGACGGTAATCTGGCGACGGCGAAACTGGCATTTCGATGCGTTCAGTTGCAGACCGGCGCGGCGAAAAGCGTCCAGGACTACCGAGAGGCGCTCGAGGTGCGTAGCGAACGTTGGGGAGAATGCTATGACGTCGTCCAAGTAGCACAGGCATGTGGACCATTTGAAACCGTGAAGAAGGGAGTTCATCATGCATTCAAAAGTGGCAGGAGCATTACATAGACCGAACGGCATCATTTTGAATTGATAAAGACCGTCGGGTGTTACAAAAGCAGCCTTCTCGTGGTCGAGATTGTCCACGGCAATCTGCCAGTAGCCGGAGCGGAGTTCAATAGAAAAGAAGTAGCGAGCACCATGGAGGCCGTCAAGGGCGTCATGGATCCGAGGTAGGGGATACACGTCCTTCTTGGTAACCCTGTTAAGGTGCCGATAATCCACGATAATCCACGATAATCCTTTTTTACCAGTACAACAGGTGACGCCCATGGACTACATGACGGTTCTATGATGTTCTTGGCAAGCATTTTGCGAACTTCAGCGTGAATAACTTGACGATCAGCCGGTGACACTCGATACGGGCGGCGATGAATAGAAGGGGCATCGCCGGTATTAATGCGATGTTTAACAGTTTAGTTTGAGCCAAAGGACGATCGGTAAAGTCAAAAATATCGTTGTAGGAAAACAGAACGCGGTAGAGCTCACGAGCGTGCTCGGACGGCATGTCGGGCGCAATCATTTTCTGTAAGTCGGCGATGGTACAAGTTGTCGACTGAGATGGTAGAGGAGGATTGGCTGAATTGCCGTCTACCTCAATAGATGCTATTGAGTGATGCTCGAATGAGCAAAGCTGGGCCAGAGACATCCCGCGTGGCAGCATTTGTGTCAAGCCAAAATTGACCACTGGCAGGCAGACGCAATTAGCCGTAATAGATAAAACGGTATGAGGTACCGTGATCCCGTGTGTAAGGAGAACGTCGTACAAAGGAGCCGCGATATAGTGACCGTCGAGCACTGGTGGGGATGACACTAGGTCAACGTAAGTCAGTGCCGTAGGTGACAAGCGAACGAAGTCGACGGAACTGAGGCGACTGGGGTGTGGTTCAGCGAGATCCGGAACAGGCAGGTCAAGGCGGAGAGTACTGGAGGAACAATCAATGAGATCAGAATGTGCGGAGAGGAAGTCTAAACCGAGGATGATGTCGTGGGGACAGTGAGCGATGACTGTGAATAGCACGGTAGTGAAGCGATCGGCGAAGGAGACACGGGCGGCACACATACCAATTACGGGGGCTGTTCCGCCATCGGCGACACGGACAACATGCGTCGTGGCGGGCATGATTATTTTTTTCAGGCGGGTACAAAGTCAGCGCTCATTACCGACAAATGCGCCACAGTGTCTATAAGAGCAGATACAGGAACACCGTCGACTTGCAGGTCAAGAAGGTTCAGATGAGTGGGCAACGTCAGTGGAGGAGTCGGCGGCGTAGGGAGCAATGCAGCGTCACCTCGAGGCGCTGCATCATCTAGTTTTCCGGCTGGGAGCGGCGTCCGAAGGGAGTCGGCGAAAAGGAGCGACGGGGCTGGGGAGAGCGAGATTGTCGTCGTTGGGACGAAGGTGAACGAGAATAGGGGCGGTTCGGCGCAGGAGAGTCAGTGGCGGCGTTATCGGAGCGTGCGGCATATGGACGAGAAGGGCCACCTGAGGGGCGAGAGTAGGCACTATAAGCAAACCGGGTCGGGGAAGTCCCACGACTTCGACAGTGCCGAGAAATGTGCCCGATGTGACGGCAGTGAAAACAAATGGGCTTGTCGTCAGCAGTGCGCCATTCAGCTGGGTTGCGAAAACGTGGTGGGTAATGAGATGCGGGACGGGGCGGAATCGAAGAAGCCGGTTGGGTATCAGGGCGATGGGCCGAGCAGATGGAGTGAAGGCCGATGTTTTCGAACTCCTGGCGGACAACTGCCTGGATCAGGGAAACCGTGACTGCAGGTGCTTTGGTGGGGCTGGAGTGGAAGGCAGCCGGATAGGCGGCCTCAGTCTCACGCCGGACGATCTTGGTAATATCGCCAGTGTTGTTGGGACGAGGAGCGTCGGCAAAGGAAGATGTCGCTGGGGTGTTGGGCAAACGGGCAAACTGCTGATCGATACGTCGGCTTTTAGCGTGTTCCAGGCGGCGGCACTCTTCTATAACAGCATCCACCGTCGCGACGTTGTTGAATACGAGCAAGTTGGAGGCGTCATCGGCAATGCCTTTGAGGATGTGGGATACCTTGTCTGACTCAGTCATGTGTGCATCAACTTTGCGGCACAGAGCCAAGACATCCTGAATGTACGTGACATAGGGCGCTGTTGACGTCTGCACACGGCCGGAAAGCGCCTTCTGCGCGGCAAGTTTGTGACCGTAGGGGTTGCCGAACAAGTCTCGGAGCTTTTGCTTGAGCGAATCCCAACTGGTGAGCTCCTCTTCGTGCGTCCGAAACCAAACTCGAGGTGTGCCACCGAGGTAAAAGACTGCGTTGGCGAGCATGATAGTAGGGTCCCACCGGTTATTGAGGCTGACGTGTTCGTACAGGCTGATCCAGTCGTCGACGTCTTCCCCATCTTTGCCCGAGAATACGCCAGGATCACGAGGAGCAGGGAGAGTGATGTAGGTCGTCGAAGTGGCAGCAGGTGTCGGAGGCGGCTGAGTCGAGTTGTCATCGCCGGGAGCCATGAAGCTAGGCGCGACGTACCGTCCACTGCGAAGCTCCATGACGAGGTACAGGGAACGTCCACCTCCCCCAGATATGTTACGTAGGAAGACGCAGATGAAAAGCTATATACAAGTATATTTACAACGTAATGCGCCGCACTTGGCCAAGGCGCAACAGCCCGCGCTAGCCTCCAATCGTCATCGTCTTCTTACTGCTCGCCTCTTCGTCATCGGTAGTACTATTCCGTAGCAATATTGAGGCCCGGAGATTAGGCACGCCACTCCAGAGCTTCCACTTGCTAACATTCCATAAATGCCCAAACTTTTCCGGACTAGTGAATACGGTTTTCCTGCTGCAAAATAGCGTTGCCGTCAGTGGGCGGAGTGCCCAGAAGATATGGGAACGTGATATAGTCCAATATTAGGCAGTACAAGTCAGCGTCGAGTCTGTTTTCAATCCTAAGAGTCCCAGGCCAGTCAATGTGATGGCGCCCCAGACAATCACAGAAGAACGGCCACTGGCTGCTACCCTTGATGAATTGAGGCAAATACCTGAAGAAAGAAAAATGTTTTTTCAGAGCCCAACTTTCATATGTATAATATGCACCATACACCAAAACACATTACAAAAAATGTAGGCGTGTTCGGGCTTCCTTATATGCCTGAACACACTCGGTAAATATTTTCAAAAATTCACGAACAAATTTTTGAGCCTTTATTCCAACAAAATGTCGTGTTTTCATTTTGGACTTTGAACCTCCATTGTACGATGGGAGGAGTTTCGCCTAAGTCCAGAATTGAGTTAAGGGCGTAGGAAAATATTAGGACTGCGATTTCGTATTTCACTCTTACATCCAAAAATGATCATTGCTCTGCCTCTGAAAAGTTTATATTTTAAAATTCAGTTTTAATTATTATCAATATCTCCTGAATAAAATAAGGATTGTATATTGCTGCTTTGGTTAAGGGAGGGCACATGTCCGTAATACAATAGAAAGTTTTATTCTACACGAACGATTCCTCGGATAACATGAGCGTTTGCTTACCGAAAGTTGTCTGGGCGCCATACACGCCAAAGTTGGCCCATCTTCTGGTGAATGTCGACTCGTCATTGAAGACGACATTTTTCCACTCTTCATCCCTGCGCAAACACGAGGCGCCTCTTTGTTTTCCGCGCTGCCAATTGGCTTCTCAGCGGCTCTCCTGCTTTTCAGGCCCGCTGAATGCAGACGACGCTTCGCTGTTGTGTCCGATACCGCCGACAACCCCGAAATGTGTTTGGCTTTATCTTACGCTTGATGCAGGAAAGTCATTCGCCGCCGATACTATCGACATGTCCTAATGTTCGGTAGTCACCTTCCGACGGGCCTTCCGGGGAGCATCTTTCATTCTACGCTCGCTTCTGCACGCTTGAATAGTTGTGTTCACTGTTCTCAGTGGTCTACACTTGAAATTGCCCTCTGAGGCTTAATTCAACAATACGTGTCCCATCTTTTTCCGGAAAGCGTGACATCACCTGATCACACGGACACATACCCCCGAATGCTCGCTGGGGGAAGAAATATTCTTCAACTGTAATCGCGTTTATATCACCGCTAGAGCATGGTAGCACGGTCTGCTTCGCACTTTAGTGACATGAGCGAAGGCGCGCAATTTTTTTTATCTTCAGCTGGTCAAGTGCGAGCGTCAAGGCAGCGTATTACCGGAATATGAAATTTCATAGCCGATGCCAAAATGCTATTATGAGCATCCAATACGCTCACGTAGCCAGCGGGAAAGCAAAGGAATTCCTCCTTTGCTACTACACCGAACGCGGAAATACATCCGCTTGCTAGCCTTTCTTTCATTTTGCAGCAAACTCGGCGTCATCCATTTTTCGGGCGCAACTGCCCCCCTCCCCGTTCCCAAGAAAAACATCAAACTCACGTAATTTTTGTGCACAGTGCCTGGTAGCCTGAAAATATGAGAACGAACCATAAGCGTTCATAATCGTAAGCAGTTCAAAAGACGACATATTTTGAAGGAAAAATTGTACTGCAGTCAAAATTAAATAATGGCGTTTCACTTTCCAAAACCACTTTCTGATTACGAGGCACGCCGTAGTGGAGGACGCCGGAAATTTCGACCGCCTGGGGTACTTTAAGGTGCACCAAATTTTAAGTACACGGGTGTTGTCGCACTTCACCCTCTTCGAAATGCGGCTGCCGTGGCGGGTATTCATTCAATGCCACTACCTGGTGCTCAGCAGCCCAACACCATAGCCACTGAGCAACCACGGCGGGTGTGTATTTGAGTCGATAAAGTTAACTTAATTTGGCATCTGCCGGTCTCCAAGTTGCGACATTAAAAGGAAAAGTTATCTTCGTTGCAACAAGTACACATGACACTGCAAGCAAAGTTTGTTTCGCAGCAATACAAGCTCGACGCGCCCAAGAGCGCTGTAGCAGACGACACGAAGCCACGCCTGCAGGCATTGCCGCAACTGCGCAGGTTTGCTTCCATGAGCTGCCGCGCTGGCTGCGGTGGCGCAGCTGCAGCTAGGCGCTCGCGTGTTCGCCCTAGGAGTGGACGACACTGTACGCCGACGTGGAGCACAAGAATTTGGACAAAATTCTGCCGCGTGTCGCCTTTGCGTATGATCCCACATGTCAGGAAACTACAAGAATGGCACTGTTTGATCTTCTCCATAGTCGAGAAGTAACAACGATGCATGACGCTTCCCCGTGATCGTAGCGATGCACACGCTGCCCACGTTACAGAGCGCGAAGCCGGACAGCTCGCGTGTGTGCGAATAAGCAGCCAGCAAGACACCGGTCGGTATAAGCTCAACCACAGTTATGACGTTCATCAGCACGACGACCCTGTTAGGGAACGGACACCTATTATACACCTTGGCCTCTCTGAGGAACTTCTACGGTGGTACTTCGGAGCGTATAAAATTCTGCGCCGCCTTAGCGACGGGACCTACCAAGTCGTTGATGACACCCCATCTTGCTCGAAGCACTGCCAGCACGTGCCTGAAATGGTCTACGAGGAGCGGATGAAGCCTTCCGAGTGGCATGTATAGCCTGTATATGTGCACCGACTGTTATTCGCCGCGCATCGGGATGATGCTCGCCCTAGAGCGCGGCCAATGCCGTGCCTCTGTCTGCATCGAGCCACGATGGTGACAAGACAACTGCTCTAAAATGCGCGCAGAACCAATGGAATAATACGGCGTTCCCTATTTTTGGGTGTGCCGATAGAGTGCGACAGGATGACCTCTCGCAATTGAAGTTCCGAGCCTGAGTAAAAACCGCGACAATATTCAGTAATACGTTGTGCACCTACTCCATCCAAGGTATGGCTGCATCATGTCTTCTTTGAGCGGGCCGCCAAAAGAAATCGCCGACAAATAAATGAGGGAGAGGGCCCTTACATCCGACAGTTCGGGGCGGTAGCAGCCCAAACGTTCCTCTGGAAATCTCTTGCTACAGAATGAACTGCGAAAAAATGCCGTCATCGCTCTCGCTGCCGCTGAGACCAATTTTCATGCACAGGAACCCACTCAGGAGCGGCGTGATCACGCAAACTGTAAAAGGCGATAGGTGCCAACAGAAAGCGACCCCATAGGCAGAGGTAATTGTGATAAACAGTCTTTCTGGAATACATCACATAGCCACCAGAAATGTGCAACATGCAAAAGTACTCACTGTCTGCTCATGCACATGTATTTTTAGGTATCACCATTCATGTTCGATATTCTTTATTACTACCATTCTGAACACACAAAGCCTTACGTAGACTTTCAGGAACTGAATGTTCACGCTTTCAAAATGCCTCTTCCACTAACGTTGAGTAAAGACTGTGATAAGAGGACCCAGTCTCACCTGTATTGCGCGTCGCAGGCAGCTAGGAGCGATTTGCTTAAAGAACCCTTTCAGTTGAAGTCAATGGCTTCAAACTTTCCAGGGCGCTCGATGTTCACATCCTTCCCATCAGTTGCGCCGACGTAGTATCGCCTGTCCCACCTCTCCTCAGGCTCTGCGGATACCTGTACCATAGGGACCAATTCATGGCCGTTTCATAAATGGTAAATAATGTTTATTGTGTTTTCTTTTATGAAATAGGCTAAACAAGTAGTACCAACAAACAATACATTACGAGTCATTGTTAGGAGACATCTGGTGAAATAAGTATACCGTTTTCAGTCACTGAGTATATATCTTGAGTCATCCATCTGCTGCTTACGGATGTTGCAAATGCTGTGGCTTGAAATGGTTCACAGAGCTTCGGACACTGCTGCCACTAGGCAGCATGCGGTTGACCTGCCCACCAGAAAGTTGAAGGAAATTTCCCGCTGCATTCCCCTTATGGCCAAAAGCCTGTCAAGGTAATGAAATGTACCTTTTTATTAAGACGTAGAAATAAGCAGTGGCTTTCTTTCAGCATTGTTCTAAGAAAACGTTTAGGAACATCAAATAACTACACTGCGAAAGCGTTTTGTAGCAGTATTGGTTAAGACATAGATTTATAGTGGGTCAAATTAATGTCTCTTACAAAATAATAGTTGCGTTACTACCTCAATTCAAATGTGCAAGGGGAAATTTGGAGGTTAATAATTATGCACCTCACTAGTACTCACGGAACTGTGTCATTTATCGTGAAATCAGTGCATTCCCCCTGATGCAAGCAACAACCTTGATGGTCATATGTATTTCAATGAACCTAATTTTAGAAAATCCTACGTATAAAGTGCACTTCAATCTGTTTGTGTATAGGGTGAGCGATGGCATGTAAAAAACGAGACGTTGAACTTGCTTTAGACTCACATTCATAATCACGGCTCGTGTCGCTTCTTTACATGCTAAGCGTGCACACAGGTGGCTTACACTATTCTTGGGATGACATATGCCTTTTACCTGATGGTGATGTCCTGGCGATCATGAGCCGAGAGTGCAGACCTGTAGTTTATGCATTTCCTTGTAATGCTGGGGCGTTGCAGTTCCAGCAACGGGTCCAATGTGCGCGGTGACATTTGCAGGAAGCTATACCGCAGAAGAAGAAGGCACAAAACTTTACGCTTCAATTCCCAGGCAACGCGAACTATAGATGTACAACTTACTCTCGATAATATTCCTCGTCAAGCGCACAGAGTTCGAGCCGGAGACAGCTTGCGTGGCCAGCCGCTTCCCGTGAATGAAGGCACGGTCGCACCCTCCAGCGTCACTTTTTTTTTTTAGACTTCCGCGCGTCTATAGCTGACATCACGGCAGAGCACATCAGCGCAGAGACGACGTTTTCCTCTTTGCTGGAATCACAATCTATGGCTGTTGACGGAAACCAGAGCGAAGTGCGCGTGAACTGCATAGATCCTTAGAGATCTCGCTGAGAACGAGAACGTCCAGGATTGTGACTGACAGGTCGTGCTCAGCCACGTTGCCGGTGTGAGCATCTTTCATCAGTCATTTTTCGTGGCAAGGCGCAAGTGGTCGCGCGGCTTCTTCAAGTCGGCGGTGTGATTGAGCGTTTACACTCGTGGTGCAGCTCACTGAAGCATTAGCGTAAAAGGCGCTCATTGAAAAGGGTCGCATAGCCAGTGCATTTACAGTGCAGTCTGCTAATGCGTCAGGTTGCGGTCTTTGCGGAATCCTTGTGGCCTGGGTTCGATTTGGCCCTACATCGGAGAGTGCTTCCTTTTCGTCACTGTAGGGCGGCACACTCAAGTAACACTTACCTAGTTACCCATGTTAGCGTCAAACACTTTCACTGAAGAATACCAAACACTTTACTGCCACATAGGCAGTGACCCAAGCTGGCATAAGAAAGGTCCATTGATACGAGAGTGGCACACGCCCAGTGCTCCAAGTCGGCGTCAAAGAGTTTCGTCGAAGAGCGGTGCCTACCCAGTTCAGTATCTACAGTGACCGGCGTCGGCATGAAATAGGTTCGCTGAAGAGTGGCACGTATATACACACTGCCACATGACCAAAGTTGGTCCGATGGCTGGTTTCGAGCTCTGTTCCCTCACTACTGCAACCCAATGTTCTACCCATTCGACCACGGGCTACCGAATGACCCATTTAGGCAGGAAAATGATTAGATGCAAACTTACATAGATTCAAATATTTAAACATTTACCTATAGACAGACATCTGGCCCCCGGAAAATGCGTGAAGCACCATAACAATTCCAGCGCATTATTATAGATAACTCCCGAAAAGAGCGTGCACTACCCTAAAAATGCAAACGCATTAGTATTTGTTTCGGGCGCTCCAGCCGTTCTGATGCCTTGGATATTTATTGTGTTAGCATTGCTAAGGTACTTCGCACACTTTTGGGAGTCTATCTATCTATCTATCTATCTATCTATCTATCTATCTATCTATCTATCTATCTATCTATCTATCTATCTATCTATCTATCTATCTATCTATCTATCTATCTATCTATCTATCTATCTATCTATCTATCTATCTATCTATTGTAGCGCAGCTGCATTGGCCTCGCATGAATATCATAGCAAACGTTCGCATTCTCACGAGCGCGGGTGCTGCACTCCGCACCCGCCAGCACCGGCCATAGCATTCCGCAGATTAAAACCTAGTTTGAGACATTGCTGACGTTTTCTGTCTGCTCTCATCGGACACCTGAAGAGAACTTCTGGTTCGCACTTCGCCCGTCGCCAAATTATGATTGCTTCTTCCCCTTTTCCAGCCTACTTGGGTCACTGATTAGACCGTGGCTAGCAAATCGGGCTGCTGTGCTGAGGGGAATAGGATTCGAAACCAACCTTTGGACCAGCTTAGGTCACCGACTGTGGCAACCTGTACATACGTGCCGCTCTTCCACGAACCTCTTTCACGCTGACATGGGTGACTGTAGATGGGCGACTGTGTATGTACTGCTGTTCGCAGAAACTCTTTGACGTCGAGTTGGAGCGCAGTGTATATGCCACTAACCAGTTTTTGACAAGCATTCTCAGATCATGAACAACAGGTTGCCATTATCCCTCAAGAGAAAGTGTATAACAGCTGTGTCTTCCCAGTACTCACCTACGGGGCAGAAAACGGGACGCTTACGAAAAGGTTTCTACATTAATTGAGGACGACGCAACGAGCTATGGGAAGAATGATGGGTTTAACGTTAAGGGGGATAAGAAGAGAGCAGAATGGGTGAGGAAACAAATGGGAGTTAATGACTTCTTAGTTCAAATCAAGAAAAAGAAATGGGCGTGGGCAGGGCCTGTAATGAGGAGGGAAAAGAACTGTTGGTCATTAAGGGTTCATAACTGGATTCCTAGAAATGGGGAGCGTAGCAGGGGGCCGCAGAAAGTTAGGTGGATGGATTAGATTAAGAAGTTTGCAGGGACAACATGGCCACAATTTGCGCATGATCGGGGTAGTTGATGAAGCCTAGAAGAGGCCTTTGCCCTGCAGTGGGCGTAGCCAGGCTGATGATGATATTCATAACGTATGTGCCACTTGGTCTGTGCTAGTCTTCAATGGACCTCTTTGATGCCAACTTTGGTAATTAGGTATGTGCGAATAGGCGTCTGCCTTGCATCAGTGAAGGTCTTTTACGCCAACTTGGCTAACTAGCCAATATTCTAGTTGGCAGACAGAAAAAAAATGTAGCTGAACAGACCATTTAATGCGTAAGGTAAATAACCGGTGTAACATTATTTGCATTGTGGATACCAAGGAATGGGAAGCACAATGGAGGATGGCAGGAAATTAAGCGGGATAGCAAACTCTGTAATTTTCCAGGCGCCAGTTGGAATGCGCTAGCGCAAGACAGGGGCAGTTGAAGATCTCTGGAAGAGGCGTTCGTCCTGCCATGTACATAACTATATGCTGGTGAAGACGGGTAACTAGGTATGTGCCACTGGGAATGTAGGCTAAATTTCTCATGCTGAGCGGAATCGAACCGATGTCACAAGTGTTCTCCGAGGACAGTAGCCAGACGATTTAGCAGGCTGCGTCAGTAAGGCAATGGGTGCGTGCCACTCTTCAGTGAAGCTCTCGCCTACTTGGGTCACTGAGTACTATGTGCCACTAAGTGTACGGCAAGTGACACAACAAGTCTCAGCGTTCTGAGACACCGGTGTGCTACACTTCGCGTCTCGAAAGTGACGCGCGCACTTCTCGGAGCTGTCACTAGGCGGCGCAGCGTGTCCAGAAAAAAGCGCGAGAGAGGAGCCCGGCGGCCGCGTGACGGGTTTCATAACGCAGCCCTTACGCATCCGTTCCTGCGGCGACCGTCGTCGTTGGCGTCGGCGTAACCAAGCGAACGAACGCAGCGAAGGATGAAAAAGTGACCGCGGAGTGCAGTGGGGGGCGAGAAAGGCGAGGAGCAAAGCAGACGAGGAAGGTGTTGCAGAAGCATGAGACGGAAAGGGGAAGAGGGGTGTTTGGCGAAAGCGTGAGAAGAAAAGCGTAGTGGGGTGACGATGGCTACTTAATAGCGCAAGAGTGGTGCGCGTCGTGTCGGAAGTCTGAGGCGGTTGCTGTGAATCGCGCTCACGCGTCACCTACGCGCTGCCTCTCGCCAACTTCAGATGCGCGAGGCAGTCGCGCCACACATCGCTTCGTTCGCAACGTGCACTACGACACACATTGTCTGCGTCAGCCCGTATACCACGAAATGAAAACAGGTTGACAGCTGCGCTAAAATTTCGCACTGGGAAATATCGTAATCTCTGGTGATGTTATTTTTTTTAGTCTGCCCGTCCCGTCGCGCAGGCTTTGCAGCGGCGGTACTACATAGAACCGACGGTTCTTAAGGCAGCACTACAAAGGAATGTCGCTGCAGTACACGCCTCATACATAACTAGTTTCGACGGTGGCAATAAGTTGTATAGCTATGTTAAGTCAATGCTAAACGCATTACTGCAGACAATCATCGTGATATGGGTCCCGCAGAAACTTTATGCCAAGGAATACTCTTATGCCTGTTATCTTGAGCTTGCGCGACAGTGAATTTTCCAGGTTATCTTTCCGTGCGTGATAAACAACCGCACCGCATGACTATTCGCTTGTCAATTACAACGTACAGCAATCGCTTTTGTCTGTTCGCTCGTGTAGTTGACGTGGGTGGCACAAGGTGGGAACAGTGAAAGCCTGGTCGTTTTCCAGAGACTGATGCGCAAATGCTCACAGAGTGGCGTCTTGTTCTCAAGCACGTTCACCGATGCCTTAGCGGAGCTCCTGTAAATAGAATAAGGCTCTGTCGTCAAAATGGTCCCTCTCAAAGCTAGACAGCTTACCCGTCACGGCAGCAAAGCTCCATAATTGACAGACAAACAGTGAACATCACTTCAATGGCACATCCGTTAAATAACACAAGAACACGATGACCTAGTCTGAGCATTAGAGAGTGGCATAATAGTGAAGCCAAGAGAGATGTTGTTATTACTTAAGTCAAACGAAGAAGCGCATTTATCAAGGCCCACGAGTTCAAGACAATTGCAATGTTATAGCCAAGACAAGTTTGTTAAACTATCTCAGGTTACGAAAGCAACCCTGCTTAGCGTGGCAAAAATGTTTTAAAAATCAAAGCCAAGAGCAATGTCACGTTCTTCTTGTGTGAACCGCTTCAAGTTGATCAGAAGTGATGAAGCATGGACAAATATCACGAAATTCCAAGTGCACTCAACGAAAATATAATTTTCTGAGGGAGCTGAAAGGAATTTTGGATACTATGCAATTCACAATAAATATTTTTCCAGCCTCTTTTCCATCGCTCAAGAACTGAGTTCGATGACCTCTTCTTTAGCAGCATCTGCCACAAAGGTTTTCATAATTTGCCTTAATTATGACATAGAGAAAGGATCCGACAAACTGCCACTCGCACATTGCGGCACTATCATGGCAATTGTAAATGAAATTTGACGACCAAAAGCAGCAGACCCTCTATTCTGTATGAGTTCTATTAGGCAAGGAATTGATGCGCGTTTTCTGGAGCGCACAAATCATATCACCATATATCATTCCTCCATACCAAATTACCTCTTCCATTTAAGCGGAGTGAATGACTCTCGCAATGTATCGCAACATCTCGCAGGAATGCCTCTTGCCCTAATAAACAATCAAACCAGCTGCTATAATAGTTGGCATTTCCTTTGCTGTCACGTTAACAGTCTGCAGGAAATAGTTCAAATACACGTCCATCTGAAATGTAATCTTAACACTGCTCACTGCAAGAAATGATTGCATGAATGCTCAGCTGCCTTGCAACCCTCACAACACATTCGTGATTCCGAGAAGCGCCTACTGTGCGCCTGCGTATTAAATACAGTGAACCACAGATAACAATCGGAAATGCAGGATAAATGGAACAGTGGAATCAGCTTTTGTTGGCCGCCTATATGCACCATCTTAGTAAACTTCGGTTAAAAGGAACACATCTCTTTCTGGAGTTGCATTAAACGGAACTTTGACCGAATCTGCCATCTACGTCATCGGCGTACGCTACAGGAAAAGTCCGTATGCATGTGACATGGCGATGCTCATAAATCTAAAGAAAATTGAATCTATTAAGCAACTGAGAGAAAGGTGACGCAAAATTAAAGATGTCACTGTTGCAGCTACGTCTATCGTGAAGAATTCGCTGGATAAGCTTAAAACTCTGTGTAAAAAGAGAGAACTAAGGAATACAGGTTCAACCTGCAGTCACAAAGCCACTAGTACTTCTTTCCCATCACCGCATAAAAAGCCAGCGAGCAATGTTGGCTTCTTAAGATGTGATTAAAAGAAATTGGGCCCCTCTTTTAACCATGCAGTTCCTTCCCGTTCCCATCACCGTGTTTGACAGAAACTCCAGAGGGCGACCAACTACACACTACAGCTCATTCGCCGGGTGGCTAATCGGCACCACGGCATGGGCGAGGGCGATCTGCTTCGACTTGTGCAGGCATACATAACCAGCAGAACCATGTATTCGACACCATATGTCAAACTCGCAGCCACGGACTTAGCCAAATTAAACACCATGATCCGACGAAGCACAAAGGGAGCCTTGGGCCTTCCGGAACACGCGGCCACCGCAAGGCTAGAGGCCTTAGGCATGCAAAACACGATTGAGGAGCTCTTAGACGCTCACACCACAGCCCAAGTCCATCGTCTCTCGCTAACCCCGGTTGGCCGCACAGTCCTCCGGAAGCTCAGTGTCGAGGCTATCCCCGAGGTTACAGAGTACATTACGATTCCGCGAAAGGTCAGGGGGCATATTTATGCCCCACCTCTACCCCGCAGCATGGACCCCGAGTTCCATCAGGACCGCCGGCAGGCCCGTAGTGAAGCCATTTGGCGACGCTACGGCTCGCAAGATGGAGTGGTCTACACAGACGCAGCCAGACACCCTCGCGGCGACCTCATGACCGCAGTGGTAGCGGATCACAACGGAGGACTGATAGAACATACAACAATCACGGCTGGCCGAGTGGTGGAAGCGGAGGAAACCGCGATTGCCATGGCCATGCATGTGGAAGCGAATACCGTCATCAGCGACAGCAAGCAGGCCATCGGCAATTTCGACCGTGGTAGAATTTGCAAACAGGCGTACCATGTCCTCGAACGACGCCCCCTAAGCGGCTTGAAAACCCTCGCGTGGACCCCCGCTCACGCGGCTGTGCCCGGCAATGCGTCGGCTCACAGTTTGGCTTGAGATCTCGCGCGCCGGGCCTCGCCCGCGGATGCGGACGGCGTGAATGAGGAGGAGAGACACGATGAACCCTGCGAGACTTATTATGAAATAGCCCATCGGTATCACTTGAGGCGTCGCGCGCTCCCACCACCGGCCAAGCAACTCGACAAAACGCAAGCGGTCGCGTTTCGGCGCCTTCAGACAAATACATACCCACACCCAAAATACATTAACAAAATCACAGGGGGCAGGGAAAGCGACAACTGTAGGCTCTGCTCAGAAACAGGAACAACCACACACATAATGTGGGAATGCACCTCGCTCCCGTTCTCTCATCCCCCCGTCAGCAGCGAGACTGACTGGACAGCCTGGCTCAGTTCCGGGGACGTCGACCGACAACTTGAACTGGCGGACTGGGCGGAAAAGGCCAAGCAGGCCCAGGGCCTTACTTGAGCCTTAACCCTCAGCCACGTCCCTCTTTACCCTTCGCCCTTTCAATAAAGTTTATCACCCCCACCACAGCGCCGGGATTAGCATACCTCAGGTGATCCTCTAGTTACCTTCTCTGCAGTGGCGTTGCCAGTGGGTGCCACACGTGCCGCCTCCCCCCAGAAATGTCTGTGTTAGCATGCGGCCTTCCCAGCCACCCTCCCCCCTGCCTCCGCCTACCCGTCCACAGTGAAGTGCATGCCACCACAGCACGAAATTCCTGGCTGTGCCACTGCTGCACTGGCGATACACTTGAAGAAATTATTCGTGAAGTTCGGGCGAAGAGCACGATTCCAGTGACGAAGACGTAGATACTACTGTAATAGTTCGCGTTACTTTTGAGGGCCCAGACTGCAAGGGAAGCAGTCGAAACACTGCAGTGCTATTTCGAACGCGAGCATTTCGCTGAATCTTTGAGAGTGATTTCGCACATCAACGCTGACCTTACGAAAAAGTTGATATAATGTTAGACCCAGAGCGCAGTAAAGTCGCTTCTTTTTAACAACGTAATATCAAAACACACAGACGCATTTTTAATAAAGTTATTGCTGGTAATTTTTGCCTTTTTCGCTTAAGCAAATCTTCGGATAAACGAAGCACAATTTTGTTTCCCTTCAAGTTCTGTTTAGGCAGAAGCAACTGCACAATACATACTGCTAAGCATACCCCTGCAACAGAATAGTAGGTAAGCTCGGCATGCCATACGAACATAAACTGTTTTTTTTGCGCACTGCCGCTGAAGACTAATTACTAGAAGCAATGCTTGCACAAATGCACAAAACACGTGATCAGTGTCAGAAATAAAGACGCTAGAAGCTGTCCACTTACCGAGCATATGAAACCTGCAGAGTCACAGTGGCTTTCCAACTCTTGCATGGCACTGGAGCTTCAGATGCGCGTAAGCCACTCAAATCTGAAAGCGAACACGAGAATGATCGAAAGCACGTTGTCGGTGAACTCAAAAGCGCTGAAAAAAGGGGGAAAGGGGGGGTGGAGAGAGAGAGACTTGAACAAGGAAATTCGCTAATGCATGGTGAACTAAAAAGTACTAACGACGTGCTAGCAGCCGCCAAAAACGAGATCAAGCTTCTAGCAACTAGAAGTAAATGCCCCGTCGAAGGCAATAGCCGAAACAGCCACAAAGGACGATGTCCTGCATGGCGCGTTTATGATCCGTTCATCAGATAAGTTTGCGAGGGAGTGCCAAGCGCGAAATAGTGTGACGCAATCACATATCTTCGATGGCGGTACATTCATTCAGGATGAGGTGCTAGTGTTGCGCGCATACTGTGAAACACTGAAGCGGACAGCAAATATTTTATATCGCTAATAAGGCATGCTTGTTTTGGGTCCCAGATGGTGGGGGCGGCTGTATACTCAATTTTTGGTCGAATTGGTGTTGTATAGACGAGATTTCGAACGTTTACTGAAGCTCATTTCACGTTTCATCTTATAAGACCCAGTACCACCGTTGGCTGTGGCAAGCATGAGGTTAATATGGTAGGTCCACGTTAAAGGGACCGACAAATGGCTAGAAAGTATTGCGATACGCTTATAGAAATGAAATGGTCATCATTCACATTGACAGACTCCAGCACGCTGTTCGCGATTTCAATAGGAATGATAAATTTAGGTTGTCAAAGATATTCTCGCAAAACGGTAACTGTCGTGGCCTGGCTGTGAAACCTTGGTACTCCTGATGCAGCATATTGAAACAGAACTGCTTGTTGGCCTAGTTTGTGCTTGCTAAAAGACATGCTTTTTATCGCAAATGAACACTCACAAAAGAAAGACACATAAAGACAACACGGGTGGCAGTTCGAACTGATTTATTTTGGGCTGTGACCCAAGAATATGTATATACATACAGGCATGCGCTGGCTGTTCACAAATATACGTAACCAAGCGGTCAAACAATCTAGTTTCCGATTTATAGAGCACGATAGATGTATCACTAATGCAATTTGTACCTTTCTTTTTTATATAGTAGGCTTCCATCAGCTCACGTGCTGTTTGAAATCTACTCCTGCCAAGAATCCTAATCTCAGAAAACGGTAGTTTGCACAAGCAGGCCTTGCAGCGCGCAGGCAAATGTGCCACGCCATCTTTCATTAGATTTAGTTCGTGTTCCCTGGCTCGTTCATTTATGCGGCGTCCAGTCTGTCCTATATAGGACTTGCCACACTCAAGGGGAATTTCATACACCAGGCCTGTAGCGCATCTCTCGTAGGACGTGCTATGCTTCTTGCCACAGCCTCGCGAACCGGTCTCCTCGCATGTGCTTTTCGAACAGAGTCGACCCAGTTTGACAGGGGCATATTGAAAAGGCAATGGGTACACCCTACCGGCCTGCCACCTTCTTGAGGTTATGGGAAACCTTACGAACATAAGGAATCACTGCAGGTCTTACGGTTCTGGCTCTATCTTCCTCCCTCGTGGTGGTGGTACGTTTAACCTTCCGTAAAAGGCTTTCGGTGACTGAGGTCACCAACGAGTCAGGGAACCGTGCTTCTTTCAGTCGCTTAATCTGATTGTTGAACGAGGCCTGCATCGTGTGTGTACACGATTTTTCGAGGGCAGACTCCAGGCAGCGCATAGCAATTCCACGCTTGACAATTTTAGATCGGCATGAATTATACGACAGCAACCCTTTCTTGGCACGTGGGAAATATTGCCAACAGGCTTGTCCATCATGGAAGGTCAATCTTAAATCTAAAAACTGCAGGGTGTTACGTTGTGGTACATCATGCGTAAACGTAAGCCCTTTACCATTGTCCCTAAAAATGTTTCAAATATCATCGCAGCGCTTCAATGAGTTTTGTCTGTTAAAAAGGATTAAAAAGTCGTCCATGTATCTAAAAACCTTCAAAATGTTTAAAGTGCTGTCCCGTTTAAAAGCCTCTTCGAGCAGGCGGTCAACACTAGATAAGAATATGTTGCACAGCAGTGGCGCAATACACGAGCCAATGCAAATGCCGCGTTCAACCTCCTGTCAAACTGGGTCGACTCTGTTCGAAAACCACATGCGAGGAGACCGGTTCGCAAGGCTGTGGCAAGATGCATAGCACCAGTGGCGTAGCTAGGTCATCTGGCACCCGGGGGCCATAGATCTTCTGTCACCCCCCCTCCTCCCCGCCGGGTGTAGTCGAGGAAGGCGAGGATATCGACAATTTCCGGGTTTCAGCACCAATACAGCCGCTTTCGATACCGCGCACGTCCCCCGGGTCCCCCTCTCCTTCGCTTTCTTTCCCATAGATAGCGAATGCAGCAGGTATACACGCTGTTTTTTTTTTGCTTCGCCAAATAACACAGGGTGCTGCATTGATAACTTGTGATAAGCGCATGTGTGCATCTTCTGTCAGACTGTAAGGCTTGGCAGACAATACAAATGCGGCATCGTGGCACATAAGGCTCACGTCAAAAGTAACAAAAATATCTTTATAACGCTTTAATTACCAATTTTAGCGGCAGCATAGCATTTGTAAAACTGAAGGCCGACCTTCATATCTTGCCCAACAGCAACTTCACAAAAATCCTCGTAGGCACTCTATGGCGTGCATTTTTTTGGCTGTGGGCAGCCCTGAACGAAAACGAAAATTCAATTGTGTGTCAGCGACACTGGTCTCCCCACCATAAGAGAAAAACGGAAAACGCCACCTGCCTTCCTACTGGGCGGGCGCCAATGCTATGACAATTACGAGTTCTCTTCATTGCGATCAATGAAGCCTTGTTTTTATTTGTTGCTATACGGACAAACGTGATTATCCGAGCTGTGGTACCACCAAAAGATTGAGAACAGAATAGAGCACGCTTCGCATCGATTATTGTCGTCACCATGAAAAAAGAAAGAAAAGGCCGCGATGAAGCCCCTGCCAGCGAAAGCTCGCACTACTGTTGGTCTGCAATCGCAATGGAGAGGATTGAGGGATCAACGTCACTGGTCCACTATTTCATATTACTTTCGCTGTTGCCATATACTGGGCGCCACCCGCAGTGCCAAAGTACAGTAGGTTGTAGCACCCAAAACAATTTTGTTTAAGAAGTTTTTGTTGAGTTAATAATATGACTTTGAGTCCTCAATTCTCGAATTGAAGTGCTTCCTCTATAAGTACTAATTAAGGGATTATTAAGGAGATGGGCGGTTATTACTTATCTGCCATTTTTTTCACGCAATCGAGTTCCTAGTAATCACAAAAATACATATTTATTTTATCTATACATACTGCAGCCTCGGTGAGGCTATTGCAGGAGTGGGTAGTGAAAAAAAAGGAAAGCAAGAAAACGAGATACAAGCCCAAAAATAAATATGAATATCAAGTATATGTAATTGCCTTCAAAAATTCTTGCATAGATAAAGAGCGGATGCTTCCAGGCAGTGCATTCCAGAGTTCAATGGCCAGTGGAAAGAAGCTGTGCTTGAACATCTCCGTTCGGCAAAAGAAAGGGATAAGGTTGAGATTATGAGAACTTCTAGTGATAGAAGGTGGACTAAAGTTCAAATAATTATTTAGTGTATCAACGCACTCTGAATGAATAATCGTGTGTAAACATTTCATGCATTTTAAGCGGCGGCGAGATGAAAAAACTGTAAGACCTGTAGCTGTATAATGGGAAGAAGGGGAAAAATCTCGGCTATAGTTGCGAAAAATGAAGCGCACTGATTTCTTTTGGACTGATTCTAACTTTTTGATATCGGATTTCTTATGAGGATTCCATATGATGCAGCCATAATCAAGAATAGGTCGGATAAGTGTTTTATACGTCATCAGTTTGGTGTCCTTTGGAGCCTTACGCAGTGAACGATGGAGGTAACCGAGACGTCTAAAAGCTTTGTTACATATGATGTCAATGTGTTTCGACCATGACATGTCATGGGAGAAATGAAGACCAAGGTATTTAAATTCGGTGACTCTTTTTAAATCTTGACCATGGAAAGTGTACGTGAAAAGTGATGGAGATGGGCGTCTGGAGAAGCACATGGAAACAGTTTTAGAGAAATTAATGTTCATTTGCCATTCCTTGCACCACCTACAAAATTTCGCAAAGGAGTCATTAAGTAAATCATGATCCATTGGTGTGTTAATACTATGATAGAGGACGCAATCATCAGCGTAAAGACGAATACTAACGGACACGCAATGCGGCAAGTCATTAATATATAATAAAAAAAGAAGCGGGCCTAAAACGGAACCTTGTGGGACGCCGGATGAAACACTAACAGGAGAGGAAATAGAGCCGTTAAATTGCACAGACTGAGAACGCTGGGTTAGGAAGCTATGTATCCAACCAACCAGAGAAGGGTTATTTAGAATGGAGTTAAGCTTGTAGAGGAGTTTTGGGTGTGTGACGGTGTCGAAAGCCTTGGATAAGTCAACAAAAATGCCGTCAATCTGTCCGCCTAAATCTAATGACTGACAAATATCGTGCGTGAATTCGATCAGTTGGGTAGTGGTGCTATATCCGCGACGGAAACCATGTTGGTAATTGGATAGGATATTGTGGCTTTCAAGAAATTCCGTGATGTGTTTAAAAATTATATGTTCGAGTAACTTGCATGAGTGGGCAGTTAATGAAATGGGTCTGTAGTTCTGCAGAAGTTGAGCGTTACCGGATTTGTATATCGGAATGACCGTAGCAAGCTTCCAGGATTGGGGAACAGTGGAGGTTGATAATGATTTACGGAAGATAACGGAGAGGTATCTGCTTGTCCAAAGGGAGTAGCGAACGAGGAAAGAATTGGGTATGTCATCTGGGCCGCAGCTCTTTTTAGTATCTAAATGGAGGATCATGTTCAGAACACCTGAGCTAGAGACGACGATGTCTTCAATAGGAGGGTATGAGTCACAGCTAAAAGGTGGAAGTGAAGAGTTATCCTGTGTGAACACGGAATGAAAATACGTGTTAAAAGCGGAAGCAATCGCGAGTGAATCTGAAACTGCCACGTCCTGGACAACTAAACTGTTAGTTGTGCTGTTACTTGGCATTATCGATTTCCAGAACATACGAGGGTTTGTTTTCATAAATTTTGGCAAAGTAACAGCATAGTAGAAATCCTTGGCAGATGTTAGTTTCTGGCGCAGTTCCTTCTTGGCATCATTGAACTCAGTAATTTTGTCAGGATTACCATTTCTTTTAAATTTGCGCAATCGCGAAACACGACGTGATAAATGCAGTAGTCCTCTTGTCATCCACGGTGAATTAATATTTTTCTTTTTTGTTTTCAGGGGAACAAATTGGTTAATACAGGTTTCAACAATATTCTCAAAAAACCGTACGGCAACATTGATATCATTGTTCAAAGATAATTCATGAAAGTTTTCAAACGATTCGCTAAGTGTGTCGGTAATTGCAGCATTATCGGCGCGGCTAAAGTCACGAAAAGTGCAGTACTCAATCCGCGGTTTGGGAACAATACAGCAAACCGAGAACAGTACGGCTTTGTGCTCAGAAATCCCGTCAGTAACGCAGCACTGGAAGACACCCTCGAAAAGACTTGAGCTAAGAAAAACTAAATCTAGGACAGCCGTTTCCCTGGTGTTCTCGTGGACAATCTGTCTAAGACCGAGTGATAGGGAAAGGCGCAGTAATTTTCTTGAGAGTGACACGTCGCCGCTGGTAATGGTGAGAGAGGGCCAGTGAATGCCTGGTGCATTAAAATCTCCCATAAGTATTATATTTGATGATTTCAAATTATGCAGAATGTTGCTAAGAAAAGTGAACTGATCACCACAAGAGCCCGGAGGTCGGTAAAATACTCCAATTAGCGCGGATGACCTTTCCAAATGAATCTTGCACAAAAGCAATTCAATTTCACATGGGGTTTCAAGGACTGAAAACTTCAGGTGGGACTGTATATAGAGGGCGACACCGCCACCTCTACCATTTGGTCTGTCAACTCTTACCAATGTGTATTCACTTAACGCAACTTCGGAGTCGAATATGCCGTCATGTAGCCATGTTTCCGTAATGCCTATAATATGGGGGGAATGAGCAGTTACTAGACAGATGAAGTCGGAAAATTTATTGATAAGGCTTCTTGCGTTAATATTTAATACACGGAGGTCATTGGTTTTGCGACGAAGGAGTCAAGGCGGAGAGGCAGGTGCAACGCTATTTAGTGCTGTGTTACGATGTACTTTCTCTAATGTATTAGAAGCGCTGTTCCAGTTATAGCGAACTTTATCAATAAATATATGGTCAAACCATATGCGGACCGTGCACCCGTTGTTCCTAAAACTCTCAGACGCTTCCCAAAGTTTCTTGCGGGTATTCCGGACACGTAGTGAAAAACCTTCCGAAATACGGTAATCGGTTTCCTTTAGCTTGTGACCACTTTTTAATACCGAAACTTTCTCCCGATAGTCCAGAAGTTCCATAATCACGGGTCGCGGACGGTCACGTGAAGGCAGAATAGAATCTCGATAGAATCTCGATCATAGAATCATCATAGAATCTCGATCGGGAAATATCCTTACAAAATTCACCTTTTTTTATAATGTTCTGTGCAGCTGATACAGACACTGTACTTGTGACATGAAGTCACGCAACAACAACAGTTTTCTGAACCTTTCGTGGGTAAGAAGGAAAGCGTGATACATAACGGCAGGTTTCGCAGCGCCTTCTCGGAGCGAGCGGGCGAGGGGAAATAAAAGCGAGCCGAACATCGCGGCGTGCCCGCGACTACAGCCTGTCGAGTCATACGCCGCCAAACTCTTTGGCCGAACCGAGTCTGAAGACGACCCAGAGAATCCCATTCGCGACTTCTGATGGCCGCACTTACGCAACGTCGCTCTCAACGAACGTTTCGCCGTAAACGCGAGCGCCGAGCGCGTTGGTTGAAAGCCCTCTTGCTGCTGTCTTTGTTCGTCTTCGCTGCGCGTTCTGAACGGAAGAGGGACCCAAGAGCCCCAACGCCTTACAACGCCTCACTGTATGTTTAGCGACTCCTGCTCCCAGCATGAACGCACAGCACGAGCGCACCCCGCATGAAACGTTCCGCTAAGGCGAGTAGTTTAGCGACCATTTCCCGAATTAAATTTTTTTAGCCCGCACATTCATGCAATTATTTCGTAGGGTGTTGACAGAGCTGCAGCCGACAATTCTGCGGCGCAATGCATCCGGTGCATGAGCTCGGGCTACTGGATACCGGAGCATTCTTTGCAATTTGCGCCCACACAAGCTGACGGAAAGAGGGGTGTCTTCAGGCGTATATGACACCCCCCCCCCCCCACAACTGGCCCCTTGCACCCCGCACCCCCCCCCTGTTGCTACCCCACTGCATAGCACGTCCTACGGGAGATGCGCTACAGGCGTGGTGTATGAAATTTCCCTTGAGTGCGGCAAGTCCTATATAGGACAGACTGGACGCTGCATAAATGAACGAGCCAGGGAACACGAACTAAATCTAATGAAAGATGGCGTGGCACATTTGCCTGCGCACTGCAACGCCTGCTTGTGCGAACCACGGTTTTCTAAGATTATAATTCTTGGCAGGAGTAGATTTCAAACAGCACGTGAGCTGATGGAAGCCTACTATATAAAAAAGAAAGGTACAAATTGCATTAGTGATACATCTATCATGCTCTATAAATCGGAAACTAGATTGTTTAACCGCTGGGTTACGTATATTTGTGAACAGCCAGCGCATGCGTGTATGTATATATATATTCTTGGGTCACAGCCCAAAATAAATCCGTTGGAAGGGCCACCCGTATTTTTTTTTTGTGAGTCTTCAATTGCGGCAAAAAACATGTCTTTTAGTAGCACATTGACACGTGTGCTTGTTTGACTAACGTTTGGAGCGCCCCCGACGACCGCCCACTATGCTGTCACTGCGGAAAAGCGGGTCACGTCTACCACCAATGTCCATATCACGAGATGGGCCTATGAGGGTTCGCCGTCAACGCGCCACGTCGGGAGCTTGATCGGTGGCCACGTGACATTGCCTACTACATTGCCACAGCGTGGTGCAGACCCCGACCAAACATTGGCCCAGCCCGACGCCCCTCCGTATGTCCCTACCCGGAAAACTAAAGGCAGTAACTGATAGAGGTGCGGTTGCTGTTTACGTCATAATGACGAAGATCCTCCGCCACTGATGATGACGCTTCAAGATCAATTTCGACGACGCATCAACGCCACGTCGCCATCCCGAAGAAGCCTGGCAGCCAAGAACACGCCGACGAAAGACGGCTTGACGACACCACGTACCAGTCATTGGTCAAAGTGACGCAGCCGTGATACGACGCCATTACCTAACTGTAACGTAAGACAACGAACCACAAAACTCGACATGTATCTCGACGGCCAGGAAGTCACCGCGCTTATAGACACTCCAGCCGATCACTGCGTCATCAGTGAATTATTCGCTGCCAAGATAAATGTCAAGAATGCACGGGATAGGTATCATATTATAACTGGAACCTGCACAACAAGAATTACACTCCATGATCGGATTTACCCTGCGACGTTCTTTACTCTCCAACAATGTTCGCGACACGTGATTCTCGGCATGGACTTCCCAAACCAACACGGCGCATTCACCGACCTGAGGTCAAAGTCAAAAGCGATGTCCTCAGGCCAAGCGATACCGACGGAGAGGACTTCTAGTCAGGGTGCCTTGAGTTTACCTCAGGCCCAAGTCAGCATCTCGCCTCAATCCGGCATTGTCATTTATGTCGACACAGAAGCACCCGCAGACGTACAAGGTGTAATCGAGGGCGACCAACGTCTATTGTTCAACCATCAAATTTACGTCGCAAGAAGGATCGCTCGACTGCATGGAGGGAAAGCGAAAGTGATGCTAAAAAACTTCAGCCAGCAGTTCAAGCACATCAACAAGAGCACGACGATCACGTACACCCGTCCACAATAATTTACGGACCACGGGATCGCAGAAAACGTTCAATTTCCAAGCATCCTGTAGCCGTAGTCCGTAGAACTGTCTCCGAAAATGTTCTTAACATATTCTAGCCGATGCCCGAAATGCAAATACCACGTTGCGCTGTGAGGTTGTGGAGATATTCCGCTTTTTCTGGAATTTCATGGTCCGTAATATTTTCTGGCCGGGTGTACATCGAGCAAATTTTGGAAACCAGCAATGCGCTTGCCCTCTCCTATTCTGCCGCATCTACCCCGGCGACCATAGTTCCCGAACCACAATTCGATATAAATCGAAGTCTCCGAATGAGTACGCAGCAACAGCTCAGAAGTATTCTCTGACGATATAAAGACGGCTTTTTGATGTCATCGAGGATTCTACAAACACCAGTTTCCAAACAACGGTATAATAGCCGAAGATTGCGCTCGACCACTCTGCCAGAGCCCTCACTGAGTTTCGGCGCGATAACGGGAAGCTATAAGGGGACAAGTCGACTAAATGTAGCGCAATGACGTCATCAAGTCATTGAAAAGCCCCTGGGCACATCTTGCAGCTTCAATGAAGAAAAAGGATGAAACCCTACGTTTCTGCGTCGATTATTGTTGACTGAACAAGATCAGAGGAAAGGCTCGCCACGCGCCCTATCCTCCTCGCCCGATGAAACGGTCTATAGGCTGGCGATGCAGGCGGTGAAATTAAAAATGCAGTGATGGGTAAAAAGTAATAGAATACTCGGAGAACTTCAACGGGTTCAGAAGTGGCCGGCGCTTAGATGATAGCCAGTTCGTGCTTACCCAGTGCATAGAAATAGCTAAGGCGTAAAATCGACCTCTGTATTTAGCCTTCCTGAACGTAAGCGGTACATACGACAACGTGAATAGGGAACTCCTGTGAAACACACTAAAAAATGAAGGTATCGGTCATGAGTAAATTGATTTTCAATAGGAAATATATCGAGAAAGTAATGTTGAAATAACATGGGGAGGCATTAAGAGTACGACAACTGTCGAGGTACGCAAAGGATTAAGCCAAGGTTGTCCTCTATCACCGCTGCTGTTCATGCTTTATATGATAAGTATGGAAAGAAGGCTACAAGGAGGCTATCTAGGGTATAATCTGTTATACAGATTAGGCGGAAAGGTTGTCGAGCAACGACTGCCGGGTTTAATGTATGCGGACGATATTGTACTGTTAGCAGATAGCGAGGAAGATTTGCAAACTCTGGCTAATTACTGTGGAGACGAAGAAGACAGTCTAGGTTTCAGTTTTAGTGCAACTAAGTCCTGTGGGATGTTTTCCAACGATACAACTGATCAGTAGCTTACAATACAATGCCATGAAATACCCCAAGTTGTCGAATTCAAATATCTCGGGGCATGGATAAACAAAGGGCAGAGGTACACGGAAAAGCACCAACAGTCTATCATAGCAAAAGGGCGAAGAGATGCCGGGACAATGAAACATCGGGCATTGTGGGGGTACAACAGGTATGAGGTACTGTGAGGTATTTGGAAGGGAGTAATAGTGCCGGGGCTTACTTTCGGGAAGGCGGTCCTGTGCTTAAGTGCAGAAGTTCTGTCGAGACTAGAAGTAAATCAGAGAGCTGTTGGAAGATTACACTGGGTGCCCACGGGAAAACCACAAACGAAGCAGTACAGGGGGATATGGGCTGGGCATTGTTCGAAGCACGGGAAGCTTAGAGTAAAATCCTATACGAAAAACGTTTGAGGAAATTCGACGATAACAGGTTCGCAGCTACGGTATTTAAATACCTATACAGAAAGAGCGTGAACGCACAATGGCGGGAAAGAACTAGGAAGCTAACCATTAAGTATGCCAGGCACGAGGACGGAGAAAGACCGAGCATTAAACGACAGGTTAAAAACGTGGAAGGTAAATATTTGATAAATTCAGTGGAAAAGAAGCATAGTGTTGAACTTTATCGATACTGGAAACAGCAGATCAGGAAGGAAGCGTATTATGATAACTCAAGAGGCAGTGCCCTACTCTTTGAAGCTAGGTCAGGATGCCTTAGAACGCGGAGATATAAAAAGAAATTTAACGAAGAAGAAGACACGGGTACTGTGTGTGGTAAATATGTAGAAACAATAGAACACCGCATACTAAAATTTGATGGTATCCATCCCGATGTCGATGCGGGCACAGTCAAGCTTACTGTGACCCTAAGGTTCAGAGATAACAATAGTCATGTAAATATATATGCCATGGAAATTAGCAAAAAGCAATTGGAGGATTGGTGGCTCAAAAACGGCGAGGTGACATAAGGTTAAAAGTGTAGGAAGACGTATTTAAAGAAAATGGCGAATTTTAATAACTTACAACACAGTCAAACAAAAATAAAAAGATGAACATGGTAGCTATTGCCATCACCCCGTTTCAAAGGGAACGCTCCTGCCTTCCATCCATCCATCCATTCATGGTGGCGCCCATGAAAAACCACTTTATAGATGAGAGGTGCGAGTAAGAGATGAAAGGTGATGGCAGAAACTGGTTTTCTCCCCACCGTGTCGAATGTACACAATGCCCTCTGCAGCTCCCGGGCCGTCGCCACTTTAGCCGCTTGACAGATGTAATTATCCGTGACTCCCCTCAGAAGCATGGATGGATAGTTGGATTGATGTTATGAGCATTCACTTTTGAACAGGGCGATGGGTTGCGCCACCAAGCTTTTGCTATTATACTGCCTAATGTCCTACCTAGGTAAAAGAAGAAAAGAAGAAAAAAAAAACACTATGAACTCCCGCAACCAAATTTTCTGACCCGCTATTGCGAACTTTGCTTTTGTACGTCTCCGTTTTTTGTCGTTTCCCTACTTTTCTTCCACCAATCTTCCTATCGTCCCTTACTAATCTCTGTGCGGACATGTTTACTTTTCCCCTGCTCTCGCTGAACCCAAGGGCTTCAAGGAGGCCAGTGGTGCCTAAATCGACCACTGGGCACATGTGTTCACATTCTAATAAAACATGCTACATTGCTTCCCTAGCTTTACCGCAGCAAGCACATGCATTGTAGAAACGGCAGCGCTTCTCTTTCTACTAACGTGCGAGGCGAGAGGGGACGCAGACAGATCTGTAGAGAGAAGAGTAGAAGAAGGAGAGGGAGGAGAAGAGGCAGTTCCCATACAAGAGACGAAGGAAATGACATGAGGAGGCATGGAAACTGCCCCACTATGCGACAGCGGTTGCGGGTGTTTAAGATGGCGTACGGTTTACTGACAAGAAGCGAGGTTCAAAACATCAGGCATTCTTTTTGTTCTTTCCCGTTCAGGTAGCCCCCGGCTGCACGTGCTCGTGATTACGGGCTCCCTCCAGGAAGGAGGCGCTTCTTCTTTGATCCGAGACTGTGCTGAGATTAATTCAACACACTCCCGGCCGCCAAATGACTCGTTCAGCTCGAGCGAATAAAGTTTTTGTATCGGTCTGGTGGTAATAACTCGTCGCTTTTGTTGAATCTTGCAAGAGTGGACGTGGGCATCAACACCCTTGTAGACTTCAAGAACCCTTGCGAGTTTCCACATTTGTCGAGGTAATTTCTCGGCATGGACTATGTCATCTCCTGTCTTTGTTTCATTGGTGGGTCTCCCATGGAAAAAGTGCGCTGACTGAAGTGGCACCAGATATTCTTTCGTCCACCTCTTCCAGAAGTTATCAGTAAGACGTTTTCTGTAGGGGCGTCTAAAGCTCCTCCATCCACGCGCCGCCGCCGCTTTTGTTAACTAGCGCCAACTATTGATGTGCGCCACCTTTTCCCGTGTCACAAGTTTCGTTTTCGGTATTTCCGCTCCGGTATTTCCGGTTCTGGCATTTCCGCTTTCTGCAGTGGCGCTGCTAGAATTATGGCTGCTGTTAGACGCTCACAGGTGCTTATCAGCTGGAGCAGCGGGCGCTAACCTAAGTAGCTCGCTGTAGCCCCTTCACCTATGTGCAGGCATCATCCGTTTTCGTCTGCGCGTTTGTTGAGTGCCCGCTGCGCCCGCACGCTTTGCCTGTCGTCGCTTTTTGCTGAGAAAGCACAGAGACCCATGGGCCGGTGCGTCACTTCCGCTGGGAACAGGAAACGGAAGCTACGTAAGTGCCGCATGACGCCGGAAACTGAGGGTGAGTGCGAGAAGAGCGCGAAAGGAGAAGGTAGGTTGGCGGTACTTAATCTGGTCGGCGAAAACGGGGTGGAGAGGCTTTAGACGTGTCGTTGGACAGCTCTGGTGCGCGTAAAGTCCACTGACACGTCGTTGCTGCCCTGTGGTAGCGTCATTAGTCTCCGTCCTATGATGAGGTTTGCTGGTGTTAATGCGCCAGTTTCTTCGCTGTCCGACTCAACGTAGGTGAGAGGCCTCGAGTTCACGACCGCTTCGAATTCCGTAAGCACAGTCATCAGCTCTTCAAAGTTAAGTCGAGCTTTGCCGAGAACCTGTCTCATTGGAAGCTTGATCGTCCTGACTAGACGCTCCCACCAGCCGCCCACCATGGTCCGCTGGGAAGAATAAACTTCCAAATGATGCTCTTCTGGATCAAGTATGCCGTTACGTCCTCTGCGGAAAGCAACTTTAAAAGCTTCTTTGTCTTTTGACGTCTTATTAAATGTTCTTGCGATGTCTGAATAAATCAAGCGAGGTATACCCATTCGCGCTACAAAGCGTCCTAAAGACATGAGGAATGCTTCTGAGGTCATGCTGGAAATCAGTTCCAGGTGCGCTGCTCATGATGTGGCACATGCGACGAGCGCTGTGTAACATTTTGTTTCTCCGGCTTGAAGTCACAACAAATAGTGGTCGTGCGAAGTGAACTCCAGTAACATTGAATGGGTTCGTCGGCCTTACATAATGTCGTGCTATAGGAGCAGTTGGAGCGTCGCCAGGGCCAATTCTGAAACGTCTGCACGTATAGCAGCCATGTATAACATTCTTCAGTATTGTTCTTGCCAGGCAGATCCAATAGTGCTCTCGCAACTGTGACAGGGTGTCTCTCACGCTTACCTGTAGTATTTCACAGTGTGCTCGCATTGTCAGTGATGGTCGTGCGGGATGATGACAGGGTGTTTTACCTCCTCAGATGCGTCAATGTGCAACAGGCGCCTGGCCACTCGGAGGATGCTGTCGGCATCCAAGAACGCGTTGAGGCCTTTAATGCGAGAGGTTGTCTTTGCTGATGTGCCTGTTGAAATCGAACTTATACCTTCGCTGAAAGCTTGCTTCTGTACATGTCTGATCCAATATTTTTCTGCTTCAGTGATCTCTTCGGCTGCTAGAAAACCAGTGTGTGCTCTGTTTTTGAATCTTTAGTGTTTGCTAAATTTGAATATTCATGCCGTGACCCTGAGCAGCTTTTCGATTCTGCTATAGCTGTCAATGTCCAGAGTCGATGTCGGCTTTATTGCACTGCAGATCGCAAGGTGAATAGCAGTCATTTCAGAGTTTATCCTATCGTTCGGTGCTGATAGGCTCTGGAGATTGTAGTGGCCATCTATCTTCTGCCTCGCCCAGCCAGTCTGGTCCATGCAGCCACGTACGGTCACACAATAACTTATCCATTGAAACTCCACGTGTCAGTAGATCAGCAGGATTCCCCTTTCCTGGACAATACTTCCACATAGAAGGACCCGTTTTTTTTCCTGATGTCGCCCACTCTGTCCCACACAAATTTCTTCCACTTCGTTGCGTCATCTTTTATCCATAACAACGTAATTGCGGAATCCGACCACATTGTACAGTGAATCTCAAAGTCAGTGAGTGCACTTGAGACGTAATTAAGTAGCCTTGCTGCGATCAAGGCTCCTAGAAGCTCCAGTGGCAGCAGTGTCGTCGTCTTGATAGGTGCCGCACGTGTTTTTGCGATCAACAACTCGGGCCTCTGAGCAGCTCGGTACTATGTAGAACGCTGCGTCGTACGCCGAAGGGCTTGCGTCGCAAAATACGTGAGCCTGTAGCACTCGGGGCGTTTGGTTCCACTGCCAAAATAACGTGGTATGGAAATATTCTGCAAGACTTGTACTTGGCTCACCCATTCATGCCATTCATCTTGCAGATCCGGAGGTAGCTGCTCATCCCAGCCTATTCCACGTGTCTCAATTTCTAGAAGATCTTGATGGCAATTGTGAACGGCGCAATAAATCCTATGGGGTCAAATACCCGTGAAGCAGCTTGAAGAACGAACCGCTTGGTATCATCTTTTTCTTTCATAAATTCCAGAAGGCCCCTCAAAGAAAAAGTGAAAGTCTCCATGTACGGATTCTATGTGACTCCAAGTACTTTCACGCTCGTCTCGTGGAGCAAAGCGAATTCTTTGCCTGCCAAAAGTTCCTCAGGCTCCAATGCGTTAATAAGGCCATCTGAGTTGGTCGTCCATTTCTTTGCGTCATTCCTGCCTTCTGCATAATCTCTTTGGCTTCGCGGCAGATTTGAAGTGCTCCTCCATCTGGCTCTGCTCCAGCATACGTAGAATGACTCGCTGAGAAGTTTCGTGGTACTGGCTATGCTTGAAGGCATACTCTTTAGGTGGGGGAGTGTACTTGCCATCAGTAGGAAGGGGCTACATGTTGCTCCGAATGGCACTCGCGTCAACCTCCACTCTTGAATCTCCGCTTCGGAGAAACGCAGTGCTTTTTTTTTTCTCCAAACCAGAGAAATCGAAAGGCATCTCTATTCTTCTCTGTGATTGCGATTTGAAGGATTGCTTTCTCAGTGTCGGGTAGCTGAGCTATACGGTGCGTTCTGAAGCGTAATAGTACCTTCACCAGGTCTTGGTACAGGTTTTCAGCCTTTTCGAGGCATTCATTTAATGAGGAGTCCCCTATGGCGTGCGAAGAAGCGTCCAAAACTATTCTGACTTTGGGGTTAGTGCGTGCTCTCGGATCACCTCCCTGTGCGACAGGTAATAAACCTTTGTCGAATGCAGGGGTGTCCCAATCTTGCCCTAAAGATGCGCACAGTCTTGTTTGTGCTTGGATTCCTTGTTGATATTCTGTCAGTTGTTCTGCCGTTTTCCCGTGTCTTTTGGCTTACTTTTTGCGGATCACACACACTCGTCGCAGGACGTCCTTGGCAGGTATAGCAGGTAACCTTGCGTCTATAATCACACGCTCTGTGACCTTTAGGCGTGCATCGAAAGCACCTTATGTCTCCTGATAAAATTTGCTTGTGTTGCGATAGTGGGAGATCAAATGCGCAGTCTTCCGTGAAATGTTGACTCGACTTACAAAACACACAGTTCTCAGATACTTTGATAGTGTTGTTGTGGAGAACTAAAGACGTGGGTTTTGTGTCACGAAAATGGCGAGACTTGTTTGGCGCATTCTCTCTTCCTAGATTCGCAAACTGGATTTTTTCTAAGCTCTCCAACATGATGGACATGAAATTTAATAGGCATTCCAGCTCCGTAATAGACACTACATTACTGCTCACGCACAAGACCTGTGGCACTGTACCACTATGTCGTTTGGTAAAGCCCGCAGCAACAGGTCGCAAAAATTGTGGACAAGGACACCTTGCTCAACCCCAGGGTCTCCAGTCCACGGATGTTCATGACGATCTGGTCGTACAGCTTGTGAAGAGCTGTCGGGTCAGTTGAACGGACCGAAGGCAAAGTACGAAGCCTGGAGAAGTACTCCTCTTCGTGTCTTGTTCTATCGCCGAAGCGTTTCTTCAGTATAGTGGTATATCGACGGCGTCCTTGTAGCAAGCTTCTATTGTAGGCGGTCCCACAATAACTGAGGTTGCGTCGCCTCTTAAAAAGACCCTCAGGTAGTTAAACTTGTCCGTCGCTGTGAGGCTTCCGTTGCGGTGAATCATATGGTCAAATTGTTCCCAGAAGTCGTTCCATCGACACAGGTCATCAGCAAATGGGGTGATGGTAAACCTTGGTAGCTTGGTTCTAGAGACTCCCGCTGTACTGACTTTCGATGAAGTCCGAAGCTTCGGTGTTGATGACGTGACAACACGGTCTCACTTGCTAAGCAGCTCACTCATGACGCTGGTAGCGTTGTCCTCGTATTCCACAAGGGTGTTGTTTTCTTGCCCAAACTCTTCAACTATGTGGCTCTCTAGCTCCTCATTGATCTTGTTCAGCTCACCGTTATTCACCTTCCGTAAATAGTGTTGAGCTGATATATGGTGGCTGTTTCATCGCTGGGAAGAGCTCTTGCCTCGTTGATAAGCCTGGTGTTCAGAGATCGTCTCGACGTCCGCTTCGATCGCAGCCTCTTCATGATGGTCAGTTCACTCGTAGCCTTCCGTGGTCTCCGGTAGTAAATCCCGGGCCGTCGGCACCTAATGTTTAAGATGGCGTACGGTTTACTGACTAGAAGCGAGGTTCAAAAATTCATGTATTTTTTTATTCTTTTCCGTTCAGGTAGCCCCCGGCTGCACGTGCTCGTGAGCACGGGCTCCCTCCAGGAAGGAGGCGCTTCTTCTTTGATCCGAGACTGTGTTGAGATAAATTCGACACAGGGAAACAGGATAACCTTAAGTTCAAGGTACGCCACAGTACGTTGCCACTATTTATGAAAAATAACCGCCATGCAAAAATGTCAAGCGGACAACTTACGCAATAGGAAGACAGGTATAAACACTACGGAAGTGGTTGAGAGTCAACACTTCTGTGCCTGCCGTATCAGCTTTGCGGCCATAGCATTGATAGAGATCGTGAATTTGATCCAAATTGCGACAGCCGCACTTCGACAGGGGCGAAACAGAAAACGCACGGGCCCTTAGAATCTGGAACTCGCTGAAGAGCATCACGGTGTCAAAATTAATCTGGAGTCCGCCACTACAGCATGCCTGATAATCCGATTGTGCTTTTGGAACGTGCAGCCCCATAATCGAATTCGCCTATTACTTGTGCCACAATGCGCTGTACCATGTGAGGCAATGACAACACTCATCCCTCTCAGAGGCTATAAAATACGGCGCACAACGGCGCCTCAAGCAATCACCTCTCCCCGCATGTTCTGGGTACTACGCAGACAAACAGCAGTGGTGCACGCAAGGTAACGTATATCATATTCAAAACTCTCGCGTTAGCCTAAACGTTGAAAAAATTAAGCTTTAGTCGTCAACATCACCGCTAATTATCGTTAATCAAAGTGTCCAGCACGGAAAGCTTCCCTTTCATCGATTCCCACAGCGCGTGGTATCTGCATATTTTTTTTTTATGTGTACGTTGCACATTTGCCACCGAAAAAGCTGAAAAACGCGCTTGTAAATGTCAAACACAGTCTTCCGAAATAAAGGTGCCCAGGGGCCCTATAACGTAAAACTATTCCAATATATTTCTATTCCAATTTCCTGACGTCAAATTTGCGTAACCACCGACGCAAGCACCGGGCGGTCACCCGCAGGGTTGTCTGAACAGACCAATGAAACGCTCTCCTCGTTCATAGGAGGTCACTTTTGTTTGCTTGAAAAACAAATAACATTGCCTACACTGAGCGGCTTGTCGTATCTAATTGGCTGACAAGAGGCGAGGAGAACGCTCAAGTGGAGAGGGATCCGCTGGGGCAGAGCCAGTGCACTGAAAATCGATAGCCGGATGAAGAGGGTGGTGCCGGCGTCTGCGAGTGGTCAGCTTTCCCTTACTTAGCTTGTGGTGGCTGGTCGAAAATCACGGCGGCATGCAACGGAAGCTTAAGAATCACGCTAAAACTGACCCTCAGCAAAGAAGAGTTGGCAGAATGAGATGGTAAACGTGCCTAAAGGGCTCGAAAACGTCACACGGCCACGCAAGAAGCTTTATTATACGCAATTACACCCATGCTCTCCGGCAGGTGCGAGTAGCCAGCGTCTCAGCGATGGGCGACAGCTATCTTTTATTCCTTTCAGAACGGGGCAGCCTGCGGCTATTCCGAAGAAAATTCAGTTTTGTTCGGCATATTAATGCATCTTTATCGCGTACACGTCACTTTGACGCGGTGAGCTTGTGCGGTTTTGTGACGTCGCTTGACAGGCAGGTGAAGTGGGTGTAGTCCGAAAACTTTTTACCAATAGCCGAGGGCTAATGGCGAAAAGAGGTCGAATCAGAAATAACTGTTTTTCTTTCTTCTGTCAAATCATGCGTAATCAGTGGGTACACATCATATCAGATGGGGAGGTATCGCGGTTTTGGTGACGTCGCGTGACAGACAGGCGAAGTTGGCGTGGTCGAAAAAAAGTTTTTGACCAATCGTGGAGGGCTGATAGCAGAATTGGAATAGAAAAGTTTGGAATAGTTTTACGTTATAGCGCCCCAGGGCCGCTATTTTGTAGCGATGCCTTATGCCTTATTCTATGCTATTCTTATCATCCACCACACACGGCCGTCCGATCCCGTTGATAATGTGGGCAGACCATCGCTCTGACCACTGGCCAAGCGCGAAAAGCGCGAAAAAGCATAGAATCGGAAAAGGCATCGCTACGAAATACCGGCCCAGGTGTTCTATATAGCGTTGCTCGTGCAGACTGTAGTTACGTCTACATCGGCGACGTAACTACATAATTCAATTCAATTCACTTCAGCTTTATTCCACATCTGTTAGAGGTTTGGAGCAGGGACAAAAAGCCTGAAAAGGCTTGACTGTGTTCGTGCCCCATAGCATGGCATACGTTGGCATCAATTCCATACAAAAAGCAGAGGAAAAAATCAACTTGCCGGAAATGCAAAAACAATGGAAACAACAGGCAAATATGTACATAAAGAAAATCCATGAATATACAGAAATGTCATGGGAAATTCACTGGATCAGAAACGAGGAAAACAAAGTACAGAAAATACAAGTAGTGCTTGAGCAAAAAATAGAACAATGGAGAGTTATACATATATGTTGCGTAGCTGATTGAAAGAGATCAGTTCTATATCCGTGCCATTTTTGGCAAACTCATTAAACAAACTCGGTAATGTGTACTTTAACATTTGCTTACCGTAGGTCGTGCGGCATCTATCAACTTTACACGTTTCGGCATAGCGTCTGTTGTATGCAGGGAAATTTTTTGCAGCCTCGCCATTGATTTCAGAAGGTTACTTTTCTTGTTTGTTTCCAGTTTATGTTGTCGAAGTAGTCTGAAACTGTACAGAGATTGTACGTTTACAAGCTTAAGCTCTTTAAGCATGTCTTGTGTGTGACTTAGGTAAGGCGCTTTAAAAACAAGGTGTATTGTACGCTTCTGAAGTGAAAGAGGTTTCTTTATATTTTCTTTAGTCTTTTTCCCCAAACTAGCGCACCATAGTTTAGCGTAGAAGAAAATAGAGCATTGTACAAAGCAATGTTAATAAAAAGAGGGAACGTAAAGCAACGCCGATTCGTGAGGCCGATCACTTCGGACAGTTTTTTCGTTGGGTAATTGATGTGAGCATCCCGGGTCAAATTATTGGAGAAAATTACGCCATGGGTTTTAAAACTTTCTACAACTTCTATTTCGAAATCGTTTAGCAGTAGTCGTGGGATTTCGCAGAATTTGTTTCGTGGATGAAACAAAACTGCTTTGGTTTTACTAATGTTTAGCTCTAATTCATTATGTGTAGCCCACAAGTGAATGCGATGAAGTGTTTTATAAAGAATCATAAGGATAGAGCATGACGAAGGTCTTTCTCATCATCATCACCATCATCAGCCTGTTTCATGTCCACTGCAGGACGAAGGCCTCTCCCTGCGATCTACAATTACCCTTGTCCTGCGCCAACCGATTCCAACTAGCGCCCACGAATTTCCTAATTTCATCGCTACACCCAGTCTTTTGTCGTCCTCGATTGCGTTTTCCTTCTCTTGGTACCCAATCTCTAACCCTAATGGTCCAACTGTTAGCTAACCGGCACATTACATGACCGGCCAAGCTCCATTTTTTCCTCTTGATGGCAACCAGAATGTCGCCTACACCAATTTGCTCTCTGATCCAAACTGCTCTCTTTCTGTCTCTTAAAGTTATGCCTAACATTCTTCGTTCCATCGCTCTTTGCACGGTCCTTAACTTGTTCTCAAGCTTCTTTGTCAGTCTCTAAGTCTCTGCCCCATATGTCAGTACCGGTAAGATGCACCCTTTGCACTCCTTCCTTTTCAATGATAATGGTAAGCTTTCAGTTAGGAACAATGTCTGCCGTATGCGATCCAACCCATTTTAATTCTTCTGTGAATTTTCTTCTCATGGTCAGTGTTTCCTGTGATTAATTTACCTACGTAAACGTACTCCTTCACAGACTCTAGAGGCCGACTGGCGATCCTGAACTCTTGTTCCTTTGCCCGGCTATTTATCATTACTTTTGTCTTCTGCACATTAATCTTCAACCCCACTCTTACACTCTATTTGTTAAAGTCCTGAATCACTTGTTGTAACTCGTCTGCATTGCTGCTGAATAGAACAATGTCATCCGCGAACCGGAGGTTGCTGACATATTCGCCGTCGATCATTACCTTTAAGCCTTCCAAGTTTAATAGCTTGAATACTTCTCCTAAGCACGCACAGAATAGCATTGGAGAGATTGTATCTCCCGGTATCACCCCTTTCTTTATAGGTATCTTCCTGCTTTTGTTGTATAGATTAAGGTAGCTGTGGAACCGGCTGCAGATATTTTCCAAGGTATTTACGTAAGCGTTCCCTACTCCTTGCTTACGTAATGCCTCTATGTCTGCTGGTATCTCTACTGAGTCAACTGCCTTTTCGTAATCTATGAAAGTCATATAGAAACGCTTATTGTACTCTGCGCATTTCTCGATAACCTGATTGATGACGCGGCTGCGATCAATTGTTTAGTAACCCTTCTTAGAACCAGCCTGTCAACTTGGTTGACTAAAGTCCAGCGTTGCCCTTATTCTATTTGTAATGAAGAAGAAGAGCACAGGAACAAGGCCAGCCAGATCGTCTCTTCCATGTCTGCTGTGCAACCAGTGGGCCAGCCGGATCGCCAGTGCTTGGCACGAGTGTGAGCCATTCGAGCTATCAGCTGTTCCTGCTCTGTGTCACCTGCCTCCTCGGTTACGAAGAGACGTTACCATCGGAACTGTTCAGTGCACCCATTGCAATTGGTGGAAGGTGCGGGGTACTCAAGAACATCTACACCCTGGAACTCCGGTCTCGGACTCTGCCTCCCGTCATGCCTAACTCTCCCCAGCCGACGCCGCCGCCACCCCACGTTGCCTGCTCTGGCGCTGTCCCGCAACGCCATCCAGCGGTTTTCAGCCGTACGGACGAACAGGACGTCAATGACTGGTTGGCTACGTACGAACGGGTGAGCTTGCACAATCGATGGGATGATACCGCCAAGTTAAATGCCGTCATCTTCTACCTAGCGGGAGTGGCTCACCTGTGGTTTAAGAATCACGAAGCCGACGTTCAGTCCTGGTCCACGTTCAAGGCCAGTTTCGCTTCACTTTTCGTTCACCCTGCCGTCCGCAAGTTGGGCGCCGAGCAGCGGTTACGAAAGCGAGCGCAACAACCCGGTGAAACATTCACCTGTTATATTGAAGATGTTCTCGACCTATGCAAACCTGTGGATGCGTCTATGCCGGAAAATGACAAATTAAAGCACATTTTGAAGGGCATCGCCGATGACATTTTCCAAATGTTGATCGCCAAGAGCCCGCGCACCGTAGCAGAGCTCATAAACTTGTGCCAAAGCTACGACGAGTTGAGGAGGCAGCGCGAGTTGACTAGGCGCCCCTCAGTGGCTGATGAGGCCCTCTCTTCCATGACAGCCTTCTCTGATCGTTCCTCCTTGCTCACACAAATCCAAGCTTTCGTGCGGGAGGAAGCTGCACGTCAGCTTTCTTTGCTACCCTTCGCTGAGCTACAGCAGCCGCTGCCGCAACAGCCTCCTACACTGGCTCGCTCCTACGCTCCGGCGGGTTACTGAAGACCAATTTGCTGAGGCTCTACCAATGCAGCACCAGCAGTACCCTGCCGCCGCGCCAATTACTTACGCATCCGTCGCCGCGCAGCCCCTCGTCAACCACTCGTTGCGCTACATCCTCGGCCGCCACCACCCGTTCCTAGTCCCGTTCATCGACCTGCTCCCGCCTTTACTAGTCCTTGGCGCACGCAAGACAACAGGCCCATATGTTATGCCTGCGGTATTCCCGGCCACGTTGCACGACTCTGCCGCCGCCGCATGCTGCACTCTGATGAGTTTGTGCAGTCGCCTGCCTACGGCAACGTGCAGCCTTTCCACGACACTTATTTTAGCCGGCAGTTGAACAGGCCACCAGCCGAGCGCCCGGTCTTTACACGTCGTTCGCCTTCCCCGCGTCGCCGCTCGTTGTCCCCCATGCGTCGGCGCCCTTCGCCCACGCAAGAGGAAACCTAAGCGCCGCAGTTCAGGAGGCAAGAACTGCGTCACCATCGATCTGTACAATTCCTCCATTGTCGCCTTCGAACGTTGTCGATCTTACTGTTGACGGCGTCCCTACCGTTGCGCGAATTGATACTGGAGCAGCCGTGTCTGTCCTGAACGAACGCCTCTCTCGCGCTTTACGAAACGTTACGACGCCACTTTCTGGGTTTTGTCTTCGCACAGCAAACGCGCAGCCAGTTCAGCCTTCAGCAGCATGCACAGCTAGAGTTGTTATTCAGGGCGTTCTCTATATTGTGGAGTTTGTGGTTCTCCAGTCCTGTTCTCACGACGTGATACTTGGGTGGGACTTTCTTTCGCGAAATAACGCCGTCATCAATTGTGCACTTGCTGAAGTCGAATTATCGCCTCTGTGTGACGTGCCCCTCGTCGGCGCCACTTCTCTTTCCGCTAAGCTAGTCCTTCGGGAAGACATCGCCATGCCGCCGTACTCGTCTGCCGTTGTTCCCGTCTTCTGCGGCGCTGTCTATGAAGGCGCTGTCCTCTTCACTCCTTCAGAACTCTTCATGACCCGCAAAGACGTTCCCCTGCCTTTCGCCGCGCTTGACATTTCAGCCGGTTTCAGCGCCATCATTGTCTGCAATCCGCTTCCTACAGCCCTGATGGCTTTTCGCGGCGAAGCACTTGGCCATGTTCAGCCTATTGATGACATGCTTATAACCGACGTGCCGGATGCTTCGTATGCAGAGCTCACCGACTTCTGTGCACTTTCCACTTCTGCTCCGCCATCGCCTGACTTATTCACACCTTTCATTGCCGATGACCTTACTTCCGAGCAGCGCTCCCAGCTTCTTCACCTACTTGCCCAGTTCCGCTCTTCTTTTGATGTCGCTCAGCCTACTCTGGGTCGCTCGTCAACCGTCAGCCACCGCATCGACACTGGCTCCAACGCGCCATTGCGGCAGCGCCCGTACCGCGTATCCGCCAAGGAGCGTCAGGTGATCAGTGAGCACGTGGACGACATGCTTCAGCGTGGCGTCATTCGACCTTGGTCATCACCGTGGGCATCACCGGTGGGCGTCACCGGTGGTTCTCGTCACAAAAAAAGATGGTTCCATTCGGTTCTGCGTCGATTATCGCCGTCTCAACAAGATAACGCGCAAGGACGTCTACCCGCTACCGCGCATTGACGACGCTCTGTACAGCTTGCAAGGCGCTAAATTCTTCTCTTCGTTGGACTTACGCTCGGGCTACTGGCAGGTCCCGATGTCAGCAGTTGATCGCCCTAAAACTGCATTCGTTACGCCAGATGGTTTATACGAATTTAATGTGATGCCATTTGGTCTATGCAATGCGCCTGCTACCTTTGAACGAATGATGGACAATATCTTGCACGGCCTAAATTAGAGCACGTGTTTGTGCTCTCTCGACGACATCGTTGTGTACGCCCCTGATTTCAGCACGCATTTTCTTCGCATTAGGCAGGTGTTGACGTCCTTTACCAACGTAGGCCTGCAGCTGAACCTGAAAAAGTGCCAGTTCGCCGCGCGCAAGCTCATGATTCTGGGTCACGTCATATCACAAGATGGCATTTGCCCCGAACCATCCAAATTTCGCGCCGTGGCAGAATTTCCGAAACCTAAGACACTCAAAGAACTCCGCGCCTTCATCGGCCTCTGTTCTTACTTCCGACGCTTTGTTCGCAATTTTGCGTTGATCATATCACCTCTGACACAACTCTTAAAGGGACACTAAAGGTTACTATTAGGTCAACGTGGACTGTTGAAATACCATCACAGAAACCTCGAAACGCTTGTTTCGTGGCAAGGAGAGACTTATTTTAAGAGAAAATGCGTCCTGAAGCGTCCGCGTAGCTCTAGCGCAGTTCAAATCGCCCGCCCTCCGATCGAGGAGAACTGACATCATGGTCTCATAGTGACGTTGCGCCATCGGTGAGTAGAACGGCGTCCGCAGACGGCGCTACGGCTTTTCTGCGCAAAACGCAAACGCGCGGCCAGAAACAGAGCCAAGACAGAGCCGACAGCAGAGCGAAAGCGGGAGTATGGTGGCTAGCGGAAGGAGAAACTAATTACGTCCCACATTACGTCCCACGGCACACGGAATGTCCGTTTTCGTTAAACTATAGGCTGCGGCGAGCTCGCAGCGTGGTCGGCGTGGTCTGTGAGAAGTGACGAGCCTTTCCGCACTCGCAACAGGGCATAAAACAGTGCGAATCGACGCAAAACTCGGCCTAGAAACGTGCTTCGCCACAGCCGACCCAGATGTCGTTTCCCGCACCGCCACCAGGCGCCGCTACTATACCTCAAGCTCCAGCGCAAGACGCCCATAATCTGGTACTTCATTCTATGACGCAAACTTCGACGCTCGTCGCAATGGACCCTGACACCGACAGATTGGCTCGCGATGGTGGGCTCAACTTCAGCGATTTGAGCACCGACGAGCGCGACCTGCTGCTGAGGGCTCGCACTGCCGGCGTCGTTGCGTACTACGACGGCGGCCTCGACACCGGCTCTCCGGAGCGGGAAAGCAACGAGGGCTTCCCACGACATCACATGGACGTGGCATTCTCGCTGCTTGTTCCAAATGAAAGTTTCGCGAGCCAGCAGAACCCTCACAGCACGACGCGATAACGAAAGTACTGAAACTCCAAAGCGTGCGCGGCGCAGAGTCGTGCGCGCAGAGTCGAGCGAAAACGAAACCTTTCGACCACCCATACTACTGAAGGGTAACGTCAAAATCTTATTTTTTGTTAGAATCGAGTAGACGTAGACAAGTAGCATTTTCTTCCGTCTTATAATCGAATGAAATGATATTTTTAATACGAGTAGTTGAGTATTAGTAACATAAATTACGGGGAGTCCTTTCGTCATCGGTTTAGTACCGGAATGTCGCTGGGGGGTCTCAAATCGTGTCATGCATTTACCTCAATTTCTCGGTTACTAAAGCTCTGTTCGCGATTATATTGACACCTTAGACGTTCTAGAACATTGCTCTACCACTTTAACTTGACTTTCTGGTAACCTTTAGTGTCCCTTTAAGTGGCGCCAACGACCTATCCTCCTGGTGTCCTGCATGCGACACCGCGTTCGTGACCTTACGCCGTCTCCTGACGTCTCCGCCTATACTGAGACACTACGACCCCACCGCCCCAACTGAAGTGCATACCGATGCCAGTGGTATTAGCCTTGACGCTGTCCTTGCGCAGTGCAAGTTTGGCTACTCCGAGTACGTGGTTGCTTACGCCAGTCGTGCGCTGACCAAAGCGGAACGCAATTACAGCGTCACAGAAAAAGAATGCCTGGCCATCGTTTGGGCACTCGGGAAGTTTCGCCCTTATTTATACGGCAGGCCTTTCCATGTCGTTACTGACCATCACGCCCTTTGTTGGTTATCCTCTTTAAAAGACCCGTCTGTACGCCTTTCCCGCTGGGCTCTGCGCATTCAAGAATACGACATACACGTCATATACCGCTCAGGTCGCAAGCACACTGACGCTGACGCTCTGTTCCGCTCTCCGCTGCCAGCCGACGCGGCCTCCCTCTCCACCATTAAGGCGGTATCCTCGGTCGACATCGACACGTTCGCATCAGAACAGCGCAAGGATCCTTGGGTGGCCTCTCTTTTGGATCTCCTTTCTGTCTCGCCTGCATCTCCCATCTCCCGCTCCCTGCGTCGCCAGGCTGTCCATTTTGCTGTCCGGGATAAACTCTTGTATCGACGGAACTACCAGCCCGATGGTCGCAAGTGGCTCCTGGTTATCCCTAAGACTTTGCGTTCCGACATGTGCGCGTCTTTCCATACTGACCCACAATGTGCACACGCAGGCGTTTAGAAGACGGTTGAGCGCCTCCGGCAACGTTACTACTGGCGCGGAATTTTTACTTTTGTCCAAAAGTTTGTCCGCTTGTGCCCGCAATGCCAACGCCGCAAATCTCCGCCTCATCCAGCCCACGGATTATTGCAGCCGCTTCCGTGCCCTGCTCGTGCCTTCCACCATGTGGGAATTGACCTGTACGGGCCGCTACCACTAACGCCCGCTGGAAAACGATGGATTATTGTCGCAGTTGATCACCTTACACGCCATGCCGAAACCGCTGCTCTACCTGCAGCGACCGCCAGTGACATTGCATCATTTTTGCTCCATCGTTTCATTCTTCGTCATGGCCCACCTCGGGAGCTGCTGAGTGATAGAGGCCGTGTGTTTCTGTAGCAGGTGGTTGAAGTTCTGCTTGTTCAATGCCGCATAGTTCACCGGACCACCACGGCGTACCATCATCAAACTAACGGACTTACAGAGCGTTTCAATCGCACCCTTGGTGATATGCTCGCCATGTACGTTTCATCGGAGCATACAAACTGGGACATCGTTCTCCCATTTGTCATGCACGCATATAATACGGCTACACAAAGTACCACAGGATTTTCTCCATACTGTCTTCTCTACGGTCGCGATCCTTCCCATACCATCGATACGGTTTCGCCTTATACACCAGACGCGTCAGAATGTGCTCCCGTTTCAGCCGTCACCCGATACGCCGAGGAACGCCGTCAATTAGCCCGAACGTTCACCTCCGCTGACCAACAACGACAAAAAGCCAATCGTGATGGCGACGCTACGAATCCAAACTTCGCTCCCGGCACCCTTGTCTTGTTGTCCGTGCCTTCTACCACGCCTGGACTTTCTACCAAACTTCTCTTGCAGTATGATGGACAATACCGCATTTGCCGAACGGACCTCTCCCATCAACTATGTCATAGAGCCGCTTACATCGACATCCGACAAGCGCCGCCGTGGACGGGATGTTGCTCACGTGCGCCGCCTGAAACAATTCTATGACCCGCTCGTCTCCACGTCGTTAGTCGCCAGGATGGCTCCGCTTTTGCACCGGGGTAATTGTAATGAAGAAGAAGAGCAGAGGAACCAGGCCAGCCAGATCGTCTCTTCCATGTCGGCTGTGCAACCAGTGGGCCATCTGGATCGCCAGTGCTTGGCACGAGTGTGAGGCGTTCGAGCTACCAGCTGTTCCTGCTCTGCGTCACCTGCCTCCTCGGTTACGAAGAGACGTTACCATCGGAACTGTTCAGTGCACCCTTTACATATTGGAGATTATTTTCGTAAATATCTTATATAGTTCTGGGAGTAAGCTAATGGGGCTATAATTTTTCAATTCTTTAATGTCTCCCTATTTGTGGATTAGTATAACGCTTGCATTCTTCCAGTTTTCTGGGACCCTTGAAGTCGATAGACACTTCGTGTAAAGAGCCGCCAGTTTTCTAGCAATATATCTCCTCCTTCTTTGATTAAATCGACTCTTATTCCATCTCCTCCTGCCGCTCTTCCTCGTTTCATGTCTGCCAGGGCCTTCTGACCTTGTCGCTAGCTATAGGAGGATTTCCTGTATCCTGTTCATTACTCTTTCTAATTAAGGTAGCCTGACTCCTCTCGGTACTGTACAGGTCAGTATAGAATTCTTCGGCTGCCTGTACTATATCTTCAAAATTGCTGATGATATATTACCATGATTATCTTTCAGTGCATACTTCTTGGTGTGTCCTATGCCAAGTTTCTTTCTCACCGATTTCAGGCTGCGTCCATATTTTACGGCTTCTTCATTCTTTCTCATTTATAGTTTCGAATATCCGTTATTTTCGCCTTATTGATCAGTTTTGAATGTTCCGCGAGTTCTACCTTATCTCTTGAGTTGGATACTTTCATTTTCTGTCGTTTATTTATTAAGTCCATCGTTACTTGGGAGAGCTTGCCTATTGGTTGCCTCGGTGTTTTGCCTTCCGCCTCAATTGCTGCCTCTGAAGCCAACCTAATTACGGTTTCATTCATTAGCTCTATGTCATCATCATCTCTCTGTTCTAAGGCAGCATACTTGTTTGCAAGTACCAGCCTCAATTTGTCTGCTTTTACCCTTCTGCCTCTAGGTTGACCCATTTCTTCTTGACCAATTTTACCCTTTCTCTCTTAAAATTGAGGAGAATCCTGGCCTTCACTTACCTATGATCACTGCACTTTACCCTACGTATCACTTCTACATTCTGCACTATGCTGCGATCAGCAGAAAGTATGAAGTCAATTTCATTTCTTGTTTCACCATTAGGGCTTTTCCAGGTCCACTTTCTGTTGCTGCGCTTCCTGAACAAGTTGTTCATTATTCGAAGCTTACTCCTTTCTGCGAGTTTTACCAGCATCTCTACTCTAGCGTTCGTAGAATCGACGCCGTAGTTGCCAAATACTTCTTCAGTAGCCAACTTTTTCCCCACTTTTGCACTGAAGCCACCTATTACTACTGTATACCGAGTTTGCACTTTTCTCATCACTAATTCAACACCTTCATAAAACTGATCTACTTCATCGTCGTCGTGACTACATGTTGGAGCATAGGCTTGTACTACCTTTAATCGATACCTCGTATTAACTTTGATTACGACTACAGCTACCCTCTCATTGATGCTGTAGAATTCGTCAACGTTGCCCGCTATGTCCTTATGGATTAGGAATCCCACCCGTATTGCTTCTTATCAAGGAGACCTCTATAGCAGACGACATGTCCGTTATTCAGCCATGTATAAGCCTCACCAGTTCTAATCTCACTAAGGCCAATGATATGCCAAACAATGTCTCATAATTCCTCAAAGAGTCCTGCTAAGCTAGCCTCACTCGAGAGTGTTCAGGTGTTAAACGTTGCAAGGGTCAGTTTCCATTGGTGGCTTGTCCGAATCCAGAGATTCTTAGCGTCCTCTGCTGCGTTACGTGTCTGACCACCGCCTTGGTCAGGTGCTCCGCAGCGGCTGGGGTCTGAGGACCATAAGGTAATTGAGTTAGCCATTTGGGAGGGGTTGGCCGAATACTGCACCAGGGAGGCCATCACCTGATGTGGTGAGGGAGTGTCTTGTTGAAGCTTTGTGGGCCTTCCTAATTTGGTTGTACCTGGATTAGCATAGCCCCACTCGCTCTCGACACCTTTGGCGGTGACAGGTGTCACTCCAAGCCTGCAGAAGTTGTGCACGGGAGGAGCTGAATTTCAAGCTCACCATCATATATATATATATATATATATATATATATATATAACGAGAAGAAAGGGGGTTAACCGAGGGGCCCGATTTTTATTAGTCATGTCATAAGAAGCCAACAAACACAGACACCAAGGACAACATAGAGGAAATTACTTGTGCTTAATAAATGAAATAAAGAAACGAGAAACTAATGGAAATTAAAGTGGATGAAAAAACAACTTGCCGCAGGTGGGAACCGAACCCACAACCTTCGCATTTCGCGAAGTTGTTGGCTTCTTATGATATGACTAATATATATATATATATATATATATATATATATATATATATATATATATATATATATATATATATATATATATATATATATATATATATATATATATATATATGGGTCATTCCATCTCAAGTGTACTCGGTGTTTTATCGACCATCTGCGATTCTGCTGAAAAAAATCATACTGTATTACCTCAAAGTGCGAAGTAATTATTCAAGCGATTTTTCTTGAAAAAAAAAATTTTCTAATGCCCTGAGGACGCTTTGAAGATTGCGCACACAAGTGAAACTGTGCCAGGTAGAAAAATTTCTACAAAGTTATTGCTTTGACCTGTTACTGCGAATATTTTTTTAAATAGTCGCCAGACGGTGCTCTTTCGTGACTATTGTCGTTTATTACTTTTTGTTTTAATTTACATAATTTTTAGCCGTAAGGAAAAGTCGACAATTGCCCCTTTTTAAATATTTTTTATAAAAGAAAGTAACGTTTCCACGAGGAATATATTGACAATAGGGGCTTGGTATGTGTGTATAGTAGATGATAAAAATATTCGTATAAGAAATAAAGCCTAAGCTTTTGCTTAATGTCATGGTAAATATGAAAAAAATTACGTTCTGACTCAATTTGTGGCTTCATTTTCGCAATGTAGCGTTCCAAGTAAAAATATGGCATAGTCGGCATCGGATAGTATGCTTTGCTGTCTATCTATGTACAAAGATTCAAAAGATTAAATTTTGTGTTAAGCGAGAAAAAAATTTTTGAACTGCACAATCACAAGGTTGCGCGGAGCATCTGTTTGCTTCGCCTTCACTGCATAGCACGTCGGCCGGTGTTTCAGTCTCGCTCATTTTACGCGCTTCTTCCTTTTCTTTTTGAAGACGAGGTCTTTTTTGGCGACTTCAGGTTGATTTGCGGTTCGTGGGGACTGAGTTTCTGGCCATTGTCATCTTGTAAGATTATATAATTGCAGGCCTTCTAGTGCACGTAGGACAACAAATAGGCGTCTGAGTTAAGCTTGGAACGCAAAAGATGCAGAAAGTTAGTGTGCTAATATATACGAAGAAGTTATAACGCGTAATTCTAAAAAAATACGGTGAAGTAAGTTCGATCAACATGCCACCAGTCACTAAAAACGCGCCAGAACAGGAACCAGAACTGTGGCTTTATAAGCCGCCTGTGCCACGCAAAAAGAGCAAGAAACGTAATTCAACTTTACGGCCCCGTTTTTTCGTCCTCCTACGAATGTAAGGCTAGAATTTTTATGTGCATCCGGCAACACAATGGCGTTAAAATCACCCCTTGTCCTGGAGAGGAAATACATGAACTAGAGACATCGTGTAGCTTAAACGTGCCATGAATTATTACGCAAATCCATGTACCTGAATTCCCAGAAGCTGAAGACGCACCAAAACTGTCGTCCAGTCTGTCGACTTGATACATTTTCTTCACACGTCGATCATCGGAAAGAAACTGTAAACATGAACGCCGGTTTGCTTCTGTGACAGCTGTAGCTTTGCCTGGGATAAAGCGGAGCAGTAACAGACGACACACCTATCGTCTGCTCGTAATGCACGCTCCTCCCGTCGTCTTGACGTCGCTTTCCCAGCCTCGGTGGGTGGCATCGCGGGATGCGTTTACGATACGAATACGTGTTCCAACCAGACATTTAAGGCCGCTTCGCAGACATTCTAGGTATCAAGCCGGCCAGTGGCCTTTTTCGTTGTTTTAGGTTTAGCAGAACGCCACAAATCGCCTGTTCGTTGAATAAAGCCACAGTTCTGGTTCCTGTTCTGGCGCGTTTTTAGTGACTGGTGGCTTGTTGATCGAACTTATTTCACCGTATTTTTTAAGAATTACGCGTTATAACTTCTCCGTATATATTAGCACACTAACTTTCTGCATCTTTTGCGTTCCATGCTTAACTCAGACGCCTATTTGTTGTCCTACGTGCACTAGAAGGCCTGCAATTATATAATCTTACAAGATGACAATGGCCAGAAACTCAGTCCCCACGAACCGCAAATCAACCTGAAGTCGCCAAAAAAGACCTCGTCTTCAAAAAGAAAAGGAAGAAGCGCGTGAAATGAGCGAGACTGAAACACCGGCCGACGTGCTATGCAGTGAAGGCGAAGCAAACAGATGTTCCGCGCAACCTTGTGATTGTGCAGTTCAAAATTTTTTTTTCTCGCTTAAAACAAAATTTCATATTTTGAATCTTTGTACATAGATAGACAGCAAAGCATACTATCCGATGCCGACTATGCCATATTTTTACTTGGAACGCTACATTGCGAAAATGAAGCCACAAATTGAGTCATAACGTATTTTTTTTTCATATTTACCATGACATTAAGCAAAAGCTTAGGCTTTATTTCTTATACGAATATTTTTATCATCTAGTATACACACATACCAAGCCCCTATTGTCAATATATTCCTCGTAAAAACGTTACTTTCTTTTATAAAAAATATTTAAAAAGGGGCAATTGTCGACTTTTCCTTACGGCTAAAAATTATGTAAATTAAAACAAAAAGTAATAAACGACAATAGTCACGAAAGAGCACCGTCTGGCGACTATTTCAAAAAATATTCGCAGTAACAGGTCAAAGCAATAAGTTTGTAGAAATTTTTCTACCTGGCACAGTTTCACTTGTGTGCGCAATCTTCAAAGCGTCCTCAGGGCATTAGAAATTTTTTTTTCAAAAAAAATCGCTTGAACAATTACTTCGCACTTTGAGGTAATACAGTATGATTTTTTTCAGCAGAATCGCAGATGGTCGATAAAACACCGAGTACACTTGAGATGGAATGACCCATATATATATATATATATATATATATATATATATATATATATATATATATATATATATATATATATATATATATATAAATATATATATATATATATATATATATATATATATATATATATATATATATATATATATATATATATATATATATATATATATATATATATATATATATATACATATATATATATATATATATACATATATATAAAAACTGATAGCGGAATTCGAAGATCTTTCTAAAATATGCTAAATGTCGCGTTACATGCCTGCACCTTCTGTTGAAATGAAATACCTTGATTTTGTATTACCGCAAATACCTTGATTTTGTATTACCGCATGATCATCTACACATACGTATGTTTTGCATTCCAATTCCCGTTCAGCTGTTGGCAAGGGCGACTGCATTACTTCTTTGCTCAATGAATTTTCGTTTCAGTTTGACGTCATAATCATATCTGAAACTTGGTTTCAAAGCAGCTACGATTTTGTTCGACTGGAAGGCCATATCTAATTTTAGATGAACCATCAGAATAAGCGAGGAGGCGGTGTCACACTTTATGTAAAAATAATTGTGATTATGAAGTGGTGCCGCAAATTTTATTCGTAAGTCATGAATACGACATGCTAAGTGTCAAAAACACCAAGAAGGTGTTGTCAGTAATATACCGCTCCCCGAACGACAGTATCAAGAATTTTTTAGGTTGTTTTAATAAACATTGGAATTCTGCTTAGTCGAAAGTGTTCATTTTTTCTGTGGAGGTGATTTCAACATAAACATTTTGGAGGATATTAAGTATGTACACGATATAAACAGCTTACTACTTTCATCTGGCTCTGATAATCTGATTACTACACCAACAAGAGTTACTCATTGCACTTCATCTGCCCTCAACCTTCTCATTACAAATATAGATAAACCTGTTTGTGCTACGGGTGCCATTTCCTATGATATTAGTGATCATTCTCCAGTTTTTGTAGAGTATTCTATGAGTAACAAACAACACGGCGAATTACTTATCAACACATTTCCAATGACGCACTGGATTTATTTATTCAGCCTATAATCACGCACGATCGGAATTTCGTGTTAAGAAAAAAGAACGTAAACGGTGCATAGAACGAGTTTCCTGAAGCTTTTATACGCATTTACATTGCGCATTTTCCATTCAGACAGGTCAGACTTTCAAAAAAGATACGAAAACCGTGGATCACCAACGAGCACGTCAAGCTGATAAAAAGCAAAAACCACCTTTATCATACCTTTCTGCACTCGAGATCAGAAACTAAACTTAAGGAATTTAAGAGAGAAAGAAATAGATACTGAGGCAAGCGAAAATACATTACTATCAACGTGTTTATTTTTTTCTGAAGTTAACAAGAAGCGTCCGGATGCGGTTTGGAAAGTAATAAATAGCGTCTTAGGTCGTGAAACTAAAAGCAAAATACCCAAATCGATATCTCATAATAATGGCGAATTTAGCGGTAAAGCGCCGGCTGACCACTTTAATGCTCATTTTGTGAACGCAGGCGTAGCGTACAGCCATGACCCTCCAGTTGCTTATTCAATAAATAATAGTACTCCTAATATTATACTTATGGAACCAACAAATGAACATGAGGTGTTTACAAAATAATGAATTTAAATAATGGCAAAGCATTACATATCGATAATTTACAAATCAAGCCAATAAAATACGTTATGAAACACTTGCGCTTCACTCGTGCGTTGGTTCACATATTCAATTTAGCAATTGAGTCGGCTACTTTCCCAGATTGTATGAAACGAGCTAAAACATCGGTGTTATTCAAAAACGGTGATGTAAATATAGTCTCCAATTACCGGCCAATATCTGTACTACCAATTTTTTCCAAAACACTAGAAAAAATATTTCTGCACGCCTAACAAAATTTCTAGACAAACATGACGTTACAACAAATTCAAAATTTGGCTATAGAAAAGGAAGATCTGCGGAGACAGCTCTTTTATCCTTTAAAGAAAAATATTGTGTTAGCTATAGACGAAGGGAATTTCGCCCTCGGGATTTTCATTGACTTCAGCAAGGCGTTTGATTGCCTCAATCATATAATTCTTATATCTAAACTTCCTATGTATGGAGTTCGCGGCGGTCCCCTCGCCTTGATGAAGCCATACTTGAAAAATCGGACTCAGTGTGTATGTATCCATAATGTCCAATCTTCTTTCTTGTCAATTAAACACGGGGTGCCACAAGGAAGTGTTTTGGGCCCACTATTAGTTAACCTATACGTTAATCACTTAGTAAATATTGATGCTACAGTTCCTTTCTTTATATATGCAGAGGATAGCACTTTAGTCTTTACTGGAAAGGATGTGAACGAACTAATTATTAGGTGGAATGCACTGCTACGTAATCCGTCTGTGTGGTCACAGTTAAATGGAATAATAAATAATCCTGCTAAGGCGATAGCTGTTCTTTTTAGAGCAAGAAATAAATTTTTTGAACTGGAACATTCAATAATTTATTGAGATAGCAATATTGAGCTAGTTAACAAACATAAAATACTTGGTATAACATTTCCTGTCGTCTAAGTTGGGATAATCATTTTAATCAACTTCGCACTAAATTTTTCGCATTACCCGGGGTGCTGGCTCGCTGTAGAGCTCTCATGTCGGTAAAAACCAAGTTGCATATTTATCATGCATTGTTTAGCTCCCAATTTATTTATTGTAGTTTAGTATGGGGGACCGCAACACAAACAAACATGAAAAAATAATTGCATCACAAGAGGCGCTCCTCCGGCACATTGCCAGCATCAATCCCCTATCGACGACAAAAACATTGTCAGAGAAATACCAGGTTATATGGGTAGACCACTATTACGAATATTGCGTTTCACTTATGTTTTATTTTGTAAAAGAAGAGTTAAGGATTAGGCTTACATCCATAGCGGCCTCGCAGCGCCATAAAATACCAGTACATCTAAGAAACCCTTATGTTTCGTATGTGCCACGTTTCCGCGTTGAATACAAATTACAATCTATTAAACGCAATTTACCAAATATCCTTAATAATTCCGCTGCACTGCTAATTTTTCTCGCAAGGAATTGAAGGTGTGCTTTGTTCGCATGTAGCCCTCATAGGGCTACATGTGAACAAAGCACACCTTCAATTCAAACTAATACAGGCGTACATATTCAGCCGGGTGAGCTTTGCAACGCCATATCTCGATTTGAAAGTGGTGGAGAGAGAAAAGATTGAGTCTCTAATGAGAAAATGCGTAAAACGAGCGCTGGGAGTGCCCATGTGTACATCAACAGAGAGATTGATGGCTTTAGGAGTGCACAACACATGGGCGGAACTGGCGGAAGCGGTGTGAACCTCTCAAATTGAGAGACTTAGCATCACGAGGACAGGAAGAGCCATATTGGCCAAAGTTGGAATAAATCCGGACAGAGGCTCCACCCAAAAGGTGGAAGTAGATAGGGAAGTTAGAAAAACTCTGATTATCCCCCCCCCCCCCTGCAAAAAACATGCACCCGGAACATAGCAAAGACAGGAGGCATACACGAGCCGAAGCATTAAAATTTAGATTCGGTAATATTTCGGAACATGAGGTGGCCTATGTAGACGCTGCGGGAGGTCCCGGCAGTTTTACGGTGGCAACGGCCGTCAGCGGCCGGGGTATTCCTGTGACCACTGTCACTCTGCGCGGGCGCAATATAGAAGTTGCCGAGGAAATTGCGATCGCATTAGCTTGCGCTGGAACGGACGCGAAATTTGTAATCAGTGACAGCAAAACTGCCATACAAAATTTTAGCAAGGGAAGGATCTCGCCCTTAGCGGCCAGAATCGTAGGCCAGAGAAAGCTAGATAGAAAAATTCAAATAATTTGGACTCCGGCGCACGAAGCCATCCCCGGCAACGAGGCGGCCCACGAGCTGGCTCGAGACTTCTACCGCCGAGCCGCTACGGGGCCCCTCGATGACCGAGGGAGCGGAGAGCGCATGCTACAATATGGGGAGATCACGCAGCATTATAGATTGGCTCGTAGACTGGTATCCCCGCCAGACCCAAAATTAAACAACAAACAAGCATTCACGTGGAGACGACTACAAACTTATACATATCCGCACCCGGTTATGGCGAACCACATGTTCCCCGAGGCCAGTAGCGATAAATGTAATCTTTGTGGGGCGAGAGGGACCCTCGACCACATAATATGGGAATGCCCGTACTCTCCCGGGGGAACGCACAAAATAAATAGTAGAGACACCTGGGAGACCCTGCTGCGCAGCTGACTCTGAGCTCCAGCTCCGCCTCGTCCAGCTGGCTGAAGAGGCTGCTGGGACCCAAGACCTCCCAGCCTGCATCTGAGGTGGTGGCACTCGCCCCCTGACCTGCGTGTCGGGGGGTGGGTAGATCACCTTTTCAGTTGGACATTAAAGTTTATTCTATCTGTCTATCTTCACATGTAAACATATATAGTTCATGTATAATGATTCTAATTGTGTAGTGCCCTTTGATGATTGTTTTTTTTAATCTCACCAAATATCTTTGAATTTGTTTGTTTCTGTCATCATCATCATCAGCCTGGTTACGCCCACTGCAGGGCAAAGTCCTTTCCCATACTTCTCCAACAACCCCGGTCATGTACTAATTGTGGCCATGTCGTCCCTGCAAACTTCTTAATCGTTTGTTTCTGTGTCTTAAACTTCTTTCTGTATCAAAACACAATTATCGTTATCAATAGGCTTATATTTGAAAACGTTACAATTGTTTTTCTTTGATGTCTGATGTTATATGTTTGATGTTATAAAGTACTCTCTGTTATCGCCCTGCCATGTACAACGTCTCTTGGGTCCGGTCAAGCTGCTTAGGTATGCCAGCTTTAAGCCCAGGATTACGTTTTCAGTGAGTACTGGAAGAATTAATAAAGTTGAAGTAGACGTTCAAAGGCGCATAGAGGTGCACTGTAATTATGTCAAAAAAGAAACAGTTTCTTCTAAAGCACTTGCCGAGCATTCTGTAACAGAAGAACATGATATTGACTGGGGTAGGGTGTATGTACTAGCCACTGAAAATAATTTAACCTCGCATTTGCATCTCGAGTCATTACTAATCCATGCTCAACCGCAGTGAGGGCAGCCTGCCTTCCGTTTATGCCCGCTGTTTGTGTCATCTATCCACACGTGCATAATCATTTCCCACTTTTGTTTACTTTCATTCTGAACAAGGCCCCCCTGTGGCAGTCGAAACATCTTGGTTTCCTTTAATGTTTTTCGTCGGCGCCCATTTTACCCTTGACTACCGTTCACTTCCTGTGGAGAGCATAGGCAGTCCCGAAGTGTCTTCTCGTATGGCCTGACGAGGGCAGGAGGCTGGATGCCGTCATGACGCGCCATGACATGGCTTCCGTGTCATCGTTATTTTGATAACCTGCAGGACAGTTAGCCAAACCTGCTTCTATGATAAAAGAAACATTGCTCCTGAACATGTACAACGGATATGTTGCCCATTCAAGAAAATGGGCAACATGAAGGCAGCTCTGCTTCTGCGCTTGCGGTTAGTGCTCTTCCTGTGCAGGTTGCTTGCCGAACAGCCCAGCACGTAAGTACGGCAGGCGTGCACAAACGAACACGCACCGCAGGAGTTATATGTGGGGTGACCAAGTCGGCGAAAATCCCCTCGACATCTTTGAGGAGAAGCCAGCCTGAACGCAAGTTGGGACACAAAATTCTCACCCTGTTCCTCACCTTTATCCTTTGCGATGTTTCCTCCAGGTAAGTGAATTTCATGCTTTCATCGACCGTAACCCAAGACGTTTCCCTATGGTCCCAAGCATACAATCTTTACTGCGGGTGTGCACAGATACCACTGGTACCCTTTCGTGCTGGCCTTCTCCATGTCAACTGACCCACCAACGCTGCCGTTGACGTGCTTTCTCGTGCAGTAGCTTTTTTTGTGCATCAACTGATTGCGGATTTTGAGTTGGTTGATGCAACACATAGTGATCAATCGCGCAACCAGCCTTTCCTCTCTGTACCGACCATTGCTTTCGACGTTTATTGAACATGTGATTTCGGTGGTAAACTCAGACCTCGTTTCACTACCGCTGTCTGAGCAAGCAGCTGCAACCACAGCCTACGTTGGCACACGAGCCTTCTTGAAGCCGGTTAGGTCTCAGTTATTCTAACTGCAATGATCATGGAAGCCCGTCGCTAGGACAAGTGTGTAGCTAGGATCACCACTAAGCTAACACACCACTCTGTTCAGTCCATCAGACACCTAGTTCTTGAACATCCATCGCGTCCTTGGTTAGCCAGCTTCTGTTCTCTCTACGGCACCTGTTAGAAAGTGTAGACCACCACACACGACAGCAGGAGCCACCTACACTTTCATGCATAACAATGCATGCCATCACCGTGACTTTTATCGACATCTAGAGCTGGATCTCCTGCTTAGATTGTTCCGCTGCCGTCGCAATGCACCCTCTTTCCTGCTATAGTATATTCACTTGGCACGTTATTTACTAATGCTTTTGCTAACCACCTATTAGTGAGTGGCGTGGTTGGTCACCTCCACAGGAAGGTTAAGCCAGCTCTCATTATTTATAGTCTGGGCCAGCGCAGGCTTACGAACTTTTACATGTCCCGCTCAATGTGCGCTCAGCGCTAAGGACAGACCGCTGCACTTAAGTTGTTGGGCTCCTCGAGAACGTGTCGATGCACCGACGGACACGTACAATCGGCGGAAAATGAAACGCGAAGAGTGGAGCGTACGGCCAAAGCATAAATGAAAGCATAGCGCGCGCCGTCCAGTCATCACCATTGACAGGCGCGCACATCTGGTTTGACCGCACTGTGCAGTGATGCTCCCTCTATAGTGCGATATTTTCGCTTAAGTTCTGGTCGTCTCTCAATTGCCAGCAAGAAAACAATAATCAAAGAAAACGGAAGCTGAAGTGTCACCGTATAAAGCGACTATTATCGCGCAGTGTGACGAAACCTTGTGTGCTATCGTCGTCAAATGAAAAGCGAACAGGAGCGCGTGTGGTACAGTTTGCGCCATCAGCATTACAACAGCTTTACCTTTTCTCGCTTTCAAATAAGAATAAACCAGAAGAGAAAAGAGAATATCGCATTATAGGGGCAGTATCATCGCGCAGTGCAGTTAAACCGGATGTGTGCGCTTGTCATTGGCGATAACATAATATAACCCAACCTCACCTTCGGTGAAAGAAAGCCACACCCTGCTACGAGTGGCCTGCTCGCATGCAACGAGCTCGTCGGACTTATGTGACGACTGGAGGCAACTGTACCTTCAGTTATGCTTCGACCACGCACTCCGTCGTTCGCGTTTCGTTCGACCCCGATAACGCGGCTACGTCGCAGTGCTGCGACGGCCATTCACACCATTCACCATATTGGTTCCCTTGTATATTCAAGTACACATAGACCATGTGGGCCGTTCGCTAACACCAAGATTGTCATGCCGTAGAACGCTCCACCAAGACCATGAAGGTCACCAGCCGACACGACGCAGTGTTGCAGCTCGAGGTAGCGTTTGGGTCGGGAATTTATCAAGCCCATCGACGAGTACGTCGTCAGTGGGAATAAAGGGAAAAGGGTTTATTTTACATTATTAACACTTGCTCCAGATACGGAAGCCCACTGCATGGAGGAGCAGTGAGGAACCGTCTCAGTTCACATCAGGAAAAATCGGAACTTCAATCTCACTGCACGAAAGCTCTCCGCTTTTAATATCGCCATCTTCCCTAGTTGACTAGACAAGGGAATCTGATGGTTCTATCGCGACCAAACACAGACGTTGAATCGGGCACGATATACTGCGCATGATATAGCACCGTTCCACAGAACTCCGCCTCCTATGTTGCACCTTTGCCCCATGATATTTTGCAACCTGCAAATCCGAGTTCGAAGCCGTTCCCACAGTACAATTCGACGTTGGCCCTCTTCATCATTAGTTCAGGTTGTCAGGTTCCGGTAGCGGGGACTTAGGTTGAGCCATCAGCAGTCAGTGTCAAAGAGCTGCGTTTACTTCTGGATAGGCGCTGATGAATGGGGTAGGGCTTCCTTTTGGTAAACGGCTAATCAATCCACTTACCGAGTTGTGATGCAACAGTAATATTGTTTTGCCTCGATATCATTGTCTTGTGCACTCTTATCGTATTTCCAGCCTGATAGGGGTGCCGCAATTGAGCAGTGCTGCCAGAACGGCACATGTAGGTTTAGGTTCCTGAATGGATGACCTAAATGTAATATAAATTTAGTGGACGGGTTTTACGTCAGTTTTCACGGTTATACCTACTTCTTCACTCTTTGCGCACGCTTTCATTTGACAAACATTTCTTCCTCGCATAAATACAGCACTCTTGACTGCGCAGACACGCATCTGCCTTGTATGTGCCGCATCTGTAAGTTGCGTGGAACAAGGCTAATAAATAAGGAGCGTTACACTATTGCGATTGGCATTATTTGGCAACTACACACAACTTGATGCACGATTTTTCTGGCCACTTTCACGTCAACTTCGGTCACTGGGTATGCGCCACTGTGTTCGTGCCGGGCGAACAAAGTTTTTCACATTCCACCGGCACTGGCCGCAATTGAACCAGCGTCATACTGACTTGCACAATCTTGTCAAAATACGTATTTAGACACCAGCTACGCGTGTGTTCTTATGTGGCCCCGCTAGGTGGCGACGCTTATCCATAGGAAAGTGCGAAAAAGGACCCCGGCTGCAAGTAAACGACTACTGCTGGGATGCGAACGGTGGTGGCAATATGGCATGTAGCTGCATGGCTTCAATGCTAATCAACGTCGATAGTCACTTCAAAATGATTTATGTTAGAAATATTTTTTTCTTTCACAAAGTACGTTCTCTTAGGGGAAAAAGCGTGCGAGTCGGAGTTCAAGGAAGCACGTTCAAAATTACTTTTGGTAGTGTTTTGCTAACGGATGGCTATACCTCAACGTTCACTCCCATTTCAGGTGCTCACGTACTGTAAAGAGAGGTGCACTGATCTCAGATTTTTGATGACTGCGTCTCGCATAAGCGCGAGCTTGCTTGGAAACGATGAAACTAAGCGGACGTAACATCACGCTTGGCTCAACGGGTTCGGCAGCAGAGCTAGGACCGCTCATCGAAAGAAAGACTGGTTGACAGGGAAAACGTAAGCCTGCCGACCACACACTAACATTCTAGCCCACGGCTGACACGTAAACTAAAATTAAATTCTGCGGTTCTACGGGCCTAAAGTACGATCTCGTTATGAGTCACGCCATAGTGGAGGACTCTGGATTAACTTTCACCACCTCTGGATATGTACCGTGCCCACAACGCACGAGCGTTTCTGCATTTCCCTCCCATCGAAATATGGCTAAGCATTGGTCAACAGTGTGGGAAAAAAGCGAGAATGGACTGAAAGACGAGCGGAGATGGGAAGGAAGAGGGATCTCAGAGCTGATAGCTCTGCTGGCATTAAGCAGGCGACACACGGTACGATTCGGCGTCCGATCAGACGTGCGGCGCAGCATGCCCCGGCATGCGGCATAGGACGATTCGGGGGTGCGTGCATCCGAACGATCGAGTGGCGCGTAAGCTCCGCCCAGATCAAGTCCCCCAGCTTGACTTCACATCCACGTCGAGAAACGCTATATAAACAACTCTGCACAACACTGCTTCCCTTTACGCGAACACTGCGAATGAAATTATGCCGCTGCGTGTGACAGAACACTTCACGACGGCGCGTTGTCCACTGACGACTCCGCTAACAGCCAGCGGTAGGGCCGGTAGGCCTAGCTGGACGGACGCGACGGCACTTACGATCAAACCCGAGCACGTCGAAGAGCGCTTATTTTTGCCAAAACAATTAACACTGCACACTTGGGTCGCCCTTACTTAAGTACAATTGGTTTAGTCGACGCAATCGTTGCGAAGGGCCAACATGCAAGCGAAGCCAGCAGCGTCGATCTGACGGTCGGTGTGTGCTGTCTGTCCGCAAAATGCCCTCGCGTCGCGGCTCCTGATCTCGCAAGTAGCTTAGTGCTAGTGTAGTGTGCGCTGTTTTCCATAACAGGCACACGTTCGAGATAATTTTACTGAACTGGTAACTATTTCGTGTCGGAAACAAACTGCAGCAGGCAAGAAAAAAAAAAGACTGCGAGAAACCGGCCAGCCAGCACCGCCTCCGTGGAGGGAACGTCAGAGAACGTCACATGCTAGCCGCGCTGCCATTGGCTGTGGCGAGACGACGGTGCGGTTGTCGGACGCGTCGGACGATGAAAGCCTGCCCGGTTTGTCGCACGCCGGACGTCCGCTCCGGCGCTTCTGCACGGCAAAACACCTCGATTCCGGCTGCCGTTCCGGCGCGTCGAACGCCGGATTGGACACGGAATCGGACCGTGTGTCTCCCGCGGGAGACACATGGTGCGATTTTGGGTGCGATCGGTCGTACGACCATTCTCATCGGCAGCCGTACTCAACAGGTTTTCAACCAAATCCGCCGCACACGGCGCCGAATCGCAGGCCGCGCATGCGACAAACTTGCTCAATATTGTCGCGCGACTGCCGCATCGGTCGGACGACCAGAGCCAATGACAGCGCCGGTAGCGTGAACGTCATGGCCACGTGGTAGACCCGGCGGCGCGGGGCCGGCGAGCGGGCGCCTCGCCGCTCCGATGGCATGTCTGTTCTTTTTTTTAACGCGATAGCGTTAAGGAGCTCGTGTCGCAGAAAAGCCGGTGTCGTCGGCGTCGGTGTCGGCGTCGGGTGTCAGCGTCGGTGTCGGCCTTTTGCGGCGTTGACCGTGAGCGATAAATCACGGCAGGCACTCCATAAATAAAAAGCAACTTCCACGATGGGCTGGGTGGGAATCGAACCAGGGTCTCCGGAGTGTGAGACGGAGACGCTACCACTCAGCCACGATTTCGATGCTTCCAAAAGGTACAAACGCGCCTCTAGTGAATGCGGTGTTGCCTTCGAAACGAGCCGTGGAAAGTTATACTGTGGTGTATATCGGTAATTATGAACATGTAACTTACAGAAGTCGCAATTACACGAGTAGCGAAGTGCGTTTCGCTGCATTTCTTCTGCGCTTTCCGCACACGGAGAGCTATCTTGCGGCAAACACAGAAGACCCCCTCCTCTCCATGTACGGCGCTGCCCCGACAGATGGCGCGCCACGCGCGCATTGGAGCTCTCCCCTGACAACGCTTCGCCTTGCTCCCTCTGTAGAATCAAGCGTCCTTCCTTTCTTTAGATCACTATCTCTCCATCTCTCTGCCCGTGCCGATCACGGCGTTTGGCTGGCGTGCATCATTTCCCCCTCCGGGATACCGAGTTCTTTGGTTCGCTCCGCTTGCTCAGGCGCACGTTTCGTTGCTGCGCCGAACGCCGCGTTGCTCGACCATATGGCTCGACGCTCACCGCGTCTGATGCGGGGCGCCTCGTAAGTGATGGCTGCCCTGTAGCCCATTGTCTTACACCCATTGGCGGGTCGACGGGAACGCTATCGCGTTCCACTCTTGAAGGCGAAGCTTAAGCGTCCTCCAATTTTTTCTCTCCCTGGTCGAAACGCGGGCCCCTTTCGCCGCTGACATAAATCGGCTACAGTTTGTTTCTGACAAGAAATAACTTCTAGAATAAAGTGACCTCGGAAGAGTGAGTGTTATAAAACGTTGTGCGAAATAGTAAATCGTTGGCGTGATTTCTACTCGGACGCGTTCAGCGCATACGCGCCAGCAATCGTCTGTATATGAAGCGGCTCGCCTGACTGGCGTGTTTACTTATCGCTACTAACGGCACCGGGAAAACTAACGGTTTTTTAACTTAAGAGAAACATAAATGTTCAGGCATTGATTGCGCTGGCGAATTTAGGCGCTTTATTACGAGCTGCGGACGCATCGCAAGGACCCTCGGCCCCGAATAGACGGCCGGCGAACTAGGCCTACATCGTGTACCAGGGATCGCAAGCTCGCCTGGCATACTCGTTCGCTTCTGTCGGCGCTAATGAAGTCAAATATCCTGCAATTTAAGCGTGACATAACTGTGTACACGTTGTGCCGACTAACATAGGCACTTCGTTATACGAGCTGCAAGCGATCGTGTTACAAGCGCCACCGGTGTCGGATTCGATGGCCCAGCGAGCTGTGTCTGCCGGCTCCGGGTCATCGGTGGCTGTCAACGGATCCGATATTGCTAACGCGGCCTTGCGGAAACACGTCTACAGTGCTCACATAGACGTGTTTATATTGTCATCGTTTGTTTCAAACAAGATAGCTGTGCAAAGACGCTTGCTTTCACTTTCTGTTCGAAGTTACGCAGCATTCCGAACTTCCACGCAGCGGCGCCGGTTCTGGGCGGAGCTACCCGCCGGTCGCTCATACGTACCATGTGTCCCGAATCGCCGCATGCGTTAAGTCGCACACAAGGCGCCGTACGGCAGATTGCACGGAAAATCCCACCATGTGTCTCGCGCTTACATGCTCAGCGATCGCTAGAAGCACTCCAATGCGACAAGTCCCGCTGCACCTGCGTTGTCCTCATCACAATCATTCTCTCGCTCTACCTTGCAATCCCGTTACTTCGCGTGCATTAGGCAAACCGTCAATCCTAAGCTGTCAATGAACTTGGCCAGGCTACAATAAGGCTTATCTCGTACGCTGGCTCACCCACACGGCCACAAGAGGCATTCCACGCTGTCGACGGAAAGACTGCATACTCATCAAAACAGTGTTCGACGGACTGGAGCGATCACGGTGCAACGCGATCGCTGCAGTCAATGTTCAAGCGTCTCCGTTTGCGCGCACTGGCAGCAGCACAAGCCCGATGTGACGATCGAGACTACGACGGACCTTTCGCGCCACAGTGCACGGGCAGCCAATGCGGAAACAAAGCAGCGCCCTTCTGTTGTGGCTTGCGTTGTGCCCGCGAGCGCTGTTACTGAGCAGCGGTGTGAAACGTACGATGGTACAGTGGTATGAGCAGAGTGCAAACGTCCAAGCCCTATTAAATCGGGCGGCCGGTTGCAGCATGACCACGACCTATTTCGCTATGTCTGCAGCTGCCCATGAAAGACAGCGAAGGTCACCGCTCGTCAGAGTCGTGTAGCTCCAATAAACCAACTAGTGAACCACCATCTAACCACGAGCATTTCTGGGCTCCGTAACCAATCGATAAATCCTGAGATTATACATTTCTACCGTCGCCCTTTAGGTACATGTCAAGTAGAGGTTCCTCTTTGTATGCGGATATATTAATAGCTTCAAAATACCTTTTTGTTGGACAAATCATAAGAAGCCAACAAAGACACCAAAGACAAGGCTCATTCCTTTGTCTGTTGGCTTCTGATGACATGATTAATAAAATCAGACCCCTCGGTGGACCACCTTTCTTCTCGCTTATTATACTTGGACAAGTTGGGCGACAAAGAAGGTAAACTGATCGTAGCGCAAATAACGCAAAGATAAACAACACAAGACAGTACACCACGTACGCTAGGAAGCGCCCTTGGTGAATGCTAAGCTGCATGGGCCAAGAATAGCTTCCGCATTCGTGCTTAGGCACAGTGTGTCGCAGGGAACCGGCGCACGGTCGACGCAGATCGAGTAAACATTCGTGTCCGTCTTCGCCTTGTCTGTGTTTTCCATGCGCTGGTTGCGTGCTGCGCACTTGCCAACTGCTCAGCTTACCACTATATCTAAGACAAGCCAACATAATTGTCCCCGCTTCAGGCTGCGCATACCATGTTCACTCCTGAGTTCTTGCGGCCACAGTGTCGTGTAATTTGCGCTCGGCGACAGGACCTGCAAAGCGAAAGACTTCCTCAAACTATGCACCTTTTTCACTCCTTGGAATCGTTTTCAGTTGCAAAATGGCTGTTGTCATGTTGTTAAATCATAGATAGCGTTCTCTATTCAAAACCTTAAGGGTCACGCAGCAAACTCCATCAGCCCCTGACATTTCTCTGCAATCCAACCAAATACAGTCTCAATAAATTTCAAAATAGGAAATTAACAAAGTATTTATTTCCAACAAAAAAACTTTTGGGGGATCCTCCATGTGAGAAACTGCATCACACAGCTTGAATGCGCCTGAAGGCACTTACATGGCAGCAGTGCCTCTTATCGGCCTAGGTGCAACCTATTAAACACTTTTCTGTTAGTATATAGAATTAAAATGTAGCAAAAGCTGGGAAACATGTACAGAAGCATTCGTGTTTTCAGATAATTATATAGTATTTATCAAAAATCAATTACCCTTAGTGAGCAACAAAGCTACGATGCGTATTGTATTACACAACCTCAAACATATCTATCACATTTCAAAAGTGAGCACTGCAATCAACATGTCTAGAATACACAATATCAGGATACATTGTATTATGAAACAGTGAGTGCGAACGGACATCACATACAATAAAGAATTCAACACAGAAAATACGTTTCCCTTCATTTATTGTGTATTCAGTCCAGTTTATAAAAATACGCGCCAATTTGCTTTGGAGTCAAAGTACTTACGATAACATTTTCCTTCTCAGATTTATTCAACAGTGAAGGTAGGGTGTCTTAGCGACTGCATGACATAATTTGTTCACCTGTACGGTACTATTCACCTGTCCAGGCAGCGGGTATGCGCGTCACTTTTTTCGCGTTGAAGTCATGGCATGTGTTTTAAAAAGGTGATATAGTTTTAGGGCCGAAGGAAACAAAATACAGTAGCCGGTACCCATAAAGATTTATTACTTGTATTCGGTTATGTTTATCAAAAAGTTGCGCAGTAGAATGGAAATTAGGTAAAGTCGCTAAATGTTGAAGTTCTCGTTTCGTAACTTGAAGAAGTGCACGAAGATTACGTTTCGTGGTGGTAGGCTACACAATCGCAAAACTAAAAGCAGCAACCGATGGAGGCGCGGTTGCAGTTCATAAAACTGACGAAGACCCTCCTCCGACGAAGACGCCGAAAAGACTACCTCGACGGCATACTGGCAGAACTATATCTGGCACAACTATATTGCCGCGGGCATGTGCCAGTGGGGACGATAAAGAAGTCGCGTGGGTTTTTAGGTTAAGCATGAAGACGATGAAGGCGTTGTTGGTTTTCTCTTTGACGGCTGATAAGGTGTATGCACTGGTGGTGCGGCCCCACATCCTCGTCTTTCCCACTTCAATACACTGGTGAAGGTGCTGGGTATTCTTCACGCTTGGCACCCCTTCGTGGTGCCAACGATCGAGCTCGGAATCGCTGTCGCGCATCGAAACACCCGTCCAACGGTTCAATCGTCGACTGCTAGGTCTAGCGCCCGAGTGCAGTCCCCTAAAAGAAACCTCGAGAAATCGTTTGCTTCCTACAACTATCGCAGCTCAATCGCAAGTAACACTGTATTTGTTGGTAGTGCTGAGAGTCCGTTCCACAGGACCCGGTGTGAACGTTCTTGGCCTACCTTGTTCTTTGACAGATCCTTGCCGTGCGACTCTGTGAACCATTTCACTGGAGAGGCCCCTTCCCGGTGTCTTGGTGTACCCACTCAGCGAGCGGCCGGATATCGGGCAGTCATTGACTTGGGCAAACCAGACTTATGTCTGTTTCTTCTCCCGGCCAGCCAAGAACTGCCTGGTCGGCTTCTCTTGCACCTCATCATTGTATGATTGAACATCTCTTGCGCAGCGGACTGACCAACGTTCCTGTGGCCTTGGTACCGTCCAATGGGGAATCAATTCGAATGACTAACCCCAAATTAATTCAGGAAGAACTCCAGAAGGCGATACCTCACTACCAACTGATCACCGAAGTACGGAAGTTTGGTCGCGGTGGCATTCTCTGCTGTTCGCCAGACCAGACATGTATCACTGACCTTCTCAAATGTACAGTGTTTGTTTTACATCCGGTAAACTCCTTCATTCCTACTCACTTAGCCTGTGTTAGAGGATTAGTTCGCGGGGTCGACTCGAGCCTTTCCCCTTCAGAAATTTTAGACATGTACTGTCGTCGGAGCCGTGGCCGTATTTCGTTGCTCTCGCTTATTTGAGAACAAGAATATATCCGCAGAAACAGCCATTGTTACCTTCAACGGAGCAACTCGTCCGACAGAGTTCAAGGCGCGGCCATTCATATACTGGGTTGAATCGCTATCTCCTCGCCCCTTGGTGTATTAGGTGTTGGCGCTACGGGTATAGAATTAGGGCATGCCGATCAGTTCTTCAGTGTCGTAAATATGGAGAAACTCACCAATTAAAAGATTGTTCATCAGAGGAAGAATGGTGTTGTCTCTGCAGTGGTTCTTACTCAGCTGACCATACTAACGGCTCTGCGAGAGCACAGGAAATATAAATTTAAGAAATAATTGAACAAAAGAGATGCTCAAGACGAGAAGCCCGTTCTAACATTGCGGAGCGATATTGCGGGTATGATGGTGCAACAAATCAACTATCTCATGCAGTTAAGTCATCGCTTCCTGGTGGGCTTCGGCAGTAGAGAGGGCAATGCAGAAGGCAGTAGAAAACCTATTTGTGAGCCTATCGGAGTCATTAGCACGGATGGTTACCACCCAAATGACTCAACTCCTTCAGGTGATTGCCCGCCCAACCATCGCCTCTAAACTTTCAGTTCCTTCAAATGCGAATGTTGCAGAAACATCCAACACAGGCCCCTCTAAACTTCGACCTAACGAGACCTCTTCGGTGTATCATGCAGAACAGAAATCAGATTGGAGTTCAAATTGTGGCTCGCAAGAAACGTGCATGAACACTGACTCCCATGCTCTTAAACGCCGCGCCTCTCCTGTTGCGCAAGGATCTGCAATTACACATAACATGAAGATTAAAAAGTACCAGAAAGATATTGCTTCTTAAACAGAGTTCTCGAAGAATAGCATCCTCGACAAGGCAGTTTCTGCTGCCGGTCTTAGCTCAACACAAGCACTGAAAGTATTACAGTGGAATTGCCGTTCCATTTATTCCGCTGCAATTGACTTATATTACCTCGGTAGCCAACACTCGTCTGATATTATTACATTGCAAGAAACCTGGTTATCAACAGAAAAGTCATTTCATCCAAAAAATTACCGTACGTTTGAAGTTCTAAACATTATAAACAACGTGCAAATAACAAGCGCCGGTATCGCTAAATTACAACCTTCCCATATAACATTAATTGCACTCTTAACAACTGATCTCCTTGCAGACATAGACAACACCAAGTTTAAATCAGGCAGTTTCCCACAGGAATTTCAACAAGGTAAGGTCACCCCAATTTTTAGGAAAGTGACCGCTCTTTAATTTTCAATTATCGCCCCATATGTGTACTAGCTTCACTTAGCAAGGTAATTGAAAAACTCATAGAAAAACGCTTAACTAATTACCTTCCAAATTCAGTTCTCTCACTATTCCAATTTATTTATTTATTTGTTTATTTATTTATTTTACCCTCAGGACAAAGCATTACAGAGGGGAGTGAGTAATACATAATAACACTGAAAATACATGCAACAGCAGAGAACAAATACCAAGACATAGATAAGTTAGAATAAGTGATCAACACAATATATCATTCAATAGAAGCGGTAACAGCAGTCCGAAACAATACAGTGTCAGGAATTGTGGCAATTGAGGAAGGAAGGTGGTTCCAGTCATATGACGTGCGAGGAATAAAAGAGTCCGAGAATGTTTTAGTTTTGCATGTAGAAATCCCTACCTTATGTATGTGATCTGTGCGGCGTGAAACATATGAAGGGCGAAGAAGTAATGATGAAATATTTTGTGAAAAAGGCACAGGCGTGCAATTTTGCGTCGTGATGCAAGTGAAGTTAGGCCCAGGATAGTCTTCATAGTGGTTACGCTTGATGTACGCCGAAAGTCAGAGAGAATAAACTGCGCTTATTTGTGTTATGCCATTTCCAGTAGGTCGATCAAACTCTTAATACCAGGGTCCCAGATTGATGAAGCATATTCTAGTTGTGAACGTACCAGTGTGGTATAGAGTAGAAGTTTGATGCTAGTTGGGGATGCGTGAAAGTTGCGTTTTAGATATCCGAGCATGCGATTAGCTTTGTTAGTGATGTGCTCAATGTGCGCATGCCAGCTAAGGTTAGACGTAATATGAATTCCGAGGTACTTGTATCTTGTACCAGGATCAAGTAACACACCATTAAAGGGAAGCTGAAAGGTTTTCCAGAAAAAATGAGTGAACATCTGTACATAATGGTTTTCAACCCTCCGAATTCGAATATCGTATCGAAATTGAGCGAAAGAAAGCGCAAATATATTTTATTTCGACGAACACTGCAGCAGCGGACACGCCCAGCTCGCGGGTCCCGTTTCCGCCTGTGACTGGCCGGTGCTCCTCGTGACATCAACTCTAGTGACCGACCGCTGCCGCTACACATGAAGCGCGGTGGCAGGTAGTTTGGTGCTGTTTTTCTGAGACGGTAATGGAAAATTTATAGAGACTGCGTTTTTCTGGGGAGTTCGGCGTTACTCCCTACATGTACGAGCTGATTGCGAAGAGCCGGCCTCTCGAAGAAGCAAACGATGCTGGTGCGAGCAGTGCTTTCGACGCGAACGAAAGCAAAGTCTTGGGATCTCCTCGTGTTGGAAATGCTCTTTGGTGAGTATGTTTTTTGCAAAGTGATCTAGTGATCTCGCCGATCTTTCGCCGATCTAGTGAGCTCACTTCCGGTCAAACAACTGTAGTGTTGTGTTCCTGCATGCCTCCTCGTGGAACGTAAGCGGGGATGCGATCGTCGGCATTTGTGCGCTGTCCAAAGCTGTCGGCAATCTACAAAGACGGTTTAAACGCGTGAAAAGCTTCCCGGTTCATGCAGTACGTGTAGTGACCTTCATCTGTTGACTACCACTCACGTTGACTACCACTCACGGTGATTACCACTCACGTTGACTGCCACGCACGTTGACTACCACTCTACGTACACGCAGACGCACCAACAAAGGAATGCAGGGTCGATCGAAGCAGATTACGATGGCACGCACGCAGAAACAAGCGCGGTCAGGCACGGTTGCGGACGCTGCGAAGGAACGAAACAGAGTTGACGTCAGAACACCGCGGTTGCCGGTCTCCGCTCCGCTCGCTCACTCAACGGGGGGTGGAGCTACAGCGCAATTTCAACCGACGATTACGTCGCTCCTAATTGAAAAAAAAAACCAAATTTCACCTACATGGTTTATAAGGTTCTCGCATCCGTATATGAGCGTCTTATTGAATTCGACAGACTCTTCAGCTTCCCTTTAGGAGTATATACTGGCAATTCACTATTAACACGACAGTTGCACATAAGTTTGCACTTTTCAGCATTTAAAGTCATATTCCAAGTTTTGAACCATGTTGAGATAGCGTTAAGGTCAGACTGAATCATGTGCTTATCACTATCATTTGTTATTTGCCGAAAAAAGACGCAGTCATCGCAAAAAGATGTACAGGAGAAGAAAGGTTACTGGGTAAGTCATTGATGACTATGAGAACAAGCAGGGGCCCCAAGACGGTGCCTTAAGGCACACCGGAAAGAACAGGGTGAACGGTGAAATTAACATTGTTCACGGAAACAAGTTGCTGACGATGGGTAAGGAACACTTCAAGCCATTTTAGAATGTTAGTGTCTAATCCTACCATGCACAGCTTTAGTAACAAAAGATGATGGGAAACCTTATCAAATGCCTTCGCGAAATCTAGAAAGATGCAGTCGGCGATCGAGCGGCAGCCTAAACTTGCGTGAAGTTCGTGCGTGATTAAGAGTAGCTGTGTTTCGCATGAATAGGACTTCCTAAAACCGTGCTGAGAAGGATGAAAAAACGAGTTTGATCCAAGGAAAGTGACAATATGTGAAAAGAGTATGTGCTCTAAGATTTTGCATGGGATGCTGGTAATAGATATGGGCCGGTAGTTAAAAGGCGAGTGTTTATTACCAGATTTATGTACAGGAACCACCTTACCTATCTTCCAATCGGCCGGTAGTTCACCGTTTTCCAATGATTGCTGAAATATTTTAGTTAAGGCAAGTGATGAATACATTTTAGTACTTTTCAGGAACTTTGTAGTAATGCAATCGACACCAGCACTGGAAGATATCTTAAGATTGTCAATTATTTTAGCTATACCATCAGGATGGATGACTACAGGGTACATTGGGAGGAAGTTGCTATGATCCAGTTGAGGCAAATCCGTAGTTTCACCATGTGAAAAAAAGCTCGAAAAAACATCGTTCAGTACATTTGCACAGGCAGTATCGGATATTGGTTCGTCACTTGAATTCGTTAGTATTATTCTAGACGTTTCAGAGGGGTTAATGACGCTCCAAAATTTTCTTGGGTTATTGAGCAACATACCCGGTAGAGTGTTATTCTGGTAATTTGCTTTAGCGTTCATGACTGCAAAATTGTAAGTGTAAGCTGCAGACCGATAACGGGACCAATGATGTTCAGTGCGTCATTCTTTAGCTGAACGGAAGAAGCGTTTCTTACGGTTAGACAAGCGCTTAAGATGCTCATTATACCATGGCGCATGCAGGTGATAAGATATTACGCGAGTGGTTATGAAACGGCTGGTGAGATCTAAGATTCTGTTCTTGAATAAGAGCCAGTTTGCGTTCACCGAGCGCGAGTCGAATTTGTCGAAAAAGGTGGCCAGGAAAGAGCCTAGTTCATTATTAACTTTGTTGAAATCAGCGCAATGATACATTCGTATTATTTTGTATGGGAATGTTTACAGAAAAATTCAGCAAAGAATGGTCGCTTAACTAGGGCATGTTCCGCTGCTGAACAACTGCTGAACAACAACTGCTGAACCCAGTTCCGGGCATGTTGTTAGTACGAGGCCTAATGTACTTGTTGTAACTTCAGTAATTCTTGTAAGCTGAGTAACAATTTGGGTAAGATTGAACAGTGAACATAAATTAGTGAATTCCTTGCATAGCGCCGAAGAGGAGGATGGTTGCACCGATGGCCAATTGAAGCCCGGAAAGTTAAAATCACCCAATAGAAAGATAGATGACGAGGGGTAACGCGTTACTATGACATTAATGGTATCGTGAAGCTCTGCAACAAATGCAGGAGAGACCCGCCGTGGTTGCTCAGTGGCTATGGTGTTGGGCTGCTGAGCAAGAGGTCGCGGGATCGAATCCCGGCCACGGCGGCCGCATTTCGATGGGGGCGAAATGCGAAAACACCCGTGTACTTAGATTTAGGTGCACGTTACAGAACCCCAGGTAGTCAAAATTTCCGGAGTCCTCCACTACGGCGTGCCTCATAATCAGAAAGTGGTTTTGGCACGTAAAACCCCATAATTTTTTTTAAATGCAGGAGAGGCATTAGGCGGTCGGTAGCATGCGCCTAGGATTATTCTGCGGTAGCCTAGTTGAAGAGATACCCATACAATTCCGATGCTTGACGTTATGTGAAGAGAAGATCACTCTATTTTTTTACTGACTGCTATTAGTACACCACCACCTTGCCGATCTTTCCTGTCACAACGATAGAAGAGGAACTGATTTGATGAATCGAATATGTCAGAATCACGCATGTATTCGTGCAGCCAAGTTTCAGTTAGGACGACGATGTCAGCGGAACACGCACTTATGGCAGAGGAGAGTTCAGTACGTCTTTTGGTGACACTTCGGATATTAGTAAATAAAACTGATGTTTGAGCTGCACTTGAACAACGGTCACTGCCCCTCGGTAACCGCTAGGCAGATTTACAAGAGCTAGATGCAGCGGGGAGAGACGAAGGCGTGAGCTGGGTTACCGGCTTGGTGCGTTTTCTGCGGTAATCTCAAATGTTTTATCGTTTACAGGGTCATACATGTAAGATCTGTCGTTTACGACCAACTTATTGAATTGTAGCTTAAAATTTGGGGAGCCGGGCAGTGATTTGGCGAAGCCAATGCGTTTTTTGCGTGCTTGGTGTGTGGCAAACGAGTAATCATCTGTCAATTGAATGTCTTCTTCTTTTATGTATTTTTTACACTTCAGAAATTTTTCTCTGGTTTTGAAGTTGTTGAACTTCACAATCACCGGACGGCATCCAGAATCAGAATACCGGCCTAATCGATGAGCCCTATCTATGTCATTCGGTGAGAGTTCGGGGTCAACGTATTTTGACAGGACATTCAGAAGTTTTTGTTCCGTTTCATCCCATGTTTCATGGTCATTCTTATCGGCGATACCATGAAAAACTAAATTATTTCTACGACTCTGGCCTTCTAATTCATGAATTCGTGCCTGCAGCACTTTATTTTGTTTGCGAATATCAAGAGCAGTGCATTCGAAGTCCTGCTTTACTCCGTCAATTGCTTCAAGTCAGTGTTCAACTGTCGTAAGCCTGGAATTTATATTTGCGAGGGCTGATTTAATACTCTGCTGTCCGCTCCGTAGTTCCTCCATGGTTTTATTTATATCTCCGTTACTTGCTGAAAGCGCGAGTGACTGTGCCTGCAATTCCTTCAAGATACGAAGTATTTCCATGCTTTTCTCCTATTGTGTTAATATGACATTAGCGGCACTGCTGCTTTCCTCGCTGGCGGTGTCTGTGCTCGAAGCACCACCGATTATTTTGGTACGCGTGTGAGAAGAACTTGGATTTACTTCCACATCTCTCAACAATAGCAAAAGAAGACAGCTGTTGAAGCACTCAGTCAACACCCTCAAAAACCCCCGTGGGCACGGGAGCAGCAGTAAGCATCGATTGTCACTTTTCTTAGCATACAAAGGAATGTGGTTACGCACCTGGATCGCAAACAAAGGCGCTATGTTAGTCATTGTCACTGCGACGCTGCTCACGTGCCCACTGAAACGGTCCCGCGGATACCAGCGCTTAAATACTGGCGTTGAACTTGCTGTCGATGACCATGCCGCAGCTCTGGAGTGGAAAGGACTGTTCACAAATCTTGAGGGTGCCGCCTGACGAACGAACGGAGGCAATTGACAGGAGGCAAACTGCGTCACTTGGCGCAAAAAAGAACTGTCACTGGCAGGATGGCAGATACTGTAGATGCTGTGCGCGACAAGTGGAAGCAGCACCTGGATGGCAAACAAAGGTGGTCTGTTAGTCATTGTCGCTGCGACACTGCTCACGTGCCCAATACGGCTTTCGCTCGGGATACTTGACCAAACTTGCTCTTGTTGCGCTAACCGATCAACTAAAACTCACTATCGATCAAGGCAATTGTGCAGCTTCAGTATTTGTAGACTTAAGCCAAAGCGTTTGAGAAAATAAATCATCACAGTTTATTTCGCAAGCTTGAATCATTAGGAATTACCGGCTCAGCACTTTTGTTACTACAAGGTTACTTGAGAGAACGCAGGTAGTAACTATTTCAGGGCTTCATTCTAAAACTATGTTCACTAATACTGGGGTGCCCCAGGGTTCCATATTGGGTCCACTTTTATTTTTATTATATGTCAATGACCTGCCAAACCAGCTCTCTTCTTCGAAACGTATACTTTATGTAGATGATGATACTATCATTAACTCCGACAAATGTCTCACAACTTTAGCATTTAACCTTTATGGCGATTTACACAGCCTGCTGGAGTGGTGCCATACCAACCAGCTACAGCTAAACCCGTGGAAAACAAAATTTGTTATATTCGCCTCTTACCAACGAACACTTCACTTCATTCCTCCTATTTTTCTTGGCGCCAGTCCTATCCCTGCAAGTTTTTCATGTAATTATCTCGGTATAGCAGTAGACAGCAATCTTAAATTTATTGAACAAATAACCGAAGTAAACTATTGTCATTTGGTCTGGGGGACTACTACACAATCGAATTTCTCCCGGCTATTAGTAATGCAAAAAGAGTTTTGAGAATAATTGAGAATGTGCCAATCCAGCATTCTACTGTGGAGATCTTTAAAAAAATTAAAATAATTAGAGTGCAAGACACATATGAGTATAAATTGTTGCGTGAATATCGCCTTAACTGTGACTGCCATAATTCTCTCTTCATGCGTTTAGTAAATCTCCATTCGAAGGAAGCATCGTATGCCACAAGAAACACAGAAATATGGAATGTTCCGTATTGTCGCCCTGGTTATGGTCGGCGAATGCTCCAAAACAAACTTCCAGGTCTACTGAATGAGTTTAATCAAAAACAAATCAATATTCGCGAAATAAAATTATCTCACTTGTACACGTTCTTTTTCGCCTAACATTGACCTCTAGAGCTGTTTATAATTCTTATTTAATGATATTGTTTCAAGGCCACTATTACTAAGCATACGTTGTTATGAAATGTGCTGTCATTCGATGCTGAGGTGAAGTTACGTATGTTAACGCATGATACCCTACGCAGGACAGCAACTAATGTGTTTAATTTTATGGTTTCGTGAAAGTTGACTCAAAAGTTTAATATGATGGTTTTGTTAAAGTGTACGACCATGTGAACAAAACGTGCGTGCCTCTGCTGTTGTCTTTGCCAGTATGGGGGCGAAGGACTCCCTCAAGCCATCCTTGAATGGCTTTTCCTTTCGCCTGCCATCACATGTAAGTAAGTAAGTAAGTTTAGTAAGTAAGTTTTATTTCGACCATCACGTCATACATGATACACGTCATACATGTCACACACGTCATACATGTCATACATGTCATACACGTCATACACGTCATACATGATACACGTCATGATATACGTCATGTATATGTGATAAACCAATAAAGAATCAATCAATCAATCAATCAAAACAGAAGATTACCTACGGGATCACGGTACTTCTAAAAGCACGAAACATTTCAACCATCAAATATTACTAACATTATACTTTTCATTTATTCCTTCCCAAATTAACTACTGTGTTACTTGCTGAGGAAACACTTGCGTAACCCATTTAAACTCATTGCAAATCCTACGAAATCAGGCTATTAGGATAATTACATTTAGCCCATATAACCACAACACCTCGTATATTTTACGAACTAATCACATTCTTTCCGTCACACAACTCGTTAAATATAACCTAGGTGCTTTTTTGTTCCGTGAAATCAATTACAAACGATGCGATAGCTTGATACCACAATCGTCTCTAATAAATACTAATATTACGAGATTTGCAATAAATAGAAACTTCATTTTACCCAAAATACGTACTAATCACGGCAAAGAGAGCGTCGATTTTTCATCTATCGCTTTCTGGAACACACTACCATTAGATATAAAAACATTTAAAATTCAAGAATTCAAGAAACAACTAACATATTACATTCTCTTGAACACTGATGGCTAGGTCATACTCACAACCATACTTTCAGGGTGTCTTAATTTCATTTTCCTTGTCATACCATTAGGTTTCTGTTTAATGTTTCTGTTTGAAGGAAAATAAAGCTATTATTGTTAAAAATACCCTATCGTACCTCATTTTATTTGGTGCTTGAACTGTTGTGCAATAGGTATTGACATGCATTGTTGTATGTAGTGCACATCTTCACTTGTTATTATAATCTCATCCCATATATTCATATCTGTATTGTGACACAAAGTATTGCACTATTTTGTATGACTTGTTACTCTATGTGTATTATTCAGTTCATTATAATCCATGTCAAATGTCCTTGCCCATCCATGCCCAGAGTCCATCGTGAAAGGATCATAGTAGCCCCAATCCCTAAGAACATGAGTCCGAAATACCACCGGGGACGTAGAAGTGCTCGAGCTCGAAAGTTAATGCAGCAATTCGGTGGAAACCCGGATACAGCCTACACAGATGTCGCTTGATGTGGTGCTTACAAATACGCCCTCGCAGTGGTAGGAGGGGCCACAAATCAAGGGCTTGTGACTTGCGCCACGGCTAGAGTTGCATCTGCGAATACCGCAGAAGCTTCAGCCATCGCGCTATCTATTAAAACTAAGGACGCTCTAGGACAATCGTCGATAACTCTTACAGATTCCCAAGTCGCATGTAGACTATTCCTCACCGGGAGGCTACCACACAGCACCACTCACCTATTAGAATCCAACCTAACGCAGAAACACATGATCGTCTGGTGCCCGGGTCGCGCAGGACTCGAGGGCAATGAGAGAGCGGACGGCGCAGCTCGTGCTTTTGTCAACCGAGCGGCCGGCCACTCTGACGAAAACCCCTTTTTACCAGGAGACATCCTTGAGCACCAGCGGCGCGAGCGAAGAATGTACAGTCCACCACACCCTGACCTATCCAGGCAGGACTCTTATGACTGGCGCCGAATACAGACGCACAAATTTCCAAACCTTTATTTGAAAAATGCCATTCACCCAACGCTGTACAGCGTTCGCTGTCCTTGGTGCGGAGGCCGGCCAACTCACGCCCACATTACGTGGGACTGCCAGAACAGGCCACCCAAAATTATTACACCAAAAATAGCCGGCAAACTTTCCGGAAGGGAGCAGTGGGAGACTTGGCTCGCCAGCGAGGATCGGGAGATGCAACTAGCACTCCTCAACCAAGCACGGCGGACCGCTCAAGCCAGTGGGGCCCTGGACTAGGGGCTCCACCCACTCGCTGTCTGAATTTTTTTCTTTTAAATAAACGTTTTGATATATATATATATATATATATATATATATATATATATATATATATATATATATACGTCAAATGTACATTTGCTTGTACCATAATACCTCTGTTTTGTTCTACTTATTTGATATGATATATCATCATTGTACGCTGGTATTTAATTTCGTGAAAATGCTGTCTGATGTGTACTCCCGAGGTGAAGGCCTCGTCAAGGAGCATACGTGTTCCCTTTTGCCACGCCTCGTGGGTATACCTACAACATTTTACTTGAATCCGACATAAAGATTGATTGATTGCCTTACATATACATTCGAGTTAGCAAATTATACTGTGTTCATCACGTCACTTACGCTGTTACTTTATTAGTTGTCGACGAGATTGTGTTACAATGCTTTTTGTTTTCTCATGACATTTATGCACATGTGTTTCTTCAGTCATGCTATTCATACTAAAATCTGTAATTCTTCCATGTTAACGATTTGTTGAAACTGCTGTGATTTGAGTTTTATTACCTTTACTTTGTAAAGGAAGTCAAATTGCAGTCTTTGACTTCGGGACCTCCTTCTGTATGTTAACATCTTGTAATCTTTCTAATAATCTCAGTAAAAACCGCTTCTGATTCTGATCTCACTTGGACCGTTCCTCTCGCGGTAGTGGCTTAGCAAAATTTATCTTTTCAAAAATTGCGCACCGGGCTAACATGGCTTACCAGCTTATGACTGGAGAAAGCGAAATTTTAGCTGTAGACATTTCTTTTCCGGGTCTCATCGCACTCACTCTAGTTAATGTTTATTTTCCCGGAAATATTCTGAATTCTGAATCCTAGATACAGCAATTATGTCGTGCAGAAAAGAAATCATTTTTGCCGGAGACTTCAACCCCCACCATATTTCGTGGGGGTACAAGACCCATTCAAGTCGTAAAAGTTTGTGAGATTCGGCTGCTAACAATGCGTTATCATGCGTTAACGCACGAACACTGACATCCATTAGTATAGTATGTCACTTTCCGCAATGGATCTCACCTTCGGTAATACTAAGTTGTCTATCTCCACTTCGTCTGCAATAAACTCGGGCACAAGTAGTGAACACCTTCCTATTCTTTTTGACGCGTATGCCCATGGACTCAAATTACTACGCGTTTAAATACTTTTGTTATTTTCAGCACATTCAAAAGACCTTACACATGACTTTATCAAATCAGCAATTCGTTATTGAAGAAGAAAAAGCCATACATTTATTGTTTGTTTTAAAAGCGTCTGTAAAAAATCTAAATTCGCTGCGCACTGCACTAAAAGCGGGCCTTGTAGCCCTTGCTAGAATGCAGAATGCTCGTGCCATTACAGGTTAAGAAAAGCAGCGTGTAAAAAACTACTACACAACTACTGTCCTAGATATTGAAGAGACTATAAGTTCATGGCAGCAACATTTAAATGAGCAGTTGCAATTGTGAAAGACAACTTTGTGAGCACTTCGAGTTTCATTAAAAGGCCACCAAAAAAAGCACTTTTTTGGTTTCTGAGAAATAAGAAGGTCCTTCTGGCACAAATAAACGTCGACTCCGTGATTCCAAGACCCAGCGAATTCGCCAAATTACTGGAAGATAGTGCTGAGGTATAGAATGTCGCTTTAAGTCGATTTTGCCCAATCATGGAACACCGCCTACTCATCTGGTCGGCTTCTCGTGCACTTGAGCAGGAATCATTGCTTACCTAGGTCACATTTGTTGCTTTCTTCGGGATTCGTTACAGCAGTCGCAAGATAAGCGATGCTCACCACTGTCACGTAAGCTATGAACATTTACTACTGTCCAACGGCAATGCGGCTCCTTGCAGCGGCCACGCATCGCGGCAAACATGTCGCTGCTCCACGGCGGAATGGCTTCTTTTCAGCGGCTCGCGAACATTTAGGTGTGTTTTTGCTAACTGTGCCATGCGTCACGAGCAACTCAGACACACAACACGCTTGGCAAGCGCACGCCACCAAATCTAAGAGCGTTAAAACTCGGTTAAAGCGATGAAACAAAGTGCGGCACGACCGTTACAAAAAGGCTGCATCGGCGATTCCCTTCCCGGCATGCTTCTAGAGAGCTGCACAACGCAGAAGAGATATGACTGCCCTCATGTTTGGATGAAGCTGAAGCGCGCTTGATTATAGCACCCATCTATAGAGCGCAACTAAAAATAATAATCAAGCTGCAGTTCTGTCAGCGTGTCACATAAGCATATACCAAGATTCTAATATTCTATAGTTTGAAGTGAATGCTGTTCGTTTTTATTTGTATATTCTCCCCTTGCTCATTTGGCCAGCCGCCATTGTGGCCTCATACCGTGAGCGCCCGTGCAGCTCTCTACGAGACCTTACTGGAGCGGCTGTCGCCTGCTGTCATCTGAATATAGCGGCGTCTATCTCGCATGCTAGTGAGCGGGCAAAACAAGGTGCGTGTCTGGCATTCTCCAAGGAACCAGACAGTTGCTGCAATTTAGGAAACACCGCCTCTGATGCGTTGGATATGACGACAAAAGAAAACATGGTGGCATATTACAATCCGTAGCAGTGTACAGTAAGTCCTCTTACAGAACAAATTCCTCCCCTGCAGAATATTTATTGGGACTGCTCGACGCTTTTATTCAATCGGTTGTCGATCTTTAACAGTATTCCAGTGTGCGCCCGCGTGCGCACTCCAGTGTGCGGCCTGCTGTCAAAGGGTGTCGTGTTTCAAGACAGGATATAACAAACGCCACTAAAGGAAGCATTGATACACAAGCAAATATAAATTTATTGAGTACAAATGTATATTCAATAACCATAATGCATCCGTGTTCGGTTTTTGTGCAGGCAGGTTTTGTCCCACAGCCTAAAATGCCTGCAATGGTAGCGGGGTGCTTTCCACCACACTGAACAGAAGTTATAATTTCTGCTACAATATCGCTCGCCACAATATTCTCCGATATATGTTCATGGTTTCTGTGGCTTGCTTTTAGATTTTAATAAGAAGTATGCAATATTGATCATTGACCACTAGCTGAATTGCTGCTGGTTGGGTTAAGCATGCGCACGTCAACGATTTACACTTTGTTTTACACTGTGGAAGCAAACATTCCGACTGGCACCAATAACACTTGAATTTAGTCTATCCTACCTCCATCCCACGGCTGCACACCGTATTTTACGTGTTTGCCCTGGCTGAAAACGTATTAGGATCGCAAAACCACACAATAATCAGCAAACTTCCAATCCATTCAATAGGAACCCTGAGCCACCAAGTACTTTTTTATAAGTAACAATTTACGTATTCGCGTAATGCGAAGACGTGGGATTGTTCCCCAACTGTGGCAAGTTGTTTTTCATACACTTTCATTGCCATTAATTTATCGTTTCCTTAATTCAATTAGTAAGTACAACTAATTTCCCCTATATTTTCCTTGGTGTCTTTGTTTGTAGGTTTCTCACGATATGATTAATAAAAATCGGGCCCCTCGGTTAACCCCCTTTCCTCTCGTTCAATCTAAATGTTAAGAGATATTTGACGTTGCAGTAACCTTTCAAGTAGCTGATTTTTCACATGTAACCTCTAGCAGTCTCGGACATTCACAAAAACACAAATATCGAGTTGTTTTACTAAACTATTGTTTTTGTGTTGTAGGTTACTTGCAACTAAAGGTAAACTTAAATGTTACCGTGCTAAGAGTGTATCTACCAAAGGGTGATTTCAAGATCATCCACCCAATATTGGAGAACTAGGAGTGGCCCGGTTAGCCTCGTGCGTCTACCGGGCTGCTGGCAAACCCGGGGAGCACACTGAAGATGACAGCGTGTGCCTCAACGTACTTCAGAACATTATCCTAGTGAGTACCCCCAGTGAAACGAATATCAGACAGATGCCATAGAGTCGAGCGCCTCGTGGTCAACGGCCAGTCATTTCAGACCAACGCTCACGAATCGGCACCCGGTTTAACTTTCGAAGGAGTCCTCAGTGGTATACCTCCCCAAGATTCAACCCAGGACATCACCGCCCAGGTCGTTATCCGCAAGAATACTACGGCAATCGCAGCGAAACAACTAAGCAATGCCACGACGGTCATCGTGCTGTTTTCTGGACTGAAAGTTCCCAGCTTCAGCCGCTACGGAGGCGCACTCATCAGGTGCGCGTTATACAGAAAATTAGTCGACCTGTGCCACCAATGCGGCAGACTGGACCACCGCATGAACGTGTGCCCCAGCCCGCTGGACCGCATCTTCAGAGGTACGGCCAACCCAGGTCCCAACCACCAGTGCAGCGCCCGTTGGCAATTTTGCGGGGGTGGGCATTTACCGGCCGAGAATTGCAAGGCTCGCTTCAAGACGTCATGTATAGTTGTGAAGAAGTGCGCACAAACTACCGAATGCAAGAGCAGACGACATTGCGGCCGTCCTCAACAAGAGGAAAAGAAAGACGAGAGAGGCTCGTGCAGCGCGCGAAAGGGTCTCGCGCAACGAAGCTGGTTGGAACGCCGGCGCGACTAGGGCCACCGGGCCTTCAGAACCCACATCTCCTGGTGAGGTTCACCTGACCGAGCGTCCGTCTTTGGGACAGGTAACGCCTCGGGTCGTTGCAAGGCACGAGACCCCAGAACGGCCTGCTGCGGCCTCGAACCCGCATCTACGCGCGAGGTTCGCGAGAGCGAGCGTCCGTCGTCGAGACGCGGAGCGCCTCGGGTCGTTGCCTTGCACGAGGCCTCAGGTCGGCCTGCCGGCATCTTGGAACCCGCTTCTATGCGTGAGGTTCGGGTGACCGGGCGACCGAGTGGCCTGTGCTCGTCTACGGAGCTGTGGGCCGTCCACCTGTTCCTGCCCCGTGCTGCTGCGTCTGCTATTCCACGCCGGTCATCACTCGACGAATAAGCGGTCCACGTCAAGGACTCTACGTGTCACCTCACTCCGGACTTAACCGCAACCTCGTGAGACTATATTGTTTCCTACTTACGAACAACCTTGTATGTGTGGGTCTAGGTTAAGATATTTTTTCGTGTTTACGTGCCGTCTAATAGAATTGTCGTGTGTTTGCTCATCATGCACCGTCTCCTCCATCTTCCTCGCGTCACACGCTTTGCAACGTGACGGTCCTAACAACATCAGATATCTGGCGTCCGCGACAGGACCGCTCTTACGCTATCGAGAAGAGCAGCACATTGCTTATGCGTGTTTGACGGGTGAGGATGGAGACAGACAAGCTTACGGCAATTGGAAAAGAACTGGGGTTGACTGGCCCGGCACTGAAACAATGGGTAGACGAAGAGCGCGCACGCGAAAGGGAAGCGCGTGAAGCACGTCTGGCTGAACGCAATGCAGCAAAAGAAGTTGATGCCGAAGCGCTAGCTAGATTAAAGGCTGAAAGGGAAGTGCTCGAGCTCAAGTTAAAGTTGAGGGAGTTAGACGCGACAGCGGGTAGCACGAGTACTGGGCAGCTTACAGAGAGTGTGCACGCAGGTGCTACCGAGAGCTACCAAAGTCCGCACAAGCTGATCCCACCATTTAACGAAGAACGCGATGAGTTGGATGCATACATTCAACGATTTGAGCGCGTCGCAACGAGCCAGGGCTGGCCACAAGACAAATGGGCCCTATCGCTGAGCCTCTGTTTGACAGGCGTAGCTCTAAGTGTTGTCGGCAGAATGGCACCGGATCATGCCATGGACTATGCGACACTAAAACAGACGCTTTTGCAACGCTTCAGGTTCACGGAGGAAGGCTACCGAAGGAAGTTTCGGTCGGCGAAACCCGATAATTCCGAAACTGGTAGATAGTTTGCCGGTCGTCTATTGGGATACTTTGATCACTGGCAAGAAATGGCCAATACGGACCGGACATACGATGCTCTGCGGCACAAGATTGTCTCAGAACAGTTTCTGATGACTTGCCATGAGAAACGGGCAGTCTTTTTGAGAGAGAGGAACTGTCAGGGACTTGACAAGCTCGCGGAAGTTACTGATCATTACCTGGAGGCGCAAGGGTTAGTCAACCTTGGCAAAGGTAAAAACGAGAGAGAACCTAGCAAGCCACCAGGTCAAGCTCGAACTCCTGAGCGACAAGAAGAGAAGGAAAGACCAAGCTGCTTTCTTTGTGGTAAGCGCGGTCACAGAGCTGCTGATTGCTGGACCAATACGAAGGGTCCAAATACAAATACATCTTTCTGTGGAAAGTGGCACCGTACTGGGCATAAGACAGGTGACTGCCCCAAAAAACCCAACAGTACTGAGAAGGCTTCGTGCTCGATGCAACAAGTAGACATGTCCAAGGCAGTAACCGAAGAGACACAGACCTTGCGTCGAGTTCCCGGAAGTTTGGAATGTGGGTTAACGCAGACGCGTAAACAAGACGAAAAGTCTATGCCTACTGCCGAAGGTGTGCTCGAAGGACATCCCGCTACTGTCTTGCGAGATACGGGATGACTCTTTTATTGTCAAGAGGTCCCTTGTACCAGACAGTAAGCTGACAGGAAAAATTTCCTCAGTGTGTCTCCTGGATAGAAGATTGTTGAAGCTACCTGAAGCAACCGTGGAGATCGCGTCACCGTTCTTCACAGGCAAGACTAGGGTTTTATGCATGGACAATCCCTTATATGATGTTGTCCTGGGAAATGTGAAAGGCGTTCGGAATGCCTCCAATCCTGACAATGAATGGAAAAGACATCTTTATACACCGAGCGCTGCGGATGATTGCTTTAGAGCAGAAGGTGGGAACGGTTCTACTAATGAATCCATCTCTGCTGACATTTTATCATCGGCTGCTAGTGAAACCAGGGACAAGTCGGAAGTGGCGGCGACAACCAGACAGCCAAGATCAAGTCCACCTTCATTACCAGTACCAGCTATAAACCCCCTAGACATCAGCCCAATCGACTTGAAGAGCAGGCAAAGGGAGGACAGCAGTCTACATAAATGCTTTGAAGCAGTGGACAAAGAGATGAAGACTAGGTTCGCCGACGTCTTATTCTTTACAAAGGAGGGAATTCTTTACCGAAGATACACCCTGCGGTCAAAGAAACAAATGGAACAGCTTGTCATACCCAGAAGCCTTCGTCATTTTGTGATGAAAATGGCTCACGAAGGGATCCTTGCCGGACATCAAGGAATAAAGCGAACCACAGACCGTGTAAGCGAAGAGTTCTACTGGCCTGGATTCCAATCAGACATCGCGCGATTTGTTAAATCGTGCGATACGTGCCAGAGGACTTTTCCCAAACATCTAATAGGTCGAGTACCATTGGGAAATACTCCCGTCATTGATACCCCGTTTAAGAGAGTTGCCATTGACATTGTGGGACCATTACCTCCCATGTCAGAGAAAGGGAACAAGTACGTTCTGACAATGGTCGATATGGCAACGCGGTATCCTGACGCTGTGACCCTGCCAGGCATTGAAACAGAAAAAATAGCTGAGGCACTTCTAGAGATGTTTTCTCGTGTGGGAGTCCCACAGGAGATAATCAGTGACAGAGGCACATCATTCTCGTCACGCCTGATGAAGGAACTGAGCCGTCTTCTCTCTTTTACGCAGTTGCCAACAACTCCGTATCATCCGATGGCAAATGGCCTTGTGGAGAGGTTCAACGGCACCCTTAAACAAATGATAAGACGAATGTGTCAAGAGAGCCCGAAAAAATGGGACCGTTACTTGGCACCCTTGCTTTTTGCTTATCGCGAAGTCCCTCAGTCAAGCCTGGGTTTTTCACCCTTCGACTTGTTGTATGGCCGTTATGTCAGAGGACCCATGGCGATATTGAAAGAATTATGGACAGGTCATCATATAGATGATGACGCAAAAACCTCATACGGGTATGTAGTTGAGCTTTGGAAGCGTCTTGAAGACACTTGTCGTTTGGCCAAGGAGGAGCTTCAAAAAGCAAAACATTTACAGAAGAAACACTACGACCGGAAGGCCAGACCACGTCATTTAGCTGCTGGAGACAAGGTTTTGCTACTGCTGCCTTCGGACAACAACAAATTGATTCTTACGTGGAAAGGGCCATTCACTGTACTTGAGAGGAGAAATGACGTCGATTACGTTATTGACCTCGCGACCAGGACGACACTGTTCCATGTAAATCTACTGAAAAAGTATGAGGAACGGCCACCCATCTCACCGCCACTACCGGAAGCGTCAGCTGCTTGTCAGACTGATAATACCGAAAATGACGATCTACCATGTGTACCGTTTCAAGGAAAAGAATCGGTGGCCGACGTGAGTCTATAGGAATCGCTCTCTCCTGACCAGCGCGCTCAAGTCACGAGACTACTGAGCATGTACGAGAATGTATTCACCGAGGTTCCCGGCAAGACACACCTCGTCCAGTGTAAGCTGAAACTTACCACGAATACACCCGTAAACATGCGGCCCTATCCAATACCATTTGCTACCCAAGAAGCGGTACAAAAAGAAATTGGAGAAATGTTACGACAAGGCATCATAGAACCATCTGAGTCCGCCTACCAATCACCTATAGTTATCGTGAAAAAAAGAGACGGGACAATGCGTTTATGCATTGATTTCAGGCAACTCAACAAGATACTGGTCAATGACAACGAGCCTATACCTCGGGTGGATATTATCTTTAGGAGACTGGCAAACGCGCAGTACTTTTCAAAGTTTGACTTTTCTAAGGGTTACTGGCAAGTGCCCATGGACGAAGAGTCTAAACCAATGACAGCTTTTGCTACGGCATCAGGCCTATATCAGTTCCGCTTCATGCCGTTTGGCATTAAAACCGCACCAGCTGTTTTCAACCGCCTCATGAGAAAAGTAGTAGCAGACATACCACATATTTACTACAACTTCGATGACGTGCTCATTGCCACTGAAACGAAGGACGAACACGTGGGTACACTTGAGTCATTTCTACAACGAGTGAGAGAATCTGGGTTGACAATTCGTCCAACAAAAAGTGAAATTGGTCAAAGATCAGTGAAATTCCTCGGTCACCTTGTTGGAAACGGTGTCATGCAACCGCAGGTCGAAACAGTAGACAAAATACAGGCTGCGAAGCGTCCACAGACGAAAAAAGAAGTAGGCTCGTTTCTCGGACTTACGGGGTATTACAAAGACTTCGTCCCCAATTATTCCGAAGTAACTTACCCACTCACTGAACTGACCAAGAAAAGAGGCCCTAACAAAGTAATTTGGGGAGAACGTGAACAGAGAGCCTTTGATGAACTCAAGATCCTCCTGTCTACACCACCTATATTGAGAGCACCAGATTTTTCTAAACCTTTCGTACTCCGCACCGACGCATCATCAACAAGTATAGGTGCCATACTTATGCAGCGCCATGAAGGAATTCTGCACCCAGTATCATATGCGAGCCGCCGACTACAACCACGAGAAATTGCATATTCAACAGTTGAGCGAGAAGCCCTAGCTCGTACGTGGGCCGTCCAAAAGTTCCACATCTACTTGTTTGGACGGACGTTCATATTACAGAGCGACCATAAGCCCCTTGTTTACATCAAGTCGGCCAAGCGCATCAACAGCCGTGTGTTACGTTGGAGCCTCATACTTATGAAGTATGACTCCTCGGTTGTGTATATTAAAGGCAGCGAGAATGTGGGCGCAGACTATATGAGCCGGTTGCAAAGCACATAAAGAGTCTGTCTGCGGAAACATGGTATTTCAAAAGCACGAACCTCAAACGGGTGTAACTTTAATGTCGAACAACATTTGCTGGCATGTTAGTTTAGTGTATTTTTGTTTTCACCTTATATCGTGGTGTTGTGACTTCTTAATGTTGTCATTATGCCGAGTGTGCGGTGCTCGAAACTGTAGCACTGTGGTATTTTTTTATGTGTACTCAAACGTACCGAGTGTGCGGTGCTCGGATCTGTGGTGCAGTAGTAATGCCTTGTGGTACGTGTGTGCTACAGTGAACTAGCAGATATCGAGTTCCCTCAAGTTCTTTGGACGAAAGAACTTTCTTAAGTAGGGGGTGATTGTGAAGAAGTGCGCACAAACTACCGAGCGCGAGAGCAGACGACATTGCGGCCGTCCTCAACAAGAGGAAAAGAAAGACGAGAGAGGCTCGTGCAGCGCGCGAAAAGGGTCTCGCGCAACGGAGCTGGTTGGAACGCCGGCGCGACTAGGGCCACCGGGCCTTCTGAACCCACATCTCCTGGTGAGGTTCACCTGACCGAGCTTCCGTCTTCGGGACAGCGAACGCCTCGGGTCGTTGCACAGCACGAGACCCCGGAACGGCCTGCTGCGGCCTCGAACCCGCATCTAAGCGCGAGGTTCGGGAGAGCGAGCGTCCGTCGTCGAGACGCGGAGCGCCTCGGGTCGTTGCCTTGCACGAGGCCTCAGGTCAGCCTGCCGGCATCTTGGAACCCGCTTCTATGCGCGAGGTTCGGGTGACCGGGCGACCGAGTGGCCTGTGCTCGTCTACGGAGCTGTGGGCCGTCCACCTGTTCCTGCCCCGTGCTGCTGCGTCTGCTATTCCACGCCGGTCATCACTCGACGAATAAGCGGTCCACGTCAAGGACTCTACGTGTCACCTCACTCCGGACTTAACCGCAACCTCGTGAGACTATATTGTTTTCTACTTACGAACAACCTTGTATGTGTGGGTCTAGGCTAAGATATTTTTTCGTGTTTACGTGCCGTCTAATATAATTGTCGTGTGTTTGCTGATCATGCACCGTCTCCTCCATCTTCCTCGCGTCACACGCTTTGCAACGTGGCGGTCCTAACAACATCACAATAGTCAAGAGACGACGGCGGGTAAGTGGGGAGGGGGGAGAAGGAGAGGCGACCGACAAGACCCGGATAGTCGCGCCGCGGCGGATCTGAAAAGACTGCAGCTTCGAGGGAAATATCAAAAATGAGACGGGATAGTTGGGAGCGTTAATATCACACCGTCGGTAACCTCACGCTGGCGGTCTCGACCGTAATTTCGTCAATTCACGAATTCGAAAACAACGAGGCCAACCTAAGTCTTAGGGTAGCCTAACTAGAGCAGTCACCACCGCAGGGGCCCCACAACTCGGGTCGCATCTAATCAATTCCACAACGCCGCTACAAACACCGTAGCAGTATCTGGCGTCGTTGACACTGCCACCCCACGACAAGACCAAAATAGGAAAACACAGTAAAAGAGGCGCGCTGACGATATGGCAGTGAAATCGCAAGAGTTACGCCGCAATAAAAGCGGTCCTGCAACAACACCTCAAAAGCAAATCGAAACTTCACGTAATAATTTTACAAAAGTCACACGAACTAGCAAAACTAACCAGTTACCAAGCCATCGGTCACCCATCCGTGGAGAACTGCGCGGTAACCAGTTTGGCCAGGAAAGGCTTAGTGATCAGTCTCACAACATTAGGGTAGCACAGATCGAACTATTAGTAGAAATCATATTCAAAAACGCCAGCCAATCGAGCACGCTTATCCTCAATCAATACAGCAACCCCACGCACATACGACAGTGCTTCCTAACACATTTTAGGAGGGCCACCGACATTGCGGGCTCCCACCCTCTACTAATCGGGGAAGATTTTAACGCACCGCAGCGAGCGTGGGGCTGCGCCTACACGACAGCCAATGGCAGGGCATTATGGCTGGACATACAGGTGACAAGCCCAACACTCATCACCTGCCCCAGCTCCATCACCAGAATGGCCACCGGACTGACAAGAGACAACATGTCCGACCTAGCTTTAGTCAAGAGCACGAGAGGAGCCAGTTGAAAACACACGTTCGCAGACTTTGCTAGTGACCACAGAATTCTCGAAGTGAAATTGTCGGAGAAGTTAAAGATCTAGCCAGACAAAACGTTCAAATGCACATCTGGAACCACTTCCGTAAGAATCAAGCCGGAATGCCGCACGCGACCATTGCGCCCGCGCACATTCAACAATCGGCCGAAAAAGTAATGGCTGACGTCAGTGAAGTAACAACGACCGTGACACCAGAACTCCTTGTCGAGAAGATCGACAGCCACCTGGTGCACATGTGGAAGGCCAAAGAATCGCTACAGGCCAGGTGGTAGAAACAAACACACAATAGGAAGTTGAGGAAACGCATTGCGTTACTCAACAAACTATTAGAAGAATATTGCAGAACTATTATTACCAGCAATGGGATGAGATCTATAACGCGATGGGCGGACGTATCGACACCGGTCAAACGTGGTGCCTGCTCCGACACATGCTAGACCCAAGCAAGACCAAGGCAATCAATAGGGAAACCATGCTAAACATAATACAAACACGCGAAGGACGAGGAATAAAGCCGTTCTAACACTGCGACAGATACGCTGCACAAGACCCGGCTATTCCACAGGGAGAATACACCGGAAAACCAAACTTCTCTCTGGACCGAGACTTTGACGAGGCCGAAGTCTGGGCAAGTCTGCGAAATCTCAACAGTAACTAATAAGACCCTTTGTAACTTGGACAACGAGACCATTCCCGAACTTACCAAGTACAATAACGACTGCTGGACCCGATGATCAATCCCAGTGGAAAAGAAGAAAAGCGGTGCTCATCCCCAAGCCAGGAAAACTAACACGTCTCGCCAACCATCGACCAATATCTCTTACGTCGTGCATCGGCAAGTGATGGAGCACGCCTTACTCAGCCGGGTTAACGTACGTTTGGATGACGTCGAAGCCTATCCGGACAACATGCATGGGACTCGAGCACATCTCTCCATGCAGAATGCAATGTTGCAAATGAAACACCAGATACTCGACAACAAGGCGAGATGCACCAAGGCCATTGTAGGATTAAACCTCAAGAAAGCCTTAGACAACGCAGCTCATGCAACCAAACTACGCAAGAGTGCCGCACTCAATCTAGGAAATCGAGCGTAGAGCTACGTTGAGGATTTTCTCACAAACAGGAAAGTCTCCTTAACGCTGGGCAAACTCGCACCCGAAGACAGGCATATGGGCAGCGTCGGCACTCGACAAGGCTCCGTCATCTCACCGATGTTCTTTATTCTCATAAAGAGGAGCCTCCCCGAGCGCCTCAACGCCTTCGAGGGAGTGTATCACACCATATACGCGGACGACATTGGCATTTAGATGCGCGAGCGAAGTGACGGAGTAGCGGCTTCAGACCGCGGTCGAGGTGGTGGAAGAGCACCTCGTCGGAACCGGTCTCGTCTGCTCGCAAGAAAAATGCCAACTTCTCCTCTACCACTCGACGCTTAGGGAAAGACCCCCCCCCCCAATTATTACATTCAGCATGCTGCGCACGAAGACATTTGCGTACGCACGAAAGATGGACAAGAAATACTTAGGATCAAGCGGATTAAGGTGCTCCAACTCATCATAGAATCCGACGACACCAACGGAGAAGATCACGAATACGATGAGGCACATCACACGAATCACCAACAAGCATCAGGGTACGAGGGAAAAAAAATTATGGGGTTTTTACGTGCCAAAACCACTTTCTGATTATGAGCCACACCGTAGTGGAGGACTCCGGAAATTTCGACCACCTGGAGTTCTTTAACGTGCACCTAAATCTAAGTACATGGGTGTTTTCGCATTTCGCCTCCATCGAAACGCGGCCGCCGTGGCTGGGCGGGTACGAGGGAGGTCAGCGTCGTCAGACTCATACACTCCTTCGTCATTAGTCACACCGCCTACGTGGCCACCTACCACAAAGTGGTACACGGCCGAAAAGGTCAAATGGAATACCCTCATAAGTGAACACACACGATGGCACTGTGCCTTTGAAATACCACTACCACAAAACTTCTGCGACTGCTGGGCGTCCACAATACGCTCGAAGAGTTAATAAAGGGACAGCAAATCTCGCAACTCGAGAGACTAATGAGGACACCAACGGGCACGAATATCCTGGGCAAACTCGGGATAGCCTATCACAAGCAGCACGGACGGCGACAAGACATCCCTCCAAAGAGCGATCAGGGAAAAGCTCCAGGTCTCTAATCTACCCAAGAACATAAACCCCGAACTCAATCAGGGTGGAAGAGAGAGTAGAGCCAAGGCTTTACTAGAAGCCTTCGGTAGGGACAAGGAAGCGCTGTTTTTGGGCGCGGCAGAATACAAGGATCGACGTGCCTTCGCAGTGGCAGTCCTCAATACCGACACACAATTGGTCAGTTCGTGTAGTACACGCGGCCCAAACCCAGGGTTGCCAGATAGGACTATTATTAGCCAAATTGGACTACTTTTTGTCCTAGTTGGCGTCAGAATTTTCCTTCTGGCTATGTGGCTATTTTTGGGCTACATCTTTTTCCTGTGTAAAAAAAATGTAAAAATAGTTAAGCATAAATGAAAAGCACGCTGGAATCAAAATGCAGACAGCAGGTTAAAGAAACTGAGCGCGTCTGCCACAAAATCAAAATTTGCAAGTTCTATGTGAGAGAACACACATGCATGACAAAAGGTCAAGGATCGCGGCCTTTTGATAACTTTCATTGAGAAAGCTGGCCTCAGGAAACACGTCTCCATCCACGAACTAACGCTACCCACGCGCGCGCCAGCGAACATAGACTTTTGCTGTCTGCACATGTGAGCTTTTGGCATCCTACGTTTTAGGCATGCGATGTTTGTAGCTCCCGTTGACGGTGTGCCGCGGGTGATCTCGGCGCTACAGCGGAGGATGAACACCGAGCTGAACCTAACCGAAATTTGCCGAATTTTCTGCCTGCCGCACAGCGCCTGCGTGGCAATTCGGTCGGACCCTTCTTGCCCAAATCGTTCCTGCTCCAACGCCAACGTAGAACATATTGGCACGTCTGCTTGTTTATAATTATCGGGTGACCACGTTTCACCACGGGCGACCACGTTTCAGGAGGACATATCCAGACATCTATTCGGCCAATAGCTGCAAAATATGCGGCAGTGCTCACGCATCTCTTGGACACATACTCTGGGAATCTGAGGTTACAGGCAAAGAAAATGCAGTGTCCCCAGATGAAGCTGCGGTGCTGTAGACGGCTCCGCTGCGTAGCTCAATCTTCCAACATCAACTGTGGGCCATCCAGCAAGCCCGTGAGGCGGTGAGCAGACGACATCTCCAGACCTCTTCGGGGGCGGCCTGGGCCAAGGCCACGAATTTGCCGTATTTTCAATAGAGTTGTTACCACCACCTGAGAAATTATGGCATCTAGTACTGGAGACAGACTGGCAATAAAGGCTGGATGGTAGCCGTTATCTCTTGTGTAAACACTGCTGTAACGGTTATCAAAGCGCATACAGGCAGCATTGTCACTCACTAATTTTACATCTAAAATAAATACCTCGGTGGAGCACGTTCGTGGACTGACCTGCCTCTCAGAGTTGTTTGGGCATGTTTAAATGAATACATCTGAAGCAATGAAGTCGATGAAACAATAAATGCAATGGAGTCGTCTGGTCATACTGATTTGTTTTTGTGTTGGGAATTTAACAATAAATTAAAAGTGCCTTCCTGATAAATGATGGGACCTGGTACCGGACGTAGACCTACATTAAAGGACGGATGGTAGCCGTTGTCTCGTGTGTAAACACTGCTGAAATGGTCATTGAAGGCCGGAAAGGCAGCATTGCCATTCACTAATTGGAGATTTAAAATAAATTCGTCGGTGGAGCCTTTCGTGGACTGACCTCCCTCATACACTTGCATGGGCACGTTTGAATAAATGCATCTGAAGTGGATGAAGCAATGCACGGAATGGCGTCATGTGATCATAAAGATTTTTTTTTGTATCAGGATTTAACAATAAATCATTCCCGAGGAATGATGGGACCTGGTACTGGAGGTAGACTTGTACTAAAGGACGGAATGGTAGCCATTGTATCATGCGTAAGCGCATTGGTCTGCCCCGTCATGGCTTTTGACCTGAATCAAAGGTTGCGGAGGCCCGCACGTCTATTGGACGTAGTGCTGTATGCTATCCACCTATCGCTGGTCGGTTGCTTAGTATGTCGACAAGCTTCTGCAGTGTGTTGCTGAACGGTTATTAGGTCGTAGTGTCGTCATTCGTTACTTCTGTAGTTTTCCAGCGTTCTTTTGCGACGACCTCATAACCACAATAAACGTGACACAGCGGCTGATTGGTTTGCTACCACATGCATTTCTCCTGTCGCTCATTTCATGTCTTCCCTGACTTGCTCACTGAGAAGCGTAGGTGCTGATGATGGGTGCGCAATTGTCATGAATACTCGATACTTGGCCCAATCTGCAACATTAACACGTCACTTATGTATTCTACTACAGGCTTTGAAGTCTAAGGACAACCGAATGGTGTAGTAATCGCTTCCTCATGTGTTTAAATAGCATCGTCAGTCCTGTGCGGGGTCTTCTGCGCACCATGAAAGAGCAGGCATAATGTTTCATTGGCCTGCATGGAGCACATGTCGCGTGGGATAGTCAAGGTAGTTGGCCAGGAACAGATGAGCCTGTCCTGTCATTTAGGCCAACTGTTGTGGCGAACGGGTCACATGCAACGAAGTAGGGCGCCTTGCATTGAAATTCCGACACACCAGTATCTTGTCTGCCTATTTCTGACACAGCTCCACGGGCCATGTGAATGAGCCCCGAGTGGTTTTTTCCAACTTCGAATGTATAGTATACTGAAACCACTAAGGTATAGTAGGCTCTGCTGTCCTTGCTGCTGTGGTGATGGTTAGCTTCCGGTTAGCATCGCATGCTGATCCCCTTTTGACCCTCCGTACAGTGGCTTTGTTTGTCAACGTAGCTGCGAGGCACGTCACTACTAATAAGCATGCAGTTTCCCCCTTGTGCATTAGGAAGCGGCGTTACGGTTGAATGGAGCCGTGGTCGTTCTTTGGCTTTGTGTGCAATCGAAGGTTCGAAGTAGCCGGCGTAGCCTCGTATACTAAGGTAGAGTAGGCTCTGCTGTGCTTGCTGCTGTGGTGATGGTTAGCTTCCGGTTAGCATCGCATGGTGATCCCCTTTTGACCCTCCGTACAGTGGCTTTGTTTGTCAACGTAGCTGTGAGGCACGTCACCACTAATAAGCATGCAGTTTCCCCCTTGTGCATTAGGAAGCGGCGTTACGGTTGAATGGAGCCGTGGTCGTCCTTTGGCTTTGTGTGCAATCGAAGGTTCGAAGTAGCCGGCGTAGCCTCGTATACTAAGGTATAGTAGGCTCTGCTGTCCTTGCTGCTGTGGTGATGGTTAGCTTCCGGTTAGCATCGCATGGTGATCCCCTTTTGACCCTCCGTACAGTGGCTTTGTTTGTCAACGTAGCTGTGAGGCACGTCACCACTAATAAGCATGCAGTTTCCCCCTTGTGCATTAGGAAGCGGCGTTACGGTTGAATGGAGCCGTGGTCGTCCTTTGGCTTTGTGTGCAATCGAAGGTTCGAAGTAGCCGGCGTAGCCTCGTATACTAAGGTATAGTAGGCTCTGCTGTCCTTGCTGCTGTGGTGATGGTTAGCTTCCGGTTAGCATCGCATGGTGATCCCCTTTTGACCCTCCGTACAGTGGCTTTGTTTGTCAACGTAGCTGCGAGGCACGTCACCACTAATAAGCATGCAGTTTCCCCCTTGTGCATTAGGAAGCGGCGTTACGGTTGAATGGAGCCGTGGTCGTCCTTTGGCTTTGTGTGCAATCGAAGGTTCGAAGTAGCCGGCGTAGCCTCGTATACTAAGGTATAGTAGGCTCTGCTGTCCTTGCTGCTGTGGTGATGGTTAGCTTCCGGTTAGCATCGCATGGTGATCCCCTTTTGACCTTCCGTACAGTGGCTTTGTTTGTCAACGTAGCTGCGAGGCACGTCACCACTAATAAGCATGCAGTTTCCCCCTTGTGCATTAGGAAGCGGCGTTACGGTTGAATGGAGCCGTGGTCGTCCTTTGGCTTTGTGTGCAATCGAAGGTTCGAAGTAGCCGGCGTAGCCTCGTATACTAAGGTATAGTAGGCTCTGCTGTCCTTGCTGCTGTGGTGATGGTTAGCTTCCGGTTAGCATCGCATGGTGATCCCCTTTTGACCCTCCGTACAGTGGCTTTGTTTGTCAACGTAGCTGCGAGGCACGTCACCACTAATAAGCATGCAGTTTCCCCCTTGTGCATTAGGAAGCGGCGTTACGGTTGAATGGAGCCGTGGTCGTCCTTTGGCTTTGTGTGCAATCGAAGGTTCGAAGTAGCCGGCGTAGCCTCGTATACTAAGGTATAGTAGGCTCTGCTGTCCTTGCTGCTGTGGTGATGGTTAGCTTCCGGTTAGCATCGCATGGTGATCCCCTTTTGACCTTCCGTACAGTGGCTTTGTTTGTCAACGTAGCTGCGAGGCACGTCACCACTAATAAGCATGCAGTTTCCCCCTTGTGCATTAGGAAGCGGCGTTACGGTTGAATGGAGCCGTGGTCGTCCTTTGACTTTGTGTGTAATCGAAGGTTCGAAGTAGCCGGCGTAGCCTCGTGGGATATGACCAGTCACGCAGGGACTACTGAACGGGGTGGGGTGGAACCCCCCCCCCCCACAACCCTGAGTCTTCTTTTAGGGAATTCAGCCCTCCAAGCTACCACTTTTTTGTTCCTCACTTGCCCTTGCCTGTTTTGGCTCCATCTATTGCTTGTTACAGGTATGGCAAATAAACTAAAAGTTCTTCATCAATTCATCCCTCCCCGGGTCTCTCGTGCTATCTGCCTCTTCAGTCTGATGATGGCGGTGGGTCAAATGGGCAAAATAAGGTGTTTGATCCACCCTCAGAGATGGCGAGAACAAAATTTTGCAAAGGCTCCAAACGCGGAGCTAGAAACTTGAAGTCCAAGTTTTCAGTGAGCAGCGCCTAACGGTTGCTCAAGCTTTTCTTCGAACACCTTTCTTTCTCGCTGCGTGTGGGCTGTCGAGAACACGTTCGACATGGTTTCATGAGCAGCGCTAAACTGACACGCAAACATGTAACGGGCCGAGTATTCTGAAACCGCCAAACCGCACCCAGCTCCACAAAATTCATTTGAGTATAATACTGCCATGCAAAGTGTTTTAAGGCCCGCAACTGGCATGTACCGCCAACAAAGTGTGCAAATAACTAGAGGAGACGTGCTGAATGAAAGTATGCGTTCGTGTGGCGCAGTATGTAACACCAGAGTACGCTGTCGATACGACCCTGCACCTGATCAAATCTCCCCTGGAACGAGCTACCCCGATTACTGTAAAAAAAAATCGCCCCGAAGCACTCCGTACAGTTGGTTAACCAGCAAAGCTGAAAGCGCGGCCCCGGTGTTTATCACAGGGTTAATCCCGATGTTTCATTAATGGCTTTCTCAAACATTACTCACATCTTTGGGTTTCTTGGTGAGGTTACACACACGTTCGGCTGCGACGGAGAGAACGACGTCAGTGACGGTATGCCCGCAGTTCGCCGTTGTCGCCTGTGTTCAATGCACTGTGTTTGCTCGGCGGCGTGGTTAGCTGTATCCGCCCGCCATTGAAGCTCGTGATTCTTAAAAATTAAATTGGTTCAAAATCAAATCTGTCCGTCACGTAAGGCAATGAATGGCTCATACCCTCTTAAGCAATGATTCATACCCCTGTAAACGCGGCTTCCCCATTACAACGACCAAAGTGAAATTCTACGTTCGAATGGTGAGCTGCAACGGAGCCAGCTCTGAAGACGGCGAACGCGGGAGCACGAGCGCCTTCGCGAGGTTGCCCGTGGCAACGAGCGAGCTGTGGAAGACGACGCCGACGCTCGAGTCATTGCTGATGATGATAGCTTTATGTACCCAGGCGCGGACAGAGGGATTTTTTTCTGCTAGCCATATAAAGCATGAGGAAGAAGAAGATGACGCCGAGTAGGTCGGACGCGCTCCGATCGGCTCCTGCTTTTTCTCGATCTCTTCGAGGTTTATGAAGTGGTGGCCCGTAAACTTTGCATGAATTTTTTCAGTGAAGTTCTACCGAACACGTGGATAGCAGTTTTTTGGAGGTGGGTGGAGTTTCTGAACATTTATCGCCGATCTTGTGCCGACCACGCCGGACTGAGTGCTAGCCCTAACGCTAAACGCAACGGCGCCGGTCTCGACGAGACGCTGGGCTGCTGCCACTGGCCTGCGTTAGCCTGTAGGCGCTAGTTCACCGCTTTTTGTGCGATGGAGAGTGAAGACGACGGGGACGATTTAGCCTCCGAAGGTTTTGGGAAAGATTCTGGCTGGATAACGGTCGCCAAACGGCGCGTTTGCAAGAACGCTTCCGGGCGTCTTGGCGCAAACTCGTCCGCGGCCCACCCTGACGGCCAAGATACGCTGCCGGACCGAAATAGATATAGAGAAGCTAAACGCAAGATTATCCGGGGCAGCAAGATGCCACCACTACCAAAGGACGAAATGAAGATTGTGGCCAGACCCAGAGGCGGACTGAGTATTACCAAGGCAGGCCCAACAGTGGTCGCAGAAGCCATATGGGCTGCAACGGGTATCAGTACGACGGAAAGAGAGTGGGACACTATGTGCCCCAATCCGATGCAAAATGTGATGGTGATCAGCACATCTAGTCACGAACACGCGGTTCGTTACGCCGCTGTGGAGAACATTACAGTCGACGGGAAGCAGCATGAGGTGAGCGCGTATGTTGCTTCGCCGCACGCCACTTGCAAAGGGGTAATTCGGCGCATCGCAATCGAGGACGGACCTGAGGTCATTGACAGGAAGATCGTCAACCGGAGAAATCCACTCGCGCTCGGTGCCAAAAGAATCAAGAATACTGGAACTGTGGTGGTGTTATTCGAGGGATATAAGGTCCCAAATTACGTTGCGTATGGGGGCACTCTGATCAGGTGCACGCTTTTCCACAAACAGATGGATGTTTGTTACACCTGCGGACGCCTTGGATACCGCTCCGATGTCTGCCCGTCACCAGAGGAAGTGGTATGCAGGGCTTCTGGAGCAACCAATCCCGATGAACAACGCAGCTGCGATCCAAAATGCAAGTTATGCGGTGAGGCCCACCTGACCGCAGCTAAGGAATGCAAGAAACGCTTCCAGACCCCGTACGTAGTTCGACGCAGAAGAGGAGAACGCGCTCGCAACGCTGAGCGGGAGGAAAGAAGCAAGCCATTACCACCCTTCAAGGATGAGCAACACTTTCCAGCTATCTCTGGTGAAAGGCACCCACGCTCTCAAGAATCGGACTCATCGGCCCCATCCGGCACCCGAGGCCGTTCCCAATCCAGAGGGTGATCCAGATCCCGGGGGCGCTCCAGATCCAGAGGACGGACAGCGTCTAGAGGGATGAGAATACGCATCAATTCCGGAAGCCGCATTAGGCCCGACAGCCGCACCAGGTCCAGTTCCAGACCAAGAGGGCACCAGACAGGACCGGTTCCTGGATCGTCGAGACCAGAAACCGGTCCAGGACCAGGACCAGGATTTGTATTCACCAGGTGTGCCAACAGCGCAACGCTGGTCATTTTCGGCAGCTGAATCCGCAGCGCCACCATGCGCATGAGCCGCAGCGGGGGTGAGAAGTTGGGTTTTCACATGTTGCTGCGACTATGGCATCGTGGTCAGATGACGCTACATTTTACTTTTTGGCCTTAATGCAATAATTCCCTACTTCGTGGGACAGCCGCCGGGATGACTTCTTGAGGTGCCCGAAAAAAATACCTATGGATGAATATTTGCAAGGAGATGTCATCACAGCGTCCGTCACGTCAGGCACGTACCCAGGATTTTTTTGGGGGGGAGGCGAGGGCTGCCCAACCTAAGGTAACTTTCCTATGGAAATTGGGGGGGGGGGGTACCTTTACTAATACAAATGTCCCGCCATTCGCCATAAAGACGTATAAACCCGCAAAAGAGAGATGAAATAATGTGTATGTCCCAGGTATGCCTGTGAGATACACCTCTCCTTTACTACGCAAACAAGGAACCACAGCAAATGGACTCGCGCAGGCAGGGAGCGCAGGAAGAACGCTGCCGAGAACCTTTAAAAAAGCGAAAGTGTAAAATAAAGATTTCTATGGTAGCATACAGCTTAAAAAGAACAGCAGTTGACAACCAAGGCACACGGCCCACGTGGTCTTGTGTTACTCCGCCAGTAAATCACAGAAGCAAACAAAATCGTCGTCATGCGGTTTTTTCCAAAATGGCGTCGTACTTGATACCTCCGGAGCGTGTGCTGTTCTTGAAGAGTCTTTTCATCGACGGAAAGAATGAGGTGTGCAACAGACATGGACAAAGTGTATGGAGTCTGAGCATTACACTCTACAAAAGTCTACCTGCCATGGTTGATTAGTGGCCATGATGTTGGGCTGCCACGCACGAGGTCGGGAGATTGAATCCCGATCCCGGCCACGGCGGCCGCATTTTCGATTGGGGCGAAATGCGAAAACACCCATGTACTTAGATTCATGTTCACGTTAAAGAACCCCAGGTGGTCCGAATTTCCGCAGTCTCACTAAGGCATGCCTCATGGTTTCGGCACGTAAAACGCCATAATTAATTAATGAAATCTTCAAAAGTCTGCGGTTCATTTCACTGCTGGGCCCGTTTTCCCCATGAAACTTCGCTGCCAACTGAAGTGCAACTTGACAATATACTGCATAGTTGCAGCGAACCAAGCATTTTATTTTAGTTCAATAAAGAATTGGGCATTCGTCATTCCGCATAATAGGCGAGAGAAAACGTATAAATTTACGCGCTAATAATTTTATATTTGTGGTTACCACCTGAATTAGGTACCAGGAGAAGTTGTGAAGTACGAATTATTTGCAGCCTCGCGGAGGAACAGTGGCTGGCGGTTATGAGGGCGTGTGCGGGGCTTCACTGTAGACTTGAGTTGTATCCAATTATAACAGCACTTTTTTAATTAGCTCTGGAAGAATCATAGAGGAATATACATTTGCGGAACAATCACAGTTCTTTTGAATCCCTCGTTTACTGCTCTACCAAGTGCCACAATCGGCTCGTATTGTTACTCGGGAAGTTGCAACGATGCGGTGGCCGCCAGTCCGTTATAACCATGTAGAGCGCAGGACGCTGCGGTTCAAGACGTAGTGAGCCCACCGCGGAAGGTTAGAAAAACATCTATACATAAGCACAGCAGAGAAGTGGCTACGTCAGGCGGATCAACAGGTAACTGTAGAAGCGTCATTAAACACACGGAATTGTTATCCATTTCCGGCGGTGTTTTCGCTGCTTCTTTTTTAAATAAAAAGATGTTGATGCATAAAGATTTTCATAAACAACGGTTAAATTTGTTAATATTAGCTTTTTCTTCCTGTTTGGCTGTTGCCTTGGCTCTCTCCCTTAGTAGATCGCTTAATTTCTCAACTCCTTGCGACTCTCGCTTCCAGTTGCCAATTTTGCACGAAAAGAGCTGTACAGTTAACGAAAAACCAGACAAGGTAACGGGTCACAGTCATATTGCTTATGCTTCTATCTAAACACATGCAGAAGGAGAATTCATTTTTCTCGGCAACCATGGCCCGAAATTTGACCAGGTTTGTTACACTGAAAAGAGAAACGTAAAGTATAGTGATTGTTGGTTACTAACTTTGATTTAGATCGTCAATTTTTTATTAAAAAATTGGCAAAAAATCTAAAATTTCAGAAAACGGAACTATCAAGCTTACAACTCTCCAACTCAGCAAGGAAAATTAATATCACAATTCTGGGAATTGCATCTGATGTTACATCTAAAGGGGACAACATTTCTATGTTACACATGAATCTAAAGAAAGATCAATAATATGGGAATAGAGCTTTTGCTGAACCCTTGTTCACAACGCAACAAATTACCGTAAGATATACATTGACGTATCGAATTTGTCTTCTATGAATGATCTAATGGATGCCGTTTACGGAACTGAGGTATCCGTTTTTCATGCAGAACTATTCATTTATAATCTTCGTGCGTCTTTTTTTTTCGAACTGTCGAATTTTTGAAAGTCATCTTCATGAAATTCAGGCCAGAAATCGTTATTCCGCTTCCAACAGTCAATACAATTAAACTTTCTCTCTCAAACGCAACAAATTTCGTTGAATTCAGTCCAGGGGTTATCACAAAAAAGCGTTTTTGTGTTTTACATATATTTGAAAAGGCCGCGTCGGTGTTGGGCCCGAGCTAAAGCTTCCTCTTAATGGTTATTGCAGGGTTCGATGATGTACACTGTTTCGCATTATTTTATTTTGCACCTTATCTAACTCATATCGCCGGTATATGGTTCCGAGGATCTGCCACCGTCGCGGCGAGCCGTCGCTCGAGGAAATAATGAAGCAAAATGACTAGTTAAACGCAATTGGCATTCTGTGCGGTTGCAACTCGTTTCTCGTGCATGCACACTAGCTGACTACGAACCGAATCCCTTTCGTGGTCCCTGGATCAGTCTAAACAAAGAAGGTTGAACTAACGAAGCAACAGCAATGCGAGTGACCGTTGAATAGGTGGTGACAACGGAACGTATCTCGGGTTAATCGCGCGGGCACCGAATCTATGAGAAAATTTGCCTTCACACCCAAGGAGATGCCGATAACTGCCGCCAACTGAAAGAATTGAAAAAGGCAGCAAAACGTTGACCGCCAAGTAGCTGTGAAGTCCCAACATTGGTTTGGCGGCTGCCTAGCAATGTGTGTGAGGAGTGGTGGCGTGGGCGGGGAAGGGGGGGGGGTATGCCACTTAATTTTGCGAAGGGCCCGGATACCACCCCCCCCCCCCCCCCTGGGTACGTGCCTGCGTCACGTTAATCTCGGAAGCGGTGCGCTGCAACGAGTTTGCAGAGCTGCGGGGTCGAGGGTGACCCTCCCGGGCCCAGCTGTCGTCTGCTCCTCGGGCCCGCAGTGTGGATGCTGTAACGGGCAGGGCAAAGCGTGGTCGACGCCACGTGACCGGCCCGCGGCCCGGTCCGTGGTGGTCCGTGGTCCGTTTTCCGGATACACCTTTAACCGTTACGAAAGCCAAGTACACGCAGGACAAGCTTCGTTTTTGCCCATTTTCCGGTAGCGGAAGGATTAGTCACTTTTTTTTCAATGCCAGCCAGATGCAGCTGCTCGAACCTTTCACCACCCTCTCCTATCGTCCTTTGCTACTCTCCCCCGTCACCTAGCGTGAGCGCCTGTTTTACGGTCGTGCGGGAGAGTACCATCTGGGTGACTTCCTCCGACTTACGCCTCACGTTGCAAGTCAGAGGAAGACTGACAGGCACGTGATAACCTGACAGACGCTGGGATAGAGCATCTACCGTTTCTCCAGCTCAATTCCAGTGCTATTGCTCGCATCCCAATGGGAGCCGTTGGTGTGCCTTAGTTCAGGGAGTTACCGCGATGCGATACTACCCAGATGTACGACTGCTTGCGTCACGACTGCATCTGAGCTCACGCTTCTACCGTTCCGCTGGAGAAGCAATAGACGCTATGTCCCTGCGTCTTTCAAGTTATCACACGTCTGTCAGTCTTCCTCCGACTTCTGTCGTTACGCGCCACTCAGATGGTACTCTCCTCCAAGATCGTAAAGCAGGCGCAAACACTAGCTGACGGGGGAGAGTAGGAAAGGGGGTTGGGAGACAGTGGTAAACGGTCGAATTGGTCGCATCTGGCTGGCAGTGAAAAAGCAAAAGAGGCGCTCTTCTCCAGCGGGACGGCAGCGGCGCGAGCTCAGACTCAAGCAAGACGTAAGCAGTCGTACCATCGCACCGATGGCTCCCATTGGGGAGCGGGCGATTGCACTGGCACTGAAAAAAAGGAGGAGGCGATGGTTAGACGGTATGCGGGACACTGAAGATGCGGGCAGTATTTGTGTCGACTACGATGTCTTCCCGAAAGGAGCGCCAGGTATCTCTGCCGAGTTACTTCAGTTGAACAGGTCGGACCGTCGGAAGACGGCTTGTACTCGTAACACGAAAGCAGGCTTGCAAGAACTCACAATTTTGGTACACTGATGTTCTTGATCACTAACAAAGCATGTTCCTCAGTTGCTTGGAATGAAACAATCGCTATAACACTTGCGAGCGTCTAAGAGCGCGGAACGGCGTGAGACACGCCTCTTATCTGGAGCGCCCGCCGATTTCATGTAAAATATGCAACTGTCCGTGTGAAGCTCAGATATACCGAAGCATATGAGAGATATTGGGTGTAGTGAAGGAATTGTGCCATATATTGTGAAGGCGTTTGCAAAGTCTTGGGTAGATTCCGAAGAGTTGCAAAACCGATCCCTAGGACTTCGTAAGGACGTGTTTACTCCATTCTGCACTTTCACTCTTTTTGATGTATGTGTGGCTCGGGTGGACATACATCTGAGATGGATTTTTGATGAATTTAAAGAAAAAATGCAGGTCTCTGAAGAAAGCTCGCATGTGGCGAAGCAAATGAGAAGGCTCGGGTATAGAAAAGAAATTGCGCTAGATATGGCAAAGCGTCTTTAAAGTTTCCTGTAGATCTTGAGCAGCGGAAGGCAACAGACCGCTAGGACTTCCAGAAGGCGTTAGAAATTCACTATGCAGATTCACTATCTTTGATGCATCAATAGCTCGGATGAGCATACATCTGCGAAGCCCGTCCAGCCTCCTCCTCCTCCTAATGGTGAAGATACCGAAAGCATTCTCATTACAGACAAAGTTGTCGCTGTGAACAAAAAAAAAAGAAAAATGACTCGCCATTGCACAATACATCCCGGCCTGCAACTTTTCTGCGGGAAACATCATGCTCTGGTAGTTATCCTGCAACAAGAACAAGAATTTTCGCGTAAGATAGAGACGATACCTTCTGCATAGATCAGTCTCTGCCACCTCATTCATAGCACAGATTTTCCATAGTAACCCCGATATGAGCGACACCTTACTCAAGCTTAATACATACCTAAAACCCTGAAATAAAAAGGAGCGCTCATGACAATGGCTCCTTGGTGTGTGAGTTTTAAGAGGTGGCACAGGCATAACTGGAAGAAGGAAGAACAGTTCGCACAGCTCTACAGAGTTCTCTGTCGAATATTCTTCTTTCCCGCATGCTTGCGCTACAGTACACCACTTAGAAACACCAGTTAGCGAAGTTTTTTTTCCACTTTCTAGAAGAACTGAGGGTAGCAAGAGAAGACCAGTGTCACAGCCTTGCTTATCAAGCCTTGCCAATCCTTAGGTCAGTAACGTACAAAAATAATTTAAACCAGTGCATTTTTCAGCATATCCAGGCAGTTATTAGTTACCCTAGAGAACATGTTTTGCAGAATATATTGCTACGTGGAGTAACGTACCCAAAACCTCCGCCAAAGTGCTACGCGGAAAAAAAACTAGGCAGAAACTTTTTACACGGTATATACACAAGCGTCAAAAACACTGAGCAAAATGGAAGCCAGTTCACGTAAACACAAGGCAAGTCGTCCTGTCCATCCAGTGGCCGCTCCCTTCGAGTGCCACGTAGCAATATATACCTACAGATTTTCAACAACTCTTATGATTGTACATCACTCACATAGAATTACACGTTTCATGACAAAATAAAATTCACCGACGATTACGATACTCCATAATTAATGTGAAATTTGAGTGCGGCTCTATGCGTGTTTACGTTCCGCGACATATTGACTGGCGCTGACAATGTGTCTCGTGAGGCACGTCGCAAACGGAGCGAAGTACGGCGCTACTGCATCGCTATTCGGGAGACCGCGGGAGGCAGCGCGTGAGCACGATACACAACAGCCGCCGCTGACGCATCCCCGCGCATGCAGTGCTCTGTTTCCATATATGGTATTGGTGGCGTCATCGTTGAACAGACGACGCGCACTACCCTGGCACTATCTTTTTTTTAAAAAAAAAATTACCGACGATTACGTTACTTCCTAATGCGAAATTTGAGCGCAGCAAATAAGCTGTTTCACCTTTTCGATAGATTGAGGCAAAGAAATCGAGCAACACATGTATGCGCTATCACAGAATTTTTTTTTATTTTTCACACGTATTCCTTTAACAAAGACTCCACTAACAGTTCTTGACAGTCATGAAGGAAGCTTTGTGGTCGGAGAAATAGACTGATATATGTTCGACTTGGTACACCAATGCTTGATTCTCAAAGACGAGATCTATACAAGTGCCTCGCGAGGTTGTCACAGCCGTGGGACGCGTTACGAGCGAGAGGAACGGGATGTTCTCCCGCATAAGTGTTAGGAAATTGCTGTTTGTCTTTATGTCAACATTAAAGTCCCCCACTACTAACATCGGTGTGGATCGATGGACGGTTAATGCGAGTTGCAGGAAGTGCACGACGTCTTTCGTGAGTGCGGTAGCGGACTCACGAAAGCGGTATCAGTCGGTCGCTGCTAGCGCTGGGGGGATGAAAGGGGGGCGGAGCTGGTTACGAGGCCGACGATAACGCCGACGACGACGCGAAACCCAGGAACGGACGCCAAAGAGCCATTTGTGTAGCCAGCCCTCCTCCACAGTCTCTCCTCCTCCCTTCCATCATCCTCCCTCGCCCGTAGAGCCGACAGCGCGCATGCGCGGCGGCGGAGCAGATTCGTCGGCGAGCTGGTTACGACGCCGACGACGACGCGAAACCCAGGAACGGACGCCAAAGAGCCATTTGTGTAGCCAGCCCTCCTCCACAGTCTCTCCTCCTCCCTTCCATCATCCTCCCTCGCCCGGAGAGCCGACAGCGCGCATGCGCGGCGGCGGAGCAGCAGATTCGTCGGCGAGCTGGTTACGAGGCCAACGCCGACGACGACGACGACGCGAAACCCAGGAACGGACGCCAAAGAGCTGCGCTCTAAAAAACGTTTTGTGCGCAAACAAACAGGGACAAAGAAGAGGAGCGCTATCTTGTAGCCACCGCTGTCGAAGAGCCCATCTTGCGCGGCCATACGCTTTTCTTCTGACGCTTTCGCCATTCACTCCTCCTCCGCTTTATGGTTCCGCTGTGCCCTCCTGCTGCACTTTCATCCTAACGCTTTCTGCGTTCTTCATCGCCCGCCCGTGCGCTGCGCGTTCGCTCCCTCTGCTGTGCTAGTTCGCTCGGTTACGAGGGACGGCGACTGCCTACGCTTGCCGCAGAGACGGGCGCCAAAATCACTGGCATGTGTCGGCACGTGTCGAAAGCGTCGGTGGCGAACAAGGTAACGCGTCCCGACGCGCGGAGACTTTGCCGACTACCGGTGCTAGAAGTGTCCGCCAACCAGAGTCTGCAATGCCGGCGTCCACCAATCAGAAGCCGCGACGCCTCTGGATGCTATGGCTATGATGGCTACCGACGCGAAGAAGTCGGCACCAGTGATCGTCCGAGTTCCTTGGACGCACGACGTGCGCGACAGTGTTCCTGAAAGACACTGTTGTGATAGTAAGCCGACAATGGCACGGCAGGCGACTGTGGACGGTGGCTGTGCGACGGGAATTCGTGCCGAGTTCGAACGACGCCCACAAATCCAATCCGCCAATGTCATTACGCCGGTCTCAACGCGCGATCGTCTGCTAAAACATCACACCGGTTCATGATTGCGGCAACGCCTGTCCATGTTGTATGCTTATTTTGTTGTGCTCGAAACGATTGGAAACATGCACTCCAAGTCCCAAGTCTGGATATACAGCACTCGGTTGCCGCCGATGTTGTTTACAATAGGCGTAGGCCTAGCGCGTCCATCAAGTCCGTATCTGCCGAGCGAACGAGCACAGCTGAGAAACTGTGTCGAGGAAAATTTATTTTCACTTCCGTTTCGCATTGGAGGGACTTGAAATATGGCACTCCTGACTTCGCGTGATGTATGATGTGGTGAACGAACCGTGCGGGAACTTCAGGTGGTGAACCACGGCGTGCTTCGTGGGTGAATTATGGTGATTCAAGTTCAACGGACGAGTTCTGCGCAGTTTCCAGCTGCAAACGTAACATTCGAAAGCGAAAGACACTAGTAGCCGAACAATTGGACGTAAATCTTCAGCCATGCGGCCCGTTTCAGATGGCAGTGCGCCATTCGATTCTGCATGTGAAATACAGTTCAGTACGAGTTCACAGTAATCTCCCACGCTCACTTACTTCATGTGCACGCAGCGTCTTTGGGCTAGTTGGGGATAAATATATCGTGAAGCACCCAAGAACGCTGAAGCACTGAAAGGAACATGACACAGTGCTTTCACATGAGTCTCTGTGTCCTTGTATTGAATGCTGTAAAAAAATATGCTCGCAATATGTGCAGCGTGCAGCAATGCATAGGAGGGCCTGCATCATACAAGACCTATACGTGCAGCCGCGAATACCAGGATTGCTTCGACACCTGCTTGAGAAGCAGAACATAATTAGTCGATGAAACTGTAATTTGCTTTTGACATCTTTATTTTTTCATGGAAAGATCTGCGTGTATTGCGGGGAAGAGTAAAAGGTGTCGCCAGAGCTTTGTGCAGTCGGTATGATGAAACGGCCAAATCTCTTCGGCTTCCATTAAAATGTTTCTCGCTGTGATACTACAAACAGTAGTCAGGAAAAAATATTAAATAAAACAGAAGTTCCTGATGCATATCCCAGGAATGTGTTTAATTAACAAGTTGGCACTTCCATTGCACAGTTTTGGTGATACGCAGCTTAAGCACTTGAAATAAATACGTTCCTCAAAGCTGAACGACTGGGCCCGCAATAACAAACATTGTGCTAGAACTGAAAAAATGTGCTGCCACGCGGATCGGCCACCACAACTACTGCTGTGCCCAACCTACTTCCCCTATGGACACCGTTCAGGCCATTCTGGTTGTAACATTCAGCCTTTCTCTCGACTTTTCCGTATATGTCAACGGCACTATATTTAAGGCTCATCTCATTCTGGGGTTTGTGTACCCTGTATCTCTTCCCTGTGGACCTGAGCTTTTCCAAGCACTCTAGACTTCTTTCATTTTGCCACGGCGTGAGTGCTCATCATCATCATCATCAGCCTAGTTACGCCCACTGCAGGGCAAAGGCCTCTCCCATACTTCTCCAACCCAGCTCATGTACTAATTGTGGCCATGTCGTCCCTGCAAACTTCTTACTCTCATCCGCCCACGGAAGTTTCTGCCGCCCCCTGCTACACTTCTTTTCCCTTGGAATCCAGTCCGTAACCCTTAATGACCATCGGTTATCTTCCCTCCTCATTACATGTCCTACGCATGCCCATTTCTTTTTCTTGATTTACACTAAGATGTCATTAACTCGCGTTTGTTCCTTCACCCAATCTGCTCTTTTCTTATCCCTTAACGTTACACCTAGTGGTTGCTCAGTGGCTATGGTGTTAGGCTGCTGAGAACGAGGTCGCGGGATCGAATCCCGGCAACGGCGGCAGCATTTCGATGGGGGCGAAATGCGAAAACACCCGTGTACTTAGATTTAGGTGCACGTTCAAGAACCCCAGGTGGTCGAAATTTCCGGAGCCCCCCACTACGCCGTGCCTCATAATCAGAAAGCCGTTTTGGCACGTAAAACCCCATATATTAAAAACGTTACACCTAACATTCCTCTTTCCATAGATCGTTGCGGCGTCCTCAATTTGAGTAGAACCGTTTTCGTAAGCCTCCAGGTTTCTGCCCCGTAGGTGAGTACTGGTAAGACACAGCTATTATACACTTTTCTCTTGAGGGATAATGGCAACCTGCTGTTCATGATCTGAGAAGGCCTGCCAAACGCACCCCAGCACATTCTTATTCTTCTGATTATTTCCGTCTCATGATCCGGATCCGCCGTCACTACCTGCCCTAAGTAGATCTGTATTCCCTTACCACTTCCAGTGGCTCGCTACCTATTGTAAATTGCTGTTCCCTTCCGAGACTGTAAAACATTACTTTAGTTTTCTGCAAATTAATTTTTAGACCCACTCTTCTGCTTTGCCTCTCCAGGTCAGCGAGCATGCATTGCAATTGGTCCCCGAGTTACTAAGCAGGGCAATATCATCAGCGAATCGCAAGTTACTAAGGTATTCTCCATTACCATTTATTCCCATTTCTTCCCAATCCAGGTCTCTGAATCGTCCTGTAAACACGCTGTGAATTGCATTGGGGAGATCGTATCTCCCTGCCTGACGCCTTTCTTTATCGGGATTTTGCTGCTTTCCTTATGGAGGACTACGGTGGCTGTGGAGCCACTATAGATATCTTTCAGTATTTTTACATACGCCTCGTCTACACCCTGGTGCCGTAATGCCTCCATGACTGCTGAGGTTTCGACAGAATCAAACGCTTTCTCGTAATGAATGAAAGCTATATATAAGGGTTGGTTATATTCCGCACATTTCTCTATCACCTGATTGATAGTGTGAATATGGTCTATTGTTGAGTAGCCTTTACGGAATCCTGCTTGGTCCTTTGCTTGACAGAAGTCTAAGGTGTTCCTGATTCTATTTGCGATTACTTTAGTAAATAGTTTGTAGGCAACTGACAGTAAGCTGATCGGTCTATAATTTTTCAAGTCCTTGGCGTCCCCTTTTTTAGGGAGTAGGATTATGTTAGCGTTCTTCCAAGATTCCGGTACGCTCGAGGTTATGAGGCATTGCGTATATAGGCTGGCCAGTTTCTCTAGAACAATCTGTCCACCATACTTTAACGAATCTGCTGATACCTGATCCTCCCCAGCTGCCTTCCCCCTTTGCATATCTCCCAAGGCTTTCTTTACTTCTTCCGGCGTTACCTGTGGGATTTCGAATTCCTCTAGACTATTTTCTCTTCCATTATCGTCGTGGGTGCCACTGGTACTGTATAAATCTCTATAGAACTCCTCAGCCACTTGAACTAACTCATCCATATTAGTAATGATATTGCCGGCTTTGTCTCTTAACGTATACATTTGATTCTTGCCAATTCCTAGTTTCTTCTTCACTGCTTTTAGGCTTCCTCCGTTCCTGCGAGCATGTTCAATTCTATCCATACTATACTTCCTTATGTCAGCTGTCTTACGCTTGTTGATTAACTTGGAAAGTTCTGCCAGTTCTATTCTAGCTCTAGGGGTAGAGGCTTTCATACATTGGCGTTTCTTGATGAGATCTTTCGTCTCCTGCAATAGTTTACTGGTATCCTGCCTAACGGAGTTACCACCGACTTCCATTGCACACTCCTTAATGATGTACACAAGATTGTCGTTCATTGCTTCAACACTATGGTCCTCTTCCTGAGTTAAAGCCAAATACCTGTTCTGTAGCTTGATCTGGAATTCCTCTATTTTCCCTCTTACCGCTAACTCATTGATCGGCTTCTTATGTACCAGTTTCTTCCGTTCCCTCCTCAGGTCTAGGCTAATTCGAGTTCTTATCATCCTGTGGTCACCGCAGCGCACCTTGCCGAGCACGTCCGCATCTTGTATGATGCCAGGGTTAGCGCAGAGTATGAAGTCTATCTCATTTCTAGTCTCGCCGTTCGGGATCCTCCACGTCTACTTTCGGCTATCCCGCTTGCGGATGAAGGTATTCATTATTCGCATATTATTCTGTTCCGCAAACTCCAATAACTCTCTCCTGCTATTCCTAGTGCCTATGCCATATTCCCCCACTGCCTTGCATCCAGCCTGCTTCTTGCCTACCTTGGCATTAAAGTCGCCGATTAGTATAGTGAAATTTGTTTTCACTCTACCCATCGCTGATTCTACGTCTTCATAGAAGCTTTCGACTTCCTGGTCATCATGACTGGATGTAGGGGCGCAGACCTGTATAACCTTCATTTTGTAGCTCTTATTAAGTTTCACAACAAGACCTGCCACCCTCTCGTTAATGCTATAGAATTCCTGTATGTTACCAGCTATATTCTTATTAATCAGGAATCCGACTCCTAGTTCTCGTTTCTCCGCTAAGCCCTGGTAGCACAGGACGCGCCCGCTTTTTAGCACTGTATATGCTTCTTTTGGCCTCCTAACTTCACTGAGCCCTATTATATCCTATTTGCTGCCCTCTAATTCCTCCATTAGCACTGCTAGACTCGCCTCACTAGATAACGTTCTAGCGTTAAACGTTGCCAGGTTCATATTCCAATGGCGGCCTGTCCGGAGCCAGGGATTCTTAGCACCCTCTGCTGCTGGAGACTGAGGGCCTGGGTTTGATTGGTGTGTTCATATAGGAGGTTGTGGCCAAGTACAGCACCAGGGTGGCCAATCCTGCTCTGGTGAGGGAGTGCGTTACCGGTTCTGGTCACCGGGATCAGGCCACACTGCAGGCCTTTTTATGCAATTTTATCAAGACGCGGGTTTTTTTTAATCCGGTGGAAAATTGCCGGCACCGGGATTCGAACCGCGGACCTCTTGCACGTGAGGCGGGTGTTCTTCCTCTACGCCACCGCTGCGCTCCAATCATGATGATGAGTACTGTTCATCAGTATAGTCCACGTCCCAAACTCACCTTGCTGACAAACTCGAGGTTGTTCAGCGCCGGGCAACAGGCACCCTCTACTCCCGTCCTTTCTGTTATCGCAAACTCGTGCCAGCCTATGAGGATTGCCTCAAAGCACTCAAGGGGCCCACCCTGCAATACGAGCGCAACATCGCACTAGTCCGTATATTCTGCAGAATGTTTGACGGCTCTCTGAGCAGCACTCATCTTTCTTCTTCAGTCCGTCTCACCAATACAGAAGTTTCTCTCCACTCTGACCGCCCTTCCTTGCGACCACACTGAATCGGCGCTCTTGTGCGTCGTGCACCCGTCGACTGCCCAGTTCTGGCCTACCAAGTGCGTATGGGACGTGCTCTGCGATTGAGCAAGTGTGCGTGCGTGTGTGCGTGTTTGTGTGTCTGTGCGTGTGTCTGAGCACGTGTCGACTGCACCATGCAAATGCCTGCTCTAAATGGCTCGTAATCCGACGCTCTAGCGTACGGGCCTCAGCCTTTTTACAGCATCACGAGCCGCCTAGAGTGCCATGTTACGGCTAAGATTATTATTATTATTATTATTATTATTATTATTATTATTATTATTATTATTATTATTATTATTATTATTATTATTATTATTATTATTATTATTATTATTATTATTAGAATGATCACTACGACCACACTCAACGTGTTGCAGGCAGCATGACGCGCAATTCAAAATATTTCTGGACCTTCGTGCGCTCTCACACTTCTAAAGAGAACGCAGATGTTTAGCTTCTGGATGAAAACGGTGTTGTCTCGAACGCTGCTGATCCTTTTGCACAACATTGTTGCTCTATATGTGGTGTGAAAGGTGATAAAAGTAACCTCCCTTTTTAGTCTGACACGGTGTGTACACTATCAGTTAATGGCGACCTTGTTTTGCAGTGTATGAAGCACTTCAATGTTTCCCTTTCTGGTGGTGCTGATGGTATTCCTCCCACGCTGGTTAAGAAGTATGGAAGCGTACTTGTTCCTCTTCTCACAAACATCCTTAAAGGAACATGGCAGTGAAGATTTGAATCTTGTTAGATCATATGGATTCCATAACGTCCCTAAATCACCAACACGTATAACTTCATTGATATCCACACTGATCGATCATATCTTGTGCGATTAGAACAACGATTCAAACTGGTGTATTGTTTATGATTCTGCCATGACGGATCATTCAACTACCACCATTTTTTTCCTTTGATCTAGTCATTGTCAGGGCAATTCTCATATTTCTCATCGAGTTAACTATCCAGTATTAGGTGAGTTCCTCTGTTCTTTAACTACATACCCGCAGCAAAATGTCAATAAATTTGGCTGTTTCAGCAAAGCGTTGTGTGCTGCATTAACGGAATCGTTAACTCTTTAGAAAAAAGATATTATAGCACTCCTATCTCCCCTTGGATGACAAAAGGACTGCTAAAATTAGTTAAAGATAAAGCCTTTTGGCACACTGAGGTAAAGTCATATAGGGGTAAGAAATGTCAACAAAAGCTTCGTACCGCTCAAAATATAGTAACTAGCGCTATACGCGTATTCGTAAAAACGAGTATTGCACAAATTTATTCGTTCCTTATTCTGGTGATTCAAAGGCTCCATGGCGTATTATCAACGCACTTGAGAAAACCAGCGAAAAAATTAAGACGCAAACGCGACAGAATGAAGAGACACCACAACCCTGAACTAGCAACTGGCATATATTTGAAAAAAAAAGGATCAGCCCTCGAACATCAAACTGCCGACGAATGCACAATGCTCTTAGCAAGGTACAATTTTTTTTAATTGATCAACGCACCATTTTCCTTAACTATTTCTACTTTCTACTTCCTCATCTTTAAATTCAGCATTTTATAAAGCTATCTCTATATCGCTCAGAGAGAGATAAGCAAAACTGATGCATTTTCTTTCCGCTTGAATGCTAATATAAAACGCCTCAAGAATTTCTCTTTCGCTTTTCGTCCGGCCCCTCCCAAGAATGGTCACATTTTATAAGAGTGGTGAACAGTCACGCTGACGACAGTGACGACAGTGAAAAGCCAGGTGACCAGCTCCTTGATAGTTGGTCAACGGGCAATGCTCGCGCATCCGGTCATTAACGCATCGCCCGTCTTGACCAATATAGACCTTACCCCATTTCAACGGTATTTTATAGGTAGCATGCGCCACGCACTTGACGTTTTTGTTCACCTGCTTGGTATTGCAGGCCTCTTTCTTTTTTCCAAGATCTTCAATGCGTGTGCGCAGTCCTGACAGCTTACACAGAGCGAAAAACACTTGTGCACCATGTCCCTAGCGACTTTCTTTATATTGTGCGACACATTATGAATATAAGGCATCTCATGAACTTCTCTTTTTCTTTGTTGCTGTCATATTTTTCGTTCCCGTTGTTTTGTCTGTTAAGCTTTACACGTAACCTCTCAGCTACCGCCTTAAATTCTTGTGCAGGAAAGCCCACCGCCATTAGCCTCTGAACTTGACAGTCAAGGCTTCCCTGGAAGACGTCACAATAGCTTTTCTGTAGCGCACACTGGAAACAAGAAGTGTATATGCTTCTTTTTACCAACTTAGAATGGCTTTATTTAAATGGAGGCAAATCATTCACAGTTCTAGGTGAGTAAATCGAGCACACGTGACTGTTATCTTGAAAAAAGTTAGTGTTATGTCTAAAACCTAATTCTTTTTTTCTTAAGAAGTTCAAAGATAAAATTCAACGTGTCAGAACACCCTGTGAAGTACGTTAAAATGTCATCCGCCACAGCTTTCAAACAGTCAGAGGGCATCAACCTTAAAATTATCAAAAAATTGTCTACGTATCGCAACGCGCGAAGCACTCTATCGTCGTCAGCTGCGACCTCCATTATTAGCCTTTTGTCAAACGTGGACACCAATATATCTTGCACAAAACAGGCGCCACAAAGGAACCTATACAGATGACTTGTTTCCGGATAAAGTGGCGATATCGAAATCAAACTACAGTCGACGACAAATAGTCGCAACGAAGGAAGCGGTTCATCGTTCACGCCACACTCTTTCTGAAATTGACCACAATTGTTTCATCAATCAATTCTCGCATGGCAATGAACAACTCTTGGTGGGGCACCGAATAGCATAGGTCTTCAATGTCACTCCACACAGCACTGGTTGCCCCCGGCAGTCCTTCTTGAAGAACCGCAACTAAGACCGTCGAGCTGCGAGTTTCGAACGGGTCATATGGGTCGAGGAAGTTGAGTTTGCTCTATAGGTATTGCCCGAGTACCTTTCATTGCCGCTATAGTGTCGTTAGTGCCATTTTTTTCTCTCTTCTCATAATATGATTAATAAAAATCGGGCCCTTTAGCTAAGCCCCTTTCTTCTCGTTCATTAGATAATGAGGGTCTCAAATCTAGCAACAGGTAGCACATGTGGGTTTGCTGAACAGTTGCATTCATCCAAATAGATCGCGTACTCGTGAGGCCTGAGGCAGAAAAGATGTGCCACAACTGCCGCCAAGGTTTGTGAGTGGTGGCGCAGGATAACACTCCCAGGCTTAGTTCTAGTAGTAGCACATAAATATCCCAGAAATGGAGTATTTACGCTCAACGGGTAGCTCAACTGGTAGAGCATCACATGCGTAATGCGAAAACGTGGGATCGCTCCCCACCTGCGGCAAGTTGTTTTTTTCATCCACTTTCATTTCCTATGATTTATCATTTCCTTAATTCAATTAGTAGGTACAAGTAATTTCCCCTGTGTTGTCCTTGGTGTCTTTGTTTGTTGGCTTCTGATGATATTGTTACGAATGATGTTTATTTACAGGGTGAAACGAGGTCCGAGATGGAAGCTACAGGCTAGGCCCAGCCGGCGCAGAGTACCCCGAGATCACGCACGCACACTCTACTTCTTTCTCTGCCTCAGTCGCGCAGTGCTGCGACATTTTCCCCGGGGGCAGACGAAGCTCGCTGAGCGAGTCAAAGGGACCTGCGATTGTACTGCTTGAGTCTGGCCACGTGAACAACTTGCATCGCACGTGAACGCCGATTACTTGCCGTCACTTTGGCGACGACATAGTTCACATCACTCAAGCGGCTGAGTATAACGAATTGTCCCGTGTAAGTGGCGAGAAACTTGCGGTACAATCCCTTTTTGCGAGCAGGTGTCCACAACCAAACATAATCACCGGGAGTAAAGCTGACGGGGATATGCGAATCATAGCGAATCTTGCTGTTGCCTTGTGACGACAACGTCCTAAGGTGTGCCAGTCGACGTGCTTCCTCAGCACAACACAGGGCGATGGAAGGATCTTCTTGGCACGATAAAGGTAGAATAGTGTCCAGAAAGCTCTGGGGAGCGCGTGCGTACAGCAAAAGGAACGGCGCATATCCAGTAACTTCGTGCTTGGCACTATTGTACGCGTACGTTACAAAAGGTAAGAAGGCGTCCCAATTCTTCTTGTCAGCAGTGACATACGGGTCACGCAGCCCAACCAGCCAACAGAGTGAATGATGGTCAGTCACTATCATGAATGCGCGGCCATGTAGATACGGACGGAACTTCTGAATGGCGAATACGACTGCTAGGCACTCGAGTTCAGTAACGATGTAGTTTGTCTCCGCTTTTGTAAGTGTCCGACTTGCGTAGGCAATTACATGGTCACGGCCATCGCAGAGTTGAACAAGCACAGCGCCAACACCCGCACAGCTGGCGTCAGTGTACAGCTCAGTTGACGCCTCCGGATCAAAATGCCGCAGTACCGGTCCAGAAGTCAACCAAAATTTCAGCTGTTGAAACGCCGACTCGCAGTCAGCAGTCCACAAGTATGGGCTGTCTTTGTGAAGGAGATACGTGAGGGGAGAGGCAAGCTGTGCGAAATTCTTGATAAAGCGCCGGAAATATGAGCAGAGGCCCAAAAAGCTTCGCAGATCTTTCACCGTTTGTGGCTGTTGGAAGTCGCGAACAGCTGCTATCTTTTCAGGGTCTGGTCGTATGCCGTCTTTGTCGACCAGAAAGCCTAGTACGAGGGCTTGACGCTCACCGAAATGACATTTCTTCGAGTTTAAAATAAAGCCAGCTTGCTGGATACAGTCAAGAACCATCGACAGGCGCTGATTGTGCTCGTGAAATGTCCGGCCGTAGATAATGACGTCGTCTAAATAGCACATGCAAATTTCCCATTTGAGTCCGCGGAGCACGGTATCCATAAATCGCTCGAATGCCGCTGGAGCGTTGCATAAGCCAAAGGGCATAACGTTGAACTCAAAGAGACCGCCAGGTGTCACGAAGGCAGTCTTCTCCTTGTCTGAGCGGTGCATGGGGATTTGCCAATATCCTGACCGTAAATCAACAGAAGAGAAATACGACGCGGAGTGGAAGCAGTCAATGGCGTCATCTATTCGTTGTAGGGGTACACGTCTTTCTTTGTGACGGTATTTAGGCAGCGATAGTCCACACAATCTCCATGAGTTGTCTTTTTTCACAGGAGCAGCCCAAGGGCTACATGATTGCTGGATCACTCCCTTCTGTAACATTTCTTCGACCTGCTCGGCGATGACTTTTCTTTCTGAAGGTGAAACGCGGTAGGGCTTCTGACGAATTGGCGTTGCTTGCCCTGTATGGATGCGGTGTTGCATACGAGACGCCGGTGGTGTCTGGGACGCTCGTTGGCCTTGAGCAAAATCAAACACTGTGGCGTAGCGAGCGAGCACAGCTTCCAGCAGACACTGCTCACTAGACGACAGCGACTTATTAATCATGCGCTTAAAGTCAGCAGAATTATCATGGTTGGAATTAGGGTCGAATTTCTTTTCGGCAGTTGACATTTCAACCGTTCCGACGCTGACAATGGCTTGCTCATCAAAACTTGCCAGTTTAAGTCCTAGCGGCAATGTTATGGATGGGGTTGAAACGTTCACTGTCCGCAAACGAGTACAGCCATCAGTGGTGACAACGAGGGAGCGAGGGACAATCGCATTTTTCTTGAATGCATTGTTATAGTCGGGCTCGGCTAAACCGCAACAAGAACCTGTACGAGGGCGGGAAGTATTCACAGGTACAAACATTGCAGTCTGAGGGGGCAAACACACATCTTGTGACACAGAGAGAACGTCGGCGGCATCACTGGTGCTATCTGTCATTGAAGTCCGTGCGTCGCGGCGAAGAGAACTCGCGTCACTTCCACAATCCAAAGTTGCCCCCCACTCACGCAAGAAATCAATTCCCAAAGTAATGTCACGCGTTTTACGTTCAAGCACAGTAAATTCACTTCGAAATGTCTGGTCCCCTATCGTAACTGAAACAGAACAGACCCCAAGTGGGCGTAACATTTCCGCGCCAACTCCACGAAAGGTAGCGCTCTGATCCCAAGAAAACGTAACTTTTTGTCCAAGACGATTTTTGAAGGACAGGCTCATAACAGAAACTGGCGCCCCGGTGTCAACTAAAGCAAAAGCACTCACATTGTCAACTAAAACGCACACTTTGTTTTTAAACAATGTTACACAAGGGGGTCTGGATGAAGATGAACATATTGCGGCCTCACCCCGTCGGTCGCACCAGCTAGTTTCCCAGCGGCGGCGGTGATAACGAGCGACGACGTGGTGATGGAGAGCGTCGTTGTCGTGTCGGTGGTGGTGTCAGGCTGCGATCGTAAACGGGGGAATCACTGTGATTCGCGCGTCCCTGCTGCAGCCGCTGGAAGGAACTTGGATACGGCCAGGGCTCGTCAGCGGGCACGCGGGGTGTGTAGGAATTAAACCGTGGAGCACGCTGCTGGCGGCGGTGGCAATACCTAGCAATGTGTCCAGGCACACCGCAGCTGTAGCAAATGCGGGAGTCGCGGCTTGTCGCGGGTGACACCGGTGACATGGGTGTTATGGGTGGAAACGTACTCTCAGGCTGGTTGTAGGAGGGAAGAGCCCGCGGAACAAATCGTTGTTGTGCATCTTCTCGGCGTCCCAGACTTGTCGGTTGCGGTGGCAAGTTCTCCGTACGATCAGCATAGGTCCTGCGAGGTTCTCGGTAACTCTGAGGTGCCCAGGTGGCCGGTGGCACACGAGAGCGATGATCAAATGCACACTGATGGCACACATGAGCGTCGTCAACAACTTTAAGGCGTTCAAGCTCTTCTTTAACCACTTGCCGAATGACCGAGGATATGTCATCGTGGGTTGGGACGGACACACTTGCAATAGTAGTAACGTTGTCCAAGCGTCCAAACTTTGGCCCAATCCTTCTCATTTTCAGCGCTTCAAACGCCAGGCAGTGTTTCCTCAGATCATACAGAGTACTAAGGTCTTCCTTCGTTATAAGAAAATTATAAACATCTTCAGCGATTCGTTTAAGCAGATGTCCTACTTTGGCTTCGTCTGTCAGGGTAGCGTTGACGATTCCGCATAATTTCAGAACAGCCTCTGTGTACGTTGTACACGTTTCGCCAGGTAATTGTGCTCGTTTGGAAAGCGTGTGCTCAGCCTTCTTTTTCTTAGAGATCGGGTCCCCAAAGCACTTGGTGAATTCTTCTACAAAATTGTCCCAGCTTGTCAGAACGCTCTCGTGGTTTTCAAACGAGAGGAGCGCGGTTCCGGCGAGAAAAAAAAACACGTTATCGAGCTGCTTCGTAGTGCTCCAGTGGTTGTGGCGACTCACTCTGTTGTAGTGTTTAAGCCAGTCGTCGGCGTCTTCGTTCGTCTTCCCCGAAAAGGTAAGTGGCTCTCGCAGGGGTGTCCAGTAGCCAGCCTGACCTGCGTGATTGCTGTCTGGTCCGCCACAGATGGGGTCGTCACTGCCTTCTCCAGAATCGACCATGTCCGCTGCTTGTGGTCGTAAACCGGCCAAGCGCTTACTCCGTCGGGCAGTTGGTAGAGCTGGGTCGTCCAGGATCATCCAAGATTTACCCCGCACCTCCACCAAAGATGTTACGAATGATGTTTATTTACAGGGTGAAACGAGGTCCGAGATGGAAGCTACAGGCTAAGCCCAGCCGGCGCAGGGTACCCCGAGATCAGGCGCGCACACCCTACTTCTTTCTCTGCCTCAGTCGCGCAGTGCTGCGACAATACGATTATTAAAAATCGGGCCCCTCGATTAGCTCTCTTTCTTCCCATTCGTGTATCTTCGGTAGTATCATAGATACTCTTTCGGTGTATTTATCTGTATCATGATACGGCTGCCCTGATATGTGTCAGTATCTGTATTTCCCATATATGAAACAATGCATCATTTTTCTTCAGATACAAGATATTGCTATAGCAACAACACCTTGGGAAAAAAAACGGTGGCTGAACTCCAATTCTCAAGCGGCTACTGCTGCCACTAATCCACCTGATTTAAACTAAAGACAACGACATTCTTGTATCTTTCCGCCTGAACCTTCCAGCGAGGGCACGCGATATATTGGTGGAGCAGAGTCACGTGGTGATGCTCGCACCATCTCGACAAAAGTGAGTCATTGAAGATATATTTATAGATCCAACATATATAATTCGCGCCGCGTATACGTGCAATCAAATTACACAAGCTTCGGCGACAACACAAAGCGAATAGAATCATCGATAACATTCGAGAAACTTCCGATACATGCAGGCGCGTCCTGCGTTGAGCGATAAACTATGTTAGATGGTGAAAAGCGGTCGCCCGATAAGGATAAACAAGTGCACGTGCCAATATTCCCCTCCTAATAAGCATCGTCGCGACGCTACAAACACAAAAGCGAACACTAAAACCACATATAATAAAAAAGCAACAACAGCAAAATAACAAAATCATAGTCCCTAAGTTCGTCAGCAAAAGCAAAAGGGCTTAACACGTAACACGTGAACCACTTCAGGTCGTGCGCGGCGCCGCTGTGATTGCGAAACTTCGTCCCACAGTACAGTGCGCCAAGGCCTCCGATGATCTTGTACGGTGCAAAACAGCGGAGCAAAAGTTTTTCGCTAAGTCCTCGTTGGCGTATCAGAGTCCAAACCCAAACACGACGTAGCCGTCCAAGATTGTAGTTCCGGCTGCCGGTCCTGTGCTGGTTCTTGATCCGCCAGCGGGCAAGCTGTTGGGCTTTTCGGCGCGCTGGAGATAGGCGGCGACGTCGACATTTTCTTCGTCAGTGACGTGCAGCAGCATGGCGTCGAGAGTTGTCGTAGGGTTCTTGCCGCAAACCAGCTTGAACGGCGTGAGCTGCGTTGTTGCTTGGACCGCCATGTTGTGAGCGAAGTTTACGTATGGCACATCAGCACACGTACTTTCCAAGCATGTCGGCGAGGGTCGTGGAGTGACGAGGTTCCGCCGCTCCATAAGACCATTCGTCTGCGAGTGGTAGGCAGTTGTCCTCCTCTGGCTTGTCTGGCGTTGTTGCAAAACGGTTTGGGTGAGCTCTGCAGTGAAGGCCGTTCTTCTGTCTGTGATGAGGCCATCTGACGCACCGTTTCGCAGGAGGGTGTTCTCGACGAAGAATTTAGCGACTTAAGCAGCACTACCTTTAGGCAAAGCTTCCGTTTTGGCGTAGCGGGTAAGGTAGTCGGTAGCCACGACGATCCACTTGTTTCCGGATGTTGACGTCGGAAAGATCCCCAACAAATTCATCCTGATCTGCTGAAACGGTTTGCAAGGAGGCTCGATCGGCTGTAGTAATCCCGCCGTCCTTGTAGGCGGTGTCTTGCGTCACTGGCAGCCTCGACATATCGTGAACAAACGGGCGACGTCGATGTTAAGCTGCGGCGACCACCCACGTCGTATGCTTACGAGCGTACGAGAAAAGCCGAGGAGCCTGGCTGTCTTATCATCGTGCAGGGCGTGCAGGGCTTCTTACCGGAGTCTGCCGGCACAACGAATAGGTTGTTTGCGTGGGTTGGCGAAAAGTTATTTTTGACCAGGATGTCATTTGGTACGAAAAACGAAGGCAATCCACACCTAAGTACACTGGGGACAAAGTCAGTCTGGCCTTGCAAGTACTCATCAAGGCTTCTGAGCTCCGCGCCCGCTAGTTGCTGCTCGGCAAAGCCGTCTGTACCCATCTTGGTCATCTTGGGGCGGCGGATCAACAGGAGCGCGAAACACGCAGTCGGCCTCACAGTGTTTTTGAACGGACTTGTATACTATCATGATGTCCCATTGTTGCACTCTGGGGACTCCACCCCGCCAGGCGTCCTGCAGGGTCCATTAATTTCGTTCGCCAACATGATGCGGGATGGTCGTGAACTACTTTGAACGCCCTGGCATGTAGGTAAGAGCGGAATTTTGCTGTAGCCCAAATGATGGCGAGGTATTCCTTTTCGATAGTAGAATAATTGCCTTCTGCTTTTGAAAGCGGCCGACTAGCTTACGCTAGCCGACTGCTGTCAAGTCTGTCTTTCCTCTGGACTAGGACGGCACCGAGGCCTAGGCTACTGCCGTCAGTGTGGATTTCGGTATCGGCGTCTGCATGCGTCATTTGAATTCTCGTTTGAAGTCAGCCTGCCGCGTTTATAACTTGAACTCGACATCCTATTTAGTTAGATGTGTCAGTTGCTCAGCGAAGCTTGAAATGTCCTTGACAAAGCATCTGTAGTAGGCACAGATGCCAAGGAATCTACGCACTGTCACTGCCTTCTTATCGATGGGATGCTGGAACTTTGCAAAGGCAGCTGTCTCCTTCGTGTCGGGGCGTAGTCTAGATTTGCTGATGACGTGACCCAGAAATAGAAGCCCAACTTAAATGAATCGGCACATCTCCGGCGTCAAAGTGAGCCCTGATGACTTGATGGCAAGCAAGCCGCCTAAGGTGTCGTCGAAGCTTCTGGCGAAGACGACAGTGTCGTCCAAGTAAAGAAGACAGATCTGCCACTTCAGACCTGCTAACATGGTGTCTATCACACGCTGGAACATTGTAGATGCCGAGCACAGTCCGTATGACATGACCTTGAGCACATAGAGGCTGTCTAGCGTGAAAAACGCGCCCTTTTCGCGATCCCTCTCGGCGAGCTCTATTCGCCAGTAGGCAGTCTTGAGATCCGTGGACGAAAAGTATTTAACTTGCACAGCCGATCCAGTGCGTTGTCTTTCCGGGAGAGGGTATACGTCCTTCGCTATCTTGTTGAGTAGACGATAATCGACGCAGTAATGTAGGGTTCAGTCCTTTTTCTGCACGGGTCTTCATGGTTTTTCTTGCGAAACGACGTCCTGGGGAAAAGATATTTTCACCAGCCCGCGAAAACTACCTTCTCGTTGTGCCCACAGCACTACAGGAGATGCCCATGAGCTTTTCGTTGGCTGAATGATGTCGTTGCGCTGCATTTCGTCGACTTGTTGCCTTATAGCTTAACGTTCCCACGCCGAAACTCCGCAAAGCCTTTGGCGCTGTGGTCGAGCGAACTCTTTGGTTATTATGTGATGCTTTGCAAATGTTGTTTATTGAATCTTTGATGACGTCGAAAAGCAATCTTTGTATCGTCGGAGAAGGATTCTGAGCTGTTGCTGCCTATTTATAGGGAGACCTAAATTCTTGAAGTCTGGTTCGGGAACTATGGTCTTTGGGTAGATGCCGCAGGATTTTAGAGGACAAACGTATAGCCGGTTTCCACAATTTCGTCGATGTATGCGATCGTTGGGCCGTTGTTGATGTGCTTGAACTCCGGGCTGAATTTTGTCAGCATCACTTTCGCTTTCGCTCCGTACAGTCGAGCGATCCCTCTTGTACAGAAATTTCCCGGTCGACCAGTAGACGTTGGTCGCCCTCGATGACGCCTTCTACGTCTGCAGGTTTTTTTCTGCTGACGGGAATGACAATGCTGTAGCAAGGTGGGATGCTGACTTGGCTCTCAAGTAGACTCAAGAAACGCTGACTGGAAGGCCTCTGTGTCAGTATCGCTTGGTCTGTGGATCGCGTTATTGACTTCGACCTCAGGTCAATCATTGCGCCATGTTTGTTCTCGAAGTCCATGCCGAGAATTACGGCTCACGAGCACTGTTGGAGGATAACGAAGATGGCAGTGTAGGCCTGATCATGAACGAAAGTTCTTCCCGTATAGATTCCAGTTAGCGTTATTGGGTGTCCTCCAGCGGTCTAGATTTCAGGGCCTTTCCATGCCGTCGTAACTTTTTTTCAACTGTGCGGCAAGGAGTTCACTCATCACGGAGTAGTTGGCTTCTGTGTCCACTAAGGCGGTGTCTGCGTGGCTGTCTAAAAGCACATCGAAGTTGGTCGTTCGTTGTCTAGCATTGCACTAATGTCTTGGCGTCCGATCACGGCTGCATCGTGCTGGCGTGTGGCTAGAAAGTTGCGTCGTCAGGCCTTTTCTCGGCGTATTCTTTGCTTTTAGGCATCGTCGGGATGGCGGTGTCTCGTTGATAGGCCATCCAGACAGTTTCTTTCGGTGTCTTCGTCGCCGGCAACGGACGAACACCAACCGCCCCTCCATCGGTTGTTGCGTTTAGTTTTCCGCATATGACCTGATGGACCTGCGCCGGGCTCGGCCATTGTATGGTCGGTGCTGCGACGACAAGTGGCGGCCTGGTGAGGGCTTCTCTGAGGGGTGGTGATGTAGTCAACGTTATCGCGAGGGCGTTCACCATGCTGCGGGCACGCAGCGTTGACGGCGAAACCTCGTAGTTCCTTTTCGCAGTATGCGCACCGGAAGCAGACGTAGCACGCTTTTCTGCGGTGACAACAGAGCGGTCGGTGGTCGCGTTTGCGCCAAATTTCTATCTTCCTTCGAACGCAGCGCTGGATGACGCTCGGGCATGCTGGACGCGGCGGCGGTGAACGACGAAATTGAGGCGCTGCAGGGCCCTGGCGCGGGCGCGGAGGGAGACCGTGGCGGCGGGTGACGGAGGCGTACGTCATCACTTCTGGCTTTGGTTGGGGCGATCTTGGCTACACCTGAGGAACTCGAAATGATGAGTGTAGTTCCTCCTTGACAATGTAAGGAACTGACGCCACCTGAGGTTGCGCACAATGGCCCTGACGGTCTCTTGAAGGTCATCGGAGTCTAGTGCTTGGATGGCGTGCTGCGGCGTGAGCACTTGGCGGTTACGTTCCTTAGTGCACAATGCTAACGTCTTCTCAGTCGCCCTTGCTCCTGACAGAAATTATGCTAGGGTCGTGAGCGGGTTGCGCATCAGTCCGGCGAAAAGTTCTTGTTTTACACCACGCATGAGGGGACGTACTTTCTCTTCAGAAATTTGCAGGCCAGCGTGACGCAAAGGACGAGTCATCTCTTCCGTGAACACCGCGACGTTCTCGTTAGGGACCTGCACTTGGGTTTGTAGTTGAAGCTCAGCCTTTTCCCTGCTGACGTGAAAGTCTTCAGGAACTCGCTGCAGAGCAGGTGCCATGCCATTATTGAGAACTCCCGATTTTCAGGCCAAGTCCTGGCGGAATCCAATTAGGAATAGACGTGACGTAACTTATCTTCAAGGTTCTACTTGTTGTAGCGAGACACCCTCTCGAATGTCTCGAGCCAGGTCTCCGGGTATTCCGATGAAGCTCCGCAGAAGGTAGGTGGCTCCTCTGGTTGTTGAAGCACTACTGTTGATGGCGACGCTGTTGTAATGGTTGTTACTGACTTCTTGTTCATCCTTTTGCTAGAACATCGTGCTCCCGGGGTATATTTTGTAGTTTGCCGCTTGCTCGATAGTCCATCATGCATAAATCGTCATCTGGGTGATGATGATTTATCGTGTGCTACGGCGAGTTTATAGGCCACGTTGGTGCGTTCTTCCGGGTTCGGGATTGGATCGCGGCTTTTCGAAGGCGTTTGGTGCGTCCTATGCTGAGCGATGACATAAAGACGGTAAAACGTAATGACCTGATAAACAAGTACGCGTGGCAGTACAGCTACACGGCGTGCGTCTCACACAGCAAGACGAGTGGCACGATACGATCGGAATAATGATTATGATGATTTGTTGGCATCCCTATTGAAATGCGACGGTGACATAGTCACCTATCGGGCTGATTTAATTAGGTACACAATATATATCTTTTCTAGAATTGTTGTACACATCTCCTTAAACTTCCTTTTATACTTCAAACCTTGTTTAACGACCTTGTACCGCTACCTGTTCATCTCTCACAGGGAGTTCTACCTGGTGTAATAATACAAAATGCAATGCAAAGTCTGCACATTTCGACGCTACGCAGCACGCATCCCACATCGCAAGACAAGTGGCATGATACGATGCTAAAGATGAGATTATGATGATTTATCGTGCGCTAAGACGAATTTATAGGCGACGTTGGTGCTGTCTTAAGGGTTCGGGATCGAATCGCGGCTTTTCGGAGAAGTTCGGTGCATGAACGTACCCAGCACCTTCACTATATCTTCGGGATCGAATCCCGGCCAGGGCGGCTGCATTTCAATGGGGGCGAAATGCGAAAACACCCGTGTACTTAGATTTAAGTACACGTTAAAGAACCCCAGGTGATCGAAATTTCCGGAGTCCTCCACTACGGCGTGCCTCATAATCAGAAAGTGGTTTTGGCACGTAAACCCCATAATTTTTTCACTATATCTTACGTAGTAGCGACGGTGAATAAGACAGCAAAACTATGAATGACAAAACTGGCGTTTTATTGGGCGAACCTGTGGCCTCAAAAACAGGCTGCACTGAAAAAACGACGATAGCGGCAAACACAGCCAGCCATCATCGGAAATCGCATCAGCCGATCAAGCGCGCTGGCTTTTAAACATGATTTATCGAAGGTTCCAGAGTAATCGCTAGTGCCCGCGTGTCTTCCAGAAATTACTACACAATTCGCTTCGCGAATGCGTGAAATCAGATAACACACCGTAGGGTGACAACAGACAGCGGACCGAACCATGAATAACACTCGAGAAAATCTGATACATGAATGTGCATCCAAGGCTGAGCGACAACAATTAGACGGTGAAACATCGTCACCAGCGAAACAAGTACGCTTGTCAATAAAGACGCTACGCGGCGTGCGTCTCGCACCACAAGAAGTGAGACGATACGATGGTAATAATGATTATGATGGTGTATTGGCATCCCCATTGAAACGCAGCCGTGACATAGCCCCCTATCCAGCTTGATTTAATTACGTAGAAAATATATATTTATTCTAGAGCTCTTGTATACATCTCTTTAGACTTCCTTTTAAACCTCAAATCTTGTTCAACAACCTTGTACCGCTACCTGTTCATCTCCAACATGGTGTTCTACCTGGTGTAATAGTATGCAAAATGCAATGCTAAGCTGCACGTATCGACGCTACGTGGCACTCATCTCAGATGGCAAGACAAGAGGCACGATACGATACTAATTATGGGATGATAAGGACTTATCGTGCGGTAGGACGAGTTTATAGGCCATTCTTCCGCTGCCTGATAGCAAGCGCTGGCGTGACTCAGCGCTAGAGTAACTGACACCCGCCACGCGGGCCCGGGCTCGACCCTGGATGGAAATGGGCCATTTTTTTTTCTATAATCACAGTGATATCTACCACGGAGACCGTACGCCGGCGACAATGGTGGCGGCAACGGCGGATACCATCGCCAACCGAAACGGCCATTGCAATGAGCCCATGATAGCTTACGCTGTGAAAAGTTGCTTAAGGGCATCATTGAACCATATATGAGCCCTTGGGCGTTGTGTGGTGCTTGTCAGAAAAAAAAAGCCGAAGACACCTAAGCATTTCTTAAGAGTTGTGAATGCGAAAACATTAATGTCGTCTTGAACACCACTGAGCGGTCTCTAGAGGTGCGAACTCCTCGTGGGCAAACAGGCCCTGGAGATGCTTGGGGCGTTTTGACTTGGCCGTTATAATGCCGGCGAGAGCTTGTGCCGTCAAGGAAGGCGCGGATAACACATGCTTCCGAGAGCAGGGGTGGCGTAGCGTCGCGGCGACGCTCGCTTCGCTCACGCAATACCACGGCAGCCCTTTCGCCCGATAGTGTCCGCCAAGGCCCGGGCCAGCAAGCGCGAGCATGCAAGGCGCGCGCGAGGCACGCTCGCGACGTGGCGTCGCAGCCAGTTTTGCTGCTGCTGAATCCGCCAGTTCGCTCAATGGACCATTTGACGCATTCCCGTCAAAACGAGAACGCCCGGTAGTTTTGTGTCGACTACTCGCATCGAAACGAGATTACTAAGAAGGACGTGTGCCCTTTGCCGCCTGTAGACGACACCCTCGGCTGTTTGCACGACGCGCAGTGCATTTCTTTATAGAGCTTTGGTCCGGCAAATCGCCTTTGACGAAAAAGAGAGGGAGCGCCTTTATAGCATCCGATGTGCTCTGCCAGTTCAACTTGTGCTGCAATGCACCAGCAACATTCGAACGAATCATCCACTGCCTTCCTCGAGGTTTCAGGTGGCCTACTTGTCTATGTTATGTCGACGACGTCGTCATTTTCTCGCCTACATTCTCAAGCCAGCGAAGGGCTCTCGGCTATTTTGCGCGTCCTGCGCGGCATGTGGCACTCAACTGCACCAAAATGCCGCTTCGGCCACCAAGAAATCAGTGTCTTTGGCCTTCTTGTCAGTGATTCACGTATACGGCCTGACGCTGCCAAAATTATCGCCGTTCCTTATACCTTGTTATAGCTCGGTTATAACGCGTTCTCCGCAGGACGTCCGTTCCCCTTTTTGGCTTCCTTCTTATTTTCAGCGGTTCGTGAAATATTTTGCAGAAATAGCACGGCCCCTAACCTGCCTTCTTAAGACGTGACTTTTTCCTTGGGTCCTGAACGAGCGTCAGCCTTCTCACAGTTGATTCGGCTACTGACATCACCACCTAGTGTTGGCTCACTTTGGCGAATCTGCTGCCAAAACAATCCGTACCGAGGCCAATGGCCACGGAACTGGCGCAATTCTAGCTCAAAGCTAGCTTGTTCGGTACTGCGCTATTCCTTGTCAGCTGCCTTCTTTTCTCTGCTAAGTGAACCTATTCGATCGCAGGAAAAAAGTGCCCTGCTCTTGTTTGGCCCATCGGCAAGTTTCGCCCTCATCTCTATGACCAACCCTTCACCGTCATTACTGACCACCAGCTTTCTGCTGGCTGTCATCTCTCAAAATGTGCACTCGTCGCCTTGGTCGTTGGGCACCGCGACTTCAAGTTATTTACCGTCATTCACAAGTCTGGCCGCTGGCCGCTTCCAATAGGACGCCGATTACATCTCCAGATAAACCGTACACTCACCGAACCCTGCCCAGCGCGACTCCAGCCCTTGTGTTCTATCCACCTCTAAACTGTTTAACATCGCTGCCGAACAATGCCTTGAGGCTTTTCCGCATAAAATCATCGAAAATTTGTTTTCCCACGCTCCTGATCTTTCCCTCCGCCTTTTCATACTCGTCATATCGTCGCAGCTTACTCCCTGACGTTCCTGATATTGCTGCTTCCCGGCTAATCTCCGTTGCCCTGTGCTAGCGCAGTTTCACAACGCATGAATGGCGGGGCATCTCGGCATGTAACCCATACTTCCGCGCACACTGCCGTTTCTGTTGCCCTGGCATAACCCGCCGAGTACGTTACTTGGGCTCCTGCGACCGTTGCCAGAGCCGGAAAAAGTCGACACGGCCGCCTGCAGGCCCGCTTCAGCCTCTGGACATTCCGTACAAGCCATTTCACCGCGTCGGCCTTGATTTCTTAGCTCGGTTCCCCTGTCCGCCTGTGGAAACAGGTAAGTCGCCGTTACCACAAATCATGCGACGCAGTTTGCATTACGCATGCACTTCCCACTAGCTGTGCCATCAGCGTTGCAGACTTCTTGCTGCATAGCGTCATACTAAAGCACAGGGCACCTCGGCAACTGCTAACTGGCCGGGTCGGACAGCTCCTGTCGAGTGTGATCGATGATATTCTAAAATCCTGCGCGACACAACATAAATTGACTATGGCCGACCATCCACAGAAGAATAGCTTGACGGAATGCCTCAACCGAACATTTACCGACATGTTAGCATGTATGTGTCTGACGAGCGCCAGGTTTGGGAGGCTGCTTTGCCCTTGGTGACATTGGCGAACAACAATTCCAGGCATCATACCACTGATTATTCGCCGTTTTTATCCCATACATTCGCAATGCTACATTATCCACAACACAAAGGCGGCCCTTTCGCCCGCTTATGTCCGTCAAGGCCCTAGCGAGCAAGCGTGACCAACGTGTGGGTGCCCACCCGCTAAATATGCTCGACAGACTATGCCACTCATGAACGTCAAGCGGCTCGCACTCGATTTTCTAAGTCCCCGATAACCAACAGACTCGCCACCACAGGAGCATCCACTTTGTCCCTTGATCACTCGTCCTCTGTGGTCCCCAGCGCGACGTGTCGGACTCTCCGAAGAAGTGTTCTTCCATTCAATGGTCCATACCGTGTATGTCGCCAGGTTACTCATGTCTCGTATTAAACCGCTGAGAACGACAGAAAGCTGAGCTAATTGGTAAGGATTCATAATACGTCAGTTTGTGTCCTTAATGCGTTAGTTAATGCGTTAGTTATTGCATAAGTTTTGTGTCTTCTTTCTTCTTTCGCCTCAGTGCTTCCTTCAGTTGATAGTCGGCGTTCGTGTTGTCCACTTCTCTTGTGTCCGTGTCTGCACGCCCCTACCCCATCTTTCCATTGTTCAACCACTCCGCTGCTGCCTTCGCCACCATCTGCTCATGCCCGCATGCACACTGTACACGTTGTCCGCCTCAACCAATATCGTATACCGCATGCCACTTAATACCATGTGTGCTAGTTTTTTTATGTAGCCTTTGTTCACGCTTTGTTCACATGCCTCAAAGAGAGAATTGATTCGGGCCGGTCGAGTCTTTGTTCACTTTCTTTTTATTCCTGAAACCTTCTCTATCTACCTCGTACGGCAACCTATGCAACTGCTACATGGCGTACCACCTGGTGTAATAATATGCAACTACAATGCAAAACGCGCTTGCTAGGCGCGCTACGCTGCGCGCAACTCACACCGCGTGTCTCCTCGCGAGCTAGGACGCGTCTCTAGGGCATGTTTCCGCTGTAAGCCGGCACACTCTGCCGTGGCTCAATGGTGGAGTAACTGACACCTGCGCAGCGGGCCCGGGTTCGATCCCGACGTGATTTGGGTATTTTTCATTCCTGGCGATAGCTGTGACGGACACCGGCGGCGGAGAACATCCGCAACCGGAACGGCTATTGCAGTAGGTCCATAACAGCTCACACTGTGAAACTCTATAAAGTCAAAAAAGCTATAATAATAGCAAGATCACCTTGCAAGTCGTGAGCGAATTAGACCTTGAAACCTAACTAAGTGAACCTCTGCGGCAATGTCTGAAGGTAAGACATTCCATTCAGCGTGAGGCAAGAACGAATATGCATAATGCGATGACCGGCAGATAATGTATTTGATTTTATACAGATGGTCAGGACGTGAAAAGGTAAATCCTCGTGACTTTTATCGTCTATCTCTGATGTCTGTCGTCGGCCATCTTTGCTGTACCTGCCTCACTTTCAGCTTCCTTGTACAAAGTGTAAATAAACCCCCTAACAATAAACAATATGTAATGGAAGGAGAAATTAGCGTCTTCAATGGCGCCGCGGCTACTTCTCTTTGCAGGGGCAATAAAAACTAAACGATGACTCAATGTTTTCAAAGACTTATTGTTACCACCAGTTTTGCGCACGAGGTAGGGCCCTTTCCGTGCAAGGGAAAGGCATCCCCGATCGTGGGAACAAACTGATTTCTAATCGCTGGCCTTGTAGTCACTTCCATGGCCTTCCGCAACAGGGTGCCGCTCGACACTTCCCACCCGGTCACTGGGTGCTGGTGGTGGCGGCGGCTTCTTGTGATTCGCCTTTGTCGTCACATATTACCGCGGCGGCAGGCCTCCGCCTCCTGTTGTGCAGTAGTGCATCGCTTGCGCGCAACCATATAGAGGCACCGGGCGGAGAAGCATGGTGAAATGCGCGACTTTAACCCGTTCAGGTAGTTCTTTTACCTTGCATGCACGGAAGTATGTCACAGACATTAGAGGATAGAGGAAATGCTAGAGCACGCGTTGTGTGCTCAGCCTCGGACAAGCTTTCGAGCCTGTGCAGATCTATAAAGTTTCACAGCAATGGAAAAGGCTGCAAAATAGACTACAAGAAGACGGTTGCACCCTGTATCAAAAGCGTAGTATACGCAATCTCGTTGGCCTGTGGCAGGAGGTACGCGGGCCATACGGCCAGGCAACTGTGTCCGGCCATCTTGGCAATAATGTGCGGGATCCCTTTTGTAGGCCTACTTTTGAAAATAGCATGGTCCTTGTACGAAGCGCGGATCAGAGAAACGTATTACAGCCGCAGGAGATTGTGTGGTCGGGTCACACATGCGTGAGCATGCTTTTTTTTGCACCTTTTCTGTAAGGAACTGTCATATCTGGTGTGGTCGAGAGACGGGAGTGTTCACGGTGACTCTGGGTGACATGACCTTTCTGGGTTGCTTCCCACACGTGTTTCTTACAGTGCATGTGTCATGGTTTATATGCTGTGTTGGTTTTCTGCTGGTTTTTTTAGTGCGATTAGAATTCATTGCCTGCTTCAGATGTTTTGAGCCAGTCAGTCAATCTATTTATCTATATATTTATTTAGCAAGCTAGCTGCCTGGCCCCTGACGCCAACCCAGTGGCTCAAGTTTTTTAACTTGGGCCTCTGTCCTGAACTAGGCAGTACCAAGCTTGGTCATCTGCTTCGCAAAGCACGTTTACGATATGGACTCGCCACTTTCGGTTGTGTTGTACGACGGCTTGCAGCGAATATCGGGCGCCGAAGATTTTTTCAGGGGTGGCATGCTGTCTAAGGCAAAAAATTATGCAACGCCGAATACGGGTACGTCATTCAAGAAATAAGCGGCGAAGTTTTAGCGCGGTGTCAATCGCAAATTAAGCGAGTCGCGTACGAAGTGTAACTTCAGGTAAGGTTTGCACGCTGCTAGATTCAGGCGCACAAACGCGAGGAAACACTTGCTATAAATTAATTCATAGCAGCGATCAGCAGACACCATGTGTGCGGAACTGCTCGAGCGTACGACGGTACGCGCCGCGACGGCAGCCGTCTATCAGTGTGCCGCGAAACGGCGGGCCTCCTGCGGTCTTTGTTGACTGCAAATGAAGCTATTAAATAAAATTATGGGGCTTTACGTGCCAAAACCACTTTCTGATTTTGAGGTACGCCGTAATGGAGGGCTCCGGAAATTTCGACCACCTGGGGTTCTTTAACGTGTCCCTAAATCTAAGTATACGAATTTCGGGCCGCCGTGGCCGGGATTCAATCCCGCGACCTCGTGCGATGAAGCTATGCAGGCTAATATGGGCTGGCCTAGTTTTGAAGTGAGGGAAGCTCGCAGTAGAATCGAGTATGAAGGACGACAGAGGAATATGGAAGAAAGTAAATGGGCTGGGACAGTGTTGAGGTATCTGTACAGGAAAAACATTGATTCACAGTGGAGGAAAAGGGCTAGGAAGCTTACCAGTAAGTGTGCGGCCTGTAAGGTGGGTAGCACAGCAACAAAGAACGTCAAGCGGAAAGTCAAAGAGGCTGAAATAATCTCATGGGAGGCGGCAACGGAAAAGAACCTACCATGATTAACTACTTAAGATGAAAAAATGAAATCAGAAAAGAAACAATTTATGATAACTCAAAGGGAAGCTCATTAGTTTTCGAAGCCAGATCGGGACGCCTTAGAACACGCACCTATAAAGCGAGAAATAAGAAGGAAGAAGAAGCATGTGCTTGCTGCGGTAAAGCTAAGGAAACTATGGAGCATGTTTTATTAGAATGTGAAGACGTCTGCCCAGCGGTCGATATAGGCACTAATGGCATCCTTGAAGCACTTGGGTTCGCCGAGAGCAGTGGAAAGGTAAACATGTCGCTATAGGGATATGTAAGAGGCGATAGGAGGGTTGGTGGAAGAAAAGTAGGGAAACGACAAAAAACGGAGACGTACAAAAGCAAAGTTGGCAATCGGGGATGAGAAAATTTGGTTGTGGGAGTTCGTAGTGATTTTTTTTTCTTGTTTAACCTAGGTAGGACATTACGCAGTATAATAGCAAGAGGTTAGTGGCGCAACTTACCGCCCCGTTCCAAAGGATACTCTCATAACATCCATCCATCCATCCATCGCGGCCTACGCAAGACGCCGCGTTTCTACCAGAAAGCTCGCTTTCGTTGCATAGCGTTCGCCGCCAGAGTCTCTTGGTAAACATTAGGGTCCCATAAACTGCAGTTGCCGGGAAGCGTGAGATGCAGTCAGGAATCATTGAATGCTGCAGCGGAACTGATAGTTGGGCGAGTTGGTACGAATTCATAGCGAAATATTTAGCGCGCACAATCGACAAGGACACAGGACACAGGACACGCGCTCGTGTGTCCCCCTTCACTGTGTCCTTGTCGATTGTGCGCACTAAATATTTGACTATGAACTCTTTGAATGCTGTCGCGTCCCACTCTTAAAGGCGAAGTTTAAGCGTCCTCGAAATCTTTGTATAATATTGCACAAATTTTAATTGCACTGTTATGTTTCTTTTTATTACTAAGTATCTTGTAAACATAATTGTCGGGATATGATGTCGACTTTTCATTTGGTATTATCACCGATCAGTATATGTATAACGTTTTACTGTCACCCATACTCTAAAAAGTAAATACAAAACGTCATTTTGAGGTTTTACGTGCCAAAACCACGGTATGATTATGAGACGCCGTAGTCGGGTAGCTGCAGACTAGTTTTAGCCACCTGTATGGTATGGTATGGTATGAAGAACTTTATTTAGGTCCTGAGGTATCAGTCTGGGACTGATGCGGGGCACTCCCACGTCGGTACAGAGAGGCCGAGCCCCTCTGCCATCACACGGGCCCTCTGGACAGCCCTGAGTTGGTCCGCCAGCACTTCACTGTGCAGCATCCGCTGCCACCACTGTTCACCTCGAGAACCATCACCGGCCAACGCCAAGCAGCGCCACAACATGTGTTGTATATCGACGAAACCGCCACGCTTACTACATAGACTGAAACCCCGCAGTCCGGATTAATTTTATTCATGATGACCGGGTTAGGGTACGTTCGTGTCTGCAGAAGCCTTAATGTAACCGCCTGCGGCCTATTTAATTTAGAATGTGGCAGCGGGAATGCCCTGCGCCCTAAGTAATCGTGCTTGGTGATTTCGTTGTAGGTTAACAGTTGGTCGCTATACTCAGGAGCGGGAGATCCAGCCCCTTCAGGAAGTACACGGCACACTAATTCTCGTGCCTCCCTGTGCGCCACTTGTTGAGGTTACGCGGGGCTCCCTCCACTGTCCCCATGTGAGCCGGAAACCAAGTAACTGTATGCGAAGTGATATCCCTACCCTGTAGCAGTCTGTTAGCCGGTTTCGCAACAAGTCCTCTCGAGAAGGCTGTAATCGCAGATCGCGAGTCACTAAACACCAAAAGTCTTCTTGAATCAATTAGTGCTAGAGCAATAGCCACCTGTTCAGCAAGCCCCGGATCTTTGGTATAAATGGAAGCAGCATTTCTAACGCTCCCTTTGCCATCTACCACCACCATCGAATAAGCATTTTTACCATTTATCCATGCGGCGTCAACAAACGCAGACTGTCTCTCCTGATCCTTTGCCTCTCGCAACAAAGCCCTAGTTCTCGCGACCCGCCTCCCTACATTGTGCACGGGGTGCACATTCCGCGGAAACGGACGAACCATGATATTTGCCCTAAGGTTCACGTTCAACTCGTGTAGGGGCGCCCTATCGTGCGACACAGCCACCGATTCTTCAATTGACTCTAAAATATGCCTACCCGCTGGGGTACCTAGCAATTGCTCCCTCTGTGCGGTACGTTGAGCCTCAGCAATTTCATCTAAGGTATTAGGCAAACCCAGTCGTAATAACATATCGTTTGACGTAGTCATAGGCAGACCAAGCACAGCCTTGATGGCTTTTCTGATTAATGCTTCCAATTTATTTTTCTCCCCCCTATTCCAATTTAGCATAGCTGCCACATACAAGAAATGACACATAATGAATGTGTGAACTAAGCGCATCGCACCTTCTTCTCCTAAACCCCTATGCCTATTAGAGATCCTTCTTATAAGTCTTATGGCCTCCTCCGTTTTCTTGGTAATACGCTGAATGGTTCTAATGTTCGATCCGTTTGCTTCAAGTACAAAACCCAGGACCCTGATTGCTTCAACTTTGGGTATCACCGACCCTTCCCTAGTATGAATTCTAATGCAAGGCTCAACTACCGGTACCCAACCCCTCGGCCTACGACCTAGCTTCTTAGATTTGAAGATCAACAACTCCGACTTTTTAGTGGAGCACTTGAGCCCCATGAGACCCAGATACTCCTCCGTAAGCGTTACCACCTGCTGCAGCCTAGCCTCAAGCTTTCCATCACTACCACCGACACTCCATATAGTAATGTCATCCTCGTAGATAGAATAGCCAATATCCTGGACAGTGTCCAGTCTATTAGCCAACTTCGACATTGCCAGATTGAATAACATAGGCGAGAGTACGAACCCCTGCGGAGTACCACAGCAACCCAATTTAAAGACTTCCGACTTTATCTCCCCAAACCTGAGACATGTCCTTCTTTCCATAAGGAAAGCCTTGACAAAATGGAAAAGCCACTGCCCCATATTCAAGTCTAATAGCACCCGTAGTATGAAAGAATGTCGGATTTTATCGAAAGCTTTTTCCACGTCAAGTCCAATTAGTGCCTTAGTATCCCTTGTCCACCGGTCAAGGATCTGATGCTTAATGCTGATCATAGCATCCTGAGTCGAGAGGCCGGGCCGAAATCCTATCATCGAGTGCGTAAAGACCCCATTGCCCTCAACGTAACGCCTTAGCCTATTTAAGATGGCATGCTCAGCGACTTTCCCCAAACACGACATCAGGGAAATGGGTCTGAGATTTTCAAGCCCTATGGCCTTCCCCGATTTGAGTATCAGAACAGTAGTTGCAAGTTTCCACTCATCCGGGAAAGAGCCTTCCTTCCATAGGCAATTGATCTTCCGCGTAAGGAACTCAATTGACCCATCGTCTAAATTCCGTAGTATTTTATTCGTAATGCCATCCGGCCCTGATGCCGATCGACCATTAAGATTCTGCAGCGCCATTCTTATATCACTTTCAGTAAATTCCGCGTCCATAGCTGCATTTTCGTCTCCACTATGTTCCAAAACCACGTCAGGTGTATCGTGCCAGGTCTCCAATGGAAGGTATCTCTCAGCCAAATCCTTCAGCAACTCCTGCTCCATGGAGTCCCGACACGCCTGATGGACCAGCTTACCTATCACAGTCCTCTGATTAGACTTCGTGTTTGTCTCATCTAGTAAATGTCTGAGCAAACTCCAGGCGCCTCCCCTCTTAATGCGACCATCAATAGAATTGCACACTTCATCCCATTGCTGCTTGCACAATACCCGACAATGGTCTTCAATTTCCTGATTAACCACTGCTATACGCTTCCTAAGCCTTCTATTCAATCTTTGACCCTTCCATCTCGCTAACACCGACTGCTTTGCTTCCAACAAATGTGCCAGGCGACTATCCATGTGTTCCATGTCAATATCAGTCTGAACCTCTTTAGTGGACGCCTCAACGTCACTTTTAAGCTGACTAGTCCACTGTTCCAAGGTCAACTCATTTCCCTCATCTTCGATTCTCTGCGCTCTTCGTTTCCTAAATGCATCCCAGTCAACCATCCTGAATGTGCGCTCCTTTTTATTAGTCACTACCAAAGTAATCATAAGTATGTAATGATCGCTACCAAAATCTATATGTTCTCTTTTTTTACGTGCCCCCAATACACGGCTCACGGATGTTTTTCGTGTCGCGGCCGTCGCTGCGGCCACTGTGGTCGGCATTTCATCCCGTGCCTTCGGTATTAGCAGTCCCCATATTCTATTGTCCACCGTCGGGCGCTGTACTGTAAAGAAATAAGCGAATAAATAAATACATCCCAACTAATTTCAAGTACTACTGTTTTAATAAACGGATGCAAGTAGAAAAGCCATATTTAGGCAATAAAATCGGGCCCCTTGGTCAACCCCCTCTCCTCGTTTATTACATAACGAGGGTCTCGAATCCGGCAACATTGATGCCTTCAGGTAGCATGTGTGGGTTTATTGACCAGATGCCTTCAACCAAAAAGATCACATTCTCGTGACGCCTGTGGCAAAAAAGGACGTTCCACGTCCGCCGCCAAGGTCTATGTGTGGTAGCGCTGGCTAACACTCCCATGGTTCTCCTAGGACACATAAATATCCAAGAAAGTGGGCGGGGAAACAGCACCGTGGTAGCTCAATTGGTAGGGCCTCGCACGCGAAATGCGAAGGTTGTGGGTTCGGTTCCCACCTGCGGCAAGTTATTTTTGCATCCACTTTGATTTCCAAGAATTTATCCTTTCTTCATTTCATTTATTAAGCACAAATAATTTCCCCTATGTCGTCCTTGGTGTCAGTGATTGTTGGCTTCTTATGATATGACTAATAAAAGTCGGGCCCCTCGGTCAACCCCCTCTCTTCTGTGTCTTATCGGAATGATACCAAGGAAGTGCATCCTTAACAGTTTTTTTCGTTTCGCCCGAAGGCATCTTAAATATTGTGCTTCTTATTTTTTTTGGGGGGGGGGATGTGTTTAGAACATAGGTAATTCAGGGCGAGAATTGCTGATAGTTCCTGCATATGGTATTTTTGTTCCATTTTTCACTGACAAGGTCGCGTCACATTTGGGAAGTCATCACACCTCGATGCTGCCTGAGCCTACTTAGCACGCCGAGCGATTTCTTTGTTTCACAACGTAGTCCCTTCTTGCATGTGAATTTTGTACTCAACTGAATTCTTTCTTATTATGCTTACGCTGCAGAGGACTAGACCCGGCCTTGCCACCAGCGCTTATCTACTTTAACTGGCGCTGCTCTGCCTTTAAATATATCATGTGGCACCTCTCTCTAGGGAGAGAGAGAGAGAGTGAACTTTAATGAGCACCAGCAGTTCAGTCGGCTGGGCCTAGGCCTCCCACGATGGGACATCGAGGTCTTGCCTCTTCGCCGCTTCGTAGGCCGCTGGGTCACCCATAGTTGGTCGTCGAGATGGGAGCTACGCAGGGGGGCGTGCCATCTCGACGAGAGGGTCACGGGATTAGGATCTGGATATTGATGTTTGTGCTCCCATAGCATGTGGGGGAGTGTTGCTGATTCAGTTTTACAGACCTTGCATGCCTGGATGGGATCCAGACGAGGGTGATTTGATTTTCAGACGAATGCGGGGCTTGTTGTAAGATACGTAGTGATTGCTTAGAAATACGACCCTTGATGTAGTTGTTGATTGCTGCGCGAGAATCCCTCAGTATAGTGTGACAGGCTGGATCAAGAGTGGCCAGGGCGATGGCCACTTCCTCAGCCGTCTCGGTATTTTGGGTAACGATGCTGGCAGCATGTCGGAGCAAACCACCTGTTGTGGTAACCACCGCAAAGCGCCGTCTATCTTGGTACTCAGCTGCGTCGACGAAGGTGACGCCCGCGGTGTTGGCATAAGCTTTGATGAGGGAGGTAGCTCGTGCCTTCCTGCGTTCTTTGTTGTGGTCTGGGTGCATGTTTTTCGGAACAGGGTCAGCGTGTATCCATTGCTGAATGTCGCGTGGTATTGGGTGTTTGTCCCCATGTTGAAGGTGGTACGTGAAATCAAGCTTTGTTAGAATGCTGCGGCCCGTTTCCGTGAGGGTAAGCCGCTCTAGTTGAGATCAAGGTTGGGCTTCGATGAACTCGTCTAGCGTGTTGTGGATACCTAATTGTAGTAGAAGTTCCGTGCTGGTGGGGTTGGGTAGTCCTAAGGCCTGCTTATAGGCTCCTCTGATGATGATGTCCAGTTTATTCTTTTCAGCTTTGTACCAGTTGAGAAAGGGCGCAGCGTAAGTAATGTGACAGATGATAAAAGATTGGACAAGGCGGATGAGGCTTTCTTCCTTCATACCCCCTCGTGAGTTGGTCACTCGTTTCAACCGTCTGGATGTATTAGCGGTCTGTCGAAGGATCTTGGAAATAGCCGTAGAGTTAGCTCCGTTGGCTTCTATGGTCATACCAAGAACGCGGGTGCTAGGGACCACGGGTTTGGGTCTGCCATCGCTCAGGTTGAGCTCTATTTCCTCGTATTGGCGTGTATTCGCGGAGCCCCGTGGGGGCGTCCACGGAGTGGGGAGCGGTATAGGAGAAGCTCCGCCTTTGCAGGGGAACAGCGGAGTTCCGTGCCTTCAAGATAATTTTCTAAGCCGTCAATGGCGTCTTGTAGGGCAGTTTCGATTTGGCCGTCACTGCCCTTTGCAGCCCAGATTGTAATGTCATCGGCGTATATGGTGTGTTCAATGCCACCGAGTTTTTGGAGTTCTGCTAATCCGAGCATAACCAGATTAAACACTATTGGGAAAATGACAGAGCCTTGCGGTGTGCCCGCGCTGCCGAGGGAGTCTTCCTCCGATCGAATGTCTCCGACCGACAGGAAGGCCGTCCGATTGGATAGAAAGTCTCTTACGTAGTTGTAAGTGCATTCTCCAAGGTTGAGCAAGGAGATGCGTTCGAGGATGGTGGAGTGCCTTATGCTATCGAAGGTGCGCTCGAGGTCAAGGCCCAAGATCGCCTACGTGTGACGGGGTTTGCCATCTAGGATTCGATGCTGAAGTTGGAGCATAGCGTCTTCTGCGGAAAGATGCTGTCTAAAGCCAATTATCGAGTAGGGGTAAGCAGATGAGTGATCGAGGTGAGTGTTCACATGGGTTAGGAGTGCGTGCTCCATGACCTTGCCTACACATGAAGTTAGTGATAAGGGCCGGAGATTGGCGAAGCTAGATGGTTAACCGGGTTTGGGGATGAGAATTATTTTGGCCGTTTTCCATGTCGGAGGAATTGATCCCTGGCACCAGCAGTTGTTGATGTATTCGGAGAGTTGGTGCACCGAGGGGTCATCTAGATTTCTTAGTGTTTTATTCGTAACACCATCTGGGCCAGGCTTCATCAAGGGCAGGGTTGGATGCCCCTGTGGCCCGTGAGGATGAGTGGGCCCAGATGGGATGTAATTTTGACATAAGCTATTCTTAACGTGGTCCTGGCCATGCGTCTTGCTTTCTGTGAATAAAAGCTTGGTGAGGCGATCTTGTTGATAAGAGTGGGTGGTGGTGCTATCACTCAAATGTCTGAGGATTTTTCTCGAGCGGGGGTGGTGGAGTTGCCCGTCTAGAGAGTGCCAGAGCTTTGTCTATTGCTGTTGACATAGAACGCGGTAGTGTGCTTCAATTTCCTTGTTGAGAAGTGCGACCTTCCGTCTGAGTCCTCGATTGAGCCATTGTCCCTTCCATCTAGAGAGGATGGATGATTTGGCCTCGATAAGGTGGGCGAGTCTGCTGTCCATGTGCTCAGTCGGGGCACCTGTTGTGATAATGCGGGTGCCCGATTTAGTATCAGACAGTAGATCGCATGACCATGCTTCTATGTCGGTAATGGGAGTGTCCGTCGTTGCTGTTACACGGCGTTTACGGAACGCATCCCAGTCCGTCCGAGTAAAGTCCCTTGTTCTTTTCATAGCGGCTGTTAGGCGTGGGAGGGTAATTTCAATGATAGAGTGATCACTCCCGAGGTCGGGTTGGGTGTTGCGCCAACGGGCGTTGTCTGCGTTTTTGGTGAAAGTGAGGTCTAGTGTCGTGTCTCGTTCAGTAGAAGTGCCGAGGCGAGTGGGGAAAGCAGGGTCAGTAATGAGTGTAAGCCCGAGATCATGGGAGTCTTGCCACAAGTTACGACCTGCAGCAGAGCTGTGTCTGTAACCCCATCCTGTGTGCGGGAGATTGAAGTCACCTCCGATGATAAGGGGGCTGCTGCCTGCGATGTTAAGGGCCTTCTTGAAGAGGGTTAGAAATCGGCTATGGCGTCGAGATGCAGTATTGTAGATATTGAAGATAAACGTTCCTTCCTTTTGTTTTCTGTGCGGGATGAGCTCAATGAAGAGGTGTTCGATGCGCCGATCGTTGAGATCGTGTTCGATTACGGTAATTCTTTGTCAAACGAGTGAGCAGACTCCGTGAGGAGCATTGTTCGCGGTGAAAGGTTGATATCCTGGAAGGTTGACCGGAGTATCGTGCGTTTCCTGGAGGAAGATTACGTCGGGTTGACATGAAGTAGTACGGAGGTGTTGACGGAGAACGGGTTGTTTATGAAGGTAGCCTCGGCAGTTCCACTGCCACAACGTTGTGTCAGTGTTAGTATGAGCCATGATGGATAGGCGATGCCACATATGGCAGGGTGGCGGCGACGATTCCTGTGGTGTCCATGGCTACGGCTTGAGCGGTGGAAGCGGTTTGTGTGAAAAGGGTTTGAATATTAGCTTCCATGACGGTGACTCTGTGCATAAGGGCGATTAGAGAATTCTGTAAAGTTTCCACCACGCTTTGGAGTGTTACGAGCATATCCTTGACTTCGGAGCGTACTTGGTGTCATAATATATGGTCGCGGGAGTGGAAAGCATAAGCATAGGAAGGCAGTGCGCCGTGCGGGGGCGAAGAGGACAGTGAATCTTGGCAAATACCCGCAAGATGGTCATCATCATCATCGACGCCGACTTGGGAGCGCCGGCAGTGGCGCCTCAAAAAGCGTGGCGCGAGAGTGTGGCCCGTGGCCCGTGGCGTGAGCAGTGCGCGAGGTTCGGCGGTCGACGAAAAACAGCTTCCTCGCTGGGCGTCTGGCCCATAGGAGCTATCGCCGACCGCGCCAATACGCCACACCTGAAGCCGTCGCCCGCTGTCGCCCGCTGCGAGATTACCTCGCCCCGCTCTTCCGCTGGGCACTGGTCCAGGAGGGCTGGCGGTCCGGAACCGGGGCGCTCGAGCGTTCAGGTGAGCGGCCACAGGGCTACCCCGCCAGCTGTGGACGCGACCCGGTGACTGCGGCCGGCTACCTGAGCCCCGCAAGGCGGTCCGACCCGGCCGACCGACCCGGCCGTCCTACACGGCTGTCCGACCCGCCGGCCGACACTGTTGTCCGACCCCGCTGGCCGGCATCGGTTCAACGAGGTCTCAGACACGGCGACACACGCTTCCGCCGGAACTGTAGGCCAATCGTAATTTACCGATACAGATAGTGCATGTCGCCTATGAGGCATTTTGGGACATTGTCACGTGTGTGTGCCGTTATCTGTGTCGTGTACGTCAATACCAGTCTGATGTGTGTTTTTGCTTTCGCGTGCTGCTTCTCCCTTTTTCTGGAGTGATCCGGCCCAATAACACCACAAACTGGCGAGCCTGCCAGGATTCACTCGTAAATACAGTGAAAGGGGGCAGTTTCGCTTGAGCGCAGACACACATTAGTAGACGGCACCATGGATTTGGAGAAAATCACGGCGATTGGACTCCAAATAGGATTGTCAGGCGCAGAACTTCGCAGATGGATTGAGGCCGAACAGGCAAAACAAAGGGACGAGAGAGCTGCGGAGCGAGAGGCAATCAAGGAAGCTGACGAGAGGCAGCGCGAGATCCTCCAGCTAAAGCTGCAGCTTCAGGAAGGAGCTCGTAATGTGCCGGCAGCGGCTTCTGAAATTTTTACTGCGCCCAGCACCTCCTCGTCATCCCTCAATCCACAGAAGTTACTTCCTTTGTTCGACGAGAAACGCGATGACTTACACGCGTATATACAGCGATTTGAGCGCGTTGCAACAGGGCAGGACTGGCCGCAAGAAAAATGGGCTCTTGCTTTGAGCATGTGTCTGACTGGAGAAGCGTTCACTGTGATCGGTCGGATGACTGCCACCGATTCATTAGATTACCCGAAGGTAAAGAAAGCTTTGCTACAAAGGTTTCAATTCACGGCTCAAGGCTACCAAGGCAAATTTCGTAAAGCACGAGCAGTAGAGGGCGAAACTGGAAGACAGTTAGCAGCAAGAATTTCAGCCTATTTTGACCATTGGATTGAGATGGCTAATGTGCCTAAAACATATGAAGGTCTACGAGATCACATGATTTCTGAACAGTTTCTGCGTTGTTGTGAGCCAAAGCTAGTCATTTTCTTGAAGGAGCGAGAGTGCAAATCCCTTGACGAACTTGCTAGCTTGACGGATCGCTTCCTTGAAGCGCAGAACTGGACAGACCTAGGAAAGGGTCCCGATAACACAAAGGATTCTGGTGGAAAAAACATTGAAGCTCCCAGGAAACCGCAACTTATGTGCACCCTTTGTCATCGGTTTGGACATTTGGCTCCTGACTGCCGTGTCCCACCTAATCGTATGCTGAAGTGTGAGTTGTGTGACAGAACGGGACATACAGCTGAAAATTGCCGAACTGGGTACGGGGACAACAAACCAAGTTCAGCGTGTGCACTCGCCAAATCTCAACCAGTCCCAACTCGTCCAGTGAATGGATCAAAGCGTCGAGGAGAGAAGACTCGCCGATCAAGCGACAGCGATGACAAGAACCCTGGGACTGCTGTAACTTTCCTCATCGACCGGATGCCAGTGGTTGAAGGCCGGCTGTTAGGAAGAAGTGTTCGTGTATTACGAGACACCGGTTGTAATACCGCAATTGTCAGACGAGAACTCGTTCCAGAGGTATATATGACGGGAAGAAAGAGGAACGTTGTTCTTCTGGATGGCTCAACAAGCTACCTGCCTGAGGCTGTCGTGCCAGTGAACACGCCGTATTTTACAGGCAAGTTAACTGTGGCATGTATGGACAAGCCCCTCTATGACCTTGTTCTGGGAAATCTTCCAGGCGTCAGAGGACCATACGATCCGGACTGTGACTGGAAGCACCCCGCTGCTCCCAACGCTGAGTCGTCGTCGATACGGATGAAGCGTAATAAGGCGCCTAGGAAGCCTCAGCATGTATCGAGCGTGGCTGAAGACAGAACTGAAGAACAAGGCCAGATCCGTCCCTTGTGCGTTCCGAGAATCGTCTTACGTGACGTGACAAAAGGACAACTCATTGAGGAACAGCGGAAAGACCCGACGCTGAAACATATTTTTGCGAAAGTAAGCAAGTCGTTTAACTCGGGAAAGGGCCACAGCTACGAGTTCGTGGAAGAAAAAGGATTGTTGTATCGCCTTTACCACCGGGCCACTGGCAGAACCTTTAAGCAGGTGGTCATACCAAAAGCATTTAGACATGGCGTATTAGAAGTGGCTCATGAAAACATCATGGCAGGACATAAAGGTATCAGGAGAACAACCGATCGTGTCCTACAAAAATTTTATTGGCCAGATGTGCACAGAGACGTAAAACGCTTCGTGAAGTCGTGCGACAAGTGCCAAAAGACAACAGCTAAAGGGAAAGTACAGGCCGCTCCACTTCCTCGTCAGTGTGTGCTTGTGTGTGCGTGCAAGAATACAAGTTCGTTCGGTCCTGAAGTCTTAGAAGCGCCGACACAAGACCCTCCGAAGTCGAGAAAGCGCCGGGGACCAGGCCAGCGGAAACAAGCCCACAGAGGAGAGCGCCAGGCACGTCAACAGAGTGTTGCGTTGGAGTCTCCTTTTGCAGGAGTATTATTTTACTGTTACCCACATAAAAGATTGTGACAATGTCAGAGCTGACTACTTGAGTCGAGTCGCGCGTAATCACCTGTTTATATATCAAAATGTGATTAGACATTGCGACATCTCAAGTGTTTAGTATTTAGTTGAAAGCGAACAGACTTGTGCGTTCGTTCTTTGACTGGGTGCAATGCCCTGTGAACAGTGTGTTGTGTGCTCATATGAACAATCGGGCAAACGTGCATGACAATTTTCCTTTTTCTTTTTTTTTTCATCCCGCGTCCATGTGTTAGAATAGTTGTAAACAACTTTCTCGAAAAGGGGGGTATTGTCATAATATATGGTCGCGGGAGTGGAAAGCATAAGCATAGGAAGGCAGTGCGCCGTGCGGGGGCGAAGAGGACAGTGAATCTTGGCAAATACCTGCAAGATGGTCATCATCATCATCGACGCCGACTTGGGAGCGCCGGCAGTGGCGCCTCAAAAAGCGTGGCGCGAGAGTGTGGCCCGTGGCCCGTGGCGTGAGCAGTGCGCGAGGTTCGGCGGTCGACGAAAAACAGCTTCCTCGCTGGGCGTCTGGCCCATAGGAGCTATCGCCGACCGCGCCAATACGCCACACCTGAAGCCGTCGCCCGCTGTCGCCCGCTGGGAGGTTACCTCGCCCCGCTCTTCCGCTGGGCACTGGTCCAGGAGGGCTGGCGGTCCGGAACCGGGGCGCTCGAGCGTTCAGGTGAGCGGCCACAGGGCTACCCCGCCAGCTGTGGACGCGACCCGGTGACTGCGGCCGGCTACCTGAGCCCCGCAAGGCGGTCCGACCCGGCCGACCGACCCGGCCGTCCTACACGGCTGTCCGACCCGCCGGCCGACACTGTTGTCCGACCCCGCTGGCCGGCATCGGTTCAACGAGGTCTCAGACACGGCGACACACGCTTCCGCCGGAACTGTAGGCCAATCGTAATTTACCGATACAGATAGTGCATGTCGCCTATGAGGCATTTTGGGACATTGTCACGTGTGTGTGCCGTTATCTGTGTCGTGTACTTCAATACCAGTCTGATGTGTGTTTTTGCTTTCGCGTGCTGCTTCTCCCTTTTTCTGGAGTGATCCGGCCCAATAACATCACACTTGGCCCTGAGCTCCTTCTTGGAGGGCTCGCTTTTTTGGGGCTGGTCTTGAGAGTTCTTGGGTTGGCTGTTGGTAGCGGGCTTTGGGGTGTTGGGTGTGGGTTGGGTTTTGGGTTGTCGGAGGCTGTGAACCTCCTGGGTGAGCTTTTGGATTTAATCACGTATAACTGCGTTTTCTCTCTTAAGGGGTTCGATATCTGTGTTGTCTGTGTTGGGTTTACGCAGTGGGGGGATTTTACGTGACCCTCTCGCGAGACGCCCGTCAGAGCCTCTGCGAAGCTCACCTTTTCTGAAGTATATCTGGCTCCTGGAGTCGACGTGGATCTTGATCTGGAACGACCTCCGTCCGACCTTGCTCTGGAGAGGGAGTGATACCGGGACCGGTGCTTGGTCTCCATAGACGGGAAATTTGAATTCTGTGCTACTCGACGTTCTCCGAGGCGTCTTCGTATAAGATACGGCGCTTTGTATCTGGCAGTACAAGCTTTGTTCGATGTGGGGTGGTGTCCACCACACAACGTGCACTTGGGTGTACACTGATGATCTTGATCTGGGTTGCGAGCTCCACAGCCCCGGCAGATCTTTTTATTAGGGAAAGGGCAAACGTCCAAGGGGTGCCCGAGACGGCCGCAGAGGTAACAGATATCGATCTGCTTGCGGTACAGGGAGCATGGGATTAGTGTAGCGCTATAGCGAACCATGTATGGTACGTCAGGTCCGGCGAAGGCAATGACGATGGTCGTAGTGGAACCGATTCGCTTTGCGGACAGGGCTAGAGGATTACGATCATTTATGACGTTAGCGTCGACTTGTCTAGCGTAATCTGTGAGGGGGATGCCTCTGATGGCTCCTGTCGTAGTAGTATCTAGGGAGGCTTCGTACGCGCTGACCTCATGGGTTACCCCGTTGACTTGGATGGACTTGATTCTTATGTACCGGTCCGCATTTTGCGAGCTGGGCGTGCTGATCACTATGATGTTTTGCTGGTTGTTCGAGCAAATTGTGTCGTTTTGACTGTCTTCTGAGCTAAATTGCGTTGCTTGAAGAATAGGTGCAGTCACTGTAGGGCTGCCGACCTTGGAAATATTGAGTGCTCCTTTGGGTCTGACAATGAACTTGATCTCATTTGTTGGTAGTGGGAGCGTGCGCCCGGCCTTGAGAACCTGAGTTCTAACTTGCTGCCTCTCTCTAGTAATATAAAAAAAGCATTGAAAGTTAGTCAGACTTTAGCTTTGTACGTTTCCAAGTAGCTCACTTGGGGAATGTAAAATTGCAAGAACTGCAGCGGGAACGGCAGTTCATCGTCATATGCAGCAGAATTGCATCGGTGGTACAGCACTAACAAGTGCTTTTATGAACCCGTCCGTTTGGTGACTTCGTTTACTAGTGTACCCGTTTACATCAATAAATTCGCAATTACTCTTCTTGAGGAGACTTTGAATGCACTTATTCGGCGATGTCACATGTATTCATCGGCTGAAAAATTACAACGGCATATGCAGACATCGCACCATGCGGATTTGTTCGATATAAGTCTGTACCAACGACGGGTGCCAGTTATTGAGGTAGAGAAGCAGCATTTTGGCAAGGGTAGAATTAAGAAGAAAAACGATCGGAATATCGCATTACTTAACCAAATTTATCGGCTATATAGTTAACGTGAGCTCCACCTTAATGTAAATGAGGTTCATGGCGTTTGGCTGCGGCACGCACCTGGCACGTACGTATGTGGACCATGTTGTCCCAAACACCGGTAACATCGTGTTCATAGCCGCTCCTACAGAGGTCAGCGTCTTCCCTACAGCTATCACCGCAGAAGCAGCAGTCTGGCGCCCTAACAAAGGAGAAATCGCAGCCACGTACTTCAGTCATCCTTGCTGCAAAGGGTTGTCTTCTACTGCTCCCGCGCGTACTGTTGGAAGCGCCCGCTAGTTAGCTATCAGTGGCGTCTCTAAAGGCGGTGCACGAAGCGTATAGAGGAACGAATGTACATATATGTATAGCGGTCCCATAACGGGAAGGTTTTACTGTTCTATTATAGGATCTATGTTAGGGAGGTGTAAAAGCACAACTAATATAAATGACCGCCATCTCGGCTATGACGTCATGCCGAAAGCCGTCATCTTGGATTTGGGAAATCGACACTCAGAATCAGAATCAGTTTTATTTTCCTCGAGGAAAGGAAAAATGGACCCCAGACAAAAAGCTGCTCATTGAGCAGCTTGACGAGGCCTGAAGCCCTTCAGGCAGTGGCAACAGCGGCAAAACAGCAGTGTATGTCGTACACCGATACTAGAAGAAAAAAAAAAGCAACTCGAGAAACAATAAACTAAAGAATAGGAAGAAAGAAACTGTTCGCACCAAGCTGTGAAGAACGATAAAAAAATATTTACATATACATACACCAATAACAAACCAATATTGTACACTGACATGTTATATTCACACGTACACACGCAAACATCCATATATATAGAAGTGGCGCGCATACGCCCCTATATATACATATATCTACACCTGCATATACATTTACTTACACACGCGTACGTGGCGTATACACACACACACCATTCAAGTGCACACATGTATACCTTCAAGTTAAATATTTTATGAAGAATGAACTCTTACAAAAACGGAAAGCGAGAAAAAAATATGAAACTAGACAATGCCTGCAAAATCATTCCACACTAATCCACACAAAAGAACGCACAACGCCGAATGTAAACTGCATGATATTGTCACGCGCTAAGGCAAGAATAAGCAGCAGTATCAGCAGCCAGACACGAAAATGTCAGACACAAGGAGGACGGTTCACCAGCTGGCGCAAGATCCTTGACTTCATCGTCTTCAATCACCGTTTTTGCTGGGCACGCAACGCTGGCTCAAAACACCAGGTAGCACAATTCCCCCTCCCAATGGAGCATCGACTCGATGCTCAAACACAAAACGTACATAGAGACTAGACAAATTAGGTAAACAAAAAAAGTGTGGGGGAGGGGGGAACGCGCTAGCACACATACGGAAATGCACACGGAAAAATGTGTTCTGTGGTCGGGAACAAAAAAAAATGCTTCAAAGTTCTTTGGAGGAAGACGCGACGACAGCAAAAAAAAAGGTTGTTTAACTAGTACACTTCACCGTGTAAAATACGGCTTGACGCGGACCACATGTACCGTCTTTGCGCGTGGTAAACAGCGCTTGGGCGATGGCAGGTCTCCATCTGGAATCACTTCATAGTTCACGTCGCTTACACGCCTTAGTACTGTGTATGGTCCGAAGTACTTGCTGAGGAGTTTCTCGCTGAAGCCTCGCCGTCTAATGGGTGTCCAAACCCAAACTTGGTCGCCAGGCTCATAGGTCACTTGTCGATGGTGGAGAGTGTACCTTATTGCATCGGTACACTGCTGCTGTCTTATGTGCACGCGGGCCAGTTGACGCGCTTCCTCGGCACGCTGAATGTACTCCTCGACGTCAGGAGCTAACTGGTCGAGCTGGTCGGTATCTTCATATGGCATCATGGCATCTAGCATAGTTTAGACATCTCGACCATAAACGAGGCGCAATGGCGGGAAGCGTGTAGTTTCCTGTGTGGCAGTGTTGTACGCAAAGGTTACCTATGGTAGGATTTCGTCCTACATTTTGTGCTGCACATCCACGTACATAGCGAGCATGTCTGCCAGTGTTTTGTTTAGTCTTTCTGTCAAGCCGTTAGTCTGAGGGTGGTATGCAGTGGCCTTTCGATGACTCGTGTAGCTCAATTTGAAGATGTCATCCAGCAGCTTTTCCGTAAATGCCGTCCCTCGGTCAGTGATGATGAATGACAGTGCGCCATGCCGAAGCACAATGTGATGCATAAAAAACTGGGCAACTTCAGATGCTGTCGCGCGTGGTAGTGCCTTCGTCTCAGCGTAACGCGTCAAGTAATCAGTTGCGACAATGATCCACTTATTGCCGGAGGAAGACAAGGGAAATGGTCCAAGAAGGTCCATTCCAACTTGATCAAACGGCGTACGCGGAGGGTCGATGGGTTGTAGAAGGCCTGCAGGCTTGAAGGGTGGTGACTTGTGGTGCTGGCATTCACGGCATCCTTTCACGTAGCGTTTGACGCAAGCAGTCAGTCTAGGCCAGTAGTACAGTTGCCGTACCCTGTCCAGAGTAGCCCAAGTGACCAGATGTCGACTCGTCGTGGCAGGCTAATAGGATGTCGTCGCGAAAGGCTTGAGGTACCACTAGCAGATGTGGTTTGTCGCCGGCACCTGTGTTTCTTTTGTATAAGATGCCCCCTCGTAAGCAAAATGACGACAACCATCGCGAAAGTGGGCGAGGAATGGACGCGATGCCGCCTTCTAAGGGATCGATGACGGGTCTTAACTCAGCGTCCGATCGCTGTTTATCGAGCAGATCCGGCCCGCTGAGGGCTCCCAGAAAGGCGCTGTCGTCTTCCTCGTCAGGATTCTGAGGTTTAACAGGTGCCCGTGATAACGTGTCGGCATCTTCATGTTTCCTTCCTGACTTGTACACGATGGTGGTGTTAAATTCCTGGAGTCACAGACTCCAACGTGCCAATCGTCCAGAAGGGTCTCGGAGGTTGGTCAACCAGCACAAAGCGTGATGGTCGGTCACAACTTTAAATGGGCGCCCGTAGAGATACGGCCTAATCTTTGTGGTTGCCCAAATAACCGCGAGGCACTCCTTCTCTGTGGTGCAATAATTGGACTCTGCGCGTGACAGAGTGCGGCTCGCGTAGGCGATAACTCGTTCAGTCCCGTCTTGTCGTTGCGCCAGGATAGCTCCGAGTCCGATATTGCTGGCGTCAGTGCGTACTTCTGTGTCGGCATCCTCATCAAAATGACCGAGCACGGGAGGAGGAGACAAGCGACGTTGTAGCTCCGCAAAGGCGGTCTGTTGTGCATCAGCCCAGAGGAATGGCGTGTCGTCACGAGTAAGGCGAAATAGCGGATCTGCAATCTTCGAAAAATTTTCAATGAAGCGTCGATAATATGGACACAAGCCCAAAACTCGTCTCACACTTTTCTTATCGGTTGGAGCGGGAAAAGCTGCTACGGCAGCAGTCTTCTCGGGATCAGGCCGAAAACCTGCCGCGCTTACGACGTGACCAAGGAACTTCAGTTCCTCGTAACCGAAACGGCATTTCTCTGGCTTGAGTGTAAGGTCAGCCGATCGAATGGCTTCGAGTACATTCCTAAGGCGTCGAAGGTGCTCGTCAAAAGTTTCCGAAAAGACAACGACATCATCGAGATAGACGAGGCAGCTTTTCCATTTGAGGTCAGCGAGAACGGTATCCATCATTCGCTGGAATGTGGCTGGAGCGGAACAGAGGCCGAAAGGGAGTACTCTAAATTCGTAAAGGCCGTCCGGAGTTACGAAAGCAGTTTTCTCGCGGTCACGCTCATCTACTTCAATTTGCCAGTAGCCACTTTTCTGATCGATAGAGGAGAAATACTTCGCGTGCCTCAGCCTGTCCAGAGAATCGTCGACACGAGGCAACGGGTACACGTCTTTCTTTGTGACGTTGTTTAGCTTCCGGTAGTCTACACTAAATCGAAGCGTGCCATCTTTCTTTTTAACAAGAACGACTGGCGATGACCAGGGACTGCATGAAGGCTGGATTACGCCATCTTGAAGCATTTCCTTCACCTGCGTTTGAATAGCATGTGGTTCGGTCGGGGAAACACGATAAGGCTGTTGCCGTATGGGGGGCACGTCGTCATACGTGATGATACGGTGTTTCGTAATCGATGTTTGACGTACCTTCGACGACCATGCAAAGCAAGAGTGGAACTCAAGCAACAGTTCGCGCAGGGGTTGTTTGTTCTCTTCAGGAAGCGTTAGACTAATGTCGACGTTGCGTAGAGGTGTTTCAGCAGTGCCGATTGCCTCGGAAACAAAACATTCAGTGACATCGGCGATCGGGTCGGCGTAGACGATGACAGTACCGGGGAAAAGGCGCCGGTGTTCGTAGCTGAAGCTGGTGACAAGAACCTCACAGTGGCCATCGTGGAGATCGACAAGGCTTCTTGCTACGCATACACCATGAGAAAGCAGGAGAAAACGATTGCTTTCTACGACTGCTTCACCGTGTATGAGCTGGTCGCATGCCACTTAAACCACGACACTTGCACGCGGTGGTAACGTGACAGCGTCATCGATGACACTAAGAGATGCTCGAGAGTGGATGGTGTTGGTCGTCGCTGTGGCGCTTTTTGTCGAGAAAGTGACGAGGCGTTGTCGAATGTTGATGATAGCGCCGTGCTCCCTGAGAAAGTCCATGCCGATGATTAGGTCTCGAGAACACTGAGGGAGAATGCTCAAACTGGCAACAAACGTACAGCCGCGAATCTGTATTCGTGCCATGCACATGCCGAGTGGTGTGACGATGTGCCCGCCAGCTGTACGAACTGGCGTTTGATTCCAAGGCGTGGTCACTTTCTTCAGAAGGGTGGCCCGTTTTTCGCTCATTATAGAATAATCCGCTCCAGTGTCCACTAAAGCAGTCAATTCACGACCGTCAAGCAGTACAGGAATGTCCAAGGAAATTCTTTTTCTGTAATCAGCAGGTACTGTCATCGTCGATGTATCGTCGGTCCGCGTACGCGTCAGTGGGGGTCCTTGAGCATGTCCAGACTGCGCGGCCTCACCCCCAAAGGTCGCTGTGGTTAGTTTTCCCGTTGTGGGCTGGGCGACCAACCCTGCACCACGCTTAAATACCTACGGCGAGTCGGAGAAAACCGCCGCGGCGAAGGGGAGCGTGACTGGTGTCGAGCTGATGGAGATACGCGCTGCTGGGCAACGTATTCTACAATTTCAGGAGGACGCTGGCCGAACCTAGGTCGCGGCGAGTTCGCTGAGAATCCGCGTAGTCCGAGCTCTCGATAGGAGCACTGTCGGTAGACATGCCCAGCTTCGCCACAGTGAAAGCAAAGGGGACGGCGATCAGGTGCCCTCGACACGTCTGATTTCCTCGGGGCCTGCCGGTGGTCCTGGTAATACGAGGTAGCTTGGACGGGCTCTAGCATGGCCGGGCGCGTGACGCGAAGCGGGGAGGAAGGTGGGGCAGGCTGCCTCAAGGCTCGCGAATATGACATATGTGGGCTGTCATTTCTTAGCGGTCGAGCTTCTGTATTGAAGGGTGGTTCTTTTAGCGCATGCTGGACTTCGTCACGGAGAACGCTGGACAAGGAGCTGAGCGTCGGCTGTGAAGGTACCGACAGTTTCTGGAGTTCTTCGCGGATCACGGAACGAATGAGCTCTCGAAAGAAATCGAAGTGACCCCCGAGAGCTCCGAAGAAGTCCGTAGGTGAGGCAGTGTTCACTTGACGGTCGTATGATGGTGTCCGCTGGCGAAGAGTCTGCTCCATGGTGATGGCCTCGGAAAGAAATTCTGCCACAGTCTTGGGAGGACTGCGCACGAGACCGCCGAACAGCTGCTCTTTCAATCCGCGCATCAGGTACCGCACCTTCTTTTCTCCCGACATGCTGGGGTCGGCTCGTCGAAAGAGACGCGTCATGTCCTCGACATACATTGCGACACCCTCGTTCGGCATTTGTATACGAGACTGGAGATCACACTCAGCTCGCTCTCGGCGATCAGGGCTCGCACACGTCTCAAGAATCCGCCGTTTGAATTCTGCCCATGAAGTTAAGGCATCTGCACGGTTCTCGTACGAAACACGTGCGCCATCGTTAAGGCTGAAATAGACGTTTTTCAGTTTGTCTGCATCATCCCACTTGTTGAACGCGGCAACACGTTCATAGTGCACCAGCCAATCTTCAACGTCCTCATGTATGGCGCCGTATAAGGGATTCGGCGTTCGCATATTGAATAGCGTACAATGAATCGGCGTTGTGCCTTCCATACCGGTTGGGGTGGTCGGAGCTGCCATTTTCTCTGGGAGGAGTCCAAACTCAGGGGCTTGTGCACAGATCCTTCTGCTGGCGCGGTGTACAGGCGTAACTACCGGTACGGGGCTGGAGCTCCTGCTGCCCGGAGGGGTTTGGTGCATAGATTTGATTACCCAGCACCTCCACCAGTTTGTCACGCGCTAAGGCAAGAATAAGCAGTAGTATCAGCAGCCAGACACGAAAATGTCACACACAAGGAGTACGGTTCACCAGCTGGCGCAAGATCCTTGACTTCGTCGTCTTCAATCACCGTTTTTGCTGGGCACGGAACACTGGCTCAAAACACCAGGTGGCAATATATATATATATCTGTTGCCGATTAAGCTATACTGTGTAAAAAGTTTTCAATTAAAGCACGTTTATTTATTGCGGGGCCACCAACTGAGGTTGTATTATTGTTCAGGGTGTAAGGTATTATATACTTCAACACTTGGTGACCGTAATTTGTTCGAGTTTTGGGAAGACACCACTTTGCTAATTGTCGAGTGTTGGCTGCCGGTACACGTTCCTTGAGCGCTGTTATTCTGATAAGGAAGTTAGTACGAAACGTGGTTTTAGTGGTGAATAAAGAAACAATAATGTGTGGTAACACTGATGGGTACAATTTTTAACCGAATAAAAAGCTGTTTGGAATGTGCGCAGTACTCCTCGTCTGCAATGACACGAATCGCTTTCTTTTGCAAGCTCACAATTCAATTCATGTTAGTCGGTGATGCCGTGCCCCAAACAAGATGACAATAAGCAATGTGTGATTGAAATAATGAAACATATATCTGTTTTAATGTACACTGGAAGAATGCCACGACACCGGAAAAGTGCTCCAACAGCTTTAGATAAACTTCGATATACGTAATTAGTGTGCTTAGTCCATCGAAGGTGCTCATCAAATACAACACCCAGTGTTTTATGGTGGCTAACGACCTCAATAATATTATTGCCTACATTAATGGTTAAGTTAGTCCCTATGTGATGATTTATAGCGCGGAAAATAACAGCTTTTCACTTAGTTGTATTTATTTTGAGATTGTTTAATGTAGACCAATTTAAAAGGCTGTTGAGGGCATTGTTTGCTTTTAAAATTATTTCTGTAGCCGAAAGACCAGAAATAAATAGGGAAGCGACGTCGGCATAACTTACAAAATCAGCTTCTGTCGAAATTGTTATCACATCGTTTATATAGACATTGAAAAGAAAAGGTCCTAATATGCTGCCCTGAGGGACGCCACATTTCAGATAACGTTTGGATGAACAAAAACCGTCTATGTTCACTTTTTATTCACGGTCTTTAAGATATGAACTAAAAATTTGAAGTGTCCTTCCCCTAACGCCGTTCTTGTTTAACTTATCGAAGAGAATATTTTCGTCTAGACAATCAATCGAAGGCCTTGCTGAAATCCACAAAGATTCCTAGTTTTAAGAGTTTGTTTTCAATATTCTGTAAAATAATTTCTTTTTGCACCAATAAAGCTGATTCTGTAGAAAAACCTTTACGGAAGCCGAATTGAGAGTGTGATATTAACTGATTAGCATCAAAAAAGTTCTGCAAACGTATGAGCAAAATTTTTTCTAGCACTTTCGAAAAAAGAGGTAGAATAGAGATGGGGCGATAATTACTCATGACGTTTCTCAAGCCTGACTTGAAAATGACTGTAACCTTGGCTAGTTTCATTCTTGCAGGGAAAACACACGATTCTAGTGAACGGTTAATAATATGACACAGAGGTAGTGCAAGAAAGTCAGCAACGACCTTTACTGGTTTAATTGTGAGGCCTTCTACATCAGAGCTGGAATTGTTTCTTAAGGACATGTGAATGGTAAATACTTCTGATGGATCTGTTGGCCTAAGAAATGCTGAGCTGGTTGTTTTATTTGAAATAACACAACACGCATCTGCTTTATATTTTGCTGTTGCTTGCTCGGTGAAGAACTTGTTAAAGCAATCGGCTAATAGTACGCCTGATTTTGGTGACCCGTCGATAATCAATTCGCCAATGTCATTCGATACATTTCATTGGGTAATTACCTCATTTATTGCACGCCAAATTAGCTTTGAATTATTCTTGCTTCCAGCGAAAATTACCGAGTAACAGTCAGGCTTGGCTTTGCGCATGTCATTATTTAATTTATTCCTAAACTGCTTAAACACAGCGTAATCATTAGGATTTCTGGTTAACAAAAAGCTGTGGTACAGGCGATCTTTTTTTTAATCCTTTTGAAAAGGCTAGGTGAAAACCATGGTTTCTTAATTTTTTTGTGATTGTCTCGTTTTTAATGGGAAACTTAAGTCATAAAGCACTGTAAATTTATCAATGAACGCATTATAAGCCTTATCCACAGAACGATAGTTGACACATTGTGTCCATGGTGTCTCATTTATCAGTCACCTGAATGGTTGTAGTGCGTTATCAGTAATTTCCCGAAAGGTTACCGCTCTGCTTCTAACAGGTGCAGGTTGATGCTTTTCTGTTGTTATAAAAATAGGACAACGATCGCTTAGATCACAAAACAGTGTACCCGAAAATTTTACTATGATATCTATATTAACAATAAACAAGTCAATAATGCTTGACGAAGAGACCGTGATTCTGGTTGGAGATGTGGTGGTGAACCCACCACATCTCCAACGAGAATTTACTAATTTACTTTTAAGTTTAATGTGATCATGATATCGGAAACATGGTACTACAGTAACTGTGCTATGCTGACTTTACAAGGTTATCAACGCTTTTGTATTAATCGGCCCAGAAAGAAAGGTGGGGGTGTTGCACTTTTTGTTGAAAGCTATGCAAAACATGAATTAGTATCAGACTATACGAAAGTAACAGATGACTACGAAATACTCACTGCAAAGACTAAAAACAGGATAATATGTATGCTGTATCGCCCACCGAGCGGCAATGTTGTCACTTTTCTAGATTTTTTTTAACCTTTCCTAGAATATGTAAGCATGAACAATTTGAAGCTTGTGTGTGGCGGCGATGTTAATATAGATCTACTTAAACAGAGTAGCTCATCCTTCGTACTGAACACGTGCCTCCAGTCTGCAGGTTTTGTAAATACAATCACTACACCAACACGCATTACAAGTCATGCATCGTCTTTGCTTGACTTACTCATTGTTGATATTTTTACTACTGTATGCAACACAGGCACATTGGTGTCTGACATAAGCGCCCACTGCCCGATATTTTTAATCTACACCGATGACTCTAAGAAACCAGCTGACGCCTGTCAACAATTAACTTATCAGCGTATAACACAAGCAGGTTTAGAGCAGTTCAGGAATGACGTTATGAACCACGATTGGGTACATGTTTTGAACAAAACAGATGCAAATGAGGCGTATAACGAATTTATTCTAACTGTTAGCCATATGTACGCCAGCAATTTTCCAATGAGGACAGCTAAATATTCCAAAAAAGTTCGAAAGCCTTGGGTTACTCATGAGCTTGCAAAAATTATCAAAACAAAAAATAATCTCTTTCATTCCTTCTTGCGCACGCGGTGTGAATTAACATTACAAACATTCAAAAAATTTAGAAACAGGCTAAATGCTGAACTAAGAAAAGCAAAGGCCGCGCACTATGAGGACTTATTTGCGAATGTTTCAAGACAACGCCCAGAGATTGCGTGGCAAACGATTAAACTTGTTCTAGGTCGCCGCAAGGACGATACGCACCTGACATCGATGAAGCTGGGCTCACGTGAGATAACAGGCACAGCGCTTTCCGATTACTTTAACCACCACTTCGTAACTGCACAAAGCGCTATTGTTGAAGGCAATGATAGCACAGGGGTGGCTTGTCATAGCGATGTTGTTCGCGAAAGCGCATTCTTTGCGCCTACTGATGAGTGTGAAGTATACAGTGTGTACATGGGGCTGAAACACAGTAAAGCTTTAGATGTAAATAATTTGCAGATTAAACCTATAAAACATGTTTTGCAATTTATTGTACCTCCGCTTGTGCACATTTACAACTTAATTTCAGAGACAGCAGTTTTTCCAGATGCAATGAAACACGCGAAAGTTTCGGTTAATTATAAAGGTGGTGATCGAAATAGTGCGTCTAACTGTCGACCGATATCGGTGCTCCCAATTTTTTCAAAATGAGTGGAAAAGCTTATTTTTGCTAGAATGACGGAATTTTTCAATAAAAAGAGTGTGCTTACTGATTCACAATATGGATTTCGGAAAAACAGATCCACAGAAATGACTCTTCTTGCGCTGAAAGAATACGTTTTGCAGAGCTTTGAAAATAACCACTACGCAGTCGGCATTTTTATAGACTTTAGTAAAGCTTTTGACAGCCTCCATCACGAGATTCTTATTCGGAAGCTTCGTTTGTATGGAATTCGTGGGAAACCGCTAGAATTACTCAAATCATATCTGAAACATTGACGTCAGTACGTTTCCATTAATAAACATAACTCGTCCCTCTTAAGTATTGTATGTTGTGTGCCTCAAGGAAGTATTCTTGGGCCACTTTTGTTTAACGTTTTTATAAACGATATCGTGACCATAAACAGTGAGCTTCAATTCATCATGTATGCGAATGATTGCACACTGTGTGTCTCGGGTCCTGATGCGAATGAACTTGTGAAAAAATGTAATAAAATTATGGCAAGTTTGTCCGATTGGACACAGACAAATAAGCTTTGAATAAATTTGTTTTCTTGAATAAATTTGTTTTCTTTGAATAAATTTAAAGAAAACAAAAGTTCTAATATATCGCGCAAAAAATAAACCACTTAACAATAATCATGCTGTTTATTTTCAGAGCCAACGCATTGAACTGGTTGAAGAAATTAAAATTCTTGTAGTATACTTTTCTTCTAATTTACGTTGGGATGCCCATATCAAACATCTCTGCGGCAAACTCTCTGCAGTTACCGGTGCTATGGCACGTTGCCGCACATTTCTACCTACGAGAGCAAAACTTCAAATAGACTGGTCTCTTCTTATCGTATATAAATTACTCTTACCTTGTCTGGGCTACAACATCTAAATTTAACTTGCAAAAGCTGGTAATACTTCAAAAGAAAATCGTTCGATATATAGAGAACGTTAATCGGCTTTCACCAACAGATAATATATTTCTCAAATACAGACTAAACCGCGTTGATAAATTATACGAACACAGATTACTAGAAACGATTTACTTCTCATCCGAATATGTTAAGAATTATTTTACATCCCTTGCTCAGCTAGAACTCTGCACTCACACGAAGCATACTACACGAAACCCTGAGGTGTGGAAGGTACCATGGTTTCGAAACAATTACAGCTTACAGTCCTTAACACTTAATATACCGACTCTGCTAAACAAATAAAAGCACACAGCTACGCTAAATAAAAATGGTTTGCGTGACTACTTCCTTTCTTTATAGTGCATTCAAGTGTAAAATGTCATTTTTATGCATACGTAAGATGTGTAATGTTTCTTGTGTATAAAGACTTCAGTGTATATATCATGTGAATGCTACTGCCATGTAAGGGACCCTGGGCCTCCGTCAAGCTGCTGCTACAGCTTTTTGCCCAGGTGTCCCTCCAGTTCCTTTTTCCTGGTAAATAAATTTGTTTGTTTGATTTATTTATTTGTTTATTTATTTATTGATTGATTGATTGATTGATTGATTGATTGATTGATTGATTGATTGATTGATTGATTGATTGATTGATCCCATTGGATTCAATGGCCGTAAGAAATTCTACTGAATCAGTGTTCACTTCGTTGAGATTAATATTAAAGTCGTCACCGAGCAATAGGGCGTAATTATTTTGTGAACAGTAATTAAGAAGAGCATTCAAAAATTTGAAAAGGTGTTACGGTTTCCACCAGGGGGCCTGTAAATTACAGAAAGAGTGTAAGTGTTGTGTTGTAGCACGAGAGCTTCATAGTTATTGGTTATAATGGTAAATTGTGGAATGATGGTAGACTTCAAAGAAGACCTAACATAAATAGCTACTCCCCCCTATGAAAATGGTCATTGCCTTTATGTTTCCTTTATGTTTCCTTCTTGTGCCCTATGTGACCTTTACGATTCCTTGTCCTTTGTGTGACCTCCGGGACGCCAACTTTGTGTGTACCACATGTTTACTAATCCTAACATATACCTCGAGGAAGTGACCTTTATTATGCCTCTAGGATGTGTCCTTTATGTTTACGGCAGGATGTTAACTGGGTGTGTACTATGTGTTACCTGAGTGTACACTTGAGTGCACATGTAGGTGACATAGAGTGCACATAACAACTGTCTGTACATATAATACAGGCAGATATATCTGTACTGTGTGACAGCCATTGATACACTCTGCAGAGTCATTGTTAGTACTAAATCTTGACTTATCCTTTCCTTTGCCCCAAGAAAACAACCCTTATTATAATTATTGTAGGATGTGCCCTTTGTGTTTACGGCGGGATGTTACCTAGGTGTGCACTTCAGTGCACACGTAGGTAACATAGAGCATCAATCTATATATGGTGCATGCACTCTTTATATGTTACCTACATGTGCACTCAAGTGCACATGTAGGTACCATATATATATATATATATATATATATATATATATATATATATATATATATATATATATATATATATATATATATATATACACAGTGAAGTAGACGCGCGTATGAAGCGGTTTATTGACGTTTCGGCCGGGGTCCGGCCTTCATCAGAATCGGCCGGGTCCGGCCTTCATCATCTGATGAAGGCCGGACCCCGGCCGAAACGTCAATAAACCGCTTCATACGCGCGTCTACTTCACTGTGAATATTTACCCGGACCCAGAACTGCTTTTTTTCTGGTATATATATATATATATATATATATATATATATATATATATATATATATATATATATATATATATATATATATATATATATATATATATATATATATATACATATATATATATATATATGAGCACTATGTTACCTGTGTGAGCACTCTATGTTACCTGGCTGTGTACTCCCTCGAGTGCACATCCAGGTAACATAGAGTGCGCCCAGTGATTATCTTTTTACACATGCTACAGATAGGTCGTCTGCCTGAAAGATGTATTAACTTTAACTACTGGCGTATCGAAGTAAAAAAAAACATGGGGGGGGGGGGTGCGCCTGCCTCCCACTCCCTATATATCTTGGCCGTATTGATCACCACGTGCCATCAACAGTACATACGTACATCAAAGCCTCATGCAGCGAATAATCCCTCACGAGAAATAACAATTGCGCGGCGCCAAGAGACGCGGTGGCACGACGCGCTGTGTTCGATGGCTTGCGCTACATGAACCGCAAAAGAGGCGGATGCTTCCGCGGCCAATCCGCCGCTTTGCTGTGAGCGTATATGATTGTACAACCATTTAAGTAGCTGTTCGCGGTGTTATATTGGTTTCATGATAGCCTCATTACACATAAATATCTAATACGTACATTGCGATTGTCTCTATATTACGCTCGTAAGATTTGTTTGCAGCCATCAGCGGGAAATGCAAGCGCTGCCACCTCCAAAGCTCTACTGGAGCTGCCGCTAACTTTCAGAACGCCTAGTTCGAAAGAACGTAGTGAAATTGAATATCTATAACGTTTCCGATGCTCTAAGCTGAAAAAAAAAAAAGCTCGAACATTGGGAGACGCTGCCACTGCTCCACCTCAAAACCGTGGTCTCCGAAGCACTTTTTGACATGTTGCTTTTTCTACGCTATCTTTTTTTCAGCCCTCGGCCTTGTGATGATGCCTTTTCTCTACTACTCACACAGATTATACACAAAAGTTTGGTCACTAACCAATGCAGAACCGGCGGTTGATGCTAAAAGTGCCTTTCTTTTCAAAACTGCGTGTGATTGCTGTAACGAGATAGCAAAGTGGGCGAGTTGGTTACGATTCATCGTGCCTTTAGCAACAGCGCAAAGCAACGCAGAAACAAAGAACGAACACTCCGAAGAAACAGCGCCGTGTTGTTGTGTTTCTTCCTTTTGTCCGTGTCGCTTTCGCGCTGACCACAAGTGCGAGTAACTGCTGTGACGATATTAGCACGCGTAGGAGTAGGGCAGCGCGGATACCGTAAATGCTTGCTTGGGCGTACAACTGAACAATTTATAATTGTGAGTTGGCTGAGTATGAAAGTTGTGTGCGGAGTATGGCCGTATTTGATTACGCGAGCATGCAAGCAGTACGCCTGTTTCACTTTGGCCGAAGTTCCGCTGCCGCTGCAAGCCAGCCATCGCCACCCCAAGCGATGGAGTTGCACATGATACGCGCTGATTGGCTCGTGTCCGCCGGCAAAAGTTCGCGCATAGTTCGTCTAAAATCTCTCCATATACTTTAAAAAAACAAGGCAGCGCACCAAGACACTTTAAACTCAGTAATTTGTGTTTAAATACCAGCCTTCCTTCCAGCAACGACTTTTTTAAATCTCAAAGGCCGTGCTTTTCCATAATGCACGCCCTAAAAGGAAATGTAGATCTCGGAGGCCAAATTCACTTTTTAACCGCAGCGCGGCGCTGCCGTAGTGTGGCGGTTTTTTGCCAATTTTGGACGGTGCGGACGGCGGTACGGACGCTCCTGTGGTCGAGGCTTCAGCGACTTCGTTCGTAGCTAAGTACCTTTTTATCTTTATTAGCTAGTGTTTTGAAGTATTTTCTGTTGCATGGAGTAGGGGCGCAAATTTTGAATTCTTGGTAAGAGTAGCAAACGCACCGGCTTTGTCTAGGTCTGGCGGCTCCCCCGTTGGGCCTAGTTGGTAGGAGGGACTTATAGGCTTCGTTAATTCTTTCAGCTAGCTCCTCAGATTCTTGCATGGGGTAGGGAGTGATAATTCTTTATTTTAGTTTGGGATAGCGGTCGAGGTCGGCTTTGCTTGAGTGATTTGGCAAACTTCCTCGTTGGGCCTCGGGAACAAGGCCTAGCGATGAAATCGAAGAACGCGAAGGCCGCGGGGGACGGGGAGCAAGTGCAGTGCGACGAGTGCCTGCGATGGTGCTTCCTCGACGAAACTAAGTTCCAGAATGTAGCAGACGCGGAGGGGTCTAGCTTCACGTGCAGGTCGTGCGAGGGCGTCAGGGAAGCCGTCCAAAAACTGGAAGGGAATTGGGCGGCTAAGTTCGACGAGCTTAAGGCAGAACTGAGGGAGGAACAGGAGAAGCAGGTAGCACTGCAGGCGAAAGTTGACAATTTTGTCAAGGTGGAGGCGGCCCAGGCCGCGCAGTTAGTAAGGACCGTGGCCGAGCTTGAGGCAGAAAAAGAAAGGAGCGCCGAACTGGAAAGGCGGCTCGACGCGCTGGAGACGCGGGCAGCGGAGAAGGTCGAGTCAGGTCAACAAAGTGTTGGCAAAAACTCGGAAAGTAGGGTAGTCCCTACAGGCGAAGTGGGAGGCAGGGAGCCAAAGCAAACCGTCGTCAGCTCGCCGCCGGTGAAACGGCGTAGTTATAGTGAAGCTGCACAACGCGCCCCGAGTGAGGCGACGCTGCAGTCGCAGGGGCGCCAGCGGGCGCAAAGGGAGGGGCAGCAGGCACAGGCTGCAGTCGAACGGTTTGCACGTAGAAGGGTCCTGGTGATAGGGGACTCCAATGTGGGGAGAGCCGAACAGGGCGTGATGGCGAGAGTGAAGGCGGACGGGCGAGTACAGGTGGAGGTGCAAGCGGGCAAGGGTATGGCGGAAGCAATGACCAAGGCGCGGGAAGTAGTTGGGGTCAGCACGGAGAGCGACAGCTTGGTCATTATGCATTCTGGGCTCAATGACGTGCTTAAGGGGAGAAGCCAGGACCTTGAGAGGCACATTGAGACTGGGCTGAGTAAGCTTAGAGAGGCCTCCGGGAGGGTGCATGTGACCATATGCACTATCCCAGAGGTCCAGGGCCAGGCTTACCAGTTAGAAAGGAGGGTGGTTGAAGCCAATCGGGTCTTTAGGAGTCTGAGCGGACGACTCGGGTACAGCGTGATGGAGGTCAACAGGGACGTGTACGGAACCGGCTTCCGGCCTTTTGTGCAGGATGGTATTCACTACAGTGGTGCCACTGGCAAAAGGATAGGGGGCAGGATGGGTCGCCAGGCAACAGCTTTTTAGGGGGACTCAGAGCCCTGAAAGAAGCAGTGTAGGCGTGGACGATTCGAGGCAGGAGCAGCAAACACGCGAACATCGGCACTGTAGGAGAGGTGACAGGAATAAGCGCAAGAGCCAAATTAAGTCAGACATAGGGTTCATTACCATGCAAGGTGGCAGAAATAGGCTAAAATGGGAGGAAATCGAAGAACAACTAAGGCAGGAGAACTTAATGGTTTATGGGTTTGTAGAGACACATCTTAGGGACATGGAACAACCGCCCTGTAACCCTGATTATGCATGGGAATACTGCAACAGAGTGCAGGGTAGCAGAAAGGATGGGGGAATTGGAGCATTCATTCATAAAAATACAAATTGGCAAAGGGTCAAACAGGAATGCAAGGAGCATTTATGGCTAGAAGGAAAAGTAGCAGGGGCGAAAACACTTCTAGGCTTTGTATACCTTTGGACAGGATCAAATGCTAAAGAGGAAAACAAAAAAATGTTGGACTGTATAGCAGCGGACATCAATGAGCTGGGAAAAGGATGTGAAGTAATTGTATTAGGAGACATGAATGCGCATGTTGAAGATATGGATGGGCACACAGACTCCACAGGTAACATGCTGCTGAATATGTGTGAGAGGCTTAACTTAGTTGTCTGTAACTCTACTGAAAAGTGTGACGGGACGATAACATGGGAGGTAGGGGGTCGACACTCGACAATAGATTATGCGTTAATGTCACATAGGATGTACGATAGATTAGGAGCCATGATTATAGATGAACAGGGCTCCAGAAGTATAGGTAGCGACCACAAACGTATCAAGTTGAATTTTAAGAGGGAAACTAAAACACGAACTACGCGCGAGGAAACGCCAGATGTGATTTTTTACTCAGAAGACGAAGTGGAAATAGCGGCCAAACAAATTGAAGAGGAAATATCAGAGGGTACTGAAACTGATTGGACTCACCCAAAGTTAATGAGACTATTTGAGCGTGAGCTAGGTAAGGCGCGAGTCAGGAAAACAAGGCAAGGGATACGAAAACTCAAGAGCTGGTGGGATGAAGAGGTTAAGAAGGCCATAAAAAAACGTCAGGAAGCCTCCAGGGAACACAGGTATTCCAAAAGTAAGGGAGAACCTGAAGCAGAAGTAGAGAGGAAATGGGTAAACTACATAAAATGCCAAAGGGAAGCATCTTATTTGATCAACGAGAAAATCAAGACAAAAGGGTCCCAATGGATGTCAAAAATAAGCAATAAAAAAGATAAACAGGCAGCTAGGAAATTCGGGCAACATCTGAACTCCTTGGGTAATAGGACAAGCCTAGAGCAGAGGTATATAGTAACAGCTCAAGGTACTCGTTTAGAAGGAGAGGGGGCAATGGAGCATATAGGAACCATGATGAGGGAAAAATTTACAAAACAGACAAATGGTACATGCAGTACGTCGGAGAGGGATAGCCCGGTCAACCCACTGCTTTCGCTTGGACAAAAAGAGTGGGAAAGGGCGGAGAAGAGGGTACCAAGTAGCACATCGGCAGGCCCCGATGGTATTCCAATTATGTTAATAAAGAAATTGGGCCCGAAATCTAAGAAAGCATTGAGGGAGGTGGTGAGCAAAATGCTAGTGGATGGTAAAGTACCTGACGAATGGAGGCTAAGTAGGATGAGAATGATATATAAGGGAAAGGGGGACAAAGCTGACATAAATAACTACCGGCCTATAACAGTGACGTCAGTGGTTTACAGGGTGGTTATGCAGATTATAAAGGACAGACTGCAGGCATGGGTAGAGAACGAGGGGTACTTGGAGAGCTACAAAATGGGTTCCGGAAGCATAGGAGGCTAGAAGACGATCTGTTCTCGCTAACACAGTGCATTGAAATAGCTGAAAAGGAACACAGACCCCTATGGCTGGCTTTTTTGGACATCAAGGGAGCCTATGACAGTGTACTTCAAGAGGGCTTGTGGGGCATTCTGGAAACTTTAGGAGTGCAAGATGGAGTAACCAATTTCTTAAAAGATATCTATAAAGGTAACAGGGTGATTATACAATGGGAAAAGCAGGTTTCGGAGCCTGTAATGATTCGGCGGGGGCTTAGGCAGGGGTGCCCATTGTCGCCTCTGATGTTTATGCTGTACCTACAAGGTCTAGAGGCCAAAATACAGCAAAGCGGACTCGGCTTCAACCTATCATTTCTCAAGCAAGGAAAATTGATTGAACAGTCATTACCAGGACTGATGTACGCGGATGATATTGTATTAATGGCTGACAATGCAGAAGATCTGCAGGAATTTATGGACATATGTGGTACAGAAGGAGACAGATTAGGCTTGAAGTTTAGCGAAGAAAAATCGGCAGTCATGATTTTTAATGATAACAGTTGCGGCGAGCGTAAGATACAGGAGGCCACGCTGGAGATAGTCGACAAATACAAGTACCTTGGGGTGTGGATAAATAATGGCATTGAGTATCTGACAGAGTACGAAAAATATCTAATGACTAAAGGAAACAGAAGTGCAGCGATTATGAAGAGTAGGGCACTGTGGAACTACAATAGGTACGAGGTAGTACGAGGGATATGGAAGGGGGTAATGGTACCAGGCCTGACTTTTGCCAATGCGGTTCTATGTATTAGAACAGAGACCCGGCAACAGTTGGAAATTAGGCAACGTGGGGTGGGTAGGCTCGCTCTGGGAGCACATGGCAAGACACCAAATCTTGGAGTGCAGGGGGATCTGGGATGGTCTTCTTTCGAGGGCAGAGAGGCTAGTAGCAAGATAGCCTTTGAGGAGCGATTGAGAAAAATGGGGGAAATTCGGTGGGCTAGGAAGGTTTTCAGTTACTTATACACGAGGAATGTTGACACGAGGTGGAGGAAGCGAACTAGAAAATTGACAAGCAAATACTTGGGCAGTAGCGGGGGAACAAGTAAGGAATCATCTGTCAAGAAAAAGGTTAAGGAGGCAGAGAGGGGTATGTGGAGTACAGAGATGCAAACCAAATCGGCATTGGAGACATACAGGACGTTTAAGCAAGAAATAGCCAAAGAAAATATTTACGATAACTCTAAGGGAAGCTCATTGTTGTTCGAAGCCAGGACAGGTGTACTGAGGACTAAACCGTACCGAGCCATATACCAGGAGATAGATTTGGTATGCGAGGCGTGTAGAGAGGAGGGAGAAACGGCGGAACACCTGATACTTGCTTGTAAACAACTTCACCCTGCAGTTGAATCTAACGGGGAACTATTCAAAGCCTTGGGTTTTAAAGACAGTGAAAGTAGAATAGACTTTGAACAGGTAGAAATAACTAAACGGAGGCTATCTGATTGGTGGACAATATCAACGCAAAAGTAAGGAGTAAATACATAGGTATGCATGCATATAGAACGATTAAAGGCTAGGTGGCGCGCGTCGCCGCCGCCCGATTCAAAGGGTTGAGACACAATCATCCATCCATCCATCCGGTTGACGGTGAGCTGGGCCACGTTGCGTACGTATGAGCGGTGAGAGCGCTCGTTGCAGTTACACGGTAATTGAATCATATTTTCGAAGTGCCTAAACGAACTGTGATCAGTATCGTGTGCATTAACCATCAGGAAACCTCCGGATTTGTGTAACGCCATTAGTTCGCCTTATGTTTCCTGTGATACGCCAGTGTCTTGTGTACTACAGCGCCCGTCCGAGCTTCCTTTGTTCTCGTCTGTCCGCGTTCGCCCGTGGAATACCTGATACTGTGGCTTCGAATTGTGGTGCGTGCAAGAATGTGTTGAAAGTTGTGCTTTCGCGCGCTGGTGTTCATCGCCAATTCGACAGTGTTCGCGCCGGAAAGAGCGTCGTCGCGTGGCGCCTGCGAGACGAAGAAGCCGTTTGCTGACCACATTGAAGGTAAGCAGGTCTGACGCTTGCGCGCATTCTCGCAGCTTTTGGTTCATGTAGTAAGCTTTGTGGAACGACAACAGAACACTTTCTGAGCGCACGTTGACCATGTTGCTGTGCACATTTAGCAAAGCGTTTCACGAGGGGAGTTTCCGTGAAATGTATTATTTCTTACCACTTACTTGCTTTATGGAGTGATGTGCTACCACCGCTGATTGTTGGGACTTAATGGGCAAATATTTACGTAAGCGCTGAAAGTTACTGTTTTCTCGGTAGTTTCCCGGCAAGAAATTCTTCCGTAGATATGAATTCCCGCAAGTTACGTGTGTAATACATGTCGATGTGTCACGGGCATCGCGAGTTGGCACGCGACTGCGATGTTTGACACTTGAACAGATATTAGCTTGTGTGAAGATTACTTTATTCATAGTGTTCAGATTGAAGTCCAGCTTCGCGAGAACTTGTCTGCATTGTTTGTGTTCTTCGACGTGCTCGTGTATTTGTCTTTTATATTGTAGGGCAAATATAGACCGACATTACAACAGCGAAATTTTTTTTAATCGAGGCATGTCAATCAGACGCTCGTTTTCATTAATATTTTCAACCGAAGAACAGTATGTGAGTTCCTGCGATTGTTAAAGACAGTTGCTTGTAGCACTGCCTTATAAGGGATGCGATTTTCTTGCGATGCTTTGCGCTCGATGTTTGCCACTCTTATAACCCACCTTCCACGGCTGGCTGTTGTAGTTAATAACGATAGCGGAATGTCGGTCAGATCAATGAGCAAAAGGAGTAGCATCGAAAAAGGGATCGCTGCAAAATCGCGGTCTAGGTTTTAGACCCTTCGTAATCGATTGTTCATTTGATTTACTAGATATTTAAGTTTTGGTGATAATTTCCCAGGTAGTCTGATGTTTGCGGCTGGTTTTATTCCCGCCTGAATTTTACCATATAACAGTGTAACCACTTGAGATATAACTACGAGACATCTGTACAAGCAGGCACACAAAGATTTGTTGGCCATTTGCCTACTCCTATAGGTCATGTACTACTTAGCAGCTGCTGCAAAAATGTTTAAAAGAATTTGTGAGCAATTTAATACCTGAGTGGACTGGCAGCTCAGTCTCTTTCAAACAACAATTAGTTAAAAGCTTCTGTGTTGCCCTGATGTTATTATGATCTGTTTTTGACTGCTCCACATTTCTTGGCTGTGTGCGTACAGGCCAGGCTGTTCTTGCTTATATGAATATTTTTGAATAAGTGAAAAAGATTGGCTTTTGTTTTGTTTTTCAGGTGCCTTGTGAGCTCTCACCCAAGCACCACATTCCAGAGGTCTGCTGTGAGCAGACGTGGTAAATTGAAGTAACATCCAGATAGTCCAATAAACTGTTCGTAGTTTCAGACAAACCTTTGCAAAGTGTAGTCAAAACTTTCTTTTAAAAGTGCAAGCACTGATCCAACCTGATCTTTCCATCCAAACATTACATTGTATATTAATCACAAAGACATAACTAGAACAGCAGCACTGCAGTGAGGAATGTACATTGGTACTCCAAGTGTTATACTAAAATAATCTATGAAGTCTAATTAGTTTGTAATTTTAGAACAAATTGGCATAAATTTCTGTGCCATAGCAGAGTTTCAATCCGTGCGCTGCATCATGTACGGAACAGTAACCTTACAATGAAAACCAATGCAAAACTTTTTAACTCAGGAAAAATTTATAAATATAAGACGTGTACACGGAACTCTTCATCTATGCATGTCTACGTAAAATACAGGATTTAGTCACTGCGGCCACATAAAGGATGCATAAAGGTAGGACACATGAAGGAAACATAAAAGCAGTGGCCAAATTTCAACATGGAGGAAACAAAGTACGGTAACATAAGGGATACGTAAAGGGAGGACACACGAAGGAAACATAAAAGCAGTGGCCAAATTTCAACATGGAGGAAACAAAGTACGGTAACATAAGGGTTACATAAAGGGAGGACACACGAAGGAAACATAAAAGCAGTGGCCAAATTTCAACATGGAGGAAACATAAAGGACATTTCCTCATGTGAACTGCGGGAAACATACAGTAAACATAAAGGACATAACCATTTTCATAAGGGCCTGCTCTTTGACCTGTTGAGACAGGTCACTGCAGCGTGTTTCATGCCTGGTGTTAGTCTCTTTCAAGAGCCGATTTTCGGCAATCCCCTCCTCATGCGCCTTATTGATACTTGCCAGGCTAGCATTAATTGCTCGCATTTCTTTTCGGAAATCACGATCAAAGCCGTCCTAGAACTCCTTCAGTTCCGCCCTCAGTTCCCGCTTAAATTCTTCAAAAAGAGCAATCAGTTCCTTAGACATGGTCAAAGCAGTTCAGTGAAAAGCAAAGATAGCGCACTGTGGTAGCAGCAGCAGCAGCAGGGGCAACAATGAAAAGAAATACCAAGAATGAAAAAAAACGCACACACCTGCGTGTGCGAAGAATACGTCCTGTTAGCGCGCTGCAATCTGGCCGCTGCCGCTGCTGCCAAGTGATGGGTGGTCAGTCGGTTCCTCGATTTATATCCGCAGCAGCTGATGAGGGCCCAATGGGAGTGCAGCGCTCACGTTACTACACGTTACTACACGCTCACGTACACACCATTTCATGCCGAAAGGAGGTGGTAGCAGACCCCAAGAAATTGAGAAACGTGATAAGAGCTCAAGCTCTCAAAAACCTAAGGGTAATAATAATAAGCCCACATTGTGTCATAGCTGGCGGACTTGTCACGATTGCATCGTATGTGCAACTCTCCGCGTGTGCATCTCTGTTTGTGTAATAGCACGTGGTCGTGGAGATTTCATTAAAGAATGATCATCTAATTTAAAAGTCACAGTGCCACTGTGCACTCGCAAAACGAGAAGAGAGTTCACCGTAATGGGCTGCTCCTCCAGGACGAAGGTGGCTCCTGCGCTGTCTGCACAGCCGGTGGCCTCAGGACGGAGCCGCATTAGTTGCAGTTTGGAACCAACTTCGGCGCCCTGGATCGTCACCATCAAGGTTCCATTAAGGTACGCTATCGTGGACACCGTGGCCACAGCAGCACGGGCACTCAGGATCAAGACGATGGCGGCGCGGAGCATGCTGCTGCGAAACAAGGACATCTCGGTAAGTCGGACATTCCCTGCGCTGTCACACAGTCAAGAAAAGCAAAAGACGCTTTTTTCGGGAAGAAACGGGGACGGAAGTATCCATTTCTTTCAAGGAAATCGCTTTTCATTTCCGTTGGCATTGCCGTCAAAGCCACGTTTAGCTTGTTATGACAGGGAAGACGAAGGTACGGCTACCCTGTCGCTTTGTGTGCTCCTTTGCGCTACGCATCACTTAGTACATTGCCAACTAGTCTCTCAGTCTGTCAGTTGGCGCGATCAATATCTTAAAAGCGTACATTAATTACAGCCTTCTTAGAAAATTATTTACACGAGCGTTCCCTAGCGTTAAAAGCGCATTTCGCGAACCATGTACGAAGTTTGTCCAATACGCTGAGATAACGCGCAAAGCTGACATTTCGGAGGAATAGAAACCAGGGTTATGGGAAAGTGAGTTTGAAAATTACCAGCCAAGCGCGCTCTGCGAGAAATCTTTCATTGAAGTGCTCGGAGGCATTGTACGGCTGTTACCTCCCAATGTTTCTCAGTGTCCTATAGGGCACACGACACAGAGTTCACGTTTGGCAAGGACAGGAAGAGTTAGCGCTAACATGCGGCGAAGTCATACCACTGCTGGCATAATTAGGAGCTTTGCAAATAGGCACTGAACACGGTGTTATATTTTCATGTGTTATACGAAGCGCATAGAGCCGTTTGTCCGTTCTCCTCGAAGCAATGATACTAATGCCGATTTCACGTTTGGTTAATTGGTATATAATGTTAAACATTATATCAGCGTTATACGCAAGTTCTCCCCGTATGTTGACTGAATGAAGTAGTACACCTAGTTCAAATTCGCACAAAATAAGGTTTACGTCATGCGTCATTACTGTGTCTATATTAAACGCTTCAGAATGTTTGGTTTGATTAGAGGCACAAGTTATCATTGCAGCTCCTCGAAAACAAAATATTTGAGGAAATCGGGTTGCAATGCCACAAGGCTGCTCAATTCTGTTTCCTTTACTCTCTCTCTCTCTCTCTCTTGTGCTTGCGTGCGTGTGTGTGCGTGAGAGAGTGCGTGTGCATGTGTGTGTGGTTGTGTGTGTGTGTGTGTGTGTGTGTGTGTGTGTGTGTGTGTGTGTGTGTGTGTGTGTGTGTGTGTGTGTGTGTGTGTGTGTGTGTGTGTGTGTGTGTGTGTGTGTGTGTGTGTGTGTGTGTGTGTGTGTGTGTGTGTGTGTGTGTGTGTGTGTGTGTGTGTGTGTGTGTGTGTGTGTGTGTGTGTGTGTGTGTGTGTTTGTGTGTGTGTGTGTGTGGGGGGGGGAGAGAGAGAGAGAGTGCGTGGGCGTGTGTGTGTGGGAGAGAGAGAGAGAGAGTGCGTGTGTGTGTGTGTGTGTGTGTGTGTGTGTGTGTGTGTGTGTGTGTGTGTGTGTGTGTGTGTGTGTGTGTGTGTGTGTGTGTGTGTGTGTGTGTGTGTGTGTGAACATATTTGTCTACTGAGCACATCAATATGGGCTGCGCACGCGTGTGGCAAGTCATATTAGTACGATAGCGTAATAATAGTATGCATATAGTTGCAGAAATATGCGCGGCTAGAAGTGTTCGTCCGAGTTTTTTTCTGCAATTGCGGACGTGGACCACGCTGCTGTCTGTGGTGGACCCTCCGTGAGACCAACGGCGCCAACATCGGCTTTTGTATGTTGTTTTGCGGTGCAGCACGCTTGCCTTGACCTGGCCCATTGGGCCAGGAAAAACAGCTAGAATACCGCCTCGTGTTGCTTACAGTGAATTCCAATGGCAGAATCAATGATGAATTCAATTTACCGACGAACTCTGCGACGGAGCCCAGCAACTCCCGAAGGGGCGCTAGCGGACATTCCTTTCCGAAAGCGCCCAGCATTTCTCGCATTTTTCGTCGTTTTCGGCCTTTCCGGCACGGACTCGCAGGCACGTTGTGTTTAGAAGTTTATCATTTCTTTTTAAGCCACGTGCGCTCTAATGGAAATCACACCACATGTAGGTCTGCTTCTCTCGTCCGCCCTGACTGTGCGTCGGAAACATCGGAGACGAGGCGAAGCCCGCGATCAGTTCGGTGGCAACCTGTCGGAACAGCCTGAAGTGCCTTCGGAACTGCATTTCATGAACAAAAGTAAAGGCTGCTAAAGTGTAAACCTCCGAGCCTTGTTACCTAGCGAATGACGTCGTGGACAAAAAGCGTAACTTTCAGTGTCTTGGCCGCCTGCTAAAACATGATGTCGATAGCTTGCTTGAATACACTAGCTACCGCAGCTTCTTCGTCGCTTTAGACCACGCTCGTCAATTCGGAACTTGAGCCAGATGAATCATAGCTCTCCGCAAGCAGTAAAAGCGCAGTTGACTATGCGAAGTACCGCTCATTTCTTCCCAGAGATTCGCGTTCACAGGCGCCCGCGCCCAATGTTGGCTGTGGGTGGACGGATATCAAGCGACTTCCGGTCGACTCCGCCATTTTTGCGGAGTGGACAGCGGCACTCCGTGGAGTGGATCTAGTGGCCGAGCTGCTCCCGATCCGCCAATGAAAGATACGGGAGGCAATCTCAATCTCCCAATTGAACAGACTTGCTGCACGAAAACCAGTATATCTACTACAGCAAGTGCTCCTAATCTGCAATTGGAATTCACCGTTAGGAAACCTACGGCTTCATTAAACTGCGCGTTAAACAGCAGTGATAACAGCTCGTCTTGCTATGCCAAAATGTGGAGTGTGTGACAGGCCAGTCGGAGTGATCAGATTTTGACATAACTTGCGGGAACGCGAAAGACGTAGTTGCCGCCAGTTTTGTACACAGGTGAAAGTGGATGGCGCGGGATAATTTCAGCCTGTTTATACTGGTTGCGCTGCGTGAAAAAGTGTAATCTAAATGTTTTCATCTGAGCATCATAAACACTAAAGCTTGATTGAGCATGTACCGTACCAGGTACTTTTGACGCGTAAGCATTCTAGGTCGACCTTCTTCGGGAATATGCCCGTCAATCTGTCTATAACGCGTGACACGATGCGCTCCATAAGGTACGGATGGGGCCATGTGGTGCCCGTCGTTTCCCTCTTTATCGTCTACGTCTTTCTCACGCAGTTTTTCGTTAAAAGGGCAACATGAGAATGGCATGTGACTACGTATGGCTACCGAGATTTATGATTGTGACTCATATCATAAGAAGCCAACAAACAATGACACCAAGGAAAGCATTGGGGAAATAACTTGTATACTTACTAAATGAAATAAAGAAATCTTAAATTAATGGAAATGAAAGTGGTAGCATCTGTGGGTTCATTGACCAGTCGCCTTCCCCCATAAAATTTCGCGTACTCGTGACGCCTGCGGCAGAAAGGATGTTCCACATCCACCGACGTGGTTTGTGAGTGGTGGCGCAGGCTAACACTTCCGGGCTTAGATCTAGTGGTAACACATAAAATACCCCAGGAAATGGACGGGAAAATGACGTCGTGGTAGCTCAACTGGTAGAGCATCGCACGCGTATTGCGATGACGAGGAATGATTCCCCAACTGCGGCAAGCTTTTTCGTCCACTTTCATTTTCATTCATTTATAATTTCTTTAGTTCAATAAGTAAGTACAAGTAACTTCCCCTGTGCGGTCGTTGGTGTGTTTGTTTGTTGGCTTCTGATGATTTGATTCTTATATATATATATATATATATATATATATATATATATATATATATATATATATATATATATATATTGAAATACCACGGTCGCGACGACGCTTTATTCCAAGAAGGAAAAATGGAGCCGATGTAAAAACGAACACGAGCTGATGATTGATGATGCAGATGAAGTCCGCATAAATGCTTCCACTAATTTCCCTCGTGGATGGAAGTGGCCAGCCTGGCTGCACATTAGACAGTGGAACAGAGATGAAAGGGCTTCAGGGGGGAAGCGTGCACGATCTCTTTTTTGCGGCAGCGTCCGTCAGTTGGGGCATCAACGGGCGTAACGCGATAGTTCACCGGCGAGGTCTGCTCTATCACTTTGTAGGAGCCATTATATCGAGGCTCAAGCTTCTCACATAAAGCGGGTGTTCGTGCAGGTGTCCATAGGAGCACATCGTCACCAGGGCGGAAGGAAGCGACGCGGTGAGAGGGTGAGTGTGAGACGCGGTGAGTGTTCATACGGGCGCGACGACGACATTGGGCAAGACGAGACGCAAACTGGTCGCAATTGAATGGTGAAGCGTTGACGGGGCCAGAGAAGAAAGAAATGTCGAGTGATGAGGTTGGGTGGTAGCCGTATACTAAGGAAAACGGAGAGTATCCGGTGGTCCGTTGAACAGACCTGTTGTATGCAAATGTTATTAGTGTGAGAATCGCATGCCAGTTACGATGGTCAGGCTGAATATACATGGATAGCATGTCGCATAGCGTGCGATGAAATCACTCTGTTAGGCCGTTGGTTTGAGGGTGGTAGCTAGACGTTGTCTTGTGCACGGTGCTGGACGGTTGCAGAACTTGATTAAGAGCGCTTGAAAGAAATGCCTTGCCTCGGTCGCTCAAAAGAACGTGAGGCACCCCGTGACGTAAGTAGATAGCTTCCAAGAAGAAGGCCGCTACTTCTGATGCAGCTCCTGAACGTATTGAGGCTGTTTCAGCGTACCGGGTCAAGGGGTCGACTGCAGTGACGATCCATCTGTTGCCATCTGGAGTAGGTGGGAGTGGCCCGAAAAGGTCACTGCCGACGACAGAGAAGGGTTCTGCTGGGCAAAGTGGTTGTAGCGTCCCGACCGGAGCAGTAGTAGGTCACTCACGATGTTGGAAAAGCGTGCACGAGGCAACATATCTAGCTGTGTTCGTGGAAAGACCTGGCCAAAAGAATCGGCTGCGTATTAGCTAGTGCGTCTTGTGGTAGCCCAAATGGCCTGACGTAGGGTAATCATGTGAGGCCTGCAGAACTGCAACTCGAAGAGAACGCAGTAGAAGGGGAACCCATCGATGGTCTTCCGCGTGAAAAAATGTACCGGTAGAGCACGTCGTCTTCGAACTTGAACAGTTTGAGCTGTTTCCGTAGCCTGGCATTGGGTGGCGATGAAACACCGCTAAGGCGATTGATGATACTATGGCAATAGGAATCGGCGCGCTGGTACGTGGAAAGCACTGAAGGGTGGTTTGATGGAGTCAAGGAAGAAATGAGTGTAATAGACGATGTGTCCTCCATGCAGCCGATTTGACAAGGGGATGTGATGTGCTCCGATGATGGTGGTAATGGGCATCGTGAAAGAGCATCGGCATCTCAGTGCTTCCTTTCGCATTTGCATATGACATCAAAATTATATGCTTGTAATCGGAGTATCCAGCGGCCAAGGCGTCCAGACAAGTTTTTGATTGTCGACTACCAACATAGGGCATGGTAGTCGGTCACAACCGTGAAATGTCGACCGCGGAAATGTGGGCAAAATTTCTGAATGGACCAGAAAACAGCCAAACACTCTTGTTCGTTTCTCGAGTACTTCTTTTCCGCGGAAGTGAGAACGCGGCTTGCATGTGCAACAACCTTTTCGCAAAATTCGTGGTCGCACTGCAGCAGTACGGCACCAGTTCCTTCACCACTAGCGTCAGTATGCAATAATGTGGACGCCTTGTCATCAAAATGGCAAAGGACAGGTGGGGATGTTAGTGCGCGCTTGAGTTCTTGGAACGCGGCTTGACATTGATCGTTCCAATCAAAGAAACTGGAACTAGCAAGGAGCTTGTAGAGGGGTGAGGCAATGCTGGCAATGTTCCGGATAAAACGTCGACAGTATGAGACGAGTACAATGAAGCTGCGCAGTTCTTTTGCACGTAGTGGGCGTGGAGAGTTGAGCACTGCGGAAATTTTGTCCGGATCGCGCTGGATGCCGTCTTTGCTAAAGAGATGACCCAGGACTTTAATCCTTGTACTAGCTAAACGGCACTTCCTCGTGTTTATTTTAAGTCCGGCATTAGAAAGGCATCTGAGAACTTCATCTAAGCGTTGCAGATTGTCAGTGAAAGTCGAGGAAAACACAACGATGTCGTCGAGGTAACATAGAAAAGTTTTTCACTTGAGGCCGCGAAGAACAGGGACAATCATTCTTTCAAATGTGGCGGGGGCATTGCATAGACCCAAAGGGATTCTGTTAAACTCGTAAGGACCATTCGGAGTAGAAAAGGCGGCCTTTTCTTTGTCCGCTTCGTGCATCGGAATTTGCCAATATCCGGAGCGAAGATCAAGGCTGGAAAAGCATTGCGCGCCTTGCAAAGAATCAAGGGCGTCATCGATACGGGCACCGGATATACATCCTTACAGGTGATCTTGCTTAGCGCGCGGTAGTCAGCACAAAATCGTACCAATTCATCCTTATTCTGCACTAAAACGACGGGGGATGACCAAGAACTCGTGAAGGGACGTATGATGTTTCTATTCAGCATATCGGCTACGTTCTCCTCGGTGATTTTGCGTTCGGCCAAAGGACGACGGCGTACAATAGTATGGCCATCAGTGTCGATACGATGGAAGGCAACGGAAGTCTGTCCGAGTGACGAAGTATCCATATCAAAGAAGGCCTGATGATTCGTGAGCAATTTTTGCAACACTTCACTCTGAGCAGCTGTAAGGTCAGTACTTATCACGGAAGCACGGGCAGATGAAGCAGATTCGCCCTGTTGAGGAAGAACTTGCAACGCGGCAAGAGGAAGCTGTGAGACTGGTTGGGTATACCCACAACAGGTCACTGCGGAGCCTTGAGGTAGGAGGATTGTCTCAGTGGTTGCGTTTAAAGCGATGACTAACGTAGAGCTTTCTTTGAACAGCACCAGGCAGGAAGCGAAGACAATCCCACGGGCAAGACAGCGGCCGCAAGGAGTGATGAACGCGTCACCATTGGTGATATCCGTAGAAGAGAGACTTATGATTTTCTCGTGGCCTTGAAGCAGTACAGAATCGGCAACAGTGAGAAAACGGAGTCGTGGCTCATCGGCACTACCGCTCAATGAACTGTCTCGGTCATATGGACTACGCGTTGACGGCAAGAGATTAAAGCGGACGCTGACGAGAGAAAGTCCCAACCTAAAATTAGTTCACGAGCGCACGGGAATAACATCGTGAACTTAATGTGATGACAAATACCATCAATGAAGACGCGTGCTGTACATTGGGCTGATGGTCGACTGATTGCTCCATTAGCCACAATCAGGGATGATCCAATATAAGGCGTCTTCACTTTCCGCAGACGAGAGCACAGGTCCACCCGCATAACAGATATATAGTAGCTCCCGTGTCAATCAGAGCTAACAGACGCACACCCTCAAAAGACACCAATAACATGTTTGAAGGATGTTCAGGAGGACTTGGAGCACTTCGCGGCGATGCAGTTTTCCCTCGAAAAACTGCACTGGTTAGTTTTCCGGTTGCTGGACATGGAGTTGGGAGACAGGTCGAAGTGGCGAAACAGAACGTCGGAGCGGCGATGGGGAGCGGCGTCTCGAGGCACGTGTGTTCTGTGCGGTGTTGGAGAAGTCGGCCGGAGATGGAGATCGGCGAACGGGAGGATTATCGTCATAAGTGCGGCAGACGCGAGGAGGTGGCTCATCGCGTTCAAAGGCAGCGTAACCACGACGTTCGTCTTACTGACGGCGTCAGCAAACCCGGGAGATATGTCCTCGAAAGCCGCAGTAATAGCAAAGAGGCCTCGACGAACGCCAGGCAGAGTAGTAAGGCGGGTTCGGAGCTCGGGCGACTAAAGGTGCCAAGTGATCGTGAACAGGCGCAGGTGGTGTGATTGGAGACGGCGCGGCTGCCATTGCAGCAACCTGGGCGTAAGAAGCCGGTTGTGGGCAAGGAGAAGCGGTGGTATTCTGGGCGTTCTACGGGGAGGCCGGTTCCTCTTTAATAATGCCGCGCAGGTCAGCAGAAGCAGGTTGGACGTGAACGCTGCTGCAAGGGGGTGAGCCATGCGCTTGCAATTCCTCGCGAACTATGGCTCGTATGATAGACCGGAGCTCAATGCTGTTTGCCAGGGGGTTGTCGGAAAATTCCGGTTGCAAGCGGATCGATTGTGACCGCTTGAATTAGGTATGATGAATTAAGGGAAAAAATGATATAAATAATTTATTATTCGCAACTCAATTTTTTAACCTAAGAAGTTGTAGATGACAGCAACCCGGACCCTCACAGAAGGTCTTTAGAATAAAGAAAATTTAAATGCTTATTAGTCAGCTTTCGCCTGATGGCATGGAAGGAAACTTGATTAAATATATTCTTAGTGTAATTATAAGCCTATCCATTTGAAACTGTTCCATCTGAGTTGCCCCTTTGCGTGCTGATGCCGACTTGAAGGTGGTTTGTATTTGACCAACCGTCAAACAATCCGAGAGTTTCATTTCGGGAAGGCGAGTTACCCTCCTGCCTTTCACTTTCGTTTAAAACCACGCAAAAGAGTCAAGTTCTGCTTGAGCAGCGTCGTTAGTGCAAACCCAAGAGCTACCGTAACTCGCCTCGCCTGTATCGCTGTCATTCAGGCTTGGATACAAATGTAGATTTTAAATTGACGCATCACGAATCCAAAAAGAGCTGCCCGCGACTAGCACAGCCAGGTTTCTTTCATGTTGTACTTCGTTTTGTGAGGAATGAGGCAGGCCACCGATAAGTGCGACATACTAAAGAAAAGGACAGATAATGGAAGAGCGAAGGGCAAGGACCTAACCTAGGACGTGCCCGACTGGCTACCATACACAGGGGGAGAGAAAATTTTAATGATAATTTATTGACAAATGGGAGAGAAATGCGGTAACTTAAGCATTACGTCGAACCTCTGTATCCATGATTTATGCCACGTTTACCAAATCGCAAAGTGCTCTTGAGGAGCTAACTCGACACATGTCCTGTCTCTTCGAGGAGCGAAGTGTAACCGAAAGTAGAGTCAAGAGCAGACCGCCGTCCATTCATATATATTCTCCCACATGACCAGTTTGCCAACTTCACACGCTTACACTTTTTTTCCCTTTGACAATCCTAACACTAAGCATTCAAAGATAAACAGAGAGATAAGGAATAAGGAAGATAAGAAAAAGAATGAAGAGGTATCCAGAGAGAACACTGCAGTACACAAAGTGGAGACTCTTTCAAGAACTACAGTTGGTATTTTGTGGCCTTGTGCATCGAATAATGCTTAGGCCAAGTTCCCAGGATATTCTTTCTCCAGAATGGTCTGCCGTCGAAGCGCCTAATGTAGCTCACGGAGCAGAATGTTGAGTGTGGAAGTGGCAGAGATGGTGCTCTACACTGTGTCGTCACACACCGAAAATTCGCTCCGGGCCATTCCTAGAAAGCTGCGTATGCGACGCCCAGCCATAAGCAACATAGCAACATTATTTTGCAATGGCAGATTCCAGGTGAGAAAGAGGGTGATTATGGAGATGTAGAGACGCGATTATCTGCAGCAATTTAGAACTGAATGAATGAATAGCTTCATTTAAAAAATGAGAACCAAACGTCGGTGGAAGCACGTCTCAGCACATTGGGAAAGGAAACGAGGGACAAAAAGAGGGAAAATAGTCTAACCACACTTGGGCTGGTTCGCCGTGCGGCTAATTATGCGTTCCATGCAGAGACGCAAAGTATAGTTGCACATATTCACGGCTTCTCCGTTAGTCGTTGCACAATATACACCACAAGGTGTTGGAAATAGTCTGTGTCTGGCGAAATCGCAGTTAAGGGCCGAGAGAATGTAAGCGGGAATCAGTGAAACCAGTTTAATTTCAGTGCAGATGTGTGATGTAGCGAGCAAATCGAGTCACCACCCAGCATCCGTCCTTTGCGGTAGTATAAGCACCCACCGTTCTTGGTATTTAACGTTTACTGAATGCAAATCTTAGGGGCGGGGGGGGGGGAGGGGGCAGGGGGCAGGGGGCAATTATTCATCGGCCATACTTCGCCGCGTATTCCTTAGTGGCAGGCTCTGAATCACATCTGCGCTTTCACGACAACTTACGACCATACCGTGGCTCTAGCGGCTACGGTTGTCATACTCATGACTCTTGCTTTTGCGGGAACACTGTAAACATGGGTTTACTGAACAAGTTAGAGAACATACAATTTAGAACAGCGTTTCTCGTCTTACATACGCTGAACGCAAGCACCTTTGCAGTATGTTACGGTGCGTGTCTCTTCAAGACAGAGACGCGAACGCAAACATTCGAACGCGTTCGTAGACAGGACACTCTCAAGGCAATCAGTCTTGGGCCTCGTGCTGAGCAGGAGCGTACTTGCGGTTCCGCGATGAAAACTAAAATAAACCCCTTGAAGAAGTATGTATCAGTACGTCGCTGGTGCAGAAAGTCATGGTGGCGAGTGCCTTGTGTTCTGTGTATAACAAGCTGCGAGAACTGAAAAACTCGCCATTTTCGGTTTTCGTCATTCAGTAACCTGCTACGTGCATCGGAAGTGCGATGCCATTTTGTCGATACATGGTGTCTGCCCCTATCGGCAGCGACATGACCTGAAATATAGCATCCTTATGTCATTTCTTTAAAAAAATCACTATTTCTGTATATGAGTATTGAAGTCATGATGAAACTGTTGCTGGTTTGAAGTTATGAATGAGCGTTCTTGGTTTAAACCAACAAAGCAAGAAAAACATACAAGGGCATGTCTCATTTTTGTCGAGCGTTTCAGTTTTAACCGATAAGAGTAAGTGAAAGCAAATTTACAATAAAGCTAAGGCGACGATCTGCACGCAGCCCACGAGCACTTTGATGAGAGTAGCCTGCCAAAGTTAGCCATGTGTCCGCTAGCGGCTCAAGCAATCTCTACTTTTCGTCCGTTCTGCCTGCGTCAGCGAAAAAAAACGAGAAGGCAGATAAATCGAAGGTAGCGGAGGGAGGCGGTAGTGCAGTGGTTAGCGTGCCCAGTTCCCAAATGTAGAATGCTGCAGATATATGGGTTCGAATTATGTGGCTTGTTTGTGAAGACACCTCTCTGTGCTCTCTGGGGATGGCGAAGCTCAGAATGAGTCGGCGGCTTGACAACGGGCGCCGTCAGAGTAACAGAATAAGCGGGTGTGCAATGTCGCATCTAAATCTGAAAGTATATTCAGAGCAAATACAGTATGCTCCTATCGAAAAAAAAGTGATGAATAACGAGCGGTGTTGTTGAACGAGGTTGCAGACCGATAATATCACCAAAGGCAGGGCCACGTTCCTATCCCGGTAATAAGAGAAAATTTACATCGACAGCATGTCAACTAGCGTGTAATTGATACTTCATTAGGGTGGTTGCGTGTCTGCGTTGTGTCTAACACGAGTGAGTAGTGTATGCAATGACACTGGAGAGAAAGCGGTGGGCGAAGTACACTAAAAGTACTTGAGGATAGCCATATTGAAGGTGAACACCATGATGAAGAAAGCCTGCGACTTCAGTTGCTCAGGTCGCCAGAAAGTCTTGAGTGGTAGCGTACCGTTGGGCGTATTTTGTGAACACAGCGATAGACACGCAGTTTGCGAAAGCGAAAAGAGGAATAAGGCCGAGTGAGTGGAAAATTGGATTAATGAAAGAACTCGTGTGGTATATCAAGAGATTGAAGAAGGTAATCAGGTTAGATGGACGGCCTTTTCAAGCTCTGGCATAGTTTGAAAAATGAATGAGGCGAAGTATAACGCCCAAAATAGTGTACGCCAACCCAAATGAAGCAGCCTGGTCGTACTTGCGCGACACGCCACGGTTGCCTGCCACCAGGACATCATGAAGTTGCGGCGATGGCAGTTTACATCGGGTGCTAGAAAATAAAAAAGCGCACATCAGCTACGTCCGAGGGACGTTTCTACGGTACGAAATCACAGGCCCTCTAACGTAAAACTATTCCAATATGTATTTATTGCAATATCCTGACGTCAAATTTGCGTAACCGTCGACACAAGCATCGGGCGGTCACCCGTAGGGTTATCTCAAAAAACCAATCAAACGCTCTTCTCGTTCGTAGGAGGTCACTTTTGTTTGCTTGAAAAACGAATAACATTGCGTACACTGAGCGGCTTCTCTTATCTAATTGGCTCACAAGAGGCGAGGAGCACGCTCAAATGGAGAGGCATTCGATGGGGCTGAGCCACTGCACTGAGAATCGGTAACTGTATGAAGAGGGTCAGCAAAAGTCTGTGATTGGTCCGCTTTCCCTTACTTAGCTTACGGTGGCTCGTCGACAATCGCGGTGGCATGCAACGGAAGCTTAAGAATGACGCTAAAACGGATCCTCAGCAAAGAAGAGTTGGCAGAACGAGGTTGTAAGCGTGCCGAAAGCGCTCGAAAACGTTACACGCGGCCACGCAAAAAGTTTTATTACACACAAATAAACCCATGCTCTCCGGCAGGTGCGAGCAGCCATTGCCTGAGCGATCGGCGGCAGCCATCTTTTATTCCTTTCGGAACGGGGCAGCCTGCAGCTATTTAGAAGAAAATTCAGTTTTGTTCGGCATATTGATGCATCTTTAACGCGTACACGTCACTTTGACGCGGTGAGTTTTTGCGGTTTTGTGACGTCGTGCGACAGGCAGGTGAAATGGTGCAGCCCGAAAACTTTCGACCAATAGTCGACGTCTAAGGGCGAAAAGGCGTCGAATCAGAAATAACTATTTTTTCTTTTGTTTGGTCAAATCAGGCGTAATCAGTGTGCGCGCGTCATATTAGGTGAGGAGGTATCGCGGTTTTGGTGACGTCGCGTGACAGACAGCTGAAGTGGGAGTGGTCCAAAAAGATTTCTCACCAATCGCGGAGGGCTGATTGCGGAATTGGAATAGAAATGTTTGGAATAGTTTTACGTTATAGCGTCCCACATCCCGAAAAAAAAAGCTTGCGAAAAGGGGCATCCGAAGCCCGAGCACTACAGAGTTTGTTAATCAATTGTTTAGGATGACGTCAGCATTTATTTCTAAGAAAATGAGTTAAAGTTGCGCTTATTTGCATTACAATGGCGGGCATAATCAGGCAAAAAGTGAAACCATTTCACTAAAGGGTGCCTGAGTACTCTCTGTGCGTTACGTAAGAATAAGATAGCAAAAATACAGCATTATTAGAGAATATAATTCGAAAACAATTCACTTATTAACACAGTGCCGTAAAAAGGAAGTGCCCCCCCCCCCCGATATAGCTGTGGAGGACGCAAATAATGAACAGGCTGAAAGTGCAGTAACCTTGATATACAATTGGCGTCTTGGCAGCAGGATAAAGTTACTCCAGAAGGCAAAAAGTCTAGTGGGCGGATCAGACAGTTGGATAGCTATAGGGGCTTGTTGGTGGGGCTCTCGCAGTGGTGAAACCCCGCGAAGGACGTGATGACGCCACGACGACACGTGACCTTACGTCAAATAATGAAAGCATTTTTTGTTAAACGACGCTTTCTTCACCTCTTCCTTCGACTTTTCCAGTGCTGCTTCTGCTGCTGTCCTGCACGCCGCGACGGGAGAGGGCGTGCATATACATGGAAGTAACGGGGAAGATTGGAAAGGTGACGCGAGAAACTCGTTTGGGCCTTTCCATCGCGTTACGTGTGCACAGTGCTCTCTGGAGCTCAATGGGTGTCGTTACATTAGCCTCTTTACAGCTGTAATTATCTGTGACCCCCGCCTAAGCATTGTACAAACTTTCGTTCTACAAACCGTTCTACTAACGTGCAAGTCCTGAAGAGAGGTAAACAGAATGGTAGATGTGGAGCAAGGAGATGAGGCAGCAAATGCATAAAACTGGCGCAATCGCGAAACGAGCAAATATCAGCCTTGCCACTCTTCACGCGCAGTTCGGAAGGAAAGTCGGGACATGGAAAAGGTCACGTTAGGGAAACGAGGATAAAGAAAGGCTACTACCATAGACAGGACAACAGTTGTGGGCAATCTAAACGTATGGTACTGAACGTTTCTGCTATTTCTGAAAAATAAACACTACGCGACTTTGTCAAGCGAAAACTGACACAGGGCGTGCAGATGCAAAGCCATATTAAATCACTGCAGGGTCTATGCAACACTACGGAAGAGGTCGCACTTCAAATCAACCCTTCTTTGCCCACCGCGGTAGCTATGCATCTATGGCATTGCTCGACGTCATGGTTTCTATCCCGGCCGCGGGAGCTGGATTTCGACGGGAGCGAAATACAAAAATGGTCGTGCACGTTAGGTTAGCTTTAGGTGCACATTAATAAACAGCAGGTTGGGATGACAAGGAGGCAGCTGTTCGCGCTTACAGAGAGGTTCTTCGTGTAGAGAACATCATTATGGAAGCAGAATGATGGCAAGCTTCTTGTATTAGTTTGGGCGCGCTTGTAATCTGGCCTTCCAAAAAATTAACTAGCGGAATCAGTTTGCTTCCTTCCCGCTACTGACGAGCAATGGTGGCCGTGTCTAGAACTCCTATAAAAGCCATGTCTTCGCCAACTTCTGTAACTTCCTGCTCAATCGGCGACCTTGAAAGGCAGTCGGTCGGACTTGTACACCACTGTAATATCGAATTTTTGAAGCCTTAGGCTCCAACGCGCTAGTCGACCGAACGGATCCTTCAAGTTCGTCAGCCAGCAAAGTGAGTGATGATCGCTGACGACACTGAAGGAACGACCATAGAGATATGGGCGAAACTTCATAACTGCCCATACCACCACAAGGCATTCTTTTTCTGTGGTTAAGTAATTAAACTGCGCACGTGAGAGCATCCTGATTGCGTATGTAATAACTATCTCGGCTGAGTCTTGCCACTGCACGAGCGCCTACGTTGCTAGCATCCGTATGAATCGTGGTAGGAGCATCCTCGTCAAAGTGAGTCGGTACAGGATGTGCTTGCAGGCATTGTCGGAGATAATAAACGCTGCTTGTTCTTCTTCGCCCCATACGAAGGCAAGGTCTCCTCTTATAAGGCACGCTAAAGGTGAAGCTATATGCGAAAAATTGGCAAGAATCTTCTGCAATACGCGCAGAGACCAAGGAAACCCCTCACTGCCTTCTTGTCCGTTGGCGCTGGAAACATTGCAACGGCAGTGATCCTGTCGGGGTCAGGGCCGCCGCCTTGATTACTCACAACATGACCTAGGAACTGGAGTTCCTCGAAACCAAAGTGACACTTTTCTGCTTTCAGTGTTAGGCTGGTGGGCCGTATCGTTTGTAGAACTTCCAGCAGCCGTCTCAGATGTTCCTCAAACGTTTCCGAAACAACTATGACGTCGTCAAGTTATACGAGGCATGTCTGCCACTTCAGGCCTGACAGAACCGTATCCTTGAGTCGTTGAAAAATTGCTGGAGCTGAACATAAACCAAACGGCAGGACCTTAAATTCGTAAAGCCCATCAGGCGTTACTAAAGCAGTCTTTTCTCTGTCTTTCTCGTCAACCTCGATTAGCCAATAGCCGCTTTTTAGATCCACCGACGAGAAGTAGCGGGCATACTTCAGCCTGTCGAGGGAATCCTCGATACGTGGTAATGGGTTATACGTCTTTTTTTGTCGCCCGGTTCAGCTTACGGTAGTCGACACAAAAACGTAGACTGCCGTCTTTTTGACCATCACTACCCGCGATGCCTACGGGCTATTTGATGGTTGGATAATGTAGTCGTCAAGCATCGTTTTCACGCGCTCTCGGATCGCTTCGCGTTCTTTTGGTGCTACGTGGTACGGTTTTTGTCGGATTGGTCTCGCTCTCTCCTCCGTGATAATCCGTGTTTCGTCAGTGGCGTCTGCCCGACTCTGAATGTCGACGAGAAGCAATCGCGAAACTGGTGCAACAGGTCCACAAGACGCTGCCTTTCCGCTTGCGATAAGCTCGCGCTCACGTCAAGAACAGGTGCCAGTGCCCAAGCGTTTTGCTCTCCCTGTTCATTCGCATTCGCCGAATTCCGCAATCTCGTCGAGGTAAGCAACTGCTGGGCCTTATGCAATGTGTCGTCCTTTCTTGCTGAATTTTGTCAGCAGTAGCTCTGTTTGCCCATGCCCTACTAGGATGAGACTTCTGGGTATGACAATACCTTGAGTAAGCAAAAGCGTAATTATCTGCTCGTCATGACCTTCCCCATCGTACACTGTGTCGCACCTGACGGAAACAAGGCGGCAAGATAACAGTGTTACGCTTACGTCGTCCATGATGCGCAAGGACTTGCGTTACAGTACTGCACTTTCGTTCCCAGAAAAAGTTAGTATACTTTCTGGTGTGTTGATGACGGCGCCGTACTCGGGTAAGACGTCTATACCTAAGATTAAGTCTTGGCAGCAGTTGGGGAGAATAACAAAATTAGCGACGAATGACGAATCCTCTCTGTTGACCCTTGCAGTAAACTTGCCAGTCGTCAGTAGCTGCCCTCCAGCACGTCTAATGTGTGGCCCTGATCACTCAATTTTCACTTTGCAAAGTCTGTCCGCCCGTTTTTCACTTAGAGGAGGAGGAGGAGAAACATTTATTTAAAAAAAAGAAAGGACAAGCACGTGTCTTTCTGCTTGTGCGGGAAGCGCCCTTAGTCCAGGGCTCCTGCGGCTCTTGCTGTCTACCGGGCCCGCCGCACCAGTTGCTGCTGGTTGCGAGGGTCCGAACTAGTCAGCACGGCCTCCCACTGCTCGGGTGTGGGGTTGGGTATTTGCGGGGCCGCCTTCACGTTGGGGCACGCCCATGTGGTTTGATATAGGGAGGCGTAATCATTTGCATATTGCATATCACTTGCATATGTTTTTGCATATTGCTGGACGACGTCGGTCGCTTGTTGAAGGGCGTCTTGTTTCTCTCCTTCGGAACCAGCGGTGGTCCAGATAGTGATGTCATCGGCGTATATTGCATGCCTGATTTCTAGTATTGCGTTGAGTTTGTCCGGTAATTTCTTCATAGCAATATTGAAAAGGGTGGGTGATAGAAAAGCACCTTGTGGGGTTCCTGTGTTGCGGGTAAGTAACGTCGTGGTTCTGAGTGAGCCAATGCCTATTGTGACCATGCGGTTGCTTAGAAAGGCGCGTATATAATTGTAAGCATTACGACCACACTTCGTGAGGCTTAGGTTTGTAAGGATGGTATGGTGAGCCACATTGTCGAAAGCGCCTTTGAGATCGAGTGCTAAAATCGTTCCGATGTTGTGCGGTGAGATGTGTTCAAGGACTTATTCGTTCAACTGAAGAAGGATGTCGTGGGTAGAATGGTGGGGCCGGAATCCGAACATTGTTTCGAAAAAGAGGTCGATAGATTATAGGTAAGGTTGAAGCCGGTTCAGAATGACAGGAGCTTGCCTAGGCATGAAGTCAGTGAGATTAGACTCATATTTTCTAAGCTGGAGAGTTTGCCTGGCTTCGGAATGAGTATGATGTCCGCGTGCTTCCAATCTGCTGGTAGTGTACCCGCTTCCCAGTGATGATTATAGAGGTCAGTAAGAGATTGAATGGTGCCATCATCCAGATTGCGCAGGAGCTTATTATTTATTTTGTCCTTGCCTAGGGTGGTGTTTCGTGTGAGTGCATAGAGTGCTTGTTGCACCTCACGGATAGTGATCGGTTTGTCGAGGTCGTAATTGTCGCTCCCGCTGTAGGTTGGAGGCTGTCCTTGTGCGGGTTCGAAATCACCTATGTACCGCGCCCGCAACTCCTCCAGGATTTCATCATCAGAACCCGGATGGTTGTGGAGGATACGTTGGATTGTTTGCTGGCTAATTGCTTTGCTTTGTGTGGGGTCAAGAAGATGGCGTAGCAGCGACCATGTTTTGGCCGTGCTAAGATTACCCTGCAACTTGTTGCATAGTTGTCGCCAGTTGAGATGGGTGAGCTCCCCAGCATACGATTCTGCGGTTGCCGTGAATTTCGCTACACGTAGTTTCAATTTACGATTATGTTTTTGGCGCTTCCATCTCCTAACAGGCCTCGACGTGCTTCCCAGAGGTGAAGAAGGTGCGGGTCTACGGCCGGTATGTCTGTGGTGAGTGTGATCTGTTTTGAATGTCTGGCTACGTCTTGTTAGAGCTCTCGTACCCACTGCTCGAGATCCGTAATACCCGTTGAGGAGCCATCCGCTCGCTTTTTGCGAAAAGCTGTCCAATCTGTGTTGTCTTTTTATCGGGTGGCGTGCATGCGTAGCGTTCAATGTGGTGGCAAGTATGCAGTGGTCACTGCCCAGAGTTTCCTCCGTGTTGTGCCAGGCAGCTTGCTGTATCCCTTTAGTGAGGGTGAGGTCAGGGCATCTATCTCGGGAGACGCTGTTTCCTAGACGTGTGGGGTAGGCGGGGTCTGTGAGGATAGTGAGACGGTGCTGCTGTATCGTGCACTGGAGTGCAGTGCCTTTTGATGTGGCTGTCGTGTAGCCCCATGCCTGGTGAGCAGCGTTGAAGTCGCCTATAATCAGCAGACTATTATTTTTGGCTATGCCAATCGCTTTAGTGATCAAGTTAGCGAACTTGGCCTGCTTCTGCTTGGGTGGGCTGTATATATTCAGTATTAAAAGGCTCTTTCGGCCTCGTTGGAGCGGCAGGATCTCAATTAGGTTATGATCGACGTCACTGCCGTCTATTGTGTGTTGTACGGTTGTGAGCGTTTTAGCTGCGTGGCCGCGCGGCTTTCAGGCGTGGTGGTATGTGTGTTGTAGCCAGATTGAGTTGGGTGTGTGCCTGTTTCCTGTAGTGCGATTACGCTTGGTGTCGTTTTGGAGTTACTTATGTACTGTCTCAGTGATCCTTGCTTGCGTTTGTAGCTGCGGCAATTCCATTGCCAGATTATGAGTGGGCTTTCGTTCCTGTAGTTGGTTTTGCTATTCGTCCTGGCTGACGGGCGGATCGGCAGGGTGTCCCTGCTCTACTTCCTGTTGTACTAGTGTTCTGACTTTCTTGCGTCGCTGATCTTTTGCGAGCCGTGTCTCTTCAATAACACTTGCCAGTTGCTGGATGCTTCGTTGCATTGCTAGAAGCTGCCGTGGCAGTACATCAACTTTCTCCTCGACTTGAGCGATTTCTGTCGGTTTTGCTGATTCTGCGAGAATCATGGGTTCAGAATGTTCCGAAGATGATGGCATTGAGGGTGGGGTTATTGGTGTGGAATGCTGAGTGGCAGCACGAGTCGCGTATAGTTCTGCAATCTGCGTACGAAGTTTGTTGTTTTCTTCATGAAGGCGTTTGTTTTCTTCTCTGATGGCCTTTAGTTCAGCTAGGATTTGCAGTTGAACATCAGTATTGTGTATGGGTGAAGAATTATGTGGGGTGGGTGCTGACGTGTGTAGACGTGATGAGAGGGTGTTGTCTTGGTGGACTGCGTGAGAGGGGAAAAGCCGTGCTGACCAGCTCACCGCTTGTGATCTCTGTACAACAGGTCCGCTGAGGTTCCGGGTCGCTCCTTGTCGGTTCCGCGAGTAGGAGCGAGACCTGCAGCGGGAATGCTTCCGTTGCTGGTCTGTACGTGACCGAGACTTCGACCGTGAGTAGTCCCGCTGAGGATGCCTTCTTCAGTCGATCAGGGCACTCATTGGAAGCCGTAGGATGAGGCCCCTGGCATAAGGCGCACCGGGGGTGACAGGGGTGGTTCTGAGTGGGGTTCCGTGTACCACACTGGGGGCATACGTTTGCTTCTGGAGTTGGTCGTACATCGGTCCGGTGGCCGACTTGGTGGCAGATGCGGCAGAAATGCGTGGTTGGTCGGTATGGTTTGCATCGTACTTCACCGCTGTAGTATCGCACGTAGAAGGGTACAGCCTTGCCAGTGAATGTGATCACTGCCGCAGCGGTTTGTCCGAGCATACGGGCATGTAAGATTTCTCGGCCAGGTGCATAGAGCCCGTTAAGGAGGACTTCTGTGGGTGTTCCTGCGGGAATGCCGTGAATGACCCCTTTGACGGAGCTGTCGGGTGCCGCCACGTATGCCGTGACTGCAAATTCTCGACCGCCCAGGTGAATTGTAGTGATGTGACGGATGCTCATAGCTAGCTCTTCGTTTGGTGTGCTAGCAATAGCGATGTTTTGTACTGGGTCAATTCTTACAGTAATGGTCCGTACGTGCTCAGTAGTGGGGTGCTGACATGCCAGCTTGATGCCTTCAGCAATGTGTGGCGTGGCCCAGGTGGCAAGGTTGAGTCCCTCTCAGGGACGGATGATTACCTTGAGGTCGTTTCGAGGCAGCGGTCGGAGTCGGGGTTGTCGGGGAACCGATGGGTGTCGGGGTTGGAGGGGTGGATTGGTGGGAGTCGATGTTTTCTTCCGACCGTACTTAACAGTGAGCCAGTCTCCGCCGGCAGGTTCATCAGGAACTGGGATTTGTGCGTGCTCGAGATTCATCTCGGTGCCATCACTGGTGGCCATCGGTGCGCAGAACTAGATCAAGGTCTTCGGCTAGACCATACCCGTCGTTAGGCTTAGCTGGGCGGGCGCCTCTTGCGAAGTTCAGAGTCCGGTAATTCGTGGAGCAAGCGACTCACAGTATAGCCTTGGGTGTCCACGTGTTCCGCTCGACGTAAGGAGTCGGTTGAGGCTGGTTGTGGCGGCGCTGACGTCAATTACCCAGGGTTTAGCGATGTAAAGGCGGCACCCATGTGCGGTGCAACCGTGCGCAGCCTCTTCTTCTTCCCTGTCCATTTTTCACTTACAATCGAAAAGTCCGCGCCACTGTCTACCAGCGCCATCACGTCGTGGCGGTCAGTTGAGACAGTAACATCGGCGCTAACAATCTCGTTTGTCTTCAAATCATCCGGCTATATTGGCTGTTCGTTCGACGCCAATGGGGGATTTCCGACACTCCGACGTGTGGCAACTACCCCCCCCCCCCCTAGATCGCGGCCTTCTGTTTCCCCGGCGTGGGCTGGGAGATCGCCTCGGGCCACGTCGGTGGAGCTGCGTCTTTCAGCTGGAAAACAGTGTCCCGGAGAAGGAGAGCGTGACCGGTAACCGGGAGAATCGGCTTGCCAGCTCGTCGAAAACGCGTCAATTTGCGTTAACACATTCTACCTGAAAGCATTGACATATCGTGGCTTTATTTTTTTGAGTTGTTGTATACACAGTTGGTACAGTTACAACTTTTTTATGCTATGTGCATCTTGCAGTTTCTGTGCGTAAATGTTTCCACAATAATAATTTCTTTGGAATGCACAATCATCGATTGTTATTTGCTGTTCTGCCTTACCTTTGCTAGGGCTTTCATTCCTGCCTTAATGCAACCATTGTACTAGCCACATTGTGTATGTTAGTGTTTTTAGCTTTAAGTTCCTTTTGCTTGCATTTATTCTTATTTTTTTCAGACATGACAGCTCTCACTTATGGAGGGCTGGGACTCACGATGCTTTACTTTGGGCATCGTACCCAGTGTTTTCAGACAGCTTGGGTGGAGACTTCTGCATCAAGGTCAGTGGCAGAAAATGAGCCTCGGACCTGCATGTCTACAGTGCCATTAAAGGTAACATTAGAGGGCTGTTGTTTGACTAGGTATAAGTGCACTGATTCTTACTTCCAAAATTCATGGTGTTCGGAATGAAACGAAATTGATGGGGATGTTTTAAAGAGAAAATTGTAATGCACCTAGTGTTGGCTACAGTTTGGTGGATGGAAATTTTTATATAAAACTTCCTCCTCCGTGCAGTTCCATAGAACTGAGTTTCCACACATCTAATTTATTAATTGCAGAACTGTTTGTATGTGACAATGCTTTGGATATCAGCCAGAACTGCTGATACTCTATGTTACTTGCATTGTTTAACTAGGTGATTTGGTTTTCCAGAAGTTATTCTACAAGGAAAAACGTGACGAACTATGCCGTTTGTCAAGCAGCAGTCGCCTGGTTGGAGAATTGCCCTTTACAAGCGGGTAAGAAGTTGGCATGTTGTGTTATGCTTATTGTTCAGTTAGTTTTTATTCAGAAATTTAAGCTACACTAATGTTATTGACTAAGTCAGCATTGTGTAGCATGTTTACACTTCCATAAAATTGACTGTTGGTTCTACATGAATTTAGTGCATGGTACATGATTAATATTTTGTCTTGGGGTTCTAAACTCTACCTACGTCAACTGTCACATGTGGTCTTCAAATACCTATGGCCAATGGCCAGATAACGTCCAAGGATCATCTGTGCATGCTGTTCTGACATGTCTTACTGTGGTCCTTCGGAAACTAGTGTACATTGTGATATATGATATATGATATAATTTTGCGAACACCAAGTAGTGTAAGACATCAGCTATTGCAGTGGTAATTGGCGTTCAGGGCAGCTTGCCAACAAGCTGCAATATAGAAGAAAGCGATAATAACTTCCAAGCAGCAAAAGAACATGGAGATGCTTTGGGTGAACATGATTAGGCATTCCAATTTATAGAGTCAATTAAACCAGTCTTCTGGCATTATGCTATGCCTTCACTTTTATATTCTCGTCGCTTAATTATCGCGCTTGTTATTGTTGTATTTGTTTTTATGCCATTGTTCAGCCTTGAGGACAGCCACTGAAAAGCGAGGCTCAAAACAAGCAACTATGCATCGTGAATGTTCAGGTTCTAAAGTATTGTAATTTCATAACTAGCATAGAATCAGTCCTTGAAAGTGTCAGCATTACAGAAATTATGGGGTTATAAATATTGTCACGTGGTGGTGACGTTAAGAACACAGTAGCAATACTGTGATAGACAAAACTAACTTTTATTGGGCGAACCTGTGCCCACAAAACAGGCTACGCTTATAGCACAACGATAGCGGCGAACACGGTCGGCGATCGTCGAAAATCTGATCAGCGGGTCAAGCGCGTCGGCTTTTTATAGAGCAGTCATCGAATGTTCCAGACTAATCGTTGGCACCCGCGTGCCTTCCATAAAGTTCTACATCATTCGCGTCAGGCGAATAAATCAGATAACACAAGGTTCGGCAACAACAGACTGCGGATAGAAGCATCGATAACTTTCCAGAAACTTCGGATACATTCAAGCGCGTCCCGCGCTGTGCGATACGATTTCTTAGGCGGTGAAACCTGGTCGCCCGATAAATATAAATACACGTGTCAATACCCCCCTCTTAAAAAGCATCGTCCCGATGCTACAGAGAGAGCGAAACACAAAGGGACACTTATTAAACATAAGTAACAAAACAACGAAAAGAAATAAACTCCAAAGGTCAGTTACGCGAAGTGCCAAAGTTCGTCAACGCTGGTGGTACGGCTTGAGCCGCACAACGTGGACAATTTCAGGTCGTGAGCGGCGCCGCTGTGACAGCGAAATGCCATCTGGCACGACCTCGTAGTCCAGTGCACCAATACGTCGAATGATCTTGTACGGTCCAAAATAGCGACGCAAAAGCTTCTCGCTCAGTCCTCGTCGGCGTATAGGGGTCCAAACACAAACACGGTCACCGGCCTGGTACTCAACAAAGCGTCGTCGGAGGTTGTAGTGTCGGCTGTCGGTCCTCTGCTGGTTCTTGATCAGCAGGCGGGCGAGCTGTCGGGCTTCTTCGGCGCGCTGGAGATGGCTAGCGACGTCGAGATTTTCCTCGTCAGTGACGTGGGGCAGCATGGCGTCGAGCGTCGTCGTCGGATTCCTGCCGTAAACCAGCTTAAACGGCGTGATCTGTGTTGTTTCTTGCACCGCCGTGTTGTAAGCGAATGTTACGTACGGCAGGACGGCATCCCACGTCTTGTGTTCGACGTCCACGTACATCGCTAGCATGTCCGCAAGGGTCTTATTCAGCCGCTCCATAAGACCATTCGTCTGCGGGTGGTAGGCCGTTGTCCTCCTGTGCCTTGTCTGACTGTAGTTCAGAATGGCTTGGGTGAGCTCCGCTGTAAAGGCCGTTCCTCTGTCGGTGATGAGGACTTCTGGGGCACCATGTCGCAGCAGGATGTTTTCGACAAAGAATTTCGCCACTTCGGCTGCGCTACCTTTCGGCAGTGCTTTAGTTTCAGCGAAGCGGGTGAGGTAGTCCGTCGCCACGACGATCCATTTATTTCCGGTTGTTGACGTCGGAAACGGTCCCAGCAAGTCCATGCCGATCTGCTGGAATGGTCGGCAAGGAGGCTCGATTGGCTGTAGTAATCCGGCTGGCCTTGTCGGCGGTGTCTTGCGTCGCTGACAGTCTCGGCATGTTCTGACATAACGGGCGACGTCGGCGGTCAGGTGCGGCCAATAATACTTTTCTTGTATCCTCGATAGTGTCCGGGAAAATTTTAGGTGTCCAGCGGTCGGATCGTCATGTAGGGCGTGCAATACTTCTGGACGAAGTCCTGACGGGACAACAAGAAGGTAGTTGGCGCGGACTGGGGAGAAGTTCTTCTTCACGAGTAGATTGTTTTGAAGCGTGAAGGAAGATAATCCGCGCTTAAATGCCCTGGGGACAACGTCGGTGTGCCCTTCCAAATATTCGACGAGGCCTTTTAGCTCCGCGTCTGCCCGTTGTTGTGCAGCGAAGTCTTCCGCGCTTATCATTCCGAGGAAGGCGTCGTCATTCTCGTCGTCTTGCGGCGGCGGGTCAATGGGGGCGCGTGATAGGCAATCGGCATCGGAGTGTTTTCGTCCGGACTTGTAGGTGACAGTGATGTCGTATTCTTGTAGTCTGAGGCTCCACCGCGCGAGTCGTCCTGAAGGATCCTTTATATTCGCTAGCCAACACAACGCGTGATGGTCACTGACGACTTTGAATGGCCTGCCATAAAGATAAGGGCGAAATTTAGCTGTAGCCGAAACGATGGCGAGGCATTCCTTTTCGGTCGTAGAATAGTTGCCTTCCGCTTTTGACAGCGACCGGCTAGCGTAAGCTATCACCTGTTCGACTCCGTTTCTCCTCTGGACTAGAACGGCACCGAGGCCTAGGCTACTGGCGTCAGTATGGATTTCTGTATCGGCGTACTCGTCGAAGTGCGCAAGTACCGGCGGCGACTGCATGCGTCGTTTGAGTTCTTCAAATGCGTCGGCCTGCGGTGTTTCCCACTTGAACTCGACATCACATTTCGTTAGATGTGTTAGCGGCTCCGCGATGCGTGAAAAGTCCTTGACAAAGCGCCTATAGTAGGCACACATGCCAAGGAACCTACGCACTGCCTTCTTGTTGATGGGTTGCGGGAACTGTGCGATTGCAGCTGTCTTTTGCGGGTCTGGACGGACACCAGATTTGCTGATTACGTGGCCTAGGAACAGAAGCTCATCGTAAGCGAAGCGGCATTTTTCCGGCTTCAGAGTAAGCCCTGACGACTTGATGGCTTCTAGTACTGTCGCAAGCCGCTTGAGGTGATCGTCGAAATTCCCGGCGAAGACGACGACGTCATCCAAGTAAACGAGACAGGTCTGCCACTTCAGTCCTGCTAATACTGTGTCCATGACGCGCTGGAACGTTGCCGGTGCCGAACACAGTCCGAATGGCATAACCTTGAACTCGTAGAGGCCGTCTGGCGTGATGAAGGCGGTCTTTTCGCGATCCCTTTCGTCGACCTCTATTTGCCAGTAGCCAGACTTGAGGTCCATCGATGAGAAGTATTTAGCATTGCAGAGCCGATCCAATGCGTCGTCTATCCGTGGGAGGGGGTATACGTCTTTCTTCGTGATTTTGTTCAATCGACGATAATCGACGCAGAAACGTAGGGTTCCGTCCTTTTTCTTCACTAAAACAACTGGAGACGCCCACGGGCTTTTCGACGGCTGGATGATGTCGTCGCGCAGCATTTCGTCGACTTGGTGTCTTATAGCTTCGCGTTCTCGCGTCGAAACTCGGTAAGGGCTCTGGCGGAGTGGTCGAGCGCACTCTTCGGTTATTATGCGATGCTTTGCGACTGGGGTTTGTCGAATCCTCGATGACGTCGAAAAGCAGTCTTTGTATCGTCGAAGCAGACTTCTGAGCTGTTGCTTCTTAATCACGGGGAGACTTGGATTTATGTCGAAGTCTGGCTCGGGAACTACGGTCGTCGGGGTAGATGCAACAGAATCCGAGAGGACAAACGCATCGCTGGTTTCCTGAAATTCCTCGATGTATGCGATCGTCGTGCCCTTGTTGATGTGCTTGAATTCCTGGCTGAAGTTTGTCAGCAACACCTTCGTGTTTCCTCCGTGCAGTCGAGCGATCCCTCTTGCGACGCAAATTTCACGGTCGAGCAGTAGACGTTGGTCGCCTTCGATGACGCCTTCTACGTCAACGGGTGTTTCGGGGCCGACCGAAATGACAATGCTGGAGCGAGGTGGGATGCTCACTTGATCTTCGAGCACCCTCAAGGCGTGGTGACTACGAGGGCTCTCCGGCGGTATCGCTTGATCTTCCGACAGCGTTATTGACGTCGACTTCAGGTCGATGATTGCGCCGTATTGGTTCAGGAAGTCCATGCCGAGAATGACGTCTCGTGAACACTGTTGGAGGATAACGAAGGTGGCAGGGTAAGTCCGGTCACGAACGGTAATTCTTGCCGTGCAGACTCCAGACGGCGTGATGAGGTGTCCTCCAGCGGTTCGAATTTGAGGGCCTTCCCACGTAGTCTTAACTTTCTTCAACTGGGCGGCGATGTGTCCACTCATGACGGAGTAATCAGCCCCTGTGTCGACTAAGGCAGTGACTGCGTGTCCGTCGAGAAGCACGTCGAGGTCGGTGGTTCTTTGTCTGGCGTTGCAGTTAGGTCGTGGCGTCGGATCACGGCTGCGTCGTGTTGAACTGAAGTTGGAACGTCGCGTCGTCAAGTCGTCGTTCGTCGGTGTAGTCTTGCCTTCCTGACTTCGTCGGGACGGCGGCGCGTCGTTGTTATGTCGTCGAGATCGTTTCGTCGTCGTCTTCGTCGGCGGCGGAGGATCTTCGTCAGTTTGACGAACAGCAACCGCACCTCCATCGGTTGCTGCTTTTAGTTTTCCGGATATGGGCTCGCTGACCGGCCCCGGGCTGGACCAGTGTATGGTCGGCGCTGCGGCGACAGGTAGCGGCCTGGTGATGGCGAACGGGACGGCCGTCGAGGGCTCCACTGAGTAGCGGCGAGGTAATCGGCGATGTCACGTGGGCGCTCGCCAAGCTGTGGACGCGGCGCGTTGACGGCGAAACCTCGCAGTCCCATCTCCCGGTACGGACATCGTCGGTAGACGTGACCCGCTTCTCCGCAGTGGTAGCAGAGCGGGCGGTGGTCAGGAGCACGCCAGATGTCCGTCTTCCTCGCGTAGGTGCGCTGGGCGACGGGTGGTCGTGCTGGCGGCGGCGGCGGCGGACGACGAAACTGTGGCGTGACAGGGCCCTGGCGTGGTCGCGGAGGGGGTCCTTGACGGCGTGCGACGGCGGCGTAGGTCATCGCTTGCGGCTCACGCTGCGGCGATTCAGGGGCTACTCCAAGTTGTTGTTGGAGTTCCTCACGCACGGCGTCGGCAATCGAAGCCACTTGAGGCTGTGATGATGGGAACAGCTTTTGTAGCTCCTCCCGCACGACAGCTCGGATAGTCTCGCGTAGGTCGTCGGCGGCCAGTGACTGAACTCCGGCGATGTTTGTCGAGGTCGTGCGGCGGTCGAATTGCCGGTTTCGCATCTCGAGTGTCTTCTCGATGCTGGTGGCCTCGTGAAGAAACTCGTCGACGGTCTTCGGTGGGCTTCGTATCATTCCGGCAAAAAGTTCCTCCTTCACACCACGCATCAGCAGGCGCACTTTCTTCTCCTCGGGCATTTCAGGGTCGGCGTGGCGGAAGAGACGGCTCATTTCTTCAGTGTAGATCGCGGTCGTCTCATTAGGTAGCTGCACCCGGGTTTCCAATAGCGCTTGGGCTCGTTCTCGGCGTACGACGCTTGCGAATGTCTTCAGGAAGCTGCTTCGGAAAAGTTCCCAGGTCGTTAGGGTGGCTTCTCGGTTCTCGAACCACGTCCTGGCCGCGTCTTCCAATGCGAAGAAGACATATCGCAGTTTGTCGTCGCTGTTCCAGTTGTTAAACGTAGCGACTCTCTCGTACGTCTCAAGCCAGCCTTCCGGGTCCTCGAAAGTTGGACCACGGAACGTCGGAGGCTCCCTGGGCTGCTGTAGCACGATGGGCGATGCCGGGGCTGCCATTGGGGTGGACTTGGTGGCAATCTTTCTGGTCGTCTCAGGCAAAAGTCCGTGCTCCGGGGGCAGTTGTTGAAGACGGCGGCTTGCTCAATGGTCCGGGACTGCGTTGGTGTTGTCTTTGCGTTCCGGGCTTGGATCACGGCTTGTCGGGGGCGTCCGGTACATGGACCAAAAGCACCTCCACCAGATGTCACGTGGTGGTGACGTTAAGAACACAGTAGCAATACTGTGATAGACAAAACTAACTTTTATTGGGCGAACCTGTGCCCACAAAACAGGCTACACTTATAGCACAACGATAGCGGCGAACACGGTCGGCGATCGTCGAAAATCTGATCAGCGGGTCAAGCGCGTCGGCTTTTTATAGAGCAGTCATCGAATGTTCCAGACTAATCGTTGGCACCCGCGTGCCTTCCATGAAGTTCTACATCATTCGCGTCAGGCGAATAAATCAGATAACACAAGGTTCGGCAACAACAGACTGCGGATAGAAGCATCGATAACTTTCCAGAAACTTCGGATACATTCAAGCGCGTCCCGCGCTGTGCGATACGATTTCTTAGGCGGTGAAACCTGGTCGCCCGATAAATATAAATACACGTGTCAATATACACTTGACTGCTCTCAGTGGGAAACAGCATCTTTTTGGATAGTGTCACCGCTATTTTTTATATGTAGACATGATTTCTTAATATTGTTTATGTTAAGCATATAACCCTTATTTGCTGATTTTACTCTAAATGAGGGTTTTCGTTTTGCCTTTCTTTTTGTTACTAGCGCAGGTTCTTCAAAAGCCACTGGGCCTGCCACCAGCTGACATGCCTTTCTTTGTCCTTCTTAGTTCTGTACCTTAGTCTTGTTATGATGCGAATGCAGGTCAGTTTTTCTAGACATATCATTCATAATATTATAAAGGAGATTTATTGGAGTTCGTAGCGACCACCGGTTCTAGGATGCACCGAGCAGTTCCTGAGCTCGAGCCTCTGCTGCGCGCTTGATGCTGCCGATGCTGCTGACCCAGTGCGCACGTTCGTTATCTTCCTTACAATGGCCCCGCGGAAATAAAGGAGCCATCCTGGCGACTTAGTTTTCTGGAAGAACGGTAGAATGATGATACGGCTTGAGACGCTGAACGTGAACGACGTCGCGGTTACGACGCCGCATGTCGGTCGGCGGTGTTAGCGGTTTAACCAGGTAACTAACGGGTGATGTTCTCTCGAGAACGCGGTATGGCCCGTCGTACTTCGGAAGGAGTTTTGAAGTGAGCCCAGGCGTGCGGTGTGGCCCTAAAAACCAGACGAGAGCGCCCGGGTGGAAAGTGGGAGCCGATTTCTGGGCATCTTGAACGGCTTTTTGACGGTTCTGGTCGTCCGAGGTGAATCGACGGGCCAGCTGACGACATTCCTCGGCGTGTCCAGCGGCTTCCGAGATCAGCAGGCATTCGGATGGGTCCGGCCGGTAGGGCAGAATGGTGTCGATTGTGTGCGAAGGATGACGGCCGTAGAGAAGGTAAAAGGGTGAGAACCCGGTAGTGGCCTCAGTCGCGGTGTTGTAGGCGTAGGTGACAAACGGAAGAACTAGGTCCCAATTAGAGTGATCAGATGAGACATACATGGCGAGCATGTCACCAAGAGTTCGATTAAAGCGTTCCATGGTACCGTTAGTCTGTGGGTGATAAGCAGTGCAGCGATGAACAATAGCGCATTCAGCAAGCAGTTGTTCGACGACTTCAGATAAGACGGCGCGGCCTCTGACACTTAAAAGTTCACGCGGACCTCCATGACGAAGGAGAAAACGGCGAAGAATGAAATTGGCGACCTCCTGCGCTGTAGCATTTGGTAGAGCAGCAGTCTTCGCATAATGGGTTAAGTGGTCTACCGCAACGATTATCCACCTGTTGTGGGTAGGAGTCAACGGAAGTGGCCCGTAGAGATCTATGCAGACGCGATCAAAGGGTCGGGATGGGTACTGTAAAGGCTGGAGTTCACCAGCGGAGTGGTGTGGTGGCGCTTTGCGGCGTTGGCACTCATGACAAGAGCAGACGAACTTTCGAACGAAACTGTACATTCCCCGCCAGTAATAGCGGTGTCGGAGTCTTTCGTAGGTCTTGAAGACTCCCGCGTGGCCACACTGAGGGTCGATATGGAACGAGGAGCAGAGCTCTGATCGCAAGATTCTCGGAATGGCCAGTAACCAGCTACGTACCTCTGGGGCATAGTTGCGTCGATATAGTAGCTGGTCTCGAACCGCAAAATGAGGAACTTGGCGCCGAAGCGCACGTGAGGCTGGAACTTTCGACGTATCCGAGAGAAGGTCGAGCAGAGATGCAGTCCAGGGATCATTACGATGTGCAGCAGCGATAGTGTCAAAGTCCAGAGAGGATAATGTGCATTCGCAGGAGGAGTCGTGACTGGCCTTCGGGGGAAGCGGTGATCGGGATAGCACATCAGCGTCGGAGTGCTTTCACTCGGAACAGCAAACCACGCGGATGTCGTATTCTTCGATTCCCAATGCCCAACGCGCAAGGCGGCCCGATGGATCTTTGAGTGTCGACAGCCAACATAGTACGCGGTGGTCGGCCACTACGTCAAACGAGCGGCCGTATAAATATGGGCGAAACTTGCCAAACGCCAATACAATGGCCAAACACTTCTTTTCTGTAACGCTGTAATTGGTTTCCGCCTTGGTTAACGTGCGACTCGCGTATGCGACGACGTATTCTGTGGCCAGGTTGACGCTGTGCCAATACAGCGCCAAGGCCTACGCGGCTTGCATCGGTATGGATTTTAATTGGCGCTTGAGGGTCAAAATGGCGAAGAATGGGTGGCGCCGTGAGAATACGGCGCAAGGTTGTGAAGGCGTCGTCACACTCTGTAGACCATGATGAGAGATCTCTAGCGCAACCAAGGAGCTGCGTGAGAGGCGATATAATTGACGCAAAGTTTCGAACGAATCGCGGAAGTAAGAGCAGAGGTCGATAAAGCTGCGTAGCTCTTTCATAGTGGTACGTTTTGGCAACGCAGTAACAGCACGTAGCTTCTCGGGATCCAGGCGAATGCCCTCCTTTGACACGACATGGCCTAAAATTGTGAGCTGACGAACCGCAAATCGACACTTCTTCAGGTTAAATTGCAACCGGGCGTTCGTCAAGCAAGTGAGTACGTGCTAGGTGCGGAGCAGCTGCGTTGCGAAATGAGGGGCGAACACCACAATGTCGTCAAGATAGCAAAGACAAACTTTCCATTTGAGGCCACGCAAAACCTTATCCATCATTCTTTCGAACGTAGCAGGTGCGTTGCAAATTCCGAAAGGCATGACGGTGAATTCATACAAGCCATCTGGTGTAACAAAGGCAGTTTTCGGGTGATCGGCCTCTGACATCGGAACCTGCCAGTAGCCTGACCGCAAATCCAGCGAAGAAAAGGGCTCGGCTCCCTGCAAACAGCCCAGAGCAACATCAATGCATGGTACTGGGTAGACAGACGTCCTTCAGGGTGATCTCGTTCAACCGTCGAAAATCAACACAGAAGCGGACAGGAGCGTCTTTTCTTGTGATGAGGACCACAGGAGAGGCCTATGGGCTTTGGGAAGGTTGAATGACGCCTCGGCGGAGCATGTCATCGATCTGGTCTACAATGACGCGACGTTCCGTGGCGGAAACGCGATATGGTCTTTGTCGCAGCGGTGAGTGAGAGGCAATGTCGATGCACGGCCAAGAGATGTTTGCGCAACGTCGAAAGAACGGCGGAAGTGCTGAAGGATTGCGAGAAGTGGAGATCGCTGCGATTGCGTCAGATCTTCGGCGATAATGGACTGAACACACACGTCCATATTGAGTCGGGTATGGAGAGGGCACTCAGTTCATGGACGGCAGTAGAAGGCACTTCGTCAAGGACGGATACAATTCGTGTAGAATCGACCGACTCGACGTAACCAAGGCATTCGCGGCAGTGCAGTGATACCGGCAATGAAAGATGATTGTAAATGGGCATCGTGCTGACACTGGCGGCAAGGTCAAGAGCTGCAAAGGGCAAAGGAAGCGCTTTTCGGGTAACAAAGTGAGGAGAGGGCATGAAGAAGACCATTCCGTCGGCTATGGTACTACAGAAGACTGGTACGAATGCTGAAGAGCACGGGCGATTACAGGTGTCTTCTTTCACGACAATTTTAGCGGCAGGATGAGCATCGACTGAGGCCAAGTCACCAAGGTGGAAAAGTTCAATCTCATCCCGAGCGCAATTGATGATGGCATTGTGGCTTGAGAGAAAATCCCATTCTATAATAACGGCGTGGGAGCACGATAAAAGAACTATGAATTCAATCGTGTACAAAGCGTCCTGTATGGTCACACGGGCCGTACAAGCAGCGGTAGGGCGAATGGGTTGAGCAATCGCTGTTCGGAGCGACAATCCAGACAGAGACGTCGTCACTTTACGAAGCGAACGACAAATACTGGCATCCATAACTGAAATAGCGGCACCAGTATCGACGAGGGCGACTGTAGCGACATCTTCGATAAACACATCAATGATGTGTTTACCGATGTGTTATATGTGAATGTATATGTAACATGTGTATATGTAATGTATCGATGTGTTATATGTATGGATTTCAGTGAGTGCTGATTGTAACTCACATATATTTTTTATAATTTCCTGACTGCTACGTGAAGTCGCCAGTGCGGGTGCCTGCGGCCTTGTCAAGCTGTAATGCGACAGCTTTTTCTGCAGGCCTCCGGCATCGTGTATTTCGGATGCAAATAAAGTTATTATTATATTATTATTATTATTATTATTATTATTATTATTGTTATTATTATTATTATTATTATTATTATTATTATTATTATTATTATTATTATTATTATTATTATTATTATTATTATTATTATTATTATTATAATGACAGGTAAATGAGGAGGACTTCGGCATGTCGACACTTGCGCAGTTCTTGCCTCAGGAACTGCATCGTCTAGTTTCCCTCTTTGTTAGAGACGGGTCGTCGACGCATAGGGGAAAGCGATCGGCAACGTGGCGAGGGTGACCGGAGGCGTTCGAAGCGAGGACGGCGATCAGTCTGGGAGCGAGCTGGTGATGGGTCGAAGGATCCGTAAGGCGCATTTGGATCAGGCGGCACATAGGGCGTTCGGCGATCGTCATCGAACGCCTGCGATTGGCGGCGGCAGAACCTTGCAACATGACCGGGATACCTACATGCGAAGCATATAGGGTGATTGTCTGGCGTATGCCACGGGTTAACGATGGCAGTGGTGGTCCAGGGGACGGGAGGGGGAGGGCGGTGCACAGGCTGCTGGAAGCGACACGCGGGCACAGTGCGAGGGGCCATTGCAGCAACCGTAGCATAAGTGACTGGTGTAGTCACGACATCCTGCTGGTGAACAGCCGTCAGCGCTTCTGCGACCTCTTCATGGATCACGTTACGCAGATGAGACGGCAAAGTGGTGGCAGACTCCTGAGTGACGGACACCAGAGATAGCTGTCGTGCGATTTCTTCGCGGACGAAATCCTTGATTTGTGTTATCAAGGAGGCTTGTTCGGGGCCAGTGGTCAGGCTGCAGAATGACGCCACATTTGCTGTGGGATGTCGCCTTGTCAGAGCTGGCTGTTTACGTAATTCTTCATAGCTCTGGCACAAGCTGGTGACGTCGCCAACAGTGCGCAAATCCTTGGCCAGAAGCATCTGGAAAGCGTCATCATTGATTCGCTTCATGACGTGCTTGATCTTTTCCGCTTCCATCATGGCAGCGTTCACGCGCCTGCAGAAATCTAGAACGTCTTCTATATAGCTGGTGAATGTCTCACCCGTGTCCTGTGCGCGTGTACGCAAACGCTGCTCGGCTCGCAGTTTCCTGGCGGCGGGTCGGTCAAGTACTTCTCTACTTGACGTCTTGAACGCCGACCACGTTCGGATGTACCGCTCATGATCTCTGAACCAGAGACTGGCCACGCCCGCGAGGTAGAATGATACGTAAGCCAGTTTGTCCGAGTCATTCCATTTGTTGTGAATGCTCACCCGTTCGTAGGACGACAGCCACTCTTCAAAGTCGTTGTCGACAGTTTCGCTGGAGATAGGAGGCTCCCGCTGGCGAACGGTGCCAGCGCAAGGGACGGGTGGCGATGGAACAGTCTGCTGGTCGGCGTCCGGCATGGCAGAGGGTAGCGTCCGAGAACGCAGTTCCAGGATGGCAGAGTGGAACATTACCCCGCACGGCTCCACCACTTATAAAAGAGATTTATTGGGGTTCGTAGCGATCGCCAGTTCTAGGATGCACCGAACAGTTCCCGAGCTCGAGCCTCTGCTGCGCGCTTGATGATGATGATGATGACAATGATGATGATGATGATGATGAAGCCTCAGTTAATGGCACAAACCCACTGTGGGGGATAGGCCACGAATCGGGTGGTAATATTGTGCCCGGCAGCCTCGTGTTGCTTTGGTCACCTTCGCGTAAAGTTGGCCTATGTGAAAAACTCCTTTCTTGTTACACGGGTCCATATCGCATGCTCCGCAAAGTGACCGATGTCACCTATGAAATCGTTCTAGCCACGCCCACTACGTCCTCCGCTGTGACAACCAGTGACATTGTCCACGTCGCCCGACTCAAGCCCTACAACTCTCCACCCGCCTTGGATATTTAACAGCACCGTGACGCTGCTTATGCAGCCGGGGGGGGGGGGGGGGGGGTAGTGTTACGATGTCATCGAGTGATGCTCAAGAAACGAGCCGCCGCGAGAACGACGATGAAGTGTAAATAGCCCCTTCTGTATGTGTCTTTCCACACGCAACAATATGATTCAATAAATAAAATGAATTGGTTAATAAATTAATAACACACGGAAGAAAGCAAGGAAAACAAATAATCCAAGATGCAAAATAACCTGTGAATACATGAGATAAAGTATTGGTCAATACTATAGTAAGCCTAGCGTTGATAGGAATGTTAAAAAGAAAAAAGTAAGAAAAAAAGGGATATACCTAAACTTGAGTAAGGTCATTATGAATAATAATAGTGACTCTGTGCGCACGTTCGTTATCTTCCTTACAATACATATATTCTAGACAGTTAATGCAAAGGATGGCATGCGATTCATTACCTTTATATAAATTTATTCACAACCAGTGCAAGGCAAGCAGATGTACGTAATTTGCAAGAATAAGAATTTGTATTTTGCTGGTTTCCTTGCCTCCTAAACATTGTTATGAAAGGCTGGTTATAGAAAAGGCGTCTTACAATATTTTTACAACGTGGCTTTTCAGTGTGCCTCATTCAGCACCTTTGTGTGCTGCATGTATTTTTTTTGTGTGTTAACAGCATACCCAAATTCCTAAAGTGCTGTTCCCCAACGAAATGTTATGCTGTTTGCGAGACTATTCATACATGAAGAATTTCATTTTGGTGCAGAAGTGACATGGCTGCCATATGTGCATGTTTGTGTATCATACACAGGCTCTATATGTTATATACCCTGTCAAGCGGGCAAGTTAAGTGCACTTACGGAGAGTGCACTCAATTTTAAGAGCACTTTCCCAATTCTAAACGTCGCAAGCAGAGTGTACTGGCAGAAGAGTGCGCTCTGGTCGTAGTTCGTACACGGAACGCACTTTGCTGGTCAAGTGCGTAGCCTCGCCGCCAGCGGTTTACACGATGCAAAATGTAATGTATAGAAAAATGACACAGAAGCTCATTGCAACTGTTGAACAGCTTTTAACAAAATAATCACAACTCGCTGATGTTCTGTTCTAGCAGGATCAAATGCCTCCTCGCCGCACGGCACCGTCTTGTTCTGGATTGGCTAGACATTCGTCTTGGCCGGCCTTGACTTGTAACACTCCTATATAAAAATATTTTTGTTCTTTGCTGGGTAAATATAGATTGACATTGTTTTTTATTTATAAAACAACTAAAGCAAACGTTTTTTATATGGTTTTCTTATTTTAATCTACATATTCAAAAAACATTATTTTAGTCTGTCGCCACCTAATTTAGTGCGGGTGCGCTCTGTTTTCCCGTTTAGCACAGCGTAGCCTAAAGTCACTCAAGTTCCCGAAGTGCACTTCCCGTAAGTGCACTTAACTTTCCCGCTTGACAGGGGTATTACACCTTCACAGATTTTATTCCAAACTGTGGAATCTATGCAGGTGATTCCAATTATTTATGCCTTTTCAAAAGCCCGAATTTAGCCCCTAATACAGAATGTTTTTCAGATTAGTAGATTTTTTACTGTTTTAATTTTGAGGTTAGAACCAGTCGTATTGAATGCACGTACACTTACTAGAAATCTTGAATAATGACACTAGTTCCAATAAAAGCATATCAGTACGAGTGATCTGCATTATCGCATGATTAACATAGTTAACCCTTCTTTGTTACAGTGCAGATTGCATAAAGGGTGTTTCAGCTAACAATTTCACAAATTTTTTATTACCAGTGGCAAATAGCACGATTATAGTCTTTGAGCTGGCCTACTTGAAGAGACAGACATTGCTAGCACAAAAAAATTTCATTTATGATCGACTCATTAGAAAATTCACTAATTCAATCTTAACTAATTACCTTATGGTACATATTGCAATTTACCAATTCTAGCCGGAGAGTTCGCAAGGCGGATCCACTTGTAACGAATTCTCAGGATGACATTTTCGAGATAATAATTCCCAAACTTTGCAGAGAAACGCATCGGTGTTCCAATTACTTTTCAGCTTCAATGCATTTAAGTGGCACGACAGTACATTTTTACTGCAAGTTTGACGGCGCATATTTCGTAAATGGTCTCATCCACAGAGTTCTTTTCAAATAGATATGCCTTGCAGTCTCGCCCGTTGGTATTTCTAGATTACAATATGGGCCATAAAACAAATAGCTTAAAATTTATTTAGTTACTTTTTTAATTATTTGAATATGCATTTCAATATTTTCTTCACGTAACGCCAGCCTCTTCGAGTAGACCGGCTCATGGAATAGGATTGTTCTATCTGCCCTAGTAAATTAAAATAAAGTTTGCAAGTGTTCGCTGAAACATCCGGTATTTTCCCGGGCAAGCTAAATAAGCCATTATGCGCGAGTTCTACACATAGTCTAACGCACAGCTTGCAAATCCTTCCCCTAGACGAATACGGAGGGAGCATTAGCTTGACTTCAGGAGTGCTTGTGGAGTTTGAGGGCTACTGCTCAGCCTGTACAAGCCGGATTGTAGTCAACCGGATTGTTGCAGCTTTTGTCTTTAACAAGCCCAAATATATATGTCTTCTAGATGGGTTTGTGCTACCTGAGATAGCAATGAGCAGATTTGACACTCAGTCATGGCAATTTCCCGCTCGGGGTCATGGATATCGACACAATGTCAAACCCCCATTGTGACGTGACTTACTGTACGGCGTATCGTTTGCATGCTGCACAAAGCTAATAACAGCTGCGCTCTTGCTCTCGGCTGGTAAAACGCAAGCCACGGCTATCTTATTGTTTCGTTTTCCCTCCCGCACGCTGCAGCGTAATCGATCAGCCTTTGTCATCTAACAATGCCTGAATGTAGGTAGTGTTTTCTTTTTATGGTTAGGAGCCCTGAAACACTCTTTATCCAAGTTTAGAAAGGCACTTGAAGTTAGAATAGACCATTTCAGAAATACTTTGCCGCAAGAAGTACATCAATGCATTCATAAGAAGCGCAGTTATTGGCAATCAAAGTGGCGAAGGTTACGGCAGAGCAGGGTGTGCTTACAACGCTCCGCCTACCAGTGCAATTCACGTAGATTCTTGTCTGCAGCTAAAGTGCGCTCAGCCAGCGGACTCGTCGCGGTGGCCGTGGTATCTACGCTCCACAGATACATTCTGCGCTATTAGATCTACGTATCTACGCTACGCGGATACAGCAGCTACATTCAACTGTAGTGCCTATGCGCAGCTTTGGATTTGTGCAATACAGGGCTTGAGGCTTGAATGCGCGCTCATGTAGTGCAGTCTGGCCACGCTACGTTGGTGCCGTCCAGCCTCCTGCATCACCTTGACCGACGGATAGTAGCCACATCCAACATGCGAATTTTGAAGCGCTGTCAATAACCGAAAACGAAATCAAGTCGGCCAGGAGCGGAAACGAGGAGTGAGATCGCGCTGGCAAGCGTGCGTGGTTCGTTTTCAAAACTGGTCAGCGAGACCCGATGGCCATACGCCACAGGGCGGCCATGGCTTCATTCCTACGCGGGAGGCCGCGGCCGAGCGTAAGCAGACGACAGTCTGCTTGTTCTGGAAGTGCGTAATTATTATCGAAATTCGAAACCAGATTTTGGCTTACTTCAGCCTGTTCATTAAACGGAATCAATACATACACGCAGTAACAGTAGTAGGAAGCGCATTGATCCAAACCACCTTCTTGATTGGTGTCAGCTATTCGCCAATAAGCAGCCCCGTGTATGATCTGCAATATTACGAAATAATCATCCAGAAGAGTGAGGAGCTGGCTTCTGATGAAAATAGAACGTTCGAGGGAAAGCTGATTCGGGCTCCGCATGCAATTGAACTCTACGCGCCACGCATGACTGCAAAATTTGGCTCAAGTGTTCACAGCAGCGTATGTTATCCGCAGACTGTATTTTAACGCGAGAGCGCTAAGGAGCTGGTGTAGCAGAACTTCCCGCGTCGGCGTCCCACGTCGGACGTTGTTTCGTGAAAAAAGGAAATTCGGACCAAATTCCGAACCACGCATACCCAACCACTTCTCTGACACCAAAGTTGCTCATGCCCTGTTTTTCATTCTTTGCAAAGTCGTTCCTCGGAATTTTGAGAACGGCAGCCCGCAAACAAATGCAATGGAAAAAACACCGACAGTCATTTATGTTAGCTCTTCTCAGACTGAAATAATAAAACTGTGAAATAATAACAGGAGATCGACCCACTCAAGAGGCCGCGTTTATACCACAAAGCTCGCCTTTGTGCATAGCGTTCGGAGCCAGCGTTTGCCGGTAAGCATTATGGTTACATAAGATGCAGTTGCCGGGGACCATGAAAAGCCGTAAGAGGTAATTGAACGCTATCGCGTTCTATTCTTAAAGGCTAAGCTTAAGCGCCCTCCATTTTTTTTCACCAAGCCCGAAGGGTTGTTCAGGACCCTTTTAAGAGTATTTTTAACAATCATCTGGGGCATGCAACACATTTCTGCTTCTAGAACTGCATTACTCTCAGAGGCGGATATCGTTTGCAGGAAGAATCAAAATGAATATTAAAGTAACCAACAAAGTTTCGAAAATAAGCTTTTAAACTAAGCCCTTTAGGCACATATTGCAATTTACCAATTGTTGCAGGTGACTTCGTAATCGTATCCACTTGGAACGACTTCTGAGGATGGCACCAGTTTCAAGACATGCATCTTCAAAGCTTTTTCTTCATTTTTGTTACAGTAATATTTGAGCATCAATGCATTAAAGTACGTTGTGTTAAAAATGTCTCAGGTACACCCAAAAGGCGAAGCATGCTTTGCGATAGCCCATTAGTACCGAGTTATACGAAGTAAGCATAGCAGTGTTATCGGCCGTATAAATGTGTAAACATTCGATAACTAACTGAATTAACAAGCAGTGTCACTCGCGCACAAGCAAACATGAACACATCTCACTCGATGACCGCGGACGCACGCTGCCAAAACGCTGGTGTGAGGAAGCGCAGCAGCAGCGTCGAGCGAAATGACCGTCCTGCTGCCTATCGCTTCACGCAATCTGAGCGGCGAGAAGACAGCGCCACGAGACTGAGGGATCGCGAGCCATCTGTGCTCAGGCGCGAGTAAGAGCGGGCGCGAGAGAGAAAATCTGGGGGCTTTTGCTCATGGAATATTCGGGGCGAGCTCCACCACTGGAAAAGCTGGCGCCACCGTCGACGTGACGTGACATGGGGATCACGTGGACACAGCGGCCGCGTCGGCTGCTTCGGAAGTGCCGAAGCCAGCTGAAAACGGAAGTTTAAAATCCGGCCTGCGCCGCAATTCTGATTAAGTGGTGAGGCTTTAACGCCTTGGGTGTCTGCTTGAGAACATTTGAAAGTACTATAAAAGGAAGTGGCTGTCTTTAGAGGCGTGCACCATGGTAGGCTATTGCTCGGTGCCGCAGTGGCGTACGTACGCAACGGAGCCCGGTGTCAGCCTTATTCCCACGTAGCCGCAGGGCAAGGGGCTGCGTGAAGCTTGGCTGGCGAAACTTAGAACACGCAGACAGCCATCGGCTACAACTCGGGTAAGCAGCAAGCACAGACGCGAGGAGCATTTCTACTACGGCGCCGGTGCTACGCGATGTTCGGTGAGTAGCAGAAAACGCGCACTGAGACGCTCGCCCGCGCCCGCTGCCCGGCTAATGTCATGACGGTTTGGTCTATGAACTTTCTGATGCTAGATACTGGCAAGCTCACTGGAACGGAAAGGGAGCGGTGAGACGCACCTTAAAGAAGGGCATGGCATATGATCATGTCTGTGAAATGAATTAATGCACTGGATTAGGAAAAACAAGCAGAGGGAAATCGCATGCTGAAAAAGCCGATAAACCTACAGTGCGACGCAACTTGAGAAATAATATTGACATGTCCAAGAATTTAGAAGACAAAAAAAAGAAAGATTGAATCGTCGCTACGGCTCATCACAGTCGCCGTAGCTAGGCGTCGAAGTCTCTATAACGGAATTATTTTTGAACAGTTCTGATAGCGTCCACGGAACAATGGTTGCTGGTGGACTGTCAAATGCTTATATACTACGGCCTAAAGCTCGCGGCATGGCTCGAAAACGCGCTCACAGCGAAAGCAAAACATTTTGCGCGGGCATGCACGCAGACGCGCAGTCGGTAGCTGCGAACCCATGCTATCGCTGGATTTAGGCTCTATTCTGTTATGCCCCATTTTGTTATACAGACAGCCCACTATAAGAGCATATTTCACATACTTTACTCTCAGCGTTTGACTACCTTCCACGTAAGAAGCCGGTTCGGGGGACTCCATCGCGGCGACCGCGCGTGACATTCGCTGTACGTATTCGATAAAGAGATAGCGTCTGTAAACGATTGTGTGCTTTCAGTTTGCCCAAGATTATTATATCGACAGCCAAAAACTGCCCTCGTTTTGAGAGCACCTACATAGATGTCCAAGGAGGCTGCCACGTGGTGTTTTTATTGAGCGCCGTAAGCGAAACTTATGAGGAGCGCGCCGCGTAATCCCTCATACTACGCAAGGGCGGCGCTTCCGAAAGATGGCGACTCCGTAACTCCTCGCCGCCAATATGACTCTGCCTAGGCAATACGGAGGAGATTTCTTAGCGGGTGTTGTAGGCGTTTGTCCCTCAGCGTACTTAAGGTCCCTTAGGCGTGCCGGTATTGTGGAGTGGGGTCGAGTTTGTTTACGCTCGGGCGCTGCTGAAAGACCGCCAGTGACGATGACTGACCCAGCACCAGCGCCGCAGGCGCGAGAGTCTATTCGACGTACCTTCTACAGGCAAAGTCCTGACTGGTGCTGCAGAAGTCGTAGGGCGCGGTAGTGTTGAACTTAGCGTCACAAGTGGGCGGCTGGACGTAACTATATTTATTCAATCGTGCTCTTTTTTTTTTACTAACTGAAACAACGTGTCATCATTTCGCATCATTGGCGGCGCCTCCAGGACACCCAAGCGACAACGCGGACACCAAAGCTAGAACCCGGACTGGTCCGTGGGCTGGCGCTCGCCGAGGCCTGCGCGTGCACAACCCACAGACCGCCCTGCTTCCAGCTTTGATCCCCCCGCTCGTCCTTGGGTGCCCTGGAGATGCTGCGCCGCCTGCTTTATTATAATCTCAGGTGCTCTCCTGAGACCTCCGTTTGGCGGTTACAGGCGCCCTCCTGGAGCAGTACTTGTAAAAAAATGCAATCTATCGTCGCGACGAAAAAAGCGACCCGCGGCTTATGCGACACCAGTCAGAACCGTGCCCGTTCAGATACAGCGATCACCAAATAGGGCGTCTGTGCCCACTGCCTCATCGCGCTGGCAGCCAGCGGCGGAGCGTAAACAAACTCGACTGCACTCCGCAATGCTGGCATGTCTAGAGGACCAACGCATACAACACGTGCTAAGAAACCTCCTCCGTAGTGCCTAGGCGGAGTCATATATTCAAGGACCAAAAGCCTGCTCTGGTGATCGACTCGGCACAAATGAACGTGATCCCTCAAATGAACGTCTCGTCACAGCGGCCATGCAGATACGAGCCGTCGGCGCACCTAGACTCTGCCGGCAAAGCAGAACGCTTTCAAGATAAGACGCGCGTGATCGCTCGCGGCCCCGTCATAAGCAGCAACCGCAGAACGCCCCCCCCACTCTGTTGCCCAACGGAAGACGGCGCGCTTCGTCCCCGCTTTCCACCCTTGCGCGCGCGAGATTGAGCCGCCATGGTCGGCTCACCTTCGCACTTTTACACTCGCACATACACAGCGTACGCAGCGCGTCGGCGATGTTATCGCCCTGAAGCTTTACACGAACTTAAACTTTACACTGGGACGCCGACGGCGACGGCAAAAATTCTCCCGCAGGGCCCATATAGTTGTATCGCGATAAAAAGTCACTGTCCAGTTTTACCGCAAGTTTTACAGCGCTTATCTCAAAATTGGCGCTAGTTTCAAAATTTTTTCCAAGTGCATGTGCTTTATGATATAACTGGCATCAATTCTAAAATTGCAATACGTGCACTAAAGTAATTAGTTAAGCAGCTGATAAATGAGATTTTCTTGATAAGTCATTTTCGCGACGGCGTTTTTTGTGCAAGTAATGCCTACCTCTACGAGTAAATGAGCTCAATTAGTAGATTTACGCTATCTGTAAGAGGAGGTTCTTAAAAAAAATTAACGTTAAAAACACCCCGTTTATTTATTTAGGCTGCATACTTTCAAGGCCCGAAGGCACAACAGAAAGGAGTGGTAAGAAAGCAAAAGATCTGCAGATTCACGTCAGACTTGTACTTTGACATGAGCAGTAATAAACAAATTGACTGCACCTTTTTGGACTTCTCTAAAGCATTCAATCGTGTAGCGCATATTCGCCTGATATCAAAGCTCTCTGCAATTAAACTTGACTCACTAACCCTACCATGGATTCGTTTTTGTCTATCTAATCGCATTCAGTGTTGTTGGTAACATTTCCTCTGCCCTGTCTGACGTCACTTCCAGTGTACCTCAAGGCAGTGTACTCGGACCTCTTCTCTTTTTAATTTACACTAACGACTTACCGAATAATATATCCTCTTCTGTACGATTATTTGCTGACGACTGCATTGTATACCGTTCGATTAACTGTTCTGCCGACCACGTGGCACTCTAAAATGATCTTGCACATATTGATTGGCGTGCTACGTGGCTACGTCCCTAAACCTGTCGAATTACAAAGTAGTTTCCTTTTCCTTAATAACTATTAACTCTCACTTTTCTTATCATTTGGATTCTAACATAGTTGACCACACCGCAGAATTTAAGTACTTAGGGGTGCTCCTTGCGCAGAATATTTCATGGACTAATCACAGCACCTTCATTTCAGCTAACGCCTCCAGGTCATTAGGATATCTGCGCCACAACTTAAGAACTGCGCCTAAACCACTAAAAAAACTAGTTTACATAACTATTGCACGGCAACAAATTGATTACGCCTTTTGTATATGGTCTCCTCATCAAAAATACGTCATCGAACTCCTGGAGAACATCCAGAATAGAGCGAGCCGTTTCATTTCAAAAAATTATAGTGACCTGTCAAGTGTAACCCAAATAAAAGACGATCTTTCGTTGCAACCACTAACCCTAATAGTTCCCTTCTATCATTATTGCAAAGATTCATTCACACAGTTGGCCTATCGTTATCAAACCTGAAAAAAACATCGTCGGCGTCACAAAGACTGTACAATCAGTTCAGCTACACCCGAATATATGGCAATAAACACGCTTTTAATTTTATGGAACGCTTTACCAGATAACATCGCTCGCCAAGCGAAACACAGTGCACTTCGCAATATTCTAATCGGTCAATACCCCGTTTTAACCGTTTAACACGTCTTCCCTTCTTTTAATTTTTGTCGCCTTTCCTGTATTTTTCTACAGGTGATAAAAGAATTTCAGTGATCCTAATTTTTTACTACACTTATTACTATATACATGCAAAGACGTTTATAATGTTATTATGCTATTATGTTTACTGTTTTTTTTTTGTTATTGCTCTTCATATTGTATTTGCTAATGTCGTATTAATTTTCCATGTTGCGTGAATATTTCATTCATTGTACTGATGTTTCTTTCCCCCTTACACAATGCCTTCTCGAAGGCCTGTAAGGTACATGTAAATAAATAATTATAAAGAAAAAAATTACGTAATAGCGTGGTAGATTACTGTTTTACATGAAGAGATGCATGTAATCTGAATTATTGAGGCTGGAAAGTGTTTCGGAGGATTGTGCACGTGACGCTTGTTCGATTCTGCCCAGCACCGCAGAAATTTCAAAGTACACTTTTATTTTTTGTGATTGAAGAGGGGCACATAGCATACGTACTGATACAAGCTAGTTCCCTCAATATAATAGCTGGTTTCCTCCACACAGCATCCCGATGACACATTAGACTATGAACTACGCATGAGTTGCGAAAACGGTTAGATACCAGCACAGGTAGACATCGGAAAGGACGCAAAGTATCTTGAGAATCATAATCGCACTACAAACGTCGTCAATCCGGCCAGTCCTTGCATGGCGACGTCTAAGGCCCGCACATTGCCATGCATTATCGTAGTGCAGAATTCAGCCTCCCCCATTCGACCTCGTGTACGCACGTTCAAGAGCCCCACGTGGTGGACATTAATCCGAGCGCTGCGGCATTCTTGATCATTAGATCATGGTCTCCGCACCTAAAAGCCCAGAATTAAAGTGTTTTGTAGCAAATTTTGCTCAGGAGTCATAATCCATCATAGTACATCTTGACGCAAACCATCTTTAGCTCCAAATTTTCTGCCAAAGTCCAGTCAACGAATGGCTTTCCTGCACCAAATGCTTGTATTATCATTCCAACACTCCTTCCGCGGTCATTGAGCACGAGAGAACGCACACTATCAACTTTCTGGTCTTCGCATGACGTGGTCGCGCGACGTGAATTTTGCACCATTCTTGCGGTCTTCACTGCCTGGCCGAAAACGCAAGGCCCCCTTTCCTTCAGCGCACTATTTTGCCAATTGACAGCATGAACGCTTGGCATAGAACTTGTGTGTGTCACACGACTCCATAAGCAGAGTTTTTTTTTAATCAATGGCGCAGTACTGCATCACTCTAAAGAACACTCGTAACCAAGCTCAGTGTCCACATGGCAGCTTTTCACATATTATCTCAAATGTGACTTCAAAAACTGGCCAGCACAACAGGAAGGACTATGGAATTACGGCAATTGTGTGGAAGCGTTTCCACAGGGATAACCAGAAAAACATGTGAGCATATTGGCACGAAGATTTCCCGTCTCCCACTAGAGCTGGAACAAGTGGAGTGCGTAAAGCGACTAAACACATTCTGCGAGTAACAAACAGAAACTTGAAGTAACTTCCCAAGAGAAAACTAAAAAAAAACACGCTCCTAAATATGGACAAGAGCAACCATCGGAGCATACAAACCGTTAAGTACGAACAATAATTTCCAAAAGCCACTTATCAAGCTTCTTTACAAAGAATGTCAGCACGCGCATTTATTTGCAAAGGATTGTGTAGCAAGCATCGCGAGAAAGCTGTGCATTTAAATGACAGTAAACAGAAGATCCAAAAAATTATCTCGTAAAGTTGATCAGAGAACAAAGCGCCGTACGAAGAATGCAGTAAAATTGCGCACGAACGGATAAGTCTCTGTTCGGAACTCACCAAGCATGGACAGCCGGCTTGCCTCAAAACATGCCGATGTGCTGCGGCACTCGGCACAGCAGACGTCGGCCTGAAGCGACGTTGTCTTATCAAGTACGTGCGCGAAATGCAAACACGGCCCATATTGCGCAGCAGCTTGACTGATAACGTTTATCTAATCGGCATCTGCATTCATGGTGCGTCGATCCAGACATGTTGTTATGGGAGCAGTGATTGAGGCGCCACTTTGTGACGAGGGAACAAAAATTGAGAAAGAAAAACCATTAGTTAATTAAAGCAGCATACAGTTTGACTTCACTCAGCGGAAACGCAATTCCCAATACACCTTAGATAACTGCGGCGAGGAAGGAAAGTATTATCTGTTTTTAATTTATCTTTACGAATAAGCACTGCTTTCTAGCACTGACATTGAACAGCACGAATAAAACAAGGGCACGAAGAAACAAATATTACAGACAAGCGTTGACTGCCAGCTCGAAGTATATTTCAAGTTCACCAGCCATTTTATACCTTTCCCACTATAAGCATGCGCACACGTACACATCAACAAAGTCAGCAAAATCCTATTATTTCATGCAAGAAAGCTATTTCCATTTCCGACAAAGCTCACGAGGGAGCGCTTACCCATTTATCTCCTTCCTCTAGAATATGACATGCCTCTATTATTTCCCTTTCTATCTTACTTTTTCAGTTCTCTAATATTTTCAAACATGGGAGTGCATGCGCACTTGTTACATTTCGCACTTTACATCCACTTTGCGCGGCAAGCCGAGCAAAGTGGATGATGAGGACTGCCAACTACACCCCGACACCGCCATGGAAGACGCGTCTCTTCCTGATCCAAAAACGGCGCTGCAAAGCAGCCATCCTGGATGTGGACCCACTAACGCGCAAGGAGTTCACCGGCCATGAGTTGCAAGCCGACATCCTCCTAGATGACAGCTTTGAAATGATGCACTCAGAAGACATCGAAACGATAAACATAGGCGTAAACGACGTTGCAGGCATTTAATAAACAAACATTCACATAACAGTGTACGAGTTCTACGCCTCCGTGGTGTTTCCGACGCAAGAAATCTCCATTGGCAATCTTGTCAGGCTTCCGCCGTTTCACACTTTAGTCTCGACAAAGTCTTCCGTTTTCTTTGTTTTTTTTTTAAGGCTTGGAATTCCTAGAGGTATTCATGCTCAGGCGTGGGAAGGACGACCCGAAGGTCAATGGACGTAACGCTGGGAGTTTCACAAGGGGAAGCGCAATGGGGTGGTTGGGAATGGCGGAGAAAGGCAAACTTCAAGAGTCGCCAGACCTCACTGAGTCGAATCAAAATGGCGGATAGTTAGAAAGGTATTTGCATTGCAATCGCGATAAAGACAGTGGGAACTATTCGATTGGTGCTAGACTTGCTGCAAAAAAAAATTCACTAGACTGTGATCAGGTATCCAAGAAACTATCCTTCATTAGCAACCACAAGAAGAATCAATGATGAAAGGACTTTCGGTACAGCTGGTTACATTTTTCAAAAGCGCAAGACGTGCCTAGAGGCAGAGTGGTCTGCAGCATTTTGTTGCTGAAAAAAAAAAAACAGCATGTCACCATTTATTTATTTATTTATTTATTTATTTATTTATTTATTTATTTATTTATTTATCTAAATTTACATCACAGGCTCCGGTCGGAGCACTGAGTGATGAGTGATTATAGAACAAAATGCGTGACGAGCATGAACAAGAACAAAAGTAACAGTAAGCAGAACAAAATAATACATCATTATACAGTCTCAGTTCCTAAAATGTGCATACAAGCGCTCGCGGGAAAGTTCGCGGTTAGTGATTGAAACAATGGCATCTGGAAGATCGTTCCAAAGTGGGATGGCTTGTGGCAAAGCCGAAGAATTGAAAGTTTACGGTTTTCATAAAAAGCGCTAAAGACGAAGTCGAAGGAACACATTCGACAGGACTGGCGCTCCTGTGTTCCTTCGCCTTTAGCGCGTTTTATGAAAACCGTCACGATGAACCAACTCGCCCAAATGAAGGTAGTGTTGAAAGCTTCAGTCTTACCAAATACGCGTTTGATGTTTTATTTCATTTATTTAGAGATACTGTCGGTGCTCATCAGGACCAAGACAGGAGTGGTAACAATATATCAACATACAGCAAGCAGTGAACGGAACAATAGAATACAGTGATACAGCAATATATGCGCTATTTTTGAAAATATTCAGACAAAAGTTCGGAAAATTGCTCACGGGTCCCTGCGTTTACACTGTTTGCATGCAGGGAGACAATTCCAGTCACGTGCTGTCGAAAGGAAGAATGAGTATTTGTAGCAACGCTTGTGAAATCGATTTTCCTTAACGTGTCTGCTATGTTTGTTTCGCACTATGCGGGTCTTAGATTAATTTATGTAGCGAGACTCATCAACAAGTAGCAGCTAATTAATGATTAAATAGAAAAGGCTAAGTCGTTTTTCCTTCCTCCTGACAGTAAGTAGGCGCTTGGCAGCACCGGAGAGACAAGAATGTCTCGCTGCTTGCACAGGTGCTGCTGCTGCTTCGTTCGGCTACAGGACAGGACGATAACGATTTTACTCCGTTGGAACATGCTGCTTCGTGTTTGGACGGTGATTGCGAAGGCGCCTGGATGAGCGTAATGATTTTTCAAGTGGCAGTGGGGATGGCGTTGCGCTGTGAATATATTCGTGTATTAAGCATAAATGTGCAACAGAACGACGATTACTGAACGTCTGGAGTGGAATGTCTAGCTCAATTTTTGTTATACTGAAATAGCGGTTATAGTTACATGAAATGAAACGAGCGGCTCTATATTGCACGGCTTCCAGCATAAAAATTGAATACTCTTGATGAGGCGACCAGATGGATGAAGCAAATTCAAGCTGTGGGCGGACGAAGGTTAAATATGCTAGTTTTCATGTATGAGCTGTGCGATCACGCAAATTTCGACGTAAGTAACCCAGCGTTTGTGACGCTTTAGCACATATGTCGATGATATGCAATTTCCATGAAAGGTCGGATGTAAGACGCAAGACTAAGTACTTATATGACACCACACAGTGAAACGTTGTTTACAGAATACGTGAAGTTAGAAAGTGAGTAAAGTGAAAGAAAGTGAAGTAAGGAAATTGTTTTGCACTTATTCGAGTTCGTCATAAGCCAGTTTTCACACCGGCATAAACAAGGTTAAGGACCTATAAGGTTAAGGTGCACTCCCATTTAATAATTGCGCAGTGGAAAAAAACGTCTGAATTTTGTAACAGGCGTGTTTTTCCCAGCAACGTCGGCACGGCGTCAGGAAAAGGGCCACTAACACAAGGTAACCACAGCCCGAAAAACCGGCAGAACGAGACACACACAAACGTCAACTTCTTCCTCCGTGCTGACACAGAACTGGCGCCGAAGTGCTCCAGTACAACACTCACCGCATAGAAAGGAGCCAACGTGGAGGCCTAGGCAGAATACAGCACAGGCAGGTCGTGGCGCGGTTTAAGCCGTGTGACTCGAACTGTTTCGCGCCCTCGGAAACCATTGTCTGGAGGTGGCTCGACCGGCTCGATGACATAGTTCGCGGGCGACGTTCGCTCTAGGACTCTGTAAGGACCGTGGTACTTGGACAACAGCTTTTTAGAAAGGCCTAGAGTGGTGGGTGGAACCGATAGTCAAACCAGCTTTACAGGGGAATAGTGGCCAGTAGATGCAGCGGCGTCATGGCGACATTTTTGACGACACTGGTTTTGCGTGGTAAACAAACGCGCCACTTGACGGCAATCTTCTGCATAAGCAGCCGCTTCAGAAATAGGTTTCACTTCAGAAACATCAGGTCGGTATGGCAGAATTGTGTCTATGGAGTATGATAGTTCACGTCCATAGAGAAGAGAGAAAGGCGAGAAACCAGTGGTAGCTTGAGCGACAGAGTTATCAGCATAGGTTATGAATGGAAGTACGCGGTCCATATTCGCGTGATCGTCGGACACGTGCATCGCCAGCATGTCACCGCAAGGGTACAATTGAAACGTTCCGTCATGCCAACAGTTTGACGGTGGTAGGCTGAGGCGGTGCGATGTGCAATTTGGCATTCCTTTAAGACTGTTTCGGTGACGTTTGAGAGAAACACGCGCCCACGGTCGCTTAGTAATTCACGTGGCTGGACCATGTCCCAGAATGACGTGATGAACTTAAGGAAGCAAGCAACCTCTTTTGCGCTGACGGTTGGCAGCGCAGATGTTTCAGCATGCATTGTTAGGTGGTCGACGGTGACAATGACCCGCCGGTTGCCGTCAGGATTCAGGAGGGGACCGAAAAGATCGACTCCAACGCGGTCGAACGGTCGGGCAGGGCAGTGGCTGTAGAGGACCGGCGGTGCTGTGCCTTGCGGTGCTGACACGCAAGGCATGATCGAACATACTGGCGAACGTAGCGATACATGCCGCGCCAGTAGTACCGTAGGTGAAGACGGGAGTACGTCCTGAATGTGCCAGCGTGGCCACATTTGGGGCCATCGTAGAAAACGCTGCAAATGTTCAAGCGCAAATGACGAGGAATAACAAGGAACCACCTGCGGCCGTCGTTTAAGTAATCGCGACGGTACAACAAGCCTTCGCGAACGGTAAAGTGTGGAGCTTGACAACGAAGGGTGCGTGAGGGAGAGTCAGGCGAAGCGATCCAGGGGTTTGCACTGTTGCGCCGGCATGTCGGTGATAGTGAGGAATGACGAATAGCAGGTGGAAGTTGTTGAGCAGACAGGTTCAGAAGGCAGGGGTGAACGGGAGAGGGCATCAACCTCAGAGTGCTTTCTTCCGGAACGATAAATGACAGAAGTATCATAACCTTGAAGGCGTAAAGCCCATCGAGCGAGGCGTCCAGTGGGATCTTTCAACGACGATAACCAACACAAGGCATAATGGTCGGTGACGTCAAACTGATGACCGTAAAGGTAAGTACGAAATTTGCCGATGGCTCAAGCAATGGCCAAGCATTCATTTTCCGTTACGGAGTAATTTGACTCTGCCTTTGTTAGTGTACGGCTGGCATATGCCACAGCATACTCGTCAAAGCCACGCTTGCGTTGGGCGAGTACGGCACCAAGTCCTATACCACTAGCGTCCGTGTGTATTTCAGTAGGTGCGGTAGGATCAAACCCACAAAACCAGAACCTCTTAAAAACCTCTTGAAATGGCTACAAACGGCTATAGACATCTTGGTCTGTGATAAGACTGAAAATAGAATGTATTCTAAACATAACATCAGCACCTCCAATACGCTAGTACATATTCTATCGGCGGTAAAGCCCAATACTGGTGTTACCCGAGTCTATTTTGGTAAACACATTCTGAACGTCAACTCAAGAAATTTTTTAGATCTTTTTGATTAAAACTGCATAAAATGCCAAACGGCGTGTTAAAAGTGCGGTTACCGTCGTCGGTCGGCGTTAAGGAATAAAAGACGCCAGAGACAATTCGAACTCGTAAGAAGCAAAATAACAAGCTGGCTTTAATGTTAAATAATTTCACACCAGAACTTCAACGATCAAGGACGTGTTATTGTTTCCTATCGGAGCACGCACACGACACCTGGAAACCATTTTTCTATGCTCGCGCAGCAGGTACTGACAGCAGCAGGAGTGAAAGGCCGGTGTCGCACTGACCACAGCGGTGTCACAGAGCCACCGCGCTGCGATCACTTTGGCGGCAATCAAGTAGACACGCTCCAAATTTGTCAGGCATCTCATTCCTTGCTGGAAACACTGGGAGGCAGGAAGTTTGAAAAAATGGCCAGTGACGCCCGCCATGTCTCGGTCGTGGGTTCGTTATGCCAGTTGTGTGTCATTCTAAGCCGTTCTGTACATTTACACTGGATATTAACTGCAGTCATTTAAACTGTTCTTATGCTGTTTGCCGTGTTTTGCATCAGCGCTTCGTGACGTCGGCTGTATTGCGTGTTCTCGCCGACGGCTTCCACCACAATGGCGGGACCTGCGTTTGCCGCCTTCTTCGTTCTCGGTGCGTCTTTGTATGTCGCACGTTCGGATAACACTTTTTACGGTAAGTGAAATACCTTGCACTTCAGTTTTCGTCAAGACTGTCAATATTTTTAGATGTTGCCTGCGACAATGCTTTATGGATGGGCTCTTCTGCCTTGCGGCTTTCGTCCTCTTTACGTTTATACGAGGATTCTGCTTGTTAGTCTTTGTGGTTAACGTAACACGAATCAACCGAAGGGAGTGCATTCGATAAGGACGCGCTAGCTGTAATCCTGAACCAGACTGAACTCGCCCTATTTTGTGTCTTTTTGTTCTTGCATGGTTTACAGCGTTGCGTGCGCGCGCACGTCAGTGACTATGAAGCGCGTATCTTTTCCACTTTATAGCAAAATAAAAATATAACTGCAATGTTTACTTCGTCTATACAATTCCAAATGCAATGGGCTGCTGATGTAAGAATTTCACTGGTGCCTTGTTCTAAATAAGCAGCCAAACTTTTAGCCTACCAGGTGCTTCATCTGGGATTGCGATCATGACTGCTTGGCATTTATTAATGAATGACTGTGGGTCACCTCATTTGTAATTGCAAATCTGTCTCTCAACTGACTTGGTGCTCTCTTATTTTGTTCCTTTCACTCCATAGACGGCTGGGCATCCTTCTTGAACCTTGGCACTAGCTGGATGGCAGGACCTCATCATGATCGGTGTAAGCCAATGTACTGTACCCTATCTGGTCCTCCCAGTGTTTTGTGTATGGGCTAAGGTCAGGGAGCGCTTCGTGGTAAAATATCTAGATGGTTTCTCAAAAATGGGCATTTTTTTGCACTGGTCCATTATAAGCTGCCACTATTGTAACCAATTTCTCAGTGCCAGTGTACGTACACAGTTCTACTATTAATTAGTTTCGCTAAGCCTCACAAAATTTACCTGTAGGTAGTCAGTGCTATGTAAGAACTCACCAATTAACTCTGTTGTGTCATCATTTACCAGTATTCCATGCATGAGTAAAATGGCTGTGGCTTAGGTAAGGTTAAGCCCAGGATGCGAAGCATACTAGCCTTTATTTTAGTTGTTGAACCACTGTTTAGCCTGGTGAACTGCTGTTGCTTGGCTATATTTGGTTCGGCTAGACGAAGAAACAACTCATGCATTACTTCTTCGCCTTCAAGAGTGGAACGCGACAGCGTTCCCGTCGACCCGCCAAGGGGTGTAAGACAATGGGCTACAGGGCAGCGACTACGCGTCCCGCATTGGACGCGGTGAGCGTCGAGCAAAGCAGCGTTCGGCGCGGCAACGAAATGTGCGCCTGAGCAAGAGACGCACGCCTTAGAAACAGCGCGTTTCTAAGGCAACACCGCATTCACTAGAGGCGCTTTTGTACCGCTTTGAAGCGTTGTACTCGTGGCTCAGTGGTAGCGTCTCCGTCCCACACTCCGGAGACCCTGGTTCGATTCCCACCCAGCCCGTCTTGCAAGAGTTGAGCCAAAGCCACTTCTCCTCTGTCGTGACGTCACGGTGTCACGTGATTTCATGGTCACCGCCGCGCCTGAGGAGCTGGGTTGAGCCCTCGTAATATGCTTCGCATAAAAATTTGCTACAGAGTGTGTGTATGTATGTATGTATGCATGCATGCGTGTATGTTTTTATGTATGTATGTATGCATGCATGCATGCATGCATGTATGCATGCGTGTATGTATGTATGTATGTGTGTGTGTATGTATATATGTATGTATGCTTTATTTCTACAAAAACTATATACAGCCTTGCAAGGGTAAAGTGGGAAAGAAAGCTCCTTGTAGCGGCTTGACCAGCCCCAAATACCATTACAGATTACACTTTGCTTCCTAAATGCACAAATGTATTCAAGCCAGTATGTGATTAGTTCTGTATTCTAAATGTTTTCTGTGTGATTTATTTCCTTTACAGGAATTTACTCTACAGCATCAGCAAGCAGGCTAATTTAAGATTTATGTGTATGCTGCAAAAGGTGTGCTTTGCCATTACAGCAAATAAAACATGGTCCGAGGCTTCCATACAAGACCAAACATCAATTTGGCTCTACCACCATCAGCACTTGGCTGGCGCTTGCCAAATGAATCACATCAGGTAGTTTGTGCAGACTGTTTTTTAACCTTATTGTGAGGAGATCGCACATTGATGTGCGGAGGCGCCTGCGTCAGAGATAGAGATTGCACTGCAACATATGTGCATGTAGAACAGGCATAATGCTGAGGGTTCCAGCAGTTTGCAGAGCTGCTTTTAAAATTTTGTCATAACTCTCTCTTTCCCTGTGCTGTTTTTTTTGTCATCTATTTCAATATTATCATTGGAGGTGTTATCAGAATTTAGTAATTCATTGGCCCTGGCACATTAGGCTGCCAGATTTGACCTTTCATTAGGTGGACAATTAATCAACATGAACCATTACTTGAATACATCTTTTTGTTTGTAGTGGCTTCTCAATTGCGAGTCAACACAAATGCTCAGAATTACCCGAGGCTGTAGATGCACTTATGAACTTGCTACCTATACAAAGCACTTTGCACTTTCTTGTGCAACAAGCAGGTTAACACTTCCAAGACAGTGGGCAATGTTATCGTTTGATCACCATCATGAGATACTTCCAATTTTTATGACGTATCAGCCAAGGTGTCAGCGACATCTTGGATGATACGTCATAATTGTAATTATATTGTTAATGTATTTCATATCAGCAGTGCTACTTCCTTTTCATTTTTCTTGTAGGCAACGCAGCGAGATCTCTCTGCTGCCTACTAGTCTGGTAAAGAGTTATTTGGGTCAGGTAGGTAATATATATCAGACTTATAGAAGGACCCGTACAACATATACGCATTCCTAACGGACTGCTTACACTGTACTGTGTCATGTGTAGGTTTGAAAAAAAAGGCAACAGCTAGACAGTGCGAAATGCCAAATTTGCTTTTGGCTTAACAATACAAAAAAAACTTTTTAATTAAGTAAGTACATCATTTACCTGAAGAGTGGATTACTGTTTTAAACTGATTGGCGATGGGTAAAGTCAAAACAAAATACACTATACTGATGAGCGACTTCAATGCCAAGGTAGGCAAGAAGCAGGCTGGAGACAAGCAGTGGGGGAATATGGCATAGGCACTAGGAATAGCAGGGGAGAGTTATTAGTAGAGTTTGCGGAACAGAATAATATGCGGATAATGAATACCTTCTTCCGCAAGCGGGATAGCCGAAAGTGGGCGTGGAGGAGCCCGAACGGAGAGACTAGAAATGAAATAGACTTCATACTCTGCGCTAACCCTGGCATCACACAGGACGTGGACGTGCTCAGCAAGGTGCGCTGCAGTGACCATAGGATGGTAAGAACTCGAATTAGCCTAGACCTGAGGAGGGAACGGAAGAAGCTGGTACATAAGAAGCCGATCAGTGAGTTAGCGGTAAGAGGAAAAATAGAGGAATTCCAGATCAAGCTACAGAACAGGTATTCGGCTTTACCTCAGGAAGAGGACTGTAGTGTCGAAGCAATGAACGACAATCTTGTGGGCATCATTAAAGAGTGTGCAATAGAAGTCGGTGGTAACTCCGTTAGACAGGATACCAGTAAGCTATCGCAGGAGACGAAAGATCTGATCAAGAAACGCCAATGTATGAAAGCCTCTAACCCTACAGCTAGAATAGAACTGGCAGAACTTTCGAAGTTAACCAACAAGCGTAAGACAGCTGACATAAGGAAGTATAATATGGATAGAATTGAACACGCTCTCAAGAACGGAGAAAGTCTAAAAGCAGTGAAGAAGAAACTAGGAATTGGCAAGAATCAGATTGTGGCGACACACACTGCGCATATTTCTGCGCACCTGCCATCTTATCATCTGGCCAAGCATACCACAGCTGCACGCTGGATTGCATGGTCGATAAAGCATAGCGCCACCGCCATGTCACCCGAGGTATGCGTCACCGACGGTGGCTATAAGAACAGGCTGCCTGGCTGATAAAAGCCGCCTTCTACCACCAGCTACGGTGACGAACGTAGCGTTGGTATGCCCGTCCGCTGGCATCGTTCACCGAATAAAGAAGCGTTACGTTTTTATGTTGGGATTCGTCCTTCGCTAGCCGCGACATCCCCACAAGATGTATGCGTTGAGAGACAAAGGCGGCAATATCATTACTACTATGGATGAGATAGTTCAAGTGGCTGAGGAGTTCTATAGAGATTTATACAGTACCAGTGGCAACCACGATGATAATGGAAGAGAGAGTAGTCTAGAGGAATTCGAAATCCCACAGGTAACGCCGGAAGAAGTAAAGAAAGCCTTGGTAGATATGCAAAGGGCGAAGGCAGCTGGGGAGGATCAGGTAACAGCAGATTTGTTGAAGGATGGTGGGCAGATTGTTCTAGAGAAACTGGCCACCCTGTATACGCAATGCCTGATGACTTCGAGCGTACCGGAATCTTGGAAAAACGCTAACATAATCCTAGTCCATAAGAAAGGGGACTCCAAAGACTTGAAAAATTATAGACCGATGAGCTTACTGTCCGATGCCTACAAAGTATTTACTAAGGTAATTGCAAATAGAATCAGGAACACCTTAGACTTCCGTCAGCCGAAGGACCAGGCAGGATTCCGTAAAGGCTGCTCTACAATAGACCGTATTCAAACTATCAATCAGGTGAAAGAAAAATGTGCGGAATATAACCAACCTTTATATATAGCTTTCATTGATTACGAGAAAGCGTTTGATTCAGTCGAATCCTCAGCAGTCATGGAGGCATTGCGGAATCAGGGTGTAGATGAGCCATATGTAAATATACTGAAAGGAATATATAGCGGCTCCAGAGCCGCCGTAGTCCTCCATAAAGAAAGCAACAAAATCCCAATAAAGAAAGGCGTCAGGCAGGGAGATACGATCTCTCCAATGCTATTCACAGTGTGTTTACAGGAGGTATTCAGAGTCCTAGATTGGAAAGAACTGGGGATAAGGGTTAATGGAGAATACCTTAGTAACTTGCGATTCGCTGATGATATTGCCTTGCTTAGTAACTCACTGGACCAACTGCAATGCATGCTCACTGACTTGGAGAGGCAAAGCCGAAGGGTGGGTCTAAAAATGAATCTGCAGAAAACTAAAGTAATGTTTACCAGTCTCGGAAGAGAACAGCAGTTTACGATAGGTAGTGTGGCACTGGAAGTGGTAAGGGAATACATCTGCTTAGAACAGGTAGTGACTGCGGATCCGGATCATAAGACTGAAATAATCAGAAGAATAAGAATGGGCTGGGGTGCGTTTGGCAGGCATTCTCAGATCATGAACAGCAGGCTGCCATTATCCCTCAAGAGAAAAGTTTATAACAGCTGTGTCTTACCAGTACTCACGTACAGGGCAGAAACCTGGAGGCTTACGAAAAGGGTTCTACTTAAATTGAGGACGACGCAACGAGCCATGGAAAGAAGAATGATAGGCGTAACGTTAAGGGATAAGAAAAGAGCAGATTGGGTGAGGGAACAAACGCGAGTTAATGATATCTTAGTTGAAATCAAGAAAAAGAAATGGGCATGGGCAGGACACGTAATGAGGAGCGAAGATAACCGATGGTCATTAAGAGTCACAGAATGGATTCCAAGGGAAGGGAAGCGTTACAGAGGGCGGCAGAAAGTAAGGTGGGCGGATGAGATTAAGAAGTTTGCAGGGACGACATGGCCACAATTAGTACATGACCGGGGTAGTTGGAGAAGTATGGGACAGGCCTTTGCCCTGCAGTGGGCGTAACCAGGCTGATGATGATGATAATGATAACCTTTGCTGCTATTTGTCACTCTTGTTAATTACACTTTCTGCATCTTCGCTAATTTATTGGGTAATAAAGTATGACTGTGTGACAGGATGTGAAGTAGATGTCTTGCTGCATTTTCGCTTGCAATCATCTTTTATGCATGAAAAAATAATTGTACAGTGTATTAAAAGATAACAGCACATTACTATTTATCCTTCAGTTCCGGTAACGTGCAAGGAATTCATTAATGGGTGGTATGCCGAAGAACTGGCCATTATTTCTGCATTATGCTGTGCAAGCATGTGGTGTTACCTTACAAGGGACTCCCACAAAGTAAGTTACAATTTATTTTAAATGAGACATGGACATCAGAAAAAAAATGGCTGTGGCTTAGCCAAGGTTAAGCCCAGGATGCGAAGCATACTAGCCTTTATTTTAGTTGTTGAGCCACTGTTTAGCCTGGTGAACTGCTGTTGCTTGGCTATATTTGGTTCGGCTAGACGAGGAAACAACTCATGGGTTACTCTGCTTCGCCTTCAAGAGTGGAACGCGACAGCGTTCCCGTCGACCCGCCAAGGGGTGTAAGACAATGGGCTACGGCGCAGCGACTACGCGCCCCGCATTGGACGCGGTGAGCGTCGAGCAACGCAGCGTTCGGCGCGGCAACGAAATGTGCGCCTGAGCAAGCGACGCACGCCTGAGCCAAACAGCCCGTTTCTAAGGCAACGCCGCGTTCACTAGAGGCGCTTTTGTACCGCTTTGAAGCATCGTACTCGTGGCTCAGTGGTAGCGTCTCCGTCTCACACTCCGGAGACCCTGGTTGATTCCCACCCAGCCCATCTTGCAAGAGTTGAGCCAAAGCCACCTAGAAACAAGCGCAACTGCTTATATACCGCCGCGACGCCGCGAGCGACGGCGCGAGTTGGAGCCCCGTTTCTCCTCTGTCGTGACGTCACGGTGTCACGTGGTATGGCATGGAGTCAAAGGTCATTGAAGGCTACACCGCCGCGCCTGAGGAGCTGGGTTGAGCTCTCGTAATATGCTTCGCATAAAAATATATTTATATCGCCAGTAAGTGGTCCGCGGAATGTTTTTCCAGATGTGAACTATTCTTTATTTCTTAACAAAACAATTCATAGCAGCACAGCGTTCTGTTTCGTATACTGGTGTCGGGCTATCCTGCCTCCTGTAGCTGAAACCAGCATAATTTTTGCCTGAACTGTAGCATCACTGACAAATGTATTCCTGCTAGAAACTATTTCAATTCCGTGGAGACCTAGCAGGGCGAAGTTTTATCAATAATGACGTTTTTCATGCAGAGGTGTTCTTGTTTAAGTCAATGGGCGAACATTGGCATATCAGTATACAATACAGATCTATTCATTATTTATTTATTGATACTGTCAGCCCATGATGGGCAATTACAGGAGTGGATGTAACATACATAAATAGAGAACTGCATTAGGGCGATTGAACAATGCACTAAATAGATGAAAAAAGAAAATGAAGTAGCACTGCTGATAGGAAACGCACAAACAATATTATTACAAAGTACATTTCGACTTACTATATCACAATATTTAGTACAGAACATCAGGGCACATAAGGCAATGTGTTGCTTCCAAAAATGCATTAACTTATTTTATTTGGACAATCGAATCAGGTAAAGAGTTCCACTGCTGAATTTCCCTGGGAAAATCTATACCTGAAGCAGTCATTGTGCACTGTGGAAGGAGGTATATACATACTGTGTCTGTGCCGTAATGCTTCCTGTGCCTTGATTTGGAAGTACTTGTATCTTGTTTTGACATGGTTATGAATTACTAAGAACACGAATTTAAGCATTTCATACTCCGCTCGTTTTTGCAGAGGTGGAAGCTCTGCAAGTTTACACAATTCAGTTGTAGTGAAAACGGCGGTATTTATTAAATATAAACCTAGAAGTAAGGCGCTGTGCCTTCTCTGGTTTCAGACAGCTACTTTGGGTGTAGGGATCCCATACTATTTTTGCGTACTCAATTATGGGTCTTAGCAAGGTTTTGTGAGCAAAAGTTTTAATTTTAGGAGAGGCACAGTGCAGGTTACGTCTCAGCCCCCACAATACTTTGTTAGCTTTTGCAGAAAGTTTATTTACGTGAAGATTCCAATGCAAGTCGGGCTTAAGTATAAGACCTAGGTATTTATGTTGTTTAACTCGAGCAAGTTCGTAACCGTTGATAATGTATAAGGAATTAAAGATATTCCTTTTTTCTAAAGATGGACATAAAAACGGAATAAAAAAATATTTTGTTTTATTTACAAAATGATTCTGACAGGCGGCATTCAATTGATTGGTCTAAGTAAAAAGCACTAATCGACCAATGAGGCAGTACTACACTATTCCTGTGGTTCACATCTGGAAGAACTACCTGTGCATCCCTATATTCGACAATATAAACTTCATTTCTGATGTTCGTGCCTCTTTTAAAATAAATTGTAACTGTGGGCAAACCTCGTGTTACTGTAACAGCTGCCGCAAAAATTTGAGGGAATATCTAATGGAAGTCTTCAGTTGTTCTTGTCAAGCTGTCCATTAGCCAACTTTTAGCGCAACGTTAGCAGGTCTTACTGAAGTACTTCTAGACGTCCATGGCTACAAAATGTCTTGATCAAGAAAGCTACTAGACTTTTGAATTAGCCATTCAAGACATCTTTTAGACATCAGATAGCTGCTTCCGTGTTTCGTGGGAAGTGACGCAATATTGGAGGGGATTTGAGGAGTCGGCGAAGCGTTGTATATGACTCATACCAGTCGAGAGGGCAGTGCTGCCAGCAAGAAGCTGCATCAAGGGGACGATAAGAGAGGTGATATTGCGGATTAAACGCTGGAAGTACAAGTCGATGAAGCTACAGAGCTCCTTTAGAGTGCAGGGCTCGGGGAAATCAGCAACCGCACGAAGCTTCGCAGGATTCGGTAAGAGGCCTTCTTTCGAGACTACGTGGCTTAAGCGCCAAAATGACAGTTTTCTTTAAGTTTAGCTGTAATCGTGCGGCAGTGAGACACTCAACAACCTGTTCAAGGCGAGTGTTGTGAGGGGGAAAATCTGCAGAAAATACTACTATATCGTCCATGTAGCACAGACTGGTCTGCCATTTGAATCCTCAAAAAATAGAGTCAATATTGCTCTGGAAAGTTGCAGGCAAGTTGCAAAGGCCGAAAACCATCACATGAAATTCACATAAACCGTCAGAGGTGACAACAACCGTTTTGGGCAGTCTGATTCAGCCATGGGCATTTGCCAGTAGCCAGAGGGAAGATCCAGCAATGAGAAATATTCGGCGCCTTGAAGGCAATCCAGGACGTCGTCAATACACGGTAGCGGATAGACATCCTTGTGTTTAATCTTTAGTCGGTTCTAATCGACGCAAAACCTGATCGAACCATCCTTTTACGCACCAAAACTACCGGAGAAGTCCAGGGATTGCAGGATTCTTGAATCACGCGTTTCAGCATATCGTCGACGTGGTCCCTAGTAACGTGGCGTTCCGTCGGTGATACCCGGTAGGGACGCTGGCGCAGTGCAGCATGGTAACCAGTGTCAATACCGTGAACAACCGCAGACGTGCGCCCCAAGTAAGGTTGGTCGAGGCCAAAGACGCACGAACACGTTCAAGTAGTTGAACGACTCGGCTGCGCTGAGCTTGATTGAGGGCGTTATCTATGCTGCGCAACAAGATGTCTTGGTCAAGTTCGACTGGTGCGGTGCCAAAAGTGACTAGATCAAGAGGCAGTAGCCCCCCCCCCCTCCCTGGCAAAATACTGATAGAAATTTCTACAAGTCTGTTAGGAATATGTATATGTTGTACGGGTCCTTCTTTGAGACTGATATAGATTCCTACCTGATCCAAATAACTTTTTACCAGACTGGTAGGCAGCACATAGATCTCGCTGTGCTGCCTACAAGGCCAAATAGGATGATGTATCAGTCTTTTAAACCAAGATAGAGATCATCATACAACATACAGGAATCTAATTGAGGCACTGATAAAGCGTGTTTGGAATAGCACACACACCGGTGCCCACACGCCGAAAGAGATGTTTTTAAAATGAATTGAATATACAACCCCGAACGCATTGCCTACCACGTGAACAGATTAACAAACACAGTTGGGATATTAGAGTATCAAATGAAAATGAACTGCGTAAACTGTGCAACTATCAAAACTTCTTACAGCTTGTATGCAGATCTATTATCCTAAACATGTTTCAACTTAAATTAAAGCACACATTTTCAAAGCACAACAGTGTTACTTAGTCCATGAAACTACATTGGGGAACTCGCATGAAAAAAGTATCAGTCCATTTTTGTAGCAGGTCTGCTCCAGTTCTTTTAATACAAAATTGCATTTACGAATTCTGCGAGACGGATGTGCAACATTTAATGCATATCCAAAACAGGATTACTGTTGCAATAACGTTCATTTACAAAGGGAAAACAATGTAGTTTCAAGACTGTGGATACTAACTGCAGCTCTAACATGTCAGGCTGAGTTTGCGAATGCCATAAATTGGACACTACCAACGTGATTTCATTAAAACTTCTTTCTGGGCTAGTTGGTGCATACTTGATTTGAAAATTATAACAGCGCTAACACATGCATCCACAAAGGAACAAGGACGAGCCACAAGCATCATGACTACCAACATGACTAGGGTTTATTTTGCACTCCATTATCTAAACAATAAGCAAGCAACTTTAGCCACATTTAAACACAAATAAGAGGAAGGACACAGACTGTAGTACCCACATCACCATGCCCATTTGTGCTCACAGATGCTGCATAGAACGCCATGTCTAATTGGCGCATGTTTTTATAATAGTCCAACTTCATATGAAGATATTTTCTCCAGACTATGCACTTTTGCATTCATTTCAAAAGTGTTGTGATATGTGACAGAACACAAGTGAGCTTGTGCAAATAGAACAGACTGGAATGGCCCACCGACAGGAAGCAAGGAAACGGAACAAGCATCGCTATTGGTACAAGATCTAGAGCAACACATCAGAACATGACAATACAGCAATATTATTTAAGCAAAAGTGAGTACAAATCTGAGAACTTATTCAAGTAAAAATATGGATTTACCATTCTTAAAACCACATATTCACGAACAAAAACAGCAAAACATAAAGCACACATATTTCAAAATCAGAAGACACAATTATTCACTGGGTGCTAGTTCAACCACCGCACGTCGAAATGTGTAAGAGCAGTTTAACCTGTGTAGCCTTCAGCACGCGACAGCAAAGAAGACTGTCAGCAACAGGCTTCATATATAGCGTTTGGAGTCTTTGATTCAAACCGTAATACACTGTTGAAATAAAATTTTCGAGTTTGCTTGTTTCATTCAGATATAAAGACAGTGTCTTGGTCATGCCACCACAGTTAACGGATAAACTTGCACCAGCTACATTGAGTCGAAGGAGAAAATAAAGTGAGAAAGACAGATACATAGTGTGAAAGTGATGCTGTTGTATCAAGTAGCACAACTGCTCACTTCAGGCACCATTCAGCTGCTTTACATGCCTCTGCATAGACTGAGAAGCGTTACCTCTTCAACATCTGCTAGTGAAGTACTGTTTGTTCACTGTGATCACCCACTCAAGGCAGTCATTTGGATAAGTAGGGTCCTTCGCTACATGTAACGACACCAACCTAAAACCATGCATAAGTCTTGTAAAATATTGTCATGTTTTGGCTACCGCGATTGTTCATCAGCAGCTGCATCACTACTGCCAACACGCAGACCACGCAATTCCCCAAGCACTTGCTGAACAAGAGTATAATAATGAAGAGTGGCAAATTGGCTAACTGGTTCATTAGGAAAACAAGAAGCTATCGCAAGAAAAAATAAAAGCTCTAGAATTTTGATGGCTCTTGCTTCTTTAATATATATAAACTTCAAACAGCTGATTCTTACAGAATGCCGTAAAGCGTGGTGCACTGTTACCAACTCCTGTTTTTTAAAACTATAACGTGTTATTACCAGACATTCATGTGCCATGGCTGAAGATGTACTGTTCATCGTTACCATGTCTTGAGCACGGTAATTAGCCTCTTTCATAAAGGTTTGGTATTTTCGATACAAAAATGCTGTGGTCTATTTCCATAAACACACAAAGGCGCATAACTTCGCTGGGTGTTACTTAAACTAGCGGCTCCTCTCTTTTGACGCAGACTGAAAGGTGCTTTGCATGGAGAATTTCAACAGGAAATAGTTTCTGGCATTGCAGAATACAATAATTTGCTCCAGTAAGAATTCTACAAATGAGAAAAAAACGCACATGCGAAGCTGACCAATGCACTCTTGTTAGTCTTTGTAGTCCGAGTGTACTGGAGAGAGTGGAATGTTCGTTGGTTGATGACCATTCGGTAATATTCAGTGACACTTGTTGAGTAACAGTCACGGTTGTGGACTACAGCCTGTTTTTCACTTTCAGGCACAGCTTTCCAGTGCCTAACAAAACTGCTGACCAGCTCTCCTCTCCTGTACACCAAGAAAACTGACTGCTTCTGGTGAAAGATATAAAGTAGCTTTAGCTGCCTGTAAATTTCGAGCAAGTTCATAACGTTCCAATAACCATTAGCTCCGCTGACAAGTTTCACAAGAAGTCCATTTCCGCCTCTGATGAATGATGAATGCAAATGATGAATGCAACTAAGAGGTCCTAGTTTAGCCACACTTTTAGGAAGATGCAGGGTTTGGTGTACATTGTATGTCATTGCACCCAATCTGTACAAAGACTGTGTTCTCACGACAAACTCTGAGAGAAGATCGGATGATCTCATTATGTCATCTGAAGTGACGGTGTCCAGTAGAAGTATATAGACACCCTCCACATGCAAACTGAAATGTGTGACGTACTCATCCGGCAAAAATCCATGAAGGCATGGTAATGAATAATGAAGAATCCAGCACTTCCATTCCCTAGCTTTCCAGATTGTGAAGTATGATAATCTTTGTGGTGTACGTGTGAACCAATTCAGTAGCCTGATTGCCAATAACCTCCTGTTTAAAGAGGCTAAACTTTGTCGTGAACCAATGTAAACATATTTTCTCTTATAAATGTGATATTTTTATTCTTTTTAAGCTGTTGTAAGGTGTATATTCGTTGTTTAGGTTTGTTCCAATAATCTTTCCCTTGCAAATCTTGGGCTTCATATTTGATTTACATGTATTGTCTTTTGTGATAATACAAATACATTATTTCTGACTCATTTTTGGGCATTCGAGTAAGCTTGCTTCTCCTTGAAGCACATTCATCTTCTTCATCATCATCATCAGCCTGGTTACACCCACTGCAGGGCAAAGGCCTCTCCCATACTTCTCCAACAACCCTGGGCATGTACTAATTGTGGCCATGTCGTCCCTGCAAACTTCTTAATCTCATCCACCCACCTAACTTTCTGCCGCCCCCTGCTACGCTTCCCTTCCCTTGGAATCCAGTCCGTAACCCTTAATGACCATTGGTTATCTTCCCTCCCCATTACATGTCCTGCCCATGCCCATTTCTTTTTCTTGCTTTCAACTAAGATGTCATTAACTCGCGTTTGTTCCCTCACCCAATCTCCTCTTTTCTTATTACTTAACGTTACACCTATCATTCTTCTTTCCATAGCTCGTTGCGTCGTCCTCAATTTAAGTAGAACCCTTTTCGTAAGCCTCCAGGTTTCTGCCCCGTACGTGAGTACTGGTAAGACACAGCTGTTATGCACTTTTCTCTTGAGGGATAATGGCAACCTGCTGTTCATGATCTGAGAATGCCTGCCAAACGCACCCCAGCCCATTCTTATTCTTCTTATTATTTCCGTCTCATGATCTGGATCCGCCGTCACTACCTGCCCTAAGTAGATGTATTCCCTTACCACTTCCAGTGCCTCGCTACCTATTGTAATTTGCTGTTCTCTTCCGAGACTGTTAAACATTACTTTAGTTTTCTGCAGATTAATTTTTAGACCCACTCTTCTGGTTTGCTTCTCCAGGTCAGTGAGCATGCATTGCAATTTGTCCCCTGAGTTACTAAGCACGGCAATATCATCAGCGAATCGCAAGTTACTGAGGTATTCTCCATTAACTTTTATCCCCAATTCTTCACAATCCAGGTCTCTGAATACCTCCTGTAAACATGCTGTGAATAGCATTGGAGAGATCGTATCTCCCTGCTTGGACGCCTTCATTATTGGGATTTTGTTGCTTTCTTTATGGAGGACTATGGTGGCTGTGGAACCGCTATAAATATCTTTCAGTATTTTTACATACGGCTGGTCTAGACACTGATTCCGTAATGCCTCAATGACTTTAGGAAGATGCAGAATTTGGTGTACACTGCATGTCATTGCACCCAATCTGTACAAAGACACGCTCCACAAGCAAACTGAAATGTCTGACATAATTATCCGGCAAAAATCCATGAAGGCATAGTAATGAATAAGGAAGAACATTACCCCTATACAACACACATAGATACTGATAGACTATAGATCTGGCAAACTAATATGAATACACTATTACACTAATAAAAAGAATATACTAGTAGACTTGTACTAGCAGAATAGCACAGAAACGTCCAGAATATAATTATAAGGTATTTTAGCAGTGTGTCAGTTGTATCGTTTCATAATGCAATAGAAAAAGCTGATAGAATTTTTATTAGTTTATCCTATACGATATTTTGCTAGGGACATCGGAAGATGCCCAGGATGGGGAAGTGGAATGAAAAGTGTCCAGATGGCCAAGACATTCGCCGTGTAATAAAGTTGAAGGGCAGGGAAAGGAATATTGCATGCGGAAATTGCACCGCGACCGTCAGCAAGTCCGACGACGGCAAACGGAAGTGCAAGCATACTGAAAAAGTTTGCACAGAGACACGAGGTCAATGCCGAGAAAAGATAGGGACGAGCACTAACTCACAACTGAAGTTTATTCCAAACGCACACACAAATAAATAGAAAGACCAAAACAGAGGAAAACAAAGCTTTAATTTTGAACTATCACGTGTTACCCCTTGTACCCGATTTAGTTGGCCAAGAACCGAAACTCCCTGTCAGAGAAGCGAACAGACTGACGCGCCTACCTCCACTGATATGCATATGGAAGGCTTCCGTAAGCTCTCGCACGAGTTGATCCCTGTGCCTGAATAGGATTGTTGTTTTGTTGATGAGCAGTTTGCATTGCATCCTCTTTTTATCGTTCTTGCCACACGTACAGCAATGTTTTGGGAGGTCTTGTTATGTTTCTATTTATTCGTGTGTGCGTTTGGAATAAACTTCAGTTGTGAGTTAGGACTCGTCCCTGTCTTTTCGCGGCATTGTCCTCGTGTCTCTGCGCAAACTTTTTCAGTATGCATTTCAACCAAATAGCCCAACTATCTGCTCTCAGAAGTACAAGGTTCCGGCGACGGTCACAATCTTCAGGCGGTTTAAAGAAAGATCTTGAATCGGTTATAGAGCCACAGCGGATGGACACTAAAGCCTGCGGCTGAGACGGGCACGTGGGGTCCGCGATTATCGCACCTCCAACAAATGTAACAGGCATGTTCGTCTCATCAACATGGGCATGGCCTCAGGAAAAGGGCCACTAACACAAGGCAGCAACAGCCCGAAAAACCGACAGAGCGAGACACACACAAACGTCAACTTCTTCCTCCGTGCTGGCACGGAGGAAGAATTGCTCACCCAAAGTCGGTGAGCGATTGCCTTGGCAACGTCAGGGTGATAACTTGTCAGTTTTCATACCGCACTCCTGCGACTGTTTTTTTTTTCTTTAAACTACGCGCGTACGAGTAATTTCGATTATCGCTTACTTTTTATATGCACATACTTTATAATCATTGTAATTCCTCTCGGTTCGTCTTACTAGTCATTACATTTTATTTGCTCATGCGTATTTTTCAGCTGTGATGAGAAAAGAAAAACTGCATTTTATATACATAATAGGTGTTTGTGGTACTATTAATATGTCCATATTTTATTTTTCCACACATCGCAGGATTTGTTGGGCAAAGAATTTTTGCCAGTTTGTAAAGGTATCTATAGTGTTCTTCTGACTTCCTATTCTTATGTAGAGTGTTTGGATTCGATAGACTAGGGGGTTTACTTTGTACTTAACATCGCGACAACAGTGCGCAACCTACGAAATCGATTTTATGTGCTTTATTCTTTTTTTCAAGTCACACTGAAAATAATGTACACAGCCCCCCTTGAAAATTTGGCAACACAAATAATTCCTGCATTCACAGAAACTTATGTACAAGTTTTCGTATTGCACGAGTCTTGCCAGCAAATTCCTGTTTAAATAATTCGCAGTTCAACTCTTTTCAATACTAATACCAGCTGGATAATTGGCAGCACCGCAATCCAGGTGACAATGAAACTATATACTTCAATTCACCTGTTGTGGTATAGGCCAGCAGGTCATTCTGTTTGTTCCCACTGAAAAGCGAATTGCAGTCACAACTGCCGCTTCTTCGCAAGACAAAAATGCAAGAAGGTTTCATGTTTTTTCCAAAGTCCAGTGTGCCTCCAAGCGGGAGCATTGGCTCAGCGTCGAGCTGCTTTCAACTAAATAAAATACAAGGTTGAGAGAAAAAGAGAGAGCAGACGAGAAATAACAAGTTTGTCTGATCAATCAAGCTTAGGAAAGACATCCATATTCCAAAATGCCTAGAGCTTGGGCTGCCTCTTGGGCACGCAATAGTGATCAGCCGAAGGCGATGCTGGAGGTTGGAGCTGGCACTATTTTGCCCCACCATTATAGAAAAATGCCTCAGGTAAAGCGAGACATGAAGTAAAGTTAGCTCAGAACGTGGGTCAGTAAATAGCACTAAAGTCATGAGTAAATTGGAAAAGCATTCCTTCGGCTCACTGCAACAATAAGCGGTGTCCAAATCCCCGTATGGGTAGCGGCTCTAACTGGAATTCACGCAAATCTTCAGGCCATTGTTGTACTGGTTGCATGTGCCAGTAGTGATTTTGGAGCCGGAAATACTCCGTGGGATTTGGACATCATCTATAAAAGACCTGCAGAACATCATCGAATGTTTTGACTATGTTCTTGGCTGCTTTTCGCACATGAGAAATTTCTGTCTGGCTATTTTCGGGCCACACTTTGAGATCATTTGGCTATTTTTTCTGTTGGGGCCATCTGGCAACCCTGTCAACGAGTTTGTTCCGTGCGCGCATCGCCTGCTCTGTGTCTTTCTGCGTTGAGTTGCAGTTTCATTTCGGCAAGTGATCGAGCATTGTACCTCTTTTGAAAGCTCTGTTGCGCGACTTTAGCACCATGACCAACTTGATTTATTGTTTCACATCAATTAATGCATGTCGGTCGTTTCCAATTTCCTTGTGGCATGTTCAATGTCACGGACACAACCTAATAAACTCCTCTAGTTGAGATTACATTTTGGTTGGTGTAGGATAACGCGATGCCGTTAGTATCGATTCTCAGTGTTAAAATTGTTTCATCGTGAACCGATTCACGCCGAGTACCTGCGTAGTTTTCTCATGGTCTAAGATTGCCTACTTTTTAAGCTGGTGCTGTAATTAGATAAACGCGAGCTATACCGTTTACCGACATGTATCACTTCGTTGACAGTCTGAAAACTGCATCACGATGCGAATATTATATCTGCGTCCCTCCGATTAACTGCATCGACACGTAAGCACGTATGTTCACGGTGTCCACTGCATTCTCTTTTTTATTGTCACTTTTATCTTCACATTATAGAAAACTTCGCAAAACTTGTTGGGTCCCATAGCCTGGCTAGCTAGTAACGGGACCAATTGTTCGACGTACCTACATAATTCGGCTAGAAAAACAAAACTAAATGCACATATTAGGAAGCGCAAAAGAACAAAAAGCAACATGGCACACCACAACGAAGTGAGACTTCGTGCGAATGAAGTCTCAATTTGTATAAAATACGCTTTGATGCAATTTTATTTTTTAGTACACATGGCCTTGGAACAGCAAAAGCTTGATGCCCTGCCCAATACAAGCACTCCTCCACAGCAATGCTGCCCGATGCAGTGAGGCAAGCATTTCAGCGAATATGAACCCTCATTTACATGCGTAATGATTGCACTCTGGTAATGATCGCACCCCTGAATTTCGCCGTCAAAATTCGATTTTGTTTTTTTCCCCGTGTAATGATCGCACCCCTAACTTGTTGCAACGATATGTTGTGTGCTGTCGAATGCTAAGCGAACGACTCTTCAAGACATACCAAGCGGTCTGCACACACCAAACATGCTTAAGCAGATGCCCCATTTTATTCCTTTCATCACTTTCCACACTTCCATGAAAAAAAAAAGCTACAAACAAACTTGCCTTGGCTTTATTTGTAGGCTTTATAACGGTTGTGGCGAACAACAACAACAAAAAAGGCGCCTTTCGATTCTTTTCGTCTGCACTCGAGGGCATGCAACAAATCGACAGCGGTAACAATAGTAGCCACGTTTGCACCGATATGTTAGAAGTGTACCCTATTCATACGCCGGCGCTTGTAACACACCCAAGGTATTCGCCCATCTTTAGTGGAAACGTGCCATATTAGGATAGTAGTGAAGACAAATGTCGCAGTTTCCGCAGCATACCCGCCATGTGCTTCAACTTCACTGGTAGCTAAGCACGCCCATCTCTGTTTCTGCCCCCCCTCAAAGTGGGCATGGCTATGTTATTGTCGCAGGCTTGCCGATAATAACGATATTATTCATTACTGATACGGAAGAAACCATTTAAATGCGCGTAATATACTCGTGAAAAGAAAAAAATTCGCGTTCGGCGCATGCGGCTTGATCCACCGGCCGCCATTTTTGTTTTGGTGTCCCGCACTGTTACAACAGCAGCCGCCTGTTTGTTGACCTGCTGTCATCCCGTAGCAAATGCGGGATGAAGAAAAGATTTTATTGCGAAATCAACAAATACTACGCCAGGTCTAATCGCTCGTCGCGTATGCCGTGCCCCCCAACCCCCACCCCCAGAGCAGGCGCTGCGCTTAGCAGGTGGCATGACGTCAGCTCTCTCCGTTGCTATTGGCCTCGAGCTCCACCACTGGAAAAGCTGGCGCTACCGTCGGCGTGACGTGCTAGGAGGGATCACGTGGACATAGCGGCCGCGTCGGCTGCTTCGGGCGCGCCGAAGCGAGCTGGAAACGAGTTTAAATTCCCTCGTACGCAGCGGTTTTCATTTAGTGGCGAAATTTTCCCGCTTCGAGTGTCTCCTTTAAAACGCTTGAAAGCACTACAATAGATAGTGGCTGCCTTTGAAGGCGCGCGACATGGTAGGCTACTGCTCGGTGCCGCAGGGCCGGACGCACGTAACGGAGGCTGGTGTCGGCCTTATTCACACGTAGCTGCAGGACAAGAAGCTGTGTGAAGCTTGGCTCGCGAAACATAAAACCGGCAAACAGTCATCGGCTACAACTCGGGTATGCAGCAAGCACAGACGCGAGGAAGATTTCTGCTGCGGTGCCCGGTCTGCGATGTTCTGAAAACGCGCACTGAGACGCACGCCCGAGTCCGCTGCCCGACTAATGTCATGACGGTTTGGTCTATAAACTTGTCGATGTTATAGATACTGGCAAGTTTGGTGGAGTGGAAAGGCAACGATAAGAAGCACATTTAAAGAAAGCATGGCATATGGTCATGTTTGTGTTATGAATTAATGCACTGGATTACAAAAAAGGAGCAGCGGGAAATTGCACGCTGAGAACGCCGATAAACATACAGTGCGGCGCAACTCGAGAAGTAATATTGAAACGTCCAAGAATTTAGAAGAAAAAAACATTGAATCGTCGCGACGGCTCATCACAGTCCCCGTAGGCGTCGAAGTCTCTACAATGAAATTATTTTTGAACAGCTCTGATAGCGCCCACGCAACAATGGTTGCTTGTATACTGTCAAATGCTCATATTCTGCGGCCTAAAGCTCATGGCACGGTGCGAAAACGCGCGCGCGGAGAAAGCGAAACAGTGCGCGGACAAGCATGCAGACGCGCAGTCGGTCGCTGCGAATCTGCGCGATCGCTGCATTGAGGCTTCATTCTATTACGCTCCATTTAGTTATACGAACACTATAAGAACATATTTCACATAGTTTGCTCTGAGCGTTTACCTACCTTTCACGCAAGAAGCCGGTTCGGCCGACTCCATCGCGGCGACCGCGCGCAGTGGCGTTCACTGTACGTATTCGGTAAAGAGATAGCGTCTGTAAACGATTGTGTGCTTTCAGTTTGCCCAAGATTATTATTTAGACAGTAAGAAACTTCTCTCGTTTCGAAAGTACTTACAGAAATATCCGGGAGAGCTCGTGCGTGGTGTTTTCAGTGAGCGCTGACAGCAAAACTTATGAGGAGCGCTCCACGTGATCCCTCATACTACGCCAGCGAGGCGCTTCCGATAGAGGGCGACTCCGTAACTCCTCGCTGCCAATAACTACGCGTGACGTCAGCTTGATCCCCGCCGCAGCTACAAGGGAGCCGCTCGTCGCCTGTGCCGTGGCCCCCAAAGCCGGCGCCGCGGCTAACAGGTGGTCTCTCCGTTGATATGATGGTCTCCTAATCTTGCGCTCGCTCCGTGGAGGCTTCACTGGGATATATAGCGGTGCGCTATGCGTTCGTTGATCAGTCTCGCCGTGGAAGTTACCGACGAAGAGTCTATATCTGAATCTAGTTGCCCTACTGCTTTGGAACAGTTAAAGGGACCCTGAAACGCTTTTGACGATTTTCTACAAACGTACTGAGTCGTTAGAGTAGGTCCTTGACACATCTAAGTGCTCTGCGTAAAGCGTGTAATTTACTATAAGGTTTTAAAAACGCACATCACTGCCGATCGCAGCGCACTGCTCGGCGGAATTTTAAGCCGCCCCTACCCATATGACCGAAATAACCCATATGACGTCAGTGGGGTGAGCTATCCGATTGGCTGACCAGGGCGCGTGATCGATAATTTTTCCAACTTTATGGTAAACAAATGATCTTCGTAATAATTGGAATGTTAGTTAATTTGTTTTTATAAAAAGAAAGTAACATAAAGAGAATGCACAAGAACAATTTTTCAGTACACTTAAGCACTTCCGGCACACAGCAAGTGTCGTCTGCTTGTGTTACAACGTACTCCATTTTGACGAGAGCTCCGCGGTCAGAGTTGGTCTCAGTCTTTTCGCGGGCACTATTATTCGACTTTGTTGCCCTGTGGACTGTAGCGACTGGCAACGTAGCGACTGGCAATATGTCAAGCTGCACATCATGCACCTCAGCAAGGCAGCGTACTAGCGAACTGGCTGCTGCGCATCGGAGTGCCGCGATTCGATCGGCGCCAGGATTTGCGCGTTTGTGGCCGTCACTTTACACCGGAAGATTACTAACGCAATAGCGTTTCGCGAGTCCCGTATTAGGGCAAACGTAAGCGCAAGGGGACAGGTTCTGGCCGCTTGACTGTGCTGTAACGGGATGAGCCGAGATGAGCAGAAGGGCAAATTTGAATGGTCTGCATGGTGCAGCCACCTGGTGGCATAGAGCTCTACCATACACAGTAGCAGCAACAAAGCGTATCCTTCTTTGCTGCTGGTGCGTATTTTTCGCAGGAGTGTAATCATCAACACGTTGTTTTTATAAATGTTTAAAATGTTTTACACTTGGTTAGAGCAATATTAGCGCTTTGTTTGGCTGGTTAAGCGCTGCGCCAACAAGTGTCTGGACCGTGCAGACCGATCAGGCCGCTCACGTACGTCTACGCCAAAGTTCCTTCATCAGCTTGAGTTTATGCCTCCGGTCATTTGCCGAAATGACCAGCTTGCCTGCGGTTAACGGAATACCAGACACGTTCGGAGCTACGACAGAATGCTTGCAACGCACGCTGCTTCGATAGCTCTCGCTTGGGGTCGACAGCCAAGCGGCTAGCGGAGAGGTTTCGCGCGGGCGGGGGCGGGCTCCAAAACAACCGGAAGTGGACGATGTGACGTCGTATCATGACGCAGGACCAGTGAAGGCGGAGCTTAGCCCCGCTCGCTCGGCGAACGAGTTGAGGAGGAAAAGCATGGCTGGGGAGGAGGGTAACTTCTAATCGCTTGTAGCTCCATTAATACGTAACGCTTCACTTAAATTGTGGTGCGAATGTTCTACTTAAGCTGTACCCTACGCGTCTACAAAATTTGTCCGCACCTTTTCAGGGGCCCTTTAAGAGGCGACGTGGTGATTAAAAGTTATCATTACTTATTTATGAGCCGAACTTCTCCTGATTATGATTATAATCAGGAGAACTTCTCCTGATTATGATTATGATTATGAGCCGTTGCTTCTCCTGATTCTAAAAAACGCAGTTATTTTTTCTGTAGGTTCATTATTTCTTTACATTATTAGGAAAACAATGTCTTTTACAATGTCTTTTGTTCTTACTATAATAGACAAATAACCGTTGCACAAAAATAGACAAATGACATATGGACCAATAGCAGAAAGCACAAGCTTTCCAACATAGGAAGACCTTTTATGACTGGATCAATATTTCTTACTTTATAGTGCACTGAACTCCATTGTTTTGAACATGGCCATGCATTAGTCACACTAAAGACAAATTTTTAAAAATTTAAACAAAGAAACTTGAAAAACTGCTTCCTATGTTGGGTGCTCCAAACATCTAGCTTCATGCTACAAAAGAAATTAATATTATATCTATGATAGCTACGGATATGTCACAGTAAATGGGTGTGCAAAATTAGTATTTCAAGAAAATCAAGAAAACAAATAAATGTCACATTTAATTGTGAAAAGTCACAAATGCGTGCACATACACATTCCCAAAACATTAGTAGGCTCCTGGGGCATAGTCAGTTTGGGCATTAGTACCTCTGTGGTGCTTTTTGAATAAGCACTACACATTTTCTGCCAATGCACGCTTGTGTTCAGATGCAGCTGATCGGCGCCGGTCTTTTTCCTCCATGCGCTGCATACACTTCTGGCCAGGGTTCATCGAGAGTTCTTGCAAAATGCTTGCCGAGGTTCTTCTGCAGCCAGCATTGAATTTCATCACTGCTTCCGCCACTACAGCCTCAATGCTGAAGAGTGATGCGTGCCGCTCCTTCGGTGCGAGCGCCCATATTAGCGAGTGCAGGCTTTCGTTTTTCTGTGTTTTGCCTCGCCGGCAACGAGCTATTGTGACAATATGATAATAGAGTAAAGGCACAATATGCTTGGTTGCGGGTCCGAGGTGCCGATGTGCGAAATGCCTAGCCGCAGATACAAGGAGCCGACGCGCGATGTGCTCAGTCGCGCAGTTCGAGGTGCCAACGCGCGAAGTACCTAGCCGCTGTTAGATACGGGACCGTTTCCCGAGCCTACTTCGAGTTCCCCAGACCACCTCGAATCGCACCACAGCTAATAAAGGAGCGCAGAGGCACGGATACCACATTCTTGAGGCGCGCACGTGCAAACAAGTTGGCGGACCCCACTTCGTGTGCAGCCGGTGGAGCTATTCACTGCTTGGCTCTTCCCGAAAGTAAAGCGAGAGCCTGGCACTGTGGCGGGTAAAGTGGGTCCCGAAGCGGGACGGCTGTAATGCGCCGTGACAACCTGGCGGTGTCGCCCCTTTCCCTCTAAGAGCGGCGAGAATTAGGAGTGGCGGCCTCTCGCGAGTAACGTCACGGCCAGGACGCCGCTCGCTCCGGCTCGCTCGGCTCCCGCGCGCGCTCGTTCGTATGGGTGGCTCGAGCCGTACGTATTGAAGAATACGTCGGCTTCTTTCAGCTGCCATGCCTTAACCAAAGTTTCTTCTTCAAAAGCGCGTGAGTCGAGAAACATTGCGGCTTGGATATCGCAAGCTAAGTAGCGTTAAAGGGGTCTACTGGTTTTGCAATGCACATATGCGCCGTATCTATCCGTGAATTTTGCGTAAAAAGAATGTCTGCAAATTCAACACGAGAAGTTGTGTATGATGCCTCGCTAAACATTTAACATTCGCTTAGTATTTAGCTATGAGAGACATTGCATTTTACACGGAAGAAAAATCTTGGTAATTGGCGTCAGCATGTTATCCGATGTTAGAAAGACACTGCCCAGCGAAGCTGTCATAATGATTTTTATTACTCTGATGTGTTGTTATATTCAAATATGGCCATTCATTAATGCTTTAAAAAAATAGGCGCGCATTTCTTATGAAAAAGTTTCCTGCTACTTTCATCCTCCTCTGAAACAGGCCTCCAAAAAACGAATTGCTCATGGCTGCTAACACGACGGCGCGTCATGTAGAGTATTTACATAGTTAATTCACAAACACCATAGTAGCAATCACCTGAGAGAAAAGTTTCGTTGTTAAGATCGAGAGCCAGTCAATTGAAAGTGATGAAATGTTTTATAGTGGCCCTCAGTAGCCTTTATCGACAATACGACACACCCCTGATCACGTCACGGTAGCAATCGACTGTCGGTATGGCGAGGCACGTTATGCTATATTCGCGAAACCCATCAGTGCACTACAACTTCGAATTGAAACCATATAACATTTTTTTACAGCGCCAACTGGAATGGCCAAAGTATTCTCGAATTACTACAGCGCAGCTTAGTTTGCCTAGAAAAGGAAAATTCAAGCACCTTCTGTCTCATCATGTCTCGATCCAGCGTTCTTTATTTATACAAACGGATGACTATTCGCTTCGTCGGTACATAAAAGAGAACCTTGCTCAACTGCAGGCTAAATAAAGTTTGCTCCAATCCAATCGCAAACATTCATAAAGAAAGCACCACAAGCCTTGCACATACTTTCACTTGATTTCTGACCCTCCAGCGGGGAATTTCGATATCTTCAATATGTCCCATACTACTAATGATTGACGCTTCGACTTCTTTCTGGCTGCAGCCATGCGGTCCAACAGGCATACTTCACTAAAACAATTGGGCCGAGCAGCCTGTGCCAGTTCGCCAAACAGATTCGTCATGTATATTCCTCAAGCAACAAGCACCAGTACATTTCTCAAGTGAGTTGAACGTGTATCACGGAAAAGGAAATATATATTGGTACATTCCTATTTGTATTCTGTAAATAGCTGTAAGCCTTCATTAACCTTACTTCAAATTTCCACCGCTTAAAGTAAACACGGGAAGAACCACCTAATGTTGACAAGCAGTTAAAGAAGTAAGTGGTGATTGTAGAATCTAAACTCCAGTATTAGTTAAGTCCCCGTGTTGCTGCCGAGCATTTCTGTGAATAAATGCGAAAATTCGATATTATATCATGAACTACTCGTCGTGAGCAAACCTGTTTTAGCGGATTAAAATCAACGTAACTGTTGTAGAAGTCATATATAGCCAGCGTTTGTGACATATGTGTTGCACCGCAGCAGGTATGGTATCATAACTGGTTTCCTGTATGCTATGTTTTGGCGATTGTCCATCCGCGCATGAAAAAACCGCAATGGGCTGGTCCGCGCTCCTTCGGCTGGTACTATAGCGTTGCCTTTGAGAGCTGCATTGTTGTCTGAGAGATTAGCTCTTTGAATAAATGTTCGCAAAGGAAGACGGCGTAAAAATATATTTGAGACCACCACCATAAGTATACAAGCAGAGAGAACGAGGGCGAACAAACGAAGACACCGCAGAAAGCGCCCGGACAACGCCCGAACTGTAGCAGACGACAGGCGCGAGTCCTTTCCCTGACGTCACGCGAGCGGCGCTCGCAGCGCCCCTGTAGTTCGTTCTCGGGGCTAATGGTGACGGCGCCTTGCAAGTCAGCAAGGCAAGACCGCAGGGAGAAGAAAGCCCTCGGACAAACACACGAGCAGCGACTCTCTTAGCCGGGTGTGACTTCTCGCACGGGCGCCTACCATTGGCCGAAAATGACGACACCCAAGCGGGCTCGCCGATTGGCTGAAAATGGCGTCCCCTGAGCGGGCTCTACCATTGGCCGAACGTGACGTGTCTTCGAAGCACCGAAGGGCTCAAACATAGAGTTTCTCACTACATTACTTAGAGAGATCTGGCGCTGCTGCGCTGTGGTATGCATGGGAATGCCGGTATATTGTGGATTCGAATTGGCATCGTTCTCGTATAGACAGGACACCTTGAAGACGCGCTTGGCAAGTACCGTTCCGTCTGTCACAATGATTCATTTTCTACTAGAACAGCACGCGAAAAGCTGTTTTAGCTTTATTACTACGCGAAAGCATGTTTTGTTTAACTATAAGAACTTTTTAATGTGTGTACGTCTACATGTTACGTAAAAGGTATCAGCGGGCCGCCAAAGTTGGAGGACAGACGACAAGGTTCGCGCTCGCTTTGAAACAGTTGGTCGTCTGTTCTTGCTTTTCTTCCCTTGGTCATGCATTGTGGGTGAGTAAAGATGTAATATGCGTGAATAGAAACATTTTATGAAGATTTTACTTTGAGAACGCGTTATTTGCGTAGCCATATCCACGTTTCAGACGAAGCCTCTTACAACACCAGCCAACACGAGCCTCGCAGACACATACCGTCATTCCCATAGACGGTGGCGCCAGATTACCCTCTAGGTGTTACAGTGAGAAACTCTATGGGTTCAAAAGACGCAGACCGGGAGCAGCAGAACAGCATTCCTAGAGCATTCCTTGATTCTTCTCTTTCGAGCTTCTTGCCACGGGCCGCGCAGCGTCCGAGTTGCTGCCGGCCCGTAATGTCTGTAAGACTGTTTATATACGCTCACTGTAAATAATGTAAATAAACCTCCCAAGTTTTCATCCCGAAGTCCTCAACTCCTACACCGCGCAGTCCGAGGTGCCGACGCGCGACATGCCTATACGCGTGCTCGAGAAGTCGACACTCGATGCGCTTATTCGCGCAGTCGGCGCCGATGCACAAAATGCTTAGTTGAGGGTCTTAGAAGTCCGCGCGCGATGTGTATGGTCGCCAAGTCGGACACTCCCTATGCGCGAAATGTTTAGCCGCGTGCCCGAGGATTGCGTGCGCGATGTGCTTCGTCACGAATTCTGAAACACCTAGTGCTGAAAGGCTTAGCCGCATGTCCGAGGATTCCGCGCGTGAATCTTGGTCGTGAAGTCCGCGTCGCCAATGCTCGGAATGCTTTGCCGCGAGTCTGAAACGTGCACAAGCGTAGGGATTGGCCACGCTACTGCGATGTCCGCGTAGCGCCCGTTTTGACGCGTCGAGGTTACGGCGAGTGGAGACGTCCAGACTCGCGAGGTGCAAAGAGCCGAGCAGACGATGCAAACGCCAGACCAATGGCGAACCGCGCTGGAGTCACGTGGTGGGCGCAGCCAATCGCAGACTCCGGCACGACCTTTTCAAGATGGAGAAATGCACTTTCCAACGAGACCAAGATGGCGGCGCTTAGTCGCGCCATTCCGGAGATATTGCGGCTTGAAAAACGGTGTTCTTTCTTGATTTCCGCGAAATTTTACGCCACCTTGGCTGATAAAACGCATTTTTTAAAGCACTTCTAAGTGGTTTACAGTGATGATATTTGGGTATCAGATAGAAAAAGGGTTACAGAAATTGAAAATGTGATTTTCAAAAAATCTGTTTTTTTTTGCAATTTTTCGCGATGCGAAAGCCGTGTCCCCCCTTAAATTCTAAGGCGAAAGCTAAGCAAGCTAGGAAGAATGAGAGAAAGAGGTTGCAACGTTGTTTTCGCAATTCAACCAGGTTTAACCAGAGCTAAACCACAGCCAATTTTTCTTTTCGCGGGAAATTTAACCCGTGTAAATGATCGCACCCCTGAATTTGCAGCAATTTTTTTGACAAAAAAGTGCGGCCATTATGCGAGTAGATACGGTAGCATCGAGCCAGTTTGCACCAATGATGAGACTAGTTCCAAGATCTTGGGAAACCAGGATCGAACCTGCGCAGCTATATAGGAGCGTAGTTATGCAAGCTGAAGGTGCATCATGCGGCATTAGCTGCCGTCCACGCTGTCAAAATGTTCACGACTCCTGTGCGTCTTTTGCAAGTGCTTTCAGACATTTGCGTACTAATGAAAGACATGGAAAGACCGTAAGACATTAAAATCAAAGGCTCTTAGCAGTTATCAGTGTTCCCTACGCAACTGGCAGAATGGCAATGGCCGGTTACAATATGTTCTTGGAAGACTAGGATAATGTGACGACATTAGAATCCAGGTTCAGCTCCTAACCTGCTCGTCGATGTCACCTTGTAAACAAGAGCTTTATGAATTTACATTGTGAGCACGTTTTTATAACTCGTGCCAGATGCAATTTTTCACTTACACCTGGCAAGAGTTACAAAAACATGGTATGAATGTTAGTGACGTCAGTATCTTATTAACGAGAAGAAAGGGAATCGAGGGGCCCGATTTTATGCGAAGCATATTACGAGGGCTCAACCCAGCTCCTCAGGCGCGGCGGTGACCATGAAATCACGTGACACCGTGACGTCACGACAGAGGAGAACCGGCGCTCCAACTCCCGCCGTCGCTCGCGGCGTCGCGCCCCGCATCGGACGCGGTGCGCGTCGAGCAACGCAGCGTTCGGCGCGACAACGAAATGTGCGCCTGAGCAAGCGCCGCACGCCTGAGCCGACGCCGACGACACCGGCTTTTCTGCGACACGAGCTCCTTAACGCTGTCGCGTTAAAATAAAGGCTAGTATGCTTCGCATCCTGGGCTTAACCTTAGCTAAGCCACAGCCATTTTTTTATTGATCATAAAAGCCAACAAACACGGACACGAAGGACAACATAGGGGAAATTAATGGAAATGAAAATCAATGAGCAAACAACTGGCTGCAGGTGGGGAACTATCCCGCGTCTTTGTATTACGCGTGCGATAGTCCTACCAAGTGAGCTATTGCGGCGTCATTTCCCCAACCACTTTCTTGGGTATTCATGTTTTACTGCTAGAACTTACCCTGGGAGTGTTAGCTAGTGCCACCACTCACAAACTTTGGCAGCAGATGTGGAATATCCTTTCTGCCACAGGTGTCGTGGGCACGTGATCTTTTTGGTTGACGGCAACTAACTGGTCAGTAAGCCCGCACATACTACCTGAAGGCCGTATTTGACATTTCGTGTCTTCATGTTCTTGAGTTGCTGCATACACACAGGGGCGTAGCCAGGGGGGGGGGGCGCTTATGGGGCTTCAGCCCCCCCCCCCCCCCCCGAAATGTTTTCGTGCTCTCATGCGCCGCCGACGAAAACACCTCCCGGCGTCGGAAATCATGCTCGATTTTGTCTAGAATGTCCTTAATTCACGCTCGAAAAGACATTTTAGCGCACACATTGAGAAATCGGGCTGGATTTCGCGGAAACGCCCATGCATCGGGACTCGCATATCGTAACGCAAGGAGCCCCACCGAGCACAAAATTTCAAGGGCGTTTTGATGGCGAGCGGGCTCGTCTCGGCATCTCGCGGAGGCCGCAGTATCTATGGAGCGCTTGGATTTCAATTCTGAAACTTTCTGGGTATAAAGTTCTCATAACATTTTGATGCGAAAGTTGCATTGACATTTCCAAAGTCGTGCTTTAGATTTTCAATTCCGGAACTTTGTGGGTTTAATGCTGTTGTAAACATTTGACGCCAAAGGTGCATCGACTTTTCTAAAGTCGTACATCGGGCCATACAACGAGACAAGCCAAATCAACGCACTATCAAACAATTTGACAAAGGACGCAGCGAGGTCCGACGAGACAAAGCGTTGTGGCGATTCATTTGTGCCATCAGGTCACAGAAAAGAATATGAAAAATTTTTTTTTCACCTGCGCCAAAGGCGGGAGACGACGACGAAGTTCGAATGAGGCTTGTGGGCTTTTATGGGTCCGTCTTTTTCGAAGCTTCCGAGCCTTTTTTGGTCACCTAGTGGTGCAAATTTGATATCATCGGATCCGTGAAGAGCAGAAGATTCAGCGGATACCTCATTTTCAGGTGGGCGACCCCGTTTTTGGACTTCATTGGAACTTTTGTGCTCACGCCACGCTGGCCGAGAGCTAGCGTCTGGTAGACCTAGCGCGGCATGGCAGAAATGCACGTTGAAGGGGAAGTGCTCCCGGCGGAGGACTTTACTGAAGACCTGGGATGGCGGACAGTGTCCAACCGAAAATCTAGAGCTACGACGAGGCCTGGATTGGATGATGGCGGTTCGCCAAGTGAGATGCCTGAACGACGGGGCGCAGGTGAACGGCGCGGAGGCTCGGCAATCAAGAATCGCATTGTGAAGGCGTCGCGCACGCCACCGATGCCACAAGAACACATCAAAATAGTCATTCGCCCACGGGGTGGTCTGAATTTGGAGAAAGTTAGCTCTACAGCGGTGGGCAAGGCAATCGTAGAGGCGGCAGGCCTCGGTATTGAACAGATTCGGGAAGATGTTATTTGCCCGAACTTTATGCAAAATATCTTGGTGGCTAGTACGCCAGAAAGGAGCAACGCTGAACGGTATGTGAGACTCAGGTCAATCAGAGTGGCAGACAAGGATTTTGAAGTCAGTGCGTACGAGACGGCCCCACACACTACGTGTAAGGGGGTCATTCGCAATGTAGACATTATGGATGGCCCCGCGACACTTGAGCGGAACATTGTTAACGATCGCAATCCGCTGGCTATGGCAGTCAAACGAATCAAAAACACAGGATCAGTCATCATTGTTTTCGACGGGTTAAAAGTACCCATTTTCGTCAGATATGGGCCAACTCTGGTACGGTGCTTCCTGTATCGAAAGCAGTTGGATATATGTTATGTGTGTGGCAAGCTTGGACGTCGGGCGGATGTCTGCCCAGCGCCCGATTGTTTTGAATGCCGGGGATGCGGGGCTCGGAACCCTGAAGAGGATCACAACTGTGTGCCTTGTTGCAAGCTTTGTGGCGGACGACACCTGACCGCGGATAAACAATGCAGACAACGATACCAGCTTCCCTACGTCGTGCGTGTTCGACGACAGGAGAGAGCCAGGGCGGAGCTAACGGCGGAACAGGAGGCAGCCGAGATGGTGCAGCTGGTGAGCGCCCGCCAACGCTCTAAGGGACGCTCGCGCTCTAGGAGCCGCTCCAGGTCAAGGCAGCGGCCATCTTCTGGGACTCCTACGACCAGGAGCCGATCCGTTTCTATGGAGGCGCGGGTGCGCTTTCCTGCAGCTGGTGGCGGCGGCGGCGCAGCTGGGAGCCAGACCACCTGGGCTGACAAGGTCAAGGGTGGCAACAGCGCCGGCCGAGCGCGCGAGCAGCGTCAGGAGCATGTGGATGGTAATAAGGATAGGGATAGGATTGCGCCATTGGAGAGAGAGAATCGTAGTTTAAAAGCAGCCATTGACGGGCTTATCAAAGAGATAGCTGAACTTAGGAACGGCTTACCTTCCGGTAACAACGATAGCTTAAGACAGGCTAGGAAACATGAGGACTCGGTTGAGGTACCAAGGTCTGTGGAGGTCGCAGAACAGAACATGGCGGACGAAGAGACGCCTGCTCCGAAAAAGAGGGCCTTATCCTCGACCGTACGGATTCAGGGCAAAGTCGGTTCCGAGCTTAAAGCAATGATGGCGACATTGCAAGAATGTGTAAATCAGATCATTAGTAGACTGGAGCGGACAGAAGAACGGGAAAATATCACGGATCAGAGATTAGGCAAAATTGAAATATATCTAAACGAGACAGTGGTCCCTGTTACGGAGCGGGAGTGCACTCGGCCGCTAGCCCAGCAGGGTAGGTCGCCGAGTAGACTTGAGCTCAAAACTAGTTCACCAAATTTCCGTGGTCAAGATGGCTCTATTAAATAGTTCATTTAGTATTTGGCAGTGGAATTGTAGGGGGTTCAATCATAAGAAGGCGTCTCTGCAGCAGTTTGTTAGAACGCATGGTGTCAAGCCTCAAGTTATCATGTTACAGGAAACACTGACGTCTAACGTGACCTTAACGAATTTCAAAGCGGAAGTTAAGGATAATGAACAGGGCAGAGGACTCGCTACTCTCAATAATAGAAGGTTGGCGTATATTAGACATGATCTTCACATGGCAGATTGCAAGATTAAATATATTATGGTGGAAGTAATCTTAGGTCGGCAAAGGTCATGTCAGAGGAGCGTTTACCTGCTTAACCTGTACAGTAGCCCCCGGGACACGAAGCAGAGTTTCAAATCTCTCTTGACCAAGGCAACCAATCTGGCTAAGGATGCACCTTTGCTTATTTGGAGGGGACTTCAATGCACCATATCATGTGTGGAAGTATGTTTATAGCACTATTAAGGGGGAGAGACTATTGCAGCAGGCACTAGACTTGAATTTAACTCTGATTACAGACCCCTCGTATCCCACCAGATGTGGCACGTCGACATGTAGAGATTCGACACCTGATCTCACTTTTGTTCGGGGGGTGGTGGATTCGTCGTGGTCCAATTCTAATATAGATTTTGGTAGCGATCATTACATACTTACGATTACTTTGGTAGTGGCTAATAAAAAGGAGCGCACATTCAGGATGGTTGACTGGGATGCATTTAGGAAAAGAAGAGCGCAGAGAATTGATGATGAGGGAAATGAGTTGACCTTGGAACAGTGGACTAGTCAGCTTAAAAGTGACGTTGAGGCGTCCACTAAAGAGGTCCAGACCGATATTGACACGGAACACATGGATAGTCGCCTGGCACATTTGTTGGAAGCAAAGCAGTCGATGTTAGCGAGATGGAAGGGTCAGAGATTGAATAGAAGGCTTAGAAAGCGTATAGCAGTGGTCAATCAGGAAATTGAACACCATTGTTGGGTACTGTGCAAGCAGCAATGGGATGTAGTGTGCAATTCTATTAATGGTCGCATTAAGAGGAGAGGTGCCTGGAGTTTGCTCAGACATTTACTAGATGAGACAAACACTAAGTCTAATCAGAGGACTGTGATAGGTAAGCTGGTCCATCAGGCGTGTCGGGAGTCCACGGAGCAGGAGTTGCTGAAGGATTTGACTCTATGGACGCGGAATTTACTGAAAGTGATATAAGGATGGCGCTGCAGAATCTTAATGGTCGATCGGCATCAGGGCCGGATGGCATTACGAATAAAATGCTACGGAATTTAGACGATGGGTCAATTGAGTTCCTTACGCGGCAGATCAATTGCCTATGGAAGGAAGGCTCTTTCCCGGAAGAGCGGAAACTTGCAACTACTGTTCTGATACCCAAATCGGGGAAGGCCATAGGGCTTGAAAATCTCAGACCCATTTCCCTGACGTCGTGTTTGGGGAAAGTCGCTGAGCATGCCATTTTAAATAGGCTAACGCGTTATGTTGAGGGCAATGGGGTCTTTCCGCACTCGATGATAGGATTTCGGCCCGGCCTCTCGACTCGGGATGCTATGATCAGGATTAAGCATCAGATCCTTGACCGGCGAACAAGGGATACTAAGGCACTAATTGGACTTGATGTGGAAAAAGCTTTCGATAAAATCCGACATTCTTTGATTCTACGGGTGCTATCGGACTTGAATATGGGGCAGCGGCTTCTCCATTTTGTCAAGGCTTTCCTTACGGATAGAAGGACATGTTTCAGGTTTGGGGAAATAAAATCAGAAGTCGTTAAATTGGGTTGCTGTGGTACTCCGCAGGGATCCGTACTCTCGCCTATGTTATTCAATCTGGCGATGTCGAAGTTGGCTAATAGACTGGACATTACTATATGGAGTGTCGGTGGTAGTGATGGAAAGCTTGAGGCTAGGCTGCAGCAGGTGGTAACCCTTACGGAGGAGTATCTGGGTCTCATGGGGCTCAAGTGCTCCACTAAAAAGTCGGAGTTGTTGATCTTCAAATCTAAGAAGCTAGGTCGTAGGCCGAAGGGTTGGGTACCGGAAGTTGAGCCTTGCTTTAGAATTCATACTAGGGCAAGGTCGGTGATACCCAAAGTTGAAGCAATCAGGGTCCTGGGTTTTGTACTTGAAGCAAACGGATCGAAAATTAAAACCATTCAGCGTATTACCAAGAAAACGGAGGAGGCCATAAGACTTCTAAGAAGGATCTCTAATAGGCATAGGGGTTTAGGAGAAGAAGGTGCGATGCGCTTAGTTCACGCATTTATTATGTGTCATTTCTCGTATGTGGCAGCTATGCTAAATTGGAATAGGGGGGAGAAAAATAAATTGGAAGCATTAATCAGAAAAGCCATCAAGGCTGCGCTTGGTCTGCCTATGACTACGTCAAACGATATGTTGTTACGACTGGGTTTCATAATACTTTAGATGAAATTGCTGAGGCTCAACGTACCGCACAGAGGGAGCGGTTGCTAGGTACACCAGCGGGTAGGTATATTTTAGAGTCAATTGAAGAATCGGTGGCTGTGTCGCACGATAGGGCGCCCCTACACGAGTTGAACGTGAACCTTAGGGCAAATATCATGGTTCGTCCGTTTCCGCGGAATGTGCACCCCGTGCACAATGTAGGGAGGCGGGTCGCGAGAACTAGGGCTTCGTTGCGAGAGGCAAAGGATCAGGAGGAACAGTCTGCGTTTGTTGACGCCGCATGGATTAATGGTAAAAATGCTTATTCGTTGGTGGTGGTAGATGGCAAAGGGAGCGTTAGAAATGCTGCTTCCATTTATACCAAAGATCCAGGGGTTGCTGAACAGGTGGCTGTTGCTCTAGCACTAATTGATTCAAGAAGAGTTTTGGTGTTTAGCGACTCGCGATCTGCGATTACAGCCTTCTCGAGAGGACTTGTTGCGAAACCGGCTAACAGACTGCTACAGGGTAGGGATATCATTTCGCATACAGTTACTTGGTTCCCGGCGCACATGGGGACAGTGGAGGGAGCCCCGCGTAACCTCAACGAGGTGGCGCACAGGGAGGCACGAGGATTAGTGTGCCGTGTACTCCCTGAAGGGGCTGGATCTCCCGCTCCTGAGTACAGGGACCAGCTGTTAACCTACAACGAAATCACCAAGCACTATTACTTAGGGCGCAGGGCATTCCCGCTGCCACATCTTAAATTAAACAGGCCGCAGGCGGTTACATTAAGGCTTCTGCAGACACGAACGTACCCTAACCCGGTCATCATGAATAAAATTAATCCGGACTGCGGGGTTTCAGTCTATTGTAGTAAGTGTGGGGGTTTGCTCGATTTACAACACATGCTGTGGCGCTGCTTGGCGTTGGCCGGTGATGGTTCTCGAGGTGAACAGTGGTGGCAGCGGATGCTGCACAGTGAAGTGCTGGCGGACTAACTCAGGGCTGTCCAGAGGGCCCGTGTGATGGCAGAGGGGCTCGGCCTCTCTGTACCGACATTGGAGCGGCCCGCATCAGTCCCAGACTGATCCCTCAGGGCCTAAATAAAGTTCTTCATACCATACCATACCTGCGCCAAAGCATCCATGTCAAGACACTAAAGCCACCATTGTAACTAAGTTCTTATTTATTTTTATACCTAGACTTTTATTCGCGAGAATATATTGAGCCTCTTTCTCTTTTGTTGTTGTTTTTGCAGCCCATGGGCTGCCTATCCAACCGGAGCGCATGCGTTTTTCTCGTGCTGCATCGACAACCGCGCGGCGCACTTGGATGCGCATTCGTTTTTATGCGAAGCATATTACTAGAGCTCGACCCAGCTCCTCAGGCGCGGCGGTGTCGCCTTCAATACCACGTGACACCGTGACGTCACGACAGAGGACAAACGGGGCTCCAACTCGCGCCATCGCTCGCGGCGTCACGGCGGTATATAAGCATCTGCGCTTGCCTCTGCTAGACACTCACGAGGTGAGATGCCTCCTGGAGACAGAGCTGCTCGCTGGAATGAGAAGCGAAGGTTGCGGCGTGCTACAGAGACTGTTTCTAGGTGGCTTTGCTAATTTAGCAGGGAAGAAGTTTGGGCGTGTTGGTGGGATGCATTCAGACTGGGATACATAGCGCAAAAAATTACACAGGGACAAGCAGAACACAGGACGAGCGCTAACTTTCAACAATTGATTTATTGCAGCTGGTGAGTATATATATACTCACTGGGACGCCACTACAATAGAACACACTGAAGGGAAGGGGGAAAAGACAGAAAAGTGGCGGCAATTCCCTACTTTCATAAGGTTTCCCACAACCTGAAAAAGGTCGGGCAACGTTCTGGTGTAAACGTTGTGTTTACAGCACCTAACAAACTCTTGAGGTTGAGTGTGATGAGCCGTCCCATGAGGAAACCAAAGCCTGGTTGCACTACCGCGCACAAAGTTCCTTTTGTTGCATGCACTCGCAATGTTGTGTATAAGATCCCACTCTCGTGTGGGAAGTACTACGTGGGCCAGACGGGCAGATGTTTAAACGTGCGTCTGGCGGAGCATAGTAACAAAGTGGAGAGCATCGCAATAGATGGGCATCTGGCTGCCCATTGTAGAAAATGTGACGCGAAGGCTCCATGCTTCCCGCTATTAGAACGAACTATTGTTGTCTATCGCCACAAGAATAAGATTACGAGGGAAATTGTGGAAGCAGCTGAGATAGCCAGAGCAGGTGACGAGTGCGTTAGCACGCCGTCTATATTTTTATCAAGAGCTTGAATTTTTGGGCATAATAGTCACATGACTATCTTTCCCCCCTTCCCTTCAGTGTGTTCTATTGTAGTGGCGTCCTTAGAGTGAGTATATATATACTCACCAGCTGCAATAAATCAATTGTTGAACGTTAGCGCTCGTCCTGTGTTCTGCTTGTCCCTGTGTAATTTTTTGCGCTATGTATCCCAGTCTGAATGCATCCCACCAACACGCCCAAGCTTCTTCCCTGCTAAAGTGCATTTCTAATACCTTGGGCCTTCCCTACGCTGTTCCTCCTGATCTTTGTTCTTTGGTTACTCGTGCGGCCTATGCCGAGGTTCAAGCTCGTGCCCTCTCGTTCTGCGTTCGGTCCAGGATTTTACCTCCTGCAATTTTGGCTATGCTTGGGGGGTTCCCTCCGTCTTTTAACCACGGCAGAAGGTTGTGCAAGATTTTCCGTGCTGAGTGGCGTCGACAGGCTTGTTTCCACCGTGACTGGTTGTACACAAGCATCTTTTGTGACGACGACGTGAGGCGAGCACGCCGAAGATGGTGGGAACACTCAAGGCTGTTGACATATTCCACTGAAACCTTCTGGCACGGCGTTCTGGACGCCCTTCATCCCTTGGCTTCCCGCAAGGCCGCGCCTAGTGAGGACAGGCTCCACAGTATAGGTGACGCCGACGTTCCTGAGGATGTTCACCGAATTCTGCGCCTCGGTCCAAAATTCGCCGTTCAGCCTCGGAAGGATCCCGCTGAGCTTCTGACTTGCGTCCGTGATGTGGCTAAGATGGCGCCTGTGGAGGAACGTGAGGCCTGTGTTTCTCAGGGAGTCAAGGTGCTCTCTTGTGGCGGACACGAGCGCACGCGTGACCGTATCGGCCGAGTGGCGGCTTCACTTCGGGAACGCAGGCTATGTGTCCTGCCTGCGGACAAGGAAGGGGGTTTCGTGGTGCTTTCACAGGGTGTTTACCGTGATAAAGCCTGTGCTGCGGTATGTGTAGTCTTTAATCCTATTCGACGTGTTTCGCTGAAGAAAGTAAAGTTGCGAGCTAAGCAGATGTGTAAAGATCTTAATTTGGTAAACGTTGCAAAGAAAATCAATGGCACTGACCGTGACTGCCTAGAAATGTTTTTCACCGCGAAGACGCATAAGGATGATTGTCCTTTTCGTGTCATTGTTTCTGAATCCGGGACGTGGCAGAAGTTCATCGCAGAATTCCTGCAAAGTAGCCTGAGACTCCTCAACGTGGAGGATCCGTTTCTTACCAAAGATTCTTCAGCTGTGATCAACTTTTTAAATGGAGCTGACGGCGAGTGTTTAACTGCATTTTCTGTGGACATAAAATATTTGTTTTATTTATTGCCACATGAGGGCTTGCTGTGCAGTGTTGAGGCGGCAATAGACGAGCACGGCGCTGTCCTTTTTTCTAACGCTTGTGGTGTTAGTGTAGCAAGGTTTTTAGAGCTTTTATCATTTTATTTGAGGTCCATTTTTGTTCAATTTGACAATAACATTTACCTGCAAAAGCAGGGTGTTTGCATAGGCTCTTGCATAGCGCCCATTTTAAGTGACCAGTTTTTAGCTCGTTGTGACAAAGCTTTTGCTGTGCGGGTGGGCGATTTGGGCGTTGTGAAGGTTTTAGATATGTAGATGATTTTTTGGTATTTTTAGATAGATCCCTACTTGATGCGGCTGCCAGTTCTCATGTAGATTGCCGTTTTGACTGTTCAAACCCTGCTGTTAGCTGTATTCTTGCCTCATTCAATGAGTATTGTAGGCCACTTACGTTCACTACTGAATTTCCAGCGCAGGGCAATATCAGGTTTTTAGACTTGCGTTTGCATTTCAAAGCCGAACACGTGTGTTGGGCATATGAGCCCAGAGCTAATAAGCCGACCTTGAGGTACAGTTCTGCACACTCTAAACTCATAAAAAGAAGCATGTACGTTCTTTCCTGTCATGCGCTTTATCTAAGTCATGTGCTCACTTGCTAGATGAAGGCCTTAGTAAGCAGGTGGCTCGTCTGGAAGCAGCGGACTATCCGAGACATATCGATCATTATCTCGGTTGCTGAAGGCATGCATCGTCAAAAGAAACTAACTTCATGCATGAGCGATGAGCAGAGAGCGGACCACGTAAGAGAAAGGAAAGAAGAAAGGGAAAAACGAAAAGTGGCGGCAATTCCCTACTTTCATAAGGTTTCCCACAACCTAAAAAAAAGGTCGGGCAACGTTCTGGTGTAAACGTTGTGTTTACAGCACCTAACAAACTCTTGAGGTTGAGTGTAATGAGCTGTCCCATGAGGAAACCAAAGCCTGGTTGCACTACCGCGCACAAAGTTCCTTTTGTTGCATGCACTCGCAATGTTGTGTATAAGATCTCACTCTCGTGTGGGAAGTACTACGTGGGCCAGACGGGCAGATGTTTAAACGTGCGTTTGGCGGAGCATAGTAACAAAGTGGAGAGCATCGCAATAGATGGGCATCTGGCTGCCCATTGTAGAAAATGTGACGCGAAGGCTCCATGCTTCCCGCTATTAGAACGAACTGTTGTTGTCTATCGCCACAAGAATAAGATTACGAGGGAAATTGTGGAAGCAGCTGAGATAGCCAGAGCAGGTGACGAATGCGTTAGCACGCCGTCTATATTTTTATCAAGGAAAGAGCTTGAATTTTTGGGCATAATAGTCACATGACTGTCTTTTCCCCCTTCCCTTCAGTGTGTTCTATTGTAGTGGCGTCCCAGTGAGTATATATATACTCACCAGCTGCAATAAATCAATTGTTGAAAGTTAGCGCTCGTCCTGTGTTCTGCTTGTCCCTGTGTAATTTTTTGCGCTATGTATCCCAGTCTGAAGGCTTTGCTACGGCGCAGCGACTACGCGCCCAGCATCGGACGCGGTGAGCGTCGAGCAACGTAGCGTTCGGCGCGACAACGAAATGTGCGCCTGAGCAAGCGCCGCACGCCTGAGCCGACGACACCGGCTTTTCTGCGACACGAGCTCCTTAACGCTGTCGCGTTAAAATAAAGGCTAGTATGCTTCGCATCCTGGGCTTAACCTTAGCTAAGCCACAGCCATTTTTTTTCTCTGGCCGACTGCATTTTCACCTGGCAGAGTTTTGGACGCTTTCTGGCTAGCAGACGAGAAAAAGAAACAACGCATAGTCGCTCGCCGCCAGCACTGCGGGGACTCGACGGATTGCAACGCATTCGCTTGAGCGCAACCTCTCCGGAAAATTTTGTCTCGCCGGTGTAGGATACCGAGCAGTATGCATATCGTTTTCTGTGGACCAAGCGTCACACGTTTTCTTCGATATTCCTTCGGTAGCCACACTAGGTGCCCAAAGTAGGCATTCGATTGTAGCCAACATGCTTTCCTTTGCGTTATTCTATGTCGCCGCACCCCGCCCCACAAAAGAAAAAGAAAAGAAGACATTGTTGTGGCGCAGCGAATTGTCGCATGGTGAAAGTTCGATTTTGTTACTTATTTTGCGGAAAGCAATGGGCCACGGGACGATTCAGTTGCCGGATACTATTATATTATTGCGATAGCAGCTATGTGAAGACTCCAGGCGCATTCCTGCCGTTGCCCTCATGTTCCGTATAAATAAAGGCCAAGGGCGATAACATCGTGACCGCATGCTCTATGTGCGAGTGAAAGCGTGGGGGGGAGGGGTTGATCCGACGATGGTGGCTCAGTCTTGTGTGCGCAAGGGAGAAAAGCGGGGAGGAAGCGCGCCGCCTTCCGTCGAACGCGATACATTTTGGGAAAGGAGGGAGGAGTGCTGTGATCTGTGAATCTGTGGTTGCGCAACCTGTTTATTTGCCTTGTTTGATGCATTATATATAGTGGCTTTTTCTTAGGTACGTAGATTTATTGGAGACTTATACGTATATTTAAACATCTTGTTGCGAGGTTTTGTGTATATGCGCAGTGAACTTTGTTTCCAGTGGCAATTTTTTACCCTGTATCAAGCTGTATCTTCACATTTGTATATTCCATTGTATCTTCGCATTTCTAATGTACGAAGGCGAGTCAAATGAAAGTGAGACAACCCGCGCCGCGCAATAATGGTTCGGTTCATTATTTTACGCATACATACGCATCTCATTTACAAGTGACATGCAGAGGTGAGGTTAAATGTTCTTTAATGCTCTCATACACTGGGTTGAACATGATTGCGTGACATAATGGACACTCCAAAAGTTGAACAGCTTGGTGTCGTGAGGTTTTTGACAAATGAAGATGTTTCCCAAAAAGAAATTATTCGCCGTATGGCTGCCGCATGCGTGGAAGATTGCGTTTCATTGGCCACTGTGAAGCGTTGTAGCAAACTGTTCAAAGAAGGACATAAAAGTCACAATCTATGGCCGGGCCAAAGGCACCGTGCAATCAACCCCAACACAATTGAAAAGGCTGTGGTTGCTCAGTGGCTATGGTGTTGGGCTGCTGAGCACGAGGTCGCGGGATCGAATCCCGGTCACGGCGGCTGCATTTTGATGGAGACGAAAACACCCGTGTAAATAGATTTAAGTGCACATCAAAGAACCCCCGATGAGGGTGACGACTTTTTGTCTGCAATTCTGACTGGGGATGACTCATGGTGCCACTACTACTAGCCTGAAACACTACGGCAAAGCTTACAGTGGAAACATTTGAATTCACCACTCCCAAGGAAAACTAAGGCCGTCATTTCTGCCGGAAAAGTGTTGACTTCTATTTAGATCATTAGGGGCCATTATTGATCGAATTTTCTAAACCTGGAGAGACTCTAAATAGTTTCAGATATTGTGAAAGGTCGGATCGGCTGCGTGTCGCAATCAAGAACAGATGACGTGGAAAATTTAGCATTGGGAACATCTTGCTTCACGACGTTGCCCGTTCGCACGTCGCTGATGTGGTTAATACAAAACTGGCCAAGTTCAAGTCGGAAATGCTGCAACATCCCTCATGCAGCCCAGACCTGTTGCCTTGCGTCTTCCACATTTGGTAAACTTTGAAAAAACTGCTCAAGGGAACCGGATTTGTGTAGGAGGATGACGTGTAGTCATTTACAAATTTTTGAGGCAGCAACCCAAGGAGTCTTATGAGACGGGAATTACGCGACTCGTTAGTAGGACAAGTGTCTAAATACTGATGGTGACTTACTTTTAAATAAAGTACCCCGTTTGTCATGTATTCGCATTGGCTCACTTTCATTTGACTCACCCTCGTATATTTTGCAGAACTGCTTTTTATATGTGCTCTCTGTTGCGACTATAATTTCGGAGCAATTACTCGCAATGCACAACCGGTGACAGCTGCTCCTGCGCAATACATTCTAACAAAGGACAGCGTCATTGAGATGTTCCCCTGGTCATTGTACGAAAATGTAAACAAGGTTGTTGCATGACAGATTATTTATTTATCTATATACATATATATATATATATATATATATATATATATATATATATATATATTGTTCTCACGACTAATTCTATAAGGAGGAGGCCGAGCTGCAAAGTCAGCCCTCCGAACGAAATTTCTGGCTACGCCACTGTATACACAGTAGGTACAGTTACAACGTTTATGCTGTAAATCTTCCGATTTTTGTGCGTACATGTTGCTGCAATAATAATTTCTCAGGAAAGCATAATCATTCAGTGCCATTTGCTATTCTGCCTTAACTTATCTGGGGGCTTTTATTCCTGCTTAATGTAGCCATTGTAATAGCCACATTATGTATGTTAGTGTTTTTAGCTTTCAATTCTTTTTGCTATCATGTTTTTTGTTTTTTTTCTAGACATGACAGCTCTCTCTTTTGTAGAGCTGGGACTTAAGATGCTTCACTGCGGGCATCCTACCCAGTGTTTTCAGACAGCTTGGGTGGAAACTTCAGCACTCAAGGCCGGTGGCAGAAAATGAGCCTCGGACCTGCATGTCTACAGTGCCATTAAAGGTAACTTTAGAGGGCTGTTGTTTGACTAGGTATAAGTGCACTGATTCTTACTCCCAAAATTCATGGTGTTCGGAATGAAACAAATTTATGGACACCTCTTAAAGAGAAAATTGTCATGCACCCTGTGTAGCTACAGTTGGGTGGACATTTATATAAAACTTTTATATAAAATTCCCTCCCCCTTGCAGTTCCATAAAACTGAGTTTCCACAAATTTCATTTATTAATTGCAGAACTGTTTTGTGACAATGATTCGGTTATCAGCCAAAACTGCTGATGCTTTGTGTTACCTGCATTGTTTGACTAGATGGTTTAGTTTTCCAGAAACTATTTGAAGCTATTCCACATGGGAAAATGCAAAGACCCGTGCCATTTTATTTATTTATTTGGTCATACTGTTAACCCTCCAGTGAGGGTCGTTACAGGGAGGGAAGAAGAACACATACATTTCATAAGCACTTCCATGAGCAATCATGAATCAGAATTCAAAATTTGTATACCATTTCTCAAAAACATATCGACACCCAGCTCAAATTGTTGCACGTTCACACTCTCCACAACATCACTTGGCAGTTTGTTCCATAGTTCAATTACATCCAGAAAAAAGGAATACCGATATACATCCGTACGTGTGTTAATAGGTTGTAGTACCCTGCTGTGACTTTTACTTGAACCACGTTTTAGAGGCGCTTTCACATAATGTTCTTTATTTATTTTTAATGCCCCTTGCATTATCTGGAAAAAAGTTTGAGTCGATGTTTTATTCTTCTCATTTCCAGCGTTTCTAATTCACACTGCTGTATCATCTCTGTAACCGAGTCAGTACGGCGATACTTGGAGCATATAAAGCGTGCTGCAATCCGCTGAATTCTTTCCACTTTCTTTTTTAAGCATTTTTGGCGAGGGCTCCACACAGCATTCGCATATTCCAGAACTGGTCGTATAAACGTTTTGCAGGCGACCAATTTAATTTCTTTAGTCGCATCTGGAAGCTTTCTCCTAAGGAGAAAGCTTCCAGATGCTTCCAAGCTTCTCCCAAGCAGCAGTCACCTGGTTGAAGAATTGCAGTTTACAAGCGGGTAAGAAGTTGGCATGTTGTGTTATGCTTATTGTTCAGTTAGTTTTTATTCAGAAATTTAAGCTACACTAATGTTATTGACTAAGTCAGCATTGTGTAGCATGTTTACATTTCCATAGAATTGACTGTTGGTCCTACATAAGAATTTAGTGCATGGTAAATGATTAATATTTTGTCTTAGGTTTCTAAACTCTACTTACATCAACTGTCCCATGTAGTCTTCAAATACCTATCGACAATGGCCAGATAACGTCCAAGGGCTACCTATGCATGCTGTTTCAACATCATGCTTCACTGTGGTCATGCAGAAACTTGTATAGATTATGATATATTCTATTTTAGACAACAGATTTTGGAACACCAAATAGAGTAAGACATCAATTATTGCAACTGTATTTGGTGTTCAGGGCAGCTTGCCAACAAGATGCCAAGTAAAATAAAGCGATAGTAAGTTCCAAGCAGCAAAAGAGCATGGGAGATGCTTTGGGTGATCCTGAATAGGCATTTTAAATTATAGTGTGAATTATACCGGCCTTCTGTCATTAAGATATGCCTTCACTTTTATATTTTTGGTCCCTTAATGATGGTGCTTTTTATTGTTGTATTTGTTTTTATACCATTGTTCAGCCTTGCGAGGACAGCCACTGAAAATCAAGGCTTAAAACAAGCAACCATGCATCGTGAGTGTTCAGGTCCTAAAGTATTGTCATTTTATAACTAGCATGGGATCAGTCCTTGAAAATGATGTGCGCTACAGAAACTATAGGGTTATAAACATACACTTGACAGCTCTCAGTGGGGAAACAGCATCTTTTTGGATAGTGTCATCGCTATTTTTTTATATGTAGACATTATTTCTTAATCATGTTGATGTTAAGCATATAACTCTTATTTGCTGGTTTTACTCTAAACGAGGGTTTTCTTTTTCCTTTCATTTTTTTACTAGCGCAGGTTCTTCAAAAGCCACTGGGACCTGCCACCAGCTGACATCCCTTTCTTTGTCCTCCTTAGTTCTGTACCTTAGTCTGGTTAGGATGGGAATGCAGGTCAGTTTTTATGGACATGCGATTCATTACCTTTATATAAATTTAGTCACAATCAGTGCAAGGCAAGCAGATGTACATAATTTGCAAGAATAAAAATTTGCATTTTGCTGGTTTTCTTGCCTCCTAAACATTATTCTAAAAGGCTGGTTATAGAAATGGCACTTACAATATTTTCGCAAGGTGGCTTTTCAGTGTGCCTCATTCAACACCTTTGTATGCTGCATGTATTTTTCTTGTGTTAGCAGTATATACTCAAATTTCTAAAGTGCTATTCGCTTACGAAGTGTTATGCTGTTGCGAGACTATTCAAACATAAAGAATTTCATTTTGGTACAGAAGTGACACGTTTGTGTGTCATACACAGGCTCTGAGCATTATACCTTCATGAGCTTTATACCAAACTGTGGAATCTATGCCGGTGCTTTCAATAATGCATACCTTTGGAAAAGCATGAATTTAGCCCATAATACAAAACGTTTTTCAGATTAGTAGATTTTCGAGTGCTTTCGCCAACAGATGAAGCCGAAACCTTCAGTACTTTCATGAACCTCAACAATTGCAAGGCCTTTGACATAAACAATATACGAATAAAATCTGTGAAATATATTATTACATCTCCAACTTCTGAGCCAATGCATATATACAATCTCGAGCTGGAAACTGCCACTTTTCCTTAAGAAATGAAGAAAGCAAGAAATTCTGTAATACATGAAGGGGGTGAAAAGCAGATAATAAATAACTACAGACCTATTTCTGTTGTCTTGGTTTTTCAAAAGGCTTAGAAAAAAAAATTTGCCCTTATATAACAAGCTTTTTTCTAGCAGACATATCTTATCAGATGCGCAATTCAGCTTTCAAAAGGGAAGGTCGACAGAAACAGTGTTACTAACTTTGAAAGAAAACATAGTACGTAATATAGATAACAAACTTTACACGCTAGGCCTGGTTGCCGACTTCTCAAAGGCGTTCGACTTCCACAGTCATGACATTCTCGCAGACAAATTATTCATGTGTGGTTTTCGTGGGAATACTTTGGATTTGTTGAAATCTTACTTACACAACTGCTAGCAGTAAGTATGTTTGCAAGATTTACAATCGTCGTTTCTTCCTGTTCTAAGAGGTGTACCCCCAAGGGAGCATTCTGGGTCCCCTTTTATTTAACGTATACGTAAATGATCTCGTAAATATTGATAAAACAGCGAAATGTATTATATTCGCCGATGACAGCACCATACTATTTTCTGGCCCTGACGTCAACGGTTTGGCATTTAAAAGTAATAACGCACTTTCGAAGCTTCCCACATGGTCCAGCTTCAATGAAATAAGTTAATCCTCTAAACAAAAAAGTAGTTATATTATGTGCAAGAAATAAAGCACCCGATCTGCTAGACCCTATTCTATATGAAGGTCAGAATATCACTATAGTAAGCGAGCACAAGGTACTCAGTGCTACATTTTCCACTCACCTAAGTTGGAATTCACATGTAGAACAGCTCTGCAAAAGACTTTCATACACTGCTGGTACGTTATCACGACGTCAACACTTACTTCCCTCGAAGGTAAAACTCCAGGTGTACTACGCGCTATTTGCGTCACACATTAACTACTGCAGCTTGGTATAAACTACTACAACAGAACCTAAACAAAATTCTGCTTTTGCAAAAGAAAATTCTTAGACATGTAGCAAACATTCCTTATCTGGCTTCAACTAAAACAGTCTTTTCAAGATTACAATATCATACAAATTCGGCACTAGTACAAATTTCAGATTTCACTATCTTTTTACTTTTCAGACACTTATAAAGAATTCCTTGCGACAATAGCATGCCTAAAAGCTAACACTAATACGCGTACGCGACAAACTGCCTCATGGTTTGTACCATGTTTCTGCACTAACTACAATTTACAAGCACTTCATTTCAACTTGCCATCCATTTAGAATAAATTTCCAGAAACAATGACTGCTACACACTGACAATTGCGGCAACAGTTTGTATCCATGTCATGAACAACAGTTTTCCAGTTCTGATTGTTGGAATGACATATTTATGCCATTTTATATATTGCTCTTACCTTGCCGCCTAAGTAGGTATCAGTCTTTCTCATCCACGATTTCGCTATATGTCTCTTAAATTTCTATTCTTGTATTCTTCATAGTTAATTTTACTTGCTCATTTTCAACTACAATGACTTATACCCCTGTCACACGGCAAATCTAATGTCATTTACAACGAATGACATTCGCTGATAATGCCATTTGTTTGCTGTCACACGGTAAAACGTAATGACATTCGTCGAAAATGACATATACAAACGAATGAGTTCGCCAAACTCATTCACATTCGTTTGGAACCGAATGTGTATCCTCGACACCACAAGTGTACCAGTGTTTTGCAAACAGTACATGCTTCTTTTTTTGTTCTAACAAAAATCACTATTATTCTATCAGTTTTATTAGCTAATTATTGCTTTAACAACACTGAAGCCCACCACGTGCGTAAATACAGAAAACTACTCTCAGTCCAGTGACCAGACAGCCGTCTTTAGCTTTCGCTGCAGCAGTCATGTTGGTTCGCACCGGAGCATCGGCCGCGGCCACTTGAATTGAGTTGGCGTAAAAGCATGTGCGTGTTTTCCTGTGGCACGCGCCAAGAATGAGGATATTAGAAGCTCGCATGCACATCAGAACGGCAATGACATGCAACTGCCCTTGTCGTACCACTGTAGCAGATGTAGCGGACGCGCCTGTCATTCTCTTTGCCCTGTTGCTTGCCTTAGCTTTGGCTTGGCTTGGCTCAACTCGACTTTGTTGGCAATGTCGACAAGTTAGCAATCGAACGCTACGGTTTGAAAGCAATGATCACATATTCTAGTGGAATTTAGCATATTGGAAAATAATTATTGGACAAAAGTGGGTTTGAGGCATGTCCTTTTTTTTTTACTATCGTCATTGTCATCATTTTCAAATGACATTAGTTTTCACCGTGTGACAGCACGCTGTGATAATGACATTAATCACAACAAATGTAATTTGCTGGAAATGACATTAGATTTGCCGTGTGACAGGGGTATTATTGTGAATTTAAAATTTGTATATTAATATGGTCAATTTATTTTTGTACTTTGTCAACATTTTATGTGCTTCATATTGCAAATCTGTTATCTTCATAAGTACTAACATCCACTGTAATTGCGACATGTCTGCTTGATTTGCCGCGTTCGTAAAATTGCGGAAGGAACGTTGCAGTTGCCAATGTAACGGTCTCCAGGGACCCAGTCAAGCTGCCTAGAGCAGCTTTTAGCCCTGAAGACCATCCAGATTTTCTGGATAAATAAAGATTGATTGATTGATTGATTGATTGATTGATAAAGATTGATTGAAGTTAGAACCAGTCAATACATGTACATCTACCAGAATTCCTGAATCATGACATTGGTTCCAAGAAAAGCATACCAGTACCAGTGACCTGCATTAGCCCCATGATTACCATAGTTCACCTTTCTTTTTTAAAGTGTAGATTGTATGCCGGGTGTTTCAGATAACCCTTTCACAAATTTTAAAAAAATTGCCTGTGGCAATAGCACAATTCTAGTCCATGAGCTGGTCTACTCGAAGAGATGGACATTGTTTTCACAAAAGAAATTTAATTTATAATCGACTCATTAAAAAATTCCTAATTAAATTTTACCTAATTACCTTATGACACATATTGCAATTTACAAAATCTAGCCAAGGAGTTCAGAAGTCAGATCCACTTGGAACGAATTCTCAAGTTGGCACCAGTTTTGAGATATTAATTCACGAACTTCGCGCAGAAATGCATTGGTGTTCCAGTTACTTTTGTACTTCAATGCATAAAACGATGCTTTGTTTGGAAATTAGGTGGAAAGACAGCGCTCTTTTACCACAAGTTTGATGGTGCATATCCCACCAACGGTGTCATCCACACAATTCATTTCAAGTGGATATGCCTTGTGCTCTCACCCGTTATAATTTGTCAATTATGATATGTGCCATAAATAAATTAGACTAAAACTTAATTAGTGTATGTTTGTTAATTAGTCGATTGCGCACTTCAATTTTTTTCTGTAAGTAATGCCCGCTTGTTCGCGTAGACCAGCTATTGGACTGGAATTGTGCTATCTGCCCCAAGTGTTCGCAGAAACCCCCTGTATTTTCTCGGGCAAGCAAAATAAGCCTTCATACACGAGTTCTACATGTACTTCCCCAAGACGAATAAGGAGGGAGCATTACCTTGGCTTCAGGAGTGCTTGTGTAATTTTAGGGCTATTGCTCAGCTTGTACAAGCCGGATTGTAGGCAACCTTTTGGCTTGAACAAGCCCAAATATTTTGTCTTCTAGATGAGTTTGTACTGCCTGGGTTGTATACGAGACCATTAACAGGGCCTAGCAAGCGTTCCTTAATTATATGCGCACGCCTGCGCCATGCACTGAGAAGCAGAGAAAAACCATCCATGTTTTGGGAAAGCTAGCGAAACGGGAAGGCAGTGAAATAAAAAAAAAAGTCAATTAAGGAGATGTTTAAAGCCAACAAAAGAGGAGGGATCAACCTAAAGCTCTGAAGGCCGGCCAGTGAACATATGCGTCTCAGTGCTCATAATGTGACTGAAACAGCGTTCGTGCGTGTGTAAATAATAAAAAAAAAAACATGTTCCATGTCCCATAACAGTGGCACCTTTCTCAGGTTGGCATGCTTCACCGCATAACATGGCTGTATTGCGGTGACTGCCAACGCAATACTGCCAAGCAAATCAACAGCGTGTTCTGGCATTTTTTCTGCCTTCCGTTTAATCTGACTCGCCTGATAATACATGCCACAAGTTTCGTCGGTCCCACACTTAAGGACTGTATTAATGGAGGTCAACTGCATATTGAACTTATTCGCATATTTTTGCGAACTCGGTTGTATGCGCGTTTGACAGTATCCACGTGTATGCTCATAATGATTGTTAGACTTAATGAAGGTATATTTGTATCGGATGTGACTGCATTATAACCACATTCAACTTTAACGCTATTCCGAAAGCTCTGCTGCGCCTCAACCACTACACCTACCAGCTTTCACTTGTGCGTCTGGCTGCAGGTGCACTGGACTCGATCATGACAACCGTCGTCTTACAAAATGGCTGTCCTGTCACTTTGACATGTGCGCCACCAGTTGTTGTTCAACAGCTAAAGGAGCCCTGTAACACTTCTGTAACTAATCATGGAATGGCCTCACTATTAAAGAATGTTGTCTCAGGAACCTCATGCCGAAAAAACTTTGTGAATCCTTTAACTGTCAGCGAAGTTATCACACCGATACCTGGCTTTCTTTCTCTTTTCGTCTCTGCTAGCACACTGGAAGCTACACAGTGGATAGGCCAAGAGGACAAAGCCCTTGACCAAAAAAAGGTTGAGTGCCACAGTGGTGAAAGGGCTCGTCGTGGCACCCAGTGACGGCTGCAGTAGACAAAGCTGCGCAACAAAGCTATGCCACCTCCGAGGCCACGCATAGTGGAAAGGTGAAATATTTTTTCTTTTTTCACATTGCAGACAAATATTTTTCACTTAATTTAAAGCTAGCAATTATGTATTACTGGCAATGCTCTCGCAACCAAGAACAGCATTGCAGAAGCGAGAGCAAGCATTTTTTTGTTTTTTTTTTGACATGAGATTGTAAATTCCCTGCTGCATGCAATGCAGTAATAGTTGGCTCACAAATTCACAACAGCTTCTAAGACAAATGAGCAAAATTTTTTTTAAATGTTCCTTGAGCAGCACATTTCATAAGAACTTCCCAATAATGCCTGGCAAATGGCCCACAAGGAGTTTCCACTAAAGACCTTTCTGCCTTTAGGTCAAAGAGCCCATTTAGAGGAAACTAAAACAAAATGGTATTTTGAGGGAAACCCGTCAACAGTCGACACCGTACATGCCAGAACAGCCAAGCCCGAGCACTGTGCCGTCCGACCTCCACCCATCAGGAACTTTGAAGAATGGCTCCACAGTTTTCTGTCTATACTCTGTCCAATGCAAAGCCTTCACATTCTCACCACCACACTGTAAAACCACTGCAGACCTGTAAGACCACTGTAGAAACGACTTGACACGTTCAGGAGAAGTGCCATGTTGGCACAGGCTTCGAGCTGAGTTCCACCAGAGCAACGCCGTAGTCGCTTCTAGGCGGCAAGCAGCATGGATCGCAGTTTCCCGCACACACTGTCCTCTGCAAAGCCTCTCTCCTCGTGGGTGTTGCCGGCATTGGCCAGAGCACTGGTGAAGCGGCTGCATGACTCCGAGCGAAGTGCCAGGTCGGCGCGACTCTCTGGTAGCGTCGTCCCGTGCAGCAGGGCCACCAGCAGAGGCTGCAGGTGTTGTGGCAGAAGGTACCGCTTCTCGGGCACCAAGTCGAGACGATCGGGCAGCGTGGTGTACGGCAGCCGGGCCACCGCAATGTGGCAGTAGTCGCCGAGCGCTTGCGCGTGGTTCGAGAGCAGCGCCGCATATGTCGTGTGGTACAGCTCGTCGATGTTGCTCTCGCTTGCCTGGCCCAAGTCCTGCAGAGAAAGGTAGTTTTGCACTAGACCAAATATTGTTTTAAAAAAATTTAACTCTAGGGCTTTACGTGCCAAACCACAATCTGATTATGAGGAAGCCATAGTTAATTTTCACTCATTGGGGTTCTTTGACATGCACCTAAATTTAAGTACACATGGGTTTTCTTTTTTAATTTCCCCGCGGTCAAAATGCGACTGTCGTGGCCGGGATCGAGCTCAGCAGCGCAAGGCTGCTGCCACTGGCCTACCATGGCGGGTGAACAAGAGTGGGTCGACCAGCTTCTGTTCGATCCAGTCACAAAAGTTCAACACACATAGTACACCCCAGTCCAGGGTTCAAGGGAAACCAGCCAGGCGAAGGAGTAGCATACCTGAACTAAACTACAGAATCACAAAATAAAATAAAATGCGATAACAATATGACATGTCGGGGCCTTCACAGGCTCTCAAATTGTTTCGTTGATATCACCTTTTATTTGGTGGCCGTGCATTTCAGATTAATTATACATAAAACAGATGGGCAGGCACAGTAGGCATCAGTAGTTTACAGACCAAAGAATATGAGAAAACATTGAATTTCCAGAGAAATTTGTGATCACAGCCAGTAAAATTGCATGTCACTATGTTGTTGATGTACAGTAAAGCCTCGGTGATACGTTTCCGTTACGTATCTTTTCCCGGCGCCAACGTTCGCAATTGAGAACACAAAAGATTCCCATTAAAGTAAAGCTAATTTTTTACTGGCTCATATGTTTCCGGAAAACACAATTTTTTGGCACCAATGTCCAGCACGTCGCCTAACTGTAATCATACGATACGTTTTCCAGCTGCTAGATCTAATGTAAATAAGGAAAGGCACGAGACGCGTGCAATCGAGAAGAGTGTATAGGCATTAATTTCACATGAAAATGACGGCGCCAGAAAATTCCGGTACTAGCAAATCTCTGCCCCAGTCGTCACATGCCGCATTCACAGCTATCACTGCCAAATTTATTGCAATAAGTGTCTTCACCTATCTGTTTTACAGTGCGTGGTGTGTAGTGACATTGGTAGCATACTGCATGCAGTTAGTAGGCGGTAATACAAACGCGCTGCCGTTCCCTGTTGCAGGCGGCACAATGTAGGCATCACCTTTCGCTTCAGCAGCGAACGTCACTCACCAGCTCGATTTCATTTTGGTTTCTGGTCGCTTTCTTAAAACAACACGCAATAGGAAAACAACAAAACACATCTCGGGCAGCCGAAGCACCACCAGCTCGATGCGCGACACTTCGCATTACATAGATGTCAACTATAGTTGTGCGCCAATCTTTTTAGTTACTTCGGATCATACGTTTTCCCATTTAGTATGTTCTTTCTCCTAGTTTTTTTTCCAAAACCTATGAGTGAGGTTCTATCGATACAGTTGCCGACCGTTTATTTGGACCTCACGGGGACCACAGAAATGTCCTAATAAACAGGTGTCTGAAAAAACAGTTCTGGAAAAAAAAAAAAGAAATCCTTTATTTCCACGCACTTATTCAGGCTCGGCAGTAGGCTCGAAGAAATCATGAATGCACTGTTGCACGCTGTTCCGTTTAAGCGCAATCAGACCAGCCTGCATATCATATTGACCGCAAATAAAGACGTGGACATAGGGAGAGAACACATAAACAGCACGGGCGGTAACTTTCAAATGTTTTATTCACAGCAGCCCGTGAGCATGTATAGGCAAATAGAACATGCGCAGATCGCAGCAAACAAGAATACACATCAGCTTAGCGTGGCAACCAATTATAAAAAAAATCTATTTCCGATTGAAACAACCTTAATGGAGGTATCGCTAACACAGTCTTGGCCCTTCTTTTTTTATGTGATAAACCTCCATCAGTTCACGTGCAGTCTCGTCATGGCTTCTCCCCAGAATCTTTATCTCCTCAAAAAGAGGTGCACAGCGACAGGCATTGCAGTGCGCAGGTAAGTGTGCCAATTCATCTTTCTTTAACTTTTGTTCATGTTGACGCACTTATTCATGTTGGCGCACATGAACTGGCACACTTACCTGCGCACTGCAATGCCTGTCGCTGTGCACCTCTTTTTGAGGAGATAAAGATTCTGGGGAGAAGCCATGACCAGACTACACGTGAACTGATGGAGGCTTATCAGATAAAAAAGAAAGGCCAAGACTTTGTTAGCGATACCTCCATTAGGTTGTTTCAATCGGAAATAGATTTTTTGATAATTCGTTGCCACGCTAAGCTGATGTGTGTTCTTGTTTGCTGCGATCTGTGCATGTTCTATTTGCCTATACATGCCCACGGGCTGCTGTGAATAAAACATTTGAAAGTTACCGCCCGTGCTGTTTATGTGTTCTCTCCCTATGTCCCCATCTTTATTTGCGGTCAATATGATATGCAGTAAATACCAACTAGGCCAAAGTGAAGTTTTTCAGATCAGCCTGAATCTCGGAGAGGGTTGTGCGGTTACTACAGGCGGCTGAAAGCACAGTCACTGCTTGTACACGCTGCACATGAGACAGCAGCAGCGCACATGGTGCATCATTTCCGACTCGGAGTCATCGTCTGGCGGGGCAGCAGAAACCTGACGAATGATCTCGTCATCGAATGCTGTGCATGTCAGTAAAGCACCGTCAGCATCTATGAAACTGTTAAACGAGACAGTGTCTGGAATTGCAATGCCACCACTGCGCAGGTCTCGAAGGACATTTTTGGCGTCAGTAGGGAGCAGATCGGAAGGCAACAGATCCTGGGCCTCCACGGCACCCGCTTCATCGATTACAACAAATCCAGCGTGCCAAACGCAATTCTGTAGAGGGACAGGGGTCACCGCCTTCCATGCATCCGCAAGCATGTTTATTGCCGACTTCACTCCCTTGAAACATCTCGGGCTTCTTGATTTTCCAATCACAAGAAGCGGAAGATTCTCCGTCCCTGACATGCTGCTGCCTACCATTTGGTGACGCGCTCTTTACTATGCTTCCCGCCGTGGCAGGGATCGCCAGACACAGAAAGGGTCTTATCGGGCAGCATCTTATAGAATAGAGCTGTTTCATCGCAGTTAAAAACATTATCTTGTGAAAACTGGCACAACAGCGAATCCAGTCTCCGAGCGATAATTTTTACCAAGGGTCCAGTTGACGCCACCACTCTCGCCACACATCTTCTTTAAAGCGAGGTCATACCTTTTCTTGAAATGACGGAGCCATCCATCAATGAACATAAGCCCTCAATGTTATCCATGAGAGTGAGCGTCTCTGCCTTCTGCTTCAGAAGGTCTCCAGACACAGGAATCCGCTTCTTGGCGGCCGTAGCACACAACCACATGTGGAGGGCTTCTTCGAACTTCGGGTGGCTGCCGTCTCTAAAATTTTTCCTTTCCAAGCTGTAGCAAGACTTAGTTGCTACGCCAAAAACCTTCATCTTGTTTTGCATGTCATCCAAGACCGTCTACTTTGATATATTAAATTCTCGGCCAACTCCGACTTTGAGACCCATCGCTCTGAGCTTGTCGCATGATGGCAATCTTTTTCGCCATTGACATGTGGTACATTTAGAACCACGCTTGCCAGCATTCCACAGCGCAGTCTCCACAGGCACTGTCAGCGCTATTAGACACTTGACGCGATGTTTCCGCATGCCACGTTGGATCACAGCAACCTCGACACAGCACACAAAACAAACACCACCGCGCCGTCATGCTGACACCAGTCGCACAAACTAAAGACGTGGCCTACTCGCAGCATTGTGTACAAATAAAGAAACAAATGAGCTGCTGGATTGCCTTGACATTGCTTACTAAACTGAGACCGGAACTGCTGTGGCCACTCTACCGAACCAGGCAGAAACAATGATGATGAGCGGGGATTTGCAGTAGTGCCACCTCGTGGGGCAGCAAGAAGGCTCAGTTCAAAACAAAAATGGTGTTCAGCAAGTCGAATCATGCACCGATCAGAGTGGGTGGGGGCAAGTGCCATCGACTGAGTTGGCTCAAAGAGTGTCCGAAAAATCAAACAAGAGGTTGCAAGGTGTCCGAACTTTCGGCAGTCTTTTTACATTATGGTCTATGGGGAGAATGGCAGTGCCACGAAGCAGTCCGAATAAACGAGCATGTCCGAATTTTTGGAGTCCAAAAAATCAGTCGGCAACTGTATACTAGTAGTACGAATACCAGTCAGCATGCCCTCGCAGCAGATATATGCCATATATACTTGCATAATCGATGCACTTTTTTCGTCCAAGAAAATGGAAGCAAAGTTACGGGGGTGTGCTTATTATGCTGGGTATAATTTATGGCAACTTTTTCGCAACAGCAAAAATTGAAAAGTAAGACGGTAATGAGTTGAAAAATGCATTAGATAACTTATCTTTGCAATAAAAATACACGTTTACTATTTGGAAACCGTAACAGTGTTTCTATTGCACTTCACTCCGCACTGGAGTCCTGAGACCTGTCACCCAGGTCACTGGCTGCTTCGTCCCTATCGTAGTTCTACAACAGCTCATTCTCACAGCCGCTTCCCACTGTCTGTCGTTATGACAAGCATCACGTTAAAGCGCTGCTTTTCAGCACCCAATGTTTCGACAAGCACACTGCGTGTGTGCCTCTTTCCTTGGCCATCCCGCTAATCGGCATGTCATTACCAATGCCCGATCAGCGTCTCTGTTTTGTGAACAAACAAACTCTCTGTTGTGCAGCAGGCCTATAACTAGACTTCTTGCCCATCGCACACAGCAAAACCAACGACAGGCAGCAAAGCGAGCAACAGGCACGCAAATTCAACGCTACGCCCGGCTGTGCTGACCAAAGTGCTGGCCGCCCCTTCTTCACTTAGACTCGCCCGTGAGTCGCACCCAGCCACGCATCCGCGTACACACTCTCCTATTACGTTAGAGTATAAACTGTGCAAAGTTGGTGTTGCAGAGAGCCCAGTTGCTTGTTTTTTTTTTTTTTTCTCTCGAGTCACCTGAGCACCGCCACTGGTGGCAAGCATGCGCTAAGAATAGGCTGCATGCTTGCCGCCACTGTTCGCTTGCCCTGGCTTTCTCACCAGCTTCTCAGTCATCGAACCCCTGCCGGTGTGCCTCCACGGCTGCTAGCGCGAATATGTAGCCTACATAAACTAGCTGTGGAATATCATTTATGTGATCTCGGCGTTTCTCACTGGGCATCCTCATTAAATGTTTCCAACACCGCGACGTACATCGAGATTAATTGTGCTTGCTTTACATGCAAGTGAGAGCAATAGGTTCTAGTCTCTCCAAAAAACTGCAGCACGATTGCTTTATCATGGCACTGAACACAAGCAAAGTTGGGAGTGCAGTTAACGTGCGATGAAAAACAAAAATCCACATTTGCAAGAGCAAAGTTTGGGGTGCACTTATTATGCGAGTATGTTCATTACGCGAGTACACGAGGTATACAGATTTTTCTCAAATCCTATGGCTCGTAAACCTCATATGCAGACAGTGCAAGGTACATACAGTAGAACCTCGTTCATACATTTTGGGAAAAAACTTGAGGAAAAACCGTACTAAACGAGAAAACATGCGATCCAATTACTCTGAGCAGAAAAGAAAGTGTGCATCTGGAAAATGTTTGTTTGCACGTGTGATGATTCCTACTCGTTCTGTCGGTATAAGTAACCATGCTCTCCTGAAATAAAATCTGTCGATATTTTGCGCACAGCCTGTTGTCTTTCTTGTTCGTGTGAATCGAGCGGTATGACCTCAATTATTCTAATGTGTTGCACAATGGCTGCCAGTTTTTTTAAGTCAGCTTTACTGTTAAAGTTGTTTCACACGGCGCAATTTTCACTCGGCAGCCAAGCAATTTCTGTCGATCTGCGACTGCTGTCAATAGTTGCAGCTCTCTGCAACTAGGTTCCGCCAAATTGGTCACACCATCAGAGATCGGCACAATTTTGGAGGGGCCAACAGTAAGCTCCGTGGAAATTGGGCTTTTGTGTTGACGTCTATTTTACGATGCGTTGTGCTGGCATCTCCGTAAAGAGGGTGCACTTGGTAATTGTAAACGTAGAACACTATTAACGACCCTAAAGCATACCACTTATTCAATATTTAAATAAGCAACAACATCAAAACAGATTACTGGTTTCCGTGTTGTTTTATTGTAACAACAGAGGCATGAAAACATTGAGAGCTGGTTTCAATACTGGACACTGCTCTCGTGGAAATCGTGTTGTTGCCAACGCACGTGAAAGCTGGCAGCGAAGATCAGTGACATGTGCGGCATGCAAATACCACGAAGGCAGTACTGCTTTCGTACAGACCCTTTACAGCGAACAGCCTGTGCGTCGCACACCGTGGGCCACCATCCTCCGATGCCTTCTGAATCGAGAGCAAGCAGGCATCAGCCACCACTCGAGCAATGTTCCGCAAAGAGGCGATTTACTTAAAATGTGCAAGAGCAGAGGGAAGACATGGTCCGTTGTGCCGCAGAGGCTCGAATGCGTGAAACGAGACTGTGCAAGCTTCATCCACCTGACCTGCTCTATCTACGAGCGTTTGTCATGCATGCCTTTGTGCAAGACCAGTGCAAGAAACTCTACCACTGCCGCTGGATAGCAAGTAGCCAGCAATGCCAAGCAAACACCACTTGCAGCAACAGACACCTACACTGGCACAAAATATCACTGAATGTTGAATTTCGATACCGAGTTCTCCGACACGAGTCCTCCGATGCAAGTCCTCCCCTCTTCGTCCTCCCCACGCAAGCATGACTGACATACTGAAGCGATTTCACTTTCCATTACAGCCGAGTCAAATGTGGAATATGCGAGGACTGTGAGTTTGCTTTCTGCACTGGGAATATAACAGCAGGCAAGTGATCGCTCAGCTCCTTACATCTCTTTCCAAGCGTATGTGAATATATGTTAATGCGCACTGAAAGTAATCGGAAAACCATTCCTAAGTTATCTGACCAGTGCTGGCGACAAAAATTAAGCGGTCGGAAGCAACCGCCACAGTCGGAGCAGGTCGCAAACAGGCATTTTCTGTGCGTGCACATTCCCGGATGAAGTTGTTGCACATAGAGTCAACGATGACAACAGGCGCACGTTCGTAAAAGCCCTAGAAGTGTACCACTGTAAGGAATACAATACAAATGGTAAAGGCCTTAGACTTTAATCCAATAATTACTAGAACGAACTTTGGTGCTAGTGTCTCCAGGAGCTGCAAACGGGGTGGTTCCACCAGCATAGGAATGATGGGTAGTGCGTGGATTAGCATAAACTTTGTCCTTATGGCTTCAAATGGCATTGCGACTTTGCATACTCATCATTTCAAGTAAAGTTATCATCATCATCACCATCAGCCTGGCTATGCCCACTGCAGAGCAAAGGCCTCCCCCATACTTCTCCAATTACCCCGGTCATGTGCTAGTTGTGACCATGTTGTCCCTGCAAAACTTCTTAATCTAATCCGTCCACCTAACCTTCTGCCGCCCCCTGCTATGCTTCCCATCTCTTGGAATTCAGTCCGTAACACTTAATGACCATTAAGGGTTACCAGACTGGATCCTCTTCATTACGTGCCCTGCACATGCCCATTTATTTTCCTTGATTTCAACTAAGATGTCGTTAAATCACGTTTGTTCGCTCACCCAATCTGATCTCTTCTTATCCCGTAACGTTACACCCACCATTCTTCCTTCCATAGCTTGTTGAGTCATCCTCAATCGAAGTAGAATCCTTTTCGTAAGCCTCCTGGTTTCTGCCCCGTAGGTGAGTACTGGTAAGACACAGCTATCATACACTTTTCTCTTGAGGGATAATGGCAACCTGTTGTTCATGATATGAGAATGCCTGTCAAATGCACCCCAGCCCATTCTTATTCTTCTGATATTTCAGTCTCACGATCCGGATCCGTGGTCACTACTTACCCTAAGTAGATGTATTCCCTTACCACTTCCAGTGCCTCGCTACATATTGTAAACTGCTGTTCTCTTCCAAGGCAGTTAAACATTATTTTAGTCTTCTGCACATTAATATTTAGACCCACCCTTCTGCTTTGCCTGTCCAGGTCAGTGAGCATGCATTGCAATTTGTCCCCTGAGTTACTAAGCAAGGCAATATCATCAGCAAATCGCAAGTTACTCAGGTATTTTCCATTAACTTTTATCCCCCAATTCTTCCCAATCCAAGTATCTGAATACCTGCTGTAACACGCTGTGAATAGCATGGGAGGTCGTATCTCCCCGCGTGACGCCTTTCTTTATTTGGATTTTGTTGCTTTCTTTATGGAGGACTATGGTGGCTGTGGAGGCGCTATAGATATATTTCAGTATCTTTACATATGGCTCGTCTGCACCCCGATTCAGATTAAATAAAGTACTGTGTCATAAATCTTCAAATAAACACCTATAAAATTATCCTACGGCAGGATTCGAGCACAACACATCTAGTACAGAAGCCCGATAAGGAAACCATTACATCATGGACGCATGCTCTGACAAGCGGCATAAGACACCCTTATGAATTTCTCGGAGGTACCATAGTTCTTTGAATCTAGGCTGATAGTTTTCTTCGAATAATCATATTCCAAACTCTAGGGTTGGCTTAGATTCGAGAATACTAAAAAACGTGCCAGTTTTTCATTGAAACTGCTAAATATGGTGCATAGCTAGCGCCATCTAGAAAAGTCAGTATCCCAACTGCTACCGTATAGTGTGGAACATAGGTCGAGGTTTTTTCCAAAAAATATTACTAAAAGGTCACCCTTCGACTTATATACCGGCCCTCGGCACAACATGAATAGTCGTCAGGCAACATGTAGGAGTGCAGACCTTTCGGCATCCGCATCGTTATCGCCTCCTTGGTGACCGGCGCGGCCTACGCAGTTGGACTGATGCCATCTTCCCTTTTGTGCAGCGATCGTTCCTGGCGTAGCTAAATTTCCAGACAACCCGCAAAATGAGTACGAGTACTCGCCGTCAGTTCACCGCGGCGTTCAAGAAGAAAGTATTTGAATATGTTGAAATGCATGGGAACATGTCTGCCCAGCGGCAATTCGGCGTGTCGGAAAAAAGCGCCCGGTACTGGCGAATGCAGAAAGTCAAGCTGTCTGCCTGCAACGTGCGGAAGACGTCCTTTCGCGGGCGTCGTTCGGTGCACCCGGAGCTCGAAGACAAGGTGGCGGATTTTGTCCGCGAGCATCGTGCCAGATCATTGCCAGTGACAGCAGAACTCATCCGCATCAAAGCTATTGAGATCACCCGAGAATCCAGACTGCCCAAGGAACAATTCAAGGGCTCCATTTATTGGGTTCGTCGATTCATGCAACGCAAGGGATTTGCACTTCAACGGCGCACATCAATCTGCCAGAAGCTGCCAGAGGCATACGAGGACAAGCTGGTCGAATTCCAGCGCTATGTTATCTGTCTCCGGCAGCAGCATGGGTACATGTTGGGACAGATCGGCAATGCTGATGAAACGCAGGTGTGGTTCGACATGCCGTCGCCCACCACAGTGTGCGAACGCGGCGCAAAAGAAGTCAAGCTTCTTTCTACGGGGAACGAGCATTCGCGCTTCACGGTGATGCTCGCGTGTACTGCAGACAGCAGAAAACTGCCTCCGAACATAATATTCAAGAGGAAGGCGCTGCCGAAAGAGGTTTTCCCACGGGATGTTGTCGTTTGCATGAATGAAAAGGGCTATATGGACAAGGCCCTCATGCTCAATTGGATTAAGACCCTCTGGAATCGGCGACCCGGCGCACTCCTGCGGTGTCCGAGCATGCTCGTCTTGGATGCTTTTCGCGGGCACTTGACAGCAGGTGTGAAGCAGGCACTCCGCGACGGGAGCACAGAACTCGCCGTCATTCCGGGAGGCATCACCTCAACCCTTCAGCCACTGGACGTCGTGCTCAACAAGCCCTTTAATGACCGTGTCCGTGAGCAATATAATCAGTGGATGGCCGGCGACAACCCGACAACTCCAACCGGCCGGTTGCGCAGGCCGCCTCTCGCCACTGTGGCCACATGGGTGTCGCAGGCTTGACGCTCGCTGCCCAACGATATGGTGGTGCGGGCATTCAGGAAGTGTTGCATTAGCAACTCCTTGGACGGCACCGAGGATGACATGTTGTGGGACGCAGCCAGCGAAAAGCCGTCGTCTTCGGATGAGAGTTCAGACAGCTCAGACGAATGAGCAGGTGACGACTCTGGCACCACCACTAAATAAAACAAAGTTTTGTGCCTTATAATTTTTATGTTGACTTCTTTGCTTCAATGTAAGGGGGTCGACCTATATTCCACCTCGACCTATATTCTGCATTATACGGTACTAGCCGTGCCAGTAGCCAGCCGTACACAATGGAGGTCGCCATTTTGACCTGTGTCGTGTCGGCCGTCTGAGTGTGCGGCGTGGTGTTATCGCGATGGCACCAAGCAGGAGATGCCACTACAGGGCTGCTTTAAAGCGAAAAGTTGTGATAGCCGCAGAGGCATCGTCGGACCTTCAAGCCGGGCGGGACTTCGGCATCGACGAGAAAAACATCCGTCGTTGGAGGGGACAACAACAGCAGCTTTTTGCATGTGCTGCAACAAGGATGGCATTTAGCAAACCAAAGAAAGGCCGTCACCATGGAGCAGACAGTTTTGGCCGACTTTGTTCGGACGCAGAGGGCAGCTGCCCTTCCAGTGACAACAGATGTGCTCCAAGCGAAAGCTAGGGAACATTCGAGGGAGCGAGGCCTAATGCCAAAGGATTTCAAAGCCAGCTGGGGCTGGCTTCAGAAATTCATGAAGCGCTTCGGCTTCAGCCTCCGATGTCGCACTTCAATCACCCAGAAGCTGCCAAGCAATTTCGAAGAAAAGCTGATAGCTTTTCAGCGCTACATGCTGCGAAAGAGAGAAGCGGCAGGCTACAACCTTGGGCAAATCGGCAATGCCGACCAGACGGCTGTGTATTTTGATATGCTAGTGGCGCACACCGTGAATGAAAAGGGTGCCAAGGAGGTGAAGGTGCGCTCTGCGGGCTACAAGAAGCAGTGCGCAACTGTGATGCTGTGCTGCACAGCTGATGGACATAAACTCCCTCCTTATATGATATTTAAAAGGAAGACACTGCTGCCTGCTCGAGAAACTTTCCCAAGAAATGTCATTGTGCGGGCAAATGAGAAGGGGTGGATGACGGGTACGATGGCGGAAGAGTGGGTTAAGATTGTGTGGCGATGGCGTTCAGGAGCCCTTTTGACAAAGAACTCGCTCCTTGTCGTCGACTCTTACCGTGGGCACTTGACTGACAACGTGAAGGCTGCACTTGCCCAAGCGAACACGACCTCGCTGTCATACGGGGCGGCATGACGGGCCAGTTGCAGCCACTTGATGTCTGCATCAACAAACCTTTCAAGGATCGTCTGCGGAAATATTACACGGACTGGTTGACTGAAGAAGACCACATGCTAACAGCAACGGGCCGCGTCAAACGTGCATCGCTATCGCAGCTCCCAGGCTGGATAGCTGCAGCGTGGGATGACATCCCAGATACTTTGATTGTGTGCGCCTTTAAAAACTGGAGCATATCTAATGCGCTTTTTTTTTTATCTGCTTTTTGTAATATTTAACAGTCTCGGAAGAGAACATCAATTTAAGTTAGGTAGAGAGCCACTGGAAGTGGTAAAGGAATACATCTACTTAGGACAGGTAGTGACCGCAGATCCGGATCATGAGACTGAAATAATCAGAAGAATAATAATGGGCTGGGGTGTGTTTGGCAGGCATTCTCAGATCATGAACAGCAGGTTGCCATTATCCCTCAAGAGAAAAGTGTATAACAGCTGTGTCTTACCAGTACTCACGTACGGGGCAAAAACCTGGAGGCTTACGAAAAGGGTTCTACTTAAATTGAGGACGACGCAACGAGCCATGGAAAGAATGATAGGTGTAACGTTAAGGGATAAGAAAAGAGCAGATTGGGTGAGGGAGCAAACGCGAGTTAATGGCATCTTAGCTGAAATCAAGAAAAAGAAAAGGGCATGGGCAGGACATGTAATGAGGAGGGAAGATAACCGATGGTCATTATGGGTTACGGACTGGATTCCAAGAGAAGGGAAGCCGTAGCAGGGGCAGCAGAAAGTTAGGTGGGCGGATGAGGTTAAGAAGTTTACAGGGACAACATGGCCACAATTACAGTAAAAGCTCGTTAATTCGAACCGCAAGGGAAAGCCGCTTGAGTTCGAGTTAACGAAAGTTCGAACTAACGAAAGTGAAGGAGAGCAACAGTACACTGCGATTTGGAAGCAGTAGGGCATGTCAGAAAGTGATGGCGTTTGCTGCGGGCACACGCCTTCAGGTCGAAGCTCTGGGTCCGACTGTGCCCCAACACCGATGTCCACCGAAACGAACGTTAGCCGAGGCTTAACACCATCACAATGAATCGCGATGGCCGATACCTCCTAATCTGAAAACAGAGGTGCACAACCGATGAAGACTGCCGAGACAAAGACGCTGAGCATGTGAAGGTGGCGAAAGCCCTGATTCGTTGGTTCTTGATTGCAAGCGCCGCTGCGACGTACTTGATTCGCTGTGTTTTGGCACTTGTCGTGCCATCTCCGCACATTAGCAGCTGTACAAGATTTGTAAAGCCTCCGAGATTCGCAACGGGCAAGAAGTCTCGGAGGTTACGTAGAACGAAGAGGCGGCAGCCGCCGCTGGCTTCTGGCTTACCCCGCGCAGGTTAGATTTTTTTCCGATTTTGCCTTCTCTCGCCGTTCTCTCCGTTTCGGAGGCAATACAGCCTTGTGTGTAGGCAGTAGGCGTGTTTCTCTGGCCGTGTGCCAGGCGAGCGTAGTTCGAATTATCCGTGAGGGAACCTTCTCGCGTTCGAATTAACGGACTTTTTTATACATAGACTTCTATGGAGCTTGGCCGGACCAAATCGTACAGTTCGAATTATCCATAAATTCGAATTATTCAAGTTCGAGTTAACGAGCTTTCACTGTAGTACATGACCGGGGTAGTTGGAGAAGTATGGGAGAGGCCTTTGCCCTGCAGTGGGCGTAACCAGGCTGACGATGATGATGATCTAATGCGCTTGACGGTACCGAAGATAATGCACTGTTTGAAGGTGACAGTGACAAGGAACACAGCGACGAGTGTAGCAGCGACAACGATGTTGAATGAGCTCTGCACGTTCAGATTCAATAAATTCTGTTTGTATTTTCTGAACGCTGTCCTCACTTTTTTTGTTCGGCCTACATTCGAGGTAATAGATTTTTTTGTTGCTGGCTTCAGACTTTAGAGGGTCGGCTTATGATCGGGGACGGCCTAGATTCGAGTAAATGCAGTAAATGAGTGCGTTGAGACGCTTGGCCACCTCTACAGGTTGAAGAAGTGCAATTAGTAGCAATTATGCATGTTCATAACGTCCTCTGCATTCATACAAGTATAGATTCCTTTGAATTTTAGTACAATGAAGGCAGAATAAAATCCACAAGCACGAAGATCAGACAAATCCATGTACTAACCATCATTCCCATGGTGATCGCAGCACCAGAGCTCCCTCTAATCTCGGTGGCGATATGCTGGCACTTGCGTCAGATCCACTAACTGCTACGTCCACGCATCATCAGCTGCTAATACCAAAATTAGACAGCCCTGCAGGTTTGCGACGATGGCTGCAGTGGTATATGCAGTAAAAACTTGGAAACTCCAAGTCTGCCAGACCGTGAAAAATCTTCAAATTAGGCAGATTTTTTTATTTCATGAACAGAAAAGTAGAACTCAGAAATAGAAGGGCACATCTGCACAACACAAGCATGTAACATTTATTTTCTGTATAGCATAACTACTTTAAGTACTGTAAAATTCCAAGTAAACGCAACCCTCCCCCTCCTAAGCAAGTCATAATTACCGGCAATAATTACCTTTGCTTTTCCATTTCTGGTTTTTCTTGTGCAAATACCATACCAGCTGCATAGCATGTGTTGTAACATTTTCTCCATTGCTGGTGTGTTGTGTGTGTACAATTCTCGACCACCTGAAAAACCACGGCCACATCTTACGATGATGGCTACCACCATGATGGCATCGTCTAACGTAAGATGGCAGGCCATCATCATGATGGCCTGCCATCGCCTACTGGCACATTGTCGGCGACTTTGTCCTCCACGTAAGCATATAATGTTTCCAGAAAGTTCAAGTAATAGCCATCATCCGAGTCCAATCTTGAACGTCATGCGTTTATGTACTGCAAGTGCCTGAAGCAATCAATGTGACTAGATAGCAAGAATGGCACACTATCGACTGAGCAAGCGCTAGGTTCTGCTATGTCGGTGCTGATGAGCCGTACTGCTATGCAAAGTGCTTGCATTCTGTGGCTGCACAGTTTAGTTATGTGTTATATGGATGTGTCACACAGTACTATGCGACAAGCACACCTTTCCATTTGCCAGCGAGACCGCTGTCGGCCAGCTGTAAGCGACTGCAAACTGCGTGTGGCGAGTTGCAGTGTCGCTAACGGGGTCGCAACTACAAAAATTAAAAAAGTAAAAAAAATAAGAAAGCCACGGAAACTACTTTTTGTGAACTGCATAGAGTTTCTCACTATAACACCTAGAGGGAAATCTGGCGCCATCGTCTAGCGAGTTTCTTAAGGGGGCACCGTGCCGTCATGGGAATGACAGCATATGTGTCTACGAGGCTCGTGTTGGCTGGTGTTGTACGAGGCTTCGTCTAAAACGTGGATATGACTACACAAATAGCGCGTTCTCAAAGTAAAATCTTCATAAAATGTTTCTGTTCACGCATATTACATCTTTACTCACCTACAATGCATGACCAAGGGAAGAAAAGCAAGAACAGACGACCAACTGTTTCAAAGCGAATGCAAACCTTGTCGTCTGTCTTCCAACTTTAGCGGCCCGCTGATACTTTTTACGTAACATATAATCGTACATGCAATAAAAAGTTCTCATAGTTAAACAAAACATGTTTTTGCCTAATAATAAACCAAAACAACTTTTCACGTGCTGTTTTAGTAGAATATGAATCATTGCGACAGACGGAACGGTGCTTGCCAAGCACGTCTTCAAGGTGTCCTGTCTCTCCGAAAACGATGCCAATCCGAAGTCACAATATACCGGCATTCCCATGCACACCACAGCGCAGCAGCGCCAGATTTCCCTCTAGGTAATGTAGTGAGAAACTCTATGGTGAACTGTGAACTGGATGTGGCAGGCCAGTGTTGCCTGGGCACAGTGCATGATAAGGGCGCAAAGCAGGGAGGGGGAATGGTGGGGGGCGCTTGTTCGGAATTTTACGGTAAGCATGGATGCAGGACTGCTTAGAATGGTAGTTCGCTGTGCCAAGGGTCAAGCTGTCTAGCCCATTAATCCTTTGCAGCATCTCACAGTCACCACCATTACACTCAATAAAGCTGCAGACAATGTTCAGGAACACGATAACCAGGGCTAAAGAGTCCCAGCCATCGTCTATACTGGCACATTGTCGGTGACTTTGTCCTCCACGTAAGCATATAATGTCTCCAGGAAGTTCAAGTAGTCAGCATAGTCTGACAGTCGGTTTCCATCATTGTAAACTAACAGAAACATGCAGGTGGTGGAGAACTGTACACACACAACACACCAGCAATGGAGAAAACGTGACAACACATGCTATGCAGCTGGTATGATACCTCCACAAGAAAAACCAGAAATGGAAAAGCAAAGGTGGCACATTTATTCCCGATGATGATGCTCTGACTCGCTCTCTTGTAGTAGGCAAAAACACATAACTAAACAGCACAGCCACACGATACAAGCACTTCGCATAGCAGTACGGCTCATCAGCATCGACATAGCAGAACCTAGTGCTTGCTCAGGTGATGGTGTGCCATTATTGCTATCTACTCACTCTGAATGCTTCAGGCACTTGCAGTACATAAATGCATGGCGTTCAAGATTGGACTGGGAGAGCTGTCGCTGTTGCAATGAGGACACAAATTAAATTGCTCGCTGAAAGCAATCGCAGAAACAGGAAACATGTCATCACTGCCATATTTCTGACAGCATTTCCGAAACATGTGAAGTCATAAGCACGTAGCAGCGTGCCGGTCTCAGGATCCACAACCGGAAACTATGAATTATCCTTATAGATGCATGCAAGCTTTTCAAGTTACACACTATACCTCGTACTGCACATTATGGAACTGCACGCACGAATTCTACAAAATAATGGATTTTCAAATAAACCAAAATGAAATTATTTAGGTTTTACTATACTACTCATTTATAACCAGCTTAGCCAAAGGGAAGTTTCATCATTGCAGTCGGCCTCCTCCACCAATGAGTGGAAAGAAAGAGCCGCTTGTTAAACGCACCTTGTGCTGTCGGTAGGCCTGGTGCTTGAGCAGTGCGCCATCCGATTCGAGCACCAGCATCTTCACGGGGGCAGTGGCGGTTGCCATGGCAGAAGGATTGAAGTGAGGGCATGGCAGCTGTGCCATGGCCATGGCCCAGTCATGCGTGACGTGCGCATGACCGACCGCCGCCTCGTCCCACTCGACCCGCACGCCCAGCTCCCTCCGGAGCAGTTCACACAGCTGGGTCACCGCTGCCACGTGGGGCTCACTGTCACGCGAGTACACCACCTTCACCACTGCATGGTTGGTACGAAAAGCACAGTCAATGTGATGCATGTTTTCATTAAGTCAGGTGTCACAACCGACAAACCACAGCTGGTTGGGTGAGTCGATACAATTGAATGTTTACTTACAGCAAGGATGAAACAGGCTAGAGACTAAGGAAGGACAACACAGCATGAGCACTGACTGAAAGTTTGGATTACTTTTAACAACAGGCTGACATAAAAGTGCTACAAGAAAAAACAAGATGGAAACACACAAGTTGTCAGGACAAGGCACGATTGACAAATGTTTATTTTTCGTACATTCGTCAAATTTATGAGGGTACATGACAGGCACCAAATCAAAGGAACATCACGCACCCCTACACCATATCGTTGTTCTGCACTCTGGCAATCAAATTAATTTTCACATGCGACAAGCAGGCAGATGGTGAACTCGCACATTTTTCTGTGCATTCAAAAACTATTCTTTCCTTATCGTCTTTTATTCACTGTAAGATTCTTGTTGTGGAAGACTCCAGTGTGCGTGAGCATTGATTACAGTGCATAGCTAGGTTCCCGAAGTAAGTTACCTGTATACAATAGTTTTTATGGGCATAAAAGCAATTGCAAGTGAGCGTAACAACAATTATAAGGAAGTAACTCACTCCGGAAACCTAGCTACACACAGTAATCCCTGCGCATGTGCACCGGGGAATTCCTAAACAAAAATCTTACAGTGAATAAAAGACTACAACGAAAAAAATCTTAATTTCCAAATCCACAGTCATGGCTTGAGTGGGAGCAGAAGAATGTGTGAGTGCACCATCTACCTGTTTGTTGCATATGGAAATTGCTTTCATTGCTGGAGTGTAGAAGAATATGGGGTAGGGGTGCATTATAATCAATACTATCATTACCCCTATAAATTTAACAAACCTACGAAAAATAAACAGTTAGCCGTGCTTTATCCTGTTGACTTATGTTTCCATCTTGCTTCTTCATTTAGTGCTTTTATGTCAGCATGTTCTTAAAAGAAATCAAAAGTAACCAACTATTTATTGTTCTGTTCAAGGCGAGTCAGTCCTAACCGGACAGATGGGCACTTGATGCCATCGCAAGCACCCTAAGCACCACTGAGACAGACGCTGCGCTACTGGAGCCCCCGGTGGAGCCACAAGTGGGGCCAGGCGAGCGTGTGCTGACCGCCCAAGTCTGAATTATGTGGCAAAGGCCAATTTCAGGATTTTAGTAATGAAAGCTTAGGCCCATAAATAAGCCTCGGCACCAGCCAGGAGCTTCGGTCTGGATTGAATTACCCAAAAAATTGAATTGAGCAGAGCCAAATTAACGTAAGTCTGCTGTAATTACAGTAAAACCTCAATATAACGAACCTCGATGTAATAAAATCCACAATGTAAAAAACTATTTTTATTTCCTGATCTTAGTTTGATTGAAAACTGAGCATTTCTTTTCGTGATTTAACAAAGTTTTGACTCATTTCAACCCTGTACTTGGAGCAGTACCGCGCTAACTCGCGCTTTTGCTCACCTATGCGTTTGGTGACTTCGTTGACTAGTGTATGCATTGCAATCAATATATTAGCAATTACTCTTCTTGAGGCAACTTTGACGGCACTTATTCGACGATGTAACATGTAGTCATCAGCAGAATTAACCCTTTCGCTGTCACGGACGTACCGGTACGTCATCGCGCCCCCCCCCCCCCCCCCCCAGTGTCACTGACGTACCAGTACGTTCTCTATCGTGCGTTCAAAATTTCGCACCCGAGCGCAAAGCTGGCGCTTCTGGATTGGCCACGCTATCTGATGACTCTTTCTACAAGTTCGTATATTCGCCCCAACCTGTGTTACTCCATGTATTGAAGAGTACGGCGCGACTGCCACTCCCCACTTTCTCTTTGCTGAGCGGAGCGGTGGCTCCGTGTTCGCTGTATCATGCGTCGCGCGCGTGTGGTTATGGGTTCAAGGGTTGTTCTGCCATCTCCGCTGGTTTGAAGGTTCTTATTTTTCTTCTGTTGGTGTGCCTGCTACGGCGCGTCAAGTTCAGGCGCGCGTGCCGTTGCCTCTCCGAAAAGAGTGACTCATTGCTGCTTTCGCTCTCTAGCCGCACCCTCGCTTCCGGCTTGCAGCATTAAACGTAAAGCCCTTCGAACTTTGTTTAGCCTTTTTCCATCTCCCTCTGTCTTCTTGATCACGCAACGTCCCATTGCTCTCCGTTGTGCGGGCGACTGAAAGCGCATACTCCCTGCGCGCGCTTACTTTCGGATGGCTCAGCGCGCGGGACCTTCATCTGCTCATTGGAGCGGTGGCTCAATTCCAATTCAGAATACAAGCAGAGCTCGGATTCGGACTCGGACAGAGTCGCATGCGAGGAAGAGGGTTCCGCATCGTCAGATTCGGATGTTGAACAGATTTTATAGACAGGCTGATGATGATGATGATGCTTACTAACAACAGCTGCAGAACACTGAAATGTGCATATTGCATTGACTATGTTATTTGTATACCAATCATAATCAAAAATAAATTGCTATGTTCATTCCCTGTTATGCTCGTTCCCTGAAACCAAGCCGACACTGGGGGTGCGTCACGGCCAGAAAGGTCCAACAGCGAAAGGGTTAATGATCACTTCGACATGAGCAGACATCGCACCATGCAGATTTGTTTGACATTTTAGTCTGCACTTACAACGTGTGCCAATTAATGACGTACAGAAGCAGTATTACATCAAGGGCAGAATTTAAAAAATGTTTGAGACATCGCATTACTTAATAAAACCAAGCAGCTAGTTAACATAAGCTGCACTTCGTGCAAATGGGGTTCATTGCGTTTGTCTGCGGAACGCACCTGGCATGTATGTGGACCGAGTTGTCGCAAACACTGGTAACATCATGTTCATATCCGCTCCCATAGATGCCAGCTTCTTTTCTGCAGCTGTCACATCAAAAGAAGCAGTCTGGCATCTGAACAAAGGAGAAATGGCAGCTGCGAACTTCAGCCATCCTGCGCTCGGGAGCAAAACTGCTCCCGAGCGCAGCTTTGGAAACGCTCGCAAGGTGGCTATCAGTGGCACCTCTGCAAGCAGTGCCCTACACGTATAATTAAAATCTATGGAAAATAGCAACAGCACGGGCCAAGAGCCAACAGCGACGTTTTCATGGACAGCTCATACGGCGACGACCGACAAACGGATGGGTTGATGGGCAAAATTCTTAATTTTGGGGCTTTCACTATAACGACCTTTCAGAATAAAGAGCAATTTGCCACAGTTCCCTCAAGTTTTTTATAACGAGACTTAACGGTATTGAGGTTTACTTGCTTTTAAAAAGCAGTGCTGCAAAGTTGAACCACAGGGACGTGAACTGCACATACAAAGCGCATCTATCGACTGTTTGTGAAACCAAATAGAGGGCGCACATCAAGGGCAACAAGCGAGAGCCTGGAGCTGCAAGTAGAGCACTTGGGAAAGAGTGGATTTCCAGCAACAGTTATAGTGGCAGTGGCGGAAAGTTGCCTGAAGGCAATCAAGGGAAACCGCAAGCAACCAATACAGCAGCCGACCGATTTTCTGGACCTCACAGGAACCAAAAATTAGTCTGAAAAATCGGTCCGAAAAATGAAATTTATAAGGCTTAGAGCAGCTTGAGAAAATCCCTAATAATGCCCTGCCTTCGAGGGCAGGGCATCGTGTCAAGGCAATCAGATTTGTTTAGATTTGCACAAGAGTGATGTCTTCTCTGCATACAGTTGACAAGATCGTCACCCCATTGGCGATCTCTGTTGGCGAAGATCTCCATAGAAATCGAAGAAACAAGTCACGTTTCTTCGCACCACTTGGCTCTCGTGAAGGCACAGGAGGTGGTGCCAATCACACAAATGCGAAGCTACACAAACACGCATGCCGATCACACAGATCCGAAGCTGCACAAAAATGCACAAAGGCGCAATGTCTCCGAGACACAACGGCTCTCTGGGCATCCCGTGCAAAATAGCAACCGAAACTTAAAGAAGAAAGAAAGAAAAAAACTGATCCAGTGGTAAATGACTATGGCAATAGTGCTGACTGAAAAAAAAAAAAACTAAAGAAAGAAGTGTCGTCGCCTGGTGCGTTTTGTCGGCCAAGAAAGAGTGGGCATGGCCTCCGATACGTGGGGATCACGTGTACGTCCCAATCTTGAAGGCTATAGAGTGGGCAATTCGAAGCCAAGCCTGGCCAAGCCAGCATTAAATCCAACATGGCGGTCGGTCTCCAAGATCAGGTAGCGTGGTTTGGAGCGGGCAATTTAGTCCGGATAATTGAAATTCGGCACCCAAACTCGTTAGAAAAATAAGTCGTGAGAATGCATTAGCTCTATGGAAACCTTGACGGTGCATTTATGAACTCCGGAATATCCAACAAGTTTGAATTTTTGGAGTCCAAAAACTCCATCGGCTACTGTAGTTTTGCCTAACACACACACGGTAGTGCACAGGTTAAAAAATGTGGCTTTCCAGTATGATGTGCAGGTAGTATTTTCAATGCCAAGGAAGATGACAGGTATGTGTAAAAAAGTGAACATAGAGACCAATGATAGAGACCTTGAAGTAGCTGAATATGGTGTCCTATGTGTAAATAAATTCGTTGACTAAAACGTAGGGGTGGTATACAGGGTCTCCCTGTCTTGTGGAGCACTCTACATTGCACAGATGGGCAGGTGCCTCAATAAGAGGCCCCAGCAGTTTTAGCAAGCAGCAAAAACATGCTTAGAAGGACATTTATAGAAGCCAATAGCATGCTTTCAGGGAAGTACGGCTTATGCCTAAGTCCACCGTAAATCGCACTCATGGACAACCTATCCTAGGAAACCAGGAAAAAAACTTGGAGAATGCATACAACTTAGAATTTGGCTTAATCAGTTCTTTAAGAGAGGTACTAATAGATGGGCTGCACGTGTCAAGGTCAGTTTGTGCATAACTCTTTGTGCATAGCGTTGTTGCCCACAAGATACGCCCCCTATTTATTTTAATAAACAGTTGATAGATGCGCTTCGTATGTGCCGTTCTCATCCCTGTGACTCAACTTTGCAGCACTGCTTTTTAAACACAAGCATGATGTTTGTGGGGATGCTAGATTCTCATGTCCGCTGACGATCTCCCCGTATGGCTCTCGGGTCCCCTGTAGTCTGGCTTGTCCCCATAGCAGGGCACCGGCGGTGGTCGGTGTGGTGACAACAAATTACGAGAAATAGTGTGAGTGTTGCGCTGCTGGCGCTGCCCGACAGCGGGGTTAGTCGGGTGCGACAGTCGGGCGTGGACGTCCTGCGCGTGCACCGATCTGCGAGACCATCTCGTGAGGTCGCTAGGATGCCGGAATAGATGAACACGATGCGTTGGTGTCCAGCATGGGGCAAACATATTCGCTCACCATTCGTTCGCGGTGAGCCAAACTTCCTAGATTTGTTGCACGCCCAGCGGCTTGTTCTCTAGATAGCAACTCGGCTAGAAGGCATTAGAAGAACTTCACATTGGCCTAGTTGGTGTTTACTGCATATCATATTGACCGCAGATAAAAAAAGATTAAAGTTACCGCCCGTGCTGTTTATGTGTTCTCTCCCTCTGTCCCCGTCTTTATTTGCAGTCAATATGATAATAGGCATTAATTAGGGCATGAAAGGTGCAATAAATGCCCTTGTGATTGTTTGCACTACTGTGTTGTCATTCCTTTGTCCCAAGCACACGGGTGGGGCTCCGCATATTTCAACTAGCCCCAACCCAAGCCTTAATCAAATGAGGTTTAACTTTATACATTTAAACATCGATATAACGAAGTAGGTAAAATCGGCAATTTGCTTTGCTATTGCTTTATTCTGTTGAAATTCAACCTTTTATGCAAATAAGTATTCACCAATCGATTTTTCTGGCACGGAAAGGGGCCACAGAATTTTCCGAATTATCGAGCTATTGAATAAAGCAAGTTTTAATGAGAAAACAATTCATTTTGGTGAATTTGGGAGTCGGCAACGGATTATATTGTTTTATGCCGCGTCAACAATGTCTTCACATCGGCGGTACGAATTAAGTGAAGCCAGCCACGCTTTCGCATGCACTTCGCCTACATGGCCGATAGTGTCCCCCGCACTGGGACGACACTATCGTGAAAAGCGCCATAAGTGGGGAGTGCATGCTTCAACTGCCTCTCGCTTTAATAAGTCACCAAAACTCAAGATTACGCAACATCCAATACTACATGCACGGCAAGACAGCTCACATGATGCTACACCATCTCGGCACGCCCACTCTTTGCACACGCGGCAGATTACCTCTAAAGCAGGGCGCGCGGCTGCGTATGCAGCCCGTATGCGCTCAGTCGCAGCCAGCGCATGCGCTAGACATCACCAGCATGCAAGCTGCCTTTTAAGCACTAACTGACCAGGAGGGCCGGGGTTCGTCTGAGGCTTGCGGCACACTGGCGGGGGTGAGCCCAGGATGAAAAGCTTGTTGCGTGCCATCCAGGACTGACGCTGCACCCAGAAGGCAGCCAGCACAATGACCGCAGCTGCACCTAGCAGAAGTGGGAGCAGAAGCAGCCACAGCAGACGACTCTGCGCAGCTGCCTCGGCCATCTGGGACCTGGGGCCTGTTTGAGCTGTTCACATCAGTTGCATAGTCAAGCTTGTGCACAACGACTGATTAGAAAAACAGAGTGCAAAGCAAATAATCTGACACTACCGTGTTTGCAAGTTCCTCACAGCGAGAATATCCATATGTGAATGGTTCAGCTTGCCTCGCAAAATGGCCACCATTACAGATCTTTCTCTGAATTGTATCTTCACGTTAAAGAATTGAGAATTATAGGCCTATTAGCAAGCTTCCAGTATTGTATCAAATATTCACCAAGATAATTTCCAATAGAATCAGGAACACACTTCAATCAACCAAGAAAACAGGCTAGAGGTAATATTCTAAAATGGATCATTGTTAACTTACTAAATTATGTGGTTTTACGTACCAAAACCACAATATGATTATGAGGCACACTGTAGTGGGCCATTCCGGAAACTTGGACCAACTGGGCTCGTTTAACATGCACCTCAATCTAAGTACACAGGCGTTTTCGCATTTCGCACCCACCAAAATGCGGCCACCGTGGCCAAATTTGATCCTATTGCGCCCCGCGCACCGTTTGCTTTAGGTGCAAGTGAAAACGTGGGAGCGCGAGACGAAAGATTGTGGCTTCACGAGTGGCGTCTTCCCGCATTAGCGAAGGGGATGAGGGAGGGGTGAGCCCGCGGTAATGCAATCAAGCGCACATGAAGGGGCGGAGTTGGGAGTAAGATGGCATGCACCTCGATTTCTGGCGCGCTTCTCGGCCGTGGCTGCGCATGGCTCTAAGCGCAGCTGAGCACACCCTGATTTAAAGGTGATTTGCCATGTATGGAAGCAGCGGATGTGCGGAGACAGCATAGCATCATGTACGATGTACTCCCGCACGTTTAGTATTGAAGGTTGCACAATCTTGAGTTTCGGTCACTCGTTAGCACGAGAGGCAGACGAAGCATTCGCTACCCGCTGCTGGCGCTTTTCCTGATAGCATCATTCCAGTGCGGGCGGCGCTAACAGCCGCGAGGGAGGAGTGCACGCAAAAGCTTGGCTGTCTTCGCCTAATAATTCAAGCCACTTATGTGAACATATCGTCGACATGGTGTGAAGCCGTATTATTCGTCACCGACTACCAAATTCATTAAAATGAATTGTTTTCTGATTCAAGTTTGCTTTTTTCGATTGCCTAATAATTTGCCCGTGTCGGTGTAAGAAAAATCGGTCGTTGACTTTACTTATTTGCGTGAAAGGTCGAATTTCAATAGAACGAAATTTTGACATAACGAAGCAAATTGCCAATTTTACTGACTTCGTTACATCAAAGTTTAACTGTAGATGCAACATTAAAGTTTGATAATGATGTTTAAGGAATACAAACAGAAGGGAATAGAAACATGATGGAAACCAGTGCCCAATGAATGTGTACCGTTTCTCACTTTCTCCAACTTTGTTGACCTGCTGGCAATGTTCACACATAACCTAACTGTACACCTTAGCGCAACTGCTCGTGCTACAATTTTAGTTATGCTCGTACATAATAAAGTTAAACCTCGATATAACAAAGTTGGTAATTCGCTTCGTTATATTGAAATTTCTTTATAATAAAATTCAACCTTTTATGCAAATAAGTACAGCTGCCGATAGATTTTCCTGGCACGAAGCGGGCAGCAAAATTTTTTTAATTATCAGGCAGTCAGAAAAAGCAATTGTGAATCAGAAAAACATTTACTTTGTTGAATTTGAGAATCGCCGACAAACAATACGGTCTAAAGCAGCGTTCACGATATCCGAGAATGGCCTGCCACAGCAACCACTCTACCTCCACAGCCGATAGTGTACCCTGCAGTGCAACAACGCTATTGTGAAAAGCGCAAGCAGCGGTGAGCGTATGCTTCGTCTGCCTCTCGCTTCCAGCACGAAAACCATCTTGCAATGCGTAACCAACTTGCCCAAATCACCACTTTGACGCTTTAATGAGCCTTTGAAACCCGACATTGCGCAACATGCAGTGATAAATGTGCAGGAAGACGAGTGCATATGATGCCAAGCCATCTCAGCACCCCCACACTCTTTGCAGACGCAGCAGATTACCTATAAAACAGGCTGTGTATGTGCCCAGCTCCACCAGAGAAGGAGACTCGCACCAACCTGGCACCCCCTTCCCTCCCCCCCACTTTCTCTACCCCCTTTCCCCTCTCGCACGCTTTATCACATGCTGACTCGTCTCCCTCTTTCCCCTTGCTAACGTGGGAAGGTGGAGTTCATCAAGCCACTGTACTTCTCTGCTCACCCTCGCACGCCTTCACTGGCACCCAAAGCATACAGAGCGCGGGGTGCGATAATATATTATCACACTTGGACTTACTACGAAACATGACGCTGCTCCACTTCCGTGGTAGCTCTTAGTTGTGTGGCGCACGATCTGAGATGTGCGTTCACAAGCAACTGAATGCAATTCAAACATTTTACGATCCGCGCGCATGAAAGTTTTCATTGTGTCGGTATTCCTTCACGGTGGCAGTGAAATTTCGTTATATAATATTTAAGCCATGTATAAAACACTTCGTTATATGAAGTTCTAAATACATGGTGTTCAGATCAGGGTGTCTACCAAGTTGACATTTCCAAATTCCATGAGTTTTCCAGGTTTTCTCTCAGTGGCTTTGTAAAATTCCCTGAGTGACAGAGAGCTTTGTTTTATTCTAAGATGGGCTGACACCATGTCACCCAATGCTCTAGTAAGTATCTTAAAAACAAAGAAAAACTACTTAATCCAGTTTTAATAGTAAGGAGTAGCGTAAAGAAAACAGAAGGAAGGGGTTAGTGACATGAATAGCAAATAAAATACCTTTGAAAAAGGAAAGGGTAAAATCCATTGCGAGTCGACTTGAACATTCTAACATACGAATAAAAAGGAGATCCACATAGAAGCAAATATTTTCAATATGAGCTATTTCTATCAACTGATAGCAAGCTCATTCGTATGAGGCCAGAACTGTCTCGCAAGCAATATTCTCTCTCACAACAGCTTTTAAGTAAACATAAAAAAAAATTGTGGGGTTTTACGTGCCAAAACCACTTTCTGATTCTAAGGCACGCCGTAGTGGAGGACTCCGGAAATTTTGACCACCTGGGGTTCTTTAACGTGCACCTAAACCTAAGCACACGGGTGTTTTCGCATCTTGCCCCCATCGAAATGCGGCCGCCATGGCCGGGATTCGATCCCGCAACCTAGTGCTCAGAAGCCCAGCACCATAGCCACAGAGCAACCACGGCGGGTGCCGAGAGCGAGTGGGGCTATACTAATCCAGATACAACCAAATTAGGAAGGCCCACGAAGCTTCAACAAAGACACTCCCTCACCAGAACAGGAATTCATGATTCCTCCTTCATGATTCCTATAGTTAAACCATGGCTCTCAGTCCCCAGCAGCTGCGGAGCATCTGATTAAGGAGGCGGTCAGACCTGTAAAGCAGAAGAGGGTGCTAAGAGTCTCTGGACCCGGACAGGCCGCCAATGGAAACTGACCCTGTCAACCTTTAACAGCCAAACTCTGTTGAGTGAGGCTACCTTAGCAGGACTTTTTGAGGAACTATCAGATATTGTTTGGGATATCGTCGGCCTTAACAAGATTAGAACTGGTGAGGCTCATACAGTGCTAACAGCCATGTCCTCTGCTACAGAGGTCTCCGAGATAAAAAGCAATACGGGGTAAGATTCCTATCCATAAGGACATAGTGGGCAATATTGACGAATTCTACAGCATTAATGAGCGGGTAGCCGTAGTCATAATCAAACTTAATAAGAGGTATAGAGAAAAGGTAGTAGAAGCAAAGCTCCAACATCCAGTCACGATGATGATAAAGTATATCGGTTGTATGAAGATGTTGAATTAGCGATGAGAAAAGTGCAAACTCAGTATACTGTAGTAATGGGCAACTTCAATGGAAAAGTGAGAAAAAGGCGGGCTGGTGAACTACGGCGTCGATTCTAGGAACACTAGAGAAGAGATGCTGGTAGAATTCGGAGGAAGGAATAAGCTTCGAATAATGAACACCTATTTTAAGAAGTGTAGCAACAGAAAGTGGACCTGGAAAAGCCGTAATAGTCAAACAAGAAATGAAATTGATTTCATACTTTCTGCAGATCCCAGTATAGTGCAGGATGTAAAGCGATAGTTATGGTAAAGTGCAGTGATTATAGGTTAGCGAGAGCTAGGATTCACCTCAACTTGAAGAGAGAAAAAGTAAAATTGGTCAAGAAGAAACAGCTCAACCTAGAGGTACTAAGGGTAAAAGCAGACAAATTCAGGCTGGTACTTCGAAACAAATATGCAGCCTTAGAACAGAGAGATGATGATGACATAGAGCTAATGAATGGAACTGTAACTAGGCTGGCTTCAGAGGCAGCAAATGAAGTGGAAGGCAAGGCACCAAGCAAACCAGTAGGTAAATTGTCCTAAGTAACAAAGGAACTAATAACGAAAGGACAAAGAATGCAAGTGTCCAACAGAAGAGATAAGATAAAATTCGCAGAACTGTCAAAACTGATCAGCAAGGTGAAAATAAGTGATATTCGAAATTATAACGTGAGAAAGTGAAGAAGCCATAAAAAATGGACCCAGCCTGATATCAGTGAGAACAAAACTTGGCAAAGGACAAACCAAGATGTGTGCACTGAAAGATAAGCAGGGGGATAAGCAAGCAGGGGATCTTGCCTGGGTCCGGTTGCACTCCGTTCGCATCAACGAGATGACCATGGACGGTAATCTGGCGACGGCCAAATCGGCACTTCGACGCGTTGAGTTGCAGACCGGCTCGACGAAAAATGTCCAGGACTGCTGAGAGGCGCTCGAGGTGCGTAGCAAACGTTGGGGAGAATACTATAACATCGTCCAAGTAGCACAGGCACATCGACCATTTGAAACCATCTAGAAGGGAGTCCACCATGCGTTCAAAAGTGGCAGGAGCATTACATAGACGGAACGGCATCACTTTGAATTGACAAAGACTGTCTGGTGTTACAAAAGCAGTCTTCTCATGGTCGAGACCGCCCACGGCAATCTGCCAGTAGCCGAAGCGAAGGTCAATAGAGGAGAAGTAGCAAGCACTGTGGAGGCAGTAAAGGGCGTCATCAATCCGAGGTAGGTGATACACGTCCTTTTTGGTAACCCTGTTAAGGTGCCGATAATCCACGCAAAAGTGCCATGAGCTCTCTTTCTTTTTTTACCAGTACAACAGGTGATGCCCATGGACTATATGACGATTCAATTATGTTCTTGGCAAGCATCTTGCAAACTTTTGCGTGAATAACTTGATGCTCAGCCGATGACACTTGATACGGGCGACGATAAATAGGAGGGGCACCGCCGGTATTAATGCGATGTTTAATAGATGTAGTTTGGGCCAAAGGACGACCGTTAAAGTAAAAAATATCATGGTAGGAAAAAAAACGCGGTGGAGCTCACAAGAGTGCTCGGGCGGCGTGTCGGGCGCAATCATTTTCTGTAAGTCGGCGATGGTACAAGTTGCCGAGTGCGATGGTAGAAGAGGATCAACTTAATTGTCGTCTACTGCAATAGATGCTACTGAGTGACCCTCGAATGAGCGAAGCTGGGCCAGAGACATCCCGCGTGGAAGCACTTGTGTCGTCAAGCCAAAATTGACCACTGGCAGGCAAACGCAATTCGCCGTGATAGATAAAACTGTATGAGGTACTGTGATCTCGTATGTAAGGAGGACGTCTTGCATGGGAGCTGCGATTGTAGTGGCAAGCGAAGGTGGCAAGTGAACGAAGTCAACGAAACTGAGGCGACTGAGGTGTGGTTCAGCGGGATCCAGAACGGGCAGGTCAAGGCACTGGAGAGTACTGGCGGAACAATCGATGAGAGCAGAATGTGCGGAGAGGAAGTCTAACCCGTGGATGACTTCGTGGGGACAGTGGGCGATGACTGTAAATAGCATGATAGTGGAGCGATCGGCAAAGGGGACGCGGGCAGCACACATACCAATAACAGGGACTGTTCTGCCATCGGCAGCACGGACAACAGGCGTCATGGCAGGCGTGATTATTTTCTTCAGGCGGTTACGAAGGTCAGTGCTCATTACCGACAAATGCACCCCAGTGTCTATAGGAGCAGATACAGAAACACCGTCGACTTGCGTGTCAAGAAGGTCCAGATGAGTGGGCAACGTCAGTAGAGGATTTGGCGGCGTAGGGAGAAATGCAGCGCCACCTCGAGGCGCTACATCGTCTAGTTTTCCGGCTGGGACTGACGTGCGAAGGGAGTCAGCGAAAAAGAGCGACGGGGCTGGGGAGACCGAGATTGTTGTCGTTAGGGCAAAGGCGAACGAGAATGGGGGCGGTTCGGCGCAGGAGAATCAGTGGCAGCATTATTGGAGCGTGTGACATAGGAATGAGAAGGGCCACCTGAGGGGCAAGAGTAGTCAGTATAAGCAGACTGGGTCGGGCAACTCCAGCAACTGCGACAGTGCCGAGAAATGTGCCCGATTCAACAGCAGTGAAAACAAATGGGCTTGTCGTCAGCAGTGCGCCATTCAGATGGGTTGCAGAAACGTGGTGGGTAATAAGATGCCGGACAGGGCGGAATCGATGAAGCCGGGTGGTTATCAGGGCGATGGGCCGAGCAGATGGTGTAAAGACCCATGTTTGCGAGTTCCTGGCGGACAACTGCCTGGATCAGGGAAACCGTGATTGCAGGTGCGTTGGAGGGGCTGGAGTCAAATGCAGCCGGATAGGCGGCCTCGATCTCACGACGGACGATCCGGGTAACATCGCCAGTGTTGGTGGGACGAGGAGCGTCGGCACAGGAAGATGTCGCTGGGGTGTTGGGCAGATGGGCAAACTGCTGGTCAATACGTCGGCTTTTAGTGAGTTCCAGGCAGCGAAACTCTTTTACAACTGCATCCACCGTCGCCACATTGTTAAAAATGAGCAAGTTGAAGGCGTCATCGGCAATGCCTTTGAGGATGTGGGAGACCTTGTAGCACTTAGTCATGTGTGCGTCAACTTTGCGGCACAGAGCCAAGATGTCCTGAATACAGTGCAGTCTACTTATAACGATACCACATATAACAATATATCGGTTATAACGATGGGTCGACATGAGAGTATCATTTTATGAATTAGGTCTATGGCGAAAAAAAACATTTATAACGATAGGTTATTCACCGCATATCGGATATAACGATCCAAATTTTGCCGTCTCAACGGCGTTTTCCGTGCCAAATAATCGTAACATTTGCGTTGCTTAGTTCCCTGAAACGAACGACGTCGAGACGAGGCGATGTTTACCTCCGTAACTTCGTATCTGCCGCCATTACCGCGCAGCGCGTCCCGCCCGACCCGCGCACCGGAGAATAGCTGAGTAGGCGCAGCGTGTCACAAGATGGCGCTAGCTGCTTCATGCGCTTCAGCCACAGTCGCTCCGTAAGAGAGTGAAAGAAAAAAAAAAGCGACAAGCAAAGCAGCGCGCTAGCGCCCGTCCCGCGTCTCTCTCTCTTGCGATAGCAGGCTGACGCCACCGAAGCAGCGTGCAATCAACGGTTCAACCCAGGTCAAAGATGGCGCCGACAAAGCGCAAAGCTGTGACGCTTGACACGAAGATTGATATTTTGTAGGACTCTCGATGCAGCTTCAAGGTGAGGGCCTTTGTGAAGAAGTATGAACTCGCCCAGTTAACGATATCAACCATCTTGAAAACCGGGAGCACCGCGATTGTGAAGGCAGGAGCTATCAGCGGCCATGCCGATCAGCGGAAAAGACCCTTTGTACGCCGATGTTGAAGAGGCACTTTACCAGTGGTTCATCACCAATTGCTTCAAAAAGGCAGGCTTTGTTAGTAAGGACGAACGTCCCCAACCCACTGAGACCAACACGGGGGAAGCCGCTGACATAACCGAGCTCTGGGAGCTCGTTCCTACTGGTGACAGGTGGTGCGCCGAAGGAGGAGTTTTTGACTGCAGACAGTGCTGCCTCGTTCTGCGATCAGGTCACCGACAAGGCGATCGCCGAAGTTGTGCTGTCTCGACAGACAGCGAAGTTGTGCGACGGTGGCAACGGCACCAGCAACAGTGACAATGAGATTGACAGTGGCTCCTTGACCCCGACCACGATGTCCACGCAAAGTGCACTGTCGTCGATCGACTCCTTAATTGAGTTTATGCATGCTAAGGCATTGCCGCCAGTGTTCGCGCAGCAGCTGGAATGCATGCACACCACGGTTGTGAAGCTGAAACTGCCGCAAAAGCAAGTGCAGATTTCGGACTATTTCGGCGCGCCTAACGCTTGGCATGATCATTGGCGCTAGAAATAAAGTTTGTTTTTCACGGCCTACTTTCTACATCATCTATTCTTTAGAGCAAGTAGCGAATTCGAGTTCGGAGCTGCAAAGGTACGTTCCGTGCTTTTTTTTTTTTTTAAGTAAGTCCAGTCCAGATATAGCGATCATCGGTTATAACGATCATATTTTTCGTCTTTTTCGATATCGTTATAAGTGGACTGCACTGTATACGTGACGTAGGGCTCCGGTGACGTCTGCACGCTGTAGGATAACGCCTTCTGCGCGGCAAGTTGGTGACCGTAGGCATTGCCGAACAAGTCTCGGAGCTTTTGCTTGAGTGAATCCCAACTGGTGAACTCATCTTCGTGCATCCAAAACCAAACTCGAGGTGTGCCAGCGAGGTAAAAGACTACGTTGGCGGGCATGATAGTAGGGTCCCACCAGTTATTGCAGCTGACGTGTCATACAGGCTGATCCAGTCATCGACGTCTTCCCCATCTTTGCCCGAGAATACGCCAGGATCACGGGGAGCGGGGAGAGTGATATAGGTCGTCGAAGTGGCAGCAGGTGTCAAAGCCGGCGGAGTCGAGTTGTCATCGCCGGGAGCTATGAAGGAAGGCTGGACGTGCTGTCCACTGCGAAGCTCCGTGACAAGGTACAGGGAACGTCCACCTCCACCAGATATGTTACGTAGGAAGACACCGACGAAAAGCTATATACAAGTATATTTACAAAGAAATATGCCACACTTGGCCAAGAGGCAACAGCCCGCGCTAGCCTCTAATCGTCGTCGTCGTCTTCTCAGAGCTCGCCTCTTCGACATTGTAAACACTGTTCCGTAGCAATATCATCAGCAATCTTGAAGGCATAGTAAAAGCAGCGGAAGAATTCTATACTTACCTGTAAAGTACCCAGAGGAATCAGGATACCTCCCTTAGAAACAGCAACTAACAGGATACAGAAACTCCTCCTATAACTAGCGATGAGATCAAAAGGGCCTTACAAGACATGAAACGAGGAACAGCGGCAGGAGAAGATGGAATAACAATCAATTTAATCGAGGATGGAAGAGACATCATGCTTGGAAAACTGGCGGCTCTTTATACGAAGTGTCTATCGACTACAAGGGCCCCAGAAAACTGAAAGAATACAAGCATTATACTAATCCACAAGAAGTCAGACATTACAGAATTGAAAAATTATAGGCCCCTTAGCTTACTCACAATTATATCAAATATTCACCAAAATAATTTCCGAAAGAATAAGGGCAACACTGGACTTTATTCAACCAAGCTTCAGGAAGCGATACTCTACGATAGATCACATCTATGTCATTCACCCTGTGAGGGTCGAATTATTTTGAAAAGAAACATTCCCAGGTGGTCAAATTACTTTACTGCCGATCTTGAATGTACAAGATGTATAAAGTCGGGAATAAAAAGTAAAAAAAAATTAGCAGCAGTATTTTGGTATCGGCATCACTCAGAACTGCAAAATGTTCAATAGTATTTCAGAATGTCGTACTCCTTGAAACTGTGGGGATGCGCGACTCTCGCGCGTCCCCTGATGTTTTTCCTGCATAGTGCGTCTCCTGTAATGCGGCTTCGCCGCGTGGCCTGCGTGATGCCCGCGGCGGTCGATGTGGTTGGGGGCGCAGTGCGAGAGATGGTGCGAGTCTTGCGCTGCTAACGCCGCCTCACAGCAGGGTTACTTGGGGACGCAGGAGAGAACAGGCTGCCTCTTTGGTTCGGGACAGCGAGCAGCGTGGACGTACCGCGCGTGCGCCGATCCATGCCTCTGCGAGACCGTCTCGCGGGGCCGCCTTCGAACGCGCCACCGTTCGCGCGAACGACCAGGCGTTGGGATCCAGCATGGGGCAAACATATTCGCTCGCTATCCGGTCGCAGTGAGTCGGACTTCTAGATTTGTCGCGCGCCCATTGGCATGTATTGTGTATAGCAACTCGGCTAGCAGGCATTGATCTATGAAAGGTGCAATAAATGCCCTTGTGATTGTTTGCACTACTGTGTTGTCGTTCCTTTGTCCCAAGAGCACAGAGGAGAACCCCACATCTGGCGCCCAACGTGGGGCTCTTGGGGCATCGGACGATGGTTTTAACAGTTTTGCTTCATTCGAGACCTTTGTTTGAACCGAAGCGTAGGGCTAGCGCGAATTTTTATCGCTACCGTTGGCGGCGTGCTTTCTTGAGCGAGGCGACGGTGGCTGTAGTGTGTTTGAACATGTCAACATGCTAAGCCTTTTCCCAAGTGTTTTTTTTAAATGGCATTCGTCGATACGAGAGCCACGTGGTCTGCATCCTGGGAGAGCGAGGCTCAGCGCCTGCGGAGCATTGCCAAGCCTGAAGCAAGCGAGTAAGTAAGCCTCGTGGGTGGTCCGAATTTCTTATGTAAATAGCTTCTTCTACCTCTTTGACTAGGATGAAGTCGCCGCTCTGGGAGCCGGGTGGCCACGGGCCACGGTTGCCACTACGGGCTGACTGGTATTGCGGCCTGGCACCGGCCGCTCCGACACCGTCTGGGACGGTGGGCGCCATCAACTCGGATGCTGTGTGCACCGAGCGGAGTAGGACCACCTAACAGAGCTGACGTCTCCTCGCGGCTGCCTGTTTTGCGCCCATATTGGGTGTTGTTTTTGGATGCCAGTTGTTGTCAGGGTAGCGACGCTTTAGGCCTAAGGCTTTACGAAGCTGCCTGTCGCACGTGGAGAGACACAACCTGGTGGACCGTGGCGTTGAGGTGTTGCACTTTGCTTCCCTCATTCTATTTAGCCTCGCACAAACTGAAATTACTCGTTCGATTCAAGGAAGCGAGCTTCGTTCACGTGAACTTAGCATCTGAGTAGCTGCCTGATCTTTTGCTAGCCGAGTTGAACATCGTACCACGTGGGCGATGCGCATGCAGAATTCCTCTCCCTTGCACTACTTTAGTATTTGCCGAGTGTGTTGAGTGTACGCAGCGTGATTGGAGTCACCCCTGGCTTGCCGTCACCTGCACATCGTCTGCGCTGCTGTTCTGGACTACGATCAAGCCACCCCGGGCGATGGTGATGCTGTGGCCAGTTCGGTGCAGCGACTTTGGCGGCCTCCTGTATCCAGCTCACAACCCTCGGCGGCGGACAAAAGAGCCGGCGGTCACCGACAGCTATGGCGGCTCTTGCCAGCAGGGCGCGTCGGCGTGAGCGACGCTTGCTCGTACCGACTACTGCGTCGTCGTTTCCGGAGTCCTGGCCTGGAATCGTGCCGTCGAGTCTGCAAAGCTGCTGCTGTGACCGGCGGATGCCAGCGGTGTACCCAGGGACAATGTCAGCTCGCATGCTATGGACAGCGTGTGGACATTTCTTCGGCACGGCCACTGTTGCATGTACTACCTTGTCGCGAAGCACGCGTTGATGTTAGACCGAGTGACATGTTTCGCCGGAATATGTAGTGATTTAAGGTTGGGGGGATGTGGGGATGCGCGACTCTCGCGCGTCCCCTGATGTTTTTCCCGCATAGCGCATCTCCTGTAATGCAGCTTCGCCGCGTGGCCTGCGTAATGCCCGCGGCGGTTGATGTGGTTGGGGCGCAGTGCGAGAGATGGCGTGAGTCTTGCGCTGTTAACGCCGCCTCACGGCAGGGTTACTTGGGGGCGCAGGAGAGAACAGGCTGCCTCTTTGGTTCGGGACAGCGAGCAGCGTGGCCGTGCCGCGTGTGCGCCGATCCATGCCTCTGCGAGACCGTCGCGCGGGGCCGCCTTCAAACGCGCCACCGTTCACGCGAACCACCAGGCGTTGGGATCCAGCATGAGGCAAACATATTCGCTCGCTATCCGGTCGTGGTGAGTAGGACTTCTAGATTTGTAGCGTGCCCATCGGCATGTTTTGTGTATAGCAACTCGGCTAGCAGGCATTGATCTATGAAAGGTGCAATAAATGCCCTTGTGATTGTTTGCACTACTGTGTTGTCGTGCCTTTGTCCCAAGAGCACGAAGAACCCCACAAAACACGGGTCTATCTATGCACAGCACCTTATCGCAGTCTGCACACTTAAAACGCGTGTCTGTTCTCCTCTAGGAGCGGCGAGTTGTGTTGGCGCACACATGACATCTTCTCTGTGTGCGGCTGCTTTACGCAGAGGTCTGAGGCACCCTCTTGCGAAAGCGCGTTGCCGGTGAGAGCGAGAATACCTCGCGAGCGGCAGTGATAAACAAGCTAAGAGCAGCACCCATTAAGATAAAAATCAACTTCCAACGCCCTGCAAGAGAGTGCCGACAAAGAGAAAAATGACATTTCGGGTGCCTCCGTTGCAATCACGCAGCGGAACAGAAACCGCAAAGGGGGTGTTGCCGCAGTCTGCGCGACACGCTGAAGCTAGAAATCAGATGTGTTTATCTCCCCAAGAAGGTAGCACAAATTTCAAACGTTTCTTGTAAGTCCTAAGAGGTGGCAGCACCTCCCAGTGAGCACGCATTGTCATTATGGTGCGAAATTTCAAACGGAGGTTCGAAACCATACCCGTACGGCAAAGACCATGCGGGACAGAAAACCGCCGCCGTACATGTACGGCAAATACCTTCAAAGGGTTAATCAAGTAATCGATAAATCCGCAGAGTACAATGAGCCTATCTATATGGCTTTCATAGATTACGAAAAGACATTTGATTCAGTAGGGATACCAGCAGTCATAGAGGCATTACTTTATCAAGGAGTACTGACCGCTTATGTAAATACCTTGGAAAATATTTACAGATTCCACAACTACCTTAATTCTACACAACTAGGAACATACATACAAAGAAAGCGTTCAGACAGGGAGACACAATCTCTCCAATGCTATTCATTGCATGCTTGGAAGAAGTGTTCAAGCTATTAAACTGGGAAGGCTTAAGAGTAAGGGTTGCCGGCGAATATCTCAGCAACCTTCAGTTTGCCGATGGCATTTTTCTATTCAGCAACACTGCAGACGAATTACAACAAATGATTGAGAACCTTAACAGAGAGAGTCCAATAGCAGGGTTGAAGATTTATATGCAGAAGACGAAGATAATGATGAATAGCCGGGCAAGGGAACAAGAATTCAGGATCACCAGTCACCCTCTAGAGTCTGTGAAGGAGTATGTTTACCTCGATCAACTAATCACAGGGAACCCTGATCATGACAAAGAAATTCACAGAATAAAAATAGGTTGGATCACATACGGCAGACATTGTCAGGTCTTGACTGGAAGCTTACTATTATCATTGAAAAGGAAGGTGTACAATCAGTGCATTTTACCAGTGCCGACATATGGGGCACAGACTTGGTGATTGACAAAGAAACTTGAGACCAAGTTAAAGACCGCACAAAGAGCGATGGAACGAAGATTTCTAGGCATAACGTTAAGAGATGGAAAGAGAGCAGTTTGGATCATAGAGAAAATGGGCCTAGCCGATATTCTAATTGACATTAGGAGAAAAAAATGGAGCTGGGCAGGTCATGTAATGCACAGGTTATATAACCGTTGGACCATTAGGGTTACAGAATGGGTACCAATAGAAGGGAAATGAAGTCGAGGGCGGCAGAAGACTAGGCGAAGCGATTAAATCAGGAAATTCACGGGCGCTAGTTGGAATCGGTTGGCGCAGGACAGAGGTAATTGGAGAATGCAGGAAGAGGCCTTCGTCCTGCAGCGGACATAAAATAGGCTGATGATGATTATGATGATGATGAGACTTCCAAGATGCTCACCGTTTCTTTGTGATAAAAGAGGGAGAGTAATGGCGACTTCTGTAAAGCGAAAATTTACTGCATATAATGAGACCGAGCATAACACTTTGCCACTGTTGGAGATTCCCTCATGAGGCACAAAAGCACACTTGCAGGGGTGCCGCCTGACTTGGCGTTCAATATATAAAAAATAGTGGTGGTTCGATACGTGCTTAGTACAGTGCTATACTTTTGCATGCGACCTCTCCTCCTTTCTCTTCATTAAAATCTACTCCTTCTTTCAAGGAGATGTTATGCCTTTTGGATATGGCCAATAATGCAATGTATCAGAATTTGATATATTGGAGAGTGACTGTAGTTGTCCATTCTGAATTTCAAACACACTCATGGCATCATCAACCACTGACAATGTATAATGAAAACTGGAAATGCATCACGAGGTTGTGCTATGCTCACCAGAGAACAGCTGGATGACTTTGGAGGTGAGAGTGAGGCAGTCCTCGGACGGATCGCACACGGGAGTCACCTGAATCATTAGGTCATGATTACAAGAGGGCACATGCCTGCAACAACATACTGAGGCTGAATCTCTGCATTTACAATACTCTACACATGCAGCATTTCAACCTTTCAGAATAATTTAAGAAATGTCCTGTGTAACTCGCATTTTCAATTTTCAAAAGGCAGCCACAGTACCCTGTGTTCATTAAAGGGAAGCTGAAGCGGTTTTCAATTTCCATGAATTGCTGGGGTTGGGAAGAACAGACCTATTCATTTACGGTTCTGAAATTTTTTTCTTTGTTTTGTTAATATAAGGGGCTGAAATAGCTTTATAAATCCCCCCCGCGGACACGCCCCCATCGCTTCCCGGAGCGCCGGGTGAGGTGGTTGCCAGAGGAGAGAACCGGCGAGAGTGACGTCACTCGCGGGGACCGTACTGCCGGACCGGCGTGCTGGCATGTGCTGGCATGTTTCTTCCCGTCCTGCGCTTTACTAAACGACGCTACGAGAGATATGCCGCCACTGACGTTTGTTTTCGTTTGCGATTTTCGTGAACTGTGCTTCCTTTCTGCGCTACGTGAGTGCCTACAGCCAAGGGCGCCTAACCTGCCCTCGTTCTGTGCACATTCGGCTGTGTGAACACAGGCGGCCAAGACAATGTGGTGTTTCACATGTTCCCGAAGGACAAGAAACTTGCAGCGCAGTGGGTCTGTGCGGTAAGGAGAGCTAATTTCGTGCCAACGAAATCAACTGTGCTGTGCTCGGAGCATTTCCGCGACAGTGGTTATCATGGGAGCTTGACAACGATGCGGGCAATCGGTATACCAATTAAATCGGCGCGACTGAAGCCCGGCGTTGTTCCGCCTATATTCTCCCACAAGACAAACACCTCGCCACCTCCAAGAGCGGCCTTCACCAAGAGGAGAAAGGGCGAGGTAAGGGTTTTAATGTGCACACGGGCAATGTTTTAAACAGATGATCACCTGAGTGTCGCACAAACGGCCTTACAGCGGCCTTTGACGAAGCGAGGTGGAGGCACAGCCAGGAATATGCACATGCGTGCAAACAGCTTGCCGTTTTCATCCTGTTTTTCCCCTCCGCTGTGTCACGGAACACTGTACTACGGCCGTTTGTTCGGTGCTGTTTTGATAAAGTGAAATAACTGACCGGGCGTACGCTTGTGCGTTACGTGATATTTGCTATTCGTCCGACCACGCGGTGGCGTGGTCGGACACGCCACCGGTGCCCGCAGGTTTAGCTGTTCAGCATTCGTGTTCAAATCGCACGACATGAGGCGTTACGGTAATATTTTCATGCTCGCGATACAGTAGTTGAACTCGGCGTGTAAAAACTTCATTCCGTAGATTTCGCACTCACAGCTTGCTACCAGCAGCGAAATGCCGCAAAAACAAGCGTCGGCACAGCCACACCCGTGGCAAGGCAAATGGGCTCAAATAATGAAGTAACGTTGTGAGGTATTGAACTTGTCAGCGTTCAATGTCGTCTAGCCCAATACAGGCATCGCTGCTGCACAAAAAATTTTCCTTGCCTTTGTACCTAGAGAACTAGCTATGTATCAGGCATGACAAAATTATTATTTGAAAGTAATTATATTACATTACTCATTACTTTCTTATTACAATCATCAATTTGAATTACATTACCGATTACCACTTTCAAAAATGGTATTACTTTACTTTTTACTTTATATTACTTTTTAAATCAGGAATAGTGGCATCTATGTAAACACTCAAAACCAAATTTTAAATGCGCGCCACGGTGACGTTTGGTAGGTGTGGCCACGCCCCACTCGGGCATAGCAGTGGAAGGCATGGAACAGGAGCAAAGAGGAATCATTCATACGCGACCTTAGATGGCCAATAAGTAACTGCTGTGCAGCAGAAGCAAAGCATCTCCTGATGTACTGATGCACTGATGAACTTTTTGTGGCAAAGTATTTATGAAATCGTCTATTTTAACAAGAAGTGGCTTGGGGGCCTCTTTATATGTTGGGTAGTTATGAGCAGTGCCAGTGTTCGTCGGCACCACTATGTCGCGTGCACAGGCACTCATTGTGCACACACGCAAGGGGAGCACACTTACCCGAACACAGTAGTTCCCTGCGGTCAAGTTTTCAAACAGCACCACCACAGAGAGGTTCTGCGAAGGCAAATCAAGCATCTATAAAAAATTATGCAACTGACTGGCACTTGCACTAATGCAGCAGCCACTCATCCATACCAGGTGTATGTCTGGGTTCCAAATATAGCTGAATTTGACATGTCAAGCCGGCTTCCTATGTAACATTTCACTAGAAACCAAACATGCATGTCAGCTTGATATTGTTACGTGTGGAAAGACACAGACGAAAGATGCTATTTACACACTATTTACACTGGAGCCAGGCAGCCAGGCTGACACTCGTTCGTGCCAAGGGCACCGACCAACTTCTTCATCATTCTCGCGGTGACTCATCTTTTGAGCATCGCTTGATGATATCGTAATATTACCCCCCAGCGGCAAAAGCACCGTCACGGTGCTGTTAAATATCCAAGGTGCATGAAGAGTTGTAGGGCTTGAGTCGGGCAACGTGGACAATGTCACTGGTTGTTACAGCAGAGGACGTAGTGGGCCTGGCTAGAACGATTTCATAGGTGACATCGGTCACTTTGTGTATCACGCGATATGGGCCTGCGTAACAGGAAAGCAGTTTTTCACAAAGGCCGACTTTAAGCAAGCGTGACCAAAGCAACACGAGGGCGCCGGGCACAAAATGGACATCACGGTAACAGAGGTCGTAGCGTTGTTTCTGCTTGTCATAAGACACTTGTAGACGAGCATGCGCAAGTTGGCGAGCATGGTCAGCATGGGCGATTGCATCACGGGCATAATCGCTAGTTGAAGCTGTGGCGGACGGAAGCACAGTGTCCAATGGTAGCGTCGGTTCGCGGCCGTACAAGAGGTAAAACGGGAAAAAGCCAGCAGTTTCGAGACGCGAAGAGTTGTATGCAAAGGTAATGTAAGGTAGAGCCAGGTCCCAATCACGGTGGTTGTCTGAAACGTATTTGGATAGCATGTCTGTAAGGGTGCGGTTCAAACGCTCAGTGAGGCCGTTCGTTTGGGGGTGGTAGGAGGTGGTAAATTTATGCTGTATTGAGCAGGCACGCATGATGTCGTCAATGACTTTGGACAAAAAGGTGCGGCCGCGGTCTGTAAGCAATTGACGCGGAGCACAATGCATCAAAATGATATGATGTAGGAGGAAGTCCGCAACATCAGTTGCGCAACTGGTCAGAAGAGCACGGGTTACGGCGTAGCGGGTCGCGTAGTCTGCTGCTACTGCAACCCACTTGTTTCCTGATGTGGATTCCGGAAATTGGCCGAGAAGGTCCAAGTTGACACGATGGAAGGGCTCGGCAGGGATGTCGAGCGGCTGCAGGTAACCAGTGGGGAGCTGGGAAGGCTTCTTGCGTCGTTGGCAAAGTTCACAACGGCGACGTAACGTCATACGGAACGGGCAAGGCCCGGCCAGAAAAAACGGTGACGTACATGGTCATAGGTTCGAGATATGCCGAGGTGTCCCGCTGTTGGTGCGTCATGAAGCTCTTGTAGAACGGTTGAGCGGAGGTGTTTAGGTATTGCAAGCAGGAACTGAGAGCCGTCCGGATGAAGGTTACGACGATACAGAGTACCGTCGCGGAGAACGAAGAGGCGTAGAGTGGCGTCGGCCGGGGAGTGTTCCAAACGGTCGATGAGTGCTCTGATGTAGGCGTCATGACGTTGCTTGTCGGGGAAATGAAGCAGCTGGGATACAGAGAATACGCAAGCACTGGCAGTATTGGAGGAGTCAGAGTCGTCAACAGGGTAACGTGACAAACTGTCAGCGTCTTGTTGCAGGCAGCCAGACTTGTACACCACGGAATATGAAAATTCCTGTAGCCTCAAAGCCCATCGAACAAGCCGGCCTGTAGGATCTTTTAGCGATGAGAGCCAGCAGAGAGCATGATGGTCAGTGACTACGAAAAAAGGGCGACCGTAAAGGTAAGGACAGCACTTCGCAACCGCCCAGACAACAGCAAGGCATTCGCGTTCCGTAATGGAATAGTTGCGCTCCGATGGTGCTAGGAGGCGGCTCGCATAAGCAGTAATGCGATCCTTGCCACGCTGACGCTGGGCTAAGACGGTACCTACGCCATGACCGCTGGCATCTGTACGCAATTCTGTAGGGGAATCAGGGTCTAAGTGGGCGAGAATGGGTGGTGAGGTTAGAACAGTGACGAGACGAGAGAAGGCGGCAGCTTCTGCAGTACCCCACGAGAATTGTACGCCTTTCTTCAAAAGATTAGTTAGGGGCCTAGCTATTGTCGCAAAATCTCAAACAAAACGACAAAAGTACGAGCACAGCTCTACAAAACTTCGAACGTCTGCGGCTGTCTTCGAGACCGGAAACTCTCGGACAGCGCGAGTTTTGTCGGGATCAGGCTGTACTCCGGAAGCGTCAACGAGATGGCCCAGAAGAGTAATTTTTCGGTGGCCAAAACGACATTTGGACGAGTTAAGTTGCAGCTTCGCCTTTCGAAATAAATCAAGTATAGTTGTGAGACGCTCAAGGTGAGTGTCGAACGTTGGCGAGAAGACGATGACGTCGTCGAGGTGGCAGAGGCATGGTGGACCATTTGAAACCTTGGAGCAAGGAGTCCATCATACGCTCAAAGGTGGCAGGGGCGTTGCATAATCCAAACGGCATTACTTTAATTTGGTATAGGCCATCAGGTGTGATGAAAGCGGTTTTTTCTCTGTCGATATCGTCAAGAGCAATCTGCCAATATCCCGAACGAAGATTAATAGACGCCAAATAGCTGGAACCGTGCAGGCAGTCAAGGGCGTCGTCTATACGTGGGAGTGGGTAGACGTTTTTCTTTGTAATGCTGTTCAGATGACGGTAGTCTACACAGAAGCGCCACGTGCTGTCCTTCTTCTTAACCAACACCACAGGTGACGCCCAGGGACTCGATGAAGGCTCAATGATGCTTTTATCAAGCATTTTGTTCACTTCATCTTGAATTACTCAGCGTTCCGATGCAGAAACTCGATACGGTCGTCAGTGAATAGGTGCAGCATTGCCAGTAAGAATCCGATGCTTGACCGTGAGCGTCTGGCCTAAAGGGCGATCGTTGATGTCGAAAATATCTTGGTAGGACGATAATACTTGGCAAAGCTGTTCAGCCTGTGCCGAGGACAGGTCCGTCACAACCATTTTCTTTATACTGGGATCGGCACCCGAGGCTGGCGCGAGGGGCCTGCTAAGCTCGCGAGAACCGTCGGTCGATAAAGCTGCCACGTATTGGTCGCCGAGACAATCAATGGTGGCAAGGCAAATACCTTGGGGTAGAATTTGCTTTGCCAATCCAAAGTTACAGACAAGCATGCGAGTGCGGTTCCCAGTAATCTTAAGTATACTGTGAGGCACTGCAACGTCATACCTTATTGGAATGTCGGGCAGAGGAGTGACGAGGTACTCGCCATCAGGAACTGGTGGAAAAGACAACAGTTCAATGTAGGCTATTGACTTTGGCTGCAGGCGAAGAAAGCCGGTGGGACGTAAGCGGCAGTGGGGTGCGTCAGAAGGTTCTGCGAGCATCGGCAACTCAAGGCGAAGGGTACTGGAAGAGCAGTCAATCAGAGCAGAATGTGCGGAGACAAAATCGAGGCCGAGAATGAGGTCGTGGGGGCAATGAGCAATTACAGTGAAGAGGACAGGTGTGTGGCGGCCGCAATGCTGACGCGTGCCGTACACATGCCGATGATAGGCACAGTACCACCATCCGCAACGCGGACGACGCGTGCCGACGCTGGGGTGAGGAGCTTGTTCAGTCGTCGTCAGAAGGCAGCACTCATAATTGAAAGATGTGCTCCTGTATCGATGAGTGCCGTGACAGGATAGCCATCAACGTCAACATCAAGAAGGTTTCAGTTTGTGGGTAACGTGAGCAGAGGACTTGAGGGCAGAGTCGACAACGCAGCTTCACCTCCAGACGCTGCAGAGCCTAGTTTTCCGGCTGGGTCCGAGAGGCGATAGGCGGCGAAGAGAAGCGGCGGGATTGGGGCGAACGAGACTGGTGGTGTAGAAGTGAGGGCGAGCTGCTGTAGCGAAGGTTCGGAGCAGGGGCATCAGCGGTAGTTGGTTCATGGCGGGTGACATAGGGTACAGAAGGTCCAAAGCTGCGGGATTAAGTGGCAGCGTAAGTCCGAGGAGGTGATGGCCATCGGTTGCGGCAGTGACGGGCAACGTGGCCGATGCGACAGCAGTGGAAGCAGATCGGGCCTGTCATCAGGGGTACGCCATTCGGACGGGTTGCGGCAAGCTAATAATAATAATATTAATAATAATAATGTCTTTATTTGTGTCCCGTAAAAGTAAACGACCCGGGAGACCTGCAGTAAGAGCTGTCATAAATGACAGCTTGACAGAGCCGTAGGCCCCCATACACGGGGCAGTTACACAACAACAAAGAAGGCATATAATACATGGTCACATTTGAAATTATACATTCCAAGCACACAATGTAACGTACATAAAAAATAAGGTAAAATAGAAATACAAATTGCAAGCTCACTCATACAATAAAACATCAGAGTCAACGACGGAGTAGTCACAAAAGAAATAACATAAATGCACTTTCACTTATCCGCAAGAAATAACAGTAATACATACACAATGATGGTAAAAAGAAACAAAACAGATAAAGCCCACACTGTGAATTAAAAGAGGGAAAACGAAACCATTCCCTCACCATGTACACTGTTAGGGATAACGGGGCAAAGAAAAATTTGGTTTTCAGAAACGAAAAGTTAAGAAAAAAAGAAAGTAACTGCCTAGAATTTGTTAAAATGCTGTCGAAGTTCTTTGAATGTTATATCTTCAAGTTTAACGTGTTCATTATTTAATCTATTAAGCAACCTGGGTAATTTGTTCTGTAGTGTCTTTAGACCATGCATTGTTTTATAAGTTCTCACTTTCCAGGGCATAGTGTTACGTGTCAGGCGGGCAGAAGTGTTTTCCTGTAGGTTAGCTAAACGTTGTAAAAAGGAGCTATTATTGATTTTTTCGTTTTTAAATGCTTTGCCTAAGGTGTAGTCGAACAATTTGGGAACTGGGATTACGTTGTACTTTTCAAAAAGATGCTGTGTAGGCGAGTGATAGGGCAAGCCCTCAACGATCCTAAGGAACTTTTTCTGCAACCTATGAGGCTTGTTTAAGTTTCCCTGTGTTCTGTCAGACCATATTAGATGGCAGTAGTTTATTCTGCTGGAAAACAATGAATTATAGATTAATATCATAGTTTGCGGTAGAAGTATATGGTGAATTCTGTATGTTAAACCTATTACTTGCGCAAGTTTATTTGCCACGCTATCCACATGAGCATCCCATGACATATGTTCATGAAAAGTGACACCTAATGTTTTAATACTGGAAGTAATCTCAATAGGTGTTGCATTTATTGAGATAAGTTTGCTGATAGATATATGTTTGTTTTTAGCTCGAAATATTACAGCTTTCGTTTTATTCTCATTTATCAGGAGGCTATTCCTACGTGTGCATTCATCTAATTTTGCTAACGTGAAATTAGCGTCGTCGAAAAGGTCGTCAATATCATTACCACCTATCAATATGCTGGTGTCGTCAGCGAACATAATAAATTTCACACTTTGATTAATTTTAACAATCTCATTCACATACATATTAAATAAAAAAGGCCCTAGAATGCTACCCTATAGGACGCCTGAGGAGATAGGTAGTGGATCTGAGTGATAGCCATTTATGACAACTATTTGTTGACGGTATTCCAGATAACAACGTATAAGAGAAGCGACATTGCCACGAAAGCCATAGCGTTCAAGTTTTTGAATGAGAAGATTGTGGTTAATGCAGTCAAATGCCTTTGATAGGTCAATGAAGATGCCCAGAACAAGTTTGCCTTCCTCCAAATGCTGTAGTAGGTGTTCTTTTTATGCTAGCAAAGCGAGTTGAGTGCCCATCCCCTTACCGAAACCATACTGACTGTCAGTTAGCAGACTATGTTTTTGCTCAAATTCAGTTAGCCGCCTTAATATAACTTTTTCGAAAACCTTTGAAAACACAGGAAGTATTGATAATGGCTGGTAATTTCCCAAATTGTTCTTATCACCTTTCTTAAAAAGTGCAATGATGCGCACTATCTGCATCCTATGAGGGAAGGTACCTTCGTTTAAACAGAGGTTAAAGACATAAGTAATGCACTGAGATATAAGATCAGCAACGTATTTTATAGGTTTAATTTGAAGGCCATCAATATCCCTGGCATTACTGTTTTTTAGGCTGAGAATTGTAGTAGTTATTTCCCCCTCGTGTACTGGATAAAGAAATATGGAACTGAAATTTTAGGAAATGTATTCAAGATCATTGATCAGTGCGCAGTGTGCTCCAATGTTAACAATGTTTGATAAAAGCATCTGCAAGTGCTTTCTTTTTTACCTTGGTACCATTTATTTTCAAACTATGCATCTGTTCAGCAGGAACATTGTAATTTAGCAGAGATTGCAGGTTTTCCCCTGTAACATCCGAAGATGAATTCGAAGAACTAAAGGCATTGAAACAATGCTCGCGCCTCGCCTTTTGTATGTCTTTATCTAGATGATTCCGAATTTTCTTAAAACGGCGGAAAAGTTCTAGATCTTTGGTCTTTATGAATTCAGCATATAAAGCATTCTTCTTGCGTATTCGAACAGATAGCTCAGGGGTAATCCATGGCTTATGTATTTTATTTTTCCGTTTTACGCACTTCAACAGAAAACAAGCATCGTATATTGATTTGCGGAGGCTAAAAAAAGATTCATAAGCGTCATTTGCATCTTTAGATTCAAATACAGTATTCCAGGTTGTTTGCAGGATATTGGCACGAAACATAAAAAGATTTTGTTCAGTTATTGGTTGAATAAGGTGTGTCGACTGTGACTCCTTATTCTGTAGATGACTCTTGTAACATAGAAATATTGGCATATGGCCGCTAAAATCCGACACGAATACGCCAGCTTTAACTGAATCTGGATTTATATTTGTAATAAATACGTCAAGTAGAGATGACGTATTCTTGGTCACTCTGGTAGGCAATCTTATGGTATTCCAGCATGCATTGCATTTTAATAGTGTTTTTAGCCTGAGTTCTAGTGGATCATTTTTCATCATGTTAAAGTTGATGTCCCCACTAAAAATTATGCCTAATTTCATGTCATTAATGAACGCAAGAAAAGTATCGAAGTATTCAAAAAAATGTGTAACAGAACCACTTGGAGGGCGATAACAAACAGATAACACTGTTTTATGAAGTTTTACAGTCAATAACTCATAATCCTGAGTTACCATCGAAAACTCATTCAATATTTCACACTCTAATGGTTTTCTAGTTAAAATGCACACCCCACCCCCACGATCAGTTGGTCGATTCAAATAGAAAGTATTATATAATGGAAGCCGGAAAATATTCACGTCATCATTACACCATGTTTCTGTCAGCATTATAACGTCAAATGATTCTTTCGTTTGTTCAATGAAAAGTTGTAGGTCATTTTCCTTGTTAGCAAAAGATCAGATGTTTAGGTGATAACATTTGAAAGACTTGCAAAATGTTGGCTCTAAATGACTAGTAAAAGTGTGTGGTAATACATAAGGCGTACTGGGTATATTTGCCATAGCAGTGTTTCAGTTCAGCTGCTTGTCTTACTAAGTTTTTCGCGAATCACTAGAATTAGAAATGACTACCGCGTTTGCCCCGTCTGTTTTCCGCACGAGAACTTTGTTGTTGTTGTGCCATACATACTTGTAGTTGTTAGTTTTGGCCCAGAGCTTAGTTCCGAACAACAAGGCGCGTGTCCTTTTAGTTAAGTTCTCCGCCAAAAAAACGCTGTTATTCTCACTTGACAGTTTTTTCCTGCTTTGCCACCATTTATCCCCGATAGCCTCATTGGCAAAACAACAGATTATACCGGGTGCCTTATCTGCCTTTGAAGGCAGGCGATGGGTGGCCACTATATCATTTTCCAGAAGCTGCGGCAATTTGTTTAACACAGTCAGCTTATTTATTTCAACAAGCAAGTTTTCATTCTGCACCTGCTTAATTCCATGAAATTCGAGGTTAAGCTTTCTACTTCTCCATTCCAAATCGTCCACTTCCGGTTTCAGCTGCATCATTTCACTGTCTTTGGCCTCAACGCCTTCTATTATATGCTTTAGTTCCTTTACTTTACGTTCATTCTTTTCTATTCTCGTTAAGAGCTGGTCATATTGTTCACTCATGAACTGGACAGTGTCTTCAACACTTTCAACCGTTTGTTTTAGGGGCAGTAGGTATTCCAGTTTTTCGTTTATGGATACCAACATAGTTTGAACATCCTGCGCATCTGAGTCATTATTAGTTTTGTCGGGTGGTGGGGCGCAACCCTTTGAACGTCTGCAAGTTGTACAGCGCCATGCACTACGGTACTGCTCCCCCTTAGCTTTAATTGTAGCATCAGAAATTCCTACACACTTTCCCGTGTGATACGTATGTCCACAGCCACTACAATCTATATTGAAATCTGATTCATTGAATTGCACACCACACAGCGAACACTCTTTTTCGAATGGCATGACAGCACCTTTGGCGGCGGCGGCGGCAGCAGTAGCAGTAACAATGTGCAGGAGAATATAATAAAACAAATTAGTAACTAACCTGTAATCATCAGAGAAGCGTTTTTAAAAAATGCGCGTTCCTTGCTGCTGCTGCCGCCAGCGTGACAGTTGCAGGCTGCAGTAGCTTGGTCCGACTGGGGGGCGTGTCCGCTGGTGGTAGCGATGCAGGACGAAAAATTCAGTGACGGGCGACGTGGCCAATGCGACAGCAGTGGAAGCAGATCGGCCTGTCATCAGGGGTACGTCATTCGGACGGGTTGCGGCGAGATGTGACAGAAAAGGACTGCCGGGGACGAGGAGGGCGGGTAGAGAACTGGGGAACGCTGGGTCAAGACATGGAACACACGTGTTCAGACCCATGTTTTCAAATTCCTGACTGACGATGGCCTGAATCATCACAATGGTAGTTGCTGGCGGATCGGGAGGCGTCATGGAGAAGGCTGGCGAACAGGCAGCCTCGAGTTTGCGGCGAACAATACGGGTGACGTCGTCACAGGTAGTGGTCTGACGCGGTCGACCCTCACATGTCGACGTAGCAGCAGTGTTGGGTAGCCGCGCAATGTGGTGTGAGATACGGCAGCTCTTAGCCTGTTCAAGGAAACGGCATTCTTTTATACTGGCGTCGACAGTCGAGACGTTGCCGAAAACAAGCAAATTGAAAGCGTCGTCGGCGATGCCTTTTAGCACATGCGCCACTTCATCTGCTTCGAACATATTATCGTCAGCTTTATGGCATAGAGTGAAGACGTCGAGGATGTAGGAAACGTATGGCTCTGTAGATGACTGAACACGAGACGAAAGAGCCTTTCTCGCGGCAACCTTGCGCCCAATGGGGTCGCCGAACAGTTCCCGTAGCTTTTCTTTGAAACTGTCCCAACTGGTTATTTCGTCATCATGCGTTTGGTGCCACACGCGTGGGGTGCCGCCGAGATAAAAGATGACATTGGCGAGCATAATAGTTGGGTCCCACCTGTTATTAGCACTGGCGTGATCATACAGCTTGATCCAGTCGTCGACATCCTGTCCCTCCAGGCCAGAGAACACACCTGGGTCATGGTGTGGGGCAACCATGACGATTGGAGCAGTCAGACAAGCCAAAGCCGTTGCAGAGGCGGGCTCATCAGCGGGAGGCATGGTGACAAGCTCGGTGTGCCGACCACTTCGGAGTTCCGTGGTGAGGACGGGGATCACTGACCTCCACCAGAAATGTTACGTGTGGAAAAACACAGACGAAAGATGCTATTTACACGCTATTTACACTGGAGCTAGGCAGTCAAGGGCACCGACCAACTTCTTCATTATTCTCGTGGCGGCTCATCTTTTGAGCATTCCTCGATGATATTGTAATATCTTTATTTTGTCAGCCTTCTTTATATGTTATGCAGGCATATTCAAACTGCATGTAACCGAAAATTTCACACCTATAAAGCGTTCTCAGCATGAAAAACAAAATATTTAAAGGTGGCGTCACGGGCATCCTACTACTGTTTACTGCACTGTTGTTCGACTGCACAGTCCAATTCAGCGCTAATATAAGTAACTAAGTTGTGTCAAAAACATTTCTGCCACATTTTAGCATGCTTAAAGGGATATAGAATAAAAATCGAAGAATATAGAGAAAGCCCCACAAGTGCATTCCTAAGACACGATTGCTATAGTATATAGTCATTATTCGGGTTACTTTTGAGCGGATGGCTTTATTTTTTACTCTCTATGAGCGGCCACCGCGTCCCTCGCAAAGCGCTCCCGACAACAAGCCGGCGGATCTGACGTCACACCTACCCTCAGCAGCCACGGAGCGAGCCAGCCGGCTGCGCAGTTTTGTTTTCCTCGCGCTGCGCAGTGCAAAATGCAAAGTTCTAGTGAGAGCGATAGCATGAGCAGAACTTATGACTCCAACTTGGATGAGTGGCCTACTGAACGACCACGAACGATAAAGGGGTATGCCTACGATCCGTCCGCGTCGTCAAGCAAAATTGAGGACGACCCGCTGCAGCAGTCCCCCTCCGCGGTGCCGAGAGAGTCTGAACCAGCAAAGTGGTGTTTACACTGTGCATTCCATGTACACGCATTCGCCTCGAGAGATCAGGGGCGGCATCATAGGTGGAAACCAGATATAAACGCGGTTCCTGCGGCTCGGATCGCAAGCTCGCACCTGTCACGAATGAGCTAGCGAGACGAGAGGCGCACGCCTCATTGACAGTGTTGCATCTGTGGCGGTGCGCCCAGTGTGATTCGCCCACGCAAACGCTTTGCCATGTTTGGCTTCAACAGAGAGAGGACGCTTATGCCTCAGGCTATGCAATGTCAGGCGACGTAAAGAATTTACTCTGCGTTCTGCGCAAAGTGGCTTGCTCCGCCCGCTTGGATGGGTAGCTGCTAGCGCGTAAAACATGAAAGCCACCAATGCACAATACAGGTGCCGTGAGCACACACTGTACAAAAAAAAAGAAACGTAGAAATCGTTGAAGATATCGACGCGTGTAGACCTCCCTGTACCTACGCCATCGGAGCAGGTGTGGCCGGCGGCGTGAGCATAACAGTCGGCTGCCGACTTTCGCGCGGCAGGTGCTTGATGCGCGCAAGTAGCTGTTTTGAGAATAGATGCGATTAAGCAACGAGTGAAGTATGAAGCCAGGCATGTGCAGTGACTGAAATGCGCCTCTGTAAGCAGGGAGCGTCTTATTATTCATAGTACATGCGCAGCAGTTTCGGCGTCCCGTTGTTTCATCGTAGCCGAGCACTCCTTCGCTTGGTGCGCACGAGATGGCGCCACCAGTCTCATGTCGGCGATTTTTTTTTTTTTGTCAGCCGTCGCTTTAGACGATGCGGATTTCGATTCATTCTGGCAGAATTGGCCAAACATCTGGCTCAGAACGCCGTACAAACGACAAATTACGGTCAAACGGCACCTGTGCGCAAAACTACAGCGTGAACAAGTACGTGAGAAAAAGACTACCGCTGCCTGCCGTTTTCACATGCGCACAGCAGACCCTCGGAATTTTGCGGCGTTGACACGGCTGGTCCACACATCAAACCACAAACCCACGAGATGAAAGAAGAGGTTTTCGAACAGCTCACACGAGGAAGCGGTACGAATAGGACGGTCGAACAAAAAAAAAGCGCGTTGCTGCAAATGTCAACTCGCCCCTTTGCGCGCTCAGTGTGGACGATCGCTCGCAATGGGCCTCGAGGTGGGTAAGCGTGACGTGATATCCGGTTTTGCCAGAGCTTTCGGAGGAGGCCGGTAGGTGCTGTGATTTGAGAAATATTCACTCAAATATTTACTTTTCGCTCACTTCTCCTCAGAAAGAGTGTTGTTTTGGTCGCTCTCAGTGCGACAGCTATCACTGGAGACAGAAATCTCGGCAACAAATCTTTTATTCACTATCCCTTTAATTGTAAATAACCAACTTGAGTTTCTTACATTGTCCATAAAAGAAAGAAATATTGAAAAATTCGAAACACTCCCCAAGAAAAGTTTTTAAATTTTGATGTGCCTTTGTGCATTTTCTGTTTCCCACAGAAGCTTGGCAACAGTGTCAAATATATAGAATGTTGTTGCTTTTGCAACACTTCTGCAAAAAATTGTGTTGCTACAAAAAACACAACACAATATCGTTAAAGAAACAACTTTATCCAATAAGGGCAGTCTCAAAAAACAAAAAAAAGAAATCTCCAGTCCCAGTTCTTCAAAAACATTTGGGTGGAAGTCCGCTTATGTCAGATAAAACATGGGTGCGTTATTTTACCTCATTTGCTCTATTCACAATACATAACTTTTCAACGTGGCCAATGTTGAGCATGCTGGCTTTGGTGCTACAAGGACTTGTTTCGGTTTGTTAACGCTTGCTATCTGAGAAAAAAATCCAAGAAAAAAATAAAAGCAAGGTCGTCACAAATGAAGGAAGCTTTACCTGGGTTTTTTACTGTGGCCAGTATATTGAACGTGTTTTCTACTCTGTTTCCTGGGACGCAATGCAACAAAGAACAAACTCAACACTGCTTGCAGTGCTCTGCTTGACTGATTGGGGGAACACATCCACACATGCCACGACTGAATTTCTGGCACAAGTGGCAATGACTTCCATTCCAATGAGCTCTACCAACGATGCTGCTCAATGGCTTCAGCAGGCTCATGAAACAGCGCAACATTCTTGAAGTTACCACTAAGTTGGGGGACCATCTTGGGCGCTGGGTGAATAAAGCCAGTGCTTCCAAACCTCAGGTTGTGCAAAGATGCTTGGCGCTCAGTAAGTCCGCCCATGCCGTCACAGGCTTTCGTTCCATACCTGGCAGTAGAAAATAACCCCTTGTAGACATGCACTTGGAGCGGCACAACTCATACAGTTGCTAGTTATTTTTTAAATGAATAGAATGCGTCATACATCACCTTGAGATGCTCTCTGGCCACTCGTGATGACTGACACAACGTCCTTGCTCGGGCTCTACCGAGAGCACCCAAGTTGATCCTTCGAGAAGTAGTTGAGCTCAGCTTGTACATTCAATGGGCTTAACCTTAACCTCATGTACGGATCAAAACTGAACCACACGCCATGCTTGGCGCGCCAATTTCAAGCCCTTCCGAGCATGTATGTTCTGATAGCTGGTATTGCCTCTTGAATGCGTTCACTTGAAACTTCAGGTGGTACGATGGTCAAGAGATGGAGGTGTTCTTTATAGGACCCTGAAGCCTTGTACGCTTGCTTCAAGCTAGTCAACCAGCCGGCGCATTCTGTCACAGATGGTCCAGGTATTCCGACGCTTACGCATGCAACGCTTGAAGTCAAGTGCATCTTCCTCACCATGATGCTTTCAATCTCAGCCCATTTTTTCTTTTTGTAGGATCATCTGCTTCGTTTTTGAATGGAAGATGGTGGCTTCAATGGTGAAACATCAGAAGAAAGCTGGACGTACCTGTTCAGGCAACGAATCCCTTCATCTTCCTCAAGAAAGGCCTTATCTGTTTCATTACGAGTCGCAGTAGATGAGGACAGGATTTCTTTGAGGCATGCAAACCAGTGCTGGCAAACCTCATCAGTGTCGTAAATATCCTCAGCATCAGACAGTAACTTCCACAGGGAGGCAAACATCCAATACATTCACAGAACAAACATTTTTTCTTCGTCATCTGCACAAATAATCGGCGCAGAACACTCGAGCCGAGTTACGAGCTGCATGCATCGCACCTAGTGAACAGTTAGCAGCCCAAGTCAAAAGGAACACGCTCTTGCTGTCGCTTTTTTGGCGCTGCTGTCATGACTGAGGCTCCAAAATGTCTCATGGTTATGTGCTTTACGAAGAAAGCCGTTTAAATCATTTCACTGTGAAAATGTGCGGGCCACACTCGTTGAAGGAGAACGTCCGTCTGGCGCCACCAACCACCGCTCCTGTTCTCGGCACGGAAAAGCACGTTAACAGGGTGCTTCATAAAACCACAAATTAAGCAGCTTCAGCAGCTTTTGGCTTGGTAAAGCATCACTGTACTCTTTCGGGCAGCTGAAATGCAGAGGCAAAGATTGTGGCAATACAGGTAGACACTACCTTTGAGCAATGTGCAAAACATGTAATAGCAGGAAACGAGATAAACAGCTTGGGAATGTTAGGGAACAGTAATCTCCTCAGATAATTTTTTTTAATGCTATTTACAGCACAGCGTGGTGCTGAAGAAGGTTCCACTGCACATGGGGTAAGAACAGGGGCCACAGGCAGCGAAGTAGCTCCTGTGACTCCCAACAATGGCACACCTGTTGATTATGGCCATCGCTCAGTCATTCATGGATTAGCCAAGTTCTGCCTTTGCGGAGCTTACAGGCACTTTGCCATGTGCACCAGGCAGGATTTGGCCAAGTTAGCCAAAGCATGCACTCGCGATGTCTTGCGTAGTGTTTTAACAAGCGATTAATCAGGGTGTAAATGCGATGCCCACAGAAGATATACCATTCCAGCACATAAACCGTGCAACAAGAATACTATGTTAGGGAACCTTTCGGGCTCCGAGAAAAATTTAAAATATTACGATTGTAACACTACGCGATGGCACAAAGAAACAGGAAACCACACACAAAAGTGGATAGCCGCCGGACTTTTCTCATTAGTACTGTGAACTGCCATCGCAAAATAAAGTGAAAGGTCAAGTAATCGCACAATTTACTACTTGTCACTGCTGGCACCTTTGTGGCTGTTGGCAAGAACAGTTCTCCATGCCACCACCAATGTTACTAGGAAAGGCAGCTCTTCAAAAATTCCCGTGAGATAACCATAGCACTGCAAACCTTCCCATCACTGTGTGGTGATGCATTGCGCAACTTCGAAGAGCACTCGCTTGAGGCGCCTGCAGAACAGCACCATGTCTTGCTCCGTGTTGCGAATAATACACCATATACACAATAATGCGGCAGTGTTGTAAGTGAGGAGCACAAAGAAGGCACGAAATGAACAGTGCCAACCTCCCCAGCTTGCACAACCCGCTCTTCTTGCACAAGCCGTAGAAGCATTGCTTGCAAAAATAAAAATGAAAAAAATAATGGGTTATATTCATGTAATGAACACAAATAGAACAGGAGGCATATTCTCTGGCCAGACATTAGGAAAAGAACTCGCATTATATTCATGCAAATATGGTATGTCAGTTGTAGGCTGCAAACTTTGGAGGGCAGCAACACACCCACACGACACAACGAGAATCTGAGAATACGTATTTCTAGAAAACAAGTCCCAAGCCCTCTAGCAGCACGGAAATGAGAACTGTACCTTTACGTACAGTGTGAACTGATAGACAACGAGCAAAGCCGCCGCGTAAGCAACATACCCAACATCGGTCACTTCGGCTTGTTTTATTTTGTAAATAAAGCTAATGACAAAACATATAACACACCGATGTTTTCCCTGATAGAAGCAAACCTCCATGCGAATTTTCATTTTATTTTTTTGAAAATGTATTTTTTTTGCAAAAATTTATTTCTATAATTATTTTTTTGTCTTGCACTTTTTGTATAAACAGAATCTTTTGCAGGGATGTTGCAAAAACAATGTCCAACATTTGGCACCCTTTACAAGCTGTTGTGTGAAATACAAAACAAGCAATGGTGCATCAAAGTTAGACTTTTCCCCTACGAGGTGTGTCCAAAGTTTTTTTAATAATTCTTTTTGGGGGGAGAACAGCATAAAAAAGTGCATGCGGGTTACTTACATGTAAATGTACTAAAACAAGGAAAAACAGCAGAACTTATTTAGTTTATGCTGAATTCATCCGTGAAGCTGGAAAACATTGCAGCAAGCAGTAGGACTGCCCACTGTGCTAGTACTTTAAAATGTTTTTTATTATTATTATTTATTATTGTTATTGCCTTACAGGACAAATTTTTGGTTCTGTGCATTTCATTATGCTTACATAAAATATTAATAAAACAATACCAAATAAATATGTTAAAGGGGCCCCAAAACGCTTTTGGAACACAGTAAGAAAATGTTTCCTGTCTGTTGTAGAGGCTACTGCAAACACGTGAGTCAAATATTACTGTACTGTATGCAGCAAGGGGTTTACAATCTCCTGTGAAACACATAAAAAAAATCCCTTGCTTTTGCTCCTGCAATGTTGACATGCAGTGTCATCGCAAAGCAGCTGGACCCACCAATGCTATCGGCTCATTTTGTGGTCGAGGGAGTATTCTCATTAATACATAATTGTTACTTTTTAGATAAATTAAAGATAAATACATAGTTCTGCGATATGAAAACGACAAAAATAAGTTAATCTTTGCACTCTGTCTGCCGGGCACAACCTCTGAGGTGGCACTGCATAGCATAGTTTACTGCGGCCACCACGGGGCAACGCGGCACTCGACTTTTGGCTCTGGCTTTGACCTCTTGGCTTCTCCGCTGTGCAACTTGCAGTGTATTAACGGAGACACAAAGAGAGAGAGAAAGCGAGGTATCAATGTGATAACTCCACCGATAGTTGAAAAAAATTTTTTAATATTCCAGCATGAGATTTGTGAGTCAACACTCTTTAATAGTGAGGCCATTCCATGCTTAGCGCTTTAAAGGGCTCCTCACCAGCTCTGGCCATTTTAAGCTGACAAAGCATAGTGCATACAATGCACGCTCACGATCATGTCTGCTAAGAATGGACACTTTGCAAAAAAGCCACTGTGCATGTGCAAGTGCCCCTCATGCAGGTGGAAAGCTAGCAGACGACTCCCCGCCTGGCAGGGCATTCTGGCACGCTAAGGCAACCTCCCGTGTCCACGTTTCTGAATGCCATGCCAGCGCACTGCACCACGTATGGACGTACGAATTACTATGGCAAGAATGTTATTTTTGTTATTTAGTTGTTTCCGTCTGAGTAGCGGTACCCGCTGAAAAGAGTGTCGTGGGTGAACGCCACAAAGCAGTTGAACGCGGACGGCTCAGTTTGGCAACTCAGGGATTTGGATTTCCTGCGAGCACTTTATAACAGGTATGTGTCATGAATTTTGGTTTGTCATGAGCCCTTTGTATTAATATCTACCCTTCTTCAATCCTAGACCAGCTTTAAACTTTTCAAGACACCGTGATTACGTGCCAACTATCTTCACATACACCTGAACTTCTGGTCAGGCTGCAGTGCAGCGGCACGGTCGCTGTATTGATAAAGATGCACGTAGGAGCACATTAATGACAGCGAAATAAGATTTCAGTGTGGCATCTAAGCACCAGTGTCCGCTAGAGGTTTCAGAGCGTGCTTTTGTGCTTGGTGTATGCTTGTAGCTCTCGCCGCGCGGGCTCGCTTCGCCGGCATATCGCATGTTTAAATCGTCTGTGTGTGCGCACCAGCTAATACATGCATTTTTATTGCCGGACAAAACGAAAATCAAGGGCCGTATTTGCTAAGGATTATTTTTAAAATCATGTCATAACGTCTCGCACGTCGCTACACATTCGACCGCACATAGATTGGCTACTTGATGCGACGAGTTGTACGACATAAATGCAGTCTGTTGGAAAATAGGGCGCAAAGTCCGCGATCATTCTATGCTGCTAATCGAAGTGCGAGATAAGTGAGCGATACGAAGCGAAAGCCAGCTGACGGAATGCGGCCAGCTTCGGCAGCTGACAATGCGACAGGTTGTATGTGTTAGCGTATACCCAAGCCACTCGATCCAGTTCATCCCTAACTTCATTTTAGCTTTGTTTTAAAGATACATGTAACAGTTTGCGCAGCACTAAATGCGCATTGTAATGCATATACTTCAGCTTCTTCAACACTGCAGGAAGAGAAAACCAAGAGTGAATCTACAGACATCAAATCCAATGGGGTAAATGCAAGCTGCCTGAACGAGAAGCACTTGTGGGTAACTGACACCCAGACTGAGCGTAACGTTCTTCACGTAACCCTCTTTTTTTAAATGCCCAACCATGATGAACCTGATGCATGGTCGTGGTTGTTGAGTGCAGGGAGCTGGGCACCTGGTGGCTGGCAATCGAACATCACGAAAGTCGCAAGTCCATCCCGTGTCCAAAAAAGAAAACAGAATACAGTCTTCCTCCCTCATTTTGACATGACGTAAGGAGGATAAGCAAACAATGCAAGCTGAATTTCATGCCATGAAGCTCAATGGCACAGGTAGCAACAAGGCAGCGACAGGGAATGTTTTCCACACAAATACTGTAGTACTCATTGCCCCAAACGCTTTCTCAGGCCTACGGCAGGGGGCGCTCACTTTTCTGCAAAGTGTCTATTACATCGTTATGCGCTGCAGAAAGAGATGAAATTTCAAACTAAATGCCATATGCCCTCCTCCTCACGGGCGCCGCGCTCAAAGACGGGGGGATGACATATATCAGCAAGGGCACTTATGTACATGTATATGCTGTGATGTCTCTCATATGGACACGTGACACTTCGAGAATTATTCGAGGCAACATCTGTTATTTGTGCAATCCATTGCTTCAATAGACGAATTGAAGTTTAGAAAAATAATAGAACAGACAAGCCAAATGTCAGTGTGTTCTTGTTTTACTTCGCACTGCAGCAAGAGCCAGGTACTTCCATCTTGGGTGCTTGTTCCCATGTTGTGCACTCACGCATGCTGAGAGCAAAACTATGTCACTTTCTGCCATGTTCCCGTGCCAAATCATGCTTTGTGATCTGCTTGAGTCTGCCTCAGTGTTTGTGTAGCCCTGACTTATACTGCTAGTTGGGTGTTCTTGTGCACAGTGCACAAAATCGTGCACTGCACAAAATGACACAAACGCAACAGCTAGCATGCAACGCCATCAGCGGAAGTGCACGGCACGGCACAAAAGCGACGAGAAAAAAAAAATGAAGGCAGTGCCTGTGACGTATGCGTCACATGGTCCTCGAGGTTCAGTATGGGAGAACACAGATAAGGAATTTCGCTTGCGGAGGCCAGACGGGGCAAGTGGAGAGAGCGTCTGTGTTGGCAATGACGCTCACCTCCTGAACTCATGGGTATGCGACACTGAAATATTTCTACCTCGGCCAGCAATGAACCAATCTGAAAAATTATTGCACTAGAACGCTCCCAAAAGGGCATGTAACGACTTCCAGTACATAACCAAAATTTGCTATGCGGCCTGGTGAAGGGCCCTTTAAGCGAACATGCATATTTGATCGCCTGTGGAATCGCTCTAGCACTAAGCAGAACATTTGCATGATCATGCAAGGGGTTTGGTCAATGTGAGCAGCCTGCAGCTATTACAGCAACTTGAGCAAGAATATTACACACGACTTATTCGCTGGGACTATTGTTCAATAAAACCTACTTGCATTTACTTAATTTTTTTACTTTACATAATTTTTACTTAATTTACTTTACAGGGATAACAATTCCGAAATACGAATACGGAGCCACCAGCTCTAACTTGATCACCTAAGTCACGTTTTCAATAAGTTGAAGGGCACTAACATTGAATTAACACTTCAAGCTGGGCGAGTTTGTGATGGAGCATCTTCCTAGGGGTGGGCAGCGCAACCCGGGTGTACTTCCTTTTGTCTTTCGTCCGGGTTGCGCTGCCCACCCCTAGGAACATGGGCATTAACATAACAGCTGCAAAAGGGGCAGTTCATAATCTTCTACATCAATCTTTTCTTCTATGTGGTTGGCTATGGAGGCAGCCTAGTGACTTTTTGGCTACCTTTTAAAGGGCCCCTCAACAGGCCCCATAGCAAATTTTGGTTATATGCTGAAAGTTATGTGTCCTCTAGGGAGCATTCTGCTGCAAAAATTTTTCAAAGCGGCTCAATAATAGCGGAGATAGAAATATTTCAGTGCCACGACCCCAAGATTTCAGGAGGCAAGCTCCACTGCTTAGCGAGGCATTCTCTCCACTCACCCCGTCTAGCCTCCGCAAGCGAAATTCCTTCCCTGCGTTCTCCCATACCAGACCTCGAGGATCACGTGATGCACACGTCACAAGCCCCGCCGTCTCTTCTTTTTTTTTTTTTCCAACAAATTTTTTTTTCGGCGCTGTGCACGAGCTGTTGTGAGTGTCTGGTTTCGCACTGCACAAGATTTTGCACGCTGCGCACACAGACACATGACTAGCAGCAAATTCAGCGCTACACGAATACTGAGGCAGAACAAGCGGATCGCAGAGCAGATCACGCCGCTGAAACACGGTAGAAAATGGCATAGTTTCGAATCGTGGGCACGTGACTGCGCGGCCGTGCGCACAAGCAGACGAAGCGGAAGTACATCTCGCTTGCTTCGGTGGGAAGTAAAACAAAAAACACGCAAACATTCCGTTTGTGTGTTTTATCATTTCTCTAAACTTCAATTCGTGAATTCCAGCAACAAATCTCTTTTTAAAGCCCTGAAAGATGAAGAACGACGACATCTTTGGGAATGTGACCTCCATCGGCTTGACAAGCAGCTTGACACCAATTGCACTGTGCGCGAGTTGCACCTTGAACCGCATTTTATTGCGGGAGACTACGTGCATACCATTAATGATGTTGAATTTCAAATGCCAAGGGCAACGCAACGCTTAGCAATGATGCAGTTCCGACAATTTTGCCCAACCTGCATGCATATTTGACACGAGAAACGCGGCTCCGCAAAGCGGCATTAATTGCCATTAATTGCTTTAGCTATTGCAATCTTGCCAAGAACGTCATTGGATCAAACGTTCAAGAGTAATTTGTAAGCTCGCTTTTGACAGTTGAAAATCAGATTGCTAGTTCGTACAAGCAGCAGCAGTTGACTTGTCGCATGATGAGAGAGATCTTGAAGGCATCGAAGGTTCGCTTGATAGCAGCTCTCTAACTGTACTTGACCACCCATACATTATTAATTGTAGTGACTCAAGGCTTACTTCTTATGCGGCAGGCTTTGTTGCAGGAAATGCGTACTGAAAACAAAGTGTAGTGCATGCATGAAACAGCTTCTGCTGCCTGCTTCAGATAGAAAGTGCTTAAATGTTGCCATTTTCACTAAATTTTGCGAATTCGCTGTTTTTCTCTACCCTTCACTGAAGCTTTCAGTGTTTATCAGTGAACTTGAAGACATTTTCCCTGGCTGCTTTAGCAAGAGTTAACTACATCCAGACAGCATTATGGATCTGTTGGCAGTCATCAACAGTAGCAGCATTGGTGGTGTTGGTTGTGGTGAACATTGCAAGGTATTAACGCGAATGTGATCAGTTTTTTCTTCGTCACACAAATGCACTTCTACATCAAGGGTCTGAATAAGTCTTATGATGAGAAACAAAGTGCATGGCAACAACTGAAGTCAATTATATATGGCTGCAGTGCCATAAATGTATGCTGCCGAATTCGTGCCTATTCTAATGCATTGTGTTAATTTTTGAATTAATGTGCAAATAAGAAACTGTTTTTGAACAATGTGAATAAATAACATGCTTTTGTTCCCACATCTATGACCGCAAGCTGGGAGAAATGGAGAACAAGATGTGTACAATAAAGTGTTGCACTTCTTCAATGCCACCCGTACACCCAACGTAGAGTGAGCTTCCAAACATTCGCGTGGTGTATTGGCAAAAGTAATTATGCATTCAAAACTAGTCTATCTTGTCGCGTTTGTGACAAGTTGTCGTATAAGGGCAGCGGTGACTGCAAAGTAGCAGCGGGTAAAGGCTGGCAGAGAAGGAGTGATCATGCAATCGCTGCCTACTCAGTATACATGGAAGTGAGCTGCAGATTTTAACATGTAAATTTAAAGCGATGCTAAGATTTTTTTGATTGAATAGTGTTTTACACGGCAGCCCGGCCAGTTGCGTGCACGGAACTGCCGAAATAAAGGGATGGTACTGTGTGCACATACTAAGTCATTTTGCACAAAGAACAGAAAACGTGAGAAAAAGAATGGGTGTAAGGAAATACGATAGAATGTCTGATGGATGCACCCATTTATATGTGACATGGCTCCGAGCGTGCTCAGAAGCAGATAGCGGTGCCAGTTAGTGTAGCAGCTCCATTTGCATACAGTACTGAAGTAATCAGCCAAGCTGTCTTAAATATACTTCAGGCACCTCCCATTAACAAGTGCACCCGTGCGGATGCGCTTTCCTTACGAAAGGATTTTCCTTACGACCAGTGAACTCGCTAAACCAATGCACCTCTTTTTGTTCCTAGCTTTGAACTGAAACACGGGACACGCCAACATTTTTTCGTTCTGTGCGTGCATATGGACGTGTTTTTGTTATGTACCGGCTAGCGAGTTTCTCCTAAGAAACCCCCTTCACTACAATGCTGCACCGCTGCAGGCTGCAGTGCAATGAGCGGCATTTGCCAAAAGTGGTCGACGCCAGAGCCACCGCATCGTTCCACGCTTAAAGGCCCACTGCCAAGAAGCCACTCGCACCACTAGAAAGCCTTGGAGTTCACTGTACCCCTGCAATAAAATGGCTATATTTTCTGCTACTTTTCACTTTGCTGGCTACTGGAACACAAACTATATTCATGCCCACACGGAGCTCTGCATTTTACTTGGTTCGAAACCCAGGCACCGTGCTCTTTGTAGAGCAGCAGCAAAGAATGCTATACAAATACCAGAACCCACATGTCCATGAAGCCCCACATCACAAAGCACCCCAAATTACTACAAACACCCAAAAGACTACAAATTTGGTGCCTTTTAGAGAACTGAAGAGAACGTGAAACTTTAAGAGCCGTTATGTCAAAACTATTTTCTTGCTTTTCTGCTCAATTTCTGGAGCTGATTTCTTTTGTTACCGTTTAGCCTATTCTGACTTTTTTTTGTCACATTCGTTGGACTACAGCGCAGGTCATGACAGTATCGCTTTTTTATCACGACTTTTTATAAACTTTATAATGTGGCTATTCGTTCACACCAAAAGTGCGCTTGATGCAAAGGTAACATAATAAATGACACTCCAAAAAATCTGTGTTGTGGAAAAAAAAAGGGGGGGGGGGGAAGACTGTCGCAACATTGAGCACACATTTAGCTATGCAGCCAATACTCAACGAGCCTTCTATCACAATTTTTTAAGCTCCCCTGGCCCTCCAGAAAGTTCAAGGAAGAAAAATTCTGCTCAATAAAATGTTCTCATGGTATTCCTCTGAAACTTTTATGGAAGCATCAGGGAGACATTTTAAACATTTGTGCCAATTTTCAGCAATATCCATGAAGAAATAAGGAAGTTGATTTTTAAAGCCCTTAACAACATGGCGCCACCACATCCAGCAAGGCTAAGGATTGTGCACGATTGCCCATCTCGTCTGAGTCGCACCACATTATTTGCACTTGCTGCTGACTCCTAAACAGAACACAACTTTACTCGTACTAGGTGCAGTTATTGTAAACATAGTAACGACATCATCAAACAGCGCAGCTGTGGCTCCTGACAGGAAGACTACAATGTAAAGAAAGCTTCCGGTCATGCGGCGAGATGTAAACTGCATTTTGACTGAAAGCAGCATAAAGCCTCAATGGGTGAGTGAAAGGAGAAAGCTTATGCCTCTTTTACCTGCTTTATTTTGAATTAGTAAGCTGAATAACTTTTCTTTGACTGTGTCAATCTTCAGTTTACCTTTTTTTTTGCATTCTCTTTGGGATAACACAAGGAATGAGCTGTGCTGCAGAAACTGGCAGGCAAAATGGTCACAGGGCCCCTTGGAACTGCACCTGAGCAGGCGATTAATGCAGCACCTGGTGGCGTCGCTGTGGCTCAAGTCTCAGCACGCAGCAACCGAGATTTCTGAGCATGCCAAGGGCACCGGGCTGCATGGGCTAGCTTGCATCGCCATGCCACAGAGAACCACAGAGGCCAATTGGAGCATGCGGCAGTCCAAGTGTGTCGGTAACAAGAGGTCTTGTCGCAGTAATCAGCGGCAACCACGGTATCTATGCTATGCAGCAGTGTGGCCTCCAGGATTGTACAAATTTGTCGTTGCAATTTCCGAGGACACGCCGAGGAGCCGCACGTTCAGTGATGCGTCACTTCCAGCAAACAGTAATGGCAGCGTTTTTTATTTTTTTTTTCCCACTTTCAATATCAAAAACAGCTATTCTTGTAAGCTTTTGTGAGACATACACTTGTATTTCAAAAATTAAATTCTGCATGGAGGCTTCTTTATGTCTACATTATCTTAAACTAGGCACTTTCTTCTTTTAACCGTCCAAAATTTTGTGGCAGTTGGCGTTAAATGGGCACGCTGCCAATGCCAGCCCATCACCTCCTCAATTTTTCATAGTATTATCGGTGCTGCCTAATTTGACGACAGGTCATGCCAAGAAGCCGCAATGGTTTTTGATGTTCTGCGTTTCGCATTATTTTTGGCCAGCAGCAATGGCAACATATTTTTTCCTTTTCAGCATCAAAGACTTTGTCATCATCATCATCTTTGTGAGATTTTCACGATGTGCACAAACCAATATTGCCCAAATTTTGCAGGAAGGCTGCTTTATATCTATGTTATCTGAAACTGCAACAGTCCAAAACTAAAAGCATTGGCCAGTTCCTTCCTCGCACTACTTACAGCGACGGTCTTTGTCTTTTCGCCTGCAAAGATGATTCCAGTGAGGCAGGGGGTAGACTGGTCCCCCTCGCTGCTCATCGCTTCCCACAGACCTATGCGCAGCTGTCCACACTGGGGCATCTTGTCCTCAAAGAGGTTCACGGATGCCGTAATGCTCCTGCAAGGCCAGGCAAGTTTCGACACGCAACGCTAATCAAAGGCACAAATTCGTGATGTATCAGCTCAACAGATACTGACAAAAAAGAAGTGATGGACACAAGTGCCGTCTTTCAACTGAAGGTTTATTACAAACATGTTACAAGTATATACAAGGCAGGTAGCACCAAAACACAAAAAACAGACAAAAATAACCTTAAAAGAAAAGTTCATAAATTAATCAATGCCTCGACAACAGCAACCATGTGTGACTAAACATGATCCAAGAAAGCACATTTATCCTGTGGTAGGGACAATGGCGTAGCTAGGTCTTCTGGCACCCGGGGCCCATAGGTCTTCTGTCAACCCCCCCTCCCCCCCCCCCTAGTGTAGTCAGGAAGGCGAGGATATAGAAAATATGGGGGGAGTAGGGGGAGGGGGGGGGGATGATGCTTCAGCACAAGTATTAAAAATGTGAAGAAAAATTTAGAATGATCGTCATATAAAAAGGTCAAAGTGCAATTATGCATATTCCATTTCTAATGCATAAACAACAGATAAAAAGTTGGCCAAAATGTAGAGGAATAAAAAAATGGAAATAAGCAGGAAAACTAGTTAAATGGAATGAAAGAATAAAGTAGGTAAAAATGAAACAAACTGGGATAACAAGCAGGATTGCCAGAAAAGTCTATGATTAAGCTTGCTCACAAAAAGGCATGAAAAGAATATATATTGAACTAGAAAGAACTGAGCGAAACCAGTTGTTAATTAATTTGTTAAAGAAAATAACCGAATTCAGCATATAGTATGAGAACAGCTGAACTGGCTCATTTCCCTTGAGCATTGGCTTATAAATACCCTGAATACACCTAGTTGTGTGCTGTGATGTAGCTAGGCCATCTGGCACCTGGGACCCATAGGTCTCCTGTCAATTCCCCCTACCCCTCCCTCCCCCTCCCCCCCCCCCCTTCCCCTCCCCTTTCCCGGGTGTAGTCAGGAAGGCGAGGATACCGAACATTTCTGGGGAGTGGGGGTGATGTTTCAGCACCAGCACAGTGGCCTTGAACCCTCCCCCACACCCTCATTCGCTTTCGTTCCCAGAGATTGCTAATATAGCAGGTATACAGGCTGTTTTATTTTCTGCACCAAATAACACGGTGATGCAATAACTTGTGATAGGCACATTTGCACATCTACTGTCAGACTGTATGGCTTGGCAGCCAATACAGATAAAGTTTAAATTAGCAATTTTAGAGGCAGTATTGCATTTGCAAAATTGAAGCCCAAAAGTCATATGTTGCCCAACAACAACTTCCCAAAAATCATCGTAGGCACTACGGTGTGCAGTATTTTGCCTGTCCCCAGACCTAAACCCAAAAGAGAATTAAATAATGTGTCAGTGACGCTGATCTCCCCACCCTATCGGAAAATGCCACCTGCTTTCTTGCTGCACGGGCGCCAATGCTACGACAATCATGAGTTCTCTTCATTCTGATCCACAAAGCCTTTATTTGCTGCTATTGGCAAATGTGATCATCTGAGCTGTGGTAACGCCACAAGGTTGGAAACGGAAGAGAGCATGCTCTGCATTGATTCCTGGTGTCACCATGCAAAAAACGAGAAGGCCACCATGAAGCCCGAGCCAGCAAAAGCTTGCGCTACTGTTGGTCTTAACTTACAATGGAGAGAATAGAGAGATCGACATCACTGGTGCCCTATTTCATATTTCTTTCGGTACTGCCCTACTGGGCCGCCCACAGTGCCAAAATACTGCAGGCTCTAGCACCCAAGACAATTTTGTTTAGAGAAGATTTTGTTGAGTTAATGATATGACTTTGGGTCCTCAATTCCAGAATTGCAATGTTTCCTCTATAATTGCTAATTAAGCAGTTATTTAGGATATCCTTATTAATTATCTGCCACATTTTGCATGATACCGAGTTCCTTGTGGTTATGAAGACATTAACCTGATAGAATACCGGGAGATACTCTCACAAAATTAAACTTTTTGTGAAATTTTGTGTAGCTAAAACAGGACACTATTTCTGAAACAAAGTCACACAACAACAGCAAGAGGAGTAGGAGGAGGAAAGAATGAAGGAAAGGTAGGAAGTTCAACCAGGTGCACGTCCGGTTTGCCACCCTAGACAGAGGAATGATGATGATGTGTGGCGTTTTGTGGCGCAAGGGCCAGGTTTGGCCAAAGAGCGCCATGACAAGTGGTAGTGTTAACGATGTATTATGGAAGATGTGACTTGGCTGTAAAGTGGCCTAAAAATAGTCGCTGTAAAGTCCGTAAAATCTACGTGCTATAAAATTATGGCGATGACTAATGACGTATACTATGAACATTAAAATCCATTGTAAAAGAATGATGCATTGTTTAAAATATGCGAGATGTCAAATTGCTTACAGCACTACTGCCTCGCTAGAGCCCTTGAACCACAAGGGCCTAGAGGCATGTGCTATTCAAAATAATTGTCGCAGCGGCATCCTCTGAAGAGAGGAAGTGCTACGAACGTGTGGGGCTAATAACATGCAACACAACATCTTTCAAAAAACCTAAGACGGCGTTGGTGTCAAAGAGTGGTTCTGGACCAAGTAACATAACAGGATGAAGGGGGATGTGGTGCCGGTATGCTAAGAGAAAATTTTTTTTTCTTTCAGATTCGGCTTCAAGACACTCGAGTAGGACGTGGAGGACGGTCAGCCTCTCCCCGCATGTACCACAGGTTGGAGGCTCGTTTCCGGTGAGTAAAAAGTTATGTGTGCCAAAAGTATGTCCTATTCTTAGACGGCAGAATAGGACATCTGTCCGGCGGGATTTTGTTACAGGAGGCCAGAAACCTAATTGTGGCTTTATTACATGCAGTTTATTATTTGTTTCCAGGTCCCACAAGCGTTGCCAGTAGTTTCGCAGTTTTCTTCTTAAGAAAGTCCTCGGGTCTGTGACAGAGACCGAAGCAGTACGATTAACTGCATGCATTGAAATTGATGTGGCCATCTGGTCCACTAGAACGTTACCCTCGATGCCCCTATGTCCAGGCACCCAGCATATAATCACATGTTGGTTAGATATATATGCTTTGCACAGGACAGAGTAGAGTTCATTAATTACCGGATTTTTGTGGTTACAGAATGACATCAAGGCCTTCACAACACTAAGGGAGTCCGTATATATAATTGATTTCTGGAGTTTTAATTTCTTTATATGCTTTACAACCGACAAGAGTGCGTAGGCCTCAGCCGTAAAGATACTGATTTCCGGATGCAGTACGTCGGATTCCGAGAAGGATGGACTGACGGCTGCATAGGACACCCCGTCGTGCGACTTCGATGCATCTGTGTAGAACTCCGTGCAGGAATATTTGTACTGGAGTTCCCGGAAATGCATTTGGATTTCAATCTCCGGAGCATGCTTTGCAACTTGCACAAAAGATATATCGCATTCTATTAGCTGCCCCTCCCAAGGAGGTAGCAGCTTGGCTGGAGGCATTAGGCGGAGCTCGAGGAGTGGGACATGCATTTGATCACTAAGCTCCCTCACACGCAGCGAGAAAGGCTGTCTTACGGAGGGACGATTATGAAAGAGTGTAGCATATGTCATATCGTTAACGGTATTGAAATATGGATGTTGAGGGTTAGAGTGGACTTTCAGGAAATATGTTTGGCTGATGTATATTCTTTGAAGATAGAGTGACCACTCATTTGATTCTACATACAAACTTTCAATGGACAGAGGAAGGTGTTTAAGCGAAGAAAGGAGCGGGAGGGAAGAAGGTACTATCAGTGTGAATACGTATGGATGTCCATAACTTCGCGTCTATAATCGGTCACTGAGGTCAGTCGATTTCATGAAACGTAGCAGTGCCCACATCACTTTGTGAGCCTGCGATGCGTGGGGCCATTGTCCAAGAATCTTAGTCTCTGAAAATAGTCTGCTATCCAATCAGCTTAACCCCGTCCGAATAATATCGCGTTCAATCTCATAGAGGTTACAAAAACACAACACGAGCTCGATCGTCTCTTCACATTTGCACAAGTCACAAATTGGTGTGTCGGTAATTCCAGTAAGGAATGTGTACGCTTTTATAAAAGCCTACTCATTCAAAAAGCCACCCCTAACTACAGGTGGCACAGTAAAGTTGAATCACGGCAGAAGAAGTTCGATGGAATCTGCAGCCTCAATGTAGGATCCAGCTGGTGGAGATGACAGTTGGAGAAAATTGGAGTGTTCCACAAAGTTTCAGTCTTGATTTGAGCAAGTAAACGACTCCTCGCAGCGTCTGTCCTTGATAAGGGTATAGGAAGTGTCACAATTTCTTTATGGTCTGACCAGGCCGCACCATCAGCAAGGTCATTTCCGTTCTGACGATGCCACAGTGTCCTGGAAGCTATAGGAAGATGGTGTCGTGTCCGTTTATGTGCGCTTGATGGAAAACCTCTCTGGTCTCAAACACCAGTTGTTCATGGGTCTTGCGTTGTAAGGCTGACTGCAGACTCTAAAGGGCTGCCTAGGAGTCACAAAGAACGACCCACTTTTGAGGTTTGGCTTGCACGGTGTAATTAACAGTAACACGTAGAGCGGCAAGTTCTGTTGCTGTAGAGATTGTTATATGGGACACTTGTTAAATTTAACCAGCGCCTGTGGAGCTGATAGCTGAGGCAGATCCATCAGTGTAAATCGGCAGTCTTTGTTCACATGCCTCATTCAGTAATGACAGTGTGAACTGACGTAGAGCCACTGTTGATTGACGGGTCGTCTTCGTAATTCCTGGAATCATGAGGCGTACTTGTGGCTGTCCAAGGCACCAGAAGGGTAACAGTGGTCTTGCTGTTGGGTAAAACCCAACGGAAGGTAGCTCTGATGTGTCACAACAAGTTTGGAAAATGTGGCTTGAGGTCTTTGTGCTGGCAAAGCAGCAATATAGTGACTGGGTAATGAGTGCTTTTGGGTCACCAATCATTAAAAATGTTGAAAGCAAGCAGTCTCTAGTAAGCAGAGTGTTGCACAAGTCGAGGCGCATCGTGGTAGTCCAAGACATGTCCGTAGAGCCTGGTCTTGCAAACTTTCGAGGCTACGAATGTTTGTTTTACACGTGTTCACCAAAACCGACAAGATGTACTGCAAAAAGCCCAGAAACAGTGCTCTGTATAGCTGCAGCATGGAACATACCAACGTGCCCAGGTTTTTCCGCACAGGTAGATGCAGTGGGGCTCCATGAAAGGTCCCTGTCAATAATCATACCTAAGAAGTGCGGATACTTCTGGTATTTGATACCCTGGCCATTGAGAGAAACAGGGTACGGTGCCATGGGTTTGCACGTAAACGCGATTAACACGCATCTTTCTATGGACACACTAAGGCCTTGTTTGCGGAGATACAAACAAGTTAGGGTGGCTGCCCGCTGAATTCTTGCACGCACTTGAAGACGAGTCATGGCAGAAGACCAAAAACAAATATCATCAGCATACATTGATAGGTGAACTGTCTTGGGTAATATTTCAGCAAGGCCAATCATAGTTAGGTTAAAGTGAATAGGGCTCAATACTCCGCCCTGTGGGACGCCACCGTACCAACAACAAAATGATGGAGATGGTTAGCTATAACTAGGAGACTGTTTTTATTCAACACCTCGAAACTGATACAAAACTAATACAAATGATACAAGACTAATAAATGGAACACTGTAGGGAAGAGTCTGGAGGAATGGGACGTAGTTTTATGGGACGTATCATAAACGTATTTTAGTTTTGTTTACTTTAAATGTAACCAGTTCTTTGATGGATTACAGTACAAGTCGAAACATGCTGCACAAATTCTGAGGAGCACTGGTTCCTACCGCTTCTGGCGCAGCTTTAAAAAAATAGTTTCTAACAGCTAAAATCTGTCCCATTCCACCCCTCCCTTTGGGTGGAGTGGGACATCATTTGGGAGGAATGGAACATCTGCAACGCACTGGTTCCAACGTCTTCAGCAAACGTTATAAGCCAATAGGTCAACATCAAACTTGACACAAGGTTGCAGAGCTTTGTTCCCCAGATAGTTTTAGGAACTGGCACCTTCATCACTATGTCCATGACTGGTACATTGCTTATATCTTTATGAGGAAAGTAAAATTTTCAGCTCTTTTTCTTGTCTAGAAAGTGGACACGCACATCAACGTTGTCACTGCTCTCAACTTTACCAGTGTAATAGATGTCAGATTTTTTTTTACTAAACCCGACAAGATCAAAGTCACTCTTCGTCGCTCCAACAGCTTGATTTGGCCAATCGGCCTCAGAAATTTCCTGCATCTCATTATTGAAATTTGACATGTCACTGTCAGAATCACCGAATGCAACGGCAACAGTCTCTTCTTCACTTGAAGAACTGAAATCCTTCTGAACTCACCGTTTCTTTTTAGGACGGGTAGTGGCGGCAGTCATAACTGTGTTGATTAAGCATTCTTTTTTTCAGGCTCTGTCGTAAAAACTTCTCTGCAGCTTCTTGCTCAATCATATGCTTCTCTGGTGTAAGGACTTTTGCCGTACCTTCCTTTTTTGCCTGTCTTGCGTGGTGCAGCCTTAGGGTAGGGCCTAAGATCACTTGGAATAAATCGGCTTGGAGATGCCGTTGGCATCGAGGCTGCTTTATCGACAGTAGGTGTGACGAGTTGTGTAGGGATGTTTTGAGCTCCCTCAGTGTTTGTCTCAGAGTTCAAAACATATGCCAGAAGCCTTGAGCTGTTTGTTTCACTGATGACGGTGGCTGTCTGTCGTGACACCTCTCCACTTGGGGATGTTACACGTCGGTCCCCCAATTACTGATGACATCAAGTAGTCATCCGAAGTGAAGGGTTCGCTATTGAAAGGCCAAATGCCCATTTTCTGAAAGCCCGAGATTATGTCCTTTTGTGTCACCGTTAATACGTAGGCAGATCCTAATAGTTCTCCAACATTATAGATGAAGATGGCCTTCCCTGGGTTATTTATGAGCCAATCATTGCAAGCAGCATTGTACCGAGATTTGAATGGACCATATATGGACACATCAAGTGACTGCAGGCGGTGGCTACAGTGTGGGGGAAAGGTCAGCAGAATTATGCCACTCTCTTAACCTTGTTGATGGTACTGATGCTGACATAGCTTTCATGATTGTCAAGAATTACAAGAATGGGTGCTTCCTTCGAGCACATTGTTTGCCTCACAATGTGTTCTAATGCCAGCAAAACATTTCACTAGACATCCACCCCGATCTGTTTGCCAAACCAAGAGTTCCATCTGGGGCGCCTTTCAGAAAAAAAAAATAATAATAATCTACAAGTCTCATCCATGGAAAAATGAACACTGGCGGCAGAGCGTTTCCTATGCCATTGACACTGCACAAAACAGACACCAATTCACCGTGATCTGCTGATGTGACTTGACCAATTTGCTTCTCACCATGTGCTGCTACTATCTTTGGCTGATTGTGTGCAGTTGTGAAGCCCGTTTCGTCGCAATTGTAGATGTGGTCCAGAGTTAGCTTATATTGGTCATAGATGCCTTTCAGATTTGAAAGGAAAGCATCAACGTTGGTCTTGATGAAACTTGTTGCCCTACCAAGACTGGTCGCTTCCAGCAATCGAAGCGATAGCTCTGGATGGCGATCCACAAAGCCCATGAACGAGCCTCTTCCAGCTACTTTATTGACTTCCCATGATGCCGGGCACTTCCAGTTTAAGGCTGTTGCAAAGCGGTACGCCAGTGAACGAACCTGCATTCTCATAAGCCCATAATGCATCTTCTTTGCTTTCAGCAAATACTCTTTCAAGAGTATTTCATCTTCTGCTGTGAAGACCATTCCACAGACCAAATTGGACTTGAACAAGATGCCGCCTCTGTCATCACATTCTTTGTACTTCTTCACTGCTCGACCAAGCGATGATTTTGATATTTTAAAAGCTTCTGCTATGTCTCTTATACTTTTCTTTTCATTGCACACCAATCTCACAGCATCCAGCACCAAATTGTTCAATGTTTGCGCTCTGCCGGAATGCTTTCTCTTGTACTATACCCTTGGCATCTTCCTGAAAATTGAAATGGATCAATAATTTGCAAATGTAAATGTTCATGTACACGAAGCATGCTTAAGTTCATCGCATGCACTTAACAGCACTCCTGCTGCAGCCTACTATTCACGCAATTAGGCCAGGTTGCTCACAAATCTGCAGAGTAATCTAAGCTTTTTAAGTGGAGCAAGATCGCATTTTATAATGCCCCTTTCGTTTAGTGTGTCAACGAGATATGTCACGTAGTCAGCCTGCCTGTTATTTAATATAATTTCATGGCACCATATAAGTATAAAATACGAAATAAACAAATGACAGCTTTCGGAGATAACGCGGCTCAACCATGAAGCTGATTCGCTAGACACAGCACCAGCCTTACTGTGGGGAGGAATGGGACAGTGTCCCATTCCATGCTCAACTCAACTGTCCCATTCCTCCCAAGCTACGTCGTCTAAAGTAAAAAAAAAAAACATTCAATCGCAAACATTTTCTTGTTAGGCCTAAACACGTTATTGCTTGAAGTACGAGGTTGATGTGAGTTTTCGGAGACAAATCAGTATAAGCCTACGCAGAGTGGTTTAAATTCGAGAGAGGTGCAATTGAGACAGCAGATACTTACTTTTGACACGTGAAAAAGAAGATTTCTAGTCTCAGAAAAATTGATCCGCAGAAGACGTCCACCATTACACCCAGGCTCTCGGTATGCAAACGCCATCTCGTGAGTAGTCACTGAACGTGTTTGAACTAACTGAAGGAGAGATACACAAGTTGTCCCATTCGTCCAACTGTCCCAAACCTCCAGACTCTCCCCTATACATACTGACGACACAAAAACATGGTGGTACATGAGCGCACTGCATGAGCGCCCCGCCCCGCATGTGAAACGTTCCGCTACCATTTACACGCCAGTGGAAAGAGAGGCATATATGACACCCCCTTCCCTCCTGCATCTGGCACCCGGGCCACCCCCACACCACCCTCCCTCCCCAGTACTAGGCCACTGGGTAGGGAGATCAAAGTCCAAGTCTCGCACTCTTGTGCATGCTTATGGATGAAGGACAGATGGATAGACAGATAGATGAGAGCTGTGTGTGTGCCTTTTAAGGGGGGACGTGGCAACGAAAACTTTTGTTTTAATTAGTGGGAATAAATTGTTGAAATTTGGCATGGCGGTGTGATTTGTTATGCTGATACCATAACTGAAATTAGTTTTGTGCTATCTATTATAGTTTTCGAGTTACACAACTGACAGCCTGTAATGATCATTCCCAAATTAATTAATTATTTACACATAAGTTAGCCAAGATTTTCACATCCGCATGTTCACAAAAGCCCATTCTGTGCAATAAAGCTATTGGTTTATTTTTTATATGCCAAAATGAGCGCAAAAATATTTTTTTAGCTCTCCTGTGCATATTGTCCAACGACTTTTGCAAAAAACCGACTATAAATATTTTTATGAGGTGCAGTTAAAATGGACAGCTTTATTGCACTCATCAATGTTTCAGGATCGAACTGCAAAAGACAGAATGATTTTGTCTTCATTCATTGTGAAATGGCACAGGAAAGGCTGAAAGCAACTGCACAAAAAATGAAAGCTGAGAAAACGGAGCTCGATGTTTCATTTGTTGTAAACATTTAAATATTTATTTTATGCACCTAAAACCCTCCTGGAATGTGGTCCTTTGCCTGTGGGGCCACATTTTCTTTACATTTTGATGTATTTTTTTTGCATTCTTGCAGCAGCTTCATGCACCGTAGTTGCCTTTTTGGTCACCATGCATCCATCTGTAGTGCAGAGGCAGGTGAAAGCGCATTCAAAACGTCCACTCTTGTCTCTCATTGCGCAACCTCTTTATTAGTGGAGTTGGAGCTGAAATTCGCAGTTGAATATTTGATGCGAAACCTTCTGCTTCGCCGATGTCGCGTTGCCGGCACGACCACATGCAGACGTAACGTCACCATCGCTAGCGGTCGCGCCTTCACCATCACTCGCGGTTGTGTCTTCACTATCGCTCGCGGACGTGCCCTCACCATCGCTCGCGGACGGGCCTTCACCATTGCTAGCGGACGTAATGTCACTGGCGCTCGCGGTCGCACCTTCACCGTCACTCACGCACACCCCTTCACCATCGCTTGCAGTCGCGTTTTCACCATCACTCGCGGTTGTGCCTTCATCATTGCTCGCGGTCGCATAGGTGTTCGGTGGTCACGTCGTCAGCACTGCCCGTGGGCACGCTTTCCCAGTCACCCACGTGCGCCAGTCGTGCCTCGTCGACAAGCTCGGCGGTATCCGCTTCCACGAGCAGTTTTCTCCTACTTTTCTATGCCTTTCGTGGTCGTCCGTACACGTGGGCCGTTCAGGACTTCATTCCTTTGGAGCTCAACGCAGAAAACATGCGTAAGCTGCCACGATCATCAGTTACGTTGACCAGCATGCTCCGCTCGCTGCTGCGCAAATGCACACGAGAGGTTCGTCAGCAATTTAAATCTACAACAGCCAATAGGAGCACGCCCTGTGCCCCACGTGACTGCTACACCCAATTGCAATGCCGGGTTTGCCGATTTTGCGCTTGCATTTGCTGGTTGATTTTTCAGTGGAGAAATGCGTCGCTCTAGCTATTTTTAGCTGCGATCTCTCCTCTTTGTGATGATACCAAGATGGCGGCACTGCGTCAATGGATAGCCGGGCGATCCGCGGTGCGACGGGGCCTTCCGAAGCCCGATTTTTTTGCTATTTTTGATGATAGCACTCTACGAAAGTGCTCTTTTCTTGATTTCTACCACATATTTTGTTACAATATTTCACTACGAGGTAAATAAAGGTCCATGGATCGCAAAAAAATATAAATCAGAAAATCACAAATTTTGACAATATGACCACCTCAATTGCCGCGTCCCCCCTTAATGAAGTGTGGTGTCTAATAAGGTGTGGTGTGGGATCAAGAAGATTGCCTATAGTTGATTTTCTTACCAAAAAAAAACTTTGCAACATTTGTGCGTCTATTCAGAGAAGGGCTGAAAGCATCGTAACAGTGGGTGTTCAGTCATTCAAAGGTCTACGCCCTGTGGCAGTGGCATTGAGCACAGGGTCCCACTTTCTTGTAGGCAAGGTCTGCGAGGCATTGTGTAAAAAATTGTGGCTCTCCCAGTAATGGCCTCCCATCATTTCATTCACTTATGCCTTGGCTCCTAATGAACGCTTTCTAAAAATTCTTGCAGAAGAATCTTCCCTGGATGGCGCTATAGAATTAGTGTAAGCAAAATTTTCTGGTGGGGCCCGATGAGGGGCTCTTTCAACCTTTTCACACAGCAGGCAAGAACTGTTTCTCAGAAATGCAGTGCACACACAGCCAGGTTTCCAATGCAAGCATTTGAGCCCCCACCCCCCCTCCACTGGAAAAAACAAAGTAAAGAATGACAACTACACACAATGGCATTAGCATTCGCAAGTGCCACCACCTGGTGTCAAAGATTGCAACTGGAAACAACATTAAAGATGTACAGTCACGGACAGAATATTATGGACCATGAAATCTAAGAAAAAGCTGAATATCTCCGCAACCTCACAACGCAATCTGGTATTTGCATTTTGGACCTCGACTAGAATATGCTAACAACGTTGTCGTGGGCAGTTTTACTGGTTACTGTTACAGGCTGCTCGGGAATTGAACGTTTTCGGAGATCCCGTGGTCCATTTTATTCTGTCCGCGACTGTACCTATCACCGGTTCACACTGTTGGCCATTTTTGGCCATACTTATAACACTCGCCTCATTCAGGTGTGGGATATCCCATGTACGCGCCCTAACTGTGGGAACGAAATTCTGCATTTCCTTTTGTTGTTTCACTTGAACCAACTGACGTAAAAATATCAGTTACAGCACTTTACCAGGGTTCGTACAGACTCAAAAGGGGAAAATTCAAGGATATTCAAGGAATTTCAAGGCTCAGTGGGAGTATTTTCAAGGACTCAACACAATGCTACATACAGCAGTTTTCAATATCAGGTACAAATTTTACTGAACAAAGTCGAAAAAAAAGCACTTAAAGGAACAGCTTATATTGCACTAAACCAAGATAATATTACTGAACAAATTCGAAAAAAAATCATTTCTAGGAACAGCTTGTACTGCACTAAACCAACATAATATATGTTCCGTCTTGAAAAACACACTGCAGTGCAGTGCACCAATGTCGAACAGCAATCCATTCTGCAAAAGTGCTAGTGGCAACTTCAGGGGAGCTCCTGCCGCTTTTCCTGAATCTTCTGGTTCAGGCTACACAGTTCCTCAGTCTTGCTTCGTGCAGCCTTCCTCAGACTATTTGATCTGACCACATACTTCAGATCATTTGCTGCTTCTGCCTTTTCGGCATAGGTATCCGCTGAAGCCTGGAGGTCAGCTATTGTTGCCTGGAGTTTCTTTTTCTTTTTTTTTCATTGCGTCAATCTCTTCGTCAATGCAGCGCCTCTTTGATTCCCTTACATGGTCACACTGCTTCTTTTTTTCTGCTTCCAGATATGCAGCATACTGCTGCCGGGCAGCTGATACAGCAGTCCTCAGCTCTTTTGTAATAGCGACGTTAAGGACGCCCCCTGCCTTGTCCACAGCATCGCACACAATACGTTGCGAAATGTACGACAGGTCCTTCAGGTTTTCTACAGCAACCTGGCGGTTCACGCTAAACCCTCGCTCCACAATGGCCCGTCCGTGGCTGAGCACGAGCAAAAGTTTGACAACCTTGCACAGTTCCCCACATGATGAATTAAACTTCATCAGCTCAGTCAAGAACTCGTCCAACCTGTTTACGTTCTTCTCAAACATTCGCAGGTTATGCATCTCTTCCTGCAGGAACTCGGTGTACTCCCCTAGTACAGTGTCTCTTTGGTGCTCAGACATTCTGCCCGCTGTAATGAGGGCATCCAACACTCTTCTGAAGCCGGCCAGGCACTCATCTGGTTTAGTACACATTTGTCGTGGGTCCAGAGAGGACAAACTCCTCACGATTGGGAATCTCAGTGGACTTCTCTCAAGCACCTTCTTTGTCACACTGATCAAGAAGCGTTTGCATTCCATGCGGAATTGGAACACGTCCTTTTGGCTTGCTTTAGTTTTCCTGACAGTCTGTTCAGCGGCATGGCCTACATCCACCTTTTCAAGTGGAGTGTGGTTCTCGGTGCTTTCAATGTCCACCATCAGCAGACCAGTGGCTCCTTTTGCTGAAGACAAGACCGAGCACTTCAGAAACTTCGCCAGCAGCTTCCTGACCACAGTTTCCAAGTCCCTTGCAAGAAAGAACACCATGGGCTGATCCGTTTGGTACTCAGTGAGGAATGGCTTGAGGGTCATGGCCACACCCAGTGCAAATTGAAGCTTTGCTAGCAGTAGGTCATCACTGGCAAACTCACACAAGTTGTGAAATGATCCACACTTTGGGGGGGTTTACTTCCTTCTTCCTTGCAGCTGCAATAAACTTTTTAATGTCACACCACAAGAGCAAGGCTCTCTCTATCACAGGCACATTCTCCAACCACCGGTGGGCAACAAAGTTCAGGGGAAAAGTATCCTGACCGGTAACTGCTGAGAAGTCCTCCCTTCTTGCAGGAGAACCATGGAAAAGCGCGCTCAGACTGGAGAGCAGACAGTCAAGTCCCCACTTACTTGCTGTAACACCCGCCCTGTAGGCGTTGTGCATGGTGTGGAGGCCACAAGTCCCAATGTCCAGACATTGAACTTGGTATGCTTGAATACAGGTGCTCTTGGAAATTCTTGAGTAACTTCAGGTTAACATTGGGACCATCCATTGAAATCTGAAGAATTTTCTCAAGAGGGAAAGGCTCAAGCGCAGTCAGCAGCGTTCCTTGGATGTCTTCGGATGTCGAGTGCCCGATAAACACCGAGGTATAGTACCTCGTTGCCACCTTGTGAGATGAATTCCAAAACCGGATGTGAACATCCAATTGTTTCCGCTGGAGACAGTCGTTCGTGGACTCGTCGAAGAGTACCACGTAGTAATCGCAATCTTTTATATCCCGTTGCAGAGCAGATAAAAAGAAGGGCCTCGGACTAGGGCACGTCACATAGGCACATTTTTTCTCTCGGCAAGAAAATGCTTTGGCCACGCCACTGTCCGGGAACATACGCTGGAATAGCTGGCCTGCTTCCTTCGACGACCGATAGGAGAAATGCGATGTGACAACTTTCAAAGTCCACAGAATCTCCGCGTTCGTCACCAGCTCGTGTGCCTTGCAAGCATCGTCTAGATTTCCCGATTGCGAAGGAGGTGGGACGGCTGACTGTTTCCCCGTACTTGGAACTAAGTACCTTCGCACCGAACTGTCGGCTGCAATCTCCATGACACCAGCATGCTTAGCACTCTTCATATGGCTCTTTAACGCCGACTCGCCCATGTTGGTGATATCGAAGGTCTTTCCGCAAGGCCTGCATCTTGCACGGTGCTCACTCGTCGTATCTAGTGCAATCCAGTCTTTGTAAGCCTCGTTGTGAAGCCACGCGCCTTGCAATTTGTTTTTCCCAGGCATTTGCTTTGTATTCAGGTGTTTCAGCTGCAACAAGTCGGGTGCAGAAGCGACGGCAGAATGCAATGCCGTCAACCACCATAACAAAGCGCCAAGATCAGATTGGATTGAATCGGCTCAGTTGGCTTCAGAGCCGAGTGGCTCCAGTGTGGCTAACCGTCGCGCAATATTGGCTATATTAGCACACACTGATTTTTTACGCCTGAAATGCACATATTGAAACACGGTACTGAAAATACAAATATTTTAACTGCGTTTTTTTTAAATAATAGTCATTTCCATGTACTACGCTAGGAATTCGAGGATTTTCAAGGAGCAGCAAAAAGTCCAGGATTTTCAAGGGCCTTGAAAACCAAATATTCAAATTCAAGGGTTTTTACGGTTTTCAAGGACCTGTGCGCACCCTGTTTACAGCGTTTTGTGTGCAGCTGTATTATTTTGTTTATTACTGCTTTACCACTTCTTTATCCCATTTCAAAGGTGCTGATTGTAGGGCTAGTTGGTCTATCATGTTGACTGGCAAACAAATGTTAGGCACAGACAGACACAGGGAACAGACAAGTACGAATGCCATTGCTGCCATTATTGAACTAATGCTTGATGCACTTTTTTGTTTATACAGGTTGATTCGGTCCATCTAATCTTTATTTTTTACATAGTGTAGACTTATTGCTGATATCTCGTGTTTATAGCAATGTAGTGCACTCCTCGCCCACCTTCAATGTAGATGCTCTGTGTCATATATATGCTTCTATTGGATCTGTACTCTCAAAGCATATCTGCGATTCTTTATTTTTTGCTCATCTGTGCACAATTTATTTTGTTTGCATAAGTATATTCTTGCTGTGCTGTATCTGCGTGTCCCTGCCACTTGTGCTGAGTCGTGCTCCTAGACAAGCCCGTGTAAAGGCTTTTTGACCATGGCTCTCGACAACTTGAATAACAGAAGAAAGTTTCATTCGACCAGTATTTTTGCCATTGGCTGTAACGCTACATATTCTGGTGACGACTACCCTCGTAAATGGTAGAGAAAACACCCTCATGCAGCTCAATTACACAAATACCTTAATGCGCACCAATTAAGATGCAGCCATGACAAGCGGGAACCAACATGTGATGCAGTGCTTGACAGCACAGCTCCACTGGCAACTGTGCCACCATGCTGGTTAAATTACCAATATGAAGAAACAAAACATTCACTCTTGCAAGAGGTTACTCACTGTGCATAAGAGCCTTGAACGATCACGGTGGCATTCCAATTCCTGCAGGCTGGCCCTTTGTCTCTAATGCCATTGCCTCTGTCATCTGCGATATGTCACGGTACGGAAGAGCTCACTGAATAGGCTGCCGTACCAGGTTAAACTTGCAAAAATTGTAACTTCATCAGACATGCTCCTTATCCCTGCCATTGTTTATGGTCCCAAATTTATCAAAAAAGAAAATAAGCAACAGTCAAGATTAAAATTTCCTACCATTCAGGCAATATCCTTCTTGCCATCAAGGGAAGAATTAACAGCTTTTTCTTTCCTTTCACCCAACAGATATCCAGTGTGCGCCTCATATATGCAAATGGAAAGGTCCACTTTGGGGGAACTTTGGGAAGTGGCCAAGATAACATCTTGTAGGACATATGACAGACCAATGCTCTTAGCGACTACCTTTCCTTTTCGAGCCTGGTAAAGTGATAGCACCAGCATGTAGCTTTTTTTCAGAAGATCAAAACGAAACTGTCCTTGACACTTTACTAGTAATGACAGGAGACAGTGGGTTTTTATAATTTGGGCTCATTAATGGTTATTTGTGGCTCGAGTCCAAATCCAATAGCTCTGTCCGATGAGTTCTTGAGCTACGTAGTCCCGGCCTCTCTGTAGGCTCCCAGGGTTACCCACCAGGATTACTTTGGTCCCTTAAACATTCTGGAGGTTCTCTGGAAGCTAGCAGAGGACACAAGCTGAAACAGCAATACTAAAAAAGACAGAAGCAGACAAATGGCGACTGCCAACTCTATTTTACTGAAAGAACTCCATGGAGATCAACCAACCAGACCTCGCAAGAATGATGTACCAAATGATAAAATATGTGCAACAGAGAATGCACAGGTAACAATTCATGACATACAATCCACAATTTCATTCATTCTTTCTCAATTTTATTTGCTTTCGCTTTTACATCCCACAAGAGATTCAGACAGTCAATTATAGCAAAAAATTGCTTGCCCTTCTGATTGCCCTGAAGTCAAGAGTGATGTATCATTTGGCTCCTTTTTTTTTTTCTTGTTGCTGTTATCTCATGTGGCTAACACTTTCGGTCTGAAAGGGATGCCAAAGGCAAATGCTAAGTCTGTATGGACTGTTAAAACACCATTCCGGAAACCTCGCAGCACTTGTTTCGTGGTAAGGAAGACTTATGTTTAGGAGAAAATCGCATCTGAAGGGTCTGCATACCTTTAGTGAAATTCAAATTGCGAGTGGTGACATTGCATGCGCCATCACCTCCCTTTACTGCCATCTCTGACTAAAACGTGGACCTCTGGTAAAACGTGGGCGGGGAACCGGCGACATGGCATCAGAGCTTATTTATTGTTTACTGCTTTTGAAGATTGGCCTTATGAACGTTTTTGTGTCACACTGCACTTCAGCATCAGTGTACGTAGGCGGCGAAGCCCGACTGGAAGTGAACTGCGATGGATTGCCTTTTACGTGGCTCTGGGACCAACAGACATGCCCGGCGCTCGCTGAATCTGACTTCTTCCCACTTCACGAATGGCAACCGTGTGCCCTGGGAAACGCTGGCAGTATCCTTCAGCTACAAAAGCCTCAAAGTGGCACTACGACGACGGGGCGTGGAACCGGCGACATAGCATCAACCCTTATATATTGTTTACTGCTTTCGCAGGTTAGTCACAAGCACTATTCTTCTATTAATGTTTGCATTACTTTGCCGGTTCCACCCCAAACTCTGTTTTTCTTGCGTTCAAAGCAGTGTGTTTCTTTGAAGTCATGCAGGGTGCTCGTACGACATCAGTTTGTTGTTTGGAGGCGTTCCGCTTTCTATTTACTGATTTTGCTGCTGTGCGGAGGCGATATAGAGCTGAACCCAGGGCCCGATACTGCACAGTTTGAACGAATACTTGAAGGCCAAAACACAGTATTGAAAAAGCTGTCAGCAATGGAGAACAAGTTCTCTGCTGAAATAGAAGAACTGAAGGCACGTATTGTGTCATTAGAAGACACAATCACAGGAGTGGATGATATTTGTTCTTCACTGGCTAACATTGAGACACAGCAGCGTCAGAATCAGGCAAAATTGTCGGCTTTTGGTTCAAGAATTGACGATATTGAGAATCGTCAAAGGCGGGATAATCTACTTTTTTATGGTTTTCAAGATAGTGATACTGGCGAAAACGCAACTAAATTAAGTGAACTTGTCTCAAACCTGTGCCGCACTAAACTGGAACTTAATGCTGTTGGAATTGAGTGCGCTCACAGGATAGGAACCTATCGAGCAGATAAAGCACACCCAATTATAGTGAAGTTTTTCTCTTTCAAAGAACGCCAACAAGTGTTAAATAAGGCACGCAAGTTCGGAAATGCACTATAGCATTTCCGAAGATTTTTCACGCGTGGTGAGGGATAACAGAAGACGTTTATGGAATTTCGCAAAACAGAATTGGCAAGAAGGTATAAAAGCAGTACTAAAGTTTGATACCTTGTACATCGACAACAAACGCTATCAGATTGATAGCATGACCAACAAAGTGAAGCAGATGTGACCATCACCAGTGACTAACATAAAGGAAATGCTCAGCGTTTTGGTGATAAACTGCAGGAGCATAAGAAATCAAGTCGATTCTTTCCATATCCTTCTTAGATCAGTTGAGCCGTCAATAGTTATTGGCACCGAGTCATGGTTGGACTCGAGCGTCCTAAATTCTGAAGTTTTTCCAGATGGCTATCATTGTTTCAGAGGCGACCAAGGAGCAAGAGGGGGAGGGGTATTTATTCTTGTTAGCTCAAGCTTATCGCGTGTGCCACTGGAAGGTTCTACAGCCGATCTTGAATCTGTTTTTTGCAAAGTGAGGCTATCTAATGGGAAAAGTCTAGTTACTAGATCATATTACCGTCCTCCCGGATCATCATACGACCAGTTTCTTCAGCTGTCTGCTTTCCTTGATATGCTTGAAAAAGATATCATAATACTAGGGGGAGATTTTATTCTTCTGGGTATAGACTGGTCGTGCGATGACCCTGTAGCGTTGGTCACTGGCCATGCGTATTCTGCATTTTTGGATCTCGTCTGTGATTTTACATTTCAACAGTACATTCGTGATGCATCACGAAGTGACGGCACAGGTCACGTACTTGATTTGCGTTTATGTAATGTCCCGAACATTCCAACAAATGTGAATGTACTTCCCGGCTTAAGTGACCATTGTGTTTTTATTGCTGATATAAACATTCAATATGTGTCCGTGCCGAAGGAGGAAACAAGGAAGATTTACGTGTATAAGAGGGCTGATTTCGGGGCTATAATTTCGGCATTTGAGTCATATTTTCCTATCTTTGATGCATTAGTTGATGAATTGAGCTGTGAAGAGTTATGGAAGCTGTTTAAAGAAAAGCTGTTTGAATTGCGCAATACAGTAAAACCTCGTTAAACCGTACCCGCTTAAACAGTAGTTTCGGTTTAAAAGTAGTAAAGTCAATTCCCCGACTCAGCGGCCATTGAACATAATGTATTTTGTATCCGCATTAACCGTACCAGCTTATTGCGTACGCATCGGTTAAAACGTAGCGTTTCCACTTTTCGTCGCGCAAACATGGCGGTGCGTCGTCTCCATCGGGCGGCCCGGCAGAACAACAAGCCTCAGAGATCGGTACAACGGCCTCCAAGCGCCCTGTGCGTTTGCATGTGAAGCCGCATCAACATCAACATCATTTCGACGCCGCATGGACGCCATGCCAGAGAGCGTTGTGGCGTCGTGCAAGCGAGGACTCGCGTCATGTCAAAGCTAGGATAAAAAAGACGCCGGGTGCTCAGCATAGAAGAAAAATTAGACATCGTCCGTGCTACCGAACGTGACACGAAGAAGTCGGCGCTGGCCTGCGACATGGATCTGCTGTTGACTACAGTGTGTGGCATTTGGAATGCGAAGTTGCTCGGCAGCGCTGCTGCGACCGCGAAGAGATGTTGGCTACGAGGTTCGACTATTCACCATCGTTGCCGCTGTTGTTGCCGAAGTGTCAACTAGCGACAGTGATGAGGACGACACGGAAATCGACAGCACGGGCTATTCAGGCCCGACAGTGGCAGAAGCTGCGCGTTACGTCAGCCTCGTGAATGCGATCGTCGCAAGAACAGGGGCGCGATAACGTAACTATTCCAAACGAAAAGTTTTCCGAACTCCGGCACCCGGCAATGAAAAAGGCGCCACGGGACTTATGCAGCACTACTGCGCGCGTGCACGGAGAATACGTAACGCCAACGAGGAATCTGTCGTGCCGTGCGAATGTTTGCCGAGAAGAGGGGCGCTGGCTGAGAAGCTGGCACGCAGCTTCAGTAAGTTTGAGGCCGCTGTCGTCGTGCTAGGCCGCCGCGACATCAAACGAAAATAACACTTACGTCCCGCGAAGTGAATAAATACTGCATGTTTTTTCCCCTTTCATCGCACTCTCTCTGAGTTCCGTTATCGACAGGTAAGTGGGCGATCTCATGCTATTTCACTTAAACAGTACTACCGTTTAGTACGTACTTTTTCCGAGCTCCGGCCGACTACGGTTTAACGAGGTTTCACTGTACATTTGTTCCTACTCATGTTATCTCATCTAAATGGTCAAAAGATAAGCCTTGGTTTAATCATCAGCTGCGCACAGTATTACAAAAAATTAGGAGAGCTCATCTCAAGTTTCGGAAAACGTCCCAGAATACTTGGTTAGAACTTAAATGTTTGAAAAAAAGCTTTCACAATCTTGCGGAGCAGGCCAAGCATACTTATTTCGAAAACCTTGGTGTGAAGTTGCTCAATGATTCCAGAGAGTTCTGGAGATTTGTTAGGTGTAACGGTAAAGAAAACAATTCTATCCCCCCTTAAAGAGCTCTGAAACCATAATTGCTGCTGATGAAGACAAAGTGAAACTTTTTAGTAATTTTTTCTTGTCAGTGTTTAGACCAAAGCGTTCTCGCACTCTTAATGTGATCTGCCAAATGGACATTAAACAACTGCCTGAGGTTATATTTGGTGTAGAAGGTTTGCGTAAATTACTGCAAGAGATGAAGCCGGCGATCGCTTGTGGCCCTGAAGATATTCCGGCAGCGATTCTTAAAAACTGTTCTGGAATATTGTGTTTATACTTTCCTCGGTTATTTACAAAGTGTTTATCTGAGTTTGTTTAACGCGTGATTGGAAGCTGGCACGGGTTGTACCCATTCACAAAGGCGGATCGAGAAGTCTGAAGTTCTCAACAGTCTGTAGTTCTCAACTTCCGTTGAGAACTACAGACCGGTATCTTTACCATGCAAGCTAATGGAACATGTAATTTATACTTCAATCATGTCGCATTTAGTTAAGCACAATATTCTAAGCTCTAGTCAACATGGTTTTCGACAAGGTTTTTCATGCTCTACACAGTTAGAAGAATTCTTTCATGATCTGGCCTCGGCAATAGACAAAACCAAAATAATTTACTGCATATTTCTAGATTTCAAAAACGCCTTTGATGTCGTTGCACATGATCTTCTCATCTCAAAACTTAGGGCCTACAAAGTGGACAACAGTGTCGTAGCTTAGATTGCCGAATATCTTCGTGCAAGAGAGCAGTCTGTGGTGCTCAACGGTTTTTCTTCTGTATATGTTCCAGTTACCTCAGGTGTTCCTCAGGGATCAGTTTTAGGTCCCCTTTTATTTCTACTCTTTATTATTGATATTGAAAGTGATCTTATGTCTTCATTAAAAATGTTTGCGGATGACTGTGTCATTTATAGTCAGAGATAATGCAAATGACATTTCATTATTACAGACTGATTTAGACCTTATAGGAACATAGTGCAATACGTGGGAAATGTCACTAAATGTTGAAAAATGTGTTCACGTCACCTTTTCAAGGAAGCGCGCATTTCAGTCATGCACTTATACCTTGAGTAATATGGCATTAAAGAAGCTTGACGAATACAAATATTTAGGAATTTTAATGACGTCTGACTTAACCCTTTACTGCACAATTTTTTGTTTCCTCAAAATATTATTCATGGAGTTGTAGGGAAGCATAATAGTACCTGTACTCCTATGGAAACTTACTTCAGCGAATGTCTGTGGTTTCAATTTGCAGAATAAGGGTATGTTGCATATCTGCAACAATGTGCAAATAAAGAAGTTGAAAGTAAGTAATAGATTTAGTGCAATTCATACTCAGATGCTTATTTGCACGAGACAATCATTGGTGTACCTATGATTTAGTGTGGAACAAAAAGAAGCACTTGTACATGCTTGTGCAGCACAGGTGGTTCCCACACTTCGTGCAGTACGTCATGCAGATTCCCGTCCAGCCAGGAAACAATGCAGTGTTTTCGGGTTATTATCAAAATGTTCAACATCGAAGCGCAGACGTAAAGCTGTGCCCGAGATGACGTGACACGGCAACGTGCGGAGGCACAGCGTACTTTTGAAAAGAAAAAAGGAAATTTGACCAGAGAACATCTTGTCCACATATTGAATCGAAACACACTTACACTCGTGGCTGTCGTGACTAATTGAATAGTCACTGCCTTCACTATAAGGAGGAATTGCTGGGCCATACCAGCGTTTCGGAGCCATTTCCCTATTCCGAAGAAAATAAACCATGTACACGTTGTTGCATTTGTGCAACATAGCAACGCTCTGTCGCCAGGAACAAACTATTCCGAAATTACAATGTCTTCTTGAACCTACAGAGTTAGAAGGATGTGGAGCATAGCGTAACAATATTTTTTTGCGCTTTGTCTTATGGAGAAATACATTTACAATTTGTAAAACTTACCTATATCACTGCTCGTGGGCGCGCGCAGCCTCCACCACGTTTGTTTTGGTAGAAGATGCAAAAAATTAGCACAGATTGCAGCACAAGGTGCTGCGTTTTACAGACCAATGTCGCGGATATGCAACAACGTGTACAGGAAGCTCTAAACTGACTTTGCTTCGGTTTTTATCGCCGTTCATCAGAATGTTGCGTAAATGCAACAAGGTGCAGTAAAGGGTTAAGATGGGACAGGTAAATTACGCATATTAAGAATGAGGCAATACGTTCAATGGGATTCCTCCACCATAACTTCAGTCAGATACCGAATAAATTACAAGAGCAATTGTATTTCACTTATGTTCGTAGTTTACTTGATTACGGTTGTATTTGTTTGGATCCGTACACGGCTGATCTCACGGAACAGCTTGAAAGAGTGCAGAATAGAGCAGCTAGGTTTCTTCTTAACAAATATAGTAGAAAAATAGGTATGACGGAAAGTAAAATTTAATTATCGTGGCAATCATTAAAAGACTGGCGAAAAAATCTGAGGTTGAAATATTTTCACGCTGTTTATTATTCAAAAACAGGGATTGAGAGAGAAAGATATATTAAGTCGCCTACTTATACATCGGTGAGACGTGACTATGCGCTGAAAGTCCACGAGTTTCCTTTCAGGGGTGACGTCTTTAGGTATTTTTTTGTTCGGTCTATAAGAGAATGGAATGCTCTTTCGCCTGACATTGTTAGTATTGAAAAAAATGAGGCGTTTTATCATGCTTTATGTATGTGATTACTTGTTCCTTCCTTTGAAATGTAATCCCCCCTGCTGTAATGCCCGCATGGGCGATGCAGGTACCTAATAAATGAATAAAATAAATAAACGGCACCCAACAGATGGCGCTAGTTTCTTGCACGAAATGGAACCGCGCCGCCGTGGTGAAACCAAACCAAGACAGAGTGGTGAATTCACCGTGGCAGCTGCTCTTGGCCAAGTGGCGTGGACCGTTCGGGCATCCCCCCAAATTACATGGATATGGCATTCTCTGCTATCTGCAGTTTGTGTGATTTTAGCAAGCCAGCAAAAACCAGTGCAGCGCTACATGATAGTGAGACTACTGAAACGTGAAAGTGCAGGCAGTGCTTGTGTCGAGCGAAAAGGAAACCTTTTGAATGCCCGTGTTGTTGTCAAGGGCAAGATCAATGAGTTCTTTCTACTGAAAATCATATAGAACTAAGCAGGTAACATTTTTTTCTGTCTTATATAATGCAATTATCTTATTACAAATGGTTAAGTGTTCGTGACAGAATTATAATAACGAGTGCCTTTGCGCTAGTAGCTGAATGCTGCGGGGGAGTCGCAAATCGTGTCCTGAATTTACCTGAATTTCTCGATTATTAAATCTCTGTTCACAGTAATACTGATGCCTTAAACGTTCTTGAGCATTATTCGATCACTTAAGCATGACTTAATATTTGCCTTTAGTCTCTCTTTAAGATCACTTCAATGTGCCACAATTGAAGGCACTGCTCACAATCGTAGTAAGCACATGATGTATTGAAACACAAGCCGCATCCGTACAGGTGTGGTGAGCAAGCTGCTGGCTGGTTTCTCCTTCATTTGCGGCCTCATCTCATGCTGCAGGCTTGCTTTTACAGGGACAGTAAAGGCTAATACTTAGTCAAGCTAAACTGATGAAACAATGCTTCAGAACGTCTAAGGCATCAGTATTATCCAGAACAGAGCTTTAGTAATAGAGAAACCAAGCTAGATGTAGGACACAATTTGAGATTCTACCGGAACATCCTAGTACTAGCTCAATGACATAGCTACTCATTATAATTCTGTCACTTGTAGTCAACCACTGATGATAAAAAGGTAATTGTTTTGGAGCATTATAACAAGAAATAAAATATAACTTGTCTACCTCTATTAGATTCTTAGAAAAAAAAAACTTATCCACGTTAGTCTTGTCAATCACTTAGCAGGTGATCAAAAGATTGTTTTCGCTAGACTCCACGCCACCTGCACTCTCATCTTTGGGTAGTTTCTGTATTGCATAGTGCTGAGCTTCTTTCCCTGGCTTGCAAAGCTCATAATAAAGAGGCAACCACATGCATCCCTCATCAAGCGACGCAATAGACAGACCCTGTCATACTATTGTGTCTCGCTGTGGGACAACTACAGTAAAAGCTTGTTAATTCGAATTTCCCGGGGATCCTCACTGAATTTGAACTAAATTGAATTCAAACAAACGAGAGTGATACACAGAAGGCTCCATCTGAACGGGAAAAGATGTGGGAGCACCTCTGGAACCATAACCTTTTACATAAGAAAAAATTCCCTGAATATTTTATGCTTTTTTCTCCGAAAGTGATTGCTGTAAGCTTATATTTAAAAGCTCAAATGTGTCGGAAAGCATCTTCCTCTCATCCTCTTCAAAACTTAGCAGCCGTGCGCGATTCAGTCCTTCCATCACTTGCGATAACAAAGGTTGCATCGGTGCTCCCTCTTCCTCACAATAATCATCTTCCACTGCGTGGTCATCACCAACTACTTGGGCAGTGATGTCACCGTCTGCGACAGCACCGCAATTCATGGTGCAGTTGTCAGTACTATGTAGTCTGCGAAGTCCACATTGCCAAACACTTCATTGACAGACCTCATGTGTTAACAACGCTCGAGCCGATGGCCGGAGATACCATTCACGCCTTCCACTGGCACACCGGCAGTATCAGCGAGATTAAGTGCCTCTCACGCCGCTGCTCCGTTCAAGCACACAGCATGTAATCTCCCCGACAAAATGAGTGTGCCCGTGGAAGTATCTCTGGGCACACACTCGCGCACTGTTAGCAGATTGGAGGTAGGTACAGTCCCCGTGGAAAAAGATTACGACTGGTGACCAGAGCAGCAAAATCACAACACACGGCACTGCTGTACCTGAGTGTGCCATTAGCGAGAGCCCCAGGCCCATTCAATTTTCCAAAGCAGGGGTGGCACTCCAAAAGCGACCCATCTTAAGAGGAAGCTTTAGCTCGGGCCGAACTCCGACACGGCCTATTCAAAGACATGTAAAACGCAAAACCGTTTCTCTGAGATAACCCCGTAACTGGTTTTAATAAAATTTGTTGCATTTGAGAGAGAACTTAAATTCTAGTGACTGTTGGAAGCAAACTTTCAATTTAGGGTGCGCTGAGGCAAATTCCGTGCTGGATGGAAAACGACAACTTCGAAAAGCCTCCCGCATGTGAACGCGCGGTGCAAGAAAAGAAACTAGAACGAAAAAGGCCAATCCAATCGTAAGAAACCATGGAGGTTCAAGCAGCCAATGAGCAAACGACGAATCGGCCAGAGCGGCAGAAAAGCAAGGCTTGCTGGCAGAAGGGGGGCGGGGGGAGTTCCAGGAAGCGACGCCAGGAGAAGGTCGGCCACCGAACCAGAAGTTGAAAACAGGCCATCAGGTTCCAGGCCCGAGCCACCAGGACTTCACCCGACCGGGGACTCCTGCTAACCACTTCCTGTGCGTCGCCACTCTACCCGATCCTGAACTGCTACCCGAGGCTGGCAAGCTTCTGCACCCGTGGGCAGAACGAGAGCAGTCGGGCTACGGGCCCGAGTTCTACGCCCAGTGGCCTGGCCAGAACGCCATCGCCATCTGCTCGTGCCGCCAAGCCGCCTGCCTTCCCTCTCCAAGCCAGAGCTGCCGCACTCTGGTCGCCTGGTCAATGGTCCAACGCCCCGACCGACACCACTTCTCTCGTCATCTTGTCTCCACTTCTCCACATCAAGACTACTGTGCGCCCTCACAGTCGTGGTCAGCCCGGACTCATGAACTGTTAATACCACCCTAGCCCTAAGTGCATTTCTTGCTGCGATGTCTCTTTGAGTGTTTATATTACGGTTTTTTATCCTCGTTCTAGTATTATTAAAAGTTTGTGTGTGTTTTTTGAAACAAACGGCTTTGTCCTCAATCGGGTTCTCGAAGGGTCCGCCTCAGAGAACCGGCTGAACCTTTAAACAAAAGAACCTGCTTCACCAATTGGCCAATTTGTCCACCAGACCCGGGCAGCCTGTCCTCAGTACATCACTTCACCGGGCTTTCGCTAGCGTTAGCATGGGCCGGGCCACCACACATGCATTAGAATACATGGGCAGTGTGCCGATTGACATGCAGGGCTTCTTATCGCACATCATGCAAGGACGTGCTCATTACTCGTGTCACTTACTGTTGAATGCGCCTAGTTTCTGCGTGCACGTTTGTTGCATTTGGCTGGCACGACTGACTGCGTTTCCAGCATATTTGGTTTTCTTTTAACTGCGGGGAACAAGCATGCAAATATTTCACACTAATCAATAAGTTCAAAGCAACGGCTCGATCACTGCTATGTGCCCAGCTGCAACACAGGATATGTGCAAAGTGAAACTACAAAGAAGTTTTCTTTATTCAAGGTGCCCACTTTATTCAAGGTGCCCATGAAAAAGACAATGGGAGACAAATCTTCACAGGGCCAACAAGCCGCTCACCACTGACTATGTCATACCTGCCAACCTGGCGATATAAAAAATCGGGAGACTTTTTATTCGCGCCAACAGAGGGGGGGGGGGGGGGGGAGGCGTTTAACCTTCAGGCACTGTTCAATGAGTTCTTTTGCAGGCCCTTGCAGCAGCAGACTTTGCTCACCTCAAAACTTTGTCTGGGTAGCTTTGCTCAAAACGTGGTCAAGACTAGCATGTGGTCCCTTCACTAGCAGCAGGTGTTGGAGGGTTGTGTTGCACGTTGATGAGCGGAACTCAGTCCTAGTTTTTCGCGCCGTGCTAAATATCCTCACACTCTGCGTTGCTAAGCGGTATCACGAGTAAATCCAACATCACCTTAGCAACACGGTGAAACACGTTTTCCATCAGTGTTTTTCATTTTTCCAACCACAGACCACTGCACGTCCCACCTTTCTTCATTCAGAATGTCTTCTGGAAGACTGTGCGCCTGTACTGTGGCAAACTCAGCTTCGAGAGTATCTAAAGCGTCTTCAGCAGATTCAGTGCAATCTTGGGGCAGCAGCTGAGGAAAACTCTGAATAAAGAAACGAAGACTCGAGAGCGATGCGTGCGAAATGAGTTTCAGGTTGGCCAGCTCCGCATTCTTCAGAGTTGCGTTTCAGAATTGCGTCCACATCTATAGCACTTCGTTTCATCGCATTTCGGAAATATTTTCCGTAGAAGAGGCCCAACGTAGTCGCTGACACTAGGCGTAGGTTGTGTTCCGACGAGGAATCCTGTAAACAGGCACTCTACACGTATAACAATGTCGTCGCACTTATTCCAGAGAAAGTTCACTATGTTTCCTTGCTGCTAAGCAGTTTGAACATAGCTTTGATGCTTCGCCGTGCAAACACGCAGTTTCAAGTCGCCTTTGACACCGCAAGACACGCTGATGCCGCATCCACACGTTGTACAATATGCAAAATGTTTTCCTTTTCTTGATGTCAAAAATAACGGAAATTCAGAAGTATAAGATAGCAAGAACTTCTGCAACTACCTTTTCTTGGCCTTTGATAGCGCCATGGCATCAAGCAAACGAGGATTCTAACTTTACACAGTGCACCGCACATAGATAGTCTAGCCAACACTAATCATACACACAAGCAGCAGCAACAAGATGCACCATGGAGGAAGGCATGCATGAAATGCAAGAGCTACATTGGCTCTGGCTTTGGTCGGCTTACTAGGCTCCATAGTCGGCTGCTTAGTCGATGATACCGATGGTGCTAGTGCAGCCGTTGGTGATGCTGACGATTACAATGTGGCTGTATATTCCGCGGTGCCGGTTTCGCAAATACCATTATTGCACGAACGGAGACCACTTTTCGGGAGATATAAGACAGTGATCGTACAATAGGAAAGTTCAGTCAAAAATTGGGAGTCTCCCAGGAGAATCGGGAGAGTTGGCAGGTATGCTATGTGGTTGGCGAACTCCATTTTGAATCATGCTATGTGATTAGAGAGTTTGTGCACATTGTGCAATGCATAGCTGCTTTTTTGGTACAATTATTTCAGATAGAAGGGATCCTTTCACTCTAGGGTCCGTTTCAATAAACTTCGAACACGCCTAATATTTTTCTCTACACTCAGTAACCTACAATGTAGCCTACAATCTACTCAAACTTTGAGCAAATTACCTTTCCAATTTTTTTTAACACCATTCAAACTATTTTTCACACTTTTGAAATTGACGGTTCATTCATCATGAGTGACCAAGAAATTTACATAAAATAAACGTTAGGCACACGCAGAGAAAACATGACCGCTTTGGCAATCCAGCAACCGCCCGTGAGCCAGTGCATGACGCCCCTTCACCACGATACACTTCACAATACACTTTCAATAGTTAGCGCCTACAGCGCTGCCACTACTGGCGACGCAAAACACATCAGGTGGAACGGCCCGGTCACGCAACTCAGCGAAGATTCTAGAGTAAAGCCTCACTACTACAAACATCACATTAACCAAGTCTATAAATCCCCTCCCGACTTCTTATATTCTTCATTTTAAAGAATTGCATTACTAAGAACTTCTGTATATCGGACTTTACAGAATAACGATCGTTATTCAGTTTCCACGTCGTGTTAACGCCTGAGTACTACGAACTAATATTCCGAAATGTGGAGATTCTTACATTTCCATGAATTGTTGAGAGCATTCGGAACGGTAATCCAGCAGATGAGAAGGCGCAGAAACTGAATACTACGGCGCATGGGTTCAAAAAACCTGAGACGGTACTGCAGGAGAAAAGCACGAGAGGGGACTCCTTCTGTTGCCGAGGCAACAAGGCATCAAGTTTTGTGAGCTCATGCTCCACCCAGACAAGCGTCACGTAGCAACAGAGGTGCATCTTGCACTCTTCTTTCTGCAGCCGTACCAGCTATGTGTGCGAACCTCCATGCTCACCGGGATGCCACACGGTCGCAATTTCCAGACAGTGTCGTTTACATGCACTTGCGCTTGGGGTGTCCGCCTCAAGCGAGACAGTACACGGCAAGGAACGCGAAGAAAAGGAAACATTGCACTTTGGAGGCAACATGGAGCTCCCTCACTGGCGGTGGCTTTCTCGGCGTCAGTATCTTTTGCACGTTCCACTCTTACTATCACTATATGGTGGTGTGTGGCAGCAAAATCTACAGAAAATAGCAACATCGCAGGCCAAGAGCAAACATTGACATTTTCGTGGATAGCTCACACAGTGACAAGTGAGGCATTGATGGGCAGAATGGTTAAGATTGGTTAACATTACATTTCACTGTAACTACCTTTCCGAATAAACAATTAGCTGTGGTACCCTGAAGTAGTTTAAATCAAAATTTCACTGTAGTACACTATAACTTTGGTATATACTGTTGCATAATAAGAATATTGCTAGCTGTAAATAACTTTTTGCAATGAGGAATAAACACAGGCTTTCATTATGTTCTTGTGAACCTAAAAGGTCCTGCCCCAAAGCACAGAACTCTGCACTTATTATCATCCAAACGGGGATACAAGGATGAACGGGTAAGCAATGCCCCACACAGAACGGCATCTGCGACAAGCTGGTTTACCAGACCTGCCCAGCCTAAATGCAGTGATCAACGTTAGCACACAACACACCAAGATAGCACTAAGCACTAAGTGACACAGCAAAGTGGTCAACAATGCTGAGACATGCTTGCACATTAGCAGCCACTTTCAAGCAACACATACCAGAGTTTTGTTTCTCGACTTTAGCCGGCTGCTCCGACGTGAAATTCCCACTGGGTGACAGCACCTGCAGGATGACAAGATGGTCAGACTTGCACATCTTTCTTCCTTTTGAAATTACAGTGCAGCTGAAAAACTACATGCTATAAGCTTCAATTCAATGAGATTCACAACAAAATAAACTCATTTGTCAAAATAAAACAGAAACATTGCACGAAAGTACAGTCAAATCCACTTGTAGTGGTACTGCTTTTAGCAATATATATTGGATATATCGATGAGCAGCCGATGCACCATAAACTTATACTTGTATATGTTCTACGGCAAAATAAACCACTTATTACAATGCTCCCATGCCATGTTATCCATTATAACTATTAAATAGGGTTACTATTGCTCTGTAGGAAGGCAGTCATCGTGATAAGCAGTACACACACGTCTGGTGACGTCAGAGGCAAAAGAATGCTTAAACATGGAGCACTGAAAAAAATTTAAAAATATTGCGTAACATACAAAAGGCACCTATTTTCCTCATGGTAGGGAAAAAGTTAGAAGAAATGTTCCCCTTCACTTTGAGGGTTATGACCTGCTGTTCCTTCTTCCATGATGGACAAGACCCAGAGTATGCCGGGTGCCCACTAATTGCAATTTGCGCAGTGAGGTGTGCAATCGCATTTGTTGGCAGGATGTTCTTGCAAACCAAATTTTGCACAGCTGAGGCAGCCTTGGCAGCTTCGAGAGCTATGGCCAAAAAGTTTGCATTTGAAGCAGCAGCGTGGGTTTAGTATGTAAGGTCTAAGACCGCTGCCACACGGGCAAACTTAAGCGCACTTTGAGCGAGTGCACTTCACCGCTAGTGTCATTCGCAGGCTGCCACACGTGAACGCTTTGTGACACTTGCTGCAGAGCGCAGTTGTCGGTGAGTGTGTTCGGTGAACAAACTTCACAGCGGCAAAGTGTGTAGCCTCGTTAGCAATGAGTAAAAAATAAGTAAAGTAATATTGAAAGCAGTCAGGAGTAACTTTTAATACCATTTGATTTTAAATGGCTAACTTTACAAGGTAATAAAATGTGCCACACTGCAAAAAAAAAAAAGACAGCAGAAAACTACTCTCGCTTTCGGGCTGTTTATGACCACACCAAGTAATGGGGCCGAACGCGTCATTTGGACTGGTACTGGTCAAGTCACAGTCGCTGCCATAGCTTGTTTGTATATGCTGTCCCTAGCAATAACAAACTCTTTTTGTGCGCGCATTCTTAAGTTAACAAATATATGCTCCCAATCGCCATTTCATGCACCAATTTGAAAAGATTTCCCACGTTGCCAAAACGGCTTGTCAGCGCGCTCAAAGTGCACTTTAGTCTGCTCTCGGTGTGACAGGGGTATTACATGGATTTTCAAATAGCCTGTTTCAATGTATTCAGGTAGTGTGCTGATGGAGAAAGCAAAGATGAGGTGTTTAGTTGGGTCTTATTTTGTTGTAGCGCAAGCTGAACAAGGACAACAGAAAGGCAGATCTGACACACCGCAGTGGATTTCCTTGTCTCGTTGGGTTTTAATTTGTTGGGACATTCATAACGTGTTGTTCCTTCCTTATCTCAAGGAGCTCAGTTTGGGTCAAATCTAGAAGAAGTCTTGTTCGGATATAACTCCTCGTGTGCTGTTCAGAGAACGGTGCAGGCTTGGAGTGTTTCCAAGTTCAAGTTCAGACAACTCCTGGGACTGATGTTTGTGATGGACTTCGAGCAAGAGATCACCGCTGGACATTTTCGTGATCTTCTAACCAGGGCCTAGTTTTTCAGTAATACATTTCGCAACTACAAATGGTGACATCATTCTGGCAGTCTTTTCGGGATTTTTACAGTGAATGACACGGTACCTTGAGTATCTACTCAAGGTACCGTGTCATTCACTGTGCTGTATGGAACCTTTGTGCTGTATGGAAAAATTCAGCGAGTCATTGGCGCACCCTCTTTTCAAAAGAAGGCGACAGACAATTTGGGGAAAGAGCTTAAAGTCATAAAGAATTCATTTGATTTTGGTACTTACACCAGCTGCACACTACTGAGCCAATCAAGGGGGCACTCGAAACCTGTTACGTTTCGCCTACGACGCACGGTATAGCCGGCGCGGATGCAACGGACGCCGGGGCTTCGTTCAAAGCGGCGGACATTTTGGCCCGTTCGGAGCTGCCGCAACGCATCCCCGCCAAGCGCGTCCAGGCATGTTTCAGTGCCACGTGTCTTCGTGTGTGTGTGTGTGTGTGTGTGCCCACGCTTGTCAAAGCGCGGCAGCCAGGGAGAGGAGCTCCACAAGTGTGAAGCGAGGAGGTCTGACCGGCGCCGGCCCGGCTTCACTACACGTCACTATGCGTCACTACACTCGTCTCAACATGTCTCTCAGCTTGTCCGTGCCCCGCTGTCACGTGGCCTCGTCCCGTGACGTTCCCTCTTGCCCTCAACTCCGAGAGTATAAAAGCAGCTGCCCCCGGACGCCAGGAGAGAGGCTCCGATTTCTTCTGTTGAGTAACGTGCTCTTCCGTCTCTCCACTTCGGTCGACCTGACCGGCCGCTGTTTTGCGATGCTAGAATAAACAAGTTGTTCTGTTAGCAGTCGACTCATGCTTTGCTCGGACCTTCGGATACTTCCAGTTGTGCCCCAGGCCGCCAGGCCAACGCTACCCTTGGGGCTTGCGACCCATTTGCAACAACTCGTGCCAGCGGTGCGATTGCAACAAGGGGTGTCAGCGCTGAGATTCCAACAAACCCAAAGGAATCGCAGATGCCAGCTGTACATAGCTACTATAACCTAATATAACATTGCTGTATTGTCTTCGTTGTGTCGAAATCCTCCATTGACGCTCCCAATGAATCAGAACTTACTTGATGTTCATATCGACGGTGTCCCTTTGACGGCGTTAATAGATACTGTAGCCCAGGTATCCATAATAAGTTGTAACCTATGCCGTCGACTGAGGAAGGTTCTCACACCCGTTACTACACGAGCCGTACGCGTGGCCGATGGTAGCACTGTTGACGTTAGTGGAAGGTGTACTTACCGTATAAGCATTGCCGACCACCACCTTTCTGTTTTTTTTACAGTGCTGACCAACTGTCCCCATGACCTAATCCTCCGACTCGACTTTCTAACGGCGCATTCAGCTTTGATCGACTGTTCTGCCGATATGCTTTGCCTCGAACTTCCTCTACTCGCGCATATTCGTGCCTAACTGTCGAACAAATTAGTACGACCGCCTTTGTTCACCTGCTGCCAAAGCCTTGACTTTCGTAGATTTGCTATCATCTTTCCCTGCGCCCCATGGTGATTACGTCGCCACACCTCTTCCTGCAGTCCTTTTGATGCGCAATATCACTATGCCCCACTCCGTCGTCACCGTCGCCGATAACCGGACATGCCTCCCCGTCGTCAATTTTGGCCCGACAAAGGAAGTTCTACCCCATGACATATCGGTTGCAACGCTGCGTGCTATAGGAGATGACCACGTCACAACGTTTTCAGTAGGTGTTTTCTCAGATTCTTCACCATGTCCACAGGATGCTGTTTGCCCGGACCCAACATTTCGGCCCAGGATTGCTGCGGACCTATTGCCTGAACAAGCAGCAGCTCTGTATCACCTTTCGGTTTCCTACCACGACATCTTCGACCTCAACAATCGCCAATTGGGCCAGACTTCAATTGTTAAGCATCACATAAATACTGGTGATGCCACTCCTATTCATCACCGGCCATATCGAGTATCTGCTTCAGAGCGTAAGGTTATTCAAGATGAAGTGAACAAGATACTTGCCAAAGGCATTGTTGAACCTTCGTCAAGCCCTTGGGCGTTGCCCGTGGTGCTTGTTAACACTTTCCTGTCCGTGGGAAAATGAGCACTTTTCGGGTGGTCTAGTAAACATTTTGTTTGCTGCTACATCAATTGTTTGATATTAAAACGTTTAGTATCAATTTGTAGAAGAGGGAATGTGCTTTTTAATGGTGTTGTTTGAAAGCAAGCATTTATTACCAATTAATTGAAAAAATATCACTTAATAAAAAATTTGTGACAAAAACGAGGAAACTCCGCAAAAACGTCGATGCTGCTTTGCACCAAGACAACATAAAAAAATTCAAAATATACATTTTGAAGGGACAGGCCGTATAGAACATTCCTGCTAATGTAAACTTTCTATCTGCACAAGTTATTTTTTTACAAAGGGAAATGTTATCCCTAGTGGCTATCGTGCCACCGCACAAAGCAGTTGCGTGATGTGGTGAAGCACAAGTTTGCGGAGCACGTCTCGCAGAAAATGTTCGTTTTTTGTTCCACTTTCTGTTCTTGATAACACAATTTACAGTTCCTGTATCTTTGTAGCTTCTGGGGCTTGTGCTTTTGATCCTTAGGGGCACATGTAGCAGGAACAGCAGGTGGAGCCTTGGGTTCTGGATGTTGTTGCTCATCAAGCCCTATGAGCTGCTCCACGAGCTCCAGCCTGAACGCGAACTGATCAAAGCGCAAACCTCTTGACAATTCAGGCACTTCGGGGTGTTGCCGATGGTGCTCATCAAATAGAATAAAGCTGTTGACAACAGCAATATCTATACTGTGGAAAAACAGCGTTTTCCACCAGCGCACGCACTTCATCAGAACATTGTATGTCCCAATCAGCTGGTCCGATTTATCGACGCCGAGCATGCCCACATTGTACTTGTCAATCAGCATTGGCTTTTTCACCGATACTTCTTCCCACTTATTGTCCACTTTCCTTCTGCGCTTCGCAAGTACGAATTTGTTGGCTGTGTGGGCTGTAGACATCATGTGAACAACACGCTTGTCCTTCCATTGTAAATATAGAACGTCCTGGTCCCATAGCCAGCGAACATCTCCTCTCTTTGCTTTTTTTTCCCATTGGGTGTCTTTGAGCTCGGCTGGAAAGCCCCGACGATCCTTGCGTGTTGTGCCACAAGCAAGCATCTTGCGCTCCAACAAGTGTACAAACAAGGATGTCGACGTGTAAAAGTTGTCTAAATAAATTATGTAGCCTTGATCTAGGTAGTCCTCTGCCAGTCGCGTCACAACATCGAATGCCAGCCCACGTGCGCTAGGTGCTTCACGCTTTCCTGTGTATACACTGAACTGAACAGTGTAACCAGATTTGGAGTCCGCCAAAACCCACAATTTATATCCCCATTTAATACCTTTGTCCCGCATGTAGTGTCTAATTCCGGATCTGCCTTTGGATTTTACCATCCTCTCGTCAACGGAGAGGCTCCGATCAGGTTGGAAAAATTGGGCAGATGAGGCATCGATGTGCTTCAGCAGCGAATCTACGCGATGCAGCTTGCCATGGGATGCGGCAGTTGTCTTCTCAGGGTCGGACAACTCAGGAATGCAAGCAACGCTTTGAATCGATTTCTTGGCATTACCGAAGGCGGAAGAAGAACAGAAAATAATTTCCGCGTGTTAAAGTAGCAGTGCAAGCGCGGTACTTGTACAATACCCATGTAAATAAGAAGTTCGATAAACTTCATCTCATCGGGAGTCACTTCCTTCCAAGATCCGTCTCTCTCACTGTATGATTGCTTCTCCAAAATATGCATCCACGCATATTTATTTGTCATGTTGCATATCTCGTTGATTATTTCTGCCGTGAAGAACAGCGCGAAGAAGTCGACGGCTCTTGCGAAGCGCCGCGCGGCACTGCGGAACGCAGTGCCGAGGTCAACTCCCGGCCGTCTTCTCGCGCAAAACTCCACTCTTTGTGCCGCCACCGACAAGTGGTCCTGTCCAAACGACGTTGACACCCTGCAGATAAGAGCCGTAGCCTTTAGAACACGCCGCATGTTTTTAGATCCGATCGCGGCCGCGATAAAATGGCTCGGAGTGGAAAACGGAACTTACCGGCGGATACCTGTCGACGTTCCGGGGCTACTTGACGCACTTGCACCGTCCATGTTGAAGTCGGATGAGTCAAAATCATCTCCCGAGTCTCCGCTGCTACCACCATTACAAAATTCTGATGCAGACTCATCGGAATCCGTCGAAACTCGCCGTTTCCGAGAAGCAGCTGCGCGCGACGTCGACGCCATATCCGAAACTAAGCGCAATTCAAAGGCGTTTTAAAAATCCCTCCCACGGCCAAAAAAGGAAACACAAAAGCGAAACTTGAAAAATAGTTGTCCTTTTATGCGCTGGATGGCGCTAGCGGTCCATAAGCGCTCCGAACGGGAGAAAATCGACGTTGAAACCATCGACAACATACTGTCGATGGGCATAGGCGCGGACAGGAAAGTGTTAAAGGGACACTAAAGGTTACTATTAAGTCAACATGGACTGTTGAAATACCATCCCAGAAACCTCGAAACGCTTGTTTCGTGCCAAGGAGAGACTTATTTTAGGAGAAAATACGTTCTGAAGCGTCCGCGTACCTCTAACGCAGTTCAAATCGCCCGCCCTCCGATCGAGGAGTACTGACATCAAGGTCTCATGGTGACATTGCACCATCGGTGAGTAGAACGGCGTCCGCAGACGGCGCTACGACTTTCCTGCGCAAAACGCAAACGCGCAGCAAGACACAGAGCCAAGACAGAGCCGACAGCAGAGCGAAAGCGGGAGTATGGTGGCTAGCGGAAGGAGAAACGCGCGACCATGAGGCTCTTGCATTGCCCAGGGGGCGCTGCGAGAAAGGTGCTAAAAAGCACCCTCTGTCCTAAAATGGGCCGTACCAAGCTCGGTCGTCTGCTTCGGAAAGCACATTTACAATATGGACCCGCCACTTTCGGTTGTGTTGTAGCACGGCCTGCTGCGTATATCGGGCGCCGAAGATTTTTTCAGGGTGGCACGCTGCGTAAAGGCAAGAAATTAAACAGTTCCGAATACGTGTACGCCGTTCAAGAATTAGGCGGCGAAGTTTTAGCGCGGTGCCAATCGCAAGTGAAGCGAGTCACGTACGAAGCGGAACTACAGGTAAGGTTTGCACGCTAGCTGCTAGATTCAGGCGCACAAATGCGAGGAAATGCGTGGTATAAATGAATCCACAGCAGCGATAAGCTGACATCATGTGTATGGAACTGCTCGAGCACACAACGGTACGCGCCGCGATGTACGAACTGCTCGAGTACACGATCGTACGCGCCGCGACGGTAGCGGTCTTTCGAGATGCCGCCAAATGGCGGGCCTCCTGCAATCTTTGTTGACTGCAATGCCGCTAAACGTACGTGTGAATCGCGCTGCAGCGCGAGCTCGTGCGCTGCTCACTTGATGTAGCTTTTCATAACAGCACTCGAACATCGATGTGCTGCGATCAATATTGCCTTGCTGTGCTGCCTCAACGTGGTGGCTTGAGATCAAGGATGAGCGCATTTAACTCTCTTAACCTGTGCTGCTCGTAGAGTAGTAGTGAATTGTCATCGAATGAGCCCGACCATTTGTGCTCATTTGCACACACCTGGTCACTTCACCACTTCGCATCGGTCGAATTGTTAATTGTCGCTGTGGGCGAGTCTCGAATCGTGAATTACCAGCCATGCCTGCTGCTATGTCGGTCTGCTGTCGGTACTGTAGGTGCAAAAGACCGAAATTTCCATCGCAGATAATCAAGCAAGCTTCAAGACAGGCGAAGCAGTCAGCATGGCACGAAGTTTCGCTTACTCAGCACGACGAACTGCAGCTATGCAGCGCGCCCAACGCTCCACTTCGTGAGGCCTTGAAGGAAAACGGTAGAATCTGATGTTGGGATTCAGGCCTTCTTGTTCATGGCAGCCCACGATGCAGAATTAATGACGGTGACGCCTTTTCGAGGCTGGGCTAGGTCTCTCCGGATCGGCATCACTGATTCCTTCTGCTCCCAGCATTACGTCCCACGGCACACGGAGAGTCCGTTTTCGTTAAACTATAGGCTGCGGCGAGCTCGCAGCGTGGTCGGCGTGGTCTGTGAGAAGTGACGAGCCTTTTCACACTCGCAACAGGGCATAAAAAAGTGCGAATCGACGCAAAACTCGGCCTAGAAACGTGCTTTGCCACAGCCAGGGCTCAATACGACCCAAGCTGGTACGACCCAGATGTCGTTTTCCGCACCGTCACCAGGCGCCGCTACTATACCTCAAACTCCAGCGCAAGACGGCCATAAGCTGGTACTTCATTTTATGACGCAAACTTCGACGCTTGTCGCAATGGACCCTGACACTGACAGATTGGCTCGCGATGGTGGGCTCAACTTCAGCAATTTGAGCACCGCCGAGCGCGACCTGCTGCTGAGGGCTCGCACTGCCGGCGTCGTTGCGTACTACGACGGCGGCCTCGACACCGGCTCTCCGGAGCGGGAAAGCAACGAGGGCTTCCCACGACATCACATGGACGTGGCATTCTCGCTGCTTGTTCCAAATGAAAGTTTCGCGAGCCAGCAGAACCCTCACAGCACGACGCGATAACGAAACAACTGAAACTCCAAAGCGTGCACGGCGCAGAGTCGACCACACAGAGTCGAGCGAAAACGAAACCTTTCGAACACCCATATTACTGAAGGGTAACGTCAAAATGTTATTTTTCTTTTAGAATCGAATAGACGTAGACAAGCAGAATTTTTTTCCGTCTTATAATCAATGAAATGATGTTTTTAATACGAGTAGTTGAGTATTAGTAACACAACTTATGAGGAGTGCTTTCGTCATTGGGCTAGTACCGGAATGTCGCTGAGGGGTCTCAAATCGTGTCATGCATTTACCTCAATTTCTCGGTTACTAAAGGTCTGTTCGCGATTATATTGACGCCTTAGACGTTCTAGAACATGGCTCTACCACTTTAACTTGAGTTTCTGGTAACCTTTAGTGTCCCTTTAAAAAGAAAGACAGCACATGGCGTTTCTGCGTAGATTATTGTCATCTAAACCGCATTACCAGGGAAGACGTCTACCCCTTGCCTCGCATTGATGACGCCCTCGATTGTGCCAACTACTTTTCATCAATAGACCTTCAATCTGGTCATTGGCAAATTTCAAAAAAAATTAAATTATGGGTTTTTACGTGCCAAAACCACTTTCTGATTATGAGGCACGCAGTAGTCGGGGACTCTGGAAATTTGGACCACCTAGGGTTCTTTAACGTGCACCTTAATCTAAGTACAAAGGTGTTTTCGCATTTCGCCCTATCGAAATGCAGCCGCAGTGGCAGGGATTAAATCCTGCGACCTCTTGCATAGCAGCCCAACACCATAGCTACTAAGCAACCACGGCTGGTTTGACAAATTTCAGTGGATGAAAAGGACGAAGAGAAGACCGCATTCATCACCCCTGATGGTCTAGCCCTTTAAGTAACGGCGTACACATTCGTGGACGCACTTATTTTTGTCATTACTTAGCAGAGATTGCAAGCAATAGACAAGGCACACTAAGCATTTAGTAAATTGAACATTCTGCTTTCTTCAAGTACAGCCATTTCACTTCTCAGTGAAATGTGTCACTTCAGATGACCGCTTTGGTGAAGGCACTACCTTATATGAAGGGGCGTCTGAAGTGGGGCGTTTCGGTAGTACAGTAAAACCTCGTTAAACCGTACCCACTTAAACAGTAGTTTCGTTTTAAAAGTAGTAAAGTCAAATCCCTCACTCAGCGGCCATTGAACATAATGTGTTTTGTATCCGCATAAACCGTACCAGCTTATTGCGTACGCATCGGTTAAGACGTAGCGTTTCCACTTTTCATCGCGCAAACACGACGGTGCATCGTCTCCATCGGGCGGCCCTGCAGAACAACAAGCTTCAGAGATTGGAACAACCCGTGAAACCACATTAACATCAACATCATTTCGACGCCATGCCAGAGAGCGTTGTGGCGTCGGGCTAGCGAGGACTCGCGTCACGCTGAAGCTCTGATAAAAGACGCCGGGTGCTCAGCATAGAAGAAAAATTAGACATCATCTGTGCTATCGAACGTGACACGAAGCCGGTGCTGGCACGCGACAGGGATCTGCTGTTGACTACGGCGTGTGGCATTTGGAATGCGAAAGAGTTGCACGGCAGCGCTGCTGCGACCACGAATAGATGTCGGCTACGAAGTTCGACTTTTCACCCTCATTGCCTCTGTTGTTGCCGACGTGTGGGCTAGCGGCAGTGATGAGGACACGGAAAGTGACAGCTAGGGCGATTCAGGCCCGACAGTGGCATAAACTGCGCATTACATCAGCCTCATGAAAGCAATCTAAATGAGAACAGGGGTGCGATAACGTAACTCTATTCCAAACAAAAAGTATTCCAAACTCCAGCACCCAGCAATGAGAAAGGCGCCCTGGGACTTCTGCAGCACTACTGCGCGTGTGCACGGAGAATACGTAACGCCAATGAGGAATCTGCCATGCAAGTGTTTGCTGAGAAGAGTGGGCTGGCTGAAAAGCTGGCACACAGCTTCAGTAAGTTTGAGGCCACTATCGTCGTGCTAGGTCGCCGTGGCATCGAATGAAAATAACACCTTTGTCGCGCGAAGTGAATAAATACTGGATGTTTTTCCCCCTTTCATCGCACTCTCTCTGAGTTCCGTTTTCGACAGGTAAGTTGGCGATCTCATGCTATTTTGGTTAAACAGTACTACCGTTTAGTACGCACTTTTTCTGAGCTCCAGCCAACTACGGTTTAACGAGGCCTCACTTAATTGCGAAATATATTTTCTACCCCTTGTTGTGATGCTTGCCCTCAATAATTAACCAGTGCATGTCATTCGAACGGCTGATTCAATATTTTCAATGAAGAAACAAAGCTTGACTGACTACAATAAATGAATATTTAATTACGACATAATTATGATGGGTCTCTACAAAATGTAGAGTCATTCTCATCTCCTCTTAACTTGCTTTCTATGGAGTATCCAGCACCTTGGCACAAAATTATGCAAATTCAACACTTTTATCGACAGTCAATCGTAATTTGTGACTGAAGGGGCTATATCGAAGTTATGCCATTTGGTCTATGTAACGCCCCAGCAACATTCGAATGTATGATGGACTCTTTGCTTCAAGGGTTCAAATGGTCAACATGCCTCTGCTATTTAGATGATGTTCTCGTATTTTCACCTACATTTGAGACACACCTTGAGCACTTATCAGCTGTTCTTAAAGTCTTCCGCAAGGCTGGACTCCAACTAAATTGATCGAAGTGTCACTTCAGTCATCGACAGATTAAAGTGCTGGACCACCTCGTCGACGCTTCCAGTATTCAACCAGACCCGGACAAAATTCGTGCTCTCACGTCTTTTCCTGTACCTCAGTCTGTCAAAAACATCTGAAGTTTTGTAGGCTTCTGCTCATACTTCCGACGCTTTGTTAAAGACTTCACAGCGATTTCCCAACCACTTACTGTTCTTCTGAAGAAGGACGTGCTGTTCACGTGGAGCCCCGCTCAAACAGCCGCCTTTGCCCACCTCACTAACATTCTCCCCACGCCACTTATACTGGCCCACTTTGACCTGTCCTCTCCTACAGAGATGCATACTGATGCCAGTGGTCATGGTATCGGAGCAGTCTTAGTCCAGCGCCAACAAGGTCAAGATCGTGTTATCACCTACGCTAGCCGCCTCCTCACAACAGCGGAGCACTACTATTCAATTACAGATTGTGAATGCCTGGCTCTCATCTGGGCGGTTTCCAAAGTCCGCCCGTACTTGTATGGCACGCAATTCTCTGTAATCACAGACCACCACGCGCTCTGCTGGCTTTCTTCACTCAAGGGTCCTACTGGCCGGCTTGGTCGCTGGGCTCTGCGGCTGCAAGGATATTCCTATGTAGTAGTGTACAAGTCGGGCTATTTAGATCAAGACGCAGACTGTTTATTTATTTATTTATTTATTTATTTATTTATTTATTTATTTATTTATTTATTTATTTATGACGCTATCCAGTGGACAAACCACCCGCCGAACCTGACTCCGATGCCGACGCTTGCATTTTCTCCATTTCTCATCTGCTACATGTTGCTAACGAGCAACGCCGTGATGCCACCTTGTGCACCATCATTGATGGCTAGGAATCTTTGCCTTCTGATTCATCCCTTCACCTGTTTGTTTTCCAGGATGGTGTATTATACCACCACAATGCACACCCGGACAGTCCTGCCCTACTCCTCGTCATTCCCAAGCACCTCCAGTGAGCTGTTCTCCAAGAACTTCATGATTTACCAATAGCAGGTCACTTTGGCGTCTCCCGAACCTACGACCGGATTCGCTGATGCTTCCTTTGGCCAGGCCTTGCCTGCTCCATCCGGAAATACATTGCGGCGTGTGAGAAATGCCAGCGCCAAAAAACACCATCGACACACCCTGCCGGGTGCCTTCAACTGCTCAATATTTCTTCGGAGCCATTCTTTCGCATTGGCTTGGACTTACTTGGCTCTTTTCCTCTATTCACGTCTGGCAACAAGTGGGCCGATGTGGCAACAGATTACGCCATGTGCTACGCCATCACCAGAGCACTTCCAGCAAGCTGCGCCATATGTCACTGATTTTCTTTTACGCGACATGATTCTACAGCATGGTGCTCCACGCCGACTGCTCACTGACCATGGTCGGACATTTCTTTCCAATGTCATTGCCGACATCCTGCAGTCCTGCTCAACCAAGCACAAGCTGACTACGTCTTACCATCCCCTGACTAATGGTCTCACGGAGCGTCTGAATCGCACCATAAAAAACATGCTGCCCGACCAAGTATGTCTCGCCCGACCATACTGACTGAGACTTTGCCCCACCTTATGTCACTTTTTCAAATAATTCTTTGCGTCATGACACTGCTGGTTATTCCCCGTTCTTTCTGTTGTTCGGCTGAGAGCCCACATTGACACTGGACACATTCCGTCCATCCGCCGCAGCAGAGACCAGCAAGTATGCACTTGAAGCCATCACCAGGGCAGTTCTAGCACGCGAAACTGCCCGCGCCCGCCTCCTGACCTCCCAAAAGAAGCAACGGCGTTTGTACGATTGCCAAAACAGAGACGTCCACTTTTCACCTGGTTCTCTGGTACTCCTGTGGTCCCCGACTAGTCACATGGGCTTGTCAGAAAAACTTTTGGCTCGGTACACAGGCCCGCATATAGTGCTGCGTGCCGTGACTCCAGTTATGTACGAAATCGCCCCAGTGAGTACCAGTACCTCATCTGCCCCGAATTCCACTGACGTTGTACATGTTGCACGCCTCAAGCCAAATTACTCTCCTGTTATCACCGATATTTAGACACACCGGTGCTTCTGAAACCGGGGATAATGAAACATGCATATTGCGTGTTTCTAGTGGACGATGCATGCGGGCGCCCTGACGAAGACAACGAACACTCTCTGGCTCTCGAGCTGTAGGCTGAACTGGCCAGCGCTGCAGTTATCCTTTGTAAATCCGATGCTGGAAGTAATAGGAAGAGAAGACAGGAAACATGCAAAATAAGAAAGAAAGGTGAAGATTCCAGAGGAGAACAGGAAAAGGCAACTATCAATTTGCCCTGGGTCAGGCAGTCTGGGGGTGCCGTCTATGTGAAATCGAGGCCAAAGGAGTGTGTTGCATCCGCCAAGGGGCCTTCAAGGCACAAGCACTCAGCATCAGCTCTATTTATTTATTTATTTATTTATTTATTCAATTTTTACCCTACAGGCTCGGAGGAGCATTGGGTAGGGGGTTACAGAAAAATGACAATAAGGCAAAAAGGTAACTACATAGTAGGAGAAACAAATTTGTACAAGGGAAAAAAAAGGAACACTGGTAAACATCGAAAAAGAAATACAAAGTCAAGGGAATACAATACAATACAAAGTCGCAAATTAATACAAAGTCGAAGAACATAGTCTAGCGAACATGTGAAGTTGCAAATCTTCACGAAATTTGGCAGGACCTTCTAATGAAACAATATCATTTGGAAGGCTATTGCATAGTGCAATGGCACGTGGTAATGCAGAGTTATTGAATGACTGTGTGCGGCCGAAAATGTGCCTGAAACTGAGATGATTACAAAGTCGAGTAGATGTACGAGAAGGAATTTCAAGCAACAAACAGCTGGACCACGAGTTATATTAGTGTACATGAAAGGGCATAGGAGGGCAACAGAGCAGTGGGAACCCAAGTCGAGAAGGGGAACATCGCATTTAATTTGGGTAATGGTAGATTGACAACTGTAATTTATAGGGGTATTACTCAGGCTCGCGCGTGCGCACCTGACCCTTCTCTGGATCGCACAGCGCCGGTGGAGCGGCAGTCGCTCCCTAGCACTTTCGCAGCAGCCCTAGCAGTCAGAGCTGTGACCCCTAACCCGCGGTTCGCAGTGAGTTGCGACCACGGCGGGTTCAGGCCAGTGGGGACAGGGTGAGTCTCGACCTAAGGTGTTTATTCACCTTAGTGTACAATGATTCCAACAGACAACAACAGCCACAACACACACAAATACAACACAAAACACAACCACAGCGGCGGAGCATTCCGCACGTCTGGGATGAAACAAACCGCACAATGTGGGAACCACAAAAGAGGCTGATAAGAGTTCAGCTCACCCAAGTGGATCCGCGCTCGGGCCCTGGGGCGGTGAGTCGCACACAAAGGCCGGGCGCAACAGGGGGGACGGCGTGCGGCGGTCTCAGCGGCTGATTTGAGATGCGGCCGTTCGCAAGCTCTTCTACCGTGAGACAAAGATGCGTCGGGGGAATCACGCTTCTGCCCGAGCGGCGGAGAGGAGTCTCCCCAGTTCCAAGAAATGGAAAGGAGGGAACGGGGTGCCTTGGCTGCAGCGTCGCGGCCAGGCGCGAAGTGTAGCGGGAGCGGCGGGGGTGCCCTCTCCCCGCTACCCTCCGCGAGCGAGCACGTGATTATCGCGTGATAACCGCGTGGCCGCTCCGGAGATATCGGGATGCGCGTGCGATCCCCACAAATTAGAAGTTATAAAGCGGGCGGCACGATTTTGGATGGATTCCAATTCATCTATTAAGTATTGTCGATGAGGAAACCAGATCGATGAAACATATTCCAGTTGAGGGCGTACAAAAGTTTGGTAGGCCTGTTGACGGATGGTAGATGGGGAAAGGTGCAGATGACGACATAAGAACCCTAAAGTTCTGTTAGCTTTAGCGAATATCTTCTCGATATGAGAGCGTCAGGCAAAATTAGTACAAAAATAAACACCAAGATATTTGTAAGTAGAGCCACGAGGAACTTCAGCCAAACAGATTTTGCAAAGGAAACTTAGGAGCTGATTTCATACGACTGAAGGAAAGAACCCAGCACTTAGACGTGTTAAGTGTCATTAGCCAAGTGTCATTTGCACACCAGTGATTAACTAGGTGAAACTAATTTTGTAAAGTTACATGGTCATCATGACAGTTAATCGTTCTGTAGATTATGCAAGCATCCGCAAAAAGTTATATGCAGGAGGATATGTTGCTGGCCAAGTCATTGATAAAAATTAGGAAAAAAAGAGGGCCTAATACACTACCCTGGGGTACACCTGACGTTACAATTGATGTGGAGGAGCTAAAGTTATTCAAAGACACAAACTGTTGCCAATTAGACAAGAAATTGCAAAGCCAGGATAATGTTAATGAGTCAATCTTCATAACAGGTAATTTAGCTATTAGATGACAGCGAGCAATTCTGTGAATAATTCTGCTATTATTCATGGCATAATGTAAATCTGACGTTAATTACAAAAGTTGAGTGTCACAAGACCACACTTTAAGGAAAGCATGTTGATTTTGCTGTTTTCTTGTTGGTTCAACCATTCGTCGTACTCACACGACATAAGCGTCACATCACTGAAATCACTATCTAGGCTTCCGGACCTCGTTTTACGCCGACGCATTACTCCCTCTTTCCTTACCACAAATTCTTCCACACTCCTATCTTTCATCAAGCACTAAACATTGACACTAAACGTTAACAAATGCAAAAGCATGTCATTCACCCGCAGCCATAATCCTCGGCCGTTTGCGTACACAATAAATAATTTCGCTCTTGAATCAACTGACACTTATAAATACCTCCGTGTCACTGTATCAGACGACCTCAACTGACATAAGCATGTGCATATACCATCATTTCTGCTTCTAACAAAACTTTAGCTTTCTTAAAACATAATTTGCGGAAAGCCCCAAATCCCGTAAAATTACTTGCCTACACATCACTTGTACGACCAAAACTAGAATACGCCTCAGCAGTCTGGAATCCGCATCAAGCATATCTCATCGACGCTCTTGAAGCAGTACAAAACCGCACCGCTCGATTCAACCATTCGTCGTACTCACACGACATAAGCTTCACGTCACTGAAATCACTACCTAGGCTTCCAGACCTCGTTTTACGTTGACGCATTACTCCCTCTTTCTTTACCACAAATTCTTCCACACTCCTACCCTTCATCAAGCACCCTATATCACGGCCGCAGCGTGCATATCATGCCATACCAGTCCCTCGCAGCAGGTTTCACGACAACGTTCACGAACATCAACATTTTTAGCCTCGTTTTTTCTTCGCATGGCGGCAGACTGGAACGGCCTCCCCCTCTGCCATTGTCAACATAATCTGCCCATCCGTATTTTTGCAACACGTCACTGACCATCTCCAACTACATTATACATGAATGTCGTAACAATGTTTAAAAAACAATGTATCAAGAAAATGCTATAGATGTACTTGTCTTTGTTTCTATTGGTTAATATGTGCACACTTCTTATTTTTTTATTTTTTTCTCTCTTTCACTGACAAACTAACAGGAAGTTTTCTGGTATGAGTGTGTGTATATGCATATTATATGTACTCTGAATGTATGTATGAATCTGTGCCTGTTGCCAAGAAAAGGGGCAAGGACCTAGTCAAGCTGTTTTGCAGCTTTTTGTTCTTGCCCTAGCATTCTTTTTCTGCTGTAAAAAAAGAATGCTGAAATGAAATGAAAATGAAATGAAACATGATTTTCCTAATATATGTTGTTGGTATTTACATACATGCATGAATGTCTACATGTGTGTCTGCATGTGTGTATACATGTGCAAATGTACTTGAGTATGTATACTATGTATGTGTATATATATGCGTGCTTGAACTTGAACGAGTGTAAATTCGAATCTTATACCCACCCCTTGTGTAATAACCCTGAAATTGGGGGTTTTTAAGGAAAATAAACTGAACTGAACTGAAGGAAAAAGTTATTAGATTCAAGATGGCTGGATATATTGGGGGCAATGATGTGCTCAAGAAGCTAGCAACAAATGCATGTTAGCGAAATTGGGCAGTAGTTACCAGGTGAGTGTCTGTTTCCATCTTTGACTATCGGAATAACTTTGGCTATCTTCCAATCAGCAAGAAGACCGGTTGATGAAGAAGACTGCTGAAAAATGTAGTATAAAATCTGACTGGACATAGCTGACATGTTTTTTAGAATTTTAGAATTAATATTGCGAATGCCACACGATGTAGACACTTTAAATCACGCATCAGTTTTAAAATGCCTTCAACACTAATACCGCATTTACTCGCATAATGATCGCACTTCTGTGTCAGAGAAATTGACGCAAAATCAGGGGTGCGATCATTACGTGGGTGAAATTTCCCACGAAAAGAAAAAAATTTTTTTTCGTCCCACGTTTGCTGCGAGACACCAAAACCAATATGGCGGCTGGCAGAGCAAGCCGAATGCGCCGAACGGAATTTTTTTTTTCTTCTCGTAAGTACATTACGTGCACTGAAACAGTTTCTTCCGTATAAGTAATGAATAATATCATTAATATTGGCAAGTTTGCCAATGTAGCCATGTCCACTTTGAGGGGACAGAAACAGATGGGCGCGCTTATCTACCAGTGACATAGAAACACATGGCCGGCATGCTGCGGATACTGTGGCATCTGTCTTCACTACTATCCTAACACGGCACGTTTCCACTAAGGGTGGGTGAATATCTTAGCTGTGTTACAAGCGTCAGCATATGAATAGGGTACACCTTTAACGTATCAGTGTAAACATGGCTACTATCATTGCCGTTCGCGATTTGTTGCGTGCCCACGAGTGCAGACGAGAAGAATCGAAAGGCGCCTTTTTTGTTGTTGTTGACCACAACCATTATAAAGCCTACACATAATAAAGGCAAGTTTGGTTGCAGCTTTTTTTTAGTCATCATTAGTCATGGAAGTGCGGAAAGTGATGAAAGTAATGAAATGAGGCATCTACTTAAGAAATGTTTGGTGCATGCAGACCGCTTCGTTTGTCTTGAAGAGTCATTCGCGTGGCATTAGACAGATGGTAAGCGCGATTAATATTAGCTAGACATGGCACACAACACATCGCTGCGGCAAGTTCGGGGTGCGATCATTACACGGGAAATAAAAAAAAAATCTCATTTTGACAACAAAATTCAGGGGTGCGATCATTATGTGAGTGCGATCATTATGAGAGTAAATACGGTGTTTATAGTGGGCATGAAGCGATAATCAAGGTCGGAGATACAGGGAATGGAGGAGCAGTCTTCTTTAGTGAACACAGAGCAAAAAAAAAACTAATTGAAAGTTGAAGCACACTCAGAGGCAGAGACAGGAACATTGTCAACGTTATGTAATGTAACAGTACTACAGCTATGATCAGAAGAGATAGCTTGCCAAAACTTTCCATGGTTAGTGTGTAAAAGTGAGGACAGATCGGTGGAAAAATACTTTTTCGCTTCAGATATTGCAAGACAGTAAGATTTTAAACAATCTTTATACTTAGACCATGATAAGGGAAATGACAGCCGTTTAGCAGAAATGTACAACCTTTTTCTTTTCTGAGTGATCTAAGCGATTTATAAAACCACGGGTAATGTTTGTCATTGGATATAGTGACTGGTGGCACATATTTATCTAATAGAAGCAACATAATATTTCTAAATGAATTCTTCAACAGACCTGTTTGTGAATGATGGAAGAAACGTTGAAAGAAAACCTCAAGTTCATTGTTCATTTGTTCGTAAATTGCCTTGTTATAATCCCTGATAACCTTACGTTTAACACCACCAAATTTCAGTGGAATATCAATTGAGAACTGCAGTAGGGCACTAAAGCCGCCAAGCTGCACAACAGGGCTTATGCTATGTGGCTCTGCTGTGAGAATAAAGCCTCATGTATTCGTGCCGTGAGTAGGCTCAGAGACAATCTAAGCTCAACTCCCAGGATCCCCTCTTCCCCAGACATGGCTAAGCCATGCACAGTTAAATGCAGCAACCCCGTGTGCTCGGGTCCATGGTGCAGCAACACCCTGCTCATGCAGATGGGGCCCCCACAGGCAATGAAGGGACTTCTCTTCTCGCACTCATCCAGCCTTGGCCTGTGTAGACTCGATTGCTGTTTCGACGTGCCAGTTCAGCGTGGTCTCGTATTGCATCAAGCACCATATGTTCTTAAAAGGAAGCTTTAGCTCAGGCCCAACTCCAACACAGCCTAGACAAATAAACGTAAGACGTAGGGTGCTTTTCTGAGAGAACTCCAGGACTGATTTTAATTAAATTTGTTGCATTTCAGAGAATAAGTCAAATCCTAGAGGCTGTTGGAAACAGAATTTCTTATTAGGGCCTGAATTTCGTTAAAAGAATTTTCAAAAATTTGGAAGTTAGAAAAATACAAGCACAAAGTTTACAAATTGATAGCTCTGCATCAAGAACAGATATCTCGGTTCTGCAAATGGCATCGATTAGACCATTCAACGCGGGTAAACTTAATATGTCAATTTATAGCTTCCTTGAATTTGTTACGTTTGTACAAGGGTTCTGAAAAAGCTGTATTTCCATATTACTAAATTTTATTAGATTCATTTGTAACATATCAATTTTGTCCACTTTAGATGTACTATTCGGTGCAATTCACATATTTGTGATATAATTTTTGATTGCCAAGTTACACAGTTGTAAACGATAGTTTCGTTTTCTGAAAATTTACAATTTTTGCAAATTTTTTATAAAAATTGACGACTTAAATAAAACATTCGAAACAAACAGTCACTAGATTTTAAGATTTTTTTTTAAATGCAACAAACCTAGTCAAATTTGGTGCAGTGGTTGCCAAGAAAAACGAATTCTCCTTTTACATGTATTTAGAAAGGAGCACCCAAACTAAAGCTTCCTCTTAATCGTTTGCAGTATCTTGTTTTGATAGGTCACGTGTGGTCATATCTGAGTTAACTGTGTGTCACGTGGCAAGCCTTTGCGCATAAATAGGACGGTTTGGATCCAAATAAAACCAGTTGTTAGTCGGTGCTTGTAATGCGGTTTTGTGTTTCTTCTTCTCAGTCGCGCTGTACTTGTTGAATAGCTATGCAGCAACTTGCTCAAATCAGTTTTACTGTAAGGCAACAATAACTGAAAAAATATGACTATGTGGTTTATTGACCTGTAGCTTGCAACAACCAGCAGCAGCACCACCAGAATATCAGCTGTCGTCTCTCCTTCTGAATTTTATTTTATTTTATTTATTTATTTATTTATTTATTTATTTATTTATTTATTTATTAATACATACATTTTGCAACTATAGATCTGGACCTCTGCACAATGATGGGTTAGAGACTTGTTGAACATGTTATAGGAGTAAGTACTTCTTATCACATTCCCAGTAGTGGGCAGCGTAACTTGAATGAAGGACAAAAGGCCAGGTTGCTGTGTTAATTCAGAGAACTTTTTGTTTGGCCAGTTGGTGAAACATGGCTATTAGGAAAGGGACGCATGTTAATGCATACGCTGATGATGTAGACGGGACTAGCAACCGGCCTACAAGTATCCAAACAGGACAAGTGTTCAGTCCACTTCGTTCATCTGTGTGTTCATTTGTGAACCTCTGACAGCTACGGACACGTCAATGTTCCTTCAGTACACCGAGAAATTTTTTTTTTTCACTTGCATAAACGAAAGATTCTGGGGTTTTACATGCAAGAACCAAGATATTATGAGGTGTGCTGTGGTATCCTGTGTTGGCTTCTGGTTTCGGTTTTAGGTCATTTACGTCAGGGTGCCACTCAGCGCCAGACGCTGTAAGTTGCCTCCTGTTTCCCCTCGCAGAAATAAAAGAGCATTCTTTGCCCGGTCCTCTACTAAAGCAGTCCGGCTCTTTCTTACGGCGCTGTGCGCCCCGGCCGTTTAGGCCTCATGCCGTAAATCCTCCGTCCGGCTGCCCCGTCGGAGCTACAACAAACAGGCGACAAGGTAAACCATTACTCTGCTTCCTATGTGCGCTTGCCATACTTCTGCTCCTCCTCCTGCTTCCAGCATGCAAGACGCCGCAACTACGTCTCCTCCGTCAACCGCAACTCCCCCGCCTTTGTTCTCGGTGCACAGCATGGCGTTCGTACCACCCATGCCGCCTTTCCTGGCATGGGGCGTACAAATTGTCGGTGCAGTTCGAGCGCTGCGGTGACCGGACAGGAAGGGGCTCGCCAGCGATGAACTAATGCGAGCCGCACTTTACCATCCAGGGAGCTGAGGACCCTGCATTCCATCGGTGACGCTCCTTGTGACGGGGTGTTAAGAGCTTTAGAATGGCCAACACTGCAGTGGCGTCGCTCCTTACTGCCACGGTCCTCGCGCTCCTGGGATGCGCGCTAGCGTCAAGAAACGTCTGGATTCTTTCTAAGCAGGAAATGGAGGGAGACGGCTACGACTTCCGAGCGTATGAAACGACTAGGAATGGTTGCAAAGAAATGTTCTCCAATGTCGATGTCATCACCTCGGGAAACAATACATGCAGCAATGTTCAAATTTACATAACTTGCGTGAAGGATGCTATGCGCAAAACCCTCTGTAGCGCGAATGACACAATCAAGGAAAACGAGAACTCGCGCATCATGATCAACGTTCGCAAAAAGAATGTCACGTGCATGTCCGGTTCGTTTTGGTCCGGTCCGAACTGTGGTACCGCTGCTCACATGGAAACGGCACTTTTGCATGTTTCTCAAGGCAACCGGAGGCTAGGCACTACAAGATGAGAGGAAGAAAGCCATTTTACTGAGTAACTTAGGCTTCGAGGGGCAGCGTCTCTACTATGACCTCGTGTTGCAAACGAACCAGACGGCTACTACGTTCGAAGACGTTCTCCGCATCTTCGACCAGCACTGCGAAGAAAGCACCAATCCCCCCCTGGTGCACCGCATTATCTTCCGGGACAGGACGCAACAACCCAGAGACCTTTCAGGACTTCGTCACCGTGCTACAAAGGCTAGCGCCTGCTTGTGCGTTCGGCGCTTGGCATGATGAGTCCCTTCGCGACCAAATGCTGCAAGGCGTCGCATCAACAAGAATTCGAGAAAGGTTACTCTACGAAGGATCGTCCCTCACACTCAAGAAGGCCCAGGAAATCGAACGAACCGTACAGCAAGTTCACAAAGAACTTCAAGTCTTCAAGTCTGTTCAGCGCATCTCGACACAACGCCAAGATGGCGTCGGCAGCCATCACCTTCCTCACCCGGACGCGCAAGATGGCGGTTCCCGCCACCGTTCTCCCTCGACCCGGCAGCTTCAAGATGGCGCTCGGCGGCATGGCGGAAAGTCACGACCTGGGGAGGCTGGCCAACATGGCGCCCGGCCCGAACCCCGCGAAGCCAGTTGAGACATAGCGGGCCATTGCTACCGAAGTGGTTCACTTCACCACATCGCATCCGATCCAGGCTGCCCAGCCAAGCACGTTTCCTGCCGCGCGTGCGGAAAAGTAGGACATTTCGCTTCAGTTTGCCATTCGAGGAATCAAAAGCATTGACAGTCTCCTGCTTGCACGCCGCTTGTTTTCGCTGCATGCCAACAAGTGTCAGGAGCTTCAGCTGACCCAAGCGTTCAGTTTCCGTCTCTGCTGCATAACGCTCCATCAAAGTTCGCCCGGCCGTACTCAGGACAATCGGGACTTGTAAAGGACTTCATCCACAACGTTCATCTTCGAGCGTCAGTGCAACCAGTCTCGGTGAAACTGCATCCTCTACCTCGGGTTCTCCATGAGCAAGTCCCCACCGAACTGCAACGGCTGGAATTGGCTGATATCGTCGAACGAGTCTCAGCGTCCGAGTGGATTTCTCCGCTTGTGGTTCGGAAGGACAATTCCATTAGACTTCGCGTCGATCTTAGAGAACCCAACAAGGCTATCGTCATGGACTCCTTTCCGCTACCGAGGGCTGATGAACTGTTGCGTCGACTCGCTGGTGCTACTGTCTTTAGTAAGTTGGACTTGCAGTCACCTTATCATCAGGTTTTATTGTCCGAGAAAAGCCGGGTGCTTCCTACGTTCATTACTCACGACGGTCTCTTTCGCTTTGAGCGAGTGTGTTGCGGATTGGCATCTGCGCCTTCCGCTGTTCAGCAGATAATGTTATCTGTTTTAAAAGACTGTCCAGGTACCTTGTGCTGCCTAAGTGATGTTTTGATTTGGGGCCGCAGACAAGCTGAGCATAATAAAAAACTGCAAACTGCGCTTTCCAGAATCTCAGCTGCTGGCATGGAGCTAAATGCAAAGTGTGTATACAGTGTCCCAGAGCTCACTTTTCTTGGACATGGGTTCAGTGCAACCGGCATTTCGCCGCTCGTAAACAAAGTGCAGTCAATTGTTGATGCACCGCAGCCAACCGACAAGAAGCACTGCATTCATTTCTTGGTCTCCCACGATACTACTCTAAACTGATCCCGCAGTAAGCTGAATTGGTAGAACCGCTTAAGAAACTGCTAAAGCAAGGGCAACCGTTTGCCTGGGATGAGGATACCGAGTATAGCTTCCAGACTATTAAGGAAGTGATTACATGCGAATTCGGCTCTTACGCCAAAAGTAAGACGTACGTGGACCATCGTCGTGCAACAAAATGCCCTCATTTTCGTCCAGAAGATCTTGTCCGAGTATGTAACTTGAGAACGTCCAATCCTAAATACTCGGGTCCATTTAAGATTTTTTTCATTTCATTTCATTTCTTTTTATTTCTACTCTTGCCATACAACTTATCAGACACTGACTGAACCCATAGCCAGAGGCTAGTGTGGGGTTCAGGAACAAAAATACACTATGGCAATGACACAACACTTGTGTAAAATAGAAAGCCCAAAATCACGGCGAAAGACCAAAGTACACTATACAATGAGGAGAAAATAATATAATATGCATTTTACAGGAGAATGAATAAAGATCTGTGATGAACACTGTACAACAAACACAAACCGCGAACGACTGTCACATAGATCAAATAAGGCTCAAAAAGTATGTTCTTAATGCTTTATTTGTTTCGTGGGACTGTTTTATTTCTGGGGGTAAAGCATTCCAAACCTTGGCTCCTGAAAACTGCACCAATCTTTCACTGTATATGTTATTATTCGGTGGCAGATTAAAGTTACTATGTGTGAGATTTCTCGTCAGTCGAGAAGGACAGCGAAACAGGGAGGCATTGAAAGGTTGGTTATATTTTACTATGTTATTTACACACAGCGCTATCTTTAAAGACCTCAAAAGATCAAAAGGAAGGATATTTAATAGCTGAAAAATTGGTTTACTTGGTTCAGTATACTTGCTTTGAGTTATAATTCGGATAGCCCGTTTTTGTAATCGCCGGATAGGATCAAGGTAAGTGTCGTATGTTAAACCCCATGATTCTACACAGTATGTTAGATGACTGTTAATAAGGGCAAAATAAAGGGTACGCAGTGTATGTGTGTTAAAACAATCACGGGCCTGTAATAAGGCATAACAGCCAGAAGCCAACTTTGAACAGATGGCGCTAATCTGATTTTTCCAGTGAAGATGTTCATCTAGAATGACACCAAGATACTTAAATGAGCATGTTCGCTCTAGTGAGTGGTCGTTAATGAAAATGTTAATTTGGAAGCAGTCAATGACTTTTGCTCGTGAGCTAAATACCATATATTTGGTTTTGCTTGAATTAATCGTAAGCTTGTTAGTAGAAAACCAGCTTGTAATTTTTTTCAATTCAGCGTTTGTCTTTGCTTCTAGATCCTCATGGTTGTCTGCGGTTACAATGATAGCAGTGTCATCAGCATACATTAAAATATCACAGCAACTTAGGACCTTCGGCAAATCATTCAAGTATAATGAAAATAACATGGGCCCTAAAACGGATCCTTGAGGAACCCCAGTCTGTAAATATTTAAGTGATGATATGATGTTATTGATAACTACAGCTTGTTGACGGTTTTCGATGTAGCTGGAAAGTAAGCTGTAGGCTTCACCGCGAAATCCACAGCGGTTTAATTTGTTGAGCATAATAGCGTGATCCACGGTATCAAACGCTTTCTTTAAATCAACAAATACAACAGCGGCCAGTTTATTTTCATGTAATGCTGTATTAATTAATTGAGTTAGGCTTAGGACTGCAGTTGCCGTTGAATGATGTTTTCGAAATCCATGTTGCTGTTGACAGAGTAGGTTATATTTTTCTAAGAATTTGCAAATATTATTGGATAAAATCTTTTCGTAAATATTATTAATAACACTTAGGACAGAAATGGGTCTGTAACTTGACGGGTTGGATCGGTCTCCATCTTTGTATACCGGGACAACTTTGGCAATCTTTAGTGCAGAGGGGTACTTTGCACATTTTAATGAATGATTAAAAAGTTTGCATAAGATGGGTACCAAGATATCAGTGTTTTCCTTAAGTATGCGTGGATAAATTCCGTCCAGTCCGGCAGATTTATTGCCTGGTAAGCTGAGAATAATGGATGTAATTTCATGGGGTTTGATTTCAAACATTACAAAAGTATTGAGAAGTGTATTCGATGCAACATTTTGTTGTGATTCGGGGAGTTGAGCAGCCAATGATGGGCCGATATTGGTGAAAAAGGAATTAAATCTTTCTGTAGTATTGCGATCTATTTCTTCCGGGAGAACCTGGCGCAAACTGGCTTTGCCAGCAACTTCATTTATTATTTTCCAGACCGTAGAGTAGGTCGCAATACTTTCACACTGGAAAATGGCAAATGATGGAATGCATCCAAACTTGTGAAATGCCCTGCACTACAAGATTTTCTTGGGAAATTCACTGAAAAGAGTCACTCCAGTGACTACCCTTTTCTTGATGATTGTCTCCCACCTTTACTTCCAGTTACTACTGGTATAGCGGATACATTACATTTCTTGTAGTGTAATCGTGCAGTACGCACATCATTACTACAGCGCTGACCGCCATACAAATTTGTCTTTCATGCCAAAAAAAAAAAGTTTTTCAACATTTTCAAGTGAGCATTCTTACAGGGGGGGGTGGGGGGGGGTGGACTATTGAGTGTAGAGTGCTTGCACGCACAATCTCCAATCCACGACAGCCACAGAAACTATCTCGAGTCAGGCTCAGGGCAAATGAGCCACTCATCCGTGCTGTCCCAGGGGGCACACAGATGTTTGCACTGTCTATTTTTGTACTCTGTGAATTTTTTTTCATGTGTGATCAGTGTGCGCAAGGCTGTATCTCATCGCCTTCCCAAGACGGGTACTGAAAATCTGCAGAACTGGAGTGCAATCGTGTTCATTTTCAGTTTTCATGTTGTGCGCTTTTCTTAAAATAGGGAAGCCAAAGATGTCATTTTCTATTGTGTAAAGATGTCATCACGAAACACATGTGTTACAGTGCTAACATATTTTCTTCGGTAACTCATGACTTTTGTTGCGAGGAGAGCGAGTAGTGCATTTTCCTTTCAAGGGAGAGGTGATGTGGTATCCTGTGTTGGCATCTGGTTTCGTTTTTGAGTCGTTTACATCAGGGTGCCACTCAGCGCCAAACGCTGTAAGTTGCCTCCTGTTTCCCCACACAGAAATAAAAGAGCATTCTTTGTACGGTCCTCTACTGAAGCCGTCCGGCCATCTTATCGGAGCTACAACATGTGCCAAGTTGAGGGGGGGGTCTCCAAATTAATTTTGATCACCTGGGGTTCTTCAACGTGCACCCAATGTGCAGTACACAGGCATTTTTGCATTTCACCCACATCGAAATGCAGCCAAGATTCGATTCCACGCCCTCAGGCTTAGCAGCGCGACACCAAAGCCACTATGCCACCACAGCGGGTTCACTTGCATAGTGGATGGACTGAGATACAAGACAACCACCACAGCTTTGCCTTCCCAGATAGAAACCAGAGCAAACCACCAATTGAGCTCAAATAAACAGACTGCACGACAACCGAACAACACCAACAGATATTGCCTTCATTAATGAATGCTTTGCAGGTCTTTTAGAAGTTTGCAAGTTGGCTAGAAACCAAACAAATGCCCACTCACCACAGCACAGTAACTTCCAGGTTGCAGTCTGGCAGCAGGAAAGGACATCCTCATATCCTCCTCCTGCAAAGACAAATGCCTTGGTTAAACCCACACAAAATTTAAGCCTGTTTCACAAGCAAGCATTGGCGCGGCAGTGGGCACAGCAGCTGAGCGACAGCGCGGCGCGCAGGCGCAGTTTCATTTCATATGCCTCATTTTGGCACGTTGCGTGCTGCTGTGATCCACAGTGTTGCTTGCGGAAAGCAACCGTGAGCTGCGGGATTCACCAGTCTTCAAGAGCTGCACCTTGCCCCACATTTCTATCTTTTGGCGCGCTTGAGCTGCGCATTCGATCGGTGTATCAAGTTAGTGCTCCACTTTCAAGCTCGTAAACCTTGCAAAAAATAAACACTTGTGTATCGAATGGTTAATACACCTATTTCTTTAACATTTATATCCCTTTTAGCTCTTTATAGGCAGGGTGTCTACCAAGTTGACATTTCTAAATTCCCTGAGTTTTCCAGGTTTTCCCTGAGTGCTTTTGCGAAATTCCCTGAGTGATGCAGAACTATGTTTTACGTCAAGTCGCGCTGAAACCATATCGCCCTATGCTGTCACTCTCTAGTAAGCATATGAAAAAAAATTTAAAGAAAACCGACTTAATCCAATTTGAATACTAAGGAGTAGTGTTTATGTTATTCAAAAAAAGTATATAAGGGAGGGGTTATTAAAATGCACAGCAAATAAAATGTCTTCGAAAAAATTTTCAAATCGAGTTGGACATTCTCTAGTACAAATAAAAAGGAGATGCATACAGAAGCAAATATTTTCGAATATGAGCTATTTCTATCAACTGATAGCATGCTCAGTGTCATGCAACTGTCCTGACATACTCTAAGCTCGCGCAAGACGCCTCAGTGTTGTGTTTCACTGCTTTAAAGAGTTTATTTTGGTTTGGATGAGGGACACCTGCATCTCAGCATCAGTCAACAATTTGTTTTTTGAGCGCAGGCTCCTTCAAAGAAGCGGTCGCATACTTAATTCCCCGTTCATTTCTCAGTGCGTCGATCCTTTCTGTTCTCGTCCTCCTTTCGCCGCGCGATCGCCGCACGGACCATTTGAAGAATACTCTTGGTCAATTTACAGTCAACGTCCAATTTTTCGGACCCCCTAGGGGCCGTGAAAACTTCCGAAAAATCAGGCAGTCCAAAAAAAATAAATTCATGTCTTTTACTGCCCTTAACGGCTAAAATCGACACATGTACGTCTGAAAAAGCTCTGAATGCCTGTCAGTGCACTTATTAGGCATATCGGTGCTCCTACTGTGACAGGTGAGGGCGGGTGCACACGTGTAAAATTAAGGAATACATACAGTGTCCCGCGACAATTGCCCCTTCCTACGCTTGTTACGCTTCACCGCGTTACACGACTGTAATGAGGCGAAGCAGACTTTCGGGAAAGAGCATTATGCAATGCGCCGTGCTTTCCGAGCTTCGAAGACAAAATTATTGCTGTCAGCGGAGAAATGAAGAAACACGGCACCGAACGACACGAAGCTTAACAGCGAACGTCGAAGCAGCTAGGCCTAGCGTTGCCGCAGTGGTGGCTACGGCTGCCAGCGGATCTGCGTGCGGGAGCACCGGTTCAAGGCGGCGAGGTAATCAAAATAGCAGCGGTGGTGGTTTTCGTTAATGCCGTCTAGGACCTACGATCACGCAAAACGTTTAGAAAATCGGACGGCGAAGATTTCTTGCGTCTGAAATTTCAGACGTCATGATACATTGACTCTTTTGGGTACGTGGTGGTGCCGCGAAGCCGTCCGAATTATCGGGAATCCGGAAATTCGGTCGTTGACTGTACACTGGCAACTCCTCCAGCCAACAACGATTCGTTACGAGTCCTGTCGGTTTCTCGAGCCAGCATTACCGCGACTTTTGACCCTCTAAAAAAATTACAGCTAAATTTCCCTGATAGAAGCAGAAATTCCCTGAGTTTTCCCTGAGTTTTTCCAGACTACTCAAAATCCCTGAGAATTCCCGGTTTTCCCGGTTGGTAGACACCCTGTTATAGGCAACACTTTAAAAGTCTTGCTAAGTACACGCATACAGAATTAGCCACATGGAAGCAAATGAATGAGTCGATTCGTATTTCCTCGATCTGGGCTTGAAGCACGTACACATCTGCCAATAGCTCTTGTTTTCGTATGCCGCGAGGCATTCAGGCACCATCTCTGCCACCCGGATGCAAGAGCCCTATGGACAGCTTTCAAAAAATATTGCATCCTTTTTCAACTCTAGACATTCGAGCTCAGGGTACGTGACCTTTTACCTGAAAAAAAAAGAACAAACAAAACTACGAACACGCTAGCTCGGAGTTGTAAAGAAGAAGAAAAAAAGCACCTACAGGCGCTGCAAACAAAACATATGGACTGCCATTTTGCCCCGTCTGTCTCACTCTCACTCTCAGTAATTGGCGGGTACATACCCCCAACATCAAGCATAGACTGTTCATATTTGCTGTCCATACTGAGAGCTTGTCCGGGTTCCCACATAGTCATCGGTGACTTTAATGCCCACCATCCCATGTGGGGCTCTGCTTCGACGAACGCCCGCGGTAGAGACTTGGCTGACTTCATGCTTAGTCAAGGCTTGATGGTGATCAATGATGGCTCGCCAACGTACCTTCGAGGCTCTTACTACAGCAGTTGTCTTGATATTGCGTTTGTTTCAAAAAGCCTGCTGTCTGCTACACGATGGTGTACTGATCTCGACACCCATGGAAGTGACCATCTACCAACATATGTTCAGCTGAAATGGTTACGTCCCCCAGCTCCTCACACTGTGCGTTCTATCGATTGGACAACATTTCGAGAATCTGTGACCAATGCATGTCAAGCCATCCAAGCAACATCCAATATTGAAGATTTCATCGCGGCAACTTTACGTGACACAACAAAGCACCTCAGTGCACCCTCACCGAGATCATCTATTGATGACCAGTACGAGCGACTTCGCGCGATACGGCGTCGAGCAGAACGGAAATACAGAAGGACCAAATCACCATTAGACGTCACTGCATCACGCCGGGCTCAGCGTCATGTCCTGCGCCACCTTGACAAGCTTGACAAACAACGCTGGAGATCATTCTGCGGCTCTCTGGATCCGCGAAAACCTCTCTCTAGAATTTGGAAAATTGTACGAAGCCTTCGCTCGCCTCCACAACAGCTTCACCCGTTCAGCGCTGTGGCCATACGGCAAGGCCGGCGTGAAGTTGAGGTCGCCGATGACTTCTGCAAATTACTCGTGAGCTCCTCGAACGATATACCAACCCATTCACGATTGACTTTCCCGTCATCTAGTGATCACCGTCTGGACGCACCTTTTACTATGCACGAGCTCGACGCTGCGATATCTTCCTCCTGCCAGTCAACTTGTCCAGGACCAGACGGAATTACATACTCCGTGATTTGTCATCTTGGAGTAGAAGCTCGAGAAATTCTCCTGGCGCTCTACAACTCTACGTGGGACACAGCAACTGTGCCTAATCACTGGAAGTGCAGTCGTCTTGTGGCTTTACTAAAACCTGGGAAATGCCCACATGATCTCTCACATTATCGGCCAATAGCCTTGGCAAGCTGTGTCGGTAAAGTGATGGAGCGGATGGTACTGAGCAGACTGGAATGGCTACTCGAGAAAAGTGGTGGACTTCCTGATTTCATCAATGGATTCACAAGAGGCCGATCATCAATTGATGGTGTGATCGACCTAGTATCTTCTGTTCAACAGGAAAAGAGACGCCGTCGTCTGGTATGCGCAATATTTCTGGACATCAAAAGTGCCTACGACAACGTCTTCCACCATTCGATTCTTCAGGCGCTTGAGGATATTGGTGTTGGTGGCCGGATGTATGCATGGCTGCAGAGTTACCTCAGTGGCCGCACCATTTTCATGTCCACTTCGGATGGCGAGACTGATAGACATGACATTCGCAGGGGTGTTCCGCAGGGTGGTGTCCTTAGCCCAATATTGTTCAATATCATAATGGTGGGCCTTGCAGACGAGCTACCTGAAACAGTGCGTATCAGTACGTACGCGGATGATATCTGTATTTGGTCATCTGGGGTCACACGTCCACAAGTGCGTGCAAGGCTCCAACGTGCGGCTACCATAACGGCGAAGTACTTGCGCCGTAGAGGCCTGCAACTCTCAGCAACTAAGTGTGCAGTCATGGCATTCACACGCAAATCAATGTCACATTATCCAATCGTTGTCGAGGGAACAGCGCTCCCTTTAGTCACCCACCAGAGATATCCTGGCGTGATAATAGACCGCAGCCTTTCTTGGACCAAACATGTTACTGCGCTTAGGGCTAAACTGACCAACTTCATACACGTTCTTCGTGTAATACCAGGACTGAGATGGGGCCCCTCTGAGCGAAGTTTGCTCCAAGTGTACCAGGCACTTTTTGTGGGCTACATACGCAACAGCATGCCTGTGTTATCTAACATGGGGTCATCTTGTATATGCACGCTGGAGAGCCTTCAGGCACAAGCACTACGAATATGTCTTGGCTTGCCACACTGCACGTCAACTAAGGCCACAATACCGGAAGCACGGGCTTGTCCTATCGACATATACAGGTCTTGTGAACCTGTGCGAACCTATCTTAGCCTGCTAACCAGACACTCACACCATCCACTGTCAACACTTCCAAGCACCAACCTTGACTGTGCTTTTTCTAAAGCTATTGCATGTCACGCAAGCATTGTACCTGCAAGATTCCAGGCCACCGACATCCCCGTGACACCTCCATGGACATTGCCAAGACCACTAGTGAGGCTTCAGATACCCGGAATTAGGAAGAGATCTCACGTTTCCTCCATTGCCTTGAAGCAGCTCACCCTGTCACATATATTTACATCATATAGTGGGACTGTACAAGTATATACCGATGGTTCGGTCACGCCATCTGCAACAACGGCCGCATTTGTCATCCCACAACTTGGTATTACTCAACGATTTCGATTAGACCACAAATCGACATCTACGGCTGCAGAACTTGCGGGAATACGAGAGGCTGTCAGTTTTATGAGAAATGGACGATATTGTGCGATGCCAAATCAGCGCTACAGGCGCTAAAATACTTTTAAAGAAAGGACCATACTATCTGCTCGTGCTGGAAATCGTCGAACTTTATCACAGTGCCGAGTTTAGTGGCCACGTGATCACCTTTCAATGGATGCCTAGCCATTGTGGTGTCTTTGGTAATGAACTCGCTGACAGTGAGGCAAGATCGGCTTCCTCTTCCTCTGATGAAGTACGGATTGCCTACTCACGACCTGACACCAACTCCATGATCAAGGCACTCATGCAGGACCTTACAAAGGCTTACAGAGCCCACTCTGATAATATTCACAGACGTCTACATACGATTGACCCAGACGGTAAATTCCGTTTGCCCCCGAAGCTTACACGGAGCAAAACATCATTGCTACACAGGATTCGGCTCGGCGTTGCTTTCACCCGTCGCTACGCACACCTCATCGGCCAATCGAACAACCCTGATTGTGTACACTGTCAGATGCCCGAAACACTGCAACACGTACTGTGCGACTGCCCAGCATATATGCTGGAGAGAAGGACGCTGGACAGTTTCCTAGCCAGCGTTGGCAGACAACTACTGTCGGAGGAAGCTATCCTCGGCCCATGGCCTGACACTGCAATTTCAGTGCGTGCAACAAAAGTATTGTTGAAGTTCCTGCAGGACACCAAGCTCGACGAGCGGCTCTAGCGAGGCAACTGTCTCATGTACATAAGCACTCACCACTTCTCTTATCATCATCATCCATCCCAATACTTTCACTCCCCTTCCCTCTTCCCCAGTACAGAGTAGCAGACTAGAGCGCACTAGCTCAGGTCGACCTCTCTGTCTTTCCTATCAATAAATTCTATTCATTCATCGGGGAGAAAAAGAGGCAAGAAGAAAACAACACATCGGGACACTTTGGCTCCGAAGACCGGAACTCGAAAACAACAGATGCAAACAAGTGGCAATTCTGAGGCACCAACAGACGTGGCCAATTCAAGCAATGCTGACATTTACTTTATGGAAGTGCGCGTCACTTGCGGTGATGAGTACCTTCAGCTTCAGTCCATAACTTCTTCCCAAAGAACCCTCCTCTTTGTTGCGAAAATCTTTCATTTTAGCATCCCAAACAAGTGGATACTGCAACACTTGAGTGATGAGCAGCTCGTTGAAGACTGCGCAAGACAATGCTAACTGGCAGTGCACGTCATCTGCTACAAATGTCTGCTAGAACCGTCTGCCCGAGCAGGAGAGTTCCCCAAATCCCTGCACTGCCAGCGTTTCAGCCATGCCTCTGCCACATAATCTTAACGTCACTGCTCAAGGCACTCTGCCATTAGTTGCCGCCCTCGCCGTCAACAAATTTTTCCAGATGTGATTGTGATCACAGCGGGGTGCACCACTCGGAAAACTGGTAATGCAAAAGGAGGCTTGCTCATGTGAAAGGCACCGCGCCGTTTCTGGTCCAAAATGGATTGCACGTGAAACAGGCTTTAAGCGTCCCAGTACTTGCACTGCTTCATTTTGTTCACATGCATACAAGGTACACCAATGTGTACCTTGTGTTCATCCACCAATGTGGTGGATGAACACTGCATACAAGGTACACTTGCTATTCAATTTTAGAGACTGATAAGGGGGATCTCAAGAGGGCGACAAAAGGGGCTAGTCGATCGCTACTGCTTTTTTTATCGTGCTATGTACGACCCTGAGACCAGAAAAATGGAATGCACAGACAAGAAATTTATTTCAATATGCCATGAATAATTTGACGTAGTAGTTCTGCGGAAACCCGCAAGGTGGAGAGAAGTAATGAATAAAGGGAAAATTAGACATCCACCTGTTCGTCAAACTCTTGCCTTTGCTTTGTGTTGTCGACAAATTCGACTTCGCCCTGCCATCTGCTAGCCACCTGGTTAGCTCAGATGGTAGAGCGGCTGTTCCGGAAAGGCGGTGGTCGCGGGTTCGAGTCCCGGACCAGGACGAATTTTTCTTCAACTATGAGGCCTTTCTTTCGAGGAATCCGTATGGGTTAGTTTAATGGGGTTTAATGGCGCAAAAGCAGCTAAGGCTATGCTGCGCCAAACACGAGGTGTTCTAAAATACAGTTTATAAAGTGAAAGACTGTGTTAATAATCTATATTTTATGTAAAAATCCAGTGTCGTCTAAAAATTTACAGACGTCACAAAATGGGACTAGTGGATCATCGCCTAAAATTAGAGCAGGGTGTAACGGTATGTGTTGTTCATATAATTTGTGCAAGAGTGTTCGTCTGTGTGTTTCAATCTGCGCACATGTGAGTAATATGTCCATAACTGTTAGTGGCTGTTGACATTTCTCGCATGTTGGTGTGTCTTCTTTCCTAAGTAGGTAATTGTGTGTGATGTGTGTGTGCCCGATGCGTAGTCGGCACAAAACTACTTCGATGAACCGCTCCTGATGATAGCATGACTTCCACTCCCCAACTATGGGTTTCGTGAGATGTAGCTTGTTGTCGGAACAACGGTCCCATTCGCGTTGCCATTTTACCGTTAAGGCTTTTCTAATTGCGCGGATGCTATCTTTGTATGGGAGTGTTGTGTTTGTAATGTCTTCGTGTGCTGCCATCAATGCATATGTATCAGCTGCTTCGTTACCCGGTATCCCAACATGGCTTGGGACCCAGCAGAAACGAATTGACCTCCCGTATTCATTAAAAGCCACCATGTTTAAAATATCTCCAATCAGGGGTTCACACTCAGATTTCAGATGTAGTGCCTTCAGTGTGCTTAAAGAATCTGTGTATATGACTGCATTTGTGTGTTTATCAGCGATAATTTTTTTCACAACAACCCATATGGCGAAAACTTCGGCCGTGAAAACAGAGGCGTGTTGTGGCAATCAAATGCTTTTTTCCCAATTTTCCGTTATGACCCCCACACCCACGTGTTCTTTCGTTTTGGAGCCATCAGTGTAATATTGCACGTTATTTTTATATTTCTCCTGAAGTTCACGGAATTCTTGTGTAATGTGTTCGCGTGGGGTGTCTTTCTTCTTTAAATGTGTCAATGTCCAGTCACATAACTGTTCAAAATCGTACCATGGGGGCAAACGCTGTGGCTTTCTGGCAACCTCGAGGACTTCGCAAGGAATGTCATAATCCCGGACATATTCCTCATATCGCAGGACAAGCGGTTTGATCGTGTTCGGTTTATTTGTATAGTGTAGGCGTGAGTTGCATTGTGTGAGGATGTTGTAGCATATGTGTTGTGGTGATGACTGAATTCTTAGTACGTAGGAAAAATTGAGTAATGCTCTGCGCTGGTGTAAGGAGGGTTCATTACACTCAACATATAAACTTTGAATAGGTGAGGTTTTGTAGGCACCACTTGCCAGTCGCAATCCAAGGTTATGTACTGGATCAAGTCGTTGGATGTAGGACTGTCTGGCTGAGCCGTAAACAATAGAGCCGTAGTCTAAAAGGCTGCGAACAAGAGAGCGGTAAATACGTAAAAGACACGTTCGGTCGGAACCCCAGTGCTTATGAGATAAAACTTTCAGGATATTCAATGCTTCATTTGCCTTAATCTTTAGTGTTTTAATGTGGGATAGGAAGTTTAGTTTTTTGTCAAAAATTACTCCCAAGAATTTATATTCTTGTTTAACCGGCAGCGCGACATCATTCAATTTTACATCCGGGTCTAAGTACAACCCTCGTTTTTGCGAAAAAAGCACTGTAACAGTTTTCTGAGTAGAGAAGCGGAAGCCATTTTTCTCAGCCCACTCCATTAGTTTATTTATTGTTATCTGGAGCTGTCTTTCACATGTTCGTAAGTTTGAGGCGCGGCATGCTATTTGTAGATCATCGACATATATGGAGTGCATAACGGAGATCCGTATGGGTTTCCTTTGTAGCAATTGCTACGAACGGGTGGATGTCTAATTTTCCCTTTATTCGCCATGAATAATTGTAGTTTTTTTTACAGGCTTTTGCAAGAATCAGCATACTTCAATGCTTTTAACGCTTTCCTTTGATTTCCTACATTTATTTTTTTTTTCTGATCATTGCCTTCACCACACTTTATAGTGGTGAAGATATTATGAAGATATTTGTAAAGATATAAAGGTGAAGATTATAAAGATATTTAACCTGTTAAATAATAAAACAGTGGTAAGCTTCCGCACCCTTCATTCATCCGTATGCTCCCTGTTTTCATGTTCATATACTTAGTGCCGTACACACCTCAACCAATAGGCAGAACACAAATTTACGGCTCAGATCACTCTTAAAGAAGGGTTAACGATGTGAATTGGCAAGCTGAAGCTAATACATTCGTTTTTAGAGCCTATTAGAAGGCATACATGATATGCTATTAGCTTCCTGCTTAGCACAGCAAAGTGTATCGGCTTGAACCCTTGAGATGATAATGGTTGGCACAGGTCAATGACAAAACTTAAGGACCCAAAGTACCACTTTGACTATGATTAGTGGGAAGACCAGAGCAAGCAGCTTCGCATACTATTCCAATGGCTGGGAGCAGAAGCTGCCAGTGATCAAGCGATGAGAACATGCTGGGATTGTAGACATGGTACTGAAATGCTTGCCTGTCATCTTTTAGGCTCAATGCCCAGATGCTCGCAAAGGATAATGAAACGCATGGGAAATGACAGACTAAAAAAAAATTAAATGACAAAAACTTGCGCAAGCTAGCCCGCAGCAATTGTTACACCTTGTGTAATAAGGCAGAGAAATGGAAAAGACAGTATGTGTCACTGTTTCGGGAAATGATTATGACACCTGGTCAAATATTTCCAATGCCTCACATTACCTTTTAGACCTACAACAATTTCTCCTTATATATTGCTGGATGAGCTGAAGTGCGACTAGTTCGCAATTAGTGCCGGTTTGCTCGAAGAAGGTATAAATGCTGTATAATGTATAAATACTCTATACAAGGCACCCGTGTGAAATGCATATTTTTTCCTGCAGTTCACGGACAGGTCAGACAACAGGCAGAGCAGACGATGCACAAGAGCGACAATGAAACAATCCGAGCAGTAATTACACTCTTGTGCTTCATGACCAGTGAGCCAATGAATGAGCAATTTTAAAAGCTCAGTCATTCGAATTTGCTCATAGTATGCGTTTCTGTGCACCATATGATGTAAAGGCAAGGCAAGGCCCCACAAAGTGTGTGAAGTAGCCTAATAATGCCAATCGCATTAAAACCTGGGCTGTTGGACAGGACAGTTGTGAGCCAGCGCAGTGCGTCCTTCCTATTCATCCTGGTTTTTGTGAGCTGTTACATATAGAAATGATGAATTACCAATTGAATTGAATTCTGGGGTTTTTATGCGCCAAAGCCACGACTTGATTACGAGGCACGCCATAGTGGGGGACTGCGGATTAACTTTTACCACCAGAGGATCGTTAACGGGCCTCCAATGCACGAGACATGGGTGTTTTTCTGCATTTCATTCCCATCAAAATGTGGCCACCGCGGCTGGGATTCAATCTCGCCACATCTTCTTAGCAGCGCAACACCATAGACACTAAGCGACTACGACGGGTGATGAATTACCAAGTCGCCCAAATTGCAGTTTTATTAAGGGAACTAGCCCAAATTTCTTCTACGCCCTGAGCACAGACCTTCTGAGGAATACATACAACACTTTACTATTGATTCACCTAGAGAAACAGTAGACTAGTACAGTCGAACCCGGCTATATCGAACTCGCAAGAAAACGCCCATCAGTAAAACGCCCATCAGTTCAATACAGAGCATAATTCAATATAAGCCTGCTAAATAATTGGATGTCATAAAAGTGCATACCATTTGTAAAATCACTTTATTGATGAATGTAGTTTAGTTTCGCATTAAACAGTCTTCTGCATTTTCTGCTTGAGCAATACCACTGCCTGCGACGGATGCACTTCTCCACGTTGTCTAAGGAGTCGGTCGGAGCAGCGGAAGCCGCAACCTTCCACATTCCCGCAGAAGCAACGGACTAGTGCGAGCGCACCAATAACTTGGTAAAGAACCGTCGCTGCTTCCCTCATTGTGCCCACTTTCACTTGTGCTCGGTACGACGTCGGCAATGTAGTCTTCGTTTACGGGCTCTCCCGTGGTCGCGACACCATCATTTGCACTCACAAACTCGTCCACCTTTGATTCGTCAACAGTTTCAGGAAATTCTGACAGCTCGCTCCAAACTTCGGCAACACCGGCTACGGCTTCGTCGCATTCATAAGAATTTATCATCATCATCATCATCATGATTATTTATTTTCACCATTCGATACAAGGTGAAAAAGGGAGAGCTGGAAAAAAAGCCGAAAGTTCTCCGGCTTGACAAAGCTCCGGTCTCCCAGATAAGCTCTGGTCTCACAGTCATCGTCGAGCACGCGGAAGCCGGCACAGCTGAAGCAATTTTGAATGAACCACTTGTACACGGTCGTGCGTACACGTCGGGCGCCACGGGCATCGGGTCGCGAGTTTGGACGCTTTAGCCCTAATCTCCCCCTTATACTTCCAAGATCGTGCTGAGAGTGCTCCTCGGAATCTTGCACGCTGCGGGGACATCCGACTTCTCACCGCGTTCGACCCGATTTATGATTTTGAGCTTTACGACGAAAGGCGAATTCTGCCGCTTCATCACAGCAACACTGCGGCAGAAGGCCCGCAAGGTGCACACACAATGAACCAGAAAAGCAGTGAGACAACGCGCACTTCCGCAATCTTGCATGATGAGGGCACAAGAGCCTCTGATTGGCTGTCTCAGCAAGCGCTGCGGGTGAGCCAGGATCATTTTTTTGCAGGGGGGGTGTCGAGCGGTTGGATGGAGCCGCGCTGTCAGGTATCTACGCCACCGTGAGGGAAAGCCAACTTCTGGGGGCACTTTTCCGCCGCTTGACGTTCGATATATTTGGAGTTGCTGCTATTTTTGGTCGATGTAAGCGTAATTTTTGCTAAATATACTCATTGTAACTATACCGGGTCCAGAAATTGTTCGATATACAGAATAATTTGACGTAAATGAGTTCGATATAGTCACGTTCGACTGTAGCAGGAAACTTGGAACAAGACAAACTTTCTTTCTTTCTTTCTTTCTTTTTTTCTTTATTTATTTATTTATTTATTGTTTCCTCAGACACAGTCTAAGAGCAACATACAAGCAACAAGCAACATACTGCTTTTAGACCACAGTGACTTCGCTGCCAACTTCACCTGCTTCAGGAACTTGTTTGAATAAACTGGCTCGAAGCAAATACGCACTGGAGTCATTTCACTATGAGAAAACATCCGAGGGGGTGATCAGACACAGATAAGCCAAACTTTTTTTCACAAAGAAATTTTTTTAGTTGACGTAACATTCGTAAAATAATAAACCAAACCCAAATTCATAAGCTTCATTAAAAAAAATCAGGATAATTGGCAAGTACAAGTAAACGCTCTTAAGAGCCAGGGCCTTTGCGGCAGCCTTCAATACAGCCAGCAACTCCTGGATGTCTTGAGATAGAGAGACACGTCCCACAGCCAGCTGCTTGACAAGCGCTGCCATGTCTCATTTACTTCAGTGCTTACTCACACCACTTGCTTTCTACCTTGAGACAGTATACACGACCGACCAGTGGTGATGAGTGCACATTCTACGCCGTGTTATCGCTATATTGTGATACGCAAGTGACAGTAGGCCTACACGAGTGACTCAGCCCGACTCAGCTGGCTGAGAAACTGTCAAAAAATCACGAGCCATTCTCCTCTGTAAAGGTGGATGACCACCGAAGCTGTGTAGCACATGACAACAGGGTGACAGAATTTGGAACAAAGGTATAAACACAATGTCTTGATCAGTGGTCATCATGACTACACAAATTTTTATACGCCCCAGTTCATTCATATTATACATTCGGTATATACATTTGTGTTTTCACTTCGTGATGTATTGAGGTGAAGAATTTGAGACCAAAATCACCGCACCGACTGGCAGTGGGCCAGTTCCATCAGTACCTTCACATAAGGAGGGGCAGTATGGGAATTCTAGTATGATGAGCGGCGTCAGAGCCAGCTGTAGAAAAAGACAGCGAAGAAGGGAAGTGATATATTGAGGTTAAGAATCCGAGACCGAAATCACTGCACCGAGTGGCAGTGGGCCAGCCCTGTAAGCGCCATCGCAGAGGGAGGGGCAGTATGGAAATGCTCGCAAGATGAGTGGCATCGGAGCCAGCTGTGGAAGAAGACGAGGATGACAAACACACAAGCAGTGGCACAAGCCACGGCTAATGACAATAGTTTTTGCTCAGACCGATCAGTTGACGGAACAAAAAATGTACAAAACCCTAGCAATAACAGCTTTGGTGTAATATCACCAATAGCAACGCACACGCCACAGGTAGCTACTTGCAGGACACAAGCGCTGGCGCTGCCGTCTCTCGTTCACTTCACTGCTTACACATGCCGCTTGCTTTCTACCTTGAGACAGTATACGCAACCGAACAGTGGTGTAAGGCACACATTCTAGGCCGCATTATCGCTATCTCGTGATATGCAAGTGACTCAGCCCGACTCGGCTGGCTGAGAAGCAGTCAAATATCACCGATAGCAATGCATGCGTTATGGGTAGCTGCTTGCACCGTCATCTCTCATTCACTTCGTTGCTTACTTGCACCACGTGAGGAAACTTCAAGGCACCACCTTGCATACATTTCTCTTTATAAATTAAAAAGCCTTTGCCGTCATAATTTCTGATAATGTTAAAAGTCATTTATCTTGATTACAATATGAACACAGCCGTGAAGAGTACAGAAAGTCGCATACGGTTTGTAATGTTCAACTAATATTATTTCAAATAGACTAATTAAAAAATGAAGGCCCGAAAACAAATGACTACACCATCCGAGAGTGATGCAAATGCACACCTGCCAAGTTCAGAGAAACCAAATCCAGGATATTTTCTGACTGGGGGGATGAGGACGGACTGTTACCTGTCCCCCCCCCCCAATGATTATTTCTGGAAATTACTGCAAATACTAAAAAAAAATTTATGGGGTTTTACATGCCAAAAACACTTTCTGATTATGAGGTAGTTGAGGTCTCCGGAAATTTTGACCACCTGGAGTTCTTTACCGTGCCCCTAAATCTAAGTACATGGGTGTTTTCGCATTTCACCTCCATCGAAATGCGGCAGCCGTGGCCGGGATTCGATCCCACGACCTCGTGCTCAGCAGCCCAAACTGAAAATACTGGCAGTGCATCTGCTTACAGACTTGCAAATGACCACATGAAAGTCATCAAGGTCTCACTTTTGCAAGCATTTCATTGTTATAGATTTTGCCCTTCATGAATTCTTAAACCTTTTTTTAAATAAATTACTGGGTTTTACCTGCCCCAACCATGACCTGAATATAAGGCACGCTGCAGTGGGGAAGTCCTGATTAATTTGGACCACCTAGGATTCTTCAGCTTGCACCAATACACGGTATACAAGTGTTCTTGCATTTAACCCCCCTTGAAATGTGGCCCCATGACATCGTTCTTAGCAACACAGCGTCGCAGCCACTGAGCAACCACAGCAGGTGTTTAAGTGTGATGCATTTCATTTCATTTACATTTTGAGCAGAGGACGTTTCCCAGCGTCCCATCCCACATGGACAACCGGAACTATGTTCTTATCTTTTTCCCGATGCTAAGCTGCCGCTCACACTCTGCATTGCTCTGCTGTATCAACAAAATACCCGACATCATTTTGGTTGAATACTAGTTTAAAAATACTTGCAAATACTTAATGCACTTGGGCTCCTTGCTTAAACCCATAACTGACAGTACACCTACGCAACACTAAAGCAGCCGATACCGAGGAGGACGATTGAGAGGCTAGTATTGCTAGTTGTGAAATGCGCCATTCCCTCGCTAACCGAACAAGGTTAGGACCATTTTAAAAACCCTCTCAGTGTAATGAGCAGCACTACGGTTAACAATATATAATGCCGTGTAGAGATTCCCTACTACTTTCTTAACTATGCTATGGGTTGGATCTTTTGCCAATGTGGCCAGTCAAAGCACTGGACGTGGATAGAAATGGGGCACAACGGCAATTTGTGGCAGAGTTTTCTGTCAATCGTACAATCTCAATGGTCAAAATCTGTCTCCCTGATAATCCAGGAGACTCGGCACGTTTATAAATGCTAAAAGCTCAAATTATGAACAAAACATCTTCATGGCCCCAAACGACGAGGAAAATGCGGCGATAGACTTGCCTCTCGGTCAAAATGGCATGAGGCAGCTTATTAGCATATTTCATGCCACTCAGCACCATAAATTGTTGCAGAGAATGATGCAGCATTGTTTAGCCAACGTGTCATCTACCACACGTTTTTTGCGCATACTGCCCGAGGCTATAAAAAGACTCTCTTCCAATAAAGCTTGTTCACTCTTGCATGCTCGTGTCTAGCTGCTTCAGTGGCGACAAGGCCATCGAACTGCTCAGCAGCAATGGCTACACATGGGGGCGGGGCATCAGTTTTTGACAAAGAGGCGGACAACTGGGAAGCATATCTGCTGCACTTGGAATTATACTTCAAGGTGCCCGACATCATCGACAAAAGCAAACGCCAGGCGCTTCTAGCCACAGCACTGAGCACCAGGACACTGGATCTCTTAGCTGCACGCTGCGCATCGGCTGAGATACAGGAGCTGAAGCACAATGACACAGTGAAGTTCCTGGGTGTGTGACTTGCCGTGATGTGCCACGCAATTGCCGAATCGTACAATTCTTTTACAAGAAATGAGCTTATTTCTAAAACGAATTTATAGTCAATCTACGAAAGATTGCAAATAGTTGCAACTTTGGCGATGCGCTCGACAGAATGCACAGGGACCATCTCATTTGTTGGTTGCTTGACGTGCATTGGAAATTGTTGGCAAAAACAGAACTCGCACTGAAAGATGTGGAAGAGGCCGCACGTGCAGCAGAGATGGAGGCTATATATGTGTAACAGATAGAAGGTGCACCATATAAGGGCAATGTGCCCGCTGTGCTGAAGAATAAGGGCCCTTCCCGTGGATTTCAACCACCGCAAAATGCGACAAGCAGACACGACAGGCAGCACGAAGTGGAGTGCCTATGTTGCAGTGGAACCGGTCATACAGCGGGAAAGTGCAAGTTCTGTCATGCAAAATGCTACCTTTGTCCTCGACAAGGGCACATGGCTCATATCTGCCAGCAACAACAGTGTCAACAGAGCAACGTAGCTCACTGTGAAGGGTGCTGGTCAGACAACGATGACTACGAGCAATTCTTGCTCAACCTGCAAGCGCTGTCGGTAAACATGGTTCAGCCACTTTTCTGCACCCTGGAATGGGATGGCGTGCTGTTTTGAATGCAAGTGGACACAGTTCCCCTTGTGTCGATCGTCACATGGCCCACATATGCCAAGAACCGTCAAAGCTGGCCTCGACTTCAGAACATATCATTGCAGCTGACCTGCTTCCTCGGACAGCTTCCTATCAAGGGTCAACTAAACGTCTCAGTGACGTGCAGTGGGACAACTCTGGAAGCTGCCTTCGTGATACTATGATGCTCTGGGCCTAACCTGTGTGTGTGGGATGTCGTCAAGGCATTTGAACAGGATGGGAAGCAGGTGACCGCAATTGGAATCAAGGCTGCTCCCGGTAAGCCTTCGTTTACTAAGGACTCAATGAAAGTGAATCAATTAGCGAGTATGGTGATAAAATAAAGGGCCCCCGTTCGTCTGCGATAGCGCAATGAAGCAGTACCTCGTCTTTTGTTTTAAAGCTCGCTCGGTACCCTGTGCGATGAGAGACACAGTTGGCACGAAAATAGATTGGCTCGTTGAGACTGGAATTGTGATGCCCGTTGCTAGCACTTACTGGGCAATGCCATTCGTGCCGATCATAAAAAAAATGAATCAATTCGACTGTGTGGCGATCTCAAAGCAACCATCAGCGCTGCATGCCACACTGAGAAATATCCGCTGCCTAAAAGGCAAAACATCTTTGCAAACTTGAGCGCAGAAGTTTTCACCATTGAAGGACGCATTCAGTCAGCTGCCACTAGATTAGGAAACAAAGGTGCTTTTAGTGGTGAACACGCAGAAGGGACTATTCTGCCAGTATAACAGGCTATTTTTAGGTGTGGCTGCCGGGCAATTTGGCCACGGTGTTCGCACCACTCTACGAGCTACTAAAGGAAAACATGAGCTGGCAGTGGGGATCAAGACAACAACAATCATGCGATGCAACGAAGCACTTGATAAAATGCACCAAATATTCAACTCGCTACGAACTGGGAAAGCTTATCGTCTTAGTAACAGACACGTCTTCATACAGCATCGGCGCTGTATTATACCACTGCGTCAACAAAGACTCAAAGCCAGTCGGTTTCCGGTTGTGCACCCTGACTGCCATGGAGCGGAATTATGCATAAATTGAACGAGAGGCGCCGGCAGTGGTCTTTGGTGTGACCATGAGTACCTGCTTGGCAACACATTCATGTTAATTGCAGATCCCAAGCCACTGCTGCGACTTTTCAGCCCAGACAAGCCCGTGCATGTGCAGGCAGCTGCACAGGTTCAAAGCTAGCCTGCTGCTCAGCAGCTACTAGAACAAGTATAAGCTGGAAAGGCCCTTCTGGTAGCAATGCCCCTGGAATCCAATTTTGTAGGAATTCTATTACTTTTTATGCCTTTTGCCATCATCACCGCGCTGCCATTGGCCGAAAATTATCAGGTCATGCCCATTTTGTCTGTCAATCACGCGACGTCAGGAACCCGCAAAAACCAGAAACATCAAGGTGATGTTGACATCATGTGGAGCATAAGGCATAAATTTTTGGCACAGCCAGAGGAATCGTTTCTAAAGGAATAAAGAAATGGCTGCCCCACTCATCACTATGGCGGTGGCTCTTCGCCGTCGCCGACGTGAACATGGAGAGCCAGACGACACGTTTGACATGCCGGATGACCATTTTCGACAGCACTTTCCCCTCTCCAAGGAAACGGTGCAGTTGTTGTGCGAGGAACTGACGAGGGAGCTACAAGCGGAGCGAGCGACAGGACTGTGGTGGAGCAGAAGGTGTTGTGCGCACTGCACTTCTTCGCCACTGGGAGCTTCCAAGCATCCCTAGGGAGTGAGGAGACTATCCGTGCGTCACAATCGACGGTGAGCGAGTGCGTGCGATGCGTGGCATAAGCTGTGGTGAACGCAGGGGCCCGCAACAAGTGGGTCCATTTTCCCGAGACGACCGAGGAAAAGGCAGCCGTGAAAGAGGGTTTCCTTCGGCACGGTGCTATTCCTGGCATCATCAGATGTGTGGACAGCAGCCTCATAGCCATTATCGGACCGAAGGACGAGCACACGGCTGCACCCTCAACTGCATGTTCGTAAGTTCGCATGTTTGGCATTCGCATGTTTGGCAGTTACGTTGCTCTTTTCAATTGGCAGTTTCTCTGTTCACATTTTACCTCAGATCTGTGACGCTGACATGAAGATCCTGGCTGTGGACCCTATGCGACCCAGGGTTGGACCGTGACTCGTTCGTCTGACGGATGACATGGCTGCGCCAGCAGTTCCAAGCGGGGCGCATCACAAATCCCAGGGAATACCTCCTTGGTGAGACAAAACATTTTTTTGCCGCGGTCATGCTTCAGTAGCAACAGAACGCCATGTCTGCTCCAACACAAACTTTTAATTAAATTGCAAGCACATGAGTAAGTGCCAAGAGCACAAGAAATGAAAACATTTACTGCCACCATTGGCAATGTTCGAAGTTTTAAGTTACAAGCACGTTATCAGATGCCTGCCAGGAACAGATGAAAGCAACACGGATTAGTGCTGCCATTCCACCCATTGCCTGCCAGAAGCAGAAGAAATGAGCACACATTAGTGCTAATACTGTGTCACTGATAGCACCAACAGGTGTTGATTTCTTCTGCTTCTGGCAGGCACCAAGTATTGCACTTGTAAATTGGTGAACAGTCTGTGTCGGGTACAGACATGCTCAACTCATGCTTTTACTTGGGACTCGCAACCTCTGAACTCTACCTTTGTTGAATGATGCTGTAGCTTTCCTCAGTTGCCAACTTACCTCCTGTCAGAGGAGTACTCAATGTACTATTTCCATTTCCATCTTCAAGCAGATGACAGATGACAGATGACAAGCAGATGATGGCTACCCCTTGGGGCCGCGACTCCCGAGCCCAGTTCCTGGCCATCCTCTAGTGCAGACAGCTGATGGGCAATATAACACAGCACATGCTGCCATGCGTTCTGTGGTGAAGAGGTGCATTGGGCTCTTAAAGAGCCGTTTCCGCTGTCTTCGGTGATACTGCACCCTCCTCTATGAGCCGCAATGTGCAGCCAAGATTGTCACGGCATGTGCTGTGTCGCACAACCTTCGGCTTTCTGAGGACAACATAGAATCGGACGATGACAGTGATGACGACAGCAGCAGCAGCAGTAGTACAGTCAAACCCACTTATAACGACACCGGTTTTAACAATATATCGGTTACAACAATGAGAAGCTGCTGCACTATCAACTTTTGTATGTTTTTCATGGTGAAATAACCCGCTTACTACAAACCCTGGTGCCGCATTATCGATTATAACGATGAAGTCTGGCTACTGGTTGTCCAAGTCGAAAGGAAGTGAAATGTGAAATCCTTGAAAGGAAAACAAAAAACAAGAAATTCCAGCCGCTGTATGATGGGCCGCTGCTTCAAAACCCGCCGCACAGTTATTTTCCAGACATATGCGCATGCCTCTCTCCCGTTGCCCTTCCACCCCTACGAACACGAATGAGCTGCGCTCATAGCACTAAGTCGGCCCACCCTCTGAAACACAAATGGACCGTGGAAACTGCGCTGCACGCAGATTGCTCGCATGTTGCTCGCTGGCTCTTTATTCAGCACAGTTCTGCAAACAGCTTAGTCACTCGTCGTCGTCGTTCGTCTTTGTTGGTTGCATCAAAATTGTTCCTGGCCATGCGGTTTCTCAGCCTCGTTTGACCAACAGTTGGTGTGATTCGCCGCCAAAACAGAAGATGGCTGATGCGCCCACTGATCAACAGCGATGCATGACGTTGCCGGTGAAAAGAAAGCATACGGCCATAGGTTTGGAAACTAAGTGCTTCGAACTGATGAGGCGATTGTCGCAAATATACTTGCATCAGATAGCAACGGCGACGACGCCAGCGATGACGCAGTAGGGCAGGCTGCCTCAACGTTGTCCTCACAGGGTGCCCGGCAGATGATTCAGTCCCTCCGGGACTTCGTTTATACGAGGAACCTTCCACTGCACTACATGGAGGCCCTGGATGCCTTGGAGAAGGATGTTGGCAAGCTTTGCGTAAAGCATGCAAGGCTGACGGACATAAGGTTTTCTCATGCAAGCCTGTGAGAAGTACATGGCGAGGTGCTTGTGGCAATCTCACCTCAGCATTTCTTCTGGATTTTTCAAGCTGACAGGCTGCCACGGCAACCTTCTCGTATTTTTTAAAAGGCCCCTTTTGGAACCACCGATGACCCTTCTTTGCATTTGTTATAGCAGTGCCATTCTTTAACACCGACAGCCGCGGCTTGTTGCACGCAATCAGATTGTCCAGGAAGCACTTAAACGAGTGAACACAATCAGCAGCCGGATGGAGGAAGGTGGTGGTGAGGGGCCCTGGCCTCCCCGCCATTATAGTTCTCTCACATCCGCTCTGCCATCCCCCTATTTCGATTTTTTCATGCAACTCGATTATAACAGTTATCAGTGATAACAATGGAATTTTCGTGGCACTTGAATATTGTTATAAAGGGGTTCGACTGTAGTGAGCTCGACGGTAACAGCGACCCAATTCCGCACAGTCTGCCCTAAAACACGGGGTCTAGAATACATTACTTGAGAGTGCGGGCTGTTCGAGACACAAGCAATACACTAGCAATATTAAATCACCTCACTCTTGTATCTCACGGCTCCTACAAGCAGCGCCTGCAATTCTTTTCAGACGCTAGTATACCACCGTGGGCCGCAATTAGTTGCGCTGCGTTATGGACACGCTCGGAGCAGTCAGCCTGTGTACGGACATGCTAGGGGCTGTCAGCTGTTCAGTTTCAACAGAGGCCACCATTTTGTCTGCACTCTGGCATGGATTGGATGCAGATCCGACAAATATATGACTATGGCTTCCAGAATAGGAGCACTTGCCTTAGCATTTCTTCAAGTTGAAAGTTGGGGCAGCTTTTGCATTGTAAGGTTACAAAATAAATTTGCTTTGCGCAGCATGGAAGTCCGCTTTTACAGTTAAACTCTCAGTTGTATGAACGTCGGTTTATAGAATATTTCAGAATAACGAACTTTTTAGAAATCCCCGGCAGTTTTCTTATAGATGCTGTGCAAAATGTTTGACTTAAACGAATTTCGCAACAGTCAATATTTTAGTTTAACGAAGTTTTGCGCCCTGCACTGCAGGCGCGAACGATGCCCGCCCTCATCAAACCGCCGCTCCACCGGCACTGTAACGTCGCCGGCGCTACAGCGCCCCTGGGGCAAAGCAGCGGCGCGGAAAACGAACCACAACGAGGCATGGCCTCCAAGATTTCCCGCACAAAACGAGCAAGCATGTAATCTCGGAGGCAATGAAAAAAGTAACAGCGTTGGCACTTACAATGCCGCCCGAGCAAAGCGGCGATCTGTCACACCAGAAACCACGTGGTGTGTTTTTTCTGACCGGCTAGTCGTGGTATGGTCGTCGTCTCTTTCCAGTCTCGTCGGTTCCGCGTGCGCACACAAACGACCCACATGGTGTGTTTTTTTATCAGCTCCGTTCAGCCTTCCAGTTTTAAGTAACAACGGCAATTCGCGGGCCCACTTTCGAGATGAATGTGACGAAACGGAAGCGGTTGTCTCTCTCGGACAAGATGGAAATCCTTCAGTTCCTGGATAATGGTCCAGCTGAGGTTGTAGGGTATATTGGGAAGTTGAGAGACTGTCTCAACAGCAAGCTGTGCCAGAAGAAGTGTACAAAAACGTTGACTCCTTGGACAGTTTTGTTACTTCCTGTGCTTTAATAGTACAAGTGCAGGAGAAGATTACAGATTTTTTTTTCTAAGTGAGAAAGGCAGCATTATAACTGTTATGAACCTTGTACTTGCTGATATGTACAAATTCTATTTCACACATTTCCAACACTATGGATGCCATGTCTTTTGCTCCATGAATTGCGCTTCAAACTTTTGACTCTGTATGCTATGTCTTATGTTGGTCTAGTGAATATTCAGTTTAGTGAACTTTCAGTTAAATGAACTATTTCCTTCGGTCCTTGAAGTTCACTCAAGTGAGAGTTCAGTGTATTACATGTTGTTTCACAAAATAAATTTGCTATACACCTCCGGAAAAAGAGAACATGAAAGATACATAGGGTCAATGAGGGAGCTTTTCATTGGACTATCTAAAAAACGTTGTGCACATGCAACCACCATTTTCAAAAGTGCTGACCTCACACGAAAGGCATTGGCACGAAAAAAGTAACTGCTACAAAATCGCACCGCTGAGCCGCCTCCCGGCGTGCCTTTCGCACGAACACAGTACCCAGGAATCCATAAGCAAGGATGCCCACGAGTATGTACTTCTCGCTGAGCATTTTGACACCACACTTTTGTAGTCAAGTGATTTGGCTCGAACGACAGAAGCCGAAAGCACTCTCAAACAAGTAGCTGCCTATATCCACGATGGTCGGCCTCGAAAATTGCCAGCTTCAAATGCACACTTGTGTCCATTCTTTTTCAAAAGACATGAACTTGTGTCTAGTGGTGGTATTGTCTAGTGAGGCCATCGAGCAGTAGTTCCAGTGTTCCATGGAATATTGTGTTGCACATGCTACATCACACGCTTCAAGGAATCATATCAATGAAGAAGTCAGCGCACCCTTTGGTATCCAGGGCTGGATAGAGATATTGAAGACCTTGTTGGCACATGCCCTTCACGTGTGCAATGTTGCATCACGCAACTAGCCAAGGAGCCAATCCCGTGGCTCATAACACTAGAAAGGGCGCACATAGACTACGCTGGGCCTATTGAGCGACATGTGTTGCTCATCACAGTTGACTTGCACACTAAGTGAATAGAGGCGAGCCCATTGAAGATAGCCAGCGTGGGAAAGACTGTCAAGATGCTACAAACAGCGTTCAGTAGATTCGGCCTTCCCCGAACCGTGGTCTCTAACAATGGCCTACAGTTCATAATTGCATTGTTTCAGTCTTTCACGAAAGAAAACGAGATTTGTCACTTACGCACCGCACCTTATCATCCCCAGTCAAATGGTTTAACAGAGAGGGCAGTCCAGACAATTAAGCTAGGAGTGCGCAAGAATCCTAGAGGCACAACGCACGGCCACTTGGATAGAATTCTACGTCACTATCATCCCACTGCTCTGCCGAACAGGGAAATGCAAGTCACTATGCTCCTTGGCTTCGCGCCTCTGTGCCTGTTGGATAACATCGTGTCGTGCCCTTTTTCTGACGCAGATACGGAGTGCCGCAGAATCCACCAAGTTGGAGACTCTACTTGGCACAGGAACTACGGGGCAGGAGCTAGATGGAAGCCACACATTGTGCAAGCCCTCCAAGGCTCCCGCACGGCAATGATCAAGGTAGAAGACGGTGAGCTTCATCGTCGACACGACGACCAGTTGATTGCTATTAAGACCAGGCACGCGGCATCCGCTGCCAGTGACACGGGAATCAAGCACGAATCGAGCATTCAAGCAAGGAAAGCCAAAGTTGCAGAACCCGACACACAAGTGACTGAAGAAAATCCCAAGAGCGAAGGTTGGGCCAGTAAGTGGCAGCCAACAAATTACGGATGGCAGACAATTCCAAATGACATCCGTGATGAGAATGGTGTTGCCAATTAAGATTCCAAGCCTGGCCAGAACATGTTATGGCAGTCAACCCGAACCTAATGTCCGCCGGATCGTTACCAGCCGCGAGGGAAAAGAAGCCTGATGCAGTGTCATTTGGCACATCTTTTGTATAATGCACTTTCCTTACACATACTGCCCGAGGCTATAAAAGGCCTCTATACCAATAAAGCTTGCTCACTCTCGCATGCTTGTGTTTCGATGCTTCAGCGAATCCCTGCAATCACAACACTGCACGCTTGCCGGTAAATAAAGGCAGGTGTATGGAACCCCGACCGCGCTAGAACAAGAACACTTTGCTAGCATTCCCGCACAGTCATGGCAGACCTTAGCACATCATCCTCCATAGTACCAAGGCAAACGCACATTTAGAAGCAAGATTTCCCAGCTAAAGACCCCAGATGACACAAAAGTCTCTAATAAATGTCCCTAGTCCCCACACTTTTAACCGGTGTTTTGTTAGAAAAGCTAGCACACCTATTTACACGCACACCACGGCACCTGGGGATGCAGAATACGAGTTAATCAACAGCAAAATGAATCCACAAAGTCAAGTTCAGCTTTATGTCGCACTGGATATTACGTAGGAGAATGATACAGCCATGTGCTTATTGCCTTCCTGAACTTTGCATTTTATGGAGAAACATGAAGAACTGCAACACCTTCACTGGTTCGTGGTCTAATCATTGCCTCTGAGAAAGATTGCTATGAATTTTTAAATCCGACAATAGCCTCAGCTTGATCAGAGAGAATAACCTGGTGCAGCTGCTTTGCATGGCACACAATAAATTGGTGAAATAGGAGGGTACATACAGTGCTCCTTTTCAATTAAAGAAAGTCGCACTTGGAGCCATAAAGTTAATTTGCTCTACAAAATTTCATTAAACGGACGCTAAAGGAAAAAGTTAAATAGAGCTACATTAAAACATTGAGCTTTTGTATTAACGAATTCATCATTCGCAGCTATAACGGAGCGTTTGTAACTGAGAGAAATGACACAAATGGAAGATCAGTTCGCGATGCTTGCCATGGAGCCTGTCTCTCGTGTGACACTGCGGCACCGAGGGTCTGGCGCTGACCGCTAGCCGGAAGATGCGAGTTGAAAGCTGATCTGCAGATAGCAGCAAAGGTGGTGGCTTTGGCACAGGTGACTCAAATTGAGCAGCGGCAGCAGGAGTTTTGGAGGCAGTTTTCCACACAACAAATTCATATATTGGCGCCCAGAGAACAATGATGGACTTCTACACAGATCAGCTATCGAATTAACTTAATATTTTCCTTTAGTGTCCCTTTAAAGAGGGTCTTTTTGTTTCTGCAGCAGAAATTAGATGCTTCCAAAGCAATCTTATTGTATAATACAACAGGAATGGGCAGCCCGAATGAGGTGGAAATAAAATAAAAATTAGCGCAATAATGACATTCCTGCAATGTTCCAACTCAGTACATTCAATACGAATAAGCGAACAGGCATGATTTTGATGCAAGTGTGGGACCTCTATTTTTTATGGCAAGGTGACTTACCTTCTTGAAGCTTTAAATGCAGCAGGTCATGGTACTGCGTGCAGTGGCAGACCCCACGTGCCAAAACAGTGCACTCCAAGAGTACACAATGGCTGCAGCAACTTTGTAAGCACCAGCTTTAGTTCAGCACCCACCAGCAACCACCACTCACATTTACACTCACTTCAACTCACATTCTCACATCTACTCACATCATATCTTAACATTCCATTTTAATTTGACCCTCATCATTTGCTCGAACATGACTCGAATGTTGCTGCATTGCCGGTATCACTGGGACCAGCCACTCAGCCTGCCGCAAGGTAATCAAAGAAGAATTAGAAATGAAATGGGATGTATAAAGCATGGGTGCTCTTAACTCTTGACGGAAAGGTTTCTGCAAATGATGCCAACTTCCTAAGCTTTACGGTCCACCATCAAGGATTGCTGAAAAATAGAAGGACATTCCAGCACCACCAGAGTCTGACTGTGTGTGATCCTCAGTAACTGCTGTTCCGAGTTTATGCACTGGACAGTGTGTTAACCCATAATAATATTAATAACGGGTTAGCATTTTGTTAAAACATCAACCCACTGCGTGCAGACTCCAACTACAGCTGCGCCTGGCACTTCCCTCTAGCCAAGGATCAACTCGGTCAGACGCAGTAAGTAACACAATTGAAATAAAGCACATTTTTCCACAACTCACCGTGATTGGCTCCATTTTCCCAACGGTCACTGCCTCACTGTCTGCACAGCCAATGGCATCAGGACGAAGCAGCACCAGTTGCAGAGATGAACCTACGGGCACACCGCTTATCTCGGCCACTAAGCTGTCACCCTGGTAAGTCACCGACACCGTCGCCAGGGCAGAGCAGAACCCCAGCAGCGTCACCAGGAACATGCTAGCACGCAGCATGCCACTGCAAAGCAAAGAGAAAAAATTATGCGATCCAATGCACATCTTGGAATCTATGTGAAGCAAAGCTTTAGTAGTGTTTATTTAAATTCTTTACAAATAACGGCAATTAGTACAAGTTTGTTTACCTTCATCTTATGCAAGAACGTATCAGGCGCACCCCTAGTGGCACATAGCTAATCGCTATATCAGAAAAAGTAAATGAACGAATTTGTGAAATATATTTACCCATTCTATTAACAAATCAATGTGCTTTACAGATATCTGTGAGGCCACATTATATTTTCATGTTTTATGTAAGACTCCTAAGTAGTGGGACATTCCCATTGTCAAGAAATGGTGAAGAATCAAGTGGGAAATACTGAGTGACTAAATCTAAGAAAATCAAATAAGTCACAGAATCTTTTAAATATAATTCGCTATTCCATAAAGAGATTGGCGTGCTTTAGCGAAGCCTGTGAGCAAACATTATATTTATTCATTTATTTATTTATTTATTTATTTATTTATTTATTTATTTATTTAAAATACCTTACAGGCCCTATGGAGGCAGTGTGTAAGGGGGGTTACAAAATCAAAGGCATAAAAGAAGAAAGAAAGTAAGCAGTCCTGAGAAATCTGGTACAAAAGATATGTCCAATGCAGGGCTTATTAACATTACTAGAAAGATCAAAACATGAAAAAGGAAAAACTGAAGTGATAAAATGCCACAAAGGTACACTTCAAGGAAAAAACACGAGTAAAATTAACAAAGGCATGCACTAATACTAGAAAATACAATACAGAAAAAATGAACAAATAAATGTTCAGGTTCTATGCAAGGTATTAATATAATCACCCACTGTGGTTGCTCATTGACCATGGTGTTGGGCTTCTGAGCATGAGGTCGCGGGATCGAATCCCGGCCACGGCGACCGCATTTAGATGGGGGCGAAATGCGAAAACACCCGTGTACTTAGTTTTTGGTGCACATTAAAGAACCGCAGGTGATCGAAATTTTCGGAGTCCTCCACTACAGCATGCCTCGTAATCAGAAAGTGGTTTTGGCCCATAAAACCCCATACTTAATTTTAATTTATTAATAAATCATTAATATATAATTTAAATTATTATTCTGCATACTCAGTCAGCATACAAGGGTTGTACATGCCACTTTGCTGGTAGTTTCATATAACCTTTGCATATATATGCACAAATATATTCGCCGAGATAGTCACCATCCCAACAGCACCCAGCAGCCAGGCCAAACCAGGGAAAGCAGGCAAAGAAAGCTTTGCTATAAAACAAAACTGCCATCACTAATCCACAAGTTCCCGGTACCTTGAACAAGGTAGCAACAGTTAGTTTCATCAAGTTTGCAATGCACAACATTCTGGTGTTTTACGTGCCAAAACCACAATATGATTATGAGGCACACTAAAATCAACACTAATGTTGGCCCCTTGGGGTACCTCTCACCAAGTTTCAGAATGCAAAACAGACACATAGATCACGAAGTGGCAATCGCGTGTGCAAAGTATCGCATGACTGCATGGCACAAAAACAGCAGAAATTTTTAGAACATGCTCGCGCGCCTTTTCTCTCGAGAGAGCCATGCTTTCAGCGAAGGAATCAAGGTTACCTGCACAAATGCCTCTACTTCAGATGCACTGCTTTCAATGTCCCCGGTCATGGTATGTGACCTTGTCAAATCACCCAAAGCAGAAAGTGCAGTACTGTCACTGAGAGTGCACCATGAAGAAGACACTAGGGGTTGCACCATAAAAGTGCCTTGACTCTGGTATGGGAGAAGATAGGGAAGAAAGGTTGCTTGGGGATGCTAGTCAAGGCAGAAGGGGAGAGAGTTTACACTGGAAGTGAAGCTTATCTGGCAGCATAGCAACATGACACTTCAATATATCCTATCTGCTCTAATAATGAACCAGTTTGAGAAATACTTGCTGTAAAACGCTCCCTAGACAAGCGCTACAACATCCAGTGTAAAACCAAAATTTGCATTGGGCACTTAAACGCACAAGTGTATATACACAAGCCACCCACAACCTTAAGCTCAACAGCACAATGCCAAAGCCACCACAGCAGGTTGTGTTCACAGTGCACACAAAATTAATGTACTGACAGAAAATGTTTGTCTCGCCTTTATTCTTTTTATTGAATAGCTGTCGACCAGCAATGGTACTATGGAGCCTCAATCCCCAGAGAGCACAACAAAAAATTAATTACGTTACCTTTTAATGTGACCAGCTTACAATGTGTGCCAAGTGCAGGGCAGATTTGCATGTGAAGAAAGGGGACTGATAACATCACCAAAACCTCATGGTGTGGCCTTGTGTTACCAGTCACCACCGAGACGATGAGCAAAATGTGAACAAGGTGAATGCAGGAGCCAATGTTTCGACAAGTGGACTTGTCTTCTTCAAGGCGCCTTGAAGAAGACAAGTCCATTTGTCGAAACGTTGGCTCCTGCATTCACCTTGTTCACGTTTTGCTCATCGTCTTGAATTTCCATCTCCCGCATTCCCTATCCAGTCACCACTGAGGCATACACACACACTGTGCTGCCAGATTCCTTTGAAGGTTCAACAAGATAAGATTCACCCTACGAACCATTTCGAGCATCCTCTTGGTCAGTTGTACAGTCAATGGCTGATTTTTCGGACTCCCCAGGGGTTGCGAAAATGTCCAAAAAATTCAGCAGTCCGGAAAAAATGAATGCATGTCTTTTACTGCCCTTAAGGGCTCATATTGCCATAGGCACATCGAAAAAGCTCTGAAAGCCTGCCAGCACACTTATTAGGCATATCGTCGCTTGTACAGTAAAACCTTGTTAAACTGTACCCGCTTAAACAGTAGTTTCATTTTAAAAGTAGTAAGGACAGATCCCCGAATCAACGTCCATTGAACATATTGTGTTTTGTATCCGCATAAACCGTACCAGCTTACTGCGTACGTATCATTTAACACGTAGTGTTTTCACTTTTCGACGCGCAAACACGGCGGTGTGTTGTCTCCATCGGGCGGCCTGGCAGAGCAACAAGCCTCAGAGATCAGAACAACGGCCTCCAAGCACCCTGTGCATTTGCGCATGAAGCCACGTCAACATCATTTCGGTGCCATGCCAGAGAGCATTGTGGTGTCGCACAAAGGACTCGTGTCATGCCAAAGCTCAGATAAAAAAGATGCCGGGTGCTCAGCATAGAAGAAAAATTAGACATCGCTCATGCTATCGAACGTGACACGAAGAAGTCAGCCCTGGCACGCGACAAGGATCTACTGTTGACTACGGTGTGTGGCATTTGGAATGTGAAGAAGTTGCTCGGCAGCACTACTGCGACCGCGAAGAGATGTCGGCTTTCAGGTTCGACTTTTCGCCATCGTTGCCTCTGTTGCTGCCGGAGTGTCGACTAGCGACAGCGATGAGGACAACACGGAAAGCGACAGCACGGGTGATTCAGGCCCGACAGTGGCAGAAGCTACACGTTATGTCAGCCTCATGAATGCAATCGTCGCAACGAGAACAGTATCCCGCAATTAAAAAGGTGCCCTGCTACTTCTGCAGCACTACCGTGCGTGTGCATGGAGAATACATAACACGAACAAGGAATATGCCATGCGAGTGTTTGCTGAGGAGAGGGGGCTGGCTGAAAAGCTGGCTCACAGCTTCAGTAAGTTTGAGGCCTCTGTCATCGTTGCTAGGCGACTACGGCATCAAATGAAAATAACACTTTTGTCGCGCAAAGTGAATAAGCACTGCATGTTTTTTCCCCTTTCATAGCACTCTCTCAGAGTTCCATTTTTGACAGGTAAGTGGGCGATCTCATGCTATTTCGGTTAAGCAGTACTGCCGTTCGGTACGTACTTTTTCCGAGCTATGGCCAACTACGGTTTAACGAGGTTTCAGTGTACAACGTAACCGATGAGCACAAGTTGTCATACTGCGACGGGCTTTCATGACAACGGCACCGACAATATCAGCGTGCAGACCATCATTCGACCGAACCCCGTGCGATCGGCCGTCGAACCCACAACACGATAGCGACAGCGTCTTCGCTTTATATATATATAATTAATTGCGCTCAAAATGAGTCAAACATGCCTACCCAGTTGAAATGCACAAGCTTCAACCCTCTCAAGCAACGCACACGAGCCAATGCTGATACTGTTCAGTGAAGGTTAAGCCTGGCACTGTGGAGTTCATGCGCCCACTACCGGTGGTCCCGAACTGAAATGTGAGCAGTAAGAACGAAGGAAGCTGCTTTTATAGTTTTGGTTTTTGCAATTTGAAATCAATTACACTTCACTTAGCATGGCACGTACACAACAAGCGGTAAGCGGCGACATAACATGTCACCATACCCCTGGGCTGCCGGTCGCATTCGTTACGTAGATGGGTGGGTCGGTGCATGTTGTTATGCTGACACATTTCTCAATTTCAGAGATTCGCTGTTTACCTTTGCATCAAATGGGAAACAAGAGACGGTGCATTCAGTATACAGCAGCATAAAAAAAAGATCTCGCTCAGTGATGGCATCTGCATTTTCGCGAGAGAACAACAAAGCCTATAGATGAGCGCTTATGCCAAGCACAGTTTGATCTAATAATGCTTTATGGCATGCACAAACTGCAAATATGATGGAGTTAAAGAAATGCGAGAATCAGTAATAAATTAACAGCTTGTAATATATGTATCTGGATCACAGTTGCCATTGTTTAAGTGGTTCGGTCACTCACATTCACTCGTTTCAGGGTGGATTAACACAGCACATATGCACAGTAATGTATGCTTTGCTAATGTTGATCGGCTGTAAGTACCCGGCAGGAAGCGTTGCTGTCTTTTTGCAATGTTCACAGGGCTTGCAAGCAGCTACATAGCGCCATAAGGGGTGTGCGAGGCTGGACCAGTAGAAGCAGCAGCGCACGCGGTCGTAAGTGCGAGCAAACCCAAAGCGTCGGGCAGGTGGGGCGTCATGAAGCTCCTGAAGCACAGTCGAGCGGAGGTGTTGAGGAATGACAAGGAGAAGGGGAGGACCGTCAGGATGAAAACTGCGTCAGTACAATATCCCGTCGTTGAGAACGAACCACTGTAACGATGGATCAGTAGGAGCAGATTCCGGTCTGTCAACGAGGGTCCTCAAAGTAGCGTCATGGTGTTGCTCGTTGGCCTAGCCCAAAAGCTGGGAAATGGAAAGAACACTTGCAGAAGCGTCCATGTCGGCATTGGTGGGCATGTGTACAGGAAAACGAGACAAGCAGTTGGCATCCTTGTCTAGGCGACCAGACCTATACACCACCGAATAGGAATACTCTTCTAGACGCAACACCCATGGTCCAAGCTTTCCCATGGGATCTTTTAAGAACGAAAGCCAACAGAGAGCGTGGTGGTCCGTTACAATGGAAAAGGGCCTGCCATATAAATAGGGGCAGAATTTCGCCACTGCCTACACAATGGCCAAACATTCACACTCAGTAATAGAGTAGTTCTGCTCTGCAGGTGACAAAAAACGGCTAGTGTACGCGATGGTAAGTTCATGGCCATGTTGAACTTGTGCCAAGACAGCACCGATTCTGTGGCCACTGGCATCAGTGCACACCTCCGTAGAGGCTGAAGTAGCGAAGTGTCCTAGAATCGGTGGAGTGGTGAGCATGGTGGTAAGGCGAAAAAAGGTAGTGACCTGAGAGGATTTCCATGAAAACGGCACACTTTTCTTCAGGAGATCTGTGAGAGGGGGTGCTATGGTGGCAAAATATTTAACAAAGCGGTGGAAGTAAGAGCAAAGGCCCACGAAACTTCGGACATCTTTTGCAGACCATGGACCAGGGAACTCTTTCACGGCGCAAATTTTCTCTGGGTCCGGTCAGATGCCAGTAGCATTGAAGTGTCCAAGAACAGTAATCTCATGATGGCCAAAGTTACATTTCTCGGAGTTGAGCTGTAGACCGGCCTTGCAAAAAATGGCAAGTACAGCTGAAAGGCGCTCAATGTGTGTGCTGAATGAGGGCGAGAACACAATAACATCAACTAAGAAGCAGACACAAGTCGACCACTTGAATCCTCGGAGTAATGAGTCCATCATACGCTCAAAGGTAGCCGGGGCATTGCATAACCCAAAAGGCATAACTTTGAAGTGGTAAAGACCATCAGGAGTTACAAAGGCAGTCTTTTCCCAATCTAGATCATCGACAGCGATTTGCCAATATCCAGACTGTAGGTCGATGGACGAAAAATACTGTGCCCCGTATAAACAATCGAGGGCATCATCGATACGAGGTAGTGGGTAGACATCCTTCTTCATGATGCGGTTGAGGTGGCAGTAATCAACGCAGAATCTCCTCCTTTTCGTCTTCTTTTTGACCAGCACGACAGAGGACGCCTAGGGACTTGACAATGGCTCAATGATGTCTTTCGCTAGCATCTTGTCTACTTCCGGGTTGCCGATGGTTGCGGTGGATTATCGCCTGTATGTATATGATGTTTGACAAGTGATGTCTGGCCTAAGGGTCGGTTGTTTAGATTGAATATATACTTGTAGGAAAGCAATAGACTGCAGAGCTGTTCAGTCTCCGCAAGAGTAAGATTGAAGGCGATCATTTTCCTAATGTTGTTGTCAGTACAATTGGCAGACCGAAAAGGCTCACAGGAAGCGTGGACAGCAAAAGTCTCAACGCAACTAACTTCTCAAGCAGCGATTGTAGGCAGGGTGATATCTTTAGGCAGAATTTGCTTAGCGAGCCCAGAATTCACCACAGGGAGGTACGTGCGATTGTCTGTGACCCTCAGTATTGTATGCAGGACAGTAAATCTGTGGTTGAGAACGGTGGCAGTTATGAGAGCGGAGATGTAATCACCATCGGGAACTGGCATAGAAGGCGACATTTCGATGCATGTCAAGATCTGTGGTGGAACGTGAACAAAATCAGTAGGTCTCAGTCGAATTTCCTGTGATGTTCGAGGAACGTGCTGTAGGGGCAGGTCAAGACGCACAGTACTTGAGGAACAATCGATGAGTGCTGAATGGGCGGAGAGGAAGTCTAGGCCTAAAATGAGGTCATGGGGGCATTGGTCAAGCACAGTGAAAAGGACAACAGTATGGCGGCTGGAAATGCTCACACATGCAGTACACATTCCGACCACGGTCACCGAGCTACCGTCGGCGATTCGTACGAACCGGGTAACGGCAGGCATAACAATTTTCTTTAAATGGCAGCGTAGGCGGCTGGTCATAATCGATATGTGTTTTCCGGTATCTATGAGGGCTGTGACGGATGTGCCATCTACTTGGACGTCAAGAAGGTTACGTCTCGTAAACAGCGTCAAAGGAGGATTTTGCGGTGAATCCGACATTGCAGCACCACCTGGAGATACCACATTGCCTAGTTTTCCTGCTGGATTGGTCCTGGGTAGGACGGAGAGCGGTGTAGCTGGGGTGGACGTGGCTGGCGACACGAAGGCGAGGGCGAGCGAACATAGCGGCGAGTCGAGGCAGTGGCGTCGGAAGCGTCGTAGAAGCAACGAGGTGAGGAACTTCGGGGCGAACCGGAATTCCGGAAGGTGCTTCAAAGAGGGGACGGCCAACGGCTCCGTCAGTGATGGGAAACGTGACCAATTTGGCCACAGCAGAAACAGATCGGCCTGTCAGGTGTACGCCAGTTCGAGGGATTCCTGGTAGTGTAGGGATAACGGACACTGTGATGTTGACTGTGATAGGGCCAAGTCATAGGAGCAGAGCGGGTGTCAGGGCGACTCAAGGAGCAGGCGCTGGGAAGACCCATATTAGCGATTTCCTGGTGAACCACGGACTGGATCAGCGATATCGTGTCAGCAGTGTTTTTCCAAGACATCTGTTGAAGCAAGGCAGGAAACGCTGCTTCGAGTTCGTGGCGTACAATTCAGGTCACATTTTCGCTTGGTGGTGACGAGCTAGATTGGTCGGTGGGGTCAGTACAGGAAGCGGTCGCTGCAGTATTTGGAAGTCCTGTAAACTGATCGTATATACGGCAACTCTTCGCCTGCTCGAAATGGCAGCATTCCTTCATGATGGCATCGACAGTCGATAAGTTTCTGAAGACCAGAGGTAGAATGTGCCGTCCGCGATGCCTTCAATAATGTGTCCAACCTTGTCCGCCTCTGGCATGGACATGTCGATTTTATGACAGAGGGCTAGGACATTCTGAATGTAGGAGACGACTCGGTAGCAGTTAGGGCACACGTGGCGAGTTGTTGCTTGGCAGCTGTCGACCGGTCAGATTGCCAAAAACGTCGGACAACTTTTCTTTGAACAAGTCCCAGCTGGTTAGTTATCCCTCGTGTGCGTAAAACTACGTTCGCAGTGTTCCGTCGAGGTAGAACATGACATTGGCCAGCATTATGGTTGGATCCCACCGGCTCACCTTGCTGATGTGCTCATGCATCTTCAACCATTCTTCTACGTCAACACCATCGAGGCCGGTGAACTTGTCGGGGTCTTGTGGCTGAGGTAGAGCAACATCAGGGTGTCTACCAAGTTGACATTTCCAAATTCCCTGAGTTTTCCAGGTTTTCCCTGAGCACCTTTGCGAAATTCCCTGAATGAGCCAGAACTTTGTTTTATGTCAAGACAGGCTGACACCACGTTGCCCGATGCTGTCACTCTCTATATAGTAAGCATGCTGAAACAAAAAATTACTTAATCCAGTTTGAATAGTAAGGAGTAATATCTATTTTATTTAAAAAGAAAACAGAAGGAAGGTTTTAGTAAAATGCACAGCGAAAGAAATGGTAAAGCCCATTCTAAATTGAGTCGAACATTTTCAAATACGAATGAAAAGGAGATGCATACATAAGTAAATATTTTCTAACATCCGCTATTTCTATCAACTGATAGCAAGCTCATCTGTATGAGGTCCTGAACTTTGTCACAACTAAGGTTCTCTCTCAGCAGCTGGGAAGTCAACCTCAACTGTCCTGACATACTCTCAGCCCGTACACAACATCTCAGTGTTGGGTTTCACTGCTTAAACAATTTATTTTAGTTTGGATGAGGGACCCTTGTGTCTGAGCGTCAGCCAACACTTAGTTTTTTTAGCTCAAGCTCCTTCAAAAAGGCGGCAGCACCCTTCTTTTCCCGTTAATTCCTCAGTGCGTCGGTCCTTTCTGTTCTCATCCTCCTTCTACCACGCTTTCACCACATGGATCATCTGAAGCATCCTCTTGGTCAGTTGTACAGTCAACATTTGAGTTTTCGGATTTCCGAGGGGCCGCAAAAAATTGAAAAAAAAAACGGGCAGTCTGAAAAAAAATAATGCATGTCTTTAACTGCCTTTAAGAGCTAAAATTACCACAGGAACGTCTGAAAAAGCTCTGAAGGCCTGCCAGTACGCTTATTAGGCATATCAGGGCTTGTACTGTGACAGGAGACGGGGTGCACGCATGTGTAATTAAGGAATACATACTGTGTCCCGTGACAAGTGCCCCCTTCCCACGCTTGTTATGCTTCACCGCCTAACAATAGTGTACTGAGGCGAAGCTAACTTTCGGAGACTGGCATTACGCAACGCGCTGTGCTCTGCGAGCTTCAAGGCCAATCGCGAGGATTACAAAGGCGGAGTCGGTGCCATTGGTGATAGCGGCAAATTCTTTCAATGAAAAACACGGCACCGCACGGCCAGAAGCTTAATAGCGAACATAGAAACAGCTAGGCCTAACGTTGCCACGGTGGTGGTTACGGCTGCCAGCGGATCTGCCTGCGAGAGTGCCGGTTCGAGGCGGATAATCAAAATAGCGGCGGTGGCGGCTTTGATTAATGCCATTTCAGACCTGCAGTCAGGACAATATACGTTGACTATATGGAGTACGTGGTGGTGCCGCAAAACCGTACAAATTATCGGGCATGTCCGAAAAATCGGGCGTCTAGAAAATCGGTCGTTAACTACTCTGGCAATACATCGTGCCGATGACACGGCGTCAATGACGATTCGTTGCGATTCCTCTGTTACTGGAGCCAGCATTAACACGACTTTCGTTCCCTTTCAATAAAGTTACAGTTAATTTTCCCTGATAGAAGCACAAATTCCCTGAGTTTTCCCTGAGTTTTTCCAGACTGTTCAAATTCCCTGAGAATTCCCGGTTTTCCCGGTTTTCCCGGTTGGTAGACACCCTGAACATACTGGGTATGTGTAGTCGGCATTGCAGCAGCAGATGCAGTGCCTTCCACTGGAAGCATGGTCCCAGGCTGGGTGAGAGACCTGCTGCGGAGCTCCATGGCGAAGATGCGTACCCCGCACGTCCACCAAAATGTCACGGGTATAAAACTATTTACACGGTGTACTTACAAGGCATCCGAGAATGCTGCAGCAGCCGAGAATGCTGAGAGGCTGTTGCCACTTCGTCGTCTTCACCATCGACGACCTTGTTCTCTTTCCCAGTATAACAATATTTCCTATCAATTATGCATCTTTTCCACAATATTTGACGCTAACAACGATCTGTGGCTGTAGGTGTCGATGTAAACATGTGCACTGCTTTGATAAATCCGGCACGGAAGGCTGCACTCGAAGACTTCTTGAATATGCGAAATGTCAATTATGTGTAAAAAGAATGCAAAAGCAAGCTCCAAGTGCAGAGCTCACATACAACGAACTCCAAAGCAGCTGCCGTATTGGCTGCCTTGGAGACGGACAGTGCACAGGCCTGAGTGCACTGTTTGCACAGGCCTGAGTGCACTGTTTGCACAACAGTACACTCAGGCCTCCTTACCCAGTAGTCGGCAAGTGCTACATGGCTTCCAAAAATGACATGCTGCCCTGCAGAGAAGCCATTAATGATTATTCACCATCCACAAAACGCACAACCAACGCAAACTAAACCTGGGCATAGGTACACAAATTAGCGGGCGAATGCCCCAGCACCCTTCCAAAATGTTTCCAGCGGCATCCGGCAGAGGGCAGCACAGGAAAATGAAAAAGGCAGATTGCCCTTTTCCACACTTGCTAAGCTTCACCTCAATACTTTGCACATGCTTCACTGCATGACAGTCCTGTATTGAGGCGAAGCTTACATCCGAAAACCGGCACAATGCAACGCGCCATGCTTTCCGGGATTCAAAGCCATTGGCGAGGTTTACAAAGGGCGAATCTGCACCATAGGCCTAGCGCTGCCGCTGCAGTGGCTATGGCCAATGTTCTCAGATGCACTTCAGTTTCACAGCTCCCTATGCAAGCCCACTGGCCAACGTGGCCGCAGCGGCTGTCACTGGAACTAAAGCCCCTTGATAATTTGAAAGTAGCGCCATTCTGTGAACTTTGCCGCCGCGCCGTCAACCCTCGCACATCCTCCTCGCCCGCCTCTCCACTCGGCGCTTTTCTGACCGATGATTGGTCGCTGCGGCCGGCCCCAGCCATCGCCTTGGAAACGCGCGCGAAAGCGTCGCTTTGCTTGTGTTGTTGTTTTTCTTCAGCGCCATGGGCAGGCCGTGTTCCTCTGTCGCGGGTCGAGCTTTATTCATCTAATTCAAACTCTGCATTTCGCACCTTGTTATGCCGGGTTGCTGCGCGTTTCTGTGCACAAGCCGGCGTGAAAATGGCTTCATGCTTTTCACGATTCCTCGAGGGAAGAACGACATCAGTCGCAGAAAAAAGTGCATTCACAACATCGGACGTAAGGAGTTCACTCCGACAAATCACACTGTCCTCTGCGAGGTACTGTTCATTGATTGGTACATAAACTAGTCTGTATACTTGAAACTTCTTGCGAGCTCGTCAAGAGGCTGACAATCTTGCTTAATTCTTGCTGTACATGAGTGTTATCGCGCGGCTTTTTGTTGTACCACCTGCCCAAAACTTTGTGAGCATACAAACCAGCTGCTTCGTTTCCTTCAGTTATGTTATGTTCTAAAATTTTAGTTGCATCTGGTGCGCTGCTCTGAATAATATTTGTTCCTTTTTCACGCATATCGTCTGGAGGCTAACACCATGCAATGTTTCATGTTACTGGGTTCGGGCTTATGCTACTTGTAACCGGCGGTTTATATGAATATTTATATTTTCCGAAGTGTGTGCTATCCTGGATGTTTTGTGCGTTTTCCGTGTAACGTTTCAAGTCACCTGCAATAAAAATTGCATCTGGCCAGATATGTGCTGGTGTGTCACAGCGGCTGTGTATTCTATGCTCCAGACCTGTACTCTGCGTCTGAAATTTGTGTTGGGGTGGCGCGATGTTTTCAGCAAGTAGCTGAAAAAACTGGCAAAACCCTGCCCCCCTCTCAGATCTATGGTAATGGCTGTGGCTGGCAGCTTTTCCAGCTCTTACGAAACAGCTTTATTGGCAAATTGCAAAAGGAATGACATCTGGGAGAGTCATTAATGCCACAGATTGGAAGAATAATATGCAAAGGAGGACCAAAACTTCGCGCAAATAAGCTTTGAGCATCTTCTTGCCTGCTATGGATCTTTAGAGCGTTGAAGGCCTTCGTGTGACCGCCGCGACTGTGAAAGTCTAGCGCGATACCGAGGTCTAGCGGCACGTGAGAAGCGAGTCAGCAGGTATGCCTTTTAAGGCTGACTTTCATTCGCCATAGGTGCAATCTTTACAATTTATATTTAGTTATGCTATCAAAATAACGTCAGATTTTAAGCTCTGTGTTTCCTTTCTTATCGTCCTTTACAGCGCTGAATATTGCATCACCACGGGCGTCTGAAGCACTAATTGAATGCATTCGATGGGCTACACTGAATAAGTCACAAAGACAGCATCACCTTCCCATCTCTTAATCTAGTCGTCCGTTGCCGTCAGCAATCATTCTTAAATTTCAAGCCAAACCTTGGCTACGCTCACTTCTACAGTAGTCAATAAAATTATATCTCTCTTGAGAGCACGAAAAACTAGAAAAAAATTCTCTTTCAAGCAGGAATGAAATTTCTATAGCCCAGGTATTAAATGCGCGGCATATGCATTACACCGAGGCCCCAAGCCTTTTAGGACTGAACCCCTCCCCCCATGCCCCCCCTCCCCTAAAAAAATCCATAATCACGTTAAAGCAAATTTCGCATCATTTTTGCGGCCACTGCCCTGCTTCTGAAGCTTCACGCACGCAATGACGTCCAACTAAATTACCGCAATCTCTGCCTGGCTCGACTGCAAAAAGATAGTGTCATAAAAAGTACTTCCGCGAAAATGCAGCGCTAGTTGAAATTGGATTTAACGGAGCGTCACTGCGTCGAAAAATATTAAAGAATGTACAAATTTAAATTAAATACTGTGCTAATTAAAGCTCTGCCCTGTTGAAGTGACCAGTATAAAGATATCAAAGCCAATGTGGGCTATATACAGTACGCTGCGATTGTTAATTCATGCCGCAAACACGCACGTTTAGCGCTCTCATTGTTCAAACGAGAAGGTGATAAATGTGGGTCATGGTAGAGTCAAGCACACTGCATCCCTTTCTAGTGCTTTCGTTTAATGATAGAGCGAGAAAAAAATACCGAAGTTAGGTGCGATCACGGGTGCCCGCTAATGCATCGGGCCGGCGAGCACGCGATGGCCTGCGAAGCGTGCCGTGCGCAGCGCGCACAGCCGGCGGGCGAGGAGAATCGAGGAGGAAAGCGCGGGAGTGGAGGAGAGTGTCGCTACTTTCAAATTATCAAGGGGCTTTAACTGGAACTACCGGCGCTGCAGTCACGTCTTTCATCATGCACCGCGCGTTGTCTGCTCCTGCAGCGATGCACCGTCTGCACCAACTGACCTGTACCGCTCATCCATCAGTAAGTGTAGTTTAGATATGCACTGTGAGTTTTGTGACAAACCTGCCACGCTTAAGTAACAGCGGCTTTACTGTATGGGTGTATCTGCGTTAATGTGTCTTGCAGTCGCATTTCTCTTCACGCATGGTGCTTCTTTACTATGATTGCTGCGATGCGGTGTTTGCCCCACTTAACCTATATCGCTTGCTCTTTAGTGAATGTGGTTTAGCTGCCCGCTCAAATTTTTATGCGAAGGTAAATGCAAAAAACGATATTTCCCTGTGCCAACCTCGAAATGCATGTGTGGCTGGCGCATAGAAGCTGTAGCTGTACGGCACAAACGGGTGGCTGGGTGCGATGATTCGGTTTTCCAACCAACTTGTCCTAGTCAGAAGCACCACACTGGTCTGCTCAGTGCTTTGTTCTGGCAGCATATTCATACCCTGTGTAATAAAGACGAGCACCTGTATATAATCTGAAGCAGTATTAACAATGTATTGCATGGAGGTGGAGATTGTAAGGTGCACTAAATGCTACTACAATGCTGGTAAGCTCTCTTTATTTTAATGCATAAAGATTCTTTAGCGAGTACCCTTGCAAAATTTATCAAACAAAAAGTGTCATGCCTTGTATCGGCACAAAAATGCATAATTTACGAAACTAAAATGTACATTTTGTCGTTAAAGCAGTGTAACTGTAGATTATTGGTATTTGTATAAGCTATAAACAATAAACAAACGAAATTCCTATCTGGAAACTGAATGTGCTCTGAATGAACTGCATTTCTTTGCCCGCCATCTCATCATCAGCCTGGTTACGCCCACTGCAGGGCAAAGGCCTCTCCTATACTTCTCCAACAACCCCTGTCATGTACTAATTGTGGCCATGTTGTCCCTGCAAACTTCTTAATCTCATCCGCCCACCTAACTTTCTGCCACTCCCTGCTATGTTTCCCTTCCCTTGGAATCCAGTCCGTGTTCCGTGTCTGATAAACATAATTTGTGCATGCGTTTTTCATGTCCCTCATGCATGTAGATATGTACGTTCTTATGTGATTGGTAGGAAGTCGCAAGAACCGATTCGACAACTGAACATTCAAAGGTCAAAGGATTAGGACACTAGGACTAGGCCAAAGAAAGTATAATTACATTAGAGATCTCCTTGCGGGCAGGCATGCATGCATCGTCGTCGGCGACGAAAAATCGCCGGAATTTGCGACGGGTCCGTGCGGCACGCTGCACGGATCTGTCATATCACCATTACTCTTTAATTTGGTTCTACTTGGTCTACCCAAGAAATTAACAGAAGTAGAAGGATCGCATCACAGTCTCTAAGCGGACGACATCACCCTCTAGGTTCCCGGGGAGGATGTGACGGTCACGTCAAGCTAACGCTACAGGCACGAGTAGATGCGGTCCAGAATTACTTGCGTGGAAAGGACATCGAGTGCTTGGCTACTAAGTCTGAACTCTTAAACTACGAACACACAAGGAGAGGTCGTAAAACACTGTGCGACAAGGAACGGTAATACTCCAAAATACGCATTATATTGGCAGATCGTACTCCCATACCACACAGACAAAATTAGAATCCTGGGGTTACACCTGCAGGCAAATGGCCATAACGAAGAGACAGTGCGAAGACTTCGCCGTTCGGTAGATCACACGATCTGACTCTTGCGTTGCATCATGAATAAACACAATGGTATGCGTGAAGACTGCGTGATCCATCTCGTTCAGGCGTACGTGATAAGCTGCATAACGTATGTTGCCCCCTACCTGAAGTGAAAAGGGTTCGAAAAAAACAAGGTCGAATGCATGAAACGAAAGGCTTTCAAGTGGGCAGTCTGTGTTCCACTCAACGCGAGCACTGACAGGTTTCTAGAGCTTGGACTTCACAACTCACTTGACGAGTTAATCGAGGCGCACGACATTGTGCAATACGAACGATTATCGAAGTCAAAGACAGGTCGATGCATCTTCGAGTCACTTGGCATTACGTACCACACTCAGTACGGAGAAAAGACGGCGGTTCCGGTCTCAGTCTGCGACCGCCTGATCATCCCACTGCTTCCCAAGAACATGCACCTGACGCACCACGTTGGGAGACGCAACAAATGAGCAAGCGACCTTGAGAAGAAGTTTGGCAACAGCAACGAGGCGGTGTATTTAGACACTGTGCAGTATAAAGGAGGGAGAAGCGAACACGCGATCGCGGTTGTAGACCGCACTGGTAAGTGCCTTGCGAGCAGCACGGTGACCACGGGACACGCGGAGGTGGCCGAAGAAGCCGCAATAGCCCTAGCACTCGCCGCGGTGCCGAATGCTGCGATCATGATCAGCGACTCGCAGGCGGTAATCCGCGGCTTCGCGTGCAGTCGTGTCTCGTGGGAGGCAGCCCACATACTACAAATTAGTGATGACGGCAACTTGTCATTGCCCTCGCAACCCCAAAATTTTGCGGTCTTCCTCCTCTGGACCTCGGCCCACACTGATGTCCCACTCGCAGGCAATGAGGCGGCACACGCCACAGCTTGAGGTCTCACACGCCAAGCCGCCACAGATTATGTGGCCGCCGCCTCCGCCCCCGAGAACGGGGCATCAGATCTGCCGGATCGGGACACTACGACAGAAATGCAGCAAGAAGAATCACAGTGGGCGTGGGGCGATCGCCTAACCATGTTCAGAAACCTCACCCAACACTACAGACTCGAAAGACGTACATTTCCACCAACGCATAATAAATTAAACAGGAACGAGGCCATAGCTTTTTGCTTGCTCCAGACACACACCTACCCTAGCCCCGCCATCTTATATAACTGCTACCTGGGTTTATATCCAACACATGCGTGTAAAACTTGTGGACAGAGCAACGCTACGAAACATGCTGTGGGAATGTGCCGACAACAACAATAATGAAACCACCTCCATTCGCGATGCGTCCATAATCGCGGCCGTTGCCAGAGTATGGGAAGCCTCAAGCTCGCTTATTCCCGACGACGCCCCAGCTGCGGGAGCCACCGGGGACCTTCTCTGTCGGCAACGCCGCCACTGGGAGGCGGCCCTCAAAAGTTCAGAGTTGGCAGACCAGCTCTGGGTCGTCCAGCAAGCTGAAGATGCCACCCGAGTACAAGGACTTCGATCCGCCACCTGAGGTCACCACAACAAGAACTGACCGACCATTCTTTAACAAAGTTTTTTCTTCTTCTATTTACTTGAGCAACCTTTTTTCAAAGTAATCTTGCATTTTGTATTGGCGGGCCACATGCACGTCCTTAGTAAATGGTTGTTTTTATATCGTTCTCTTTCTTTTTTGTCAAGTGAATGCGCATGATCACATAAAACTTGATTAGTCATGTCAACGACTACAAATCTTCACATCCATATGCAGGCATAGATGGTTTCTCCAGCCTGACTGGGATGTTCAAGAATAAATCACTGGAAGCAGGATTCGCTAAAGTGTGATGAATTACTGTTTAATTCTGTACGCGTCCAATAACAGTGAATATGCCAGGATCGTTTTGAACGATCTCATATCACTGCGAATAAAGAGACTTGTGGGGGTACAAAATCACATACATTTGAAGCTACAGGCATTTTTCTTCATCGTATTGCCCATACTTATGTTTCTGTAGTCGCTTAAGGGTTGTGTTCGGAGGCTTGCTCGAACAAAGTTGCCTCTACAGCAAGAAATAACGTTCACAAGCTTTTGCAAGTACTGCACTATACTGTTTGTGGTGCACATATGGTCTTGTATGTCGCTGTTTTACTTTGGCTTGATGTTATGCACACCTGGCCGTGCTTAACTATCAAGCCGTCTGCTTCTCTGAGCACTATTTCAATTATGCTTTTGAAGGTAGTATAGCCGCTCGAAACAGCATTTTGTGGATTTTGTTGTAGCTTTTCATGCAGTAAATTAGGTGTGATACCCTTCACGAACAATACTTTCCATAACTCAAAAGATTCCACCCACGAATTGCTTCGCATAAAACGATTTACATATTGATGCTGCATGGCGTCATCTTCAATAAATTAAAGCTTTCAGAGTACAGAAGGCAAAATACGGTCGTGAGCTTGTTGATCACAGTCAGTAGCGCATATTTCGAAGGCAAGCGCTACAACATTCAAGTACAATTGGTTTGCCACCTGCATGAAGTGCATCCCTGCAAGCTTCTGCCGAAGTTCCTGCCAACAACACTCGAGCTGCTTCTGTATTACGTTTGCATCACATTTATTGGCTTCGAGATGTGTTCACGAAGACCAGGAATAACTAAGTCGTGGAATCACACCGCGCACAAGCATCCATGTTTCCAGCGATGGAATCAATATATATTTTTTCTCAACAATTAAAATATACATCGTTGTCCACAACATGACATTCACACATGTCGGACTCATCTGTGGGGAATTCTTTCTTTTGGAGCAGAATGTGTTTCCATATAAAAATCTACCGTCGTCGTGGTGAAAAAAAAAATAATGACCGTCAGCATCACATTGCATCTGGCCGCTGGAGCAGCCGTGGGCAAAGCAGAACTTCATAGGAAACTGCTTTCTATTATGAGACGCTGAAACGCTTCAGCACGAAACTTTTCACTGGAACAAACTGCTGCACATCACACGACGCCAACATGACCCCAGTAGCGACAGACGAAGCAGCACCACCGAAATGAAAACAGAAATGAACGCAGAACCGAAACCAGAAAAGGTAGAAGTGGCGAAAGACGCAATCGCAGCGCCACTAGTTTGCGTGACCACCATTTCAGCCACCTCTCGAGCGGAGCTGTGAAACAAGTATGTCTAAGAACATTGGCTACAGCTGCCAGCAGATCTGCTTGCGAGAGCGCCGTACGAGGTGGCACAATAATAAAAATGGCGGCGGTGGTGCCTTCGATTAATGCTGTTTCGGACCTGCGGTTCCGGCAAAAAGTGCAGAAAATAGAACGGCGAAAGGTTCTTGGGTCTGAAATTTCATACATTCTTATACATTGATTCCATGAGGTGCGTCATGGTGCCGCGAAGCCATCCGCATTGTTGTACAGGTTTTAAAAATCGGGCATCCGGAAAATTGGTCGTTGACTACACTGGCAACTCCTTCAACTGACGACACGGTGCCAAAGACGATTTGTTACGATTCCTCTCTGTTACTTGAGCCAGCATAAGGCCGAATTGCTTTCCCTTTCAATAAAATTCCAGCTAATTTACCCTGATAGAAGCCCAAATTCCCTGTTTTCTCTGAGTATTTCCAGAATGTTCGATATCCCTGAGAATTCCCGCTTTTTCCCGTTTTCCCGATACGAAAAATATCTGCATTTACGAATAATGACTATTCAATTCGAAGACCAAATTGTATAGGACACTATTCAATTTGTTATTTAAAAGTTTTGAGCATTCGCACACACCTAATACTTTTGCAATTTTTGATATTTTGGGGATCTTGTAAAGAAATAAATATGTGCTGTAGCTGCATACTTCCTTGTTAGTTTATGAGAAAGCTTTTAAAGATTTGTCATAAATAGTTTTCAGCTTCATCGTCTTATACCTCTTTCACACAAGCACGCAAAAACTATTTTACGTAAGCAGTCTTTTACCACATTCGAAGACTTTTTAACCCTTTGAGGGTCGATTTTTTTTGCCACATGCGACTGCCCAGGGTCAATTTTTTTTTATTGCAGATTCCAATTCTTCTTCAGGAGTTATTTCAAAAAACATTTACCGTAATTTTTCTAGGGTGACTGTAGTGACAAAAAAATATTTTGCGTTCGTATATATGTATTCTTCATTCCTGAATAACAACAATAAAAAAGGAAATAAATGTATAAGAATTGAAAATTTGATGCATTGTTATAGTTGAAGGCTTTGAAAATGCGCTCATGAGAATATTTTAATTGACCCAAATGTTCCTGCTCTTACACTAATATGTACAGGCACCGACAAAAGTGGTATACTCGACGCAGAGGGAGCCAGAGCAACGGCAAACTGCATCGCAACGCCATCTACTGGCAGCATCTCGGATCGAGACAGCCAATGAGTGCCCTTTATTATCTGCAGGCATGTCGCTTGACTCGTGTCAATGTTTCATGCTTCAGCTCGCCAAAATGCCAAGCGACGCCGCTGCTCCGGCTCCCGCTGCGTGGAGTATACCACTTTTGTCGGCACCTGTACATCCCTAGCGTAATCGAACTGCATAGGTGCAGGCACTCAAGAAAACTGTGTGGTTGTCTGCCCCTCAAAAAAGCAAAACGTGTGACAAACTTCCACTAATTTTCACCTTATCACTAACCAAAAGCAATTAGTTCTCGCGAGTCTAAAAAAAAAGCAACGGAAAGCATGCACAGCGGCACCCTTCCTATGCGCACCTCTGTGAGCACTAAACAAGCGAGAAACAAGCGGTCGCCCTTTGAGTGATTAGTAACAAAATAGCCATTAGTTTTGCAAGCGCAAGAAGCCGAAACCGCCTGCGGAACAAAACCGAAACTGCCACCCACATATGTGCACGCCAATGAGCGAGCGGTAGTATATAGACGCGCGGGAGGAAACTAGCGCTTAAACAAACCATGCAACGAAAACCAAGAGAGGGAAGCACGTGAAAAATATTCACTGCATTCCCAGATAGTGGCAGCAGATGACAGAAAAGAAAAAGTTCGGAACTTAGTGCACTTTTTAAATGTACAGACGGCGCCATAAATGTATGGCATCGACCATTTTGGACTTCATTCATGGCGCCATATATTTACATCATTGACCCTCAAACAGTTAATGAAAAGGTGTTGCATAGCTGACACACGGCACCGACGATCTCTTTTTTGTGTTTCCTTCTGTATGCTACCAAAAGCATGGCGCTAGCGTTCTAAACAAAATTTGTCAAAATAAACTGATGCATCTCGAAATATAAAGTGAAAACATTGTTTTACACTTCTTTCAAAAAAATTAAAGGGCCCCTGAAAAGGTTTGGATAGATTTTGTAGACGCGAAGGGTATAGCTTAAGTAGAACATTATTCGCACTACAATTTAAGTGAAGCGTTACGTATTAATGGAGCTACAAGTGATTACAAGTTACCCTCCTCCCTAGCCATGCTTTTCCTCCTCAACTCGTTCGCAGAGCGATCGCGGCTAAGCTCCGCCTTCACTGGTTTGCGTCACAATGCGACATCACATCGTCTACTTCCGGTTGCTTTGGAGCCCGCCCGCGCAAAACCTCTCCGCTAGCCGCTTGGCCGTCGACCCCAAGCAAGAGCTATCAAAGCAGCGTGCGTTGCGAGCATTCTGTCATAGTGCCGAACGTGTCTGGTATTCCGGTAATCACACACTAGGTGAACATTTTGACAGAACGGTGGAGGCATGAACTCAAGCTGATGAAGGATCTTAAGCGTAGACGTACCTGAGCTGCCTGATCGGTCTCCACGGCTCAGCCACCCATGGCACAGAGCTTAACCAGCCAAAGAAAGAGCTAATATTGCTCTAACCAAGTGTAAAACATTTTAAACATTTACAAAAACGTGTTAACGATTACACTCCTGCGAAAAAGTTACACCAGTAGCAAAGAATACATTTTGTTACTGCTAATGTGTGTGGTTAAGCTCTATGCCACCAGGTGGCTGCACCGTGCAGACCATTCACATTTGCGCTTCTGTTCATCCCCTGAAACAACCGTGTCCCCTTGCGCTTGTGTTTACCCTAATACCGGGCTTGCGAAACGCTATTGCGTTAGTAATCTTCCGGTGTAAAGTGACGCCCGCAATCGCGCAAATCCTGGCGCCCATCGGATAGCGGCTGTCCAATGTGCTGCAGACAGTCCACTCGTCTACTGGCTAGCAGAAGGACACGATGTCGAAGCTATAGCGCTGCAACATCGTGTCGAATCAAGTCGAATCATAGCGCTCACGAAAAGAAGGACCGACACTGACTGCGGAGCTCTCGTCAGACGGAGCACGTTGCAACACAAGCAGACGACACTTGCTGTGTGCCGGAAGTGCTTAACTGTACTGAAAAATTGTTCTTGTGCATTGTCTTTATGTTACTTTCTTTTTATAAAAACAGATTAACTAACATTCCAACTATAACAAACAATTCTTTACCATAAAGTTAGAAAAATTATCGATCACGCGCCCTGGTCAGCCAATCGGATAGCTCGCCCCACTGACATCATATGGGCGATTTCCGTCATATGGGTAGGGGTGGCTCAAAATTCCGCCGAGCAGTGTGCTGCGATCGGCAGTGATGTGCGTTCTTAAAACCTCATAATAAATTACACGCTTTATGCGGAGCACTTAGATGTGTCAATTAATGATCAGAAGGACTTACTCTAATGACTCAATACGTTTGTAGAAAATCACTAAAATCGTTTCAGGGTCCCTTTAATGCCAGAGTAAGAAACTTTGATGTAAAGATTTATTGTAGTAGTTTAAGGAGCGTTTGCAGAACTAGAGAAGTGCACATTTTTGTGGCAACATTTGGCTTCTTCAACGGAAAAAAATGAGCATTACTGGGTTTACTACACCTTCTGCGAGACAGACATATTTTTTATGATGAGCCTAGGTGACGATAAAAAAAGCAGTTGCGTGTTTTCTTTATTATATGATAATTACTGGTGCCCGCCATTTTCGAGGCTATTCCTTTTCAGCTATAAAAAAGATCAACAAACTCCGCTTCCAGAAAAGACCGCTTCTGAAAAAGAGATCGCTTCCTGTCGTGTGTCTGCAGGCGAAACTCTTTTTCGGGAGAAGTCTTTTAGCTCAAAAGACTTTCGAGTGCCTGTGTGACAGCAGTATTAGCCAAAATGACACAAAAGATCCCCGATTTCGGGGTTAGTCAGAAGCAGTTGCTCAAAAAACAAAGTTTTGTCATTTTCAAAATCATACTGTGACACTCCCTTTTGAAATTTTCCTTTTTTTAAAAAAAAAAGAAGCCTGTCCTAAATGTGCATGAGACAACAAGCACAAATGTTTCAGCACAGAGCATTCAAGGACCATTTTCACTTGAAGATACACTGAGACACAACTTGTTACACAAGGACAATAAGTCACTCTACAGCAGTCAACAAACAAGAACAGTCCTATACTGTCTGTCATATGATTAGCGCTTATGGCTACAACATACTCATGTAATCAGCCTTCAAAATTCTCTGAACCTCTGATATGCTCCGCATGGAAGGTGTACTCTTGCAATGTGAGACTCCAGCATAAGATTCTACTCTTCAAATGCTTGGCATGCGATAGGCACTGTAGCGGTTGGTGGTCAGCTTGAACGACAAACGATGTTTGATAGAGGAAGATGTGAAATTTGATATCACCCAAACTAACGCTAAACAGCAAAGTATCTATTCCTCACAGAGCAAAAGCGGGCGGCTGGCGTATTGTACCGGGTGGAGGAGACCACCGTTTTTCTGCATAAGCACAGCACCAATACAGACTCAGCAGCAGCAATCATGGCGATCGCACACTTTTCTAAGCGCTTTGGTGTACGTTCTCAGGTGCCGGCCAGCCTATATCTGCGAGCAGTGTAACTTCAGTGACCGCTGAACACGACGACCATCATCGGACCACGAGCTTCAACAGCATTTCCTGGCCTAGTGCACTGGCGGAGAGCACAAAAGCTAGCGAAGAATGCATCGAAGCCTCAGTAGGCAGCAGCAGCCACAGCAATCGCACTTTTCTAAGCGCTTTGGTGCACGTTCTCAGGTTAGCGAAATTCCGCCCTACTAGCCTAAGAGCTTTTACCTTTGCCGTGACTGCTGCTGCTGCATACCAACTATTGCTTGTACTTGCTCTTGTGTACTGTTGTCGTCATAGCGTTAGCCAAACTGCATGCTTACTTTCCCCTTTGCCCTGTAGCAATGTCAAAGGAACTTGTTAAACTTTTTGAAGAACTGGAACATGAACTTAAACAAGAGTTCCGCGAACTACGGGAAAGTCTCGAAAGGGACATAAGAAAGGTCATCTGCAAGATTAAGAACTGCCTAGCTTCATAAATGAGAGTTAAAAAAAATGAAAACGTCCATGAGCCCCGTTGAATTGGAAAATGGGGAGCTAAGAACATCCGTAGCAAATCTAGAAAAGGAACGAGACGCTTTGCATGCTCAAGTTAGAGAACATGAAGTAAAACCTCTACAAAATGAACTGCATTGCGGTGTCACAATGTTGAAGTGAAAGGTGTTCCAAAGAAACAAGATGAGAATGTCGTGGAGATCACAAAAAAGATAGTAACGGCTATCAAGATACCCCTTGAGAGTGGAGACATCAAGGTCTGTCACCACGTTCGAACTCTGAGAAATACAGAAGCTCCAAACATAGTGGTGCAGTTTGCTCGCAGATCAGTCCGTGACTGCTTTTTTGAGAAAACTCGAAAGCAGAGGATAACGTTAGAGGTTAGATAACCCAAGACCCCCATCTTCATTAATGAGCACTTGAGCACTTCCATGAAAAAACTGTTCGGTGCAGTAAATGCAAAGAAAAAAGAGTGCCAGTGGAAATATGCATGGAATTGGAATGGCAAAATATTTGTGCACAGAACAGATACCTGAGCAGTCATAGCGATCACCCAGTTTGATGATTTGCATTAAACTGTGTAGCTGTGCCTGCAGGCACCTTTTTTGTCTCTCGACATGGGTTATCAGCCGCGCACGAAATTAAACATATAGTGAAACGAAAAAAATCTTTGTCCGCTTTTCATTTAAACGTCAGATCCTTAACAAATAAGATGAATTAGCTGTTCTATGGATACTTTCGGAGTGTCACTTACAGTGATAATGTTGACTGAAACCCGGTACACACCAGCATTGATTGCTTTTCACCACCCTCGCTATCAGTGCTTTTATCAAAACCGCGAAGATAAAAGAGGAGACAGCAGCGTGCTTCTGCGTAAAGAAACAATATCATGCAAAATAGTCGCAGAATACACGACGACAACTGCTGATTACGAGGTGCTCACTGTATGAAGTTTGAACAAACTTTTCTGTGTTATTTACAGGCCACCATCTGGTGCCTCTAATTGCTTCTTTGAATTTCTTGAAAAAAATATTAGCTATGCATCTGATCAATCTATAGATATGGTTTCAGGTGGCAATATTAAAATAAATATGCTTGCATTGACTCAATCCCAAAAAGAACTCCAGTACTTAATTGCTGCTAATGTTTTTTTTAGCGTAATAACAAAGCTGACACGAGTGACTTTAGAAAGCGAATCTTTATTAGATGTATTCATACAAATGTTGACAGTAATTTAGTAACTGCAGACGTAGTTTATACCGACATTAGTGATCATCTTGGAATCGTCATGATAGCTGATAACAAAGCTGATAAAATAGCTGATAACGCTGTTCATGTTAGTCAAAAAAAGCAAATAATTTATACACAATCTATAACAAAAAAAATCTCAAATCCTTTTTTTTTCTGCTATTAGCCAACAGACCTGGAACCACATCCCAGGTCTACCGCTTACCTTAACTTCACTACATTCAAGGCTATGTATATATGACGTGGTGGTGCCGCAAAGCCGTCCAAATTATCGGGAATCTGGAAAGTAGGTCGTTTATTGTACACTGGCAACTCCGCCAGCCGACGACAGGGCATCAAAGACAATTCATTATGATTCCTGTCTGTTACTCAAGCCAGCATTACCACAACTTTTGACCCTTTCAATAAGATTACAGCTAATTTTCGCTGATAGAGGCATGAATTCCGAGTTTTCCTTGAGTTTTTCCAGACTACTCCAAATCCCTGAGAATTCCCGGTTTTCCCCATTTTCCAGGTTGGCAGACACCCTGTGGTGTCTTGTTTCAGTATTTATTTGGAAAAACGAAAATCTCTGCCTGTGTACTGTACTGCCAAGTTGATAAAGGGGCAGGACCTCTGTCAAGCGTGCGAGCTTTTAGTTCTGTCTCCTTCTCTGCTTACTCAGAAGGGTTTGCGTGCGAGCTAGTTGGTACCGATCATTCATATTTAAAACAGCGGACAGCGCTCGTCCTGTGTCCTCCCTTGTCCGTGTTTTTTGGTGCTGTTTTAAATTGAATGATCCTTCTCTGTCGAAGGGAAAATAAATACTGAATTGAAAACTGAATTCAATGTATCAGTGGCGTCAGCACGTAACACGAATGTTTTCTTAGCTCGGCTGCTTTGACAACTGGTCCAGATGCTAGAGCCTGCTTGAGCGCTTCAAATGTTTCTTTTGTTCCAGAATTCCAGGCTACCTTGTCCATTTCCTTCTTCCATGTCACCTCAGTCAGGAGCATGGCTTTCTTTGCATAATGTCACATCAGGTCCCAGCAGTAATATCCCGCTAGGCCGAGAAAAGAACGAAGCTGTTTTTTCGTTTCTGGTCTAGGGGCTTTTGCCACCCTCGTTATTGTGCTCTCTACCGGATGGATCTCCCAGTTGATGACCAAGGAAAGCGATGGATGTTATGGCAAGCCATCATGGTTTAAACGACAATGTGGCACCTAAGCACGCAGCTCTACATGCCACACGCTGGAACGATCGGACCAGCTGCATTCAGTGATTTCGTCTGTGTTCGACCAACGAGTAATAAAGAATGTGAGAGATCATAAACCACATGTCTTCCCACAAGTGGTGACCGAGATGTGATTCGAACACGCAACTTTCTGATCAGCCTTCAGGTCATTCCGATCTCGCATTATTGAGGCTTGGTTTTCAAATCCGCTTCTTTGATCCGTTGAAACAACTGTTTCAGGATTCCTAGATGTTTTTCCCATATAGATGTGGCAATCAGAACTTTGTCTATGTTGTGCACTGCGTATTGGATGCCCGCAGTAGCGTCCTCATCAACCGTGCAAACACTGCTGTTGCCGTCTCGATTCCAAAAGGCACGTAAAGAAAGTGATAATGTACCGATTGCATTGAAAGGGCCGTTTTCGCTCCAGAGTTTCTCTCTAGGGGTACTTGCCAATGGCCTCTTGTAAGGTCCAACTTTGAGAAAAAAGTCTTCGTTCTGACTTCGGTTAACATAATGTCAGTCCTTGGTATGGGTTCGGCATCAGATACCAGAATGTCGTTGATGTGGCAAAAATCAATGCATTCACAGAAGCTGAAGTTTGAGTTTCTTGATGAGTACCAAAGGCGAGTTACAAGGGAAGTGCGATCGTTCAATAACACCCAGCCTCAACATATCTTGGACCTCTTTCTCTACAACTTCCTTCATTGCAAACGGCAATAGGTATTGGGACCTGTTAATCAGTGCCAACACAGTGAGCTCTAGTCGACACTCCACTAGATTCATGCTCCCAGAACTTCTGAAAACACGTCTCGGAATGTGCCCAAGAGACTGCAGATATCAGCACATTGTGCTTTGTGCAGTTTGCTGCAGGATTTTATCACCTCAATACCTTTGCTCTTGTTTACTTTAAACTTAGGACGGGGTGTGCGATTCTTCTTTGACAATGGTGAATGATGAAGCCTGAGGAACAACTTCTGGCTGGCGTTCTTCTTATCGCTTCAGCACATTAACCCTTTCAGCGTCAATGACGTAGATATACAGTGCCGCAAACAAGTCCAAAATGGTCGATGCCGTCACCTTTACGCTTAAAAAGCACGCCAATTTCCTAACTTTTTCTTGCCTGGCATATCCTGCCACTATGCAGGAACACAGGGAATTTTTTTCTCCCGCCAGTTTCTCTCGGTTTTCTTAGCATGGTTTGTTTGCTCTGGCGCGTCTGCTATCGCTCGCACATCGGAGCGCGCGGGGATTAGTTTGGGTTTTGTCCCGCAGACTGTTTTGGCTTTTTGCGCTCCCCAAACTGATGACCATCTCATTACTAATCGCTGAAATGGTGACTGCCTGTTACTCACTCGTTTATTGCTCACAGGGGCGCACATATGCAAAGGATGCCTCCGTGCATACATTTCTTTTTTCCGAGAGTCGCGAAAACTAATTGCCTCTGGTTGGTGATAAGATGAAGGATTATCGGAAGTTTGTCACACGTTTTGCTTTTTTGATGGGCACACAACCACCGTTTTCTTGAGTGCTCACCTACGTAACTCGATTACACTGTGGACGTAAATTTTAGTGAAAGAAGAGGAACACCTGAGGTTTGTGAAATAGTCTCATGGTACACATTTTTCTAAGCTTCTGAACTTTGTATATAACAATGCATCAACTTTTTTAATTCTTATAAGTTCATTTCCCATTTTTATTGTTGTTTTTCATGAATAAACAGTACATATATAGCCACACAAAATATATTTTCTCACTAGGCCCTAGAAAAATTACGGTAATTTTTTTCGAAATAGGTCCCTCTGAAAAATTTAAATCTGCAATAAAAAATCCTGAGCGGTTTGCATATGGAGAAAAAAAAATCGATCTTGAGGGGTTAATATGAAGCAGTTTCACAGCATGTCCCAAGTCAACCAATAGTCGTGGTCGCTCTTCTTCCCTGTAACATGATATGACCCTTTCCAATGCATAAGTAGCTTGTTTTCAGCGATTGGGAGTAGTACAACAGCCCGGTCACCAACTTTAAGTTGTTGTTTCTGGGAGCTTCGGTCATAATACTTCCACTGTGCGTTTTGAGCTCAGAACAAATTTTCTTGTGCCAGCCTTAAAGTTTGTTCAAGGCATTCTCTCAGATCAAGCGGATATCCGTATGTGGCCTTGACCTCGCCGCTTAATAATGCCGTCCACAGTTCTTGGCGAATATATAGAGGTCCTCAGACATGTTGGCCATATATTAGCTCAAAAGGACAGATGCCCATGCTGGCCTGGGGCACCTCTTGATATGCAAATAAAAGCAGTGCAAAAAAGTGTTCCTGTGACTTCGGTAGGTCTTGGCACAACTTGCACAGCATCTGCTGCTTCAAAGTGCCATTGGATACCAGACCATTGCACATCGGGTGATAAGGCGTCAAATTCAAGTGCTTAATTCCCAGTAGACCATTCACCTCATTCATTAATTCTGAAATGAAGCAGAGGGCTTGACCACAAAGGATCTCCCATGGAAATTCTATTTGGGAAAACATTTCCAACAGCCTATCGGCTGCGGTTGCTGAATCTATTGCGGGCAGCACAACAGCATCAGTATATCGTGTGGTGAAATCCACCAAGGTGAGAATATAGCGATTACCTTTTGTTAAAACAGGCATCAGAGGTCATATAATATCCACGACCACCTGTTTGAATGGCATATTGAGAAGAGGCATTAGTCCAAGAGGTGCTTTGCCTACTTTGACTTCAGGATACGTCCTCTGGCAGGTGTCGCACGACTTCACATATCTTCGGACTTCCTCTTGCATACCAGGTCAGTAAAATGACTCCAAAACTCATCCTTCGTTTTCTTGATACCCTGATGTCCAGAGATTGGCATTTCGTGAGCCAAATTCAGCACTTTGCCACACAAAGCTTTTGGAACCATCGCTTGTTGAAACGTTTTACCAGAAGCCAGGTGGTATCAGCGGTACAGAATTCCTTTGTCAATAATAAATGACTGGTATGTGACCACTTTGCCAAGGATTACTGTGCCCACTATTGCCCTACAGGCTTGCAATGTCTTGTCTTTTGTTCTTGGAGAAAAGATTGCCGCATTACAAGTTTCCAAACTTAGCAGTTGTCAGCCTCTGGCGTTGTCCTTTGCTTGAAGGACCAACCAGAAGTGAGCAACACTCCATTCCATACATAGTGCTCAGTCAACGTTGTGGAGACTAGAGAGACTTTTACAGTGGCTTCGTTCACACTTGGATATGGTTAGATGTTTTTTTACCGCAATTGCACGCAACTGCTTTTTTTTATATAGGCTCAGTATTGAATGAAACAAATTTTAATCCTTAGAAATAAACACACTGTGGTATACTGCTGCTAAGTCGTTTCAGATCATTTTTATTTTGTTGTTCTTTTCGAGTTTTTTATTTGCAACCCGTCGCAAGGAGCCTCCTGTGCATGCTTTCACAAGCGAACGCTGTTGGCGCACAATGAAGCATGGACCGAACAGAACACCCGGTGAAGCATACACAGAACGCATGGAGTGATAACTTTTCTTGACCAAACTTATTCCGTAGCCTCCACAGCATTGACTGCTATGTATGGAACAGAGTATAGGCGTTCTGCAGACATCCTTGGTGTTTGCTTCATAGTTGGATGCCTCATTAGACGTCGGTTTCTTTTGGTTTGCCGACTCATTCCATGTTGTGTCTGAGTCATTAGTGTCATGGGCGCAGGAGACATTTCCTACAATGACCTCGTAAAGAGGAGGTGTCATACGCTTGACTATTGCCCTTATGGAAAAATAAGGCGAAAGCATGTCTACTTCTCCTTTGGGTACCTCGATACAACTACTATCAGCCAATAAAATGGTGGCGATAGTATTCACAAGCACTGCATCTGAAGCTAGTGAATGGCGCAGAACAAAGGTGTTGCTTCCAATATCCCTCAAGACGGAGACTGGCTGAACACCTCTCCTTGCAACACGGGCAAGTTACGTGTAGCCACTGCGGTGCATGTTCTTGGCGCACTGGCAATGTATTCATTTTGTTGCGAGTCATCGATAGATTGGGCATGTCCGATTTATCGTCAGGTGACACAATACAGGAGGCAGTCTTCTTTCTTATTATTATTCTTATTATTCTTTGGACATGCATGGTCTGCGACAATACCCACAATAGAGTTGCTCGGGCTTCGTGCAGCAAACAAATGCTCTGTGTCCCGGTCGACTACAGATGAAACACCTGAGTTAAGACTTGATAGAAGTATACCCATCTTGCTCTTTGGAAGTTCTCTTTTCAGACTTACATTGGAAAAACAAGTTTGGTTGCTGTTGGGCCTCAAAGAAGGTATCAGTGGCTTCTGCCATTGCATTTCTTCTCCCTTAGGAAAAATGACAGATGACCATGACAGTTACTCAAGAACTGCTCAGCTAAAATGAGGAGCACATGGATGCGAAGTCTTTTTCCGTTTTCCGACATTTCCAGCCAGCAGTCAAAGAAGCTATGTAGTCTCGTGGCGTACTGTTTGCCAGTTTCCCCGTCTTGCAGCTTCCTTTGCCAAAACTTTCCACGATAACCTTCAGCTGTGAAACGGAACCTTTGCAGCAAGGCCATTTTAGTCTTCTTGTAATCCATGGAATCTTCTGGCGACAGGTGACCGAAGACTTTCAAGGCTCCACCACTGAGGCACAAAGAGCTGTAGCCCACTTCTCCTTAGGCCATTCTTGACCATTAGCTAGGTGCTTGAACCTCTTGAAATACGGATCCAGGTCATCACAACTCTCGCTGAACACTGGTGTTAGGTTGCGAGGGTTTATCAAGCTCGGCTGGCTTCGATTTCTTTCCGGTTCTCTATCACGCACTGGTTGTTCTTGGCCACTTTCAACTTCAGCCAGTCGATGTCACAGCTGAAGAGCCCTCTCTTCCATCTACAGACGTTCTTTCATCACCTCTCTTTGTACGACCCGTTCCTCACGTGCCTTAACAGATCAGCTCAATCTAACTGTGTGTCTACCCATGTCCTTAACACCAACCCATGAAGTCTCACGCATTCCACCAGCGTTACAAGCTCTTGTTGACTCATCTTAACAGGGGCATAGCCAGGGGGGGGGGGGCTTATGGGGCTTCAGCCCCCCCGAAATTTTTTCGAGCTGTCATGTGCCGCCGACCAAAACAACTCCCGGCGCCAGAAATCATGCTCGATTTTGTCTAGAATGTCCTTAATTCACGCTCGAAAAGACATTTTAGCGCGAACATTGCTAAATCAGGCTGGATTTCGGGGCAACGCCCATGCATAGGGAGTCACATATCGTAACGCAAGGAGCCCCACCGGGCACAAAATTTCAAGGGCGTTTTGAAGGCGAGCGGGGTCGTCTCGGCATCTCGCGGAGGCCGCGGAATCTACGGAGCGCTTGGATTTCAATTCTGAAATGTTGTGGCTGTAAAGTTCTCATAACATTTTGATGCGAAAGGTCCATTGACATTTTGAAAGTCGTGCTTTAGATTTTCGATTCCGGAACTTTTGGGGTTTAATGCTGTTGTAAACAATTGACGCCAAAGGTGCATCGACTTTTCTAAAGTCGTACATCGGGCCATACAATGAGACAAGCCAAATCAACATACTATCAGACACGTTGACAAAGAACGCAGTGAGGTCCGATGAGACAAAGCGTTCTGGTGGTTCATTTGTGCCATCAGGTCACAGAAAACAATATAAACATTTTTTTTTCACCTGCGCCAAAGCATCCATGTCAAGACACTAAAGCCACCATTGTAACTAAGTTCTTATTTATTTTTCTACCTAGACTTTTATTCGCGAGGATATATTGAGCCTCTCTCTCCTTTCTTTTTCATTCTTTTTTTTTGTTGTTCTCGCAACCCGCGGACTGCCGATCCAGCCAGAGCGCATGCATTTTTCTCGTGGTGCATCGATAACCACGCGGCACACTTGGATGCGCGTTTGTTTTTCTCTGGCCGACTGCATTTTCGCCTGGCAGTGTTTGGGACGCTTTCTGGCTAGCAGACGAGAAAAAGAAACAATGCATAGTCGCTCGCCGCCAGCACTGCGGGGACTCGATGGATTGCAACGCGTTCGCTTGAGCGCAACCTCTCCGGAAAATTTTGTCTCGCCGGTGTAGGATACCGAGCAGTACGTGTGTGGTTTTCTGTGGACCAAGCTTCACACGTTTTCTTCGATAATTGTTCGGTAGCCCCACTAGGTGCCCAAAGCAGGCATTCGATTGTAGCCAATTAACATGCTTTCCTTTGCGTTATGCTATTTCGCCACCCCCCGCCCACACAAAAAAAGAAGACATTATTGCAGCGCAGCGAATTTTCGCATGGTGCAAGTTCGATTTTGTTACTTCTTTTGCGGAAAGTAATGGGCGACGGGACTCTTTAGTTGCCGAATACTATTCTATTATTGCGATAGCAGCTCTATGAAGACTCCAGGCGCATTCCTGTCGTTGCCCTCATGTTCCGTATAAATTGTTCCGCCAGGGGCAATAACATCGTGACCGCGCGCCGCATGCTCTATGTGCGAGTGAAAGCGTGCGGGGGGGAAGGGGAGGTGGTGAGCCGACGATGGTGGCCGAGTCTTGTGTGCGCAAGGGAGAAAAGTGGGGAGGAAGCGCACTGCCTTCCGTCGCAGGTAATACATTTTGGGAGTGGAGGGAGGGGGGTGGTGCTGTGATTTGTGAATCTGTGGTTGCGCAACCTGCCCATTTGCCTTGTTTGACGCATTATATATAGTGACTTTTTATTAGGTACGTAGATTTATTGGTGACTTATGCGTATATTTAAATATCTTGTTGCGAGGTTTTGTGCATATGCGCAGTGAACATTGTTTCCAGTGACAATTTTTTGCCCTGTATCAAGCTGTATCTTCACATTTGTGTATTCCATTGTATCTTCGCATTTCTAATGTACGAAGGCGAGTCAAATGAAAGTGAGACAACCCGCCCGGCGCAATAATGGTTCGGTTCATTATTTTCGAGGCATGCGCGTAGCACATACGCATCTCATTTACAAGTGACATGCAGAGGTGAGGTTAAATGTTCTTTAATGCTCTCATACACGGGGTTTAACATGGTTGCGTGACATTATGGACACTTCAAAAGTTGAACAGCTTGGTGTCGTGAGGTTTTCGACAAATGAAGATGTTTCCCAAAAAGAAATTATTCGCCGTATGGCTGCCGTATGCATTGAACACTGCGTTTCATTGGCCACTAAGAAGCGTTGTAGCAAACTGTTCAAAGAAACAGATGAAAGTTACAAAGACGATCCATGGCCGGGCCAAAGCCACCGTGCAATCACCCCCAACACAATTGAAAAGGCCGTGGTTGCTCAGTGGCTATGGTGTTTGGCTGCTGAGCACACGGTCACGGGATCGAGTCCTGGTCACGGCGGCTGCATTTCGATGGAGACGAAATGCGAAAACACCCGTGTACTTAGATTTAAGTGCACGTCAAAGAACGCCAGATGAGGGTGACGACTTTTTGTCTGCAATTGTGACCGGGGATGACTCATGGTGCCGCTACTACTAGCCTGAAACACTACGGCAAATCTTACAGTGGAAACATTTGAATTCACCGCTCTCAAGTAAAACAATGGCCGTCAGTTATGCCGGAAAAGCGTTGACTTCTTTTTAGATTGTTAGGGGCCACTATTGATCGAATTTTCTAAACCTGGAGAGACTCTAAATCGTTTCAGATATTGTGAAAGATCGGATCGGCTGAGTGTCGCAATTAAGAACAAACGACGAGGAAAATTGAGCACTGGGGACATCTTGCTTCACGACATTGCCCGTTTCCACGTCGCTGATGTAGTTAATACAAAACTGGCAAAGTTCAAGTGGGAAACGCTGCAACATCCCTCATGCAGCCCAAACCTGTTGCCTTGCGTCTTCCACATTTGGTAAAACTTGAAGAAACTGCTCAAGGGAACCAGATTTGCGTCGAAAGATGACGTGTAGTCATTTACAGATTTTTGAGGCAGCAGCCCAAGGAGTTTTATGAGACGGGAATTACGCGACTCGTTTGTAGAACAAGTGTTTAAATACTCATGGTGACTACTTTTAAATAAAGTACCCCGTTTGTCATATATTCGAATTGGCTCACTTTCATTTGACTCGCCCTCGTATATGTTGCAAAACTCCTGCTTTTTATATGTGCTCTCTGTTGCGACTATAATTTCGGAGCAATTACTCGCAATGAACAACAGGTGACAGCTGCTCCTGCGCAATACATTCTAACAAAGGAAAGCGTCATTGAGATTTTCCCCTGGTCGTTGCATGTGTACAAAAATGTAAACAAGGTTGTCGAATGACACACACACACACACACACACACACACACACACACACACACACACACACACACACACACACACACACACATATATATATATATATATATATTGATCCCTCGACTAATTTTATAAGGAGCAGGCTGAGCTGCAAAGTGAGTCCCCCCCCCGAACGACATTTCTGGCTACGCCACTGCATCTTAACTATATATATCTCGACTCAGTGCAAATGACTTCCTCCTGTCGCCGTAGATGCCATTTGTGAGAGAAGGTTTGGAAAATCATAGTAACGCAGGCAAAACATTCATTGCTGAGAGGAGCAGGACTGCATTTTGACAGATTATTTTAATACAAGAATCAGCGAGGTGAAGGTTACTACATTAGAGAAACAATAGAAAAACATGTAAGTACTGCACACTTGCCTAATACCACTAAAGTCACACAGAGCTTACATAGTCCCACACCACGATAAATGTTTGTGAGTGTTCAGTGCGTGGATGTCAATGTACTGTCTGCGGATCAGTAGATTCCGTTTCATGATGATGGCAGGGATGAGCATGGCATGGGCAGACAGGTCATGGGACGCCTGGGCGAACGGCAGGATAGGCCTGGCAGTCTGGTCCCGGTCAACCAACGGCTAGGATTCGTACCAGTAGGGGTGCGGCGGACCATGGCCAGCTGAGGAATCACCCGGTCAATGGAGTAGCCAGGCAGCAGCTGGGCTTCGGGAACCGAACCCGGTGAGCTCTTGTGGCGCTGCTCACTTCTCTGCTGCTCCACAAGCTTCTAAAAGCACTTTCTTCCTTTTTTTCATTCTTCGCATGTTACTTCGCTATTGATCAAATTTGTTCGTTTGTCATTTCCAGTCTTCTTTTTCTTTATCGTCCATTCACCCACATGCCAGCATCATTGTCTCTGTCTTTTTCGTCATCCTCGCATCATTTTGTCAAAGCACCACACAGCACCACGAACACTGCTCACCACATCTGAATACTATGCACAACATGGCAGTGACATAGAGTTAACTTCCCATGGGCCAACGGTACTAGTGGTGCAGATTTACCAAAAACATTTTGACAGGGCACAATGCATTAATTTTAGAGTGATAGGCATTCAAATTTGTAAAATCTGCAAGTCATTAAAACTCTTTCCCACCTTTAGTAAAATATGAATTTTTTTTCAAGAAAGCCACGCTATGTTTTGCAAAACAAAGTTTGATTCCTTTTTACAGAGACGCTTTCCCACCTCACATAAAAAACTTTGCTAAAGACTAAAAATAGTCGAGGCCCCCTAAGTTTGTCCTTATCTAACACACCCTGGTGTCCAAATAGATGCAATATTCATGAATTTTTCAAAGGCATTTGACAAAGCTTTGCATAAAAATTTAGCAATTAAGCTAGACCAGATGCTTAGAAACTCAGTTAACAAATTGCATTACAGCCTACCTAATCAACAGACAGCAATTTGTTGTATTAGGGGAACAATTCTCTGAAAAGGTTTCCGTAGATTCTGGCATTCCCCCCCCCCCCGAGACTCATGCTTGGACTACTTTTATGTATTATGTTTATCAATGACATTGTGAACGACACAGCTGTTAAAATCAAATTGTATGCAAATAACTGTGTTATGTACTCTCAAGTAAAAAGCCCAGATGATGAAGTGTTGTTAAACAATGTCTTTCAATAAGTAATTGCTTGGTGTGATGCTTGGCAAATACCTATCAACTTCACCAAAACTGTATTCATCACAATTACATATAAGAACAAGATATTAATATTACAGTACTTTTCAAACAAGAATTTTCTCTTTGAAGCACAGCATTATAAGTATCTAGGGCTCTGGATTATTAACAATTTTTCTGGAATAACCGCACCGATTACATCACAAGCAGTGCTAATACAAAACTTTTCTTTCTTAGAAGGGCCTTCAAGCATTCTACTCCCACTTTTCATTTGCTTGTTACCTATACATCCATAGTAACATCATAACTTGACTATGCTGCCATTGTTTGAGATACGTTACACCAACCAATGAGGGTACAATTGAAAGCGAACAAAAGAAGGCAGCTTGTTTCATCTACAACAATATTGGGCTAACGTCAGTAAGCAATAGCATAGCGAGAGAAAACTCACCTTCTCTAAGTGAAAGAAATACTGTCTCTTGTCTTAAATGTTGATATCAGATAATTAATGGGCACTATAATATAGGTCTCGCTAATTTCTTATCTTTTCCCTCTGCTTGCGCCACCGGACAGCCCCATGATCTAACCATAACATTCTTTTAAACATGCAACAGCTGTTTTAGGTACTAGTTTTTACCAAGGACAGTAAGGGAGTGGAGCAAACTGAGAAATGACGTTGTTTGCAGCAACCTCTTCAAATGTATGCCTTGCATATCTAACGATTTCCTGCATCAGCATGTAGTGTTGTTCATTGTATGACTGTTTGTACAATTTGTTGTTCCATTTCTTTGTTTCATCCTGGTTTTGCTTATGCATACATTTTTAACAAATTTTTATTTTATTTTCTTGCCAATTGTTTGTAGTATTTTTGATTGTATTTACCCAGCTTGCTAAAATCCATTTTTTGGGACTGAAGTTTGTATAAATAATTAAATAAATAATTATGTCTTACCGACATGGCTGTACATCGCTTGCCAAGCTCTAATGCTGCTGATCATCTGTGGGAACACAATGAGTTTACCACACTTTCACTTCAATCCAATGGAATGTAGGTGGGAAATGGAGCAGTACCCTGCAATGGAATGGACCATGCAAGGAAATTCCCTACAGTGCATAGACAATGAAATACCTTGGGTTACTACGTCTGGACCAAGGCCCCAACTACCTGAGCATACATGAGAAGGAGCCGAAGACGAGGGTAGCACGATACCATAGGGTTCTATGTAGGCAGACTCTGTATACCTTGAACAAGTTTGAGGTGACGAGCAGGTTGTGGAAGATAGTTGCGGTACCAGGGCCGACTTACGGGAATGTCATGCTAAGCATGCCTAGCGAGGCGCCAAAGGAGACATGGGGTAGTCCACGCTTGTAGCTTGCGAAGAAGTGGCCAAGGTGAAAAAAAATGGCATCTGGGACCACCTAGCACCAGCCTAGTGAAAAACACGCCCTGTTTGCCAGTTAAACTAGGTGGGCATGTTGCACGCACACCCTGTGGGATCACTACACACCCACGGAAGCCGAGGCTCCAAAAATATCAGCCACAGAAATAAGTCTACAAGTGCGGCGATGTGAGACAGAAGAGTGGATGGACCCGGCTCAGAAGAAGCCCTCCTTGATGGTGTATCGAATGTGGAAGAACACCATTAGCAAGGAGAACTTCCTTGATAACTTAAGGGGAAGCAACCTGTTGGCAGAAGCATGCTCCAGAGAACTGCGTACTAGACAGTGGATAGTGCACTATGTTGGCGAGCTGCAAACACAGTGCATCCTCTGCAGTAAGTCGGCCGAAACCACTGAACACATTACCACTCAGTGCCCAAACGTACATCCGGCACCCAGGACAAGCTCGCTATAGACTGAGCTCGAGTGTGTCGATCGTAACAACCAGCAAGAACAGAGAGAAACTGGAAACGAAGTGCCGATCGGAATACAGGTGGTGTTACGGGGCACAACCTTGGGCGTTTGTCCAATAGTTTTTTTTTTCTTTTCATTCATTTGATTGTGCACATTTGTTTGTTTATTTATTTGAATACCTTCAGGACCCATGGGAGTTACAGAAGGGAGTGGGAACAATAAATAGGAAATAAAAAACAGAAAGCAAATATTAGGTAACATATTCAAGCGTATTCTTAAAGTTACTGGGGTCCATAATAGATACAATGGAGATGGGTAAGTGGTTACAATCATTACAAGTTTGAGGGAAGAAAGAATGAAAGTGTTGATTAGTGTGACAATGAGGAACAAGCACTTTATAACGATGGTCAATACGAGGTGATATGAATGAGAGGTGGGAAAGCAATTCTTGCTTATGACGAGGGTTATGGTAGTAAATCTTATGAAATAAGGAGAGACATGCTATTTTCTTGCGTAAGGAAAGGGATGGAAGCTGTAATGCTGTTTTCATAGATGAAACACTGGAAAAACGGGAGTGGTTGGAAAAAATTAAGCGTGTGCTACGATTCTGCACAGTTTATAGGTGAATAAGTGTTTCAGTAAATGGGTCCCACACAGCTGATGCATGGGTGTTGGTTAAGCTGCACTCTTCACATGTGGTTACCCAATCTAAAAGGAAAAGCCAAATCGACATTGAATGATATGAATGAGAGGTGGGAAAGCAATTCTTGCTTATGACGAGGGTTATGGTAGTAAATCTTATGAAATAAGGAGAGACATGCTATTTTCTTGCGTAAGGAAAGGGATGGAAGCTGTAATGCTGTTTTCATAGATGAAACACTGGAAAAACGGGAGTGGTTGGAAAAAATGAAGCGTGTGCTACGATTCTGCACAGTTTATAGGTGAATAAGTGTTTCAGTAAATGGGTCCCACACAGCTGATGCATGGGTGTTGGTTAAGCTGCACTCTTCACATGTGGTTACCCAATCTAAAAGGAAAAGCCAAATCGACATTGACAAAAGTGTTCTGTGTGGTCAATGTGTGTGGTTTATGCCCCACACATACTGTGCACATTGAACATGCAAAACACCACACTTCTTGGCAGTCAATCCAAAATGCACTCGAATAGCAGTGGGCACGCACAAGGTTTCGGAATGTTTCAAAGCAAACGACAAGGCACTGGCCCCACAGTCTTGACGTCACACAAGTCCTATCAAAATAGTGATGCAGTCGCAGTGGCAGGGCTGTCACCTCCAAGGCAGGTGAAGAAGACGGGCTCACGGGCAGGTAGTAGCTCGAGAATAGAACATCGTAGCATGCTCGACATGAGCGGCCGTGGTGTCGGCCACTCCCGAGATCCCGCGGCTCCAAGGCTGGCCGGCCTAAATAAACTGTGGCCACGGCGGCTACCTCTTTGCGCCACCTCCCACAAATTGGTAACCCGGACGACCGAACCCAGCCTTCCACACAGTCATTGTGAGAGGCTTAGAAACATCAATTTCAAATTTACACTTCTGGTTAAAGTGTGCGCTGCAAACCCAGTTTTTATTTTCTGTGTTTAACCTTACTAGCTCCGTACAATGATAAACTGAGAACAGTTGGACAAATGCACCATGGCCCCTTTAAGAAATGTTCAATAGTCAAAGTTAATCTGGAGTCATATGATATGGTAGCTCCCAAAAGTGCTATGTTAACTTGGGAGGTTAAACCACAATAATCAATCAAACAATCAATAAATTAATCCGTGCAGCCCTAGTGCCAGCAAAAGTACATCTCGCATTCAGACTGTGTGCACCAAAATGTACTTTACAAATTTAGAAAAATTATCTGAGCTATATTATAGTAAATTACACTTCTACAATACCAAAAAATCCAGTACTACCAGGACAAGGTTGCTAAGCCAGGAAAGATGCAAAAACGAGAGACCGGTGGCAACGCCGTCTGGTTAAGCCTAGCTAACTTTCTATCGATGGGGACGCACCACACTGCATTCTGGCGGAGCCAAAGAACAAACTGGGCAAGTTTGAATAGAGTCACAATGGCCCAAATACGGGAAAATAGTTTGCAATGCGTGACACACCGGCACTGGAGTTCCGGAGCAAAATTAAACTTTGACCTTTATTTCCTCTTCTACTAATCAACCAATTACTGCAAATTTAACAAGAATGAAGTTTTGAAAGAACGCTATCGCTTCACACTGAGTTAGTGTCTCTCTGCTGTTTTTTCAACAGAACAGCAGCCCAGTGTTTCTACTCTATATTGATGTGAAGCGTTCAGTTAGACACCATCTGGTCAGGTAAATGCATCGTTAATACAACAGGGGTGGGGGATATTTACCTAGTCGACATGTCCATTACGGCTGCAGTGACTCACTGGGGCACCAGCATGAAAGGGATCCACACCTAGTTTCCTTCTTGCTGGTTCAGCTCCAGCCAATCAGCAGTGGTCCACTAGGTGGACTCTTAGAGACTAGCCCACCAGGTCACTGACCACTGTAAAAAATAAAAGTTGAGGTTTTGGGGTCTGTACCTTTTTACAATGAGTCGGTCCTACTGTAAGATTCGTTTACAGGATGCGTAGACAATTTCTTTTTCGAAATTCCCCAACTTTTCCAGGTTTCCATGATTATTACAGTAAAAATTCCATGACTAAAGAAAGATATGCCAGCAGACAGCAACCACTTTCTTTAACATAATTTTTCACGCAACATCCAAAAAATCGGGCAATCCAGAAGAAACAATACCTGAGGGGTAAATTGTCAGCTCACACTGGCAGCAGGGAAAATGCAAGTATAGTAAACTTCCCATCATTTAATGCTGGTTAATTAAATTTTTTGGTTACTTCAATCACAACCGAAGGTCCTGGCCGACTCCCATAAACTTCTATGGGCTCAAACTTTCCTTATTTGAAAACTACAATTCGGCTTCACGGGATAATTACATGCTGATAAGCACCCAAATTCCTATCCCTGAAATTTCTATAGGCAAATGCATTGAGAATTATGAAGCTATGTTACCACTTGCAACGCCATGCAGAACGATATCAAGAGAAATCTTGCAGGGTGTATAAAATTTTAACCACCATTATGATTGAGCTATACGGGTCACATTATCATGCCATGATAAAATTATCATCTTTCTTCAGGGTCTGTGAACATCTGTTTACGTTATCTCGAGAAAAATTAACGATGTTTTTTAGTAATATTTTATTTTTAAATAGCATTCATTCTCATTAAAACTATACTGTTGAGGCAAACTGTAGAAATGGTAATTTGCAATACAACAACAATATTCAGCACAATTGTTGAACAGGTTAAGTTCTCATGGCCCACTAAGTTTTCAAAGGCTACACGCATTGGTTTAGGAGTTTAGGAGGAAACTTGTAAATAAGGCAACTTTTGGAAAGTGTTGCAAATTAATATATTTTTCTATAACGGAAGCCACAAACAATGCTATCCTGGTGTTAACAGTGCAAAATGTAGACGAGAGACGAGACAAGAAGACGACACCACAAGCGCTGAAAGTCCGCGCTTGTGGTGTCTCGTCTTTCGTCTACATTTTGCACTGTTAACACAAGGATAGAAAACCAACAAGCCCAAGCTGCTATTCTAATGAAATAATGCTAGCCGATTCTTCTTTATGTATATGTCTTACACAAAAAAATGCATTCTTTGTAGGTGTAATATCTTATATTTCGCGTTGTGAATTTGCAATAATGCCCATGCATGAATATGGTGCCTCCACACTGAAGAGCTTCGGTATTTTTTTCTCCTAAATTATCCATTTGCTAAAGAAGCCAAGTTCACTTCGTGCTATTGAGCGATATGTGCATAAAATGTCCAACGGAATCTAAAATAGGAACTTTACCGACTAAAATTTCAAAGTACCAGGAGAAGAAAAACAATTTTTCAGGGAACACCTCCCCTTAAACATTTCACTACCAAGGAAGAGCCAGGCTTGTTCAGTGTTTCCATGTTTTAGTCTGGACGGGCCCAGCTCAACCTCAATGGTACAAATTCGAACACCACAAGCTTGACTCATCCTCGGTAGCAAAAAGGTTATTTATGTGATGCTGCTGCTGCTGCGTGCTTTTAGTGACTCTGGGGACTTAACAACTGTGGTGGAACTAAATGTTCTATGTACAGAATTGGTACCTGAAAGGGACATAGGCCACAAGTTTCCGTTTACCTTTTCGCACAGATACGGGGTCAGGCGCTGTAAAGTGACTCTTGCACCTGGCTATTAATTTTCTGAAAGTAGGATACGAAGAATGGAATTAAACTTTTTAAAAATTATTAATATTAGTTAACATATTCCAAACGCAAAATTGAATATGGCCAGTGCTTGGGGCACTTCCACTAAGTAGGATAGTTGAAACTAGCACCGGTATCCCAAATCCACGCACAAACTCACAACACAATGCACTAGAATTCTGCTTATTATTTCCTTTTTTTAAACTGTTTCTTGCCCACTGCAAGACCAAGCTTGTACAGACAGACCATCAAAATATTTCGTGGGTGAATGATCATAAAGTTGGTGGTGGTCATATTCACATGATCTGAGCATTTATCAGCTTTCTAGCATTAAAAATTGCAACATGTGTCCCAATTAATAAAAGTTTATCAGTGAATTGGTTATTTAATTATTCATAGGCAACTACAACAGATCCTGAAGTGTGCCACAGCTATGAGCTTCTGCCAGCAATAACTGCGTTACCTTCAAATTTCTTTATGCCTGTAATAACTGCAACAGCTGTAGCTGAAAAACCTGGTATCAATTCCCTTATGCGCTAGCAAAATTACATTTGATTAAATTATGAGGTTTTGTGTATCAAAACAACAATCTGATTATGAGGTATGTTGTAGCAGGTTACTCCAGAAATTTGAACCTGCTGGTGTTCCTTAACATGCACCAAAATCTAAGTACATGGGTGTTTTCACACTTCGGGTCTAACAAAAGAAGACTCAGTGTCAGAAACTAGACTATAATGCAAAGCAGTATCAGGTCGTTCCTTTTTCAGTAGGTGACAACATCAAAAATAAAAGACAATGAGGCATTACCATCTGCCATCGTAACAACGAGTGGACTGTACGCCACGTGTCAATATATCACCAGGTTCGCAATCAACACAAGCACACTGAACTCATGAAACATTTCTCAGCAACTTCACTGATAACAAGTATACAGTGCCCCTATAGTGCACCACAAAAATGATCACATGAGAAACACCCAGGTCTCTCACAGCTATCACAGTGTAGACCATTCTTTTCCAATGCTATGCCACAGCCACCTAGTATCCCCTCTACTATGCGTGGGTATCAAACAAAAGCCACTGAAGCATAGAAACTGCTACAAAACTTAATTAGGGCGAATGGTTAATTTCTACAGCATTATATAACAGCATTAAGGTCATTAGTTAATCTTTACAGCATTATGTAACAGTGTCAAGACCATTAGTCAATGTCCACAGCATTAGTTAACAGTGTTAAGAACATTGGTTAATCTTTACAACATTCTGTATCAGTGTTAAGGACGAGAACGAAAAGAACACATGCGACCTTCAGGTTGGCAGTAGACATCAGTCCTCGTCTTTAGCACTCTTTTATGAAGGCCATCACAGTAACTGATATTTTTGCAAGTGTGCAGCTGGACAGCATAACAATCACTCCGCGCGGCGCCCTTCCATTCGCGCAGCACACATTGCTTCCATTTCGACGGCACTCCAATCAAAGTTGAGACAACGGACCTTTGCTGGTCAGCAGACAGACTTCGTGCACACACTGCTAACCTGCTGAAGTTGGACCATCGCTTAGAAAGCTCACACAGACCTCGCAGGAGCCGACGAGGGGCGGTAGCGTTAGTGGGTTTGTTGAGCGTCACAGGGAACCCCCAGAATCTATCACGTGTCATCGCACCGCGCGGCCGCACAAGCCCCTGCCTTTATCATGCTTGCCTGCACCAATCCTCGACGTCTCGCTCGCAAGGTTCTTTTTTTTTTTTTCCGGTTTCATAATCATTTACTCGTAAGCGGGCAAGACACTCGGGCGGACGCGAAGGGACGCGACATCATGTGGAGTGACGAAGCGCAGCAGTTTATCATCGAGCAGTGTCGCAGGTTCCAGTCTATAGTTCCGCGTTCGAGTGCCGATGTTGTTTAGTCGCGCACACACACACACACACACACACACACACACACACATATATATATATATATATATATATATATATATATATATATATATATATATATATATATATATATATATATATATATATATATATATATATATATATATATATGCGTTATCTACGGGACAGGCCCCGGAGGATACCACGAAGTGGACCCGCGCAATCAACACGTTGCCATACGACGTTGCCACAGCTACGGCGCGCGCTCTTATCAGAGGCGCGTGCGTTTCCCATTTCCCGCTCGCGCGCATCCTCTCGGATGCAGCGACGCGACTCGTCGTGTAAAAAAAGCAATGAACCAAATCGTCGTCTGATCTCAGCTGAACTCACTTGGTCGCGCTGACCACGGCAACTGGCGTCGTCGACAAGAGAGCCGGCACCAAACCATCGAACAGACACTTCGCGAACAAGTTGTTTCAAAACTTCGAAACTGCTTCGAAAGTGTCGCGACGCTTTTTCAGCAGGTGCAGCGTTGATGCGACGTTCGCATAGCAAGAACGTTGTTGTGCGTAGAAAACAAGTTTCGAAATATCGGCATAGCTCCTAGCCTAAATTATGCACCTGCCGAATGACCGCAAAGCGGCCGTCATATAGCAACAACTTGTGCGGCCGTTGTATTCATTCGGAGGCGCCAAGGGTTAAAGAGGTGCGTGCGTCTATGACTCCAGACGTGCACAGATCTCCCTGCTCCAGCACGCTTGGTGTAGTTCGCCCCTTTTGCCACTAGGGAAAGAACATACGAGCAGAGTGGCGCTAGTTATGATCTGCTCGCTGTCGTCCGCTTCTGCGATGATCTGTTCAGGGGCCGAATCTTATAACGGTTCGGTTGGGGAACCGTTCCTTTGGCCTCACCTGATTGGCCAAAATTTTGATTACGTCACAGGTCGTCAGAGGCAGCGGGGCGGTATCGCAATTTTCGAATAAGTCACGCATCTGTCAATCATTTTCAAAGCGAACCGGTCGAAGGAACCGGTGAAGGGGTAGTCCGCTTTGGGTTCCGTTGCTGTGGCTTGGCTGTTGGCTTGTGACCCTGGCGGCGCGCGCCGCCGGTCGCGCGTCCCCGGAGACACGCGGGCGTCGCGTGCGCGTGCGTTGCTTGCTTCGGAGGCTATTACTTGCCTTCGTCGTCTGCTTGGCATTGCTCTTTCGGTGTCGACCCCCAGGTAGCACAAAAGAGATACGTAACGTTTTCGTAGCGTTTATCCAAGACGATAAAAACGGGTTAAAGAAGACACGAATGAGAGAACTTCGGCGGGAAAACGTCGTATATCTCTGCTAATGTCCGGCTTAATTACTTTCTTGAGACGATCTAGAACAGGTCTGCAAGACGTATTCGAAAACCTGGTCTAGAAATAGGATTGGGAAAGACACAAGTAATCCCTTTGCCAAAACTATTTGTAACCAATTTCTAAACGTTTTTAGGACGTTATCAAAAAGCTGGTCTAGAAGCGGTCTTGAAACGTTTACTATCATCTGAAGCTCATTTTCGCGGGTGGCGGGCGCGATCAGACATCGTTGTTCAAAACACGCGTTTAGTTTCGCCTCACGCGACTGGCCTATGCCGCGCAGACGTCGTCAGCCGCACCAGTTGGCACGGCCTAATTCAATGGCGAAAGGTGAAACTGACCGGGCGTTTCGAACAACGATCTCCAACTGCGACCCAGATGAGTAGAAGCGTCGGTGTTGACTGTAAGAGCCATGGCGCAGTGCCAAGCACTGTTCCCCGCATGGCCGGCGCATCCTCTACCAAGTCGCACGAAAATTAGCCTGTTAGGAATAATAAATCCTTAATACCGCCTTTAGTAAGCTACGATTGCTTACAACCACAATGGGAATGACATCCGGCAAAGAACAAATGGCCACATCTTGGCAGGTGGCCAGGCCAAGCCCTTCATGCCAAGAGTGCATGAAATGAGAACATTGTGACAAAGCAAAAACACTTTATTAAAATGTAATGCTTATGCAAGGTTCGAACAAACTGTGTGATAAATGCAAATAGAAGTAAAAGTACATCAACAATGACAAAAGTTGCAGAAAGGATTCGTAATGAACTCGAAAGTGAACATTCACTAGCACATAAACAAAATTCCAAGTACACATACAAAAATGAACAGAAAAACCTGGAGTGTACTAAAGTGTCTAATTTATCATAGTAAAGTGCACGTGCTATTAGATGGAATAGAGTTATGCAGAAGTGACATCGGAGCGAATGGAAGAAGTAGACTGAAAAATGCAAGAGGATGAATCGGATGGTAACTGCCTCCAAGCATGCAATGTTACCAATCAGCTAGAAGCTTGAAAAGAGCACAAAAAGAAATACCACCGTATACCATCATAAAACAATCCTGTGACAGAAATAAAAAAAAATGGGAACAATGCAAAATTGGAAATATTGCCTTTAGGATATATCAAAGAAGGTAACGGCGAGAAAAAATAACCATACAACAAAAAAGCAATAAAGTGAAATTAGTACAGAATACTAAAACGGGGGATTCAGTGTAACAAGTGAACACTACTGTAGTACAGCGAACGATGAGACAGTAATGTTGCATCTTGCCATTCCAGAACGTGAGAAATGAATATGCAAGCCTCATATTAGAAACTTACATAAACATGGAAATAAACTGGAATGCACTGGAAGCTGCATTTGTGTAACAAAGGAAGCAATGGTCATAATAAATAGTAAGTGTTTTATCTAAAGAGCCCTTTACAAGAGGCAAAGTTGTACCTCTCTGGCAAAAACAAAGTTGCAACGAATAATTTGCAAACCAGCAAATACATTAATTAGCACACTGACATGTCACACTTTGTGCACATCTCCAGTCTCCTAAAGTAAAAAAAAAGCACTCTGAATGAGAAAAACCTTTAACACATGTAGCCCAGAGCAAATTCTTTGCTAGTTCACTCACACTTTCACATCCAAAAACATTTGCCACAAAGTCCAGGCACAGTTCCACTGATGTTTACCAATTCACCCCCACTTTCACGTCCAAAAATATTTGGCACACAGTCCAGGCAGAGCTTCATAGATAAACAGCTTGAGAGCACTGTATTGTGCAGCAATGAGAGAGCAATGTATTGTGCAGTCCCGCTGCTGGAAATAGAACTGCCGCACATGCTGGTAGTGGTTTCAATGTAGACACACTTGCTGCCCTAGACAGGTATGCTCAGATATCTGCACTGGTGCTCCATTTTGTCGAAGTAGACACATTGATGCACTACGCTGGTAATTGAAATGTATTGAATGCACAAGTATTGGCTTCACCAGAGAGACTTGCCCACATACCACCACTGGCATATATATGCACTTGCTCTTCACTCAGTAGCATTGAACTTAAAGTGTTCCCTATGTGGGAGCCATGTGTAAAACCGGTGTCACACGACCACTCTCGATCGCGATCACGCCCGATGCGGATCGATATAATCGATGCGACTGGCTCACTCTCGTAGCTTGCGCAGAGGAGCCAATCACGACCGAGAAATTCGATTTGTAACGGACTGGATAGCGGCTAAAAGAACCCCGTGTGAAACCGGTATCAAATAATGCACAGACGTACGCTAGGAAAATGTGTTGCACAAGGACAAAGAACTGCGACATGCCCTGTTGTGCGAAGCGCGCGAACAGAACACACACACACACACACACACACACACACACACACACACACACACACACACACACACACACACACATATATATATATATATATATATATATATATATATATATATATATATATATATATATAAACTGCGAAAGCGCTTCGCGAACTCCATGCGCACACATGGCACCCGCACGAACTCGACAGGCCGCCGTAAAGCGCGAAGGGCGCACAGCGTACATTCCGACACATGTCCCAAACTGCAAACAATCGTACTACCTAAAGCACACAAGTTATTTTATACCAAGGGCATACTCAACTCACGTATGCAGTATCCACGAGCGAGTTATGCAGCGTACATGCTGTATCCATTCACCAATAGTAAAATTGATAACAAGCACAAAGCTACAAGGGACTCAATACATTACTACCATTTGAGGCGTCAAATAAAATTGAATTTGGCCGTTTCATATATTGGACACAATATATGGACACATGTGGTACCCGGTAATACCATGAAATACCCATCACGTGGGTAAAGGGGGCGAAAACACAATCGAGAACCTGAAGCGCAAACGATAAAAGCACGGTATGGTGCAAGCAAAATTCTGTCAGTGCGCTGTAGCGCGAGGGAAGAAAATAGGGCGAGCACTTGACCTCACGTTTTGGGATACTGCACTAGTACTGAATCATTAAAAAAAATAGCCTGTTTGAACCAGTTCTCTTGTCTGCAACACTCCTGCTAAACGGGAGACTAAAATACCACGATGACGGCTCTATTGCGGAGATCGGCAAGGTGCGCACAGAAAGAAATTTTGCCGCCTTTTTTCGCATTCTGCAAAATACTTTCTTGTTAGGATCACGCATAGCGGCCGATCCCGACGCTAGGGACACACAGGCACGATTTCGTCCCTCTAACGTTCGTCCTTATACTGCCCTTAACGCCTTAATTACAGCGTCAGTGAAAAGGCGCCTCACATAACATGACAATGAACTTGAAGAGCTGATTAGTGCCCTCCACTCCGCGCCCTCCAATTGAAAATACTACTGATTTCCAAATTAAACTACACAAACAGATCGCACAACCCAAACTAATCACAGAACGTCGTTTTCTTGACGGCAAAACCCTGCAACACTTACATGACAAAGGGCAGCGGCAGCACATTCAGAACAGCCGCTATCATACCACAGCGCAATGCAAGCGCGATAACGCTATTATGCCCGGCTCAAATAGATCGCACAACCCAAACTAATCACAGAATGTCGTTTTCTTGACAGCAAAGCACTGCAACACTTACATGACAAAGGGCATCGGCAGCACATTCAGAACAGTCGCAAACAGACCATAGTGCCATGCGAGTGCGATAACGCAACTATGCCCGGCTTCACGAATAACATGGCCGCCTTGGTCACATAACAATTGAAAACACTACTGATTTCCAAATTAAAACCACACAAACATATCGCACAACCCAAACTGATCACAGAATATCGTTTTCTTGACAGCAAAACACTGCAACACTTACATAGCAAAGGGCAGCGGCAGCACATTCAGAACAGCCGCAAACACACCACAGCGCAATGCGAATGCGGTGACGCGACGACGCCATGATGACGCGACTATGCCCAGCTCGCCCGGCATCACGAATCACGTGGCCACCTTGGTCACATGATTTGACGACGGTATCGCCACCTTGCGCAAGGTTGGATCGCGTTGATGGGTTGTTGAATATTGTAGAAGCCGCTAAAGAGGCTGACGCGCCGTGGCGTGGCGGTGGCGCCTTGAGTCGTTTTCAAAACGTATTCGCCCCTCGTTTTTAAGCTGCCTGGCTTCCAACGTTATCAAAACGTATTCACCCCTCGTTTTTAAGCTATCTTGTTTGGAACGTCTTTGATGCGTCGATTTTGGTCAAAAATCCGTTTCAGACGTTGAATCCCTTAATACGACGTTTTCAAGACTTTGTGTGCTACGCCACGGCTGGAAATGCGATACGCTTTCGAAGAAGTGACGGATAATGAGTTGCATCGCCCTTGCTGGCTTTCTAAGTAGACCTTTAGCAGGCTACGCTATCAAATGGAGGAGACTCGGCTGCAAGCGTACGAGTGGCCATTCCACGCAGAGGAAGGAATACTGCGCGCTGCGGTTCATCGCCACCGGCCTGCAGCTCCCAGAGCTCAGTCGGACGCGAAGCATTCATCGGAATTGCCTAGATCTCTGCTGCCAGCATTGTCCACAAAGTTGCTCTCGCAATTACTGTGTTGGCCGGTTGCAGGGCTGGGTCAGCTTTGCCGTGACCTCAGCTTCAAAGTCAATGCTAAGGAGATATTTGCATGGTGAGATCGAATTCCCAGTGCTATCGCCAGTGTGAATAGCTCACAGATCGCCATTCAGCAATCAGAAGGGTTCAACCTAGGCTGGTTCAGCGCTTCCTGCTTCGTTCGGCTGATAAAACTATACAGTCAGGACGGGAAGGTATTGTGGAGCTCTCTTATTTGGCTGCCATTTTTTCTCTAGTTCGGTAGTGCCATACTTTGTCTCTCAATTTCACGGCACAGCGCGCACCGTCAGCACCACACTCTTCGATTTGACTTCGCGCAGACAATGCAGGGCCCGTATACCATAATGTTCGATTTAAATTCCACTGCTTCTATCACGCGACGCGCCGTGGGGCAGATCGCAGGGATAGCGGCAGCGCGGCGGTGAGCGAGTAATGTCCGAGCCGATGACGAAGGTCGGAAAAAGAAGGAAAATTGATATAGTCGGCTAGTAAAGGTGTCCCTAAGAACCAGTTCACGGTTTTGTCGAGCTAGCTACTTGAGAAGTGCTGGCAGTGCGTTCCTGTTGCAGGCATCGTGCGAGCTCCTGGTAGCAGACGACATAGCCCTGCGCTCTGCCAACTCCGTGGCCAACTCATTTACGCTTACGATACCGCCTGTGGGCTCAGAATGAAAAAGAATGACATTAATAAATTACTTCTGCATTGCGTAAACGCCCGGCACCACAAGTTTATACTTCAAAACTTGGCGTATAATATTTAATTTATATTTTACATTTATTTAGCAAGCAGAAACATTCTGCAATTCCTCGATTAGCTCGTCATATAATGACGTACACTTCAGAGGTGGCACCCTCTCATCTATTGGTCGCGTACTCCCCTTCTTCCACCGCCCGCTTGGGAGTGGCACATATCTAGTGACGTAAGCGGCGAAGTGAACGGTTCGTATTCCGAACCGTTATAAGATTCGGCCCCAGCGCTCGTGTTGCCATTTCGGCAGGCACAACGCGCTTGTATTGGCGGTAAATGAATGAATTCACAAATATACAAAAGAAAACAGATATTTGCGAATGCTTTGTGTTTGAATAGTGAAACTAGAAGAGGAGGTGCGATGCAAGAAATGTAAACAACGAGCGTAGGTGGCAACTGCAATGCTAGATCGACGGCATAAGTTTCCCTTTCCTAGCCTCCGTAAGGGACTAGAAAAATTGTTTTAAAATATTCATAAGATAATCTAGCCTTTTTGAGTTAATTACAGATAGTCTAATGTCGTAGATGACATTAGGATTTACTGCTGTGAGCCGTAGTGAAAGGCAGATGATCTGATAAAAGCACGGAGGAAGGAAACTTAGGAGAGGCCCTGACGTCACTCTTTGTGAAGCTAAAGTGAAGCCGGAAGTTGGCATTGGTCATGGCGTTGTTCCGCCTATCGGGCCAGCTCTCCTCTCTTGTTTACATTTTTCGCGAAACCACGCCGCGCTGCGCACAACCGTGCTGCTCGGACCCGCGCGCTCCGCAGCAATGCTAAACAATCGTTAGCACGTTAGTATGATTCCGCCAAAGAGCGCAAAATTTCCCGCGGATATTCCTTCGTCTCTTGCCATTGCCGTGGCACGGTACATTGCGTACAGCGTCGCATGCGCGTTCATTTCGCGAACTTCAGTTCCTCCTGTCCCACCTGGCCACAGCAACATCCGGTAGAGCATGGTCCAGATAACGCAGCGCACCAAAACACGGAGGCCAACGCAAACCTGCCCGCACGGCGCCTTTGCCACGGTACGAAACCTACGGAGCAACACGTGTGAGCGCACAGAACCAAAACAAAGCCGCCATTGTGGCCCGAAAGGCGTGGCCGCCATGACAAAGAAATAAAAAATTCGCAAAAAAGAGGAGAACCTACTACGTCATTTCCTCCACACTTTTCTCCTAGCGCGCGGAGGGGATAGGGCTTCTCCTCAGTTTCCTGGAAAACTGAAAAAGCTGGCGCCACCGTCGGCGTGACGTGCTAAGAGGGATCACGTGGACATAGCGGCCGCGTCGGCTGCTTGGGGAGCGCCGAAGCGAGCTGAAAACGAATTTAAATTCCCTCGTACGCTGCGGTCCTCATTTAGTGGCGAAATTTTCCTGCTTCGAGTGTCTCCTTTACAACGCTTGAAAGCACTACAATAGGTAGTGGCTGCCTTTGAAGTAGGCTACTGCTTGGTGCCGCAAGGCCGAACGCACGTAACGGAGGCCGGTGTCAGCCTTATTCACACGTAGCCGCAGGACAAGAAGCTGCGTGAAGCTTGGCTCGCGAAACATAAAACCGGCAAACAGTCATCGGCTACAACTCGGGTATGCAGCAAGCACAGACGCGAGGAAGATTTCTGCTACGGCGCCCGGTCTGCGATGTTCTGAAAACGCGGCCTGAGACGCTCGCCCGAGTCCGCTGCCCGACTAATGTCATGACGGTTTGGTCTATGAACTTTTCGATGCTTTAGAAACTGGCAAGTTCAGTGGAGTGGAGAGGCAGCGGTAAGAAGCACATTTAAAAAAAGCATGGCATATGGTCATGTTTGTGTTATGAATTAATGCACTGGATTACAAAAAAGGAGCAGCGGGGAATTGCACGCTGAGAACACCGATAAATATACAGTGCGACGCAACTCGAGAAATAGTATTGAAAGGTCAAAGAATTTAGAAGAAGAAAAAAGGTTTAATCGTCGCGACGGCACATCACAGGCGTCGAAGTCTCTACAATGAAATTATTTTTGAACAGCTCTGATAGCGCCCACGCAACAATGGTTGCTTGTATACTGTCAAATGCTCATATTCTGCGGCCTAAAGCTCATGGCACGGTGCGAAAACTCGCGTGCGGAGAAAGCGAAACAGTGCGCGGACAAGCATGTAGACGCGCAGTCGGTCGCTGCGAATCTGCGCGATCGCTGCATTGAGGCTTCATTCTATTACGCTCCATTTAGTTATACAAACACTATAAGAACATATTTCAGATAGTTTGCTCTCACCGTTTACCTACCTTTCACGCAAGAAGCCGGTTCGGGAGACTCCATCGCGGCGACCGCGCGCAGTGGCGTTCACTGTACGTATTCGGTAAACAGATAGCGTCTGTAAACGATTGTGTGCTTTCAGTTTGCCCAAGATTACTATTTAGACAGTAAGAAACTTCTCTCGTTTCGAAAGTACTTACAGAAATGTCCGGGAGAGCCCGCGCGTGGTGTTTTCAGTGAGCGCTGACAGCAAAACTTATGAGGAGCGCGCCACGTGATCCCTCATACTACGCCAGCGAGGCGCTTCCGATAGATGGCGACTCCGTAACTCCTCGCCGCCAATTGAGCCCTGGCTGTGGCGAAGCACGTTTCTAGGCCCAGTTTCGCGTCGATTCGCTCTTTTTTCTGCCCTGTTGTGAGTGCGAAAAGGTTCGTCACTTCTCTCAGACCACGCTGCGAGCTCGTCACAGCCTATAGTTTAACGAAAACGGACTCTCCGTGAGACGTAATGCTGGAAGCAGAAGGAATCGGCGACGCCGATCCGGAGAGACCTAGCTCAGCCTCGAAAAAGCGTCACCGTCGTTACTTCTGCGTCGTCGGCTGCCATGAACAAGAAGGCCTGAATCGCAATATCAGATTCTACCATTTTCCTTCAAGGCCTCACGAAGCTGAGCGTCGGGCGCGCTGGTTAGCTGCAGTTCGATCGTCGCACCGGGTAAGCGAAACTTCGCGCCATGATGACTGCTTCGCCTGTCTTCCTTGCTTAGCTGCGTTCTAAAATTCGGTCTTTTGCACCTACAGTTCCGACGGCAGACCGACATAGCAGCAGGCATGGCTGGTGATTCACGATTCGAGACCGGCCACAGTGACAATTAACAATTCGACCCGTGCGAAGTGGTGCGTGCAAATGAGCACAAATGGTCGGGCTGATTCGGTGACAATTCACTACCCCACAACAAGCAGCACAGGTTAGAGAGTTAAATGTATCCTTGACCTCAAGCCAGCACGTTGAGGCAGCGCAGCAAGGTAGTTTTGATTGCAGCACATTGATGTTCGAGTGCTGTCATTAATTAAAAGCTACATCAAGCGAGCAGCGCACGAGCTCGCGCGATTCGCACGAACGTTACTGCGAGCTCATAGCATTGCATCATGCGTTATTTATCAATTGCTAAAGGGACAGATGGCCGCTACTACAGTGCAGCAGGCATAACTACTTGTATAGCGGCATGCAGTCAAGATTGCAGGAGGCCCGCCGTTTCGCGGCGTGTCGAAAGACCGCTGCCGTCGCGGCGCGTACGATCGCGCGCTCGAGCAGTTCTTACATCGCGGCATAGACGACCGCACGCCAAGTTTCATCCTAGACGCCAGCGCTCGTTTCTCCCCTGGCGGAGCGATTTCATCTCCAACGGGTGTAGGTTTCCGTCGCCGCTTCCCTTCGCGGTCGCGCCCGCGTTCAGTTCGCGCTGCGCGCGAAACGTCTCTTGTTTGCAACGGCGCCTCTTCGGATGACCGGAAATTATTATTGTGTTGTTAACTGTCACGACAGCCATGTAAACATGAAAAGGTTGATGCCACCAGTGAAATTCAGCCGATTCACAAAAAAATGGTACGAAAGAAGCAGACGACAGACATGGATTACTGCGGTGCGCCGAGCGAAGTAAACATCTGGCAAACGAAGCGAGCTCGTTCATTGATCACTCCTGAGTGTATGACGGTTTCTATATGTAACCCACGTGAATTTAATAATTACTCGGTACATAATCCTTTTATTCATATAAAAACTTTAAGTTCAACGAGCGCTTGTCCTGTCTTCTTTCTCGTGTTTCGTTTGTGTGTGCGCTGCCCAAGAATGGAAACCACGTCTGTTGTATGCGCTAGCAGTGGCCGAAGTTCACGCGTGCCGAGAAATTGAATATGTGCATGATGCATTGAACATGACCGGAGTTCATTCCCGCTTCACCACTGCACCGATCGATCAGGTTACTGGACGATACACACCCGCGTCTTGGTCGCGCCGGCATTGCTGAAGCAGGAATGATTAATAATACTGTCAACTTCCGTCTCTTGAGTACTGTTAAAAAATGGCCAAGCTGTCTACATTGCTGCCTCTATTCCATATCGTAGGAGACGTACTAGTTAAAGTTGTGTGCGCATGTCGTACTTGTGCTATGCAGCGATATATCTTGTTTATTTCCGCACAGTGTCGATAGAAGTCCGTTGTCGCCATCAGATACAACACGGATTTGTAGCAAACATAATGTGAGAAACTGCAAAAATGACTTTAGCTCGTAGGTGCCGTATGTATGTGCCGCATCCTATGTGCTGACGATTTTTCCGGCGGCACATACGATGTCGTTTCCAATTACCTGCTCAGCGTCACTTACATGGTTAAGCAGACGCTGCCCTTTCGCCGCATTGCAGCCATAAAAATAATCGTCAAGCGTACCGACCTTAATTCTTAAAGGCAAATATAGCGTGTGCAGTTTGTTTCACACTAAGGGGAAAAAACTCCGAACGTATTGCATCGCGATGCGGCAAGCAATGGAGTCGTGCGGCGGCAGCAGCTCGAGCAGGCGCACACGCTTGAGGGGCGGTGTCGTGATCTGCGTCGTCTGCTACGGCGGCGCGCGCTGGCCGTATTTTCGGGAAGCGTGGTACTGTCAGGGGCAGTGCACCGATTTCATCGGTACTGCGAGAACTGAGCTGATATTCTTTACTAAACGTTGTGCGTTGCCAAACTCTGATCCTTCATTGGCGATAATGGAGTTCCACAAACTTCTTTTGACAGCATGGTTCATTTGTTCTTTCGAAAGGCCGGAGTACTGAGCGTGTGCACGCATATTTCTTCACTGTGTGTGCTACCGTAATGAGCAGCGACAAAACGCACCAAGATGTGCGCGCAACGTGCTCAGTCTTTGTTTGGCTCGAAAGGAAAACGGCACTCAACAATGGGAGTCGAACACGATGAAACAAACGGATACGATTAAATGAAAGTTTTAGGTTCAGACAATGAGCTGGAAGTGATTTTTCTCGACAATCATTCGCTATACCAGACAGACCCTGCCCGCCGGTGGGGAATTGGACACGTCACGCTCGGAACTTCAGTTAGTATCTCGTCATGTCCCCAGCGGCAGCGATGACAGCGCTCATCCTGGAAGGCAGTGAAGTGTAGAATGACTTGATCAGGGATGTGTTCATTCGCAGCACGTCTCAGTCGCTGACGATGGTGGATCGAAGCCTATCCTCGGGCGACTGATAGAGGGGATGTTGCGCCAGCGATACTTTCAACGAGCCCCAGTCATTTTAAATGATGTTGGCGCCCGGGGATTGAGGTGGCCGCTCCAAGAGAGTGACTGCGTGCTCTTCTAGCAGTTCTTGCACAGCACTAGCTGTGTGGATCGGCGTCCTATCGCGTTAGAATATATAGTCGCCTTCCAGAAACAGGCCGTCAAGAATGTATGGAATCAGTACGTCGTCTATGACTGCCCTGCAGCGATGAACTTACATTTGAGGCGTATCAGTGGGCGTCGCGCAACGCTTAGCAAAGAATACCGGCTCATTTCACGCAGTAACGATGTGATCGGCGCCCTGCACCTGACAGTAGAACGTTTCCCGACAATGCGGCCAGCGCGCGCCGCCGTAGCAGACGACGCCGTTCAAGATCCCGCCCCTCGAGCACCTGCGCGAGCTGCTGCCGCCGCCTGACTCAAGCGTTCGCCGCATCGCGATGCAATGCGCTTCGAGTTTTCCCCTAAATGTGAAACAGACTGTACACCGCCTCTCGGAGGAAATGTCCACGCGCACACACGTAGGCACACACCGCGCGCGGCACGAAACGTGCCCAAACACGCGCAGTGCAGGAGGAAATCAAGGCGGCGCGAACGAGAGATGGGAGAGGGGTACCACCCGCTAATAGAATTTTGCTTCGCATGCGGCGCTCTCAACGCCGGCGCAGCAGCGCCGCTCTCGGTGCCGTTCTTGTCTATGCGCTGAAAGACCGCTGCCGTCGCCGCGCGTACCATCGTGCGCTCGAGCAGTACCGTACACATGATGCCGGCTTATCGCTGCTGTGAATTCATTTATAGCAAGCATTTCCTCGCGTTTGTGCGCCTGAATCTAGCAGCGTGCAAACCTTACCTGAAGTTCAACTTCGTACGCGGCTCGCTCCACTTGCGACTGACACCGCGCTAAAACTTCGCTGCTTATTTCTTGAACGGCGTACACGTATTCGGCGTTGCATAACTTATTGCCTTTACGCAGCGTGCCACCCCTGAAAAAATCTTCGGCGCCCGATATTCGCTGCAAGCCGCGGTACAGCAAAACCGAAAGTGGTGGGTCCATATTGTAAACGTGCTTTCCGAAGCAGACAACCGAGCTTGGTACTACCCAGTTGAGGACAGAGGACGCTTTTTAGCCCCATTTTCGCAGCGCCCCCTGGGTAGTGCAAGAGCCCCATATGTGCAATAGGTTGGTCGATTCTGTTTCAAGGGATGTTGAGCGTATCTTGTTTTTATTGTCGTTGGATGTCTAGCTCAGTAGAAAGCTTGCAAAAGCGATCCAAGTGCTTTAATACGTGCTGTTCTGCAGACCTGAAATCGTGTCACGGAACTCTTTTCAAACTGTAAAGCTAGCTTTTCTGCGTGGTACGGCGGTGGCATAGCGGTGGTGCTTAATAGCGTCCTCGATCACCCGCACCGGGGCGCCTTGGTGCGCACTTTCATCCTCGATCAACCGCACCGGTGCGCACCGACCATCCTCGATGACCGGAAGCGCACCCTGTTGGAGCGGTTTTCCATTGCCCCGTCTCGCACCGAGAAAATCGGCGGTGCGCCGGGGTGCAATCCCACGAAGCACTGCGGGACGCGCGCGCGCACTGCCGACTGCAGAACCGTGGATGCTCTGGCCCGCGGCTGCGGTTGCAACGGAGTTGACGGAGTTAGCCAGTGGAGATGTCGGCAATGAGAAAGGAAGCGCTGCTAATTGCCGCAATCGATGAGCTTTCTTCAAGTTCGTCTGACAGCGAAGACGGCATGCGTATCGACCTCGTCCAAAAACAATGTGGTGAAGAGCGGCCGAAAGTGGACAGGTTCGTTGAAAGGGTCGTCAGGAACGGGTCGTCAGGATTAATTATAAAATCCATTAGTGTTTGCTTGCAACCAGGTATGTCGGAGCACGCAGTTTGACAAGGTTCGAGCGCTTGCCGCAGATGCTCAGCACCTGCAAACAACAAAATGTGCGCGCGCACATGTTCGCGCACGTCTTGCGCGCCAGGGGCAAAGTAGCGCTGCATGCAAGCGCCGTGCAATGGGTGCAGTTTTGTCCTCGATGTTGACCCTCCGCAGTGCGCCACCACGGCGGTGCAAGGCGCACCATTCTGGTTTCGGGGCAACCGCGGGGCAAGGTGATCGAGGACGCTATAAGATGTGTACGCAGTGAAGCTGTGTGCGTAATTCACGTTTTGAACTCGCGACGCATTCACGAACAACTTTTAAGAGTTAAAATCAGTGGTAATCGTTCTGTCGTCGAACATTACGGTGGCTTCAAGTTTATAAAGAGCGCAGAAGCAAATTTTACAACGTGTACAATGAAACTTGTGGACGTTGCGAACTGTATACGCAATGTGATTTATAATAATCCGCTTCAAAAAGGCAATAGGAGCGGCTATTTAACGCTATTTTAGAGAGCAGTGGACTACACGCTCCGACATTCTTTAGGTTCGCGCAGTCAACTTTTGGAGCCAAGTGACCGATCAAAGCCTTGTAAGACCACTGTCACCGTGTTAGCAAAAATGAACCAGACAAGCAGTTCGTCACAACACAACAGCCGCTGTACTAATTACAACGCCGCACCAGTCAACCTTAGAGCAGCAGACGAGCAGGTTATAAAAGGGACACCAACGGCCAATGGTTGAACGAGAGTGGGCGCAAGTGGCTCCCATAGGAATCGGATATCTGTGCAGGTCTGGCTTTCCAGTAGTTCGTGCGTACAAGAATCCCTCATGTGACCTAGATCCTAGGTGCCTAGGGACAGGATCGTTTAGGGATTTTTCAGAAGGCGCGATGCTGGCGCCGAGCGACGCCGTGGAGTGTTCGTAGTAGTAGTATAAGACTTTTATTCAGCCAAAAATTACAGGCTGAGCATATCGACCGCCTGGGTGGCCAGTCGACGCTGTTCTTCTTCGCCTTCAGCGCCAAGCCAGTCGAGCCAGGTGGGGATGGAAAGCGAAGGGGGAGGATAAGAATTTGATTGCTGAGCAGCCGGACAGTAGAATAGGCAATGGGATAGGTCTGCATAAGTAGAGGGGCAGTTGGGACAGGAGGGGTCGGAGCGATAGCGATACAGAAAGAGGCGGGAAGGGGTTACCAGTGCATTCATTTGGATGTGTCGCAGAAGGCGAGCCTCCGGCACAGTGAGTGATGGATGAGGGGGAGGGTAGAGGCGCTTGTCGAGACGGAGCTGGAGGTAAACTTCCTTGATAGTGCGGCGCCGGGGTGGATTTTGGAGAGGTAAAGGAGGAAACGGGAATGGGAGAGATACCCGCCTGGGCCAGTAACCACTGTCCCTGACGGGTAAGAGAAAGCCGGGCAAGCTGGGAGTCACGGTGGAGAGAGAGAAGAGAACGAAGAGGATGGAAGAGGCCCGTGGCAAAGAGCTTAGCAGTGGAGGTGGTGATAGGGAGGTTGAGAGCTGCCTTGTAGAGGCCCACAAGGGCGGTCTCGAGGGTGTTAAGCTGAGTGTGGGTGAAGGAAACGTAAGGCACAAAGTACAGGAACTTGTTGAGGGCGAGCGCATGGGCAACTCGGCACGCATGAGCCTCGTGGAGGCCCGAGCGCTGAGTGACCACGCGCCGCAGGAGTAGAGCTACCGAGTGACAAGTCCTGACAGCGTGGTGTAGGGCTTGCACATTCTTGGCTGCATGCAACGGGAAGCCAAGAACTTTGCATTGGGGGACAATAGGAATGGGAGAGCCGGAAAGGTGGAGGGAGATTAGGGCGTTGTGGGAACGCTCGTATGAGGAGTAGTTAAGAAGGAGAAGCTCGGATTTCTCCGGAGCAGGTGACAAGCCAGCAGTGAAGAGAAAGGAGTTGATGAGATCGAGGCCACGTTGCAGGGTGTCCTGTACGTGACCGGGAGAACCAGACGAACACCAGAGGGTGATGTCGTCGGCATAAAAGATGTGGTGGAGATAAGGAATCTGGGCTAGTTGGGAGGCGAGAGGGGTCATAGCAAGATTAAAAAGGATAGGAGAGAGAACAGCACCTTGAGGAGTGCCACGGGTTAGCGGGTGTGGATCGGACAGATGTGTGTCCACTCGGAAACGAGCCACTCGGTTAGAGAGAAAGGAGCGGAGATAAGAGTACATGCGATGTCCGCAGTCCAGGGAGGAGAGTTGAGACAGGATATGGTCATGGCACACACCGTCGAAGGCCTTGCGGACATCAACAGTCACAAGAGCGTGGATCTGGCTGGGATTGGGTGAGAGAAAGGTGTGCTGGAGGATCAGGAACATGTGCTGTGCACAGACGGGCCGTCGAAAGCCGATAAGAGAGTGGGGGAAGAACTCTTTCGCTTCAATAAAATCAGAGAGGCGAGTCAAAGCCATTCGCTCAAAGGTCTTGCCAACACACGACGTCAAGGAGATAGGGCGAACGTTAGAAAGGGAGGGAGGTTTGCCCGGCTTCGGAATCATAGAAATAAGGGAGGATGTCCAAGCGCTCGGCAAGGAGCCGCTGTCCCAGGCATTGTTGAAAGTCTGAAGGAGGAATTCCTTGGAGTGGTCGGGGAGGTTGCGGGGTGTAGTGTATGTGATGGTATCCTCACCGGGAGCCGAGCGAGGAGCATTAGCAGCCAGGGCAGCTTCGAGCTCCCGGAGAGTGAAAGGGCGGTCGAGGTCTGGGTTAGGATCATCAGAGTAGGCTGGGTAGGAAGGTGTGAGAGGGGGTGGGAGATACAAAGAAGTGAGCTTGTCAAAGACCTCGGAGGGAGTCCCCTGAGTGAGGGCTTTTGCTAGAGTGGGAGCAAGTGCAGGCTTCGTACCTAAGAAAGATTTAAAAAGGGACCACGTGGATCGCGAGTGTAATGCAGAATCGAGGCCGTCACAAAGCGCACTCCAACGAGAATGCTCGAGGGACGTACCATGGGCGACTATCTCGGCCCGCAGAGCAGCAATCCGAGAGGAAAGTTGGGCATTCTTGGGTTGGGAGCGCAAAGAACGTTGGAGACGTTTCATCCGACGCCATAAACGGAGAAAGTGAGGATCCGGGTCTGGGATAGGATGCCGTGAGCGAACGCGACGGCTACTGGTCGAAAGCGCAGCGGAGATGCGCGACGTCCAGTCATCGTAAGATTCAAAGGAGGCGGAAAGGAGATTAGTGCGAAATGTGTGCCAGTCAGTGTGAGTGGTTGAGTGCGATCGAGGGATGTGGGAAAGTGAAGCGGTAATATGAATGAGGAAATGGTCGCTGAGGAGCGTTTCAGCTGTGACCTGCCAGTGAAAGGAAAGGGATCCCCGAGAGAAAGAGAGGTCGGGTGTCGTGGAGCGCTGTGAGACAGTGCCCGCTCGAGTAGGGGAGCCAGGGGTATTAAGAAGGGTGAGGTGGCGTTCCTGGGCAAGACAGTGGAGAAGGCGGCCGGGCTTGAGGGTCTGGGGGTAGCCCCAGAGCGTGTGAGGGGCGTTAAAATCGCCCCCAAGGAGGAGATGGGTGGTGGCGGGAACAGAATGAAGGAACTTGCCCAAGGCAGTGAACAAAGAGGATGTGGCATATAGAAAGACATAAAGACGAGTGAGATGCGCGATGAAGGTTGGTTACACACCACATCAACTAAATATTTATGGAGGCTGGAGGGGATATCAAGTGGCTCGACGAGGACGTCGCTGCGTACATAAATGGACGCAAGCGGCGTGCCCGTCGTGGCATGGTAGGCGCGGTAACCTGGGACGGTGCGGGCCGTCCGCGTCTCCTGGAGAAGGAGAAAATGGGGCAGGGAGGGGCGGGTGAGGAGATACTGGTGGAGGGGGGTCTTATTATGGCGAAGGTTTCGACAGTTCTACTGCACAATCTCGAGGTCCTCTCCACGCGCCATGTTTACGATAGATTAGAGGTAGACGAGTTTGCGGGGACACGTTCCTTCTTTTTGGCCGGGGGCAGTGACTCCTGGAGGGAGCCCAGCATAGTAGTAGTATAAGACTTTTATTCAGCCAAAAATTACAGGCCGAGCATATCGACCGCCTGGGCGGCCAGTCGACGCTGTTCTTCTTCACCTTCAGCGCCAAGCCAATCGAGCCAGGTGGTGATGGAAAGCGAAGGGGGAGGGTAGGAACTTGATTGCTGAGCAGTCGGACAGTAGAATAGGCAATGGGATAGGTCTGCATGAGTAGACGGGCAGTTGGGACAGGAGGGGTCGGAGCGATAGCGATAGAGAAAGAGGCGGGAAGGGGTAACCAGTGCATTCATTTGGATGTGCCGCAGAAGGCGAGCCTCCGGCACAGTGAGTGATGGATGAGGGGGAGGGTAGAGGCGCTTGTCGAGACGGAGCTGGAGGTAAACTTCCTTGATAGTGCGGCGCAGGGAGAGTCCCCCAGAATCCTGCGAGGGCCCCGACCAGGGGATCAACGGTGCCCGGTTAAAAACATCACGGGCGAGCTGATGGGCCAGCTCATTGCCGTCAATCCCCGAATGCCCAGGGACCCAGCGGAGGAAAACGGTGGAAGGTTGCAGTGCGGAGACCGCTCGTTCGACCTCTTGTTGGAGTGAATGGGGTAGGGTGCGGTTCTGTATGTGGCGAATGGCGGCTTGGGAGTCGGTGTATATCGTGTACTCTGGGAGCGAGGGCAGGGAGGGAAATGATTGTAGGGCATGTACAATGGCAAGGACCTCGAGAGAGAGTGAATCCGGAGGGTGTAGGTACGGCCCACTCGTGTGAGTTTCAGGTGCTGGGAGGTGGGGATGGTAGATAGCGTAGCCACAGGAACCTCGAGGGGCTATGAAAGAGGCATCCGTGTAGGCTACTCCCTGGGTAGTAAAGAGGGGGGAATGATGCTGCGCGGCCGCGTGACGACGGCCGGCATGCAGGACAGGGGACATATTAGACGGGAGGGGGAGAATGCGAAGATTGGGCGCCGGGGTGGATTTTGGAGAGGTAAAGGAGGAAACGGGAATGGGAGAGATACCCGCCTGGGCCAGTAACCACTGACCCTGACGGGTAAGAGAAAGCCGGGCAAGCTGGGAGTCACGGTGGAGAAAGAGAAGAGAACGAAGAGGATGGAAGAGGCCTGTGGCAAAGAGCTTAGCAGTGGAGGTGGTGATAGGGAGGTTGAGAGCTGCCTTGTAGAGGCCAACAAGGGCGGTCTCGAGGGTGTTAAGCTGAGTGTGGGTGAAGGAAACGTAAGGCACAAAGTACGGGAACTTGTTGAGGGCGAGCGCATGGGCAACTCGGCACGCATGAGCCTCGTGGAGGCCCGAGCGCCGAGTGACCACGCGCCGCAGGAGGTGAGTTACCGAGTGACAAGTCCTGACCGCGTGGTGTAGGGCTTGCACATTCTTGGCTGCATGTAACGGGAAGCCAAGAACTTTGCATTGGGGGACAACAGGAATGGGAGAGCCGGAAAGATGTAGGGAGATTAGGGCGTTGTGGGAGCGCTGATATGAGGAGTAGTTAAGAAGGAGAAGCTCGGATTTCTCCGGAGCAGGTGACAAGCCAGCAGTGGGGAGAAAGGAGTTGATGAGATCGAGGCCACGTTGCAGGGTGTCCTGTACGTGACCGGGAGAACCAGACGAACACCAGAGGGTGATGTCGTCGGCATAAAAGATGTGGTGGAGGTCAGGAATCTGGGCTAGTTGGGAGGCGAGAAGGGTCATAGCAAGATAAAAAAGGATAGGAGAGAGAACAGCACCTTGAGGAGTGCCACGGGTGAGCGGGTGGGGATCGGACAGATGTGTGTCCACTCGGAAACGAGCCACTCGGTTAGAGAGAAAGGAGCGGAGATAAGAGTACATGCGGTGTCCGCAGTCCAGGGAGGAGAGTTGAGACAGGATATGGTCATGGCACACACCGTCGAAGGCCTTGCGGACATCAACAGTCACAAGAGCGTGGATCTGGCTGGGATTGGGTGAGAGAAAGGTGTGCTGGAGGATCAGGAACATGTGCTGTGCACAGACGGGCCGTCGAAAGCCGATAAGAGAGTGGGGGAAGAACTCTTTCGCTTCAATAAAATCAGAGAGGCGAGTCAAAGCCATTCGCTCAAAGGTCTTGCCAACACACGACGTCAAGGAGATAGGGCGAACGTTAGAAAGGGAGGGAGGTTTGCCCGGCTTCGGAATCATAGAAATAAGGGAGGATGTCCAAGCGCTCGGCAAGGAGCCGCTGTCCCAGGCATTGTTGAAAGTCTGAAGGAGGAATTCCTTGGAGTGGTCGGGGAGGTTGCGGGGTGTAGTGTATGTGATGGTATCCTCACCGGGAGCCGAGCGAGGAGCATTAGCAGCCAGGGCAGCTTCGAGCTCCCGGAGAGTGAAAGGGCGGTCGAGGTCTGGGTTAGGATCGCCAGAGTAGGCTGGGTAGGAAGGTGTGAGAGGGGGTGGGAGATACAAAGAAGTGAGCTTGTCAAAGACCTCGGAGGGAGTCCCCTGAGTGAGGGCTTTTGCTAGAGTGGGAGCAAGTGCAGGCTTCGTACCTAAGAAAGATTTAAAAAGGGACCACGTGGATCGCGAGTGTAATGCAGAATCGAGGCCGTCACAAAGCGCACTCCAACGAGAATGCTCGAGGGACGTGCCATGGGCGACTATCTCGGCCCGCAGAGCAGCAATCCGAGAGGAAAGTTGGGCATTCTTGGGTTGGGAGCGCAAAGAACGTTGGAGACGTTTCATCCGACGCCATAAACGGAGAAAGTGAGGATCCGGGTCTGGGATAGGATGCCGTGAGCGAACGCGACGGCTACTGGTCGAAAGCGCAGCGGAGATGCGCGACGTCCAGTCATCGTAAGATTCAAAGGAGGCGGAAAGGAGATTAGTGCGAAATGTGTGCCAATCAGTGTGAGTGGTTGAGTGCGATCGAGGGATGTGGGAAAGTGAAGCGGTAATATGAATGAGGAAATGGTCGCTGAGGAGCGTTTCAGCTGTGACCTGCCAGTGAAAGGAAAGGGAGCCCCGAGAGAAAGAGAGGTCGGGTGTCGTGGAGCGCTGTGAGACAGTGCCCGCTCGAGTAGGGGAGCCAGGGGTATTAAGAAGGGTGAGGTGGCGTTCCTGGGCAAGACAGTGGAGAAGGCGGCCGGGCTTGAGGGTCTGGGGGTAGCCCCAGAGCGTGTAAGGGGCGTTCAAATCGCCCCCAAGGAGGAGATGGGTGGTGGCGGGAATAGAATGAAGGAACTTGCCCAAGGCAGTGAACAAAGAGGATGTGGCAGGGGGATTATAGAAAGACATAAAGGCGAGTGAGATGCGCGATGAAGGTCGGTAATACACAACACCAACTAAATATTTACGGAGGCTGGAGGGGATATCAAGTGGCTCGACGAGGACGTCGCTGCGTACATAAATGGACGCAAGCGGCGTGCCCGTCGTGGCATGGTAGGCGCGGTAACCTGGGACGGTGCGGGCCGTCCGAGTCTCCTGGATAAGGAGAAAATGGGGCAGGGAAGGGCGGGTGAGGAGATACTGGTGGAGGGGGGTCTTATTGTGGCGAAGGTTTCGACAGTTCCACTGCACAATCTCGAGGTCCTCTCCAGGCGCCATGTTTACGATAGATTAGAGGTAGAAGAGTTTGCGGGGACACGTTCCTTCTTTTTGGCCGGGGGCAGTGACTCCTGGAGGGAGCCCAGCATAGAAGCGAATGATTCCAATTGCTTGGATTGGGTTTGGAGGGTGGTGAGGATCTGGACAATCGAAGTTTCGAGCCGAAGCAAGCGAGTGTGGTGTGCAGTGGTGGTGGTTTCTACCAGGTCAGCCAATGGGGCGACCTGGGCGTTAGGGGACGGGGTGATGAGCGTGGCAAGGTGCTCATTTAGCTTGGTAAGCTGGGATGTAAGGGAGGAGGTTGTTGTCTTTAGGGTTTGTGTCAATGCGTGGATTTGCTGTTGTAAATCTTGGGAGATGCGCTGTTCGCGCTGGTGACGCTCAAGCATTGTGAGCCGGAGATCGAAGGAGCGGTTCTCGTCAATCAGGGATGGCTAGGGTATAGTAGTGAAAGAAAGGGATGCTTGCACCGAGGGCCCTTTTACTGTAGCGGCGTAGCAGCCTGGAGGTGATGGAGCCGGAGTTGAAGGAGATGCATGATTAGCGAAAGAGGCGGAAGAAGGGGTGGGCTGCGTGGCCCTGCGCAAAGCTGTGAGACGGAGAAACGCGGCTTTGGCACACTCGCGTTGTTTAGCGAGGAGGAAGGGGCAGGTAGGGTCGAGAGAGGGATGTGTGTTCACTTGGCAATGAATGCACCATGGTTGGACACACGCGTGAGCGGTAGGATCTGCGGGTAGGGGAGCAGCACAGCGGCGGCACTTGGCCGGAACGTTGTGCTGAGGGCATTGGCGAGCACGGTGTCCCAGAGCAAGACAACGGGTGCATGTGGGGGGCTTAGGCTTATGAGGGCGGCATCGAAAAGCGACGCGTTTAAAATAAACGAAGTGGGGTATGACAGTGCCAGCGAAGGTTATGAGCACTGATTCTGTGCTGCCCATCATACGAGCAGCGAGAATATCAGTCGTGTATGATTCAAGGCCATGCATGAGCTGAGCAGGAGTAAAGTGACCACCGACGTTATGAATGACGCCGAGGCAGGAAATGGGAGGATTGGGGGCATATGTTTTGACGGTGATTGGCTTACCGTGGAGCTGAAGATGCGTGAGAGAAAGTAGGAGTTGGGCGGTGAAAGGGGAGTGTGTTTTCAGAAATACAAGGCTCTGAGCTGGCTTGGCCTGAAGGGTGATCTCTGCGCGCGGCAGTCAAGTAGACACGCTCCAAATTTGTCAGGCATCTCATTCCTTGCTGGAAACACTGGGAGGCAGGAAGTTTGAAAAAAGGCCGCTGCCGCCCGCAATGTCTCGGCTGTGGGTTCGTTATGCCAGTTGTGCGTCATTCTAAGCCGTTCTGTACATTTAAACTGGATATTAACTGGAGTCATTTAAGCTGTGCTGATGCTGTTTGCCGTGTTTTGCATCAGTGCTTCGTGACATCGGCTGTATTGCGTGTTTTCGCCAACGGCGGGACCTGCGTTCGCCGCCTTCGTTGTTCTCGGTGCGTCTTTGTATGTCGCACGTTCGGATAACACTTTTACGGTAAGTGAAATACTTTGCACTTTGTTTTTCATCAAAAATGTGAATATTTTCAGGTGTAACCCGCGACAATTCTTGATGGATGGACTCTTCTGCCCTGCGGGTTTTCCTCATCTTTACTTTCATACGAGGATTCTGCTTGTTAGTCTTTGTGGTTAACGTAGCACGAATCAACCGAAGGGAGTGCATTCGATAAAGACGCGCTAGCTGTAATCCTGAACCAGACTGAACTCGCCCTATTTTGTGTCTTTTTGTTCTTGCATGGGTTACAGCGTTGCGTGCGCGCACACGTCAGTGACTATGAAGCGCGTATCTTTCCCACTTTATAGCAAAACAAAAATATAACTGCAATGTTTACTTCGTCTATACAATTCCAAATGCAATGAGCTGCTGATGTAAGAATTTCACTGGTGCCTTGTTCTAAATAAGCAGCAAAACTTTTAGCCTAGTAGGTGCTTCATCTGGGATTGCAATCATGACTGCTTGGCATTTAATAATGAAAGACTGTGACTGGGTCACCTATTTGTAATTCCAAATCTGTCTTTCAACTGACTTGATGCTCTTTTATTTTGTTCTTTTCACTCTATAGACGGCTGGGCATCCTTCTTGAACCTGGGCACTAGCTGAATGACGGGACCTCATCATGATCAGTGTAAGCCAATGTACTGTACACTCTCTGGTCCTCCCAGTGCTTTGTGTATGGGCTAAGGCCAGGGAGCGCTTCGGGGTAAGATAGCTAGTTGGTTTGTCACAAATGGGCATTTTTTTGCACTAACTTCTCAATGCCAGTGTACATACACAGTTCTTCTATTAATTAGTTTCGGTATGCCTTACAAAATTTCACTGTAGGTAGTCAGTGTAATGTAAGAACTCACAAATTAACTCTGTTGTGTCGTCATTTACCAGTATTCCAATCATGAGTAAAAATTTGCTACAGTATATGTATGTATGTATGTATGTATGTATGTATGTATGTATGTATGTATGTATGTATGTATGTATGTATGTATGTATGTATGTATGTATGTATGTATGTATGTATGTATGTATGTATGTATGTATGTATGTATGTATGTATGTATGTATGTATGTATGTATGTATGTATGTATGTATGTATGTATGTATGTATGCTTTATTTCCACAAAAACTAAATACAGCCTTGCAAGGGTAAAGTGGGGAAAAAAGCTGCTCGTAGCAGCTTGACCAGCCCCAAATACCATTACACATTACACCTTGTTTCCTTAATGCACGAATGTATTCAAGCCAGTATGTGATTAGTTCTGTATTCTAAATGTTTTCTGTGTGATTTATTTTCTTTACAGGAATTTACTGTACAGCATCCGCAAGCAGGCTAATTTAAGATTTATGTGTGTGCTGCAAAAGGTATGCTTTGCCACTACGATTGATGAAACATGGTCCGAGGCTTCCACACAAGACCAAACTTCATTTTGACTCTACCACCATCAGCACTTGGCTGGCGCTTGCCAAATGAATCACATCAGGTAGTTTGTGCAGACTGTTTTTTAACCTTATTTTGAGGGGATCGCACATTGGTGTGTGGAGGCGCCTGTGTCTGAGATAGAGATTGGGCTGCAACATATGTGCGTGTAGAACAGGCATAATGCTGAGGGTTCCAGCAGTTTCCAGAGCTGCTTTTAAAACGTTGTCATAACTGTAACTTTTCCTGGGCTGGTTTTTGTCATCTATTTCAATAATATCATTGGAGGTGTTATCAGAATTTAACAATCTATTTGCCCTAGCCCATTAGGCTGCCAGATTTGACCTTTCACTAGGTGTACAATTAATCAACATGGACCATTACTTAAATACATCTTTTTGTGTGCAGTGGCTTCTCAATTGCGAGTCAACGTTGATGCGCAGAACTACCCGAGGCTGTAGATGCACTTATGAATTTGCTACCTATACAGATCACTTTGCACTTTCTTACGCAACAAGCGGGTTAACACTTTCAAGACAGTGGGCAATGTTATCGTTTGATCACATCATGAGATACTTCCAATTTTATGACGTATCATCCAAGGCGATGCGTCATTGGTGTGAGGTATTGCCCTAAGCCAATTAGGTTCACATTAAAATATATCAACAAAAAATGGTTGATCCAGCCTAGAAGTGTTGTTTTAGGACACTACTTTATCACCGGTCCTCCTTTGCATGCTACCTGCTTACACTGTACTATGTCATGTCATGCAAAAAAAAGGCAACAGCTAGACAGTGCAAAATGCCAAACTTGCTTTTAGTTTAACAATATAAAACACTAACTCTTTAATTAAGTTAGTACATCATTTACCTGAAGAGTCGATTACTGTTTTAAACTGATTATATTTTGCAGGAAGCTTCTCAGACTTGTTTAACAAGTTCATAAGTGCCTTTTTAGCCACAAAACCCCATATAATAATTTGAAGGCTGACTTTGTCTGACTCTGCTGTGCAATTTAGTAACTATATGCCAGGAAATATACTAAACGAGAAGGAAGGGGGTTAACCGAGGGGCTCGATTTTTTTTATTAGTCATATTATAAGGAGCCAACAAACACTGACACCAAGGACAACATAGGGGGAATTACTTGTGCTTAATAAATGAAATAAAGAAACGAAGAAACGAATCGTTTCTTTATTTCATTTATTAAGCACAATTAATTTCCCCTATGTTGTACTTGGTGTTAGTGTTTGTTGGCTTCTTATAATAGGAAATATACTAGTAATTTTAAACATTCTCACACACATACCTTAAGATGCCCGTAATTTATGAGAAAGGAGTGCTTATATTTATTTTTAATCCTCCTTAAACCTCTTACTTAGCACATATTGCTAATTGACGTTCCAATTTGAGCATTCCTATTTCCTCCCTCGCCTTTTCCCCCTCTTCTGTCGAGGTATTGCTTGCCTATGTCTACAAGAACTTTCACGCGTGACCTGCGACGGCAAGCTTTTGTGCGCAGCCAGTGCTGTCCTACGAAGGCTGGCGCTCTGGAAGCAGCGGCAGTCATCTTCAAGATTCATTCATTATCACCTTTGCTGCTATTTGTCACTCTTTAATTACACTTTCTGCATCTTCGCTAATTTATTGAGTAATAAAGTATGACTATGTGACAGGGTGTGAAATAGATGTCTTGCTGCATTTTCGCTTGCAATCATCTTTTATGCATGAAAAACTCATTGTACAGTGTGTTAGAAAATAACAACATATTATGATTTATCCTACAGCTCCGGTAACGTGCAAGGAATTCACTAATGGGTGGTATGCCAAAGAACTGGCCATTATTTCTGCGTGATGCTGTGCAAGCATGTGGTGTTACCTTACAAGGGACTCCAACAAAGTAAGTTACAATTTACTTTTAAATGAAGCATGGACATCAGAAAAAATATATTTATATTGCCAGTTAAGGCCCGTTCACACTACACGAAATATCCGGCGAGCGAAGCGGATTCGGCCGCTTTTGACGCCGAGGAGGGCGGAAAGCGGCGCGGTGAAGGCAGTCGACCCATTTTTTCCGCTTTCGCTGCCAGCGGAAGTTGGGTTTTTGACGTCACAACCCGTCCAATGTCAACATGGCAGCCAGCATGTCTGAGCGAACGGCTTTCTCCGTGGAAATGCTCATTGATGCAATAAAGCAGCACCCCATGCTGTACGACAAAAGGCAGTTGAATTTCAAGGACATTGCCTACAAAGAGGAGCTATGGGCGATCTTGGTTGCTCAGCCCGCCCCAGCACTTGAAGCATAGCCATCATTGAGTTGCAGAGAAGAATCGCGACAATTTCTTCTTCTTCCGACATTTCCTCGTCATCTGAAAAGCTCGCCATCGTGCTGTGCTCAGCATCTCGCAGCTGGAAGCCCAGCAACGGCGCAATACAAGCAGACGCAACAAAATCCCGCGAACGAGAGGCACTCACGTGAACTCTCATCTCGCTCGCAAAGTCGCGAAACCAAAGAGAAAACTGCCGCGAGATCTCTCTGTCGTCGCGGAAGAGCGAGAAGCGGCGGCGGATCCGCCGATATGCGCGTCAAGCAGGTGAGAACACGCTCTTTTTTTTCCCGGCGAGCGAATCCGCTTCGCTCGCCGAATTTTATGCGAAGCATATTACTATAGTCGGATACAACTTTAGAAAAAAGGGGAGGCCCCGCCCAGATGACCGAAGCGGCGAAGTCACCGGCCGTCCGGCGCATGACGTCGGTCCAGAGTGCGCGCCCATTGGTGGATGCTCGCGTGCATCCGCCTCGGAGGAGTAAACGCCTCCTTTTTTTTAAAGTTGTATCCGAATATAGAGCTCAACCCAGCTCCTCAGGCGCGTCGGTATCGCCTTCAATACCACGTGACACCGTGACGTCACGACAGAGGAGAAAAGGGGCTCCAACTCGCGCCGTCGCTCGCGGCGTCGCCTTCAAGGCTGACCACGTGACAGCGTGACGTCACGACAGAGGAGAAACGGGGCTCCAACTCGCGCCGTCGCTCGCGGCGTCGCGGCAGTATATAAGCAGCTGCGCTTGCCTCTGCTAGACACTCACGAGGTGAGATGCCTCCTGGAGACAGAGCTGCTCGTTGGAATGAGAAGCGAAGGTTGCGGCGTGTTACATAGACTGTTTCTAGGTGGCTTTGCTACGGCGCAGCGACTACGCGCCCCGCATCGGACGCGGTGAGCGTCGAGCAACGCAGCGTTCGGCGCGACAACGAAATGTGCGCCTGAGCCGACGCTGATGACACCGGCTTTTCTGCGACACGAGCTCCTTAACGCTGTCGCGTTAAAATAAAGGCTAGTATGCTTCGCATCCTGGGCTTAACCTTAGCTAAGCCACAGCCATTTTTTTGTAGTAGTGTGAACGGGCCTTTAGAGTGGTCCGTGGAATGTTTTTCCAGATGTGAACTATCCTTTATTTCTTAACAAAACAATTCATTGCGGCACAGCGTTGTGCTTCGTATACTGTTGTCAGGCTATCCTGACTCCTGTAGCTGAAACCAGTATAATTTTTGCCTGAACTGATTTTGCATCACTGACAAAATGTATTCCTGCTAGAAACTATTTCAATTCTCTGGAGACCCCGCAGGGCGAAGTTTTATCAATACACGTGTTTCGTGCAGAGGTGTTCTTGTTTAAGTCAATGGGCGAACATGGGCATATCACCATACAATACAGATCCATTTATTATTCATTTATTGATACTGTCAGCCCATGACGGACTATTACAGGAGTGGATGTAACATACATAAACAGATAAGAAAGAAGAGAAAAGAAAATGAAGTAGCACTGCTGATACGAAACATTGATAATATAATTACAGAGAACATTTTGACTTATTATATCACAATATTAGTACAGAACACCAAAGTGCATCAGGGTACATAAAGCAATGTATTGCTTCCAAGAATGCATTACCTGATTTTATTTGGACAATTGAATCAGACAAAGAGTTCCACTGCTGAATTGCCCTCGGAAAAATACTATACCTGAAGCAGTCATTGTGCACTGTGGAAGGAGGTATATACATACTGTGTCTGTGCCGTGACGTTTCCTGTGTCTTGATTTGGAAGTACTTGTATCTTATTTTGACATGGTTATGAATTACTAAGAACAGTAATTTAAGCCTTGCATACTACGTAAGTTTTTGCAGAGTTGGGAGCTCTGCAAGTTTACATAATTTAGCTGGAGAGTGAAAACGGTGGTATTTATTATATATTGTTTGATAATTTCCCATATCAAAATCCTTAATTAACCTATTTATTTATTTATTTATTTATTCAGGTACATACAGCGCCCGTTGAGGGCATTTTTGTAGGGGAAATGCAGTTGCAAAACATCCATCGTCATGCAGATGACACTGTGTAAATAACAAACAACAAACAATAAAAATACAACGCATTCCAATATTGAGCAAGCTGATAACAAAAGAATCATGAAAGCAAGAAAGACGTAAATATTGTCATATGAACAAGCGTATACAAAAAATTTGAAAACGTACAGCAACACAGCACAAAATATTAATTCAACAAAAATTAATTCAACAAAGGCGTGACAGAGCGTTTTCAAAAGAAGATTGCGAGGCTAAGAGAACTTCTTCGGGACGGAACTGATTTGGGAAAAAAGGGGTTTTAAAGACATTTATACGGCATTGGTATTCTTGAACCTTTAAAGAATGATCTAAACGGGAGATTATGTAGCTGGGAGCTTTCATGTATGAATTTTTAGACAAACCTGTTGCGCCTATAAAATATTGTAAAATAGCTAAAGTCTAAGGTATTTGCGTCTGTCTTGCAATAGAGGCGAGCCAAAATTTTTGCACATCTGAGAGCCGCTTCTGGTGAAATCATAGTTTGCGGACACAAACCTTGCTGCTCGTTTTTGAATTCGTTAAGTTCGCTGATAAGTGTTTTTGTTTCAGGGTCCCAAGTCGCACAACCATATTCTAAGATAGGACGCACGTTTGTCAAGTAGAGTGCCTCCTTCAAATCAGCAGGTGCCTGCTTGAAATTGCATTTTAGAAAGTTTAACACACGACTAGCTTTGGCAGCGATATGGTTTACGTGATCATTCCAAGAAAGGCTGTTTGCGAGGATAACACTCAAGTACTTGTAATTCTTAACAAATGATGAGCTTCTGTCGCCTAAAAAGTACTGGGTAGGTGATGGATGCTTTTTATTTGTAAATTGTAGAACTCTACATTTTGAAAATTTTAATGTCATGTTCCACGTTTTGCACCATGCCAATACAGAGTCGAGGTCGCTTTGCAAATTATAAGAGTCGCTTATACATGTGATGTCACGGTAAATGCAACAATCGACAGCATACAATCTGACCCGAATGGAAACACAGTCAACTATATCGCTAATAAATCGACGTACAAGATTTATTTTACTCGATTCCCCACACAGAGCTGTTAAAAAATGTTAAAATGTGTATTTGTGAAGATAATGATGAAGTAAAATTTAGAAATGACAACGGAGCACCCGTGGAAAGCTTTATGGAAATACTACTCTTCTATCTTAGTTCTACGTTTGTCGGTTGGAATGAAGCCATGTATGGGCAAAAATCAGGTATATGTATAGGCTCCAAGGTAGCGCCAATACTAAGCGACATTTTTCTAGCTCATGTAAACAAAAGTATTCACAGTGCTTTAGGAAGCTTGGCAAAAATTTTCCGATTTGTTGATGATTTTTTGGTTATTTTTGAAGGGAATGAACGTGGCTGTAATGTGGTTAATGTACTGAAAGTGTTCCATGAATGTGGCCTAGGCCTTAAGTTTACCCACGGGATTGCTAAAGAAAATGAACTACAGTTTCTAGATCTTTCTCTGCGATTGCTACACGATCACACATGCTGGATGTACAGCTCTAGATCAAAAAAGCCCATATTACACTTCAAATCAGGACATTCGAAGATTGTAAAAAGCGGAATAGCGGTGTCTTGCCTTCGGGCCGCGTTAGTAAAATCTTGTTGCCACCGACTAAAAGAAAGGTTTGCTAATCAGGTAACAAGACTAGCTTCGGTGGGATTCCCGGAACACATTATAGTCAGAGCGGCCGAAAAGGTAATAAAAATAGTTAATGGTGTACAACACACAGATTCAAGGAACAGGCTTAGCACGAACAAAAAACGCCTTGCAGTTGTACCTTACGTACATTATTTTTCCCATGGCCTGAAGAATGTTGCCAGCCGGTATGGCGTTGAAGTGGTTTTCAGCGCTCCTAACAAGGTGCAAAAACTGTGCCAAGCTATTTCCAAAAATTTAGACAATAGGGTAACAAAATGCAGCTGCGGTATAAAAGACGATTAAAAATTCACAAAATGCAGAATAGGTGTTGTGTACCGGCTTCCATTGACCTGTGGCAACATGTACATAGGACAAACCGGTCGGTGCATAAACACCCGTCTAAAAGAACATGAACGTTCTCTTGGTAAAGAAAATCATTCCCACTTGTCGAACCACTGCATTTTATGTCATTGTGATCCGATATTTTTTAACATTGACATTTTGTTTTCAGATAAAAATAAACTAACACGTGAAATCGCAGAAGCATTTCATATCAAAAAGTGCGCTGAAAGATGCATAAGCCAACCATCAGTTGTTATCACTGAAAATGATCGCTTTTTTAAATACTGGTTTAACCTTGTTAATCTGTGTTTAATCTGTTTGTGTTTTACTGACCACTCTTGTTGCACATGCTCAGCGCTGATAGCTAGGGTATATATGTTCTGTATCTTTCCGAAAATAAAATAGTTGTGAGTAAGCGCTCGTGTGTCCCCCTTCACTGTGTCCTTGTCAATTGTGCACGCAAAAATATTTTACTATGGATAAATATCAAAAAAAGAAGAAGGCCCAAAACTGATCCCTGGGGAACACCTGATAAGACTGCAATATCAGATGAACTTGCGCCTTCAAGAATGACGCGTTGCTTTCTACCGACGAGGTACACTTCGAGCCAATTCAGCAGGGTGGGTGGAACTATGAGGGTAGACAGTTTCAGTAATAACAAATTATGTGCGACAGAGTCAAAAGCTTTTTGAAAATCCAAAAATATGCAGTCAACCTGGTTACCATTGTTCATTGAAAAAGCGATATCGTGAGCAAACTCCATCAGTTGCGTATCGCAATAAAATCCCTCGCATGAGCTCCGGCTTTTTCCCCTCACAGCGACCGTCAACCTACAGATTTCCTGGAAGCAACCATCGCCGCTACTGCGGAAGGTCATCCGGACCACGAAGAGATCAACATCTCGGCAAGTGCTTCCATATCCATCCATAAAACGCCACATTTCGTGCCCGGTTCTCCGGCCGCCGCGTTAACCCTAACGCCAGTTCGGCAGCCCGGCATCTCTACCAACTCATCAGGCAGCTATGGAAATAGAAGTGGAGGGGACTGAAATCCCCCCAGAAGAACTAAACGAGGCCGGATGGCTTGCCGCCCACAAGAACCTACAGCGAAGCAAACTATACAATTCCAAATTAAATCGTCTGCTGATGTACAAATTTCACTTGTTTTGTTCTAAATAAGCAGCAAAACCTTTAACCTAGTAGGTGCTTCATCTGGGAGTGAAATCACGACAGCTTGGCATTTATTAATGAATGACTGTGACTGGGTCACCTTAAGTGTAATTGCAAATCTGCCTTTCAACTGACTTGATGCTATCTTATTTTGTCCCTTTCACTCTATAGACGGCTGGACATCCTTCTTGTACCTTGGCGCTAGCTGGATGACGGGACCTCATCATGATCAGTGTAAGCCAATGTACTGTACCCTCTCTGGTCCTCCCAGTGCTTTTTATGTGGGTTAAGGCCAGGGAGCGCTTCGTGGTAAAATAGCTAGTTGGTGTCTCACCAACGGCCATTTTTTAGCTCTGGTCCATTATAAGCTGCCATTATTATAACCAATTTCTCAGTGCCAGTGTACATACACAGTTCTACTAATAATTAGTTTCCCTAAGCCTTACAAAATTTACTTGTAGGTAGTCATTGCTATGTAAGAACTCACAAATTAACTCTGCTGTGTCATAGAAGTATTCCATACATGAGTAAAAATTTTCTACAACAGTGTACATTACACCTTGCTTCCCTAATGCACAAATGTATTCAAGCCAGTATTTGATTAGTTTGGCATTCTAAATGTTTCCTGTGTGATTTAGTTTCTTTACAGGAACTTACTGTACAGTTTGACATAAAAACGTTTACAGCGCAAACACATGCAACCACAAAGTAAGGGACAGGACACAAGCGCTGTACAGCATCAGCAAGCAGTCTTATTTAAGATTTATGTGTGCTGTAAAAGGTGTGCTTTGCCGCTAGAATTGATAAAACATGGGCCAAGGCTTCCATACAAGGAAAACTTCAATTTCGTTCTACCACCATGAGCACTTGGTTGGTGCTTGCAAAATGAATCGCATCAAGTAGCTTGTGCCAGACTGTTTTTTAACCTTATTGTGAGGAGATCACAAAGTGATCTGTGGATGCGCCTGCATCTGAGATATAGATTGCGCTGCAACATATGTGCGTGTAGAACAGGCATGATGCTGAGGGTTCCAGCAGTTTGCAGAGGTGCTTTTAAAATTTTGTCATGACTGCAATTTTACCTGTGCTGTTTTTTATCACTTATTTCAATAATATCATTGAATGTGTTATCAGAATTTATCAATCTATTTGCCCTGGCCCATTAGCCTGCCACATTTGCCTCTTCACTAGGTGGGCAATTATTCTGCATGGACCATTACTTGAATACACCTTTTTGTGTGCAGTAGCTTCTCAGTTGCAAGTCAGCATAGATGCTCAGAATTACCTGAGAGTATAGATACACTGATAATTTGCCACCTATACGAATCACTTCGCACTTTCTCACGCAAACAGCATGTTAACACTTCCAAGTCAGCGGGCAATGTTATCGTTTGATCACATCATGAGATACTTTCAACTTTGTATGAAGCATCATTCAAGGTGTTGCATCATTTGTGTGAGGTATTGCCCGAAGCCAATTAGGGTCACTTGAAAATATATCAACAAAAGTGATTGATCCAGCTAGGAGTGTTACTTTGGAACACTACTTTATCACCAGTCCTCCTTTGCATGCTACCTGCTTACTCTGTACTGTGTCATGTTTAAGTTTGAAAGAAAGGCAACAGCTAGGCAGCGCTAAATGCCAAACTTGCTTTTAGTTCAACAATATAAGACGCTATTTAACTTAATTAAGTTAGTACATCATTTACCTGCAGAGTGAATTACTGTTTTAAACTGATTATATTTTGCAGGAAGCTTCTCAGACTTGTTTGACAGGTTGATAAGTGGCTTTTTAGCCACAAAACACCATACAATAATTTAAAGGCTGATTTTGACTCTGCTATGCAACTTAATGACTATATGCCAGGAACAAGGTCTCTGAGTTGGGGCGCTGGCTAACACTCCCAGCGTTCTACTAGGACACATAAATACCCAAGAAAGTGGATGGGAAAACGACGCCGCTGTAGCTCAATTGGTAGAGCATAGCACGCGAAATGCGAAGGTTGTGGGTTCAGTTCCCACTTGCGGCAAGGTGTTTTTTTCATCCACTTTAATTTCCATTAATTTATCGTTTATTTAATTTATTAAGCACAAGTAATTTCCCCTATGTTGTCCTTGGTGTCAGTGTTTGTTGGCTTCTCATGATAGGAAATATACTAGTCATTTTAAACATCATCGCATACATACCTTAAGATACCCGTAATTTAAGAGAAAGGAATGCTTAAATTAATTTTTAATGTGAGCCAAACTTCTTACGTAGCACATATTGCTAATTGAAGTTCCAATTTCAACATTCCCATTTCCTCCCTTGCCCTTTTTTTCCTGTTCTGTGCAGGTATTGCTTTCCTATGTCTACAAGAACCGTCACGAGTGGCCTGTGACAGCAAGCTTTTGTGGGCAGCCAGTGCTCTCCTACGAAGGCTGGCCTACTCTGGCAGCGGCGGCAATCATCTTCAAGATTTATCGATGATCACCTTTGCTGCTATTTGTCACTCTTCTTAATTACACTTTCTGCATCTTTTCTAATCTATTAGGTAATAAAGTATGAGTATGTGACATGGTGTGAAGTTGATGCCTTGCTGCATTTTAGCTTGCAATCACCTTTTATGCATGAAAAGCTCATCATACAATTTATGAAAAAAAATGACAGCATATTATGATTTATCTTTCAGTATCTTGTCACATGCAACATACAAGGAATTCACTAATGGATGGTATGCCGAAGAACTGGCCATTATTTCTGCGTGATGCTGTGCAAGCATTTGGCGTTACCTTACAAGAGGCACCCGGAAAGTAAGTTACAATTTACTTTTAAATGAAGCATGGACATCAGAAAAAATATATTTATATTGCTAGTTAGGGTGGTTCGCAGAGTGTTTTTCCAGATGTGTACTATCCTTTATTTCTTAACTCATTGCAGCACAGTGTTCTGTTTCGTATACTGGTGTAAGGCTATTGTGCCCCCTGTAGCTGAAACCAGGATATAATTTTTGCCTGAACTGCAGCATCACTGACAAAATTTTTCTTTGCTAGAAACTATTTCAATTTGGTGGAGACCCAGCAGGGCGAAGTTTTGTCAATAATGGTGTGTTTCACGCAGAGATGTTCTTGTTTAGGTCAATGAGTGAACATTGGAAGTATATCAGCATACAATACAGATCTTGTTTGATTTGCAAAATAATTCTGACAGGTGGCATTCAGTTGATTGGTCTAATTAAAAAGCACAAATTGACCAATGAGGCTGTACTACACTATTGCCATGTTTCACATCTGGAAAAAATACCTCTGCATCACTCTATCCGACAATATAAACTATTTTTTTTCTGATGTCCATGCCTCGTTTAAAATAAATTGTAACTGTGGGCAAACGTCGTGTTACTGTAAGAGCTGCCGCAAAAATTTGAGGGAATGTCTAATAAAAGTCTTCAGTTGTTCTTGTCAAGCTGTCCATTAGCCAACTTTTAGCGTAACGTTAGCAGGGCTAACTGAAGTACTTCTAGACGTCCATGGCTACAAAATGTCTTGATAAAGACAGCTACTAGGCTTTTGAATTAGCCGTTGAAGACATCTTTTAGACATCAAATAGCTGCTTGCGTGTTTCGTGGGCGCGTATGCAAATCGCTGACAAAAAAAAACATCGTATTTGGTTTCTTCACAGCGCGGTAGTTTGATGGCCTGCGGCTGTTCGCTACTGCGCGACAGCGCAAAGTGGTGAACTGCTGGCGATTCACGCACGCCTTCGTCCCGACCGATAAATTATCAAACATGACAAGCACCAGCGCGAAAGGTCGTACAAAAATTCCTCACGTGACCTGATCCTAGGTGCCTAGGGAAAGCATCGCTTAGAGATTTTTTAGAAGGCGCGATGCTGGCGCCGAGCGACGCCGTGGCGTGTTCGTCCTCGGCGTGATCGTTCTCTGGACCGCGCGTTGTTCAACATTGCTCGTGTGATCATGCGTACGTTGCTTGTGTGGTGGTTGTAGGTTCTGTGTTGCTTGGCAGAAAGCCGTTAGTAGTGTCGGTGCGGCAGTGCGGCTCCAGCCTCGGTGAGCTCTGCCACTACAGAATCTGCGCTGTGTGACCCGTGCTTTTCTGAGAACCCGGCGGTGGTGACAATTGAAATATCGAAGTGGCCTGGCGCCTCGGCAGCGAAGTTCTGTGAACCGCGATGTGGCGTCGCCGTGTCCGACTTTGTTTAACGGACATGGAGGGATGTGCTCCTCGTTGCAACTCATGTAAATGCAACTTCGTCGACCGCCCACTGTTCAGCGCTGACTGTGTGTTTGGTGCGCTGTGCTTGAAACGAGTGGTGCAGCCGTGCAGCGGGGGTGGCGGAGGAGCAGGGTGGCTTAGGGTTTGCGCGTTCACATACATGTGCTCCCGTCTTGGTCTCATTAGCGGCTGTCGCGGGACCGCGGCCTAGTATGAAGTTTACGGCGGTAACACGTACACAGCATGTACACGTTTTCCGCGCTATATGTCATTTGCGTGACGGCCGAGTTGAAAACGAGATATGTAGTGTTCTTTGCGTTTGTGTGTTGTAAATTACTTTCTGTTGTGGAAGTTCTGGGAGTCTTATTACGCAAGGAGTGCGAACGTAAGCATAAACACATATGTGTGTCTGAAATTTTGAATTACCCATAATACCATTTACGACTGATAAGTGGGCTACACGGCTTGTGTGAATCAGCTACCGTATGTTGCGACGCTCTTCCGTGTGGTAGACTGATGCATGGTGCGCGTTTATTTCTGTACTGTTGTAAAAACCATTTGTTTATTCACTCAATACAAATATACGGCTTCTTCGCCGCAGTACATTTTAGTTACGCGGTGAAGCATACTAAAGTGGGAGGGGGCCGCTATCAGCCAGCATAGTATGTCCACTTAGGCGACCTGAGAGGCGGCGGGTTCGCGAGTGTATGATTAAAGAACTCTTATTATGTCCAGTGACAGTGGCCCCTTTTCACTTTTAGTGTGCTTCACCGCAGTACATTGCTTAGGCTTCACCGCGAAATATTATTGTATTGCGAGAAAGATAATCCTGAAAAGCCTAATTATGCAAAGTTCCTTTTGGAGCTTGCTACACCGCAATACGGGGTGTAAATAAGCATCGTGCAGTAAAGCATACTAAGAGTGGAAAGGGCACATAGGTTTACACTGTGCTCATTATTTTCAATTGTGACATAATTTGCAAGTGCATCTGTGCTCGTGGTAAGCTTCATTGACAATTCTTTGTACATTACAGACTCATATTACAGGGAAGCTTACTAAAGCACATTCGCCATTATGGTACGTGTTATTCACTTTCAATGCAGGAGCACAATGCGTATTCTAGCCCCTGCTTTGGCTGGACTGCACATGCTCTTTGAGAATTGATTCATTGTTCATAAGTGCACTGGTACTTTACTCTAAACTGGAGGGCTCAAGGTAATATGGAAGCACAATTTTTATTAAAGGGACAAGACGTTGCCGAGATGGTTGCAGCACAGCTTTTTTTTTCTTCCGGGCACCTTTTCTACTTCAAGCTTCCATTGCAGTGTTTCGAACCTCTTTGAACCAGCACATAGTGTATATAAAAATTGGACACTGATTAGGAACATCATCTAAGTTCATGCCTATCTATAGTAAAAAGATGTAGCACGAGCAGACAAAATAAAAGAAGGGGGTGGGCTGTAGCAATACTAAGTGTTAAATGGTGCTTTATCCTTTCCCTTGAGTTTTCTGTTTTTGTGCTTTTTATGGATCCTCCGCAGTAACCATGCAAGTGCCGAACTTGAGCTTGTTAGTTTCAAGTCTCGTGGTTTTTACTAACAGAACAGTGCGATAAATGAACAAGTGCTTGGAGGCATCCGTTCACCTTGCTTGCCTCATGGTGCTACTTCATAAGCACCGTGAGCATCCAGGCCAACTAGGAAGGGAGGTTTGTTGCAATTGCTTCTGAACTTTATTGCCACCAAACCGACAGTGCTCTCAATGACAGCTTTTGGACAGTAAAATGCTTGCACCCAGCAAAGTCTTAAGAAGGAAGCATTCAGGATGTGCAAAATGGGCTTTTGAAGCTGGCAGCATTACTGAAGGGGCTTTGCCCATCTGCCCTCTTTATGGATACACAAAGATGATTTCCTCTTTAAGAGGGATTGTTTCAGAGGTCGTTACATGGCAACAGTGTTGGGTGTTTAGTAGCTTGTCTTTGTCTACTGTTAATAACCTGTTCCTTCTGCAGTGCCTCGGTGAAGTGCCTACTTTTTGGACACAATGTGCTCTCCATGCATGCATGCATTTTTAGCTTGTAAATACATCTATTACCTTTTGCCTCAAGCGGGTCCTTGCTGATGTCACCCAAGAAGGCATTGGGAAGTATGGCAATGTACACTAACAAAACACTGTTGATGCCAGTGAAACCCAATTAATGGAGCTGCTGTTCTTTTTTTGCCCTCCACTTCATCTTTGTTAGTTACAATGAGCAATGTCCGAACAGAAGGCATATGTAGTTGGTCGTGCATAGCCTGAGCACTAAGACTTGTTGACATGTTATGACCTTAGCACAATGTTTATGTGTAAAAACCTTCTGATGTGTTGATGACTTCCTTCTCTTTATCATACTTTGCCTGATGGAGCCAGCAAGTGGGTCAACGAGATGTTCAACAGGCTTCCCACTAGTTTTTCCAGAGTCTCCTTTACCAGGGTGCTGCTCATAGATATCTGTTTTCTTGACGTTGCACTGCACTTCAACCATGGCCACACCTGCTAAACCTATAGCATGCGATCAAAAAAGTGCTATACATCATGTTACTCCAAACTCGTGACATGTGCTACAAGGCCTTGAGGAACACCCTCAATTATTTACACCCTCATCATAGTGTACGAAGCTTCGCAAGATAAGTGCGAGAATTAACATCTGCTGGTTTTTCAGCGTTATTCCTGTCCAGCTTGCTGAAAGCTATCCTGAATGTTTCAAAAGCAAACGACCGCTGCTGGACAAGAAGTGCTTAAAACAAGGGTCGCTATAACCACATATGTCACACGAAACGAAAAAGGCCACTGAGTATACAGGCGGTTTACTTCATACCCAACAAGCTTGGTTCTCCCTTTGCTAGTGAGTGAACTCAACTTGCCCCGAACACATTGCCTGTGATAAACTATGTGCCAGATGCTATGTCCCCTGCAAAGCTGGAGGTGTGTATGAGATCCTGACACCTTGCAGCAGCTTCTACACTGGGCAAACAGGCTACTATAGAAACGACTGTCTTTACTAATATGCTAATAACATGAAAACGTGCAGAAATTTGGCTATTCATTGGGCCCAACTGCAGGTGCAAGGCACTCTTCCACCAGATGTGTGTTGTTCACAGAAACTGGAGCTATACAAATGCAGATAAAAACAATGTTGTTTGAAAGTGGTAGAGTTGAATTATATTCTGCACAAGCAGTGCTATCTGCAGCACTGGTACCTTATAGCCACAATTCATGGCTGCACCACCATGAAAAGGCACTATTCTTGAATTATTAACTTCTGTTATATTTACGGTGGCCATATATTGCAATTACATATCATCCACATTGTGTGCAATATGGTTAAATGTCAATTATATGATAGCCATTCCTAATCTGAAATGCAACAAAAGAGCAAATATAGGCAACAAATTGCAATTCAGAGACAAAAGACAACCAGTGCACAGGATAAGTGACAGACTTACTTTTATTGAAAAAGAAGTGTGACTTGTGTCATGCCACCAGCAGTGGGTAGCAATCTTTCAAGCTTGGGTGACAGAGGCAAAACTTAGCAAAATGCTACAATCACGCTGTAAAACGGCCTTGGACACAAAAAACCGACATCATATTGTACAGAATGAAAGGGCAAGACTCCATCTAGGAACAGTCTATGGCACCACATACTTGAAATGGTGTAAAAATGTTGACATGCCCTACCCATAAATAAAAAGCAACAAGCCCAGAAAACACGCCTTAAAATGAAATGTGGAGAGCCTGAAACCAAGAAAAAACAACCCGAAAAAGGTTTCGCTAAGTCTTTCAAAGATTAAAATTGTCAAACTGTATCATCACTTCTTAATGAACCTGCACAGCTGAAAAGGAAGGAAGGAAAGCCCAATAGCAGGGCTGCAGAAAATGTCACGGAATAAGTATACTTTGCTTACCAACAATACATGTGGTTTAGTTGTGGTCTGTGTATAAACTAATTGTGTATAAACTTTTCTTGTTTAGAATGGTTTAGCGTATAGGGAAAAAATGACCATAAAAGCGCCAGGTGTATGCATAGTCTACGCACAAAAAGCCACTGCTTTCTTACTTTTTTTTCTCTCTACTACTATTCATGAGTATTTAAGTGCCTTAATAGCACTGGTAACATCCTACTGCAAAACACAAAATTGGTCAACTTGCGGCATAAAGAAAATTGCAGTTTCACTCATAATGGGAAACAATGATGCAGTACGGGTATCTTATGGTATGTATGCGATGATGTTTAAAATGACTAGTATATTTCCTATCATAAGAAGCCAACAAACACTGACACCAAGGACAACATGGGGGAAATTACTTGTGCTTGATCAATTAAATAAAAAAACGATAAATTAATGGAAATTAAACTGGATGAAAAAACACCTTGCCGCAGGTGGGAACTGAACCCGCAACCTTCGCATTTCGCGTGCTATGCTCTACCAATTGAGCTACAGCGGCGTCGTTTTCCCATCCAATTTCTTGGGTATTTATGTGTCCTAGTAGAACGCTGGGAGTGTTAGCCAGCGCCCCAACTCAGAGACCTTGTTCCTGGCATATAGTCATTAAGTTGCATAGCAGAGTCAAAGTCAGCCTTTAAATTATTGTATGGTGTTTTGGGGCTAAAAAGCCACTTATCAACCTGTCAAACAAGTCTGAGAAGCTTCCTGCAAAATATAATCAGTTTAAAACAGTAATTCACTCTGGAGGTAAATGATGTACTAACTTAATTAAAAAGTTAAATAGCGTCTTGTATTGTTGAACTAAAAGCAAGTTTGGCATTTTGCGCTGCCTAGCTGTTGCCTTTCTTTCAAACTTAAACATGACACAGTACAGAGTAAGCAGGTAGCATGCAAAGGAGGACTGGTGATAAAGTAGTGTTCCAAAGCAACACTCCTAGCTGGATCAATCATTTTTGTTGATATATCTTCAAGTGACCCTAATTGGCTTCGGGCAATACCTCACACAAATGACGCAACACCTTGGATGATGCGTCATACAAAGTTGAAAGTATCTTGGAAGTGTTAACATGCTGTTTGCATGAGAAAGTGCAAGGTGATTCGTATAGGTGGCAAATTATCAGTGTATATATAGCCTCAGGTAATTCTGAGCATCTACGCTGACTTGCAACTGAGAAGCCACTGCACACAAAAAGGTGTATTCAAGTAATGGTCCATGCAGAACAATTGCCCACCTAGTGAAAAGGCAAATGTGGCAGGCTAATGGGCCAGGGCAAATAGATTGATAAATTCTGATAACACCTCCAATGATATTATTGAAATAGGTGATAAAAAACAGCACAGGTAAAATTGCAGTCATGACAAAATTTTAAAAGCACCTCTGCAAACTGCTGGAACCCTCAGCATCATGCCTGTTCTACACGCACATATGTTGCAGCGCAATCTATATCTCAGACGCAGGCGCCTCCACAGATCGCTTTGTGATCTCCTCACAATAAGGTTAAAAAACAGTCTGGCACAAGCTACTTGATGTGATTCATTTTGCAAGCGCCAGCCAAGTGCTGATGGTGGTAGAGCAAAATTGGAGTTTGTCCTTGTATGGAAGCCTTGGCCCATGTTTTATCAATTCTAGCGGCAAAGCACACCTTTTACAGCACACCTAAATCTTAAATTAGACTGCTTGCTGATGCTGTACAATAAGTTCCTGTGAAGAAACTAAATCACACAGAAAACATTTAGAATACCAAACTAATGAAATACTGGCTTGAATACATTTGGACATTAGGGAAGCAAGGTGTAATGTACACTGTTGTAGAAAATTTTTACTCATGTATGGAATACTTCTATGACACAGCAGAGTTAATTTGCGAGTTCTTACATAGCAATGACTACCTACAGGTAAATTTTGTAAGGCTTAGGGAAACTAATTATTAGTAGAACTGTGTATGTACACTGGCACTGAGAAATTGGTTATAATAGTGGCAGCTTATAATGGACCAGTGCAAAAAAATGGCCGTTAGTGAGACACCAACTAGCTATTTTACCACGAAGCGCTCCCTGGCCTTAACCCACATAAAAAGCAGTGGGAGGACCAGAGAGGGTACAGTACATTGGCTTACACTGATCATGATGAGGTACCGTCATCCAGCTAGCGCCAAGGTACAAGAAGGATGTCCAGCCGTCTATAGAGTGAAAGGGACAAAATAAGATAGCATCAAGTCAGTTGAAAGGCAGTTTTGCAATTACAAATAAGGTGACCCAGTCACAGTCATTCATTAATAGATGCCAAGCTGTCGTGATTTCACTCCCAGATGAAGCACCTACTAGGTTAAAGGTTTTGCTGCTTATTTAGAACAAAACAAGTAAAATTTGTACATCAGCAGACGATTTAATTTGGAATTGTATAGATGAAGTAAACATTGCAGTTATATTTTTTGTTTAGCTAGAAAGTGGGATAGCTACAAACTGCATAGTCATTGACACGCGCGCGCACACGTAAGTAAAAAAGGACACAAAATAAGGCGAGTTCAGTCTGGTTCAGCATTACAGCCAGCGCGTCGTCTTCGAATGCACTCCTTTCGGTTGGCTCGTGCTATGTTAGCCACAGGCTAACAAGCAGGGCAAAGTTCTGACTGTTGTTGCGGAAGTCGTGGAGCGCGGTAGTGCTGAACGGCTGAACACAAGCAGAACCCTCGTATAAAAGTAATGACGAAAACTCGCAGGACAGAAGAGCCCATATATCAAGAATTGCCGCAGGTAACACCTAAATATATTCACATTGTTGACGAAAAACGAAGCGCAATGTATTTCACTTACCGGAGAAAGTGTTATCCGAACGTGCGACGTACAAAGGCGCACCGAGACACGAAGGCGGCGAACGCAGATCCCGCCATTGTGGTAGTAAGCCGTCGGCGAAAACACGCAATACAGCCGATGTCACGAAGCACTGATGCAAAACACACGGCAAACAGCATCAGCACAGCTAAATGACTCCAGCTAATATCCAGTATAAATGTACAGAACGGCTTAGAATGACGCACAACTGGATAACGAACCCACGACCGAGACATTGCGGGCGGGAGTGGCCGTTTTTTCAAACTTCCTGCCTCCCAGTGTTTCCAGCACAGAATGAGATGTCTGACAAATTTGGATTGTGCCGCCGAAGTGGTCGCAGCGCGGTGGCTCTGTGACACCGCTGTGCAGCTTTAGCTGTGCAACACCGGCGTTTCGCTCCTGCTGCTGTAAATACCTGCTGCGCGAGCATAGAATGGTTTCCAGGCGTCGTGTGCGCGTCCCGTATGGAAAAGAATAACACGCCCTTGATTGTTGAAGTTCTGGTGTGAAATTATGTAATATTAAAGCCAATTAACTTATGTTGCTTCGAACGAGTTCGATTTGTCTGAGGCGTTTTATATTCGCTAACGCCGACGGCCGACGGTAACCGCACATTTAACACGTCGTTTGGCATTTTATGCACTTTTAGACAAAAAGATCTAGAAACGTTCTTGAGTTAGACATTCAGAATGCGTTTACCAAAACAGACTCTAGTGACACCCGTAGTGGGTTTTGCCGCAGATAGAATATATACTAGCATATTCCAAGTGCTGAGGTTATGTTTAGAAGAAATTCTATTTTCCGTCTTATCATAGACCAAGACGTCTATAGCCGTTTGTAGCCGTTTCAAGAAGTTTTTAAGAGGTTCTGTGTTTCGTGGGCACACGCGTGCACGCAGTGGGAGGACCGCTGTGATTCCTTGTGGCTGTGTGGTGTGTACTGTAGTATTGAATCACTGTAATATCGGCGGGTACGAATAACGATGCCGTTACGAAGCTACAGAAGCTTCGAACAAACTGCGCTGCATCCACGAAACAGCACGACATGTCGCATCATTTGGACTGTCGGTTTCGAAGAGTCGTGGTAGCACAGCGCCGACTGCATATTGGGACACTGTGTAATATCGGCGAGTACGAATAACGTTGCCGTTACGAAGCTACAGAAGCTTCGAACGAACTGTGCTGCATCCACGAAACAGCACGACATGTCGCCTCATTTGGACTGCCGGTTTCGAAGAGTCGTGGTAGCACAGCGCCGACTGCATATGGTGCCGACACGGATCATGCATATTACAGGGTGTGTCGTATGTAGCGATTCTTTGGGTTGTGTGTACGCCTTCTGGCAAAGTCGGATGCCTGTTTGGCCTTGGACACCACGTCGACACACTGCTCTCGAGCTCGAAAACGCAGAAGTGGTGCGCGTCGGCATTGACGTCGATGTAGGGTGCATACACATTTCCAAATCGCTGTGCAAAGTAAGGGCGCCTTTTGTCGATGAGCAAAGTGCATTCAAACATTTCGCGTCGCCTTACGCACGCAGAAGCCTAGTAACGAAAGCCTGGACGTGAAACGTGAATCTAACAGAAAGGCCTGTTCCCGCCTGAAGGCAATGTCAGCAAGTGTCCGCGACGAGTGTCAAGTGACTCACACGAGGCTGGGCGTTGAAAAATGTCTCTCGAGTGCCGCTGCTTCAGTCTGGCCAGGGCCCAACCCGCTTTCATGAACCATTTGAAATGCCCAGTGTATTAGTTGCTATAGATTGTGGTGCAGTGAGACAGCCATTCCATAGCAGCCATGAAAATTACCTGTGGAAGTCATAGTAATGCGATAGGCTTTCGTGGTGATTGTCATTATGTATCACATGCATCGAAGTGCGATCATTTACACCCTGTGCTCGTGTTTAGATAAATGCTTTATCTTCTGAAGATACGGTACAGCATCTGGATCTTAAGTGGATCTTTCACTGTACAGGCTATACCAAAACCTCTCTACCTTTGTGTGCTTCATTTTTGCCAACTGTCTTTGCTCCACAAAGAAGGCCAAGTTTCTTTCACTGAGTTTCACTCACTAAGGGAACAGGCTTGTGCGACTTGCAATAAACAGGGGTCAAACACATGTGGTAGAGCTTTAGTTGTACAATATTCAATTGGGTGCCATTGTACATGCGCCCCTAGGAAATCATTTTGGGTGCCATTGTACATGCGCCCCTAGGAAATCATTGGCAAATACTAACGTAGCGGCATTTCTTTTTTAAATTTGTATGCCTTAATAATGTTGTTAAAATATAGAAGTATGTCTGCAAATTTAATAAATTTGGAGATCCTGACGTAATTCCTAATGCATGTTGGTACATTATGTTCCCAATGGACTCCTCAGTATCGCTGTTATTTCTCAGCCTTCTCCCACAACAGGTATTCTTTCATCTCTGAAACAAACGAAAGTCCTCCCGCTTTTCAAATCTGGTGACTACGGCATTTGTAGCTATATATAGATTGATCTTCTTAGCACCTTATTCAAGTAAAATGTTAGAATACATAGTTTATAAGCATACTGTTGAATTCATTGAATCGCCTAATGCCCATGTAAGTTTTAACATGGTTTTTTGCGTGGATTTAGTATGATGTCGCAGTTAACTCACGACGTCACTCATGCTTGTGTTTTCTAGCAATGTCAATCATGATTAATAGTTAGCACTTAATTTGCTTGCTTTTTTTCACATTGCATGGTGTGTGCATATTATTCTTGTATGTATACCTGAATAAAAAAATCAGTTGCAAGTCAGTGCTCCTGTTGCGTTTTCACTGTCCTTCATACTTTGTGCGCTGTTTCTACTCTTTCAAAAATGCACTAACTTGTCCAGCTCTCAGTATGGAAGCTTAAAGTCAGCTGTTAAAATGAGAATCCAATAAACATGGAAACTGTCTGTAGGACAATAGCAACGATTTTACTGTTTGCAACATGCAGTTTGTACATGTTTGTACAAGAAGATTTCAAAGAGATATACAGAGTGTTACAGTGCGTAAGGTTGAATGGTCCCGTCCCTGCCATGAATACTGCAATATCATCATAAGTGTGCACAGGTCTTGCACTACAAGCCAGACACTTGCTCCAGGGCTTTCTTATTCTATTAAGTGTCAGCTGCTTGCATTCATAATGTGGTTGGTAAATTGCTTACCTATTTCCCACCTAAGTTCTCTGCATTTCATTCTGCTGTATTCATCGAATTGTTTTCAACACTGTTCTTTCAATGACATCAAGGGTTACATTCATTTTGTGTCAAGGTGTTTTCTGATGCACCAAGATTAAAGATTCTGACAAGTTTTCAAAGCTGACACAATGGCAAAAATATTCTCAGCCATAAAGTGTGCTCATTGAGACACCAGGCACCTTGTCCCACAAAACATCAATCAATTCTATTTTTAGATAAAAGCCCATCAGTTTCTTACTTGTCAAGCTACATCTCTAGACACCACATGGTCTTTCCAAAAAGAAGGTTGCACAAGTATTTAAATGCACTGTTTAAAAGTTTACTGTTAAGACATGTGTTTCCTTCATTTCAGTTGCAATATGTGAAGTAGGTAGCAAGAGTGTTCAGCTTTATTGCATCTGCTGTTGACAGAGTTAAGCATACATGAAGGTGAAAGGGCATCCCTGCATATATCAACCCAATGTAAAGGTATGGCTTGATAAAAACATGTTGTGCTGGAAACGTTAATTAAAGGTCAGCAGGATTCTCTGGTAATGTGACATGCACAATACAGCTGGGATACAATATGCAGATCACTTTGCAATTACTCATTCGCTTCTTGCTTTCTTTCTGCAGCATAAGTCTGCATGCTATGGTGTTATTTATCTTCATAACATCATAAAAAAATTGCAATTCATTGCTGCACCAAAGGCACCATCAGCCAGCTAAGCCATTCTTGACATAAAGCTTCTCAGCCTGGTCTCTACATATGTTAGCTTTGAGAATGTCTTTTCACAGAAACTTATCACAGGAACTCTGGAAAGGAGGTCAAGAACGCAACATAAATCTTTGGAAACTGATTTGTCCAGCCCAGTATCATTTTACAGTCCTGGCTTTCTTGATGCCAGTTTGGGACTTAAGAAGCTGCAGCTTAGCATGCAAGGTGTCGAATTATATATATTTCAGAGGAGCTAGACTTGAAAAGCCATTTTATTATCCCCCACATAAAGGTCTAAAAGGCTCTACATGAAAATTATGAGATAAACTTGCGTAAATCCTACGCAATGTGAAAATTGATGTTATGTGAAGTATTTTACAGGTAGTTGGCTATGCCAAGGTGAGGTATTGCTATCGGTGATTCGAAATGAACACTCATGTGAAACTTCCTTTTGAATCTCAAACGGAGGGGACCAACAACGGGTGGGTGTGCTGCTGCTGAGACACCTGAATCTTTTCATGTGAGCCATCTGGTTCCAACGCAGGTAGCGAGAGAGTCGCATGACAAAGCTGGAATGACGACAACGCAGCGAACACGATGGCATCACAAACATAACATATCCACACATCTAGTGGCACAAGCTAATATACAACTTGGGCTACTGGGTTGGCATAAAAACATGTAAGAGTAACAACCCCGTTATTGAAATCTTTCAATACAAACTACAACAAACAATTTTGTGCTTTGTTGCACGCATAAAACTACAACAAAAGATCGTATACTAACATAAGCAAATACACAATAAAAAGTCCATTACAGCAAAAGCAATATTGTATTACTTATGCGACATTATTTTATTGATGAGGCCATGAAAGTAGAAATGCCAGGTGATAACACTTTGCCAAAGCTCAAGCAAATGTCTCGTTTAGTCCACTTCCTGTTTGGTGGACTTTACTTTGCTGGTCATTGATGCTTGTACACGTTGACATAGCTCCTGCCAGTCATGGCAAAAGCTGATATTATTGTGATTATGGCATGCAGTTTTTCAACTCCAAGCCCAGCTGCTGCTCTTTTTTCTTTAGCATAGCTTCCTTCAGTTGCAGCAATAATATAAAGTTAATATGTGCTGGGCCAATGTACAGATATTTCTGTACTCTTGCATGTCATCCTATCTTTTTACTTCTCCCATTTCTGCCGAGAATGATGCAGTTGATTCGATTTCCAAGGTTGCTTTTGCATTGCTTATAATTAAGCTTGGAAGGCAGCATTCTCCACTCTTTTTCTGTCCTTGCTGGATTAAGCAACAAGCGAGAATACTGCTTCATGTGGCACAGTGGTTGCTTTATTTTGTCCTCCAGTGTAATAGCAGTTGCTACGAACATAGCAAGAACCTGGTCTAGATGCCAGCAATCCTTTCTGCACCTTTGTCACAGATGTCTGACAATGCAAATTATTGGCACAAAATTTGGAGATCATGCACTTCAACTTGCTCACCAGCTTCAATGCATGTTGCTATGCAACGCTTGCAGCAGTTTGTCCAGTTAACCTATTCCACTGCCAAAAAAACTTGTGTGTCTGTATCAGCATCACTTTTTTCTCTGGTGTTTATTTATTTATTTATTTATTTATTTATTTATTTATTTATGGTACCCTCAAGGCCCGAAGGCATTACAGAGGGGAGTGGGAAAACGGGAAGTATAACAATAAAGTACGGAAAATAAACAATGCAGTGTGTTAGTTAATACTAATTATACAATACTATGTAATATCTTGCACAATATTTGTAAGTACGACAGACAATGTAAACAAAGTAGCAACTTGGTAATTCCTGTTAGTACAATGTTAACCAGTGTCGTCCTTAGTCGCCTGTAAGTTCGGATGAAGTTCTGCAAGAGAAGAATCTGCCAGTCATCGCACGAATTCTTGGGTATACATTAACCAAAATATTAATTGAATTGGTTTAAGCAATGTAGGTAGTTGGGCGAGTTGGTTCAGCATTGCAGGCTTGTAAAAATGTATAAGATACAAGGACAATTAAAAGAAAGCACAAGAATCAGTAGTGCATGTGCTAAATGTGTGTTGTCCTTTCTTTTGTATTTGTATTTTAGGTGCATTTACACGTCTGAAATTGTTTAAGCATGTCGCATCTTAGTTTCAACAGGTATGGCTGACTAGATATTGTGTGGTTTTTAGTTTTCCTGCATGGGGTTTACATCTGAGAGAGAAAGAAAGGAACAAGGAAGGCCGGGTAAGTTAACCAGACGTACATCCAGTTGGCTACCCTGCATGGGGGTGAGGGAATGAGGGTTTAAAAGAAAAAAAGGAGGCTAGTCGAGACAGTTCACTCGCACACAAGACAGATGGTGTCTATGAGTATCTTTTCAGATTCGTTTATTTTAGAAAGTCATAAGAGCATGTATGCATAGCTTTCTTCATTATTATGGCCAAGCACCCAGGATTCTAGCCTCTGTGAAAGATCAACTATCCAGTTCGGTGGGTACACTCTAAAAGGGCTGACATTAGACATCAAAGACTGACAGGGGAGGTGTTCGATGGTCTTTTTGCAGTTACAGTGGTCACATTTAATAACGAAAGACAGTGAATTTGTAAAGGCACTTGATCAAGTATGCCTCTAAATACCAGGGGTTACAAAGAAGGCCCAGATGTCATAATCAGTTCTAATAGAGCTTTCTCTCACGCCGAAAGGGAGATGGTGATGTTGCAGCAGGTGCAAACAACTTTGAAAGTGGAGGCTAGTGAGTAACAATAATTCGTGAAAATGTAGCCCGAGAGCTCACCACTTTCAAACAAACGAGATGGTACTCAAGCAAGATGGTGGAATGTTGAATATGTGCTTTGAGCCTTTTAGTATATATAGCTATGTAGGCCGAGATTAGGTCTCTCTGCTGATTGCAATTGTAACAATTCAACTGTCAACAATCGTGAGTGTGTTTTACACACAGCAGATCAAAGAAAATGCTACCTCAACCATGGCTATATCACCAATTTACCCAGTTCAGAGCTAAACTTACATTTCAAAATGCTAAAGGTCTCGTTAACGGCCATGTGCTCAAGAGGGATATATTTAGAATTATTTGTCCAGCATGCCATACATGTACCCACCTGTTGTGTTGACTAGGACAGGGACCATTGATTTCTATTTGCAGAGGCTTTGTAACAGTGAGGGCTGTCCTTAGGAATTCAGTAGCCACACAATACATGATTTGTGGTGCAACTAAAAATATATCTGAGCTGTGCTCCACAAAGGCAATGAGAAAATCACTTTTGTGATAGTGCATTTCGCATGGATGTAAGTGTAAGTCAGTGTGCTTTTTTCTTTTTTTTCTCACTTCCTTTCTTTAGTGTCTTGCCGTCTGACATGGAGAATAGTTTTCCAAGCCTGGGGTTGGGGCTTCTCTAGATGCAATTAAATTTTCTCTCGAAAGAGAGAGAAGAGCTAGATGTTGAAGATTTCACAGCCACTAACAGTCCACAGTACACTCCAAAAAAAGTTTACAACCTTTGGGGCTTATCTTGTCTACAGCGATAATCGTCATGTCTGCGTGCCTACTTGCATATTTCAATACTTTACCGTCGAGAGTGTTGTGTCAAGCTTATTACGCACAAGCCGTTCGTGACTAGGAAGTACCGGCCTCGCAGCATTAAAGAAAGGAAATGTGGGCAAGATAAATGACGATTATTGTTTGGGGACAAAATGCAACCCAAAGGGGGCAAACTTGACTGCAACATAGACATCTTGTGGGCTAAATTGTACAAAATGCAGTGCAGAGGAGCATATGTGCTAATATATATATATATATATATATATATATATATATATATATATATATGTATATATATATATATATATATATATATATATATATACACACCTACACGTGGGTCTTGTATGTGTTTCGTAATGGTTGTTGACAGATTTGCTTTATCTTCACCACAATACAGACAAGTTATGTGGTGAGTTATACAAACTGCATTGCTGTGAAGCATACTGAGATTGAAAGGGGGCTCAGTTCAACTCTCACGGGGACTATAATAAGAGTCCCTAATTACACACGTGCGCACACGTCGTCTCTGGTCACAGTATGAGCACTGAACCATCTAATAAGCGCTATCGTAAAAATTTTAAACTCCGGTAAGCACATTGCGCTTAATCATGTTTTCGGAATGTTCAGTGTCTCGCAGGCAGCCGGTATATATATATATATATATATATATATATATATATATATATATATATATATATATGTGTGTGTGTGTGTGTGTGTGTGTGTGTGTGTGTGTGTGTGTGTGTGTGCAAATCAAGTCTTTACGATATGTTCTCAGCAGTTGCAGTGGCTGCGATGAACTAGCTTTTGCACCAGAATCTATCGGCTTCATCGCATAAAATTTGTGCTGCAGTGTAAATGTATTCGACGTGTACTATACATATCCGACTGCACTGGTACAATAAACCATCCACAAAATTAAGCCAATAGCTGTTTAGCTTGAGTTTCGTAGTTTTAGTGTCTTCGTGCGAGTGAGATGTTTCCAACTTTCTAGTTTTTTGTCAGTGAGGTTCATTATTACGTTGTACTGCAAAGAAGCTGCATGTCAGAAGTACATATTCTTTACTCGTTGCACAGTGACTAACAAATTAGTGGTTTTCGCCATGAACTGCTGTCCATATTCAAAATGGTCACAGTGATCTCACAGTCTCTGCAAATCAGTACTCATTCAGCTCATACTACGTGTCTTTTGGTGTGCGCTACCAATCAGTAATTCATTCTGTCTGCTGTTTGCAGTCGTCCATTAAAGCTGTATGTGTTAGTACTTACAAACCTGGACAATATGCAATGATTTACTCATTTTTATTATTTATATTTACATTTCTCTATTTTTTCCTTTCTTATTTCCAATGCAATACAAGGCGTTGTGCAGGCTAACGATGCGGTACTTGTAAATTTATTAAGATAGCTCTGTTTTTTGAACACTCTAAACATGCATGGTTTTGAATCTGTTTTCGGTTATATGTGTAAACGGCAGGAACTTCTTTCTGGTATAACGTTCTTGGTTGCAGTGAAGGATGTATAAATATAGCTGATTTCGTAATAGCTTCACGATTTTTCTGCGCCGCAGTTCTTTGATAGCGCACTACCAATACATACAGAATACACTATAAAAATGTCTTTCCGCACTACAGATTAGAATTTTTGACGAGGTGTTTGCACCTGTGACATTCAGGAGCCGTTGTGTTGTAGCTGCCCAATTTACGTATCCGACATTTGTGGCACGTTCGCTAGTATAGGAAACAAAGGTGGCAGTCAGGAACTGCTCTGCTTCCTTTTTACCCAATCATGTTGGTGTTCTGATGGTCAATCTTTTAGGTAGTCAGAGTTGTCAGTTGATAGTTCTGTATCTACTGTCATCGAAAGCTTCACAGTTAGCCTTTGCGAAACATGAAATAGATTATCATATCTTGGTGGTGAAGCAGTGCACTGACATGGACAAGGCGAAGACACCTAAGAATTTATGACACTAGCTGCAAGGTATGATGATTAATCACCAACTAGCCCAGCTTTCCACATTAATGAAATATATCATTTACTCGTAGCGTGACAGAATGACGCAATAGAAATGTCAGCTTTTCATATGAAAGTATGCATGCACGTGATTCATGCATGTGTGCTTTTTTGATCCAGCGATTCCACAAAGGCAGCCCTGTCAGAATAACTTATTCTTATGTGAGAATAAACCAAAGTTATTGTTGAAATGTTCTTTCCTATACCCACTTGAATGACTGAGATGCCCTTGTACTTAACTAGAGATAGCTAGTTGGTCAGCACACTTGGTCAGGCAATGGCCTGGCCAACTAAGGTACCACTTTGCAGAAATTAATGGTGGTTTTAAATTACACCTTATTGTGCAAGGTTTTGTGTAGAGAAAGTAGATCACCACACAATAAGTTAAATGACTGACAGTCACTGAACAAGAGAATCTTCTGCCTGGAGTCAATGTTTGGACAAAGGGACTTGCCTTATTAAAAACTGATTTCCACATAGCTCGCTCGCAAGGGTCGAGGAGGATATCAGGTGCGTAAGAGTAAAATGAAGGCTATGGAAAGGGGAAGTGGAAAGCTTTGAAGGCATGGATTAGTTTGCGATAGTAAAAGGGGTGTGCTAAGTGGTTCTTCCAAGTGGGGTGACGAAAACAACCCACAAAACTTCAAATGAACCATTACATACAAGTAGGCGTCAACCTACTGTGGCAGCCTTTTAGGGAAACCTAATTAAGGTAAGGCTTGCACTGTCAACTCTGTGGACAGCTGAAAGTCTCATAATCATTTCACGTAATGTCCTGGCCATGACCAAATATAATCTGGAGCTCCTACTGTTCCACTTGCCCTTTGTATTTACTATGATATAGTGTTACCTGAAAACACATCTTTCTTGATGGACAGCTTTTAAACTTGCAAAGCCTTTGCTCACTTTAACATACTCGGGCTTCTTAAGCACAATGTCAATTTTATTAGCTTTTTGTCAATGGGTAACTGTTCTAAGACCTGTGGTGTACAAAACTTATTTATCTTCCGATGGTGCTTACTTGTTCAACATCTCCCAATATTGCACATCATTTAATATTTAAGACAACAGCAGTTATAGTGGACTAAGGATGACTGTATTGACTGATGGAAATACCCACATAAAAATATTTCACTTTTAGTACTCTTAAGAGTTCAGTAAGATCTTGATGAGGGCTAGTTGGTTCATACTTGGAACTGAGGTGAAACAGCGCGAAAAAGATGAGGACACAAGGAAACAAATACCACAGACAAGCGCTTGTCTGTGGTATTTGTTTCCTTGTGTCCTCGTCTTTTTCGCGCTGTTTCACCTCAGTTCCAAGAGTTCAGCATTTGAATTGTTGAAACATTCAAATGTGGTCAAATACACTGGGTTACAATTATTAGATTGTGTCTACATTAGAAAGAAAAGAATGAAACTGCTGCCATGTCATGTATGGAACACCTGGCTTATAAATTAAGTCATGAACTCAAACCCTAGCAGGAACACGGATTTTGTTTTTTCTACAACAATGTTTTTTTTGTAGGATCATTTCTGATCACTAACTCAGCCACGCTAGCGCCTATGAGTGGTATATATGACGGCTAAATTATTATTTGGTGCATTATATTTTAAGCTTGTTTTTTTAGCTAGTATATGCACTTGAACTGACTTTACTTATGGTTGTGCAGCTTTGCTAAGGTTCCCTTCTTTATATAATGGATATGCGTTTAACGGGTTCACGGCAACTCCATTTTTATTATACACTCTGTTGTGGCAATCTAAATGTACCGACAACCATCATCATGCACTCATTTCTCTCCTTGCAAGTTGAAAAAAAAACACAAAAGAAAGAACCATGGTCACTAATAAAAATGTTTTGCCTTTAGTGTACTTATCTGACTAAACCTGTATTCCATACATACTAATACAACTAGGAAGACGTTACAGCATGGAGCCCCTCTGGTTGCTTGAAAGTTCCCGAGATTCATGCAGCTCTAATTAATATCAATATAAGTGACCTTTCCTCTGCATATGTTCCAAGTAGTACTTAATGAACAGGATTGTGGAAGTATATGCCTAATGCTGATGCTATTAAGCTGATTTCTCAAAAGACATTGCTACCTGATTTGTGTGAAGCCTGTCTGCAGCTCCTTTTTATAAGTTTAGGTGTATAAAAAAGGGTAATATTATAAACCTGATGATAAAGCAGTCATTGTAGAGAGAATCTGGTTCATATTTTAATGTTTAGAACAGGAGCGAGAAATATCACCGATGTCATCTGCCATTGTTAATGATGTGTGGGCATGTCCTACATACATCATTCTTAATCTGCTTCTGAGCCCCCCACCCCCCTTGCTTTAAATCATTGTCCATACAAAAAGAGCATGTAGGTGGCTGTGCTAAGACTTGTTCTTCATTATTGCCTTTCACTGAAAGCCATGACCCCAAGCTCTTAACAGTATTCCTTTGTCTAAGCAATGCAAATTTGTGTCATCAAGCTTATTAAAAAAAACTGGTGTGCCAAAGGCATTTTCATAGTAGCCTAATAATTTACCCGCAGTTTCTTTGCAAAAGCTACCCAACATTTTTCACCGCATGCCTTGCATTCTTAGACTTTTGTCCTTGCTGTCTAGTTTTAGAATTGCTGACGTGCATCATTTCAGGCGTACTTTCTAGCAAGATTGGTAGACTTAGCTTTCCGTCAATTGTACAAGCAATACTTGCCAGGTGTGCAGCTTGTGTTCGCCTATTTGATTCTGAAATGAAATACTTGTACACATAGTGGTATGTTTAACATTTTCCGTGCCTTCGACGAGCTAGGTTTGTCCGTGGCTTTTTGCTAAAAACGGCCAAAAACAAGCTCAGCTCATAAATAGTATTTCGCATTCTAGCATTGCCATGGACAAGCCAAGATGTGTCTGAATGCTTAGTCAAGCTTTTGATCGAAGGCAATGCATAATTCATGGGACAGCACAAGAAGAAGCAAATTTATTCTTTCTGAGCAGGTAAAACACGTTGCCAACTGAGGTTTTCAAAATACATTAGCCACTTCTCGTCAGAATGAAATGAATTATGGGGTTTTCCATGCCAAAACCATGATATGATTATGAGGCACACCGTAGTGGGGGATTCCGCATTAATTCTGACCATCTGGGTTTCCTTAATATGCGCCATATGCACAATACATGGGTGCCTTTTCATTTCGCCTCCATCGGGGTAACAGTGCGACATGGAAGGGGATAAAAAAGCGCTTGGTAGTACATACTGCACGAGTGTGCTTAACTGAGCTGGTTAGTGCACGTTTATAATTGAATTTAACAGTGCTGAAGATGGGCGGAGAGAAGACGACAGACAGCGTTTGAGGGGTGAAGCCTCAAAACACCGTAAATAATTTAATATAGTAGCTTCTTTAGAGCCACTTTTGTTTTCCAGGAGGATACTATGCCCTGATGTCCCGACACAGTATATGGTCATGTGGGAGAGCAGGACATTACGATGGTATGACACTCACTCTAGCTCATTCAGTCGTCCACTGTGCTGCTACATTGACCTTCAAAATTTGCAGTGCACAAGTCGACCGAGCTAGCCGGAGGCCTCAAGAGAGTGTCAAAACGTTGCAATGTCCTTTTCTCACATGACCACATACTGTGTTGCGATGTCACTACACAGTATCCTCCCAGAAAACAAAACTGAAACCGGCTCTAGGAAAGCTATTATACTAAATCACGCCACTCCAAGGCTTGTTATTATATTTTAGAGCTCTAAAGCCTTAATTTAATGAGAGAAAAATTGGAATAATTGAAGATGTCATGTCAGTACCTCTTCAAATGGAACTTTGCAGACAATGTTTGGCCTAAAGTGTATTGGGTGCTTTGAATAAGCATTTATGGTCTTAGGATGTGTTGTAAATGCCAAAGAAAAGTCGAAGGGGGACAGCACCCGGGCATAGTTTTGTTGGTAAAGTACTTTATTTAAAAAACTTGAAGGAGCTAAGTAACATTTTCTTGGTGCAAATATTGGCTTGCACAGCTGTAACTGACACAAGAATTGTTGAAGCTTGAAGCAGCATCGACTGTGTCATGGGCACTCAAGCAGTGGGCATTCCTTCTCTGGACAAATACCTAGAGTGAGGGGGCAGGGTAGAACTGAAAAATATTGCCGTCCATTATGAATGCAAGGACATACTTTATGTTATGCACAACATACGGTATCTGTCAACAATAAACTTGCGCACAGTCATAAAGTACAGATATTCCTGCTCGTGGATAGACATACATGGCTGCCTTATACATGACATTTAGCATGACAGCTATCTGGCTTTGCCAAAGTATGCACTAGTCTAACAGCCATGCAAGTGTTGGCAAACTGTATGGCAAAATCTATGCAAAAGGGCAGGCTATTGCTTCATGTCAAGATAACTTGATTCAGTACAATAACAATGCAATTTATATCTCGGTATATCTGCCCAAAATACACCCTATTTACACATTGCACTTCTGCCCACGTTAACTCTCACACTACTGCACACAAATGTTAATGTTCTTTTCTTTCCCATTGCTGAACTCCTATTTTGGTCACCACTATAGAAGTTTGACTAATTAATAACCTTTCTGCTAAGCAAAAACTGCACACATTCAGCTTATGCAAGCCACACATCCCGATTTGCTCACAAGCAACAAATTTTATTCCATCTATTTCAGGCTGAGTTTGCACACTTATGCAATTTTGGAGCTGTGTGTAATGTTTGATGTATCGTACAGTGGGGCAGTGTTATATTAACATTGTGTTCAAAAGGAAATCCTTTTTCTTTAACATAAAGTATTATTTTCACTCTTTTCTTGCATTCGGGTGCTTGAGTTGTTTCCCGCAATTTTTCTGCACTCAATTGCATGACTGTGTCTTTCCAAGCTGCCAAGTGCCTTTGCTTCATCCTTGTGCTCTTCATGACGCCTTCGGTATGATGCCTGTCCGTTTGATCACACACAGAAGTGCAAAAACTCTCCTTTGACTTATCGTTCTGGTTCTGATCATGACTGCCACACCTTATCTCAAAGAATCCTTGTCTCATTTTTCTGCAAGCTTCATCCCCCCCTCCCTCCCCGCTTTGTTTTGCGTTTTTGTCTTTAGGATAAATGTTTAACATTACTTTAGCAGTGGTGCTAGGTGGACTATCAGTCCCAGTTAAAGGTAAGCTGTCGCCGTCTTCAGGGAAGACACAGCACCCATTGACCGACACAGCATAGCAGACCTGCTGACAGAGAACTGAATGGCTTTTGTGGCACAAATTCAGATTCGCCTCTGAGTTTCTGTGCTTCTGGAGCTATGACTGTTGCTTCTGCAACGCATCTATTTGCTGTGAGAATATCGCTACTCAAGTAGTGTTAAATTCTTGCAGCATTTTTTAGACCAAGTTACTTAGCTTTATCAATGGGCATCCTCTAGTCATGTGAACAAACCCAGCTCTATGGCCTGCTTATTAAAATCCCTGTTGGCTTAGCGGATGTGTAACGTGCTTTCTTGTCTAATTTGGTCGATCGGACCTCGAGCTTCACATTACTGCAGCAGATGTCCAATTCAAAGTATCCACAAGCCTCTACGTCACTCTTGTTGAAAGCAAACTAAGTTGAACTTAACAACTATTTGTGACATAGATGTAAGTATTCTATTACTTTTCTTTGATGTCAGTGTGCAAGAATATTCCCATAATTCTCAGCCACTCAATGTTCCATATTTCAGTCTTTTAGGTCCCTAGGGCACTTGTGAGTGCATAGACAAGGATGCTACATAATTGTTAGTAAACACTAGTGATCCTTGCAGTTCCTCCCATCTTTAATACTGCCATGGTGGTACTGAATGCTTGAAGGGCAAAGCTTCCAAATTTCAGATGGGATGACCTCAGCGTTCCAGCCTTGCAGACCTTGGAGTGCCCATCACGATGAAGGCACAGAATATTGGCAGACACACAGCTGGTGGTTTCAAGGGCTAGGCCTGCACGATCAGCCTTCCGATGAGACTTGCTATCCCAGCCTTGTGAGCTATGGAGCAGTTATCGTTGTGGTGGCAAGATAAGTCTGCACTCTGTGTGCCATTCACTTCAAGGGCTAGGCCTTCAAGATGGATGTCACTGAAGAAATTTATCGTCCCAGCCTTGCAAGCTTTGCAGTTGTCATTGCAGTTGTCCTTTGCATCGATAGGCAGGTCATTGGCTGCTCCAAGAGCTGGGCTGACAGGTTGTGTCATTCACCTCCGGGGGGCATCTTGGCTTTGTGAACTTTAGACCGTTGTGCTGAAGGGCAAGGTCAGACAGGAGCTGAAGCAAGCAGAAGGTGCTCCCTCCTCGCAAACCTGCAGATGACGCCTGCAGCCACAGTATGAGTCCTGGGTATTATGGCACAAAATGTAAAGAATCGAGACAGATGTCATGGATACACTGATCTTGCTCCTTTAATGGAACTCTAATGTGAACGATCATGATAGAAGAGTGGTGCTATCTTCCTTTTCTGTTTGCATTAGGTATGAGGGCATTCAAGGCAAGAAAACAGGAAAATTAAAGTACCTATTTGTACATATTAAGTAAGGGACTAATCACTGCGGACCACGAAGCCCCGGGTGATAAAAATGAAGGGAATAGCTGGAACATGGATGAAAGCCACATAGGAAGGTCGCCCCATGGATTGTGCTGAAGACATGCAGTCAAAACTTCACTGGACCAGGGCAACCAGTCAAAACCTGGCCAACACATCGCTACAAGAGTACGGTTTGTAACTTCACCAGGCTACAGAATTCTAACACAAGGCCTGTGAGCTCCCGCTTCTGTGGCCAGAACACAACCTTCTCGATATGGTTCCCGCTTCTTTGGCCAAGTGTGGACATTATGTTCGAGATGTTTTGGACCCTTCGGTCAAGCCTGTAGTTGCTGGGGTGAGTGCAGGGCTGCTTCCCTCTTCTCACCTTGCAGCAGCAGTGAAATGTTTTTATTGGCTGAACAATACTTTTTTCATTCGCTTTGTTTTGTACCACTGCTTTATTTGTTGTAGTCTGCTGTTCACGTCGAAATACCATCTTACTCTCAGCTTCCAACTTCAATCTTTACGATTTACTTCCCCTTCCATGGGTGCATTAAACTTTTGTTGCATGTATGCGATGGATTTATTTTTTTTTTGGGGGGGGGTACTATGAGGTTTTGGGAAAGTCATCAATTCCAAATATAGATAACCGACATGATATCTACTGATTATTGGTAGCCATGCAGAAAGCAGGCAAACGCAATGAATATGTAATGGCTAAAAAATCACTCCACATAGTTAGATGGTCTGTTGAGATTTTTAGGCCTGCCAAAGTTATAAGAACACGACAGTGCAAGCCATAAAGTACTTAAATTTAGAATATACAAAATAGTATTCGGTTATTCACTATGTTGACTGTTTATTAAATAAAGACTGGCAGATTTTATTCCGTAATGATGCTGTGAACAGCCATGCAGCTCAGTATAGTTGCAGCCGCAATGGGTCTGTGCTGCGCAGAAATGTATATGAAGTTTATTAATTAAATATTCACATAACATCTGACGAGAACTTAGTTGCCATATACATGCAGCCGTGCAGGTAGGTCTCCATGATCATTGAGCGCAAAAACAATTAGGCCATAAAAATAGCTGGGTGGCTTGTTTTATTTGAAATTGATTTTGCCCAAACTACACATAAATGAAAAATCATCACATAATATCTATCTCAATAAGACAAACATAAATGAGGGGGGAAATGGTATGACGAGGACGAGAACAAGGCCAGAAAGATTGGGCTTCGTTCGAAACCTGACAGCAGCTTCAAAGCATGGCCAGAAGGTTGGCCCAGGGTGCTAGAAAATATATGTATGTTGGGAAGAGTTCGAGGGCATTGTGGTCAGCTTCATGCTTGATCCATAGTACTATCTGCAATGCGTGTCAATAATTGGCCTCCTGAAAGTTGTTTCCTATGTAAGCATGGCTGTGTATGTTTCAGCTCAAGAACGGAACTTGCTTCTGTGCCTGAATTGACAGATGAGCACGCTTAATAAACCAGAACTTGTCAATAGTGTACTGAGTAGGCGTATGTTAGCAGGCTAGGATTTTATTTGTCTTTAGTAATATTTCTCATCATTTTACCTGTTGCATAATGTAGACCAATGAAGGCCCAAGCACAAGAGGGAAGATGAAAAAGTGAATGCATACATGACTTTCTTTAATGACAAAATGAATGTTTTCTGCATCAATGTCATAATACATACCTGCCAACTTTTACAATTTCATCACAAAAAGTCAGATTTTTAGAGGTTGCTTATAATTCTTCTATTGACACAAATAATTATAATGTGGGCATTTCTTAGGCACTTCATCATCTGCACATTATCATCATCACATCGTGTTCTTCATCTTCATCTTTTGTGGGGACCCAGCTTAAGATTGAACTGTGCCTTCAGTGTGATCGGTCCACCATGTCTTCCGGGCGTATTAAAGGTCATGCTAAATGCTACGTCACAGTAACATTTTTTTTTCATTTGCATCCTAGTAAAGGCAAAAACTGATCTTAACAGAATGCAAATATTATCAATGGGCAATTTTCAGAGCCAGACTACTCAGACCCACTCAGGTATTCAGGCTTACTGGCAGCAGTGCCACAATAAAACGGCAGGTAATATTTTGGCTGACGTTACATGAATATTTTGCGAATAAACATCACAACCATTTCTTTTTCTATGACGCAGATTATGTTTGCTGCGAATATAGAGCAGCGTGCCTTTTCCTAGAGCCTCTACAGAATGAAGCCATGTAAGGTTCCCAGAAATGTTGCATAATTCAGTTTCCTAAAATCAGCTTCGCCACAGTACGGTCTTGTTATGCAGTGAAGCATATGCAATGTATGACGGCGAAGCATATTATAAAAGTGGCAAGGGGCCACTGTCAGGGACATATAATGTGTTCCTTGAAGGGACAATAAAGAAGAAAAATTATTTCTTCTGCATTAGTAAATTACCTAGCTAGGGCCGCACTTTTCACCCCAGAACATGGGCCTTAAATCTCCACAGAAACAGCTTTGAATGGCTGCCAGTAGTTATTACATGTGTCGGTATTTGTAGTATGACAGGAGACAGCAGGTGCGTGCGTGTGTAATTAAGGAACACGCATGTCCTGTGACAACGGCCTCTTTTCACTTTTGACATACTTCACCGCGTAACACAGCTGTATTACGGAAAATCTGACTTGAGGAAACCGACTTACACAACATTTTTGGACCCTTGCCCAAAGTCAACCGAATTTCTTGTGCAGAAAACAATTCCCAGAATTTTTTACCATATTTTAAAATTTTTGTGTCTGCAATGGTAGTACTTTTTGGATTTAAAGTTGAAGAGTCTGTAATACAAATGGTTTGTTTGTGTGTAAAATGTCTATCGGGGTATCTTAAGCACATGTGTAAGCACATGTGGTGCGCACGTCTGTAATTAAGGAACACACGTGTCCTGTGACTACAGCTGTATTACGGAAAAACTGACTTTAGGAAACCAAATTATGCAACATTTTTAGACCTTTGCCCAAAGCGAACCAAATTTCTTGCGCGGAAAACAATTCTCAGAATTACTATATTCCAGTGTTTTCTGTCTGCAATGGCAATACTTTTTGCATATAAAGTTGAAGAGTCTGTAATACAAATGGCTTGTTTGTGTGTAAATTGTCTATTAAGCTCCAAGTAGAACACAAAAGCAAGATGACATAAACACAGAAAAGCTTAAATTTGGCCTGACAGCACAAGATAGCACGAATTTTAGTTCTTGTGTAAATGTCTTTTGACCATAAGTTGAAAAACCCTGTTCACTTAATGTTGAAGATAAAAGCCATAAGGAAAAGTACACAAATTCTTAAGGAATGAAAATGCACAGGGTAGGCTCATCAGAAAGTATAAGCTTTGCCTTTTAGTGAGAGTTTCTTGCAAATTTAAATGTGGTTTGTAATGAGAGCTAATTTTGAATGCTGATAATTCTAAAAATTCTATCACATTGAAGTCGTTTAATAAGGATCTGGCTTCGCTTTTTCCTCCAAGTTTGGCGTCAGCATCTAACCAAGTAGACGTAGCAGGATACAGCTGTACAATGGACAGGGAAAACGTGAATATTTACAGGACAAAAGACTCCTGCCAGCTAGACTTAGCGGAAGGGCTCTGCACTTGCGTGATGGGTGTATTTAATAGCTCATGCAATTCAGAGATGCTCAAACAGTAAACATGTTTAGTACCTCATAGCGGCATGAATGTCTAACGCAGGCGACAAAGATGAGCTCACATGCAGGTAGTGCGAGAATAGATCACGCTAGCGCACTTGACCAAAGCGGCCGCGGTGTCAGCCTGCCCCGAGATCCCGTGGCACCATGGCTGGCTTAAACAAACAGTGGCTACGGCAGCTACTTCTTCGCTCTGCCTCCCTCAAAGTGATGACACAGCTGACCGAGCCCAGCCTTCCCACAACTTGGTGACCAGGACGACTGAGCCCTGCCATGCCAGCATCAGCGCACCAACTTTACCAAGGCGAGTAGTGACGTGGCCTCGCAGGGTTTGGCAGAAGTCTTGCGATTGTAGGGGGCATGGGAATTCTACATTGATATGCTGGACATCTGGTTCATCCCGCTAAACTACCATTTCCTTCTTAACAAGGTTCCAAGCTCCGTCTCTCAGCCCCTGCTCTGACTTGTACAAGGACTCGTGGGCAGCCGTCCTTGCTCACTATGTCACTTCGAGCACTCACTCTCCTCCAGCTGGTGCTCCATCACAACAGCTCTTGCCATCTATCGTGTCATTCTGAATATGGTCGTCCCACATCACCTGCGTCCACCCGTGCCGGTCGTCGGCATGCGCCAACCCCAGCATCAAACCTCTACGTGGTCCGTGAGCTTCCTCCCCCAGCTCAAAGGCAGCTAGCTGCTCGACGATTCTTTCCAAGAAATACACTGGGCTAAATGCAAGCGCTTTCGGCTACTCTACAGCTCGTCGCTCTCCTTCCTTAGACGTCCCCACAAGCTGCCCGCTTTCCACTCGGGGCAACTCACTCATCGCCAATTCAGAGGCTCAGCCACCGACTCAACAAGGCGCAAATTTCACTCTCGCTTTCGCGGCGTTGCCACAAGCACAACCTTCGTGATGCATTGAGTGACCACTGCAACCCTGATGCTATCGGCATTCGAGATTCCACTGAAAGCAGCAGCAGGCAAGCTTTCCGATGTTGTGCTCACATCTTCCGCGGATGCATGGCCTACCGAAATTTTGCAGGAGCAACTTTGCCATCTGGTTTCTTCAGCTCGAGAATCACTTCTAAGTCAACAGCATGAGTGACCAACACTTGCGCTATCTCCACGCAAGTCCCAAGCTGTCAAACGGTCTACTTTTGGACCACCGACTTCTACAGGCCTGGGCATCTACGAGTGCCTGTGGCAGGTTGCGATTTTTCACTCTGGTATCATTGTGGCTGTGCCTCACACACAACCTATGCTGCCGGTGCTGCCTGGTATGTCTCTCTCAGATTGCGTGAACCCGACACTACCAATGACGACACCATTTGCACACTTTACCTGGGCTTTACCACTGGACATTATTTCAATTGCACTTTGCACTAGGAGATGGGCTCTGTAGCCGCGCGACTATCGCCTCCAACACAGGCAAAGAAGATGGGCTCATGCACAGGCAGAGCAAGAATAGAACATGCTAGTGCACGCAACCTGAACAGCTGCTCCCAAGATCCCGGGACACCATAGCTGGCTGGCTTGAATAAGCCGTGGCTACCTCTTCATGCTGCCTCCCATAAATTGGTGACCAGGACGACCGAACCTAGCCTTCCCACAACTTCTTTGTACATACACCTCTGCTCACAGTGCTTCTGTCGCAAGTCAGAAAAGATTGCCTTAGCCTGCAAGTCATTATTGCATTCATGTAATTAACCATGAGGACTTGTTAATTTGCATTCCAGCAGAAGGGTTAAACATTTAGACAAGTCGGAAATCAAAATGGAGCGACTCCCATGCATTATGGGAACCAATGTTATGGTAACATTTTGCTGGTAACCCAACATTCTTATGATTAACGTGAAGTGCTGCTAGGCGGACCAACATGTTTGTGTAAAATGAACTATCCCAGACAACGCAAAGACATCCTGAGGTTGTCCGCAGGATGTGGAATCGCGGATATTTGAACATCCTCAGGCCATCCTAAAATGTCCTCAACTGATCCTACTTGGATCCATTTGTCCGTCCAAAGAACATACTGTGAACATTCTTTGGACATAATGCCAGGATCATCTCTGGACCATTCCAGTACCTTTCCAGGATGTGCCTATGCACATTTAAATAAGCCGTGAATGTGATTACATACTGGTGCTGTACAATGGAATTACATGTGTAAATGTCACTGCCGACCCAAATCCATTTCTTTCCCCAAATCGCATACTGTGAACATTCTTTTGACATTCTGCCAGGACCATCTCCGGACCACTAAGGCATGTTTCCAAGACGTGCTCACGTCCACTTCTAAAGAATCCATGAATGTGATTATATGGTGGTGTTGTACCATGGAATCATTCGTGTAAATATCACTGCTGATCTACTCTTCAAATATCTCGTGTACACATCACAACGCAATGCGTAACATACTTCTTTTTGCAAAAAGAAAGGCTCGCAAAAGCTTAAATATAAAATTTATTATAAAAAACATGAATACATAAGGCATCACTCTTAATGCGCGAAAAAATTGTCTTCCTGCTACAGCAATGCAAAAATGAGTAATAAACTGTAACTGACTAAAAATGACTAGAAAATGAGGAATTAAAATACAATCTTTAAATATTAAAGAACGGAAAAGTAAAAATGAGTATTATAATGACGAAATTATCATTAAAACAGCAAAATGTGGAAAAAAAGTCATCCGTGCTGTGGTTGAAACATGCTGCACTTCAGTGAGGCCTGCGTTGTCACTCCAGCAGCTCTAGAAAAGACACACAATGAATCACAGATTCAGCGTCTCTGACTTACTTTTACAAGAGAAACAAGGGAAGCAAGTGAAAAGACATGCTAGTAACTTAACTTGGCAATTCAAGGTGTACTCTTCAATTAAAAGGGAGATTTCAGAAATTAACTCTCAATGAGGAGGAAGTAAAGGCATATACCTTCGTGAGAGAAGGTAAGGCGTGGAGATACAAAACACAAGAGAACCAGACAACACAAGTGCCGTTTGAGTTTTCTGGTTCTCTTCTTGTGTGTTCATGTGTATGCCTTACCTTCTGTCACAACGAACCCCTACCAAACTAACTAGTTCAACTTTCTGTAGTTCTAAGCATATACCATACTTATTCGATTATAAGGTGAGGGTGCAGTTGGGGCACCCAAGAAAAAAAAACTAGTATGAACAATAATATAAGGTGACATACAGTAGCCGACGAATTATTGAGACCCATCGGCATTCGCTAGAAATACCAAAAAGCCCAGCGCCTCACCTTACTCCTGAGGTGTCGGCGGTGAAAGTTAGCAGAATAAACTGAATGACCAGTTGGGATTATATGCGGATGTTGCCTTATCGTGTAGTATCCTAGCAGTGTGGTGCGTGCTGCCACAGAAGCCACATTTGAAGGAGAAATTCACGTAAACCCACACTTCATCTTCATTATTAAATTTTATTTTCAAATACTAAGTATGGAATGTACGCACAGAATACCATACTGGCTCACCTGCCAAAGCTTATTAGTTGCTACACCTCTCGCTGATGTCTAAAATTAGGATCACCAGAGATGTGGCACCGCTACCGCCATATTGAATAAGTCACTTAATCTATCAGCGTCGCATATAAGGTAAGGGGTAACTTCTAGACTGAGTATTTCAGAAAAAATGCCCTGCCTTCTCCTCGAATAAATACGGCAAGTGGGCACTTCATGCAAACAGAAGAGTACCAGCATAAAAAAACCTGTAGCCTGGATGCTTATCCCACTAAATAATGTTAAACTGCCCAACATAATCATGTTTCAGATTGTATTTTTAAGCACTTATCAGATCAGCTGCAGGAAAACCTTTGAATTATATTTAATAGTTAAATGTTATTAGGTGGAAATCTAAATTTAATAATTACGAGAGCCTATCAGAAGAAATACTCACCTGTGACTTTTTCAGACTGTTTGTTATTCTTTCTAAGCTTCTCCCCAGCGTGTCTGAGCCACGTTTTTACAACGTCCTCAACTTCACTTCTTTTTACAGTTTCAAATGTGCACTTAACACTTTCTGCAACAATAAGGAGATGCTCTGTAGTTATCTTGACAGTCAGTCATGGCATAAAAGAGAGCAGGGTCGTAACAGAAAGGGTAACAAAAGATGAGTGGCTTGCAGTTTAGTTTACACAATTTGATGCTGTATATTAGCTGTCAATAAAAAATATTCCAGAATATACATTTAATTCAGTTATGTTACTTATCTGGCCATGATGGGAGGCAAAGGTTTATGAGCAGGCCAGTGATGAAATATTTTATATAGCAAGAGCAAATAGTGTCGGCTTAATAGTGGAGAAAGATTCAAACTTCACAACTTGCATGTTTCAGACATGTGGCTAGAAACCACACATGGCCTTTGAAGGTGTTGTGTGCACCCAGTGTAGCCCTCCCGATTATATTATCAGCCAACAGGTAGCACTTGTTCAATTTATATTACGCATGATGCACCTATGTGGTTCTTCACAGAAAGTGGCTCAATCGTACACATGCTCTCTTTAATGTGAGCTTATTTGGTATTCAGGCAATGTGCACACGCAGTTCTTGTCGAGACAAAATTAAAAAATGATTATGTCAATAGCAGAAGTACTCCTTAAAGGTGTAAGGCGTTGAAGGGCCTTAGAAAACTATCCTGGAGCACCACAGCAACCTGCTGATAGCTACATTATGTGTGTAGTTTAACGCTAGAAGTCCATTTCCCTGCAGGGTGAAGGGGAAGAAACTTGCCAAAAGCAGAAACAGGATACTGAAGTGTACTTACTATATATCAAGTCGCAGGTTGTCAACGACAAGAACTTCTTCTTTCCTTTTTGTCCGAGCCAACTATATTGAACAGCCACTTCCTGGGTCATCAGGGCTTCAAGAATGCGACGCGTAGACAAACTAACATTTCTTCCTCCTAAGGCAGCGAGTTCCCGTACCTGGAATTTACAAGGTTTTATACCATTACAGGAATACCAACATTTCAAAGAACACTAAGCAATTTTTTATAGCAGGTGAATTTTCAAGCCACCCACTGAGTGAAAGCAAGTTTCAGGCTGCAGTGCAAGGTTCAATAAAACATGATTGCAGATTTTAAAGCATAAAGAATCCTAAACAAGATTTACATCTTATACCAAACATGCTACAAGTTTCTAGCATGGCACTATGTTTTCATCGGTGTTTTATACCTCAGAGGTCAGCGCTTAGTACCTCACAAAAAAGTTCAATGCAATTCCAAATGACAGGCAAAGTAGTAGTCTTGTTTTATTTCATTTATGCACTTAAGCACTACAATGGCACTGCAAAAACCTTTAACATCATTGCTATACCCTTTTCAGTCTGACTGTCCACACCCATGGACAACTTTCATCCTTCTCATAAATAAACCGGAAGTGACAGGCTAATATATTTGGTGTAATGGAAAACCGAGTGCAGGTGGCAGCATATGTCAAGCGTGTAATCCTTTTGTAGCAACCAGCTTTTCAGACGATTGAAACTTTGTACATTATGTACTGCTCTACCATCAATGACAAAAATTATGAATGTGCAGTACATTTTAAATGCCACTAGATATGTAGTCATGCAAATACATAGTGGCATGTAGAAGCTTTCTAGTGGTAATGCCACTAGAAAACTGTAGAAACGGGCTCATTGTCCACGCACATGAGTTGCTGATATGAGTAATTGCTCACATCATCTGTTCAAGGAAACAACCATTTTCAGGTTTGCAAAAGACCAGTTGACATAAATACTGACTTTGAAAGGTACTGTGTTATGTTGGATCTGAGGAATATACAAGTACACTGTTCACAAAATTAGTCCCTTAAGATATGGCTATTATACATTACATTTTGTTTTTTTAGGTGCAAAAAGCCAGGTACATTTCACGCTTGTATATTTTCAATATTTATTCCTCGTGATGTTATGTAATATGTAACCCCCTATGTAATGCCTGTAAAAGGGCCTTTGGGTACATGAAGAAAAAAAAACGTTTTTCTACCTGGAATTAAGAACTGCAGCGCACATAAAACCTTCTACATATACAAGCAAGGATACTTGCTTATTTCATATAGAAACCTGGAAAAGTTTACCGTGAGATATGTCAGTCAACCTCACGCTTATCAAATTCGTGTATAACAATACTCCACTAAAAACACTTACCAACTTTGACTTCATTGCATCACTTTCTGAGAGGCCTTGATCAAACAGTTCGAACTCCGTGATGTCACAAAATGGTTTTTCTAACAAATCTGCTTCAGACTGCAGTTGTTGGTCACAAAGCTTTGCTTTTATTACGTCTAGTTGGCTTCCCAGGTGCTCGACTCTCAAGATTACCGTTTGTAGAAGCCTGATCACCTGCTTAATGCCTGAAATTCACGAAGAAAATGTGTGAGGACACTCTGGCTGTTAATATTCAGTTAATCATGCAGTCAGTTAATATTCATGCAGTTGTCAGGTTTCGTTTGGTTTGTTTAGTGTGATGCAGTCCTTCATTGATAAACAAATAACTAGCTCTTAGCCAACTGTCAAAATCAGTTGACTGGTGTGGAACTTCAGCACAGTATAGTCACCCATCCTTCATTCTTGCCAAGCCCACAAGAGTGGTTGTTTTGCTATTAAAAGAGCATCAATAAAAAAATAGAATTTAATAAGCTTCTTTAGTGCCCCTTTGCTATGTTGAGTTCATTGGTTAGGCTCTGGGAACCCAAAAACATTGCTTTGCCAAGCATTCTGTCCACTTTTAGTCAAAACCCGCACAGTGGTGGCACTACATCTATAAGCTATGCGAAAAACAGTGTCAAAAGGTAGCACAGGCAAGTTTTTTTCATAGGAAAATCCGATTAAATTTGCCAAACCATTTTCCTTACTGAAATGCAGCAAATATTTCAATCAGGAATTGCCGTGCTACCAATTATAATGGCAGCATATGTAAAAAGAGGTGGTACTGTATTGTTAAAGTCGCAGTGCCAACCATGTTTCGTGTTAACATCATGAAAAATGAGGAAAGGCTCTGATGTTGCATCGGTGTCACACGGCCACTTTTTATTATGACTTGAGCCCGATCCTGATAGAAATTCTCAACCACAATTGACTCCCTCCTGCAATATTGCAGGAAGGAGCCAATCACAAGAGCCAATCACAACCAAGAAATTCGGTAATGATGGAAAGTGTGCTGTGCAACACTACCATTACTGCACACAATGCAGTCCAAAACATTTCTGGTTATTGAACAGCTCCTCCGCCCAAAGTAAACCAAAAGGGAGCAAACTTCCTGCTTGGGCATCTGGTCAACATTGCGACTTTATCGCATCAAACAAAATATGTTGACGTTCATACACTAGTCAATAAGCAGCAGTCAACAAGTTAACGGAGTACACAAATGGTGCTCTAGGCCATAGTAACATTAATCCGAGCCCCAAAGAGCAACTAGCTCCCTTAAGAGGAAGCTTAGCTCGAAGGCTCCTATCTAAATACCTGGGAAAGGAGAAATCGATTTTCTCGGAAACCACTGCACCATATTTGATGAGGTTTGTTACATCGAAAAGAAAAAGGATCTAGTGACTGTTGCAAATTTTTGTTTGTCGTCAATTTGTTAAATAAAAATTGGCAAAAAACGCAAATTCTCAGAAATGAAACTATGATGTTTTTTGTAACTCAGAAATAAAAAATGATATCACAGTTCTGTTTATTAAACCTAATAGTCCGTCTAAAGTGGACAAAATTTCTAAGCAACAAATTCATATATTTACACATGGAAAGCAATGATGAACATCTAGAAAAATAATCTATTGATGTACCTCAAGTTTCCTTAAAGGTTGTGCAGGGCCTTCCTAGAGCATCTAAACCATGGTTTGCATCACTGTCTTGCTTACAATTTGCTCCGTTCACTCTGAATGCATGACTCTAGACAACTTGGAAGATTACTCAATCCTCTAACACATGAAACCTCTGGCTTAATATGAATTCTTAAATGCTTACCATCATCTGAAATAGGTGCAACAGACTGACTTGAATGCCACTTCTCATTGTTGCACTGTGTATTTCCCATTTGGCTTGCTCCTTCGCACGAAAAAAAAAAGAAAAATACATAATCATGTTCACCAGCAGGCCTTTAAGGTGTGTTACTGCTGAGTAGTGCTTGTGAAAGGAAGCCAGGTGTGTTACAAGACAACGTTTTACACATTTTGGCTACAACTTCAAGAGGTTCTGTAAGAAAGAAAACAGACAATGCTAGATTACATACTTTTCATCAAAGAGTGAGCTGTGGACGATCTTTTAATGCCTGATGATTCTTGCATTGCATCTTGTTCACCTCCAGACTCAGCCTCACCCTCAGATTCTGAAGTCTCGCTAGCACACATTTGTGCACATTGCACTGCGCCTTGATCACCTAAAAAAAGGAGAGGAAACAAACCGACTCATGTGAATGACTGACAAGCATCAAATAATGTAGCAAGCAAATCATAAGGAAAATCAGTAAAGATAACTTATTCGACCATCATCAAGAAAGTACACAAAGTACAAGAGCTTGTGTCTAAGACTAAAAAAAATGTAACTGGGGTTTTGCATGCCACATCTGTGACGTGGTTTTGGAGCACACCGTAGCGAGGGATTCCACGTTAATGTTGACAACATGGTGCTCTTATGATGCACCAGAAAGCCACCGAAGCCAGGGTGAAACCTGTGACCTCGTGCTGAGCAGCACAATGCTACAGCCACTGAGCTACCATGACGGGTTGTCTCTAACACTGACTGATAGGTTTTAGTGTTCTAAAGAAACTGGAAGTGCCAAAGCAAAGGGCTCTTGTAAACCAAAAAAAAGTCAGTGTCCAGAAATAAGACACTGGTTGACAATCCTCAGTCAATCTTGTCTCAATTTTACTTTGTACATCAAAATGCACGCCCGTTAAAATGCCATTAGAAACTGCTTTATGTTCCACTTTTGCAACAGCTTCAGGTACAAGCCATAGTGGAAACATGCCCTGTCAATTATTTATATGCTCCATCCTATGCTGACTGTTTTTCTATAACATGCTATGCTACCAGTAGATTTGTAAAAATTATTGTGCCATTGCCAGACATCATCTTGGAGCAGTTCCTTCTCAATATTCAATTTTTTGCAATGACAGCATTCTTAACATGCATTCCTTATATTATCAAAAGGCACAGACTTACTGCAAACATTGGGATCATTAGCCCTAGATGTTGATGCAAGTGATGACTGCTTGTGAATGCGTCTCCCATCCCTCTTCTGTGCTTCTAAAATTGAAAAAACGACATTGAAAGGATTCGAGAAACAAGCTACAATTCCTTAGTGTACCAACCACATGCAATGTGATTTCAAAGCTCAGATGTCGCCAGTTTCTAGTGAAAGCAGAGAGCTTCATTTTACAGAGCTGTATAAAAATTTACAATGTAGAGGTGAATTTGTAAAATGGCAGGTCACTGCCCACCTGCCAGGGAAACCCACATATGTTTTCTTTGAAGGTGCAGGCCTACTTAGCATATTAATGGGAAAAATTATGTGGCATAGAAAAATTAATACGAGGAATATAGTGAACAAAGCTTGCTAGTGTGAAAAACAAATAGTAAACATACTTTTCATCATAGAGGGCGGTGGAAGTGGTAGTCGCTGCACACTTTCCGGACTTGAGCTAAGGGCTCTTCGTTGCTTTTTTCTTTTGCCCCGTCCCAGGTCCACTTCACTCCCCAAGTCTGACCCATCTTCAGCTTGCTTGAGCTTTTGTCGCGCTGCATCATATGTTCCTACGGAAAGAGAAAAATAATAATGAGCATAAATTCAAGCATTGCCCCAATTCTTCAACTGAATGTAATTTTAGATAAGTTTTCTAATAATGTTACGAGATCTAGAGTTACCATGCAACCTTAAACAAATTGTTGCGCCAGTGCGTATATGAGCTTTCATTTCTGAATGAAAAAGTGATTGTCACCTAGTAAGCATGTAAAATCTACAGTTGTGCCACCAAAGAAGATCTTTCTAAAGCTACTTTTTAGTTAAGAGATGTGTGCACACACTGCAATTTCAAGTACATTGCCAAAATGAACATGATTACTATGTTATGAGACATGCTACAAAAGAATTAGAAGAGAAATATAAAACTTACTGAATGTGCCTATGGGCACACATGGCACGACTTGCCAGTTGGAGGATGGAGAGGCTCCACATTTTGCTAAATACGAAACATTCTTGGAATCCTGTGGCCACAAGCAGACATCGCCATGCAGCCACTTGGTATGTACAAGAGCCACAGAGTTGCCTTCCTCTGGAAACTTGACGACTGCATATTGATCACCTTAAAGAAAAACAATATACGTATTGTACAATTCTACATACAGGAGTTTCTTCATCATTTACATCTTCAGATGCACAAGAGGAAATACAACCAGCTTCTTTTTGAATGGAACTCGCATGCATTTTTCCGAGACCCATGTCAGAGGCCAACACCGCAGCAAGGAAGGCTTGGACACAATCAATATTCCCAGTGCTGATGACGGACAGGGTGTCAAATATACGTCATCTTTCTTCAGGAACTTCCTTCCAATTATGTATGGCATACCTTGTGCATTATGGGCAAAGTTCTCCACCACAACTACACTTCCATCAAGGAGCTTGCAGCAGTTATTCCTCCTACTAGTGTCTAAGACAATTCCTTCCGGAAACGTCACTTTTTTGAACTGTGGCCCTTGGCAAAGAGGCACAAGAGGCCCATCTTGATGTTGTACAGTGAGCAGAGGGGAACTGCTTACAGTCATTTTTTTTCTGCACTGAAGCTTCTTTGTTTCAGCAATTCTGTTTGACAGTTGCTCCAGTGGGTGCTGCGGCTTTCTCAGAAGCTTCTTGATGGTGCCCATGTGGCTCTCAAATGGAAATGCACTCCATGAGTCCAGTGGCCCCAAATGTCTTACATCATCTGCAAGGTGGCATAGCCCATGTACATTATGGGATACACGGTGCTGCCCATATATTTCTGCAAAGCCTCTCACAAATAACTTCAAAAGCTCCTCAGCATAGTCAAGCTCGGCAGCTACTGCGCTTTGTGATGCAAGTATGGTTATTGCTACATGAAGACACAGAAAGTTTTCATACATCCCTTGTGGCACTACAGAAAACAACACCAGTGGCCCACTATAGAACAAAAAAAACCTGAATTCTGTTGCTTTCCAGCGATCTATGTCATGTAGACCTCTTGGACGTCGATTGAAGTCAGATGGTACAAAAAGAGAAAGCTCTGTTTGCTTGGCTGAAATGCGATTTTGTGCAGAAGCCCCTTGTCTAATCTGCTTGGGACCTCGAAACCACAACAGAAGCAGTTTTCGCATGACTCCTAGACACACAAGATGCATATAATCCAGTGGCACGTCTTTGACCAAGTCAAGTGGCAACTCCTCAAGAACTGTATTGCCAACATGGTGTTGCTCTTGAAATTGGCCTCGAAATGTGGTGTTAGTGCGCAGATTCCCACTTTTTGCCGGAAAGCACACTCTCCCTTCACTGTAGAGGCCTTTCACAGTGCATTTTGTACAGCTGTAGTACCCAGTGTGGTTTCTTACACTCAGGATAAATGCTCGTGCAGGTGCATCGCAGATGATGGCATTTATTCTGATAGGTATAACCTGTGCACTAAAACAGATGCCAGAGCTAATGATTTCCTTAACTTCATCAACAAACTGACGGAGAAACTCATTTGCATCATCTGGTTTTTTTTCGCCAAAGAAGACACCCACAACAAAAGGGTCATGAGATTCGATTTTCTTTACATGACAAAGTATTGTCCAAAATTGTTTTCTCGAGCTCTTTGCCAGAGGGAGCCCATCAACGTGAAAATTGAGAGCAAGCTCCAATGGTACATCCTTTGCTATATCTAGCAGTTCACGAAGAGGTTGCATGATACCAAAGTGGCAGTACCGCCCTCCAGCTATGTTGACTATGTTTAATGACTTCCTGGGCGTTTCTAGCAGCGTTCTTGCTGATCGTGGAAGACAAGAAAAACATTCATGACCACGCAAGATTCTCAAAAGGGCAGTAACTGAGCTGTGGGAACAGCCGTACTGAATGGCCCATGCTTGTAATTGGTCGCTTAACGGCGCCACATCGTCTACCTCAGGTTGCTCTTTTTGATGCACATTCGTTTGCTTCATTTGCTCCTGTAGGCACTCAGAGTCCGAACTACTGCTGCAGAACACGGCGTCCTGCTCGATGCTGGGCCGCTCACGTTGGTCGGATTCCGATGCAACATCGCTGAACAATGGGCTCCCACTAGCAGCGTCAAGTTGATTGCGCCAAGTGCTCTCTCCAGAGCCAGATGGGTGCACATTATTCTGCTCGCTATTAGTTCCAGTTTGCGATGGATTTAGGATCATAAAGAATTCATCTACTCTTCGGTTCCTCAAGCGGCGAAACCATCGTTCACTCGCCGACATGGTGCACAAGGGTACAGTACTTGGCGCTAAGCGTGAACAAGTAGTCGTCTCTAGAATACCGCAACAAACTACTCCACTTAAGGTTTTTATTTCACTAACAAATAAAATGCACTCACCTCCTTTTTCCGATTCCGAGGGCATGCCTCCGAGGAACAAAATACCACAACGGAGGTCGCTGCAAACTCTGCTGCGGTAAATCCAGAAAACGCGCGAAACGCTGACGGCTGACTCGCCTTCTGCTTGAACGTGACTTGACTTTGTTGCATGCACAACGTTGCCAGCATTAGCCAATCTCAAAGGCCTTGTTTTTATGCGCGACAAGTGCCGGAACCCTCCGAGATTCCCTTTTGTTGAGAGCCTGCACTAGTCTGCGCCATGTGTACCGGTTCTTCGTGCAAGCAAGCCCCTGAAGCACAGCCTAGAAAAATATGAGAAAAAAGATGTTTGGGAGCGAAAAAACGTAAAAGAAACTCCCCTGAGAAATTATTGCACAGTAAGTAATCATTGTATGGTATATATAACTTAAAAAAAAACAGCAGTTGGCAACGAACACACGTACGGCTCGCGCGGGGTTGTGTTACTCCGCCTGCCAATGTCACCTTTTCAAAATGGCGTCGTGCTTAATACCTCCAGAGCGTCTGCTGTTCTTGAAGAGGCTTTTCATCGGAGGAAGCGATAAGGTGTGCAACAGAAATGAACAAAGTATATGAAGTCTGAGCATTTCAATCCTCAAAAGTCTGCGGTACAGTTCATTTTACTGCTGACCCCGTTTTACTCATGAGATTTCACTGCCGACTTAAACTTGACAATAAATAGTTGCTGCGAAGCATGCGTTTTATTTCAGCTCAATAAAAAATTTGGTTTTCACCATTCCACTATAGCATACGAGTGAAAACGTCCAAAATTACGCGCTTATAATTTAGTTTTTTTTTATTACCATCTCATTTAGGTAACAGGGAAAGTTTGAAGTACGAACTATTTGCAGCCTCGTGGGGGAACAGTGGCTAGCGGTTATGAAGGCGTGGGATCAGTCTTTTTCTGGGGCGTCCAATCAAGCTTAATTGCTACCTACATTTTAGTATAAGTTTCAGCATTCTTGCCTTGGAAATTTGCATAGGTTTAAGCCTGCTGCAGCTAAACTGTGGGTTTTCGAGGTATTGCACTACCACCGAAATCGGCCACTCACCTCCGCTGCCTTGGTCGGCCTGGTATTGCGCTAACACCGGGTTCAGCCCACGTATGGCGCGTTACGTTACCCCATGTATTCCTACGGAGCGCGTAGATATGTGTTAAAGACGAACGGATAGGCAGATTTCAGGGGAAGCTTAGCCGAAGAATGCCTACAGCATCAAAAGAGAGGTGCAGTTCGCCATTTTCCACACAGCGACCAAGCAGCAAGGGCGGATGGATGTTCCACCTGCACCTGCCTAGCGCACGTCTAGAGGCTACAGACACCATCTATATCAAATATACGCTTATATATATATATATATATATATATATATATATATATATATATATATATATATATATATTATTAATTAAAGATTTATTCAATTGCCTTATTCTTAATTCCAAGACAGATTTATGCCGGCATGCACATTTCATGGCATAGACACGATGGTTAGCATACATATCGTTCGTTGCCGCAGGCACGTGAACTTCTGTCACTATCACTAATTGACAATGAATATGCTATATATATATATATTTCATTTATAATTTTCTGGTTAATAATGTAGGCTCTTTTCAGGACTTCCAGAGGACGTCCTATCACGCACATTTTCGGGATAAAAATGTAGGCTCCTTTCAGGACTTCCAGAGGACGTCCTATCTCGCACATTTTCGGGATAAAAATGTAGGCTCTTTTCGGGACTTCCTGAGGATGTTCTATAAGGTACATTTTCTGGAACAAGATACCAGGTCGTGCTAGGGATGTCCTCAGTTCGTCCGCTACGGGATGAGGACATTTTGACCATTTGAGGACATCCTGAGGATGTTTTGTGTTGTCTGGGTATGTGTGTAACAAAAGCAAAAAGACGTCAGTGACTATGATTGTGTGACACTGACGGCATGATTTCTACTCTGGCCATTTGAAGTCAGCTTACAACATGCAGACTCTTGCGTTCTACATGTGTATTGGACGAGCATATGAAAGAGAAGCATGGATTGTCAAGTTATCAGTGATTATGTGTTATACAATCGTACGTACCTATGGCTATGTCATGTGATGTATGTTAAAACAATGATGGCTTCATAGGTTTCTCAGCCCAAAGCAGTTTTTTAAAAACCCATAAGGGATTTCTTCAAAAACAAAAGCTTCATAGCTGAAAAAAAATTTTCTCCCGGTCCTGGGATGGAACCCAGGACATTGTGCTAAAGTCAGGTTGATGACAATTTTTCTTTTCGTGAACCCTCCTTGATTTTGCGGGCTTCCACAGAACTGATTTGCCATTAATCAGGCTTAGGAGCAGGCAAATGGTCGACGGCCCTAACTTTGACCGCCTAAATGCCTTGGGGTAGCATACAACAGTTTATTGGCTACTAGCCTGCTTCTAAGGTCACATGCAATTAAAATGAATTATATTAACTAACACATGCAGGATCGTTTTAATAACATATGCCTCCATGAACTCATGCACTTCCCAAGATCATAACACGTAAAAAGCACAGTTCACATTAGTAGGCCTTGCAAAGCGTGCCAAGATGCACACCATGAAATTTATTTGAATTGTTTGAGTGCTTTCTATTATGGCCATTTAATGGGACCCTAAAGGCAAATACTAAGTAGATGTGGCCTATTAAAGTAGCATTCCATAAACCTCAGTGCTTGTTTCATGCCAAGAAGAGATAGTTTGCGAGAAGATTGCATCTGAAGGGTTCGCATACCTAGAGAGCAATTCAATTCGCCTGCTCCTGAGGACAGAGTGGCGACGTTGTGCCATCACCGCCCTTCACTTCCATTGGTGAGTAAAACAGTACCCTACACACGGTGCTACAGTTTTCTGTGCAAAATGCGTAAGCCCGGCCATGTAGCAACCGAGCCAAGGCAGAATGTTGGACTTGCGGCTGCAACTGCTCTTGATCATGTAGCATGGACTGTTCGGGAATCCCGCAACATCACATAAACATCGAATTCTCTGTAACTTGCAGTTTGTGTGAGTTTCGCGAGCCAGAAAATCCAGCTCAGCACTATGTGATAACGAAACTACTAAAACGTGTAAGCGTGGGCGATGCTTTCAAGGGAAACCTCAATGGGTTCTTTTTTCTAAAAATGAAATAGAACTAGACGAATAGCATTTTCTTTCATCTTATAATGCAATGCAGCAATCTTTTTATTACTAGTAGATAAGTCCTAGCGACAGAACTTTAATGAGGAGTGCCTTCATCATCGGGCTGGTACTTTAATGTGCTGGGGCAGCCTCTAATTGTTTATTGCAGTTACTTCCGTTCATCAATTACTGAAGCTCTGTTCGCAATAACAATGATGCCTCCTACGTTCTCGAGCACTAATCTATTACTTTAGCTTGACTTAATAATTGCCTTTAATGTCCCTTTAGACACTAGTCCCTCTGACCTGCATAGGACTTGCCACAGCAGAGAGGTATTGCGCTGATAACCCCCACATTACAACAGACAAAGTGCCTGGCATGGTTCTTTGTACATCCTTGTCTCTCAGTACTCGTGTTACAAAGACACAATTGGGCTAATCACTTCGGTGCGGGAGAAACCATTGGGGCATCATATCTACTAGTCAAGTTTTTCAATTTGTGGCTAATAATTCTGAGCACATATGGCACGAAGTCATATCTAGTGATATCTGTTCTTCTTATGTCTGATGGTGTGTCCTAGTGAGGAACGCTTCACCTTTTAAAGAACAGATTTGGTAACGGCATGCACAACCAATTGAGTAAGTGGGATTTCAAATGCCTGTTCATTTGATCAAATCACATCAACAGGCCACTTGCCCCAATTGGGCAAATGGCCAATAAACCATCATACCCTGTCTTAGGGCATCAAGGGGCAGCCGAAGTCAGAGCCCTTGAACAGTTGCCTGCTGATGTATTTTATGATGCCTGCAGTTAAGACGTCTGCTGCTGTGGCTGTGAGTGGTGGTGGCTTATGCCAAGGGGATGGGAGGGTGAGTGCCACAGTAGCTGAATTGGTAAGGCACTACATGCCTAATGAAGGTGGTGTGGATTCAGCTCCTACCTACAGCAAACTATCTTTTCGTCCACTTTAATTTCCCTTATCCATACTATTTATAAATTCCAAAAATGCATATTTAATTTACCCTATGCTTTCTCCGAGTTCATTACCTATTTTCATCATCTGGTCAAACAATTATGGCTCAGCTCGATAAAGGCTAATTCAGCTTGGAAGATAAGAACATCCGAGGAGGCCAAAGGAAGTGACTTGGTCGGCAATTGTGGATACTGTTCAGAATCAGCTTTAAAAACATAGAAGGTTTTCAGCTAAGCGCATAGCAAAGACAGTCAACTTGTCATAAAGGTGCTTAGAGTAACTACTCACTAGTGTACTAAACATGAAAGTTTTAGCTAAGTGTGCCCAAATTGCTGACAAGAAATGCGGAAATAAGGTTACTTGTCAATCTAGTATATGCTCCTGACAGAGCACCTTGGTGGCGAGCGTCGCAACACCCGTCACAGCAGAAGCGCAACTAGCGAACAGGTGGGGGAATTAGGTCATGCGTGCCATGGCCGAATCCATTTCCCGAAAGCTGAAGAGCAGCTCGACAAGGACTTGCTAATCAGATGTAAGCGGAACAGACGCCACTAGGCCTGAGGTGTACAAATTGTACACCTCATGTACAAATATGTGCACAAATTTACCCACAGCTTCAAGAACATGCCTGCTAGATACAATGTCCCATTTGTTCCTTTATACACCTGTCAAATTAGCCCAATTGTGTTCTCGTACCAAAAGACAAGGGTGTATGAAAAATCATGCCAACCATATTGAGCATTGTGCTGTGGGTTGGTCATAAGATATCTCTCAGCTGTGGCAAGTTCTACGTGGACCAAACGGCCCAATGACTGAATGACTATTCGAGGGAGCATTCAAACAATTTAAATAAACCGGATGGTGCAGCACACATTGCAAGGCCTGCTCATGTGAGCCATGCTTTCGCACATTATGATCCTGGGCAGGGGTAGCAACAAAACATCGCATGAGCTCACGAAGGTATATTTTATCAGAGAGTGCACATGTAGTAGCACTTCAATTGCCTTAATTCCCCAGAGGTGCACTTGTTTAATGGCTATTTGTAGCATTACAAGACAAACTAGCACTGTCACAACATTCACCTCTTGCCTGTGCACAAAATTTGTACACTATGTTTTATCCTTTGAATCATTAAATCAGTTGGTAGTTCGCACTTTCATGTGTCCTTCCTCTGTAAATAGATTTTCGCACACAAAAACAATGTGCAGCAGACTTCACCAATTTGCCCAAGACGAAGTCCTAGTCAGACTCAAAAATCTCCTTCAGAGGTTTTCTTACTGTGATGAGAATTTCTGTCACTGCATGGCACTCTGTTCGAACAAGGCCTTCACTGATAAGATGGGAGAAAAGAAAGGTTACAGAGGCAAAAATTGCCACATTGTCACTCAGATATATTCCCTAATGCAATGCCTAAAAGATTTTTTTGTTGGACAAGAGGATCAGGGTAAGGCTCACGACTAATGAGCATTCTATTGCACAGATGAAGGGATTAATCAAACAAGCCCTGCGAAGTCAAGGAAGATTCATACAATGGAAACTTGGCATTTGCTTGAGAGTGGCATGCATGGACCTGCAAACCCACACCGGTCATATTAGCGTGCATTTCACATCTATAACCTAATGCAGGTTCCTGCAATGAACCTACATCATGTTTGTAAACAAGTTGCGAGGAACATTTGCGCAAACCTGGTACCTCGCATAGCGCCATCACAAGAAGCAATACTAAATAGCAGCTTAGCAAACTGGCTGTAAGAAATTTAAGAAAATTTCTTGGTCTTCAAGACAGCCAAGCTTTAGAACAAAATTGAGATAAAGTAGAACTATGAGCGGCTGGGCCACGTTCTGCAATATTTGTCTTCATAGTTTACATTGGGCTTGCTCAACATGTTCCTTTAGAACTGTGGCGAGCAGGTGCTCAAGCAAGTCGCGATTCGCTAGCCGCCAAAATCCGATAAACAAGGGAACAGTATGAACATGCAAGACAAGAAACAGTACAGGTAAATGCGACCTTGAGTGCCATATAAAAATTGCAACAGCCCACTTACTTAGGCAATATCTGCAACAGCAATCCTACGAAGGATGAAACATTTTTTTTTTCGCGATCGATGCACAACACGTACTAAGCGGCAACTGCAGCAACAAGCATTTGGAACGAGTTTAAACGTCTTTACCATAAGAGCAAAAAGTTCTGCCAAACTGAGAGCCCACATATGCTCCATTCACATCAGTAAATTCAACAAACAAGAGCAACAGCACTGAAAAACATAACAGGAGCTGCACAAGACCACACTACCAACCATAAACGCGCTCCAAGGCATAAAGAAACGAGCTGCTCCAGCGTTGCGCCCAAGTGTGGCTCGAAATCGCAAGCTCGAACACCATCCAGTTCTTCCAGCGCAACTAACTAGAACAACATTCTATCACACAACACAGTAAGAAACCGTAAAATTGTGTTTTAGCAAAGCTGAAAAGCTGAAGCAGCTCCAACAGCGCGCGCAAAACTATAACCCGGAACACGCCATACTTGTTTAAACAGCGTCATCATAACCGTGACGTCACTTCCGTGCGTGGCAGCAGCGTTTTAATATGGCATTTCGCTTCTACCACGCGCGTGTCACCAGTTACCGCCTTGTACGACAAATAGACGCGCGCGCGCGAAAGCGAGGGTGCGGGGGAGAAGTTTGACGTCACTCGAGGTTCTCTCGTCCATCGTTACTAGATACTTTCTCTCGTCGTTTGCGCGATAGCAGCGTCGGCGACGCAGCCGCTCTGGCCACCTTCGCCGTGGTCCATATTAATCTGTCCGCGACTGTACGTTAAGCAAAGGCCGACACGGCGACGCCACATCGCGGTTCGCTGAACTGCAGCTGCCGAGCAGCTAGGCCACTTCGACATTTTAATTGTCACCACCGCCGGGTTCTCAAGAAAGCACGGGTCACACAACGCAGTACTGCCAGAGCTCACCGAGGCCAAAGTCGCACTGCCGCATCACCACTACTCACTTTCCGCCAAGCGACACAGAACCTACAAACAACACACAAGCAACGCAAGCACAATGACATGAGCAATGTTGAACAACGCGTGGTCCAGAGAACGATCACGCCGAGGTCGAACACGCCACGACATCGCTCGGCGCCATCATCGCGCCTTCTCAAAAATCCCTTCGCCTAGGATCACGTCACATGAGACATTTTTGTGCATTTAGACGCACTCGATGTGCTTAGGATGGGTGGATGGAAGGTAAAAGCGTCCCCTTTGAAATGAGGTGATGGCAGTTGCCATCATGCTCAGCTTCTTATTTTTGTTTAACTGTGTTGTAAGTTATCAAAATTCGCCATTTTCTTTAAAAGGTAGCTTTTGCTCGGGTGCGCTTATCCAAATACATGTAAAAGGAGAATTCGTGTTTCTCGGCAACCACTGCACCAAATTTGACGAGGTTTGTTGCATTTGAAAGAAAATCTTCAAATCTAGTGACTGTTGGTTTCGAATTTTTGAGTTACGCCGTCAATTTTTTATTAAAAATTGGCAAAAATTGAAAATTTTCAAAAAACGAAACTATCATGCTTCCAACTCTGTAACTCAACATCGAAAAACTATAATAATGTTCTGTGATTCGCATCTAACAGAACATCTAAAGCGGACAAAATTGATATGTTACACATGATTATAAAAAAAATTTAGTAATAGGGAAATAAAACTTTTGCAGAACCCTAGTAACCAACGTATAGAATTCACGTAAGATGTAAAATGACATATTAAATTTGTCCGCTTTGAATGATCTAATGGATGCCCTTTACAGAACCGCGATATCAGTTCTTGATGCAGAGCTTTGAATTTGTAAACTTCGTGCTTCTATCTTTTTCAAACGGTCAAATATTTCAAAATTGTTTTAAGAAAATTCAAGCACTAAATAGAACTTCCGCTTCCAGCAGTCACTAGAATTTATTTTCTCTTTCAAATGCAACAAATTTTATTAAAATTGGTCCAGGGGTTATCTCATAAAAACGGTTTTTGCGTTTTACATGTATTTGAATAGGCCGCGTTGGAGTTGGGCCCAGGTTAAAGCTTCCTCTTAAGTACGTCTTCCTACACTTTTAACCTTATGTTACCTCTCTGCTTTTGAGCCACCAATGCTCCAGTCGCTTTTTGCTAATTTCCACCGCAAATTTCATCATTTCCGTCGCTGTCAGGGTGGAGACACCTTTTGACCCAGGGCGCTATTCTGGACATTCCGCCATTTTCTTTTATGCGTGACGAAGACGCGACACGAATAAAATGGCGCCGATAGTACCATTTTGCTTTCGTAACGTGACGCCAACTGGACGTTTTGGCTAAGAAACTGAAATGAAGGCTCTGAACGTAGTTCTCGGTAAAGCAGAACAGTTTTCCTCCGCTGTAAAAATAAAGCAGCTAGCTCAAAGTGCATGATTATGCCGTCGAAAACGCTTCTCGCTTCCGTCGTCTGCTGCGTACAAGCCGTCGTCTGCTTCACTAGGTAAGATGCGTGTCCCCGGGAAATGGAATGAGTCATCGCATGTTGGCGCCAACGCGCTTGTTTTCTGCCTTTAGACAACATACGCAACCTACCAGTGGTGATGCGCGCGCGTTCTAGGCGACGTGATCGCTATCTCGTGAAACGCAAGTGACTCAGCCCGACTCGGCTGGCTGAGAAATGGCCGAATATCACCGATAGCGTTGCGCGCGCCAGAGATATCCACTAGTGCGACGCAAGCGCCGGCGCTGCCATCTCTTGTTCACTTCACTGGTTACTCGCATGTGTGTGCTGCCGCAATTTCGGCGTGCGTCTATGAATGTCGTACAAAAATCCCTCACATGACCTGATCCTAGGTGCCTAGGGACAGAGTCTTTTAGGGACTTTTGGGAAGGTGGTGGTGCCATGTGGCGAGTGCAGGTGGAGGCGCAAGCGGGGAAGGGCATGGCGGAAGCGATGACCAAGGCGCGGGGAGTGGTAGGGGACAGCACGGAGGGCGACAGCTTGGTCATTGAGAGCTTTAGATTAGTGGACGCAAGCGGCTTGTGTACGCAAGAGCGAGGGGCGACGGTACTGCGCATGCGCAGACCCGGACGCAGCGGTCTGCGCATGCACAGTACCGTGGCTCCCTAGCTCTTGCGTACGCAAGCCGCTTGCGTCCCCTAATCTAAAGCTCTCTATTATGCATGCTGGGCTTAATGACGTGCTGAATGGGAGAATACAGGACCTTGAGAGGCACATTGAGACTGGGCTGCGTAAGCTTAGAGAGGCCCCCGGGATGGTGCATGTGATCATATGCACTATCCGAGAGGTCCAGGGCCAGACTGACCAGATAGAAAGGAGGGTGGTTGAGGCCAATCGGGTCATTAGGAGTCTAAGCCGACGACTCGGGTACAGCGTGATGTAGGTCAACAGGGACGTGTACGGAGCCAGCTCCCGGCCTTTTGGGCGGCATGGCATTCACTACAGTGGTGCCACTGGCAAAAGGATAGGGGGCAGGATGGGTAGCCAGGCAACAGCTTTTTTAGGGGGACCCAGAGCCCTGAAGGAACCAGTGTAGGTGTGGACGATTCGAGGCAGGAGCTAGAAACAAGCAAGCATCGGTACTGTAGGAGAGGCAACAGAAGTAAGCACCAGAGCCAAATTAAGTCAGACATAGGGTTTATTAACATGCAAGGTGGCAGAAATAGGCTAAAATGGGAGGAAATCGAAGAGCTACTAAGGCAGGAGAACTTGTAACGGTTTATGGTTTTGTAGAGACACATCTTAGGGATATGGAACTACCACCCTGTAACCCTGATTATGCATGGGAATACTGCAACAGAGTACAAAGTAGCAGAAAGGGCGGGGGAATAGGTGCACTCATTCATAAAAATACGAATTGGCAAAGGGTCAAACAGGAATTCAAGGAGCATTTATGGCTAAAAGGAAAAGTAGCGAGGGAGAAAACACTTCTAGGCTTTGTATACCTTTGGACAGGATAAAATGCTAAAGAGGGAAAAAAATGTTGGACTGTATAGCAGCGGACATCAATGAGCTAGGAAAAGGATGTGAGATGATTGTTTTAGGAGACATGAACGCGCATGTTGAAGATATAGATGGCTACACAGACTTCACAGGTAACATGCTGCTGGATATGTTGTAGGGGTTGGGGGACGGAGTTCGGGATGAAGACCCAAACTTGGGGGTGATTTATTCTACATTATGTACAGGGAGGTGAGCGTCAACTAACAGACGTACTGACATTACGGGCCGGCAGCAACTCGGACGCTGCGGCCCGTGGCAAGAAGTTCGAGAGAGGTGAATCAGGGAATCAGGGCATGTCCCAGCATGCTCAGGTCTCTCTGGGAGGCTTCTTATAAACCCTTCGCGCACTGTAAGTCACGTCATATTTGACCAATGGGAGAGTCCGCTCCGATGACGCCACTTTCAGCCAATGGTAGGCGCCCGTGTCGCGGTGTGACACCTGGCGGCTCTCTGCGGTCTTGCCTCGCAGTGGTGCAACCCACTTCTTCTAAGATGGAGAAGGAGGGGGGCGCTCATGCTCCATTGTACAAAGGCCCACCTGCTTCCCGTGACTCGGCTCCGCAGCGGTGGCAAATGCCTTCTTCAAAGGCGAAGGGGGACGATTGAGCTCCATTGTCCCAGGGCCCCTTCTAATCCCGGCGGCACACGACCTGGGGGTCGCAAACTTGTTTGCACGTGTCTCCTCTGGAATGCGCTTTCCTGCTTCTGCATTCCTCAAGTAGCTGTGCTGCAATCCGTGTGGTTTGGGGAACTCGAAGTAATCGCAGGAAACAGCTCCATATCTAACAGCTCGTCCTCGCCCCGGTAGTTCTGAATGGCCGGTGAACTCAATTCGCTGGCCATGAGGAACGCTGATAGAAGCTGCAGGGTACTGGGGTCGAGCCTCGTTTGACGAACTTCGGGATCCTTGGCCCTGGAGAACAGACGTCAAACAAACAAAACAACACAGCGCTGCCCCACGTGTATGCGCAGGCTCTTCACCCCTGACTCGCCAGGCTATTACTGAGTCAAAATGAACTCTTATCTTTTATTTCCCCCAATTTTGACCAAACAGTTCCAACCACCCTTCCAAACAGCTATCCATTACTCCTCGATTGCCGACAAGACCAGAGTACTATTGTTGTTGCAAAACAAAAGGGTCGTTGACGATGCAAGCAACAAATGAAAACAGCCGAACATAACTTAAGTGGCCTAACCACACGAACAGCATGTTTCCAATCTATCGCAGTGGCGTACTTATCGCACGTAATGGTGCCACTGAACAATCTGGTCAACCTCACAAGTACGTAATCACAAGCGCACTAGCCTTGTGGTCACTAAACAGAACGCGTACTTGCGTTGTAGGCAAACTTTGCATTCACGCTTACTCACGTTTCTTCCCTGAAAGTCCTACAGGACACGTGACGTAAACGAACAATTAAACTTGCGGGACTTACACACTCCGCAGAACCCTTAAAATGATGCGTCTTCTACTAACTCTTTCCACGCACGCTCACTAAAGAAGTCAGAATACGGCTGCCCTCCTCACACACTAGCAACCCAGTCATAAATCTGCTTCCTTCCGTCCACACAGGACACGCGCTAATGGAACTAAAAACGCTTCTCAGTGCAAATCATGCACTCACTGAAAATCTATGCGCTTAACCTTACAAAATTCAAAAACACTTAAAAAGAAAGAAGGTTAAATAAAACACACGCGCGTTACGATAGGCCTCTCAACAATAACCTTGACCCTCAGGTTACTCACACACACACATACACAAAAAAAAAGCCTATCTACTTATTAATGAGCATCTCGCGAGACTACATGTTTACTTAAAACACATCTTTCAAATCTTGAGCTTCTCGAACGAAAACATAAACAAAGCTCAAACCTTACATATTGAAAGAAATCCTAGTCTCAAATCGCGAAAACATTCCGACGCTCAAAATAAACAAAACACTTCATTTCTACGGAAGCTCTCTTGGCCTCCCTTTCCAAACGCTTACGTCTGACTCATACTTTGAGTCGAACCCGCGGTGGGCGAAGTTTACAAGCTACTCTGGCTATGGAGGAACAACAAAAGGGCTGACTCACTATCAGCTCCTTCAAGACGTTACGGTCTCCTGCCAATTTGCGTCCCCGCGCCCCGCTTTCAACACGAACTCGATTGACCGCGTCGCTACTCCCCACCTGGTCTCGTCCTGCCACCTTGCGTTTCTTCGAACTGCACGCTGAGCTATGAAAAGAACTACGGAACGACGAGGAGTTTAACAGCCTCGTGCCCTCTGTCCGCGTCCGTGCAGAACATTCTTCGCGGTCCCCCTTTGACCGGTGGCTCGAACGTTTTCGATGCGTCAACATCGTCCGTGACGACCGCACCTTTTTCCTCGCGCCCTGCCCATTCGGGTGTCTCGCCATCTTTGGCGGCGCCTCATTAATTACCGACTTTCGGTCTCTACCGCGCTTCTTTTTACGGCGCTTTCTCTTTGCACTCGCTTTCATGTCGCCTTCTCGTGCTTCGTGCTGGCCGGTACACATTTCGTCGGCCCGGATCGGCCTCTTACCCGCACAGTCTGAGTGATTCTCACTAAAATCAACACTCGCTCTGCCTCGACTGGCGGACAGCTCAACCGACTCTGGAACAATGCAGCAGGCTTTACTCGAGTTAGACAACTCGCACTCTTGCGAACTGCCCTCTGCTACATTGCCCAGCGCACGCTGTGCATCGGCACACAGCCCGTCGGTATCGATCGCTGTCTCACGCGCACAGTCCGAATGATTATTAACTGAACCATCCCTCTCTAGGCTATCTAGACTGGCGGAGAGCCGCACCGATCCCTGAACAATGCAGTTGTTCTCTCGTGAGCTACGGAGCTCGCCACCCCGAGAACTATTCTCAACTGCATCGTCCAGCTCGCACTTCACTTCTGCACGCACCTCTGGCCTGACATGGGTGCTCGCTTCTGTCGGGTCAGAAGTACCCTTTTCTTCGCTAGCAACCTCGCTAACCTTACCTGCGACGCACACACGCGGTAACTGTGCCAATTTGTTCGCAGCTGGCCTAGCTGTCTCTACAGTCATCTCTTGGCACAGCACCTCGTCGCTCTCACTACGGCCTTTAACGGCCTCTTTTGCCACTAAGGCATCGTTAGCAGCTAGCCTTTTCCCTTTTCCTATGAATCTGCAGCCAATCTCACAGGCACTACTCTTTTCGTCGGCTTCTGGCGAAAATCTAGACAATTCCTCATTCTTTCGCTCTGTACTACCTACAGAATTCTCAGACAGCCGTTGTCTCTGTGCCAATAACTGATCACAATACTGTATCTCTTTGATCAGTGCTGCCTTCTCCCTCTCATACTTTTCCTCTCGCTCACGTTCGCGTTCATTCTCACGTACGTGACGCTGACACCTCAGAGTAAGTTCTTGAAGCTCCTGCTTCCGTTCATTCTCGCGTTCTTCACGCTGACGCTCACTCCTAAGCTCACGACGCTCTCGCAAACGTACACGACGCTCTCGCTCCCGTGGCTCCTGTATCACTTCCCAAGCAAGCTCAATGCTTTTGTCATCGTTGCCACTATCTTCAATCGCCTTTATGATAGCTGGCGTTTTCATCCGTTCGTCCGCCTCAACTCCCAAATCGTCGCACACCAACAACAAGTCCAACCTCGTCAACCTTCTAAGATCCATGGCAGCTGCCCCGACAGGTGGTTAAAACTGTTTTCCTTAATTAATTTGTGCAAACACACAATGCAACAAACTCCCGATTCCCAAAACTATCAAAATTGAACACACAACCTTTGAGTCTGGCGAATCATAAGGAAAAAAACCACGCGCTCACTTACGGTTACAGCACCCTGCCATCCGGTTCATTCGTCCGCTGTTGCCGGTTCCTCCGGACTCCCTGGGTCGAAGGCTCGCTCCTTCTTCGCTACTCCCAGTTTCTTCGGACCTCTTTCGACGAAGGCTCTCTCTTCGTCGCTCTTCCCGGTTCCTTAGGATCTCTCTTGACGAAGGTTTATCCGTAGCGCTGCCACCAGCTGATGCATTCGGAGGCGATCCTACCGCTGCCAACCAGATGTAGGGGTTGAGGGACGGACTTCGGGATGAAAAACCCCAAACTTGGGAGGTTTTATTCTACATTATGTACAGGGAGGTGAGCGTCAACTAACCGACGTACTGACATTACGGGCCGGCAGCAACTCGGACGCTGCGGCCCGTGGCAAGAAGTTCGAGAGAGGTGAATCAGGGAATCAGGGCATGTCCCAGCATGCTCAGGTCTCTCTGGGGGGCTTCTTATAAACCCTTCGCGCACTGTAAGTCACGTCATATTTGACCAATGGGAGAGTCCGCTCCGATGACGCCACTTTCAGCCAATGGTAGGCGCCCGTGTCGCGGTGTGACACCTGGCGGCTCTCTGCGGTCTTGCCTCGCAGTGGTGCAACCCACTTCTTCTAAGATGGAGAAGGAGGGGGGTGCTCATGCTCCATTGTACAAAGGCCCACCTGCTTCCCGTGACTCGGCTCCGCAGCGGTGGCAAATGCCTTCTTCAAAGGCGAAGGGGGACGATTGAGCTCCATTGTCCCAGGGCCCCTTCTAATCCCGGCGGCACACGACCTGGGGGTCGCAAACTTGTTTGCACGTGTCTCCTCTGGAATGCGCTTTCCTTCTTCTGCATTCCTCAATTAGCTGTGCTGCAATCCGTGTGGTTTGGGGAACTCGAAGTAATCGCAGGAAACAGCTCCATATCTAACAATGTGTGAGAGGCATAACTTAATTGTCTGTAACTCTACTGAGAAGTGTGACGGGATCATAACATGGGAGGTAGGGGGTAGACACTCGACAATAGATTATGCTTTAATGTCACATAGGATATACGGTAGATTAGGAGCCATGATTATAGATTAACAGGGCTCCAGAAGTATAGGTAGCGACCACAAACGTATCAAGTTGAGTTTTAAGAGGGAAACTAAAGCACGAACGAGGTGTGAGGAACAGCCAGACGGGATTTTTTACTCAGAAGAGCATGTGGAAATAGCGGCCAAACAAATTGAAGAGGAAATATCAGAGGGTACTGAAACTGATTGGACTTACGCAAAGTTACCGACACTATTTGAGCGTGAGCTAGGTAAGGTGCGAGTCAGGAGAACAGGGCAAGGGATACAAAAACTCGAGAGCTGGCGGGATGAAGAGGTTAAGAAGGCTATAAAGAAACGTCAGGAGGCGTCCTAGGAACACAGGTATTCCAAAAGTAAGGCAGAACCTGAAGCAGAAGTAGAGAGAAAATGGGTAAACTACATAAAATGCAGAATGGAAGCATCCTATTTGATCAGCGAGAAAATCAAGACAGAATGGTCCCAATGGCTGTCAGAAGTAAGCAATAAAAAAGATAAACAGGCTGCTAAGAAATTCTGGCAACATCTGAACTCCTTGGGTAATAGGACAAGCCTAGAGCATAGGTATGTAGTAACAGCTCAAGGTACTCGGTTAGAAGGAGAGGAGGCAATGGAGCATATAGGAACCATGATGAGGGGAAAATTTACAGAACAGAGAAATGGTAAATGAAGTATGTCGGAGAGGGATAGCCCGGTCAATCCACTGATTTCACTTGGACAAAGACTGGCAGAGGGCCGAGAAGAGGGTACGAAGTAGCACATCGGCAGGCCCGGATGGTATTCCAATTATGTTAATAAAGAAATTGGGCCCGAAATCTAAGAAAGCATTAAGGGAGGTGGTAAGCAAAATGTTAATGAATGGTAAAGTACCTGACGAATGGAGGCTAAGTCGGATGTCAAAGGTGCGTCGACCTCTGTCAAGACTTTCTTCTGGCTTTTTGTCGACGCACCCAACATCCTCATGATGTTGATGTTGAATAAAGAATAGAATATAAGGGAAAGGGGGACAAAGCTGACATAAATAACTACCGGCCTATAACAGTGACATCAGGGGTTTACAGGGTGGTTATACAGATTATAAAGGACAGACTGCAGGTATGGGTAGAAAACCAGGGGGTGCTTGGAGAGCTACAACATGGGTGCCGGAAGCACGGGAAGCTAGAAGACAATCTGTTCTCACTGACACAGTGCATTGAAATAGCTGAAAAGGAACACAGACCACTATGGCTGGCTTTTTTTGGATATCAAGGGGGGCTATGACAGTGTATTTCAAGAGGGCTTGTGGGGCATCCTGGAAACTTTAGGAGCGTAAGATGGAGTAACCAATTTCTTAAATGATATCTATAAATGTAACCAGGTGATTGTACAATGGGAAAAGGAGGTTTCGGAGCCTGTAATGATTCGGCGAGGGCTTAGGCAGGAGTGTCCATTGTCACCTCTGTTGTTTATGCTGTACCTACAAGGATTAGAGGCCAAAATACAGCAAAGTGGACTCGGCCTTAACCTATCATTTTTCAAACAAGGAAAATTGATTGAACAGTCATTACCAGGACTGATGTATGCGGATGATATTGTATAAATGGCTCACAATACAGAAGATCTGCAGGGATTGGTGGACATATGTGATAAAGAAGGAGACAGATTAGGCTTGATGTTTAGCAAAGAAAAATCAGCACTCATGATTTTCAATGATAACATTTGCGGCGAGCATAGGATACAGGAGGCCACGCTTGAGATAGTCGATAAGTACAAGTTTCTTGGGGTGTGGATAAATAACAGAATTGAGTATCTGACAGAGCACGAAAAATATGTAGTGACTAAAGGCAACAGAAGTGCAGCGAATATGTAGAGTAGGGCACTGTGGAACTACAATAGGTACGAGGTAGTACGAGGGATATGGAAGGGGATAATGGTTCCGGCCTTGAGTTTCGCTATCGCACTTCTATGTATGAGAGCAGAGACCAGGGCACAGTTGGAAACTAGGCAACGTGGTGTGGGTAGGCTCGCTCTGGGAGCACATGGCAAGACACCAAATCTTGAAGTGCTGGGGATCTGGGATGGTCTTCTTTCGAGCGCAGACCGGCTAGTCACACGATGGCATTTGAGGAGCGATTGAGAAAAATGGGGGAAATGCAGTTGGTTAGGAAGGTTTTCAGTTACTTATACACGAGGAATTTTGACACAAGGTGGAGGAAGCGAAGTAGAAAATTGTCAAGCAAATACTTGGGCGGCAGTAGGGGGGACAGGTAAGGAATAATCTGTCAAAAAAAGGTTAAGGAGACAGAGAGGGGTATGTGGAAAACAGAGACTCAAACCAAATCAGCATTAGAGACATACAGGACGTTTAAGCAAGAAATAGGCAAAGAAAATATTTACGATAACTCTAAGGGAAGCTCATTGTTGTTTGAGGCCAGGACAGATGTACTGCGGACTCAAACGTACCGAGCCAGATACCAGGAGATAGACTTGTTGTGCGGGGCGTGTGGAGAAGAGGAGGAAACGGCTGAACGCTTGATACTTTCTTGTAAACGGCTTAACCCTGCAGTTGAATGTAACGGGGAACTATTCAAAGCTTTGGGTTTTAAGGACAGTAAAGGTAAAAGAGATTTTGAACAGGTTCAAATAAGTAAACGGAGGCTATCTGATTGGTGGATAATACCAACGCAAAAGTAAAGGAGTAAATTTACATAGGTATGCATGCATATAGTACCATTCAAGGCTAGATGGCGCGCGCCGCAGCCGCTCGATTGCCGGGTGGGACGTTGAGTGTTTGTAGCCTTTAAATGGTAGCTTTGAGGTGGCAAGACTAATAGCTATTAGTGGTCCTACTGTGCGTGTTCTGGTAGGAAAGTGAGAGCGTGGCCGCGTGTTCGAGCGCGTCCGAGAGCATGTCATACCTTGGGTCTCCGCGGCATTCATTGCTTTGGGAACAGTGGTGAGAGTTGCTTTGCGACATTTTGAGGATTTGGATCCTGTGCCTATCGGTTTTGCTAAGAGGCACGTGCTCTGCATTATTATAGTATTATAGCATTTGCATCAGAAAAAGCTGCGCAATACATGGCAAGAAAGCCGGGAAAGCAGGCAGTGCGCGGGGGGTCCCTCAAGGCAGATGGGGGGACGGATGAGAATGGAGAGGGAATCGATTAAACCGGCACACACTGTGATGTCGATACTAGGCTGCAGAAAATGGAGGCTTTCAAGGAAGAGCTTCTCAAACAGATGGATGAGCTCAAAACTGAGCTAAATAGGGAGCGTGACGAAGGAAGGTTGTTGGAGAAAGACTTCAGGCAACCGAGGAAAAGCTGAACAGGGCCGCCATTGTAAACGAGAATGTGCGTGACAATGGAACGCAGTCTCCCGACGTGACAGGAGAGGGAGTGCTAGCAAAGTACGTGGATTGCGTGCAACGTGGTGAACGGTTAGCTGGAAAGAGCGGCACCTATCTTGAGGCCACCACGCGGAAAAAGCAGGAGCACAGGAGACAATGCCCCTTGTCGAGTCCGAATCACGCGGAGAAGGACAAAGGGAAGCAGGGAGAGGTAGGAGAGAGTGAAAGGGTGATTATCGCCGGCGACTCAAACCTGGCTAGGTGCTCAGAAGCAATTATGGAGAGGGTGGAAGGCGATAAAAGAGTGGCGGCAGGGACATTTCCAGGGCGGACACTGGGTTCTATCATTAAGCGAGCAAAAGAAAAGCTCGCGGAAAATGCCCTCGTGCACAACCTTGTCATAGTAGCAGGTGGGCTAAATGAAGTCCTAAAGAGGAAAGAGACCGGACTAGCCCAGCGCTTGGCGAAGGGGGTGGACGCCTTGCGCGAGCTATCCCCTCAGGTACAGATCGTGGTGTGCACGGTGCCGGAGGTGTCTGTATGTGACAGTCACGTACAAAGAGCCGTAATGGCTGCTAATGAGGCAATATGGAAAATGAGCCGGGAGAAAGGCTTCGATGTGGTCGAAGTAAACTGGGAAGTGAGAAGCTGTGGTGGTTTTAAACGAGACGGGATCCACTTCAATTACAGGATGGCACGAGAAGGGGGCTGGCGACTTGGTGGTCGCGCTGTTGCTTTTTGAGGGGGCCCACGGGCGCTCATGAGGCCAGACTAGGGAGTAATGAAGAAGGTCCCCTAGGGGAACCTCAGAAGAGCATCGCCGTAGATAACAGAAAAAGGAGGAAAGAAAGAAAGAGAGCTCGCCATGCAATAGGCTACATAAACATGCAGGGCGGCAGAAGACATAACAAGTGGACAGAGATTGAGGAGCAGTTAAATAGCGAACAAATAGGGGTGTATGTGGTTACAGAAACGCACCTTAGAGACTCGGAAGAGGCGCCAGTGATTGAGAATTATGTTTGGGAAGGGTGCAACAGAACTAAGTCGGAAAGAAAGGGAGGAGGAGTCGAAATGCTCATCCATCAGGGAGCCAGATGTAAAAGAGTAAATTCAATATGTCAGGAGCATCTTTGGTTATCAGGTACAATGAGCGGGAAAAAACTTGGCTGGACGTTACGTATTTGTGGACCGGAAAAAATTGCACAGAGAAGAATAAAGAGTTAGTGGAATGCATAAGCGCTGATATTAAGGGTTTCGGGAATGGTGCTGAAATTACCCTATTAAGTGAAATGAATGCCCACATGCAGGATTTAGATGGCTATACCGACAACATTGGGAATTCAATGCTAGACCTTTGTGAGCAACATAACCTCGTTATCGTGAATACAGGGCCCAAGTGTGAAGGGCAGATCACGTGGGAAGTGGGAAGCCGGCAATCAACCATTGATTACTGTCTGATGAGAGAACGAATTCATGATAAGCTGAGAGAAATGGTCATTGATGAGGAAAATGAGATATGTAGTTAGGAAAGAGAGAAAGGAGTGCGAAATGGCCAGTCCAAATTTGAACGCTGAACAAATAACAAATATAATCACTAGAGTAGAGGAAGATCTTGGCGAATGGCCAAATAAAAAGTGGGAATTTAGTGAGCTTCTAAGTGTAATAATGGCAGAAATACGGAAAGAGAAACAACATGTTTGTTGGAAAGGATGAAAAGAAGCCGAAAAGTTGGTGTAACAGGGAGATACGAGAAGCGATCGCCGAACGACAGAAAGCATCCCGAGAACACAGGCAGGCTAAGGAGGCGCAGTTGCCTCAGGATGAAGTAACCATGCAATAAATGGGAAATATACCGGGAGAAATATCTATTGTTGAAATGCTGGTGCAAGCAAAATTAAAAGGTGAAAGTGAACGTTGGTTGTGAGAAATACGTGAGAAAAAGAAGGCCGCACCTGGAATATTTTGGAACCACATAAAATTATTAGGCGGGAAGTCAACAACAATGCAACAACATATCCTAGACGAAAATGAAAGCAGACTGGAAGGAGAAGCTGCAATAAATTATATCCAAAAAATAACAGCCGAATCTTTCCAAGGCAATGACGAGGTTGTGTTTGGAAAAAAAAAAGAGCATGGAAGAGACACAGATGGAAAAGGAGCTGGTGCTGACAAATTTGAACTGGAAGAAAGCCGAAGAGAAAATTCCTAAGCGCACAGCCACAGGGCTAGACGAGATTCCCGTTAGGCTGATTAATGAACTAGGACCAATAAGTAAGGAAGCTCTGTTGAAAGCAGTGGAAAACACTTTAAAAGATAGACGAATTACAGACAGTTGGCGACAAAGTAGAATCAATTTAATTTATAAAGGTAAGGGGGACAAAGATAGAATTCACTCGTATAGACCGTTGACCATTACATCGGTAATATACAGGCTAGCAGTGCAGGCAGTCACATTAAAGCTGCAAGCATGGACAGATAATAATGGCATTTTGGGAGAACATCAGAATGTTAGGTAGGCGTTTGGATAATAACTTATTTGTTGTTACTCAATGTATTGAACTATCAAATGAGGAAAGCAGACCATTATGTGGCCTTTTTAGACATTACAGGAGCCTATGACAACATAGACCTCAACATTTTGTGGGATATTCTGGAAGGGAAAGGCTTAGGTGACGATTGCCTACAGCTTTTGAGAGACATATTTACCTAAAAAATACCGTTTGCGTTGAATGGGAAGGGATGAGGAGCGAGGAGAAAGTTCATATCAGCAAGGGACTGAGGCTGGGGTGCCTTTTATCCCCACTGCTTTTTATGATGTACATGGTGAGGATGAAGAGGGCGCTAGAAGGAAGTAATATCGGCTTTAATCTCTCATGCAAACAGGCCTGCGGGTACAGTAGTAGATCAGCAGCTTCCAGGTTTATCTTATGCGGACGATATTGTGTTACTAGCTAACAAGCAAAGCGATTTGCAACGTCTGACAAATATCTGTGGACAGGAAGGCCACAATTTAGGTTTCAAATTTAGTGTTAGAAAATGTTATGGCATTCAATGAAAAAAAAATGAACAGAGAGTGTCTATACAGGGCCAGGAAATACCTCGGCTAACAGAATATAAATACCTTTGTATATGGATAAACTAAGGCAATATATATATGGAAACATGGGAAAAACAATAACAGAGAAGGGGAAGAGAAATGGGGCAGCCATAATGAATCACAGAGCTTCATGGGGCTCTTGCATTGCCCAGCGGGCGCTGCGAAAATGGTGCTAAAAGCGCCCTCTGTCCTGAACTCGGTAGTACCAAGCTCGGTCGTCTGCTTCGGAAAGCACGTTTAGAATATGGGCCCGCCACTTTCGCCTTTGTTGTACCACAGCTTGCAGGGAATATCGGGCGCCGAAGATTGTTGCAGGAGTGGCACGCTGCGTAAAGGCAATAAATTATGCAACGCCGAATACGTGTACGCCGTTCAAGAAATAAGCGGCGAAGGTTTAGCGCGGTGTCAATGGCAAGTGAAGCAGCGAGTCGCGTACGAAGTTCAACTTCAGGTAAAGTTTGCACGCTGCTAAATTCAGGCGCACAAACGCGAGGAAAGGCTTGCTATAAATGAATTCACAGTAGCGATAAAGAGACATCATGTGTACGGAACTGCTCGAGCGCACGACGGCAGCGGTCTTTCGACATGCCGGGAAACGGTGGGCCTCCTACAATCTTTGTGGACTGCATGCCGCTAGACATGGATTTCTGCCTGCACTGTAGTAACGGCCATCTTTCCCTTTATCAACTGATAAATAACTGATGCAATGCATGTGAGCTCGCAGTAACGTACACCCTTGCAATTATTTGACAATAGCACGCGAGCGTCGACCGTAAGGCCTGTCAGCGGCCTTGTAGTGGTGACTGACGGCGGGATTGGCAACTTTATGTGCGGTAGCGCAAGGCGAATTCCAGTTCGAATGTGTACTGTTACTCTATTCGCTTCAGGAGTGCCCCTCACCGCTGCAATGCCAGTGAGACGTCGTGCGGTCGACGCTCGTGTGCTATTGTTTACAAATTGAAAGAGTGTACGTGCGAATCGCGCTCGTGCACTGCTCGCTTGATGTAGCTTTTATTGACAGCGCTCGAACATCGATGTGCTGCAATGAATATACCTTCCTGCGCTGTCTCAACGTGCTGGCTTGCGGTCAAGGATGAGCACATTTAACTCTCTAACCTGTGCTGCTTGTAGTGGGGTAGTGAATTGTCATAGAATCAGCCCGACCATTTGTGACCATTTGCACATAGAGTTTCCTACAAAATTACTAGAGGGAACTCTGGCGCTAGTGTCTACGTGAGCTACAATGGGAGCGGTTGTCCCAGCATGGGAATTATGGGAAGTACATGGATTTGCCTAAACTTCGTCTTTTTGGCTTCAAACGGCCTTGTGACTTTGTAAACTCGTCATTTTCAACAGTTTATTGCGTAATAAATAATTATATAAACATCATTAAAATTGCCCGACGGCAGGATTCGAACACAGGGACTCTAGTACAGAAGCCTGATATTGAAACCATTAAGCCACGGATGCATGTATCTACAAGCGAATGAAACGCACTTATGAACTTATCGCGGGCATGCCAGTGCTTTGAGACGCTTGGCGCGTTTCGATTTGGGCACGTCATAGACAAGCTCAATCGTTGCAATTAATAGCAATTGTACGCGTTCCCGGCGTCTTCTGCACTTCGAAGAATATAGATTGCGCTGAAATATACGACAATAGGATTTATATAGCGTAATATACAAAGCCACAAAAACGTCTGAATCCATAAGCACGAAGTTCAGACAAATCCATGTACTTTCCGTCATTCCGATGGTAGGACAACGACTGCAGCGCCAGAGTTCCCTCTAGTAATTTTGTAGGAAACTCTATGCATTTGCACACACCTATATACAGTGAAAGCTCGTTAATTCGAACTCCAATAATTCGAATTTATGGATAATTCGAACTGTACGATTTGGTCCGGCCAAGCTCCACAGAAGTCTATGTATAAAAAAGTCCGTTAATTCGAACACGAGAAGGTTCCCTCACGGATAATTCGAACTACGCTCGCCTGGCACACGGCCAGAGAAACGCGCTTACTGCCTACACACAAGGCTGTATTGCCTCCGAAACGGAGAGAATGGCGAGAGAAGGCAAAAGCGGAAAAAAATCCAACCGACGCGGGGTAAGCCAGAAGGCAGCGGCGGCTGCCGCCTCTCCGTTCTCCGTAACCTCCGAGACTTATTGCCTGTTGCGAATCTTGGAGGCTTTGCAAATCTTGTACAGCTGCTAATGTTGTGCGGAGATGGCACGGCAACCGCCAAAACACAGCGAATCAAGTACGTCGCAGCTGCGCTTGCAATCAAGAACCAACGAATCAGGACCTTCGCCACCTTCACATGTTCAGCGTCTTTGTCTCGGCAGTCTTCATCGGTTGTGCACCTCTGTTTTCAGCTTAGGAGGTCCGTCGCGATTCCTTGTGATGGTGTTAAGCCTCGGCTAACGTTCGTTTCGGTGGACATCGGTGGTGTGGCACAGTCGGACCCAGAGCTTCGACTTGAAGGTGGCGTGTGCCCGCGGCACACGCCATCACTTTCTGACACGCCAAATTTCTGACATGCCCTACTGCTTCCAAATCGCAGTGTACTGTTGCTCTCCTTCACTTTCGTTAGTTCGAACTTTCGTTAATTCGAACTGAAGCGGCTTCCCCTTGCGGTTCGAATTAACGAGCTTTTACTGTATAGTCACTTCACCACTTCGCAGCGGTCGAGTTGTTCATTGTCGCTGTGGCCGGGTCTCGAATCGTGAATCACCAGCCATGCCTGCTGCTATGTCGGTCTGCCGTCGGGAGTGTAGGTACAAAAGACCGAAATTTCGAACGCAGATAATCAAGCAAGCTTCATGACAGGCGAATCAGTCTGCATGGCGCGAAGTTTCGCTTACCCAGCGCGACGAACTGCAGCTATCCAGCGCCCCCTACACTCCACTTCGTGAGGCCTTCAAGGAAAACGGTAGAATCTGATGCTGGGATTCAGGCCTTCTTGTTCGTGGCAGCCCACGACGCAGCAGTAACGATGGTGATGCTTTTTCGAGGCTGAGTTAGGTCTCTCCGGACCGACATCGCCGATTCCTTCTGATTCCAGTATTACGTCTCGCGAAGAGTCCATTTTCGTTAAACTATAGGCTGCGGCGAGCTCCCAGCCTGGTCGGCGTGGTCTGTGAGGAGTGACGAGCTTTTTCGCACTCTCAACAGGGTAGAAAAAAGCGCGAATCGAAGCAAAACTCGGGCTAGAAACGTGCTTCGCCACAGCCAGGGCTCAATACTGTCCAAGCTGGTACTACCCAGATAACGTTTTGCGCGCCCCCACCAGGCGCCGCTACTATACCTCAAACTCCAGCGCAAGACCATTGCAAGACGCTCATGGGCGTCTTGCGCTGGAGTTTGAGGTATAGTAGCGGCGCCTGGTGGCGGCGCGGGAAACGACATCTGGGTCGTACCAGCTTGGGTCGTATTGAGCCCTGGCTGTGGCGAAGCACGTTTCTAGGCCGAGTTTTGCGTCGATTCGCACTTTTTTCTGCCCTGTTGCGAGTGCGAAAAGGCTCGTCACTTCTCGCAGACCATGCCGACCACGCTGCGAGCTCGCCGCAGCCTATAGTTTAACGAAAACGGGCTCTCCGTGTGCCGTGGGACGCAATGCTGGGAGCAGACGGAATCGGTGGCGCCGATCCGGAGAGACCTATAGCCCAGCCTCGAGAAGGCGTCACCGTCATTACTTCTGTGTCGTGGGCTGCCATGAACAAGAAGGCCTGAATCCCAACATCATATTCTGCCGTTTTCCTTCAAGGCCTCAGGAAGTGGAGCGTCGGGCGCGCTGCACAGCTGCAGTTCGTCGCGCTGAGTAAGCGAAACTTCGCGCCATGCTGACTGCTTCGCCTGTCTTGAAGCTTGCTTGATTATCTGCGTTCTAATGTTCGGTCTTTTGCACCTACAGTCCCGACAGCAGACCGACATAGCAGCAGGCATGGCTGGTAATTCACGATTCGAGACCCGGCCACAGCGGCAATTAACAATTCGACCGATGCGAAGTGGTGAAGTGACCAGGTGTGTGCAAATGAGCACAAATGGTCGGGCTCATTCGATGACAATTCACTACTCCACTACGAGCAGCACAGGTTAAGAGAGTTAAATGCGCTCATCGTTGATCTCAAGCCAGCACGTTGAGGCAACGCAGCAAGGCAGTATTGATTGCAGCACATCGATGTTCGAGCGCTGTCATTAAAACCTACATCAAGCGAGCGGCGTACGAGCTCGCGCTGCAGCGCGATTCGCACGTACGTGCGAGCTCATATGCATTGCATCAGTTATTACCAGTTATTACTAAAAAGGACAGATGGCCGCTACTACAACGCAGGCAATAACTACTTGTTTAGCGGCATGCAGTCAACAAAGATTGCAGGAGGCCCGCCGTTTCGCGGCATGTCGAAAGAACGCTGCCTTCGCGGCGCGTACGATCGTGCGCTCGAGCAGTTCGTACATCGCGGCGCGTACCGTCGTGTGCTCGAGCAGTTCCGTACACATGATGTCTGCTTATCGTCGCTGTGGATTCATTTATAGCAAGCATTTCCTCGCGTTTGTGCGCCTGAATCTAGCAGCGAGCTTGCAAACCTTACCTGAAGTTCCACTTCGTACGCGACTCGCTTCACTTGCGATTGACACGGTGCTAAAACTTCGCCGCCCAATTATTGAACGGCGTACACGTATTCGGCACTGCATAATTTCTTGCCTTTACGCAGCGTGCCACCCCTGAAAAAATCTTCGGCGCCCGATATTCGCTGCAGGCCGTGAAACAACACAACCGAAAGTGGCGGGTCCATAGTGCAAACGTGCGTTCCGAAGCAGACGACCGAGCTTGGTACGACCCATTTTAGCGCAGAGGGCGCTTTTTAGCACCTTTTTCGCAGCGCCCCCTGGGCAATGCAAGAGCCCCATGGGGATACAATAGGTACGAGGTGCTCCAAGGCGTAGCGTTACCTACAAAAATTCTTGTAGGAAACTCTATGCTCCGAGGTATGTGGAAAGCGGTAATGTTTGCAGGACTTGCTTTTGAAAATGCGGTTGCTTGCTTTAAATCAGGGGTACAATCAGGACTCGATGGGAACCAAATGCCAATGGTCGCCTCGCATTCGGCGCTCATGGGAAGACTACAAATGAAGCTGTGCAGGGTGGGCTGGACCAGTTTTGAAGTGAGGGAAGTTCGCAGTAAAATTGAGTATGAAGAACGACTGAGGAATATGGAAGAAAATGGCTGTGGCTTAGCTAAGGTTAAGCCCAGGATGCGAAGCATACTAGCCTTTATTTTAGTTGTTGAACCACTGTTTAGCCTGGTGAACTGTTGCTTGGCTATATTTGGTTCGGCTAGACGAAGAAACAACTCATGCGTTACTCTGCTTCGCCTTCAAGAGTGGAACGCGACAGCGTTCCCGTCGACCCGCCAGCGACTACGCGCCCCGCATAGGACGCGGTGAGCGTCGAGCAACGCAGCGTTCGGCGCGGCAACGAAATGTGCGCCTGAGCAAGCGACGCACGCCTGAGCCTTAGAAACAGCTCGTTTCTAAGGCAACACCGCATTCACTAGAGGCGCTTTTGTACCGCTTTGAAGCATCGTACTCGTGGCTCAGTGGTAGCGTCTCCGTCTCACACTCCGGAGACCCTGGTTCGATTCCCACCCAGCCCATCTTGCAAGAGTTGAGCCAAAGCCACCTAGAAAATCAGTCTCTGTAGCACGCCGCAACCTTCGCTTCTCATTCCAACGAGCAGCTCTGTCTCCAGGAGGCATCTCACCTCGTGAGTGTCTAGCAGAGGCAAGCGCAGCTGCTTATATACCGCCGCGACGCCGCGAGCGACGGCGCGAGTTGGAGCCCCGTTACTCCTCTGTCGTGACGTCACGGTGTCACGGGGTATTGAAGGCGACACCGCCGCGCCTGAGGAGCTGGGTTGAGCTCTCGTAATATGCTTCGCATAAAAGTAAATGGGCTGGGAGAGTGTTGACGTATCTGTACAGAAAAGCATTGATTCAAGTAGAGGAAAAGAACTAGAAAGCTCACCAGCAAGTATGCGGAACCTGTAGGGTGGTCAATATACAAGTACTGCAGCAACAAAGAACGTCAAGCGGAATGCCAGAGAAGCTGAAATAATCTCACGGGTGGCGGCAATGGAAAATAAATCTGCCATGAGTAACTACTTAAGAGGAAAAAACGAAATCAGGAAAGAAACAATTTATGATAACTCAAAGGGAAGCTCATTACTTTTCGAAGCGAGATCGAGATGCCCTGGAACACACACCTAGGTATAACAAGGAAGAAGAATCATGTGCTTGCTGCGGTAAAGCTAGGGAAACTACGGAGTATGTTTTATTAGAATGTGAAGACGTCTACCCAGTGGTCGATCTAGGCACCACTGGCCTCCTTGAAGCCCTTGGGTTCAGCGAGAGCAGTGGAAAAGTAAACATGCCCGCAATAGGGAGTCGATTGGAGGATTGGTGGAAGAAAAGTAGGGAAACGACAATAGGGGATCAGAAAATTTGATTGTGGAAGTCCATAGTGCTATTTTCTTCTTTTTTCATTGTTCGACCTAGGTAGGACATTAAGCAGAATAATAGCAAGGGCTTGGTGACGCAACCCACCGCCCGATTCCATGGGGGACGCTCATAACATCCATCCACCTTTCCGATTCAACAGGTTGAGCCTCATTCATCCATCCATCCAATCATATCGCAACTCAAATCAACATTAGGGGGCGCTGCGAAGCCTGGCCCGGTCTGGCTACTGCTACACTGTGCAGTATGGCGGCTTTACGGAGGTCCCCGCGTACGCTTTCCTTGGTGAAAACTTTGAGTTTGTTGCACTGCGATGTTAATTCGCGCTGTTTTGTGGGGGGAGAACGGGTAGTGGACGCCGAGCACCTCATTTTAGTCGGTACCAGTGGTTCAAAGAGTAATTAAGTAGAAGTGGTCGCGCGTGTGTGCAAACCTCCGGCGTGACAGCGGACCCGCACGAGATTGTGGTGAGAATCGCCGACGCATTCCGGGACCCATCGATCGTGGAGGCAAAGTGTTCGTGCACTGCTGGATTGTCGCAAAAGTGCAAGCACATCTCGGCTGTTTCTCCTGGCACCTTATCCTGGAACATTTGGTGTAGTTGTCAGTCCCTTTAATGTTTCATCTCTACATTGCGTTTCAATGCTGTTCATATTGCAAAGATCGTAGTGAAGTGAAATGTTCATGTGCGTGCACCGTTGTAAGCAGAAGAGATCCTATTATGTGCCGAACTGCAACTTAGCTTCACCTTGTGCTGTGGCGCTTGGGGTTACCTATCACAATACATATCCTGCTTTTTTTCTTTTTTTTGCCGACATGACTGTTCGTTTCCTATGGCTCATACGTTATTGTTTCACAATTTGTGCTCGAGCAACTGCGTGACATCAGTGGCGACTCAGGCAGAACTCATGAAACCAACTATTGTTGTCTTTGTTAGTGCCCTTCTTAAAGGGGCCCTGAAACTGGCATGCCGCATAATATAGATACCACGACCACCACAAGCTCTGTTCGCAGGACGATCAGACAGCCGTGTGTATTTATTGGTCTCTGTAAGTGATGTAGCTCCAGGCGTCCATCTCGCGTTTCGAGAGTGACACCCATGCCTGAACCACAAGTAGCAATGTGTAAAAAAAAAAAACTTGACCAGGACCTTGCTACCTTGCCATGCACCGTGTAGCTTCCAGCACACTAGCTGAGGCGAAAGGAGAAAGCAATGCATCAGTGCAATAACTACTAATTCCGCTTACAGTTCAATGATTCGAAAAATTTTTGCAGCAGGCGGTGTCCTTTTGTAGTGATGTAACTATGATCAGTCGGAAGTGTTTCAGTGCCCCTTTAAGTGTTTGTTAAGTGCTTTAAGTGCATGTTAAACTTTCATGTCACATACTTTCCATTTATTGATATGTTGATAGTAAGGACATCTCTATATGCTCTCTGGAGGTCAATAATTATCATTCACTGATGTTAAGTCTGCACAAGTGTCTCCCCATGTTGTATTACCAGTGGTTTAGTTATGCTTCCCAGGACAGCCATTTGCACTGTATTCAACAAACTGGGAAGAAGCATAAATTATGGTACATATACCAGCTGGGGTCATTTGAATCAAACCATTCTTTCAGAGTACTCAACTCTGGTGGCCAAACTTTTTAAATACTCATCGTATGCAGGTTTGACACTGTTCCATGTTACTTCTCATGTTCTGTTTGGCCAGATATACCCTCATATGCTAAAAAGTGCAACAAAAATGGGCTTGAGTAAAATGTATGAGGCAAGTACAGTGAACAAAATATTGAGTGCATGTGGTTTATTTTGTGAAAAAATATAAGTAAGAAAAGGGACAACAAACAGCCATTGAAGAATAACCACAACTCTATGACACAGATCATAAGTGAACTGCAAATATCTCGGAATACCATAAGATGAAAACTTGCATCAGAATGCGTAGTGTAAATCAGCACTTCAATGAAGAATACAAGTTGCAAAAGAATGTGCATTGCTAATTTACAAAAAGTGTGTTGAAGTTGAAGTCTGCAGGTTTGGCCAATGCAAACAAGTGCAGCATGTAGATCACATGGCAACGACCGTGTCTGAAAAGTATGAAGTGGCTGAGTGGCATAAAAAATGCTGGATTTCCAAACAGAAGACCGCACTTACTCCCAAGGCCGCCACGCTTTGATGGAGCCAAGGTCACACGCACAAATGCCTCTATGCAATACAGGCTACTTGCAATATCGCCAGCCATGGCACGACTTCAGGTGAATCACCTAATGCCGAATATGCAAACGTGCCACTGGAATTCATCTTTTGGTGGCACAGCCACAGTTACTTTTAAAATTTCACACATCAACTGAGCAGTCTCTGCAATTATGTTGCTACATGTAGTTAGAGAACAGTTAAAAAGGTGACTCAAGAATGCAGTGGAAATATGCTTCAATTTCACCAATGTCAATGCAATTGTTTTTACACATAACTGGTGCCGTCCTGAAAGTGGATGAATTTTTGTGTAGCACGTCACACGAGCATTCAGAACATCGAATGATGGCAGGCCTGTGAATGTATTTACGTTGCTACTATTTATCGTGTTCACAAACTTCTGTGGAAAAGTACCCGACGCACACTTGGGCAGCCTTGCTTTCTGTAGGCCTTGTCCGTGACGCCATTTCTAGTAGGAAATTTGCCACGTCTTTATCTTCTCTTGAGTACTCTGCCATTAATGTCCGGAGGCCAGGTTGGCAAGCACATTCCTGTGACAAAACAAAAGCAAGAGTTGTAATGTCTGACATATCTGACGCGAAATGCAGCTTCTTTTTGTCATTCCAATAATGCACGTCAATGTATTAAATTCAATGTTGGAAGTAGGAAGGCCAGGCTTTTTGCATCAGTTAATTTGCACCCATCACACACCACAATCCTTTCACGAAGTTAATCCAGAAAACATGCTGCCGGCTAGGTAAAGACAGCTACCACATCACAAATATATAGAAAAAATAAATTGCCATATTTGCTATGTCCTTGTCCCTTATGGTGTTTGCAAGGCTTTGGTCCATGCTGTTAGGGGATGGGAAATCGTCCTGCAATGTCAGATAGAGTTCAGTTCAAGAAACCAGTGGTTAAGCAATGTGTGCACAAGTTGCAATTAATGTGCACCCATCACACACCACGTGCTACAATGCTTTTACGATGTAAATCCAGAAAGCATGCCACCGTCTAGGTAAAGACAGCTACCACAACACATACATATACAAAAAGAAATTACCATATTTCCTTTGTCACTTATTTGGTCCATGCTGTTGCGGTCAGGGGATGGGAGATCGTCCTGCAATGTCAGAGCTTAATCCCAAGGAATTAGTGGTGAAGCAATGTGTGCACAAGTTGCAGGCAGCCAATTTACCATGGTGGTCGTGCTGACAGGTGCATGGGGCAACACCTTTGCTTCTAATGGGGAGGCAACAGTTTCTTTGCTTGATTCATTCTGTAATGCATTAAAAGGTGTTGACATCTATTGCATGCTTGTAGACATGGTGTATGTACCATAAGCATATAAGTGCTGCACCATGTAGTCAAATTAACTTACTCTGGCTGACCGATACACATGTCGGCGAAGTCTTGCCAGTGAAAGCTCTCTCATATGAGCATCCTTGTTCTCATCATAACATGACGTCCTTGGCAGGTTTTCAGTTGGTACTGCATTTGTTTCAGCCGCTGTCTTTGACATGCTACAATTGAAAAAATAAATGAATTGTTTATGCTTTATTGTGCCTCAATATGGGCTGCACCCAGAATTTTTTTCTTTTTACCTCACAAACAAGGCCACAATATTTATAAAAAAACATTTGCAAGGAAATGAAGCACGGTTTGAGTGTGCAAGGCTATGCAACGTTGTACACCGAATGTAGCATCTGCAAAACGTAGTTGAAAGCTGCTCATAACGCAAAGTACACAGGTGCAAACACCACCACATGACCGAAGTAGTTTTGCCACTGACTTGGGGATGATTTAATAACACAGATAAAGCTAGCTTAGGTACTAATACTGCACATACATATGCGACACGTCAGTAGACGGCGGACGCCGTAAATTTTCCTCGAAACTAGCCAACGCGTGTAAAATTGACATGTGGCTGTCGCGTAAGTGGCAAACTTCTGCAATGAACGTGATAGGCTCGCCGTCGGTGCGAAATACCAGTGTCATATGGCCACTCTTGAGCACGTCGGAGATTCTCAAGTGCAAGTGGCAAATTCGTAATCAGTCGCGCTGGGAAGTGCCCGCGTGCAGTGCGCCTGTGCTGCAAGTTCATCCGCACCACGCATGATATTTATTCCGCTTTAGCATGCCACATACGTGGCACGTTTACACTCAACACTTCCAGAACTTGCTAGTACATCATTCGTAAACATTTGAATCTCCGACGCCCGTATAAGTTGCGCGAGACGTGCTGGGCATCAAAAGCTACAGCCGGGTGTAGCCAACGAGCGCAGAGGTGACGTTGCTCGCAGAAACCGCTGTGAAGCGTCGAACATGAGCTCTAATTACAGCCAATGTGGTTAACGAGTGCAGAAGAGACGTTTCTCGGAGAAACCGCCGTGACAGGTTTCTGTCGTAAGAGAGGAACCGCCGTAACCTGTGCTCGAATTTCGCGTTGCGGCTAACATATGCAGCAAATAATGCATAGGCCAATCGCCAGTGCCCGCAATGCGAAACGTGTTTACATAAGGTGACACAGCGACATGTATAATGGCCACGCACAATGGTCATGCATTAGGGTCGGGTTCACAAGTTCACAATAGTGTCTCACCTGGTAAGGAGAAATTATCCCGTGCAAAATGCCGTGAGCAAACAGTCACTGTAAGCGTCACAGCCTTGCCGATGCGGAGGTTAGCGATCCACCTGGTTCTGCGGCTTCAGCCTTTCCACTCGGAGGGAAGTGCGTGAACGGAAATATCGCTGTCCTTCCATCTCGCTGGCACGCACCGAGGAACACAGCAGAACTGCTTGGCCGTTCGCTTTTTCTTTGCTAGCAGCTTCATTCTTCCGTCCGCGACAGCAGCCTCTACGGCACACACGGCGACTGGACCTCCGTATTTCGTTTCTCCCTACTGCCGCTAGGTGTCGCATGAATTGCTGGAGTTGCGAATAGAGTTGACTGCAGTGCGGCGTTGTAATTTGTACGGCGGCTGTTGTATTGTGATGAACTGCTTCGTTAGTTTATGATTTTTGCGAACACAGCGACAGTAATGTCACAATGTGGTGATGTCGCAGTTATGAATGATCACTCACTTGGCTTCAAGAGACTGCCCGAACCTGAAAAATGTCGGTGCGTGCAGTCCGCTCCTCTCTAAAGGATAGCGTTAAATAGCCGCTCCCGTTGCGTTTTTCAGGCAGTAGCGAACTGCACAGATCTTGTACACTAAGTCACACTCTTTATAGAGTTCGTAAAGTACACAACGATTTCATTGTACACGTTGTAAAGTTCGCTTCTGCGCTCTTTAGACACTGGAAACCACCGTAACGTGCGACGACAGAACAATTACCACTCATTTTAACTCTTTAAAGTTCTCCGTAAATGCGTCGTGAGTTCAAAAAGAGAATTACGCATACAGCTTCAGTGCGTACGTATCTTTCGCACCACCGTTATATGCTGCCGCCACGCAGGAAAGCTAGCTTTGCAGTTTGAAAAGAGTTCCGTGACACGTACAAGGCCTGCAGTGCAGCACGTTTTAAAACACTGATATCGCTTTTGCAAGCATTCTACTGATCTAGACATCAAACAACATGAAAAACAAGCTATGCTCATCTTTCCTATAAACAGACTCGACCAATTTATTGCACATGTTGAGCGCAGTGCTTGTTAATACTTTTACCACATCCTTCGCATTTCACTACAGCACACAGCAGTACTTTCCTAATGTCTATCTGTGATCAACTCAAAAAAAGCTAGATTATCCTGTTTATCTTTGAAAATGATCTTCCATTTCTTACTAGAAGAGGGAAATTTAAGCCGTCTAACATTGCAGTTGACACATATGCTTATTATTTACCTTCGTTGCAACGCTCCTTCTCCTCTAATTTCCCTGTTCAAACGCAAAACATTTGCAAATTTTTCTTTTCTCTTTATATAATGTGAATTTTTTTCATTTACCATCAATACAGGCACTTTGTGGCTGCCGAAATAGCAGATCGAGCGCTGAACGGATCGCAGAAGCAGACGACAGTGGCTATAACTAACGCCACTCTGCTCGTACGTTCTGTCCCTAGCGGCAAAATTGACGAACTAGAAGAGGCGTGCAGGTCTGGAGTTCAGTAGTAGTGGTTCAAACGACGGCCGCTTCCATTTGGTGCACCGATAATCCGGCAGGCACAGAAGTCTATGGTTATTCTGTGGCTGTTACGAGTTATGGGTGTTCTGTGCTACGGCTTACGGGTATGAGCCGTCTGCCGTCGTGTTTCGGCTGTGCGCGTAATCTACGCGGTGCGCATCGCGGTTCCCTGCTTTCCAGACAGCGCATGCGGGGAGTTCTTGTGAGAGAACCTCGCACTGCGACGTCACCATGTCCGGAGTGATGGGATTCCACGCACGCGAAGCCATCCGCGTCAATGCAAAGGTCAGTGGAGTCTATCGTGCTTGTGCTGGTGTGCGTCCGATATATAAACTCCGGTAGGGTTAGCCTGCCTTTCGGCGCTCTGAATTAGTGTTATGTCACGCACATCGCAAGCGGCTGTACGGAATCTGTGTTTTCATGAAACAGCCCGGACGCAGCCGACTTCTTCGCTCGCGCAGAGTGTGTTTTGCAAAGCACGTGCACCGCGGATGTGATGAGGAGCTTCCGCCTTGCATGTTCTACTGATATGACCACTTCAGATGACTTTCAGCAACTGAAAGCGACTGTATAAATGACATTTAGTTTCGGAGCAGGAAGTTCACATAGACGCTTGTTCAGTTTGGTGCAAACGAACGAGAATTGCTGTGTAAGCTTGAATGATGTGGCCAAGACTGTTAACTTACCAGAGCTGTCGAGGAATGACATCGGCGCTATTCGCAGACTTCCACCAAAACCAAACAAAACGCATGGAGCTGTTGTTCCATTAGCGCAGAAGTCAGCCCGCGATAAGTGGCTTGAAAAGCGGGTAGCCCTCAGGAATGATTCATCGGGTGTTTCGGTCACTGAGAACATGACCCATCAAAACAGAGAGCTGCTGCGCCGTGAAAAAGCATGGACAGAGAATGGCTCCAATTTTCCATCTCATTGTAACAGCAAGATTCTTGTAAGGTAAAGAGAGGGCGATAGCGCCGTTGTGATTTGTTGCGCGGCTGACTTTGATAAGATGTGATATGGTTTTACCTGGCACTACTACTTGATATTTCTTTAAATATTCCTCTCACCACGCTTCCTTCCTCAACTGCGTAGGTAGACGTTATAAACCTTAAAAACTGCTCTGATACTGGTTGCTAAAAATGTTGTAGTTGGGTTCATTGTAACCTTAGATCCGGTAGAAACAAGCAGGATGAACTCAGTTATTTTTTCAGTGAAGTGCAAGTATGCTTTGACCTTGTGATGTATTCAGAAACATGGTTTTCCTCGGAAGAGAACGTGCTTACATTTGCAACATATAAATCGTACTATATGAACCACACATGCAAAAGGAGTGGTGGCATAGCAATGCTAATCTCAAACGCAATAGATTCTGAAATAATATCAGAATTCTGCTGTATCACTCGTTTTTATGAAACACTTGCTGTCAGATGTGGTACTTCAGCTTTTTTGTGCTAGTTACTGCCCTCCGTCACATAATGTCTGTCTGTTCTTTTCCTTTTTAGACTCTGTTAGAATTCTTCAGTGAAAGAAAACACGCATTATTTCTAGGTGGTGACTTCAACATGAACATGTTAGCTCATAACAGTGCTAAATTAGAACTTGAATCATTGTTAAGCTCTCATCCTTGTCGAAAGTTCATAACATCCCACACGCGGATCACTCCACAATCAACAACACTTTTAGATCTGTTTATAACCAATTTTGAACTTTCCCTTGTTAAGGCTGGCACTTTAATCCACAATATTAGCAACCCTTTGCTTATATTTATGTTTGTCAGTCAATTCATTAACACACCTGAACTTTTTTGGAATTTACATGCAAGCTCATTACTCCTGAAACGCTGTCTGCTTTTACAGACTGCTTAGGCAGAGCAAATAGAAAGTATTTGCAACAAGCAACCCCAGCTTAGCATAGGATTTATTTATGAACAAGGTCTCTGATTTATACTTTGCATGTTTTCTCGTCGAGATGCTTAAAACGTGAAAAAAAAAAGTCTGAAACCTTGGGGAAACAAAGAATTCTTCAAGCTTATAAGAAAGCGAGACCAATAGTTTAAAACTTTTATAGTGAGTAAGGCTTCAGATGCCCTCAAAGCATTCAAGAAGTACAGAAATTTTCTCACCAAACACCTTCTTGATGCAAAAAAGCAATATTATTCTAACCTGAAATCAAGAGTTCAACGAAAACTCGTCTCGTCGGGATTGCTCGGAGTCAAGGGTAAAATGGACCCTGACAAAAAACATTATAAGAAACCAAGACATTTTGGCTCCCATACAGGGGCCTTGTTCACCATGAAAACCTTTTAATGTTATGGGTTGGCATCCATTTTACCCTTGACGATTATTCTAACCTGTTGAACTCGACACAAGGACGAAGTGAAAGCGTTTGGAAGGCACTAAACACTGTACTTAGTAGTGCATCTGAGGCAGTCACCAAAATTGTAAAAGATGGAATAGAAATTCAAGGCACTGAGCTAGCTAACACATTTAATGACTTCTTCCTATCTGTTTGTGATGCTACCACCACCAGTGCTGACCTACGGTATATGAATCATCGTAAGAACCAAACCATATTTTTAGAGCCTGTTTCAGATGGTGAGCTTGTAACTAACCCTTAACCCTTATCTGCTGGTGCGGCCAATATTCAAATGAAACCTGTAAGGTAATGCGTCCAACTACTGTCCTATATTGGTTCTGCCTGTGTTTTCCAAAGTTTGGAGAAAATAATTCTGAAACCCCTGGGCTCTTTTACTGACCGTTTCAACTTTGCACAGTATGATTTTCGCAGAAATAAGTCTACAGAGTTAGCATTAATGGCCCAAAAGGAAATCATTCTAAAAATTTTACAATGCAGAATTATGGTACTTGGGCTTTTTTTAGACTTCTCAAAAGCCTTTGACCTCATTTATTATGATATTCTGCTTAAAAAACGGGATCACTATGGGGTAAGCGGCATCGTGCACAAATTCGTTAAGTCTTATACTGTATGCAATTTGTCATTGAAGGAAAACATTCCTCAATAAAATCCATTAAAACAGGTGCTCCACAGGGAAGCGTCCTGGGACCATTTCTGTTCATACCTTATATTAATATGATGGTCCGTATTGATTAAACGGCCCATTGTATAATCTATGCTGATGACATGAGTTTATTCATTTCAAGCAAATCATGTGCCAATTTAGGTAGTAGAGTCAACAGTGCACTGCCTAAAATTAATGCATGGGCTCAAATGAATTCCTGATGACTAAACATTAAAGGGACCCTGAAACGATTTTGATGATTTTGTGCAATTATACTGAGTTGTTAAAGTAGGTCCTTCTGATCATTAATTGATGCATCTAAGTGCTCTGCATAAAGCCTGTAATTTATTATAAGGTTTTAAAAATGTACATCACTATGGATCGCAGCACGTCACTTGGCTGAATTTTCAGCGCCATTGACCATTTGACGCATGACGAGCGGGTCACAGTATTGTTTCAGGCGGTGAACGCGAAGAACATCCCGACCACGCTGGCGCCTGTCGCATGTCGGTGTAAGAGGTTCTATGACATAGTTGACCGGAGAGGTGCGTTCGACGATGCGGTACGGTCCGTCATACTTAGAGATAAGTTTTGTCGAACGTCCAGGCATGGTACAAGGCACGGACACCAAGACAAGTGTGCCAGGGGTGAAGTTCGGGTTGGTAGGGTTGCCATCACGATAGCATTTTTCTCGTTGAGGGGAAATTTCGGGCTACCTGACGGCATTCCTAGGCATGCCTGGCGACGGCTGACACGAGACCACATTCTGACGTGTCTGGTTGATAAGGTAAAACAGCATCGTTGGTATGGGAAGAACCGCTACCATAGAGGAGAAAATATGGGGAGAATCCTGTAGTACTTTGTGTAGCTGTATTATATGCGTACATGATGAACAGGAGCATGATGGCCCAGTTTGTATGATCCAGTGAAACGTGCATGGCAAGCATGTCAGCAAGGGTTCGGTTTAAACATTCCGTAAGCCCATTAGTTTGAAGATCGTATGACGTGGTGGTTGGGTGAACAACGCGGCATTGAGCAAGCATGTTTCAAACATCTGCGAGAAAGAAACACTCGACCTCTATTGCTCAGCAGTTCCCAAGGTGGCCCATGACGAAGAATGAAACGATGGATGCAACGTCACTGGTGGTGGCTGCCGGTAGAGCGGCAGTTTTGGCACACCTTGTAGGGTGATCAGCTGCGACAATAATCCATCGTTTTCCAGTAGGTGTTAGCGGTACAGGTCAATTCCCACACGATCGAAGGCACGAGTAGGGCACGGAAGCAGCTGTAATAAACCGTGGACCGGATGAGGTGGGGATTTGTGGTGTTGGCATTGCGGGCACAAGCGCACAAATTTTTTAACAAGCCTAAACATTCATGCTTGTAAAGATGCCGCAGGCGCTCACGCGTCTTGAAGTCACCTGCATATGCACATTGTGGGTCGGTGTGGAAAGACACGTGCATATCGGAACGGAAAGTTCTCAGGATAACAAGGAGCCACTTGCGACCATCAGCTGGTAGTTGCATCGATACAAGTGATTGTCCTGGATGGTGAAGTAGGCAGCTTGGCGACACAGGGAACGGGAGATTTAGGCGAACCAGAAAGGAGATCCAAAAGAGAGGCCACCCAGGGATCCTTGCGCTGTTCTGATACGAAGGTGCCGATGTTGACTGACGACACCGCCTCAAAGTTGGAGAAGAAGGCAGTGTCAGCTGGTGTGACAGAGCGTCGGTGGCGTCAGTGTGCTTGCGGCCGGAGCGGCATGTATGTCGTAGTCTTGAATGTGAAGAGCCCAACGGGTCTTTTAAAGAGGATAACCAGTAAAGGGCGTGATGGTCAATTGCCACGTTGAATAACCGGCCTATAAATAAGGGCAAAACTTGTTGAGTGCCAGACATTCTTTTTGTGTGATGCTATGATTGCGTTCCGCTTTGGTCAGTGCATGACTGGCATAAGCAACGACGCACCTGAAGCAGCCAGGTTTGCGCTGCGAAAGGACAGCGCCAAGGCCAATAGCGCTCGCATCGGTATGCACTTCAGTTGGGGCGGTGTGGTTGTGTCGCAGTAGTGGTGGAAGTGTGAGGAGATGGCGTAAGGTCACGAACACAATGTCGCATGACCAGGAGGATTAAGTGATTGGTGCAACTTAAGAGTTGTGTCAGAGGTGATATAATAAAGGCAAAGTTGCGAACAAAGCGCCTGAAGTAAGAACAAAGGCCGATGAATGCGCGGAGTTCGTGTGTGTAAGGTTTTAAAAACTCTGCCACAGCCCGGGTCGGGACAGATTCTGTCTTGGGATACGACACGAGCTAGAATCATGAGCTTTCGCGCAGCAAACTGGCACTTTTTCAGGTTCAGTTGCAGGCCTGCGTTGGTCAAGGACGTCAGTGCTTGCCTGAGGCGGAGGAGAGGCGCGTTGAAATCAGGTGCAAATGCAACGATGTCATCGAGGTAGCATAAACTAATGCTCCATTTGAGACCGCGCAAGGTGTTGTTCATCATTCATTCAAGCATTGCAAGCGCATTTTATAGTCCAAATGACATCATATTAAATTCCTATAAACTGTTTGGAGTAATTAGAACTTGAGACTGACTCCAACCAAATAACTGAATTTTATTAGCCCGACGTTTCGGAGCCCATTCAGCTCCTTCTTCAGGGGGTTGTTCTTCGGGGGGATTCCCCCCCCTCCTTTCTTCAAAAAAGACGCTTTAAAAGCGGCACACCGCCACCCCCCGAAGAACAACCCCCTGAAGAAGGAGCTGAATGGGCTCCGAAACGTCGGGCTAATAAAATTCAGTTATTTGGTTGGAGTCAGTCTCAAGTTCTAATCAATTTCCCAACCAGACAGGCAATTCTGTCGAAATGTTTAGCTTCATGTTTGGAGTAATGAATGCGGTTTTAGGGCGATCAACTGCTGACATCGGGACCTGGAAGTAGAACCTGCAAGGGAAGAATTCAGCGCCTTGCAAGCTGTCCTGAGCGTCGTCAACCCGCGGTAGAGGGTACACGCCTTTTCGTGTTATCTTATTAAGACTGCGATAGTCAATGCAGAACCGAATGGAACCATCTTTTTTCGTGACGAGAACCACCGGTGATGCCCACGGACTATTGGAAGATCGAATGACGCCGCGCTGAATCATGTCGTCGACGTGCTCACTGATGACCTGACGCTATTTGGCTGAGACATGGTACGGGCGCTGCCGCAGTGGCGCGTTGGAGCCAGTGTCGATGTGATGGCTGACGGACGATGTACGGCCCAGAGTAGGTTGAGCGACGTCAAAAGAACGAAACTGGGCACGCAGGCGAAGAAGCTGGGAGCGCTGGTCGGAAGTAACGTTATCGGCAGTGAAAGGAGCGAACACGTCAAGTGATGGCAGAGCAGAAGTGGAAAGTGCACAAAAGTCAGTGAGCTATGCATCCGAAGCATCCGGCACGTCGATAATAATCACGTCATCTAGGGGCTGTACACGGCCAAGTGCTTAGCCGCAGAGAGGCGTCAATGGTGTAGGAAGCAGATCGCAGACAACTATGGAGCTGAGACCGGCTGAAATGTCAAGCGTGGCGAAAGGGAGGGGAATAAATTTGCAGGTTATAAAGAGTTATGAAGGAGTGACGAGAACAGAGCCTTCAGAGACAGCGGCGCAGAAAACGGTAAAAATGGAAGATGAGTACGGCGGTATTGCGACGTCTTCCCGAAGAACCAGCTTAGCGGCAAGTGGCGCCGGCGAGGGCCACATCACAGAGGCGATAGTTGAACTTGAGCATGTGCACATTTGACGACGGCGTTATTTCGCAAGAGAAAGTTCCAACCAAGTATAACGTCGTGGGAGCAGTACGGCTGAACCACAAACTCTACAATGTAGAGTATGCCCTGAATAACAACTCTTGCTGTGTATGCTGCCGACAGTATTCTGAAACGTTCGCCTTCCGCAAAAGTCACATTCAATAAACCAAGCGACTGCTTACCCATGACGTCAGCGTGCACTACGAACGCGCGCACTCGAACGCTGCACATCGCATGAGAGATCGCGCCGACAGTGTATAGTGGCTGCAGTACGGGTTCTGCGCACCGACTACGTTTGGTTGCAGCCGCTTTAGGTAAAATAAATTGAATGAGGAAGTGTGAAATGTTTTATTTTATTTGAATCAACAAATGTCGACGCGAAACAATGCGTGTAAGACGTCACCAAGAAGGCTACTAAAAACTACCACCTATCTTATCTCTACTATCTGCTCCACCCCAACCGAACGCCAAGAGAAGCCGAAAGACATGTTCGTTTATTCAATATATGTCGAGAGCACCCATCGCCACCTTGACGTTAAAATGACGTAGGCCGGAACTACTAGATGACGCTGTTTATTTCCCGGTTTTGCTAAATTCGCCAATGAGCGCGCGCCGTTGGCGGAGGCGGGGCCAGGGCGATAGTTTCGCGGAAGGCGAACGTGCGGACAGAAAACCCAGAAAGTGTTAACTTTTCGTAGAACGCGAGATAGGCGTTCGTTTATTACAGATGCAGATGCTCCAGTATCAATTAGCGCAACGGTAGGTATATACAAATCGATGGCGACGCAGTTCCTGCTTCTCCTGAACTGCGGCGCTTAGTTTTCCCTCTTGAGTGGATGGAGGACGCCGACGCATGGGAGACAACGAGCGGGGGAAGGAGATTCTTGATGATGGGAAGGAAAGGTTGGGGTAAAGTGCAGCGCAGTAACTGTCTGGTGAACGCAAGTAACGGAGGGGGGGGGGGGGTGAAGGCGCTCGGCTTGTGGCCTGCTGGTTAAAACAAGCGTTGAGGATAGGTCAGCCGAGGGAGGGGTCTGCACAAAACCATTATAGAGTGCAGCATGCAGCACAATCGGGCCACTTCTCCGGGTATACCGGCAGGCATAACACGTGGGTCTGTTCTGCCTGCGCCAAGGATTTACAAAGGCGGAAGGAGGCTGGTTGACGGAATACTGAATGGGCGGAAGCGACCGTGGATTTATCGCAACGAGTGGTCGGCGACGGAGGCGTAAGTGAGGAGAGTAGCGACAGGTCACTGCTGATGCTGCATTGGTAGCCTCAACAACTTGCTCTTCAATAACCCGCCGGAGCGGCGGAGCAAGCTGTGTAGGCGGCAGTTGCGGCAATGGCTGTTGGTGGGGCAGCTCAGCGAACGGTAGTGGTATAGCGTAGTAATAGAGAAAGCTGACGTGCAACTTCCTCCCGCACGAATGCTTGGATTTTTGTGAGCAGGGCTGTGTGATCGGAGCGGACGGCCATGCCAGATAGTGCCTCGTAGACCACTGAGCTAGGGGTGCCTGGTTAAATATCGCTGCTTCCTGCACTCGTCGTAGCTATATAGCTCAGCTAGGTACGCAGACTCTTGGCGATCAGCATGTGAAAAATGTGAGCGGCGATGCCCTTCAGTATGTTTCACCTTGTTATTTTCGGGCATAGAAGCATTCACACGTTTGCACAGGTCTAGAACCTCATCAATATAATTGGTGAATGTTTCGCCCGGTTGTTGCGCTCGCTCTCGTAACCGCTGCTCGGCGCGCAACTTTCGGACGGCGGGGCGACGAAAAACTTGAGCGAAGCTGGTCTTGAACGCTGGCCAGGCATGGAAGTCGGCTTCGTGATTTTCATACCACAGGTGAGCCTCACCAGAAATTAGAAGGTAGGGCTGTTTAACTTGGAAGTATCGTCCCATCGATTGTGCAAGCTCACCTGGTCGTATGAAGACAGCTGGTTGTTGATGTCATGCTCATCCGCACCGCTGAAAACAGGTGGGCCGAAGAGTGCCAGAGCAGGCCACGGACGGTGGCGGCGACGTCTGCGGGATAGAGTCAGCCATGACGGGTGGCAGAGACCTGAGTTCCTGGTTGGAGATGTTCTTGAAGACTTCTCCCAATTGCGAAGGGGTGTATTTAATAATATTCATCTGGTCAAGCGTAACCGAGAAGTCATGCTACGCCAAGCGGGAACCGCTCTCTCTCGTGCCAAACACTGGTGATCGCTCAGTGGTTGCACCGCAGGCATCGAATAGACGATCTGGCTGGCCTTGCCCGTGTGCACTTCTTCTCCCTTACAGTTTTATTCCTTCTCTAAACGTTAATTTGTCTATTGAAGCAACGGATCAAACAAATAGTTTGTTACCTCGAATAATTTTCACTCATGTGCGTGTCACTGTGAGGGACGTCACAGCGCTGCGAACTGCGCATGCGTTCACTTGTGAAGACTCTCCAACTGGGAGCGCGGCGGCGCCTGCGAGGAGAAGGGCACGCGGCCTTTGGTTTGAAATTTCTGCTGTTTTCGTGACTGTGTAATACTGGTGCAGATACGCTCGTAACGGTAACGTAAAGATAGTACAAGCAGCATTATCAGCTTTCAAATAAATGTAAATAAATACCATGAAGCACGTGCACGATACAAATTACGTCAGAGAGCTGTTAACAAAAGCCTTCGCGAGAAAGAAACAACACTGCCCCTTTTATTGAGCATAGTCCTCACTAAAAGCACTCTTGCCGGTATCGTTGTCATATATCAGTGCCCTTATTTTCCAGTTGATTTATCAAGCTAGTGAGTCGATATCGTAGCATCTCATAATTCGTATGGCCACGACTGACACTCTGTGGTTCAGGAATGCGATACAGCATACGTAATCTCATTTATTGCAAGCCTCGCAAGGGTTGCTGCATTTATTGCATAGGAACCGAAATAGTTTGAAATGATAGAGTGAAACCACGCGAAGGTTTCTCGATCCGCCGCGCACGCTGCCGCTGCGGAAGGATTCTTTTTTCGATAAGGCAGCCAAAAGAGGCCGTGTTTTGTCTCACCACGTGTCCTCCACGGCGCGCCGCTTGGCCGATAGCGGCGGCGGCGGCGGCCGATAGTGTGGCTGTTGCCACCGCGAACTTCCGGACCCGACGCCCACACTGTGGAACAGCGCTGCTGCCGACGCCATGCACGTGTACTACAGGACTGGCGTCGTCGTGGATGCGTGTCTGGTCGGCCATGTAAGTTTTGGACGGAATGTGTCGATGCTGCGGGGCGACGCGTAGCAGTGGTTCTTTCGAGTCGTGCGTCTTTCGATCGCCAGGTGCATGGTAAACAAGTTGTGACCCGACAAGAGCGCGCCCCCTTTCTCCAAGGACGCGTCCGTGGTGCGAAACTAATTATTTGGCGTTTTTCAAGTCCTGCGGCTCCCGAGCTAGGCGAATGCTTTTACGAATGCGTGTAGTCCATTATGTATGTACTTGGAGGCAGCGTCGGACCAAGGTAGGAGCGGTGAACAAAAGTAACAAATGTGCACATCTATGCAGTAGCACTTTTGAACATCGATGCCATAGAATTAATACATTGTCACTTCAACACCGTTCGAGATTTGACCTTGCTAGCATACTGAAAAAGGGTCGCAAAGGAATCGCGGCATCTTTGTATGAAATACGATAATAGAATACAATACCGCACAATACAATAAGGACACATTAGCACATCAACAGTTATAAAGTAATACTCCAATGCAGTAACGAAATCGATATGCCGCCCTAATCTGAAGCAAGGGTTGAGAATAAATCGCGAGTTTCGGCATTTACAATGTAAGCAGGGTTCCATTTGTGCGCGGTCGACGAAACGCAAGTATTTGAAACAGTTGGTTGCCAATTGTGGTTCCTTTACGAGCTACGTTTATTTAAGGTGTAATGTAACTGCGTCATTTCTTCATTTTGATTGATTGAAAACACGTTTTGTTATCACTTTGGCGCAAGTATGTTGCTGCGGTGACTGTCTTCATTTATGTATACATACTGTAGTAAAGCAGCATAAGTTCTTTCTGAAAGCAGAGACATGTTCCCCTTGTTAAAGATGACGCCCTCAGTGGGTAGCAGCCGATCCTGAATTACCTGCACTACGTAGTAGCGGTGGCCGTTCGACCGAGGCTTTATAGTATAGGGGTCCGCGCGTTAGTTAGGCTTGTGTCCTAGCATTTCTTTTTCCTACTATGGTGTCAATATGTGATCCAAGTTCGATGACACCCAAGTACTTGATCCAGTTATGAGCTTCCTTATACCAGTCGACGCTCTCTATCATATATGGCTCGGCGGTCGACAGACCTTTCCGAGACCCGTGTCCGCTAAGAATATTGGTTCGGAATTCAGCGTATCTTCTTAGGAAACAGATTTCGAGGTACTTAAATTGAGCAGCAAGGCTAATATTCATTCCTTCATATATGACAGGAAGTAGCAGTAAGTTATCTTAGCGCGTGAAATGCTTCCATAATCCTGTCTAAAAACACTCGCGCATAAAGCTTATCATGTTCACCAGCAACATAGTCGACTTGTTTTGTATTTATTTTGGACTCCCTGTGAGAGCGCGAATGGCGCCAAACTTTTGAGGCGATTCAAGGCAAAATCTTTGTGCATCGGAAAACTTGCCGTGCTCTGAATCTTTAATCAAGAACTTCAGTTTTTTGTTTAGCGTTAACACGTCATCGGAAATCTTATAGCAATTTAGCTCAATGTCTGCCGACTTTCCTTTTGCATTGAAAATCTGTTGTAGTCGATTGTGCGTTTTTTTTTCCTTCTTAGGTGCAGCCATTATCCGTTAACGTCACCTGATTCGCTTAAACGCAGTTGTTGAAATTCGTTTGAAAATAGCCGTGCCATCAGCCTTATTAAAATCCCTGTATAATAATGTTACGGGGAAACGTTCAGAGATAGGTACAGTGATGGATGCCCCACACCTCTACCGGACAAGGGTTTCATTTACGTTATTTGCAAGGGGACTCCAAAGCTCGGTAGACACCACCTCTTTCTTGTCTGCCCATACACATATTCTACATCCGCAGAATCATCAGCCTATTTTATGTCCCCTGCAGGAATCCACTGCTAGCTGATTCCAATTTGCTCCTGCAAATTTCCTACTTTCATCGCCCCACCTGATTTTCTACCGTCTTCCCTTGGCAGCCATTCTGTAAATCGTCCAGCGACACACGCTGCTGTGAACACCTCAGCCAAGTTTTGCACTCGTGCGCGGCGAGCTCGCAAGCCACCTTTCCTAACAAGTGCTCACTTTTAAGCAGACGCCTGCTCCTCACTATCTTCCGAACGCTTCATTTCGTAATATAGCAGATTCCCATACGCGGTTGTCATTGGCAAATAGCTGACATCAATAAAGAAGGGTGTGTGGATCAGTGCGCTTCTTCCTGCTGTTACTGTATATGTTTAGTGACCAAGTTTAATAAACAGGCTGAAGTAAACGAGGATGGGATTTCGGATTTCGATACGTACTTCCGGAAGAAGCCGACTATCGCCTGCTCACGCTCGGCCGCGACCGTCCACGTAGAAACTAAACTTTGGCTTCGACGGTGTCGTACCCGTCAGGTCTCGCCGATTTCGACTTTAGAAAAAAGGGGGCGTTTACTCCTCCGAGGCGGATGCTCATGAACATCCACCAATGGGCGCGCACTCTGGACCGACGTCATGCGCCGGACGGCCGGTGACCCCGCCGTCGGAGATGGCCGCCCGGGCTTCGAACTGGCCCAAGTCGCGTCGGCTGTGCGCGTCAACGCCTCGTCACAGTGAATTCCCAAACTGTTTGTGATTGTCTATCATGCCGGAAATATTACTGCGAGCTTACGATGCGGCATTTGTGCCACGTGCGTTTATTCCAAGCCGTGATCCGGCGAAGAAACATTGCAGCAAGCATCACTGACGCTGCACTACGCTTTGCCTGAAAACAGCATCCCACGGCGACCGCTGCAAACACAGATCCTGCCTGTTTGTTCCATGTCTGTTTTATTTCGCTCCCGCATGAAGTTACGACGAGAAAAGTTTGCCTGGTGCCTACTGTCAGCGGCGGGTGTGTGCGTGTACTATGTCGCTGCGTTTCTCGTCGGACGAGATGAAGTGATGTAGCAAAACCATTCTCAGGAGAAATGAGAAAAGCGTGCGCGCGTGAAACAAATCTACGAGCGTCTCAACAGAAAATATTTGCAAAAGAAGCCTCCAACGCAATGATCTGTCGCCGTCAACTTAGCGTGAACGATCGTTTTCAGCACTGAGATGGCCGAGCGTCTAACGGCGGTGCTCGAGCGTTGTGTGGCACCGTCGATTGATCGCTTTCCACCAGTGCTCACCGCGCGCGCAAGCTGTAGAATGCGTGCTGTGGCACAGTCACGCATTAGTTGTGTTGCCAGCGCTCGATATGGTTTCCCACAACATAGCTTCGCGCTGCTTTCCGATTCTTGTGATATGTTGCAATTAAAAATTCCCAAGACAGTGTTAAAAGAACGGTAAAAAAAAAAAAACGATAAGGTAGGCACATCAGCTTGTGAACCCGCTCCTATAATACCTCTACCCAGGTCTATTTGTAAATGTGTTTTCTTGCGTTTGTCAATTTTTTTTTATTTACCACATTTCTTTAAATTTGAGTTTTTCTTAGTTTTCGCGTTTGTGTGCCTGATTCCATGCATGTTTGCGCATACTCTTATTTCTGTCCTTTTATTTTATATTAGCATTTGTTTTTGCTAGTTTTCTTTCAGCAAAGTCTTTACACATTTTCATTAACGAATCTCATTGAAAGCACTATCTCCTGCACACTGCAGGGCTGGCCTCTTCCATCTCATTCAAACCTTTCTCACTGGTCTACCTTGTCTTATCAATCTGCCTACTCGCTGTGTTTTCTGTCCTTGCTTCTTGTGTTGTTGGTTCAATGTGATTAACCAACTTGCTCAAAACAAATTTTGATCGCCTATGAAAACAGAAAGGTTTAGAGAGACATTTTCTTAAAAGCGTCATTTGGGTTGCTCAGCAACTATGGCTCTTACCTCTGTTCATGTTTATGCATCAGTACATGTGGCAGCTCGCCAGAAGTGCACATGAAAGGCTGCATATTGCGAAGCCACATCTTTCTATGCTGTTGCATCTTCCATGCATTCAGTCTTAGTAAACAGACGGTTTCGCTGCCCATTACATATGATGGTAAAAGTTTTCAAGATGAATAACATCGTGCAATGGGGAGTCATTTCCTGTCTGACACTTTCATCGTTGCAAAGACATTTTTCAGTGAATGGAGCCCAGCGAAGCAGTGCACTGAGAGCTTTTGCAACTTTCACCATTTATTACTTCACAAATGTCATTGTCTGAACCTGGCTGTCCATCACTATGCCGATGGCTTGTGAATTAAATAACTGCCTCAACAAAACACATTCAACTTCACTCAGCATTTTTTACTACAAACAATGCTAGCAGAGCTATTCCGGGTGAATAATTGTGCTTAAACTGGTGTTACTTGCCCGGTCAGATAAACAAATACAACAATGGGTGTGGCATGACTGTGATTTGATGTGCAGACCGCGAACGGTGCCTTTCAAGCGTGTCCTCGACTACTACAGGTAACCAAAATAAGCAATGCCACCACATGAATGTGTTTTTACATGCAAGCTGCCAACAGTGGCTGTCATTTTCGCGTCGATTGCTGCTGTGTCACCAACAGTGGCGACAGCTTGACTGCGCTTTGACGTGCAGACTGCTAATGGTGCCTTTCAAGCGTGCCCTGGACTACTCCTATTAATAGCTACCCAAATTAGTTTTCTGGGCCTTACTAAGCTAATGATGTTTGATAATTGTTCTTATTCGCAAAACTTGTCTGGGCCAGGTAAGCAAAATGAATTGCAACCACATGAATGTGCTTTTGCATGCAAGCTGCCAACAGTGGCTGTCATTTTCGCGTCGATTGCTGCTGTTTCACCAGCATTGGCAACAGCTTGACTGCGCTTTGATGTGCAGACTGCTAATGGTGCCTTTCAAGCGTGCCCTGGACTACTGCTATTAATAGCTACCCGAATGAGTATTTTGCACCAGCTAATGATGTTTGGTAATTGTTCTTATTCACAAAACTTGCCTGGGCCAGGTCAACAAAATGAATTGTGACCACATGAATGTGCTTTTGCAGGCAAACTGCTAAAAGTGGCGGTCAATTTCGCATTGACTACTGCTGCTTCACCTACAATGGCTATGACATGGCTGTGCTTTGAAGTGCAGATATTAAAGGTGCCTTTCAAGCGTGCCCCTACGACTGTTATTTCATCACAGGGCCCGTCATGCTCATAGGTGGCTGCCCAATAAAGTATTTTGGGCCTTCTGACATTGGCATTATTCATCTCAACGGGCTGGAAAAAACATTAGGGGCAGCACAGCTGCAGGCAAAGCACAATGTGCTTTGGCGTGCAGGCTGCTAAGAGTGGCTGTCACTTTCAGGTTGACTACTGCTTTTTCATGTGAAGCTGGACAGTGGCTGCCCGAATGAGCATTTTGGGCCCCACGTAGTTATTCAGAGTTAATAAATGTATTTGCATTAAGATTTTCCAGCATTTCAGCACGTTTCCATGCCAAATCTTATATTGAGCATGATCTATGCAGGACGATGCTTTTTCAGAATTGGGCTTCGATTAAAAAAAATATGTCCCCAAATGAACTGCTTATTTATTTGAGAGATCATGGAAGAATGCTTGGCTGCTGCGAACCCACCGGCAAAATTTTGGTAGCCTTAATAAGGGCTGTTCTTTTGTTAATAAGAAGCTGTTTTATTTCATCGAGTGGCTCAATGCCGGACAGCTTGCAGTCGGAGTCGCTTTCTTCACTGTCATCTTGACCCACTTGGAAGATGATGGGTTGGATACGGTCACTTCCAGACGTATCAAGCCTGAATTTTACCTCCAGGTCCATCACGTGGTGAATGTTCTTCCTCCAGTCTTCTGTCGTCACGTGCTTGATTTTTTCTCTCAAGATGTCTTCGACTGTGAACAGCTTGAAGTCTCCGTTGCCCACAGCGATGCCATTTTTCACCTTTGCCCACACGAGCTCGATAGGATTAAATTTGCAGTGGTACGGTGGCAGCCTGAGTACAATGCATCCAGCCCTTTCCGCTGCATTGTCTACGATGTAGCTCAGAAAGCGTGGCCAACTCAAGCAGCTGCTTTCTAATTATCCTTTCGCTGTAGATGATGGTTTTGCTTTTGAGCCACTCCTGTATTTTTTCCTTCTTCCAAGCTGTCATCGGCAATTTCTCTTCTCTCCGGGAATGGTAAGGTGCATTGTCCGAAACAATGACGCTACCAGCAGGCAACTTCTGCAGAACGCCATTAAACCATCCCTCGAAGCAATTGCTGTCCATTTCATAGTGGTAGTTGCCTGTTTTTTGGCCACGGAATCTATCTAAGCAGCAGTCGATGAAGCCATCCTCGCTGCCGATGTGCGTCACAATCAGGCGCTGGCCTTTTCCAGAAGGTTGTTTCAGACCCATCGACAGGCCATTTGCTCGAGCGTACATGTGTCCGCGCTTCTGCACCACGATGTCTGTTCACATGATCGACCCTGTGTGTCCCGCCGTCACCCATGTCTCGTCCAGGAAAAAGATCTGGCCTTCTGCCTGTAGCGCTCCACATCAAGAAGGTAGCGATTCCACCATTCAGCGATGTCATCCCGGTCGATAAGCAGCGAATTGTGGCTCCTCTTCTCATGCTTGAATCAGATCTCGACAAGCAGGCGACGCACAGTTCACCGCTTCAGTGGTGGGAGATCCATTTTTGCATGTGCCGAGGTATGTGGGGCCGGTAGGAGGTCTGGACCCCACTTCACGCAGAGTCAGAGATGAGGAGAGCTTTCTCGGTGAAGAATTCTTTATAGAATGTTTACATGTTGTGCTCGTTATCAGGAGAGAGACCAAAAGAGCAGCTGCAAGCTGCCTAAGTAACACCCCTCAGTCCCCAGATTCCCCAGACAGCCCCTAAGGACGAAACAAGGTCGAGATCGAGAGAGGGTCCGGGCTGCCTCCGTGGTCCTAACGCCGCTCTCGGGGGCCGGTGCTTCCTCGAATGGTGCTGCGGCATCGGGCCGATCTGGTGGTCGGTCAGAATGGTGCGCCGGGGAAGTTTTATAGCCTGCATAGGACAAAGGTAACCAACTGCAAGGCACGGGGTCGAAACACAGCCCTCCTTTGGAAACCGTCCCAAACACAGCGGGAGTCGTTCGTGGTGCGGGCGCCGCCGGACAAAGGAAGGGGGGAGTTGCATTGCTACCGGCACGGGGAGGGGCCAAATAGCGCTCCGTGATCCGGTGGCCGCTTCAGTCGTGGACACCGTGCAGCCGCGAGGAAACCCGAGCCGTGCACGTAGTCGTGTGTCCGAAGCAGGCACCATGCGGGGATGAATGCTGCCTCCACGGTAGACACACCATAGCACTGGCCTTCCATCAGGCAAATCCCAGGGCACAAACATAACACCATATACGCTTCGAGAACTCGTTAGTGATCTTCACAACCATCGGTATCTCGTTGCGGCGAAAGAAATCATGCACACGACTTTGGCGCGCACAATGTGCAATACTTCGTGCTGCGTCTTCTTTTCTCCACATTTCGTGGGCGCTTTCGCGACGGCGTCGACAGTTTGCCACCCGAAATATGCGAGGCTTTGACCTCCTACCTCACCTTGAACACTTTGCTTTCGCTGACACCGAGCATCTTGAGTTTGTAATAGTTATGATAAATGCATTGTTTTATATAAGTACTTGTTCAATATTAACTGATTCATTTGAAGCTCGGAACAGGAGTAGTATATTTGCCGTGTACATGTAAACAAGCGCAAAAGCCATGCAGAGCTGCCCTTTCTACTTTTGTCACTTGCAATGAAGCTAAAGAGCAGATGACGGGCAGCATTGCGGAAGGCACGGGGTTATTTTTCTGTCGCGATCCGGCATGTGCTGTAGCACATGAGAGCTTTACTAAACCAGTCATCAAAATACAAGAGTCTTTATTTATACCGAGAATTGCCCGTTTCAGAAGCACGATTTTTTGAGAGGGACTATTTTAGTCGCGGAGGCAATCGGACGTCGCGCTTCGGTCATCTGGGCGGGGCCTCAGCGGGCCTCCCCTTTTTTTCTAAAGTTGTATCCGACTTTAGTTTTGAACGCTCAGCTAGCCTCGAACCACGCGAAACTTGATGTCAGACCACATGCACGCTTGCCGCTCACTCCTTCGTGCTTAGACGCCTTGGGTGTAGGCGTATACATTTTCAGCTATTCTTCGAAAGGCTCAAGTTGGAGCTTGCTATACAGAATGTTTTTTCATGGGCGCCACCATGGATGGATGGATGTTATGAGCGTCCCCTTTGGAACGCGGCGGTTGGTTGCGCCACCAAGCTCTTGCTACTATACTGCTTAATGTCCTACCTAGGTTATAAACAATAATAAAAAAAACACTATGAACTCCCACAACCAAGGGTGCGATCTTGTACGCGTTCCAAAATAGAACGGAGGCGGTTCGTTGTTTACGTCACGAAATAGGCGGTATGTTCCGTTCCGTTCGTCCGATAGCAGACTACACGGAGTGATTGACAGCAGATATCACGTCACAATAGACGTAATGGCGTTCGGCGCGGTTCAAATTGACGAACCGTATTTGTCTCGGTGGAACGAACCGCCTCCGTTCTATTTTGGAACGCATACAAGATCGCACCCTAAATTTTCTGATCCCCTATTGTGAACTGTGCTTTTGTACGTCTCCGTTTTTTGTGGTTTCCTTACTTCCACCAACCCTCCAATCGCCTCTTACTAATTCCTATTGCAACTTTTCCACGGCTCTCGCTGAACCCAAGTGCTTCAAGGAGGCCAGTGGTGCCTAAATCGACGCTGGGTAGACGTCTTCACGTTCTAATAAAACATGCTCCATAGTTTCCCCTAGCTTTACCGCAGCAAGCACATGCTCCTTCTTCCTTCTTTTATCTCGCTTTATAGGTGCGTGTTCCAGGGCATCTCGATCTCGCTTCGAAAAGTAATGAGCTTCCCTTTGAGTTATCATAAATTGTTTCTTTCCTGATTTTGTTTTTTCCTCTTAAGTAGTTACTCATGGCAGGTTTATTTTCCATTGCCGCCACCCATGAGATTATTTCAGCCTCTCTGACTTTCCGCTTGACGTTCTTTGTTGCTGCAGTGCTTGTATTGCCCACCCTACAGGTTCCGCATACTTGCTGGTAAGCTTCTTATTTCTTTTCCTCCACTGTGAATCAATGTTTTTTCCTGTACAGATACCTCAACAAACTATGCATGGATGGAGGAATGAGGCTCAACCCCTCGAATCGGGCGGCGGCGGCGTACGCCACCTAGACTTGAATACCATATTGCTACGCAGTGGCGCCATCTATGGGCAGTAGGCATGCTGGCTTGGGCGAGCGCTCCGTTTTGCATGGCAGATATACACTCGGCGGTAGTTTCTGGCATTTATTTTTGCGCTTATGCGGTCTATTTAGTATGACGTGGTGTCTTCTACATTGAAAACGGTTCTGTGAGACTGTAAGTCGGTATGGCCGAACTTTCTGCTGGCGTTGAGGCGGACAGAGCGCGCAGCACGATGTCTTCGCACATGTTTGAGCTTGCAATCAACCTCGGAGATCAATTGTGCAATTCTGAAGGTTCCATTCACTAATGTGATCTTATTGCAGTATTATCCTCCAGTTCTAAGCTGTGGTTTAGGAGCAATGAAACATACCCAACGATTGTAACAGCGTGGGTACCGTTCTGCTGCGATAGGAATGCTGCTGTTATACTTTGACAAGCGTTGAAACTGTTACCCGGACATTATGTTGCGTGACTACTTGGTTCGGTGGATGACCCATGAATGAAATAGTTTTGGTTAGTAATAACACATACCTTACAGTGTGTACTCCACTTGTCCAGCAAAGCGACCATTCACGAACTGCGCGAGCATCCGAAGCAGTCGTAGGTGCTGGATTACAGATATCTTTGTTCTATATAGCGCATGGTCCAAGCATGCGGCATCAACGTTTATAGATCTCTAAACGTTGTGCGGTGTGATTGTGCGAGGTCTTACTGCAGCGTTAGCCTGTTTTCTCTTTCTTTTTCGAGAAATAGGATGATAACCGAATTTTTTTTTCGGATGTGTTCGTTCCGCTGTCTACGACGCACTCGGGTATTACGGATATTTTGTCCTCAAAAATAGCCATCACATTCTTTTTATGCTATCCATCTCGGATATTATGGCTTTACAGGGCAAAAAGGTAATGCCGAAGCAGATAGCTTATTAAAGGGACACTAAAGTTTACTATGAAGTTAAGGTAAAGTGATAAAGCAATGCTTTAGAACGTCTAAGGCGTCAATATAATCGCGAACAGAGCTTTAGTAACCGAGAAATTGAGATAAATGCATGACACGATTTGAGACCCCCCAGCCATAGAGTTTCCTACAAAAATTACTAGAGGGAACTCTGGCGCTAGTGTCTACGGGAGCTGCAATGGGAGTGCTTGTCCCAGCATGGGAATTAGGGGAAGTACATGTATTTGCCTAAACTTCGTCTTTTTGGCTTCAAACAGCTTTGTGACTTTGTAAACTCGTCATTTTCATCAGTGTATTGCCTAATAAATAATTAAATAAACATCATTAAAATTGCCCGACGGCAGAATTCGAACACAGGGATTCTAGCACAGAAGCCTGATATTGAAACCATTAAGCCATGGAGGCATGTATCAACAAGCGAATGAAACGCCGTTATGAATTCATCGCAGGCATGCCAGTGCCTAGAGATGCTTGGCGCGTTTCGACTTGGCCACCTGGACAAGCTCAATCGTTGCAATTAATAGCAATTGTACGTGTTCCCGGCGTCTTCTGCACTTCGAAGAATGTAGATTGCACTGAAATATACGAAAATAAGATTTATATAGCGTAATATACAAAGCCACAAGAACGTTTGAATCCACAAGCACGAAGATCAGACAAATTCATGTACTTCCCATCATTCCCATGGAAGGACAACGACTGCAGCGCCCGAGTTTCCTCTAGTAATTTTTGTAGGAAACTCTATGCCCCCAGCGGCATTCCGGTACTACCCCTATGATGAAGGCACTCCTCATCATAATTTATGTCACTAGTACTCAACTACACGTAATAAAAAGAACATTTCATTAGGTTATAAGACAGAAGAAAATGCTACTTGTCTACTCCTGTTTGATTCTAAAAAAAAAAATAACATTTTGACGTTACCCTTCAGTAGTATGGGTGGTTGAAAGGCTTCGTTCTTGCTCGACACTGCGCCGCGCACACTTTGAAGTTTCAGTTGTTTCGTTATCTCGTCGTGCTACGCTGGTTCTGCTGGCTTGCGAAACTTGCATTTGGAACAAGCAGCGAGAATGCCACGTCCACGTGATGTCATGGGGTGCGCGAACGGTCCGCGGGACTTGGCCAAGGGCAGTTGCAGAGGTGAATCCAACGTTACTTATCGCTGTGTGCCAACGAGTGAACCTCTCCGTTCCAAGTGGTCAAGTGCCGTACCTCTGCCACGGCGTGTTGGCAAAGAGCCGAAAAATCGCATAGTGTGCTCGCTGCACTTTCGTCCAGAGGATTACGAGTTCAACGCCGACTTACTGAAGTCGTGTGGAGTGCCTTTCAAAGCAGTGCTTTCCTGTAGCGCTGTTCCGTCGGTCTTGCCTGCATTCTCCGAAGCGCAAGAGCTGCAGGTCGACTGCGGCATTTGGTTTTCACTAAGGAAAAGCTACAAATGTGCGAATATGTACAGCCATGACATACAGTTGCCGTCGTAGTAGTACGCAACGACGCCGGCAGCTTGAGCCCTCAGCAGCAGGTCACGTTCATCAGTGCTTAAATAGCTGAAATCGAGCCCAGCATGCGAGCCAATGTGTCGTTGTCAGGGTTGTCCATTGCAACGAGCGTCAAAGATGCCGTCATAAAATAAAGAACCAGCTTATCGTCGCGCGCTTTCCCTTCTGCTAGCCACCATAGTTCCGCTTTCACACTGCTGTCGGCTCTGTCTTGGCTCTGTTTCTGGCCGCGTGTTTGCGTCTTGCGCAGAAAAGCCGTAGCGCCGTCTGCGGGCGCCGTTTTACTCATCGACGGCGCAATGTCGCTATGAGACCATGACGTCCCCACTCTTTGATCGGAGGGTGGGTGACTTGAACTGCGGTAGAGGTACGCAGACGCTTCAGAACGCATTTTCTCTTAAAATAAGTCTCTTCTTCGCATGAAACAAACGTTTCGATGTTTCTGGGATAGTATTTCAACAGTCCATGTTGACTTCATATTAACCTTTAGTGTCCCTTTAATGTATGATGCCGGTTCCCCAACTGCAGTGATCGCTGCGTTGAGCAGCGCCATCGGCCTCGTGCAGGAGGCTAGCGTAGACATATAGTGAGAACAATGCCAATGTATCACAAATATTTGATAGCGTCTGCCACCTATTGTTTCGTGGTTGCCATGTGTTGGCTGTACACGAGCATGCGCTCTTGTTTTAGTCCCTACGCCAAGTGATCAGATAGTGAGCAGATTTACCATTTCATGCTAGTGATACAGAGATGCCAGTTCTCTGTAAAATAGTTCACAACACATACACACACCACAGCTGATAATGCGCGTTGCATGTTTGCACCCCCAAAAGATATTTCTGCGTACTGTAGTTACCGATGAACCGAAGGGCTTCCTTGAAGACTTATATGAATGGTCATTGCGTAAATTTCACAAAGATTGATCTAAAACATCTCGAAATCGTTCCACAGCACGCGACAGCAATACTTTCAAGCAGTGCCGTGCGAGATTGCACAAGCCAAAAAGGAGGAAAGGCTCGCTGTGCGCCTTTTCCTCCTTGCCCGATGAAAAGGTCTTCAAGGTGGCGAAGGACAAAGCCGGTCCACACCACGTAGCACGGATGGATGGATGGATGCTATGTGCATCCACTTTGAGCGGTGCGGTGGGTTGTTCCAACAAGCTCTTTCTATTATACTGCCTAATGTCCTACCTAGGTTTAGAAAAAAAAAAAAACACTATGAATTGCCACAACCAAATTTTCTGATCCCCTATTGCGAACTGTGCCTTTGTACGTCTCCGTTTTTTGTCGTTTCCCTACTTTTCTTCCACCAATACTGCAATAGCCTCTTACTAAACCCTATTGCGGACATGTTTGCTTTCCATTGCTCTCGCTGAACCCAAGGGCTTCAAGGAGGCCTGTGGTGCCGAAGTTGACTGCTGGGTAGACGTCTTCACATTCAAATAAAAGATGCTGCATAGTTTCCCTAGCTTTACCGCAGCAAGCACATGCTTCTTCTTCCTTCTTAAATCTTGCTTTATAGGTGCGTGTTCTAAGGCATCCCAATCTCGCTTCAAAATGTAATGAGCTTCCCTTTGAGTTATCATAAATTGTTTCTTTCCTGATTTCGTTTTTTCCTCTTAAGTGGTTACTCATGGCAGGTCTTTTTTCCATTGCCGCCACCCATGAGATTATTTCTGACATTATTTGTTGCTGTGTTTCCCACCCTACAGGCCGCATACTTGCTGGTAAGCTTCCTAGTTCTTTTCCTCCACTGTGAATCAATGTTTTTCCTGTACAGATACCTCAACACTCTCCCAGCCCATTTACTTCCATATTCCTCAGTCATTCTTCGTACTCAATTTTACTGCGAACTTCCCTCACTTCAAAACTAGTCCAGCCCATATCACCCTGCACGGCTTCATTTGTAGTCTTCCCATGAGCGCCCAGTGCGAGGCGACCAACTGACCTTTGATTCCCATTGATTCCTGACTGTACCCCTGGTTTAAAGCAAACAACCGCATTTCCAAAAGTAAGCCATGGAACCATTACAGCTTTCCACATACCTCGGAGCACCTTGTACCTATTGTATCCCCATAGCGATCTGTGCTTCATTATGGCTGCATTTCTTTTCCTCTTCACTGTTGTTTTTTCCTGTGTTTCCATATGTCTTGCCTTCGTTTATGCATATACCAAGGTATTTATATTCTGTTACCCGAGGTATTTCCTGGCCCTGTATCGCCACTCTGTTCACTGTTTTCATTGAATACCATAACTGATTTTCTAACACTAAATTTCAAACCTAGATTGTGGCCTTCCTGTCTACAGATATTAGCCAGACGTTGCAAATCACTTTGCTTGTTAGCTAGCAACACAATATCGTCCTCATAAGATAAACCTGGAAGCTGCTGCTCTACTACTATACCCGCCTGTTTGTATGAGAGATTAAAGTCGATATTACTTCCTTCTAGCGCGCTCTCCATCCTCACCATGTACATCATAAGCAGCAGTGGGGATAAAGGGCACACCTCTCTCAGTCCCTTGTTGATATGAACTTTCTCCTCGCTCCTCATCCCTTCCCATTCAACTCAAACGGCATTTTATAGGTAAATATCTCAAAAGCTGTAGGCAATCGTCACCTAAGCCTTTCCCTTCCAGAATATCCCACAAAATGTTGCGGTCTTCATTGTCATAGGCTCCTGTAATGTCTAAAAAGGCCGCATATAACGGTCTGCTTACTACTTTTGATATTTAATACACTGAGTAAGAACAAATAATTTATCATCTAAATGCCTACTTATACTGAAGTTCTCCCAAAATGCCATTATTTTTTGCCCACGCTTGAAGCTTTAGTTTGATTGCCTGCATTGCTAGCCTGTATATTACTGATGTAATGGTCAACGGTCTATACGAGTGAATTCTATCTTTATCCCCCTTACCTTCATAAATTAAATTCATTCTACTTTGTCGCCAACTGTCTGCTATTCGTCTATCTTCTAAATTTTTTTCCACTGCTTTCACCAGAACTTCCTTACTTTTTGCTCTTAGTTCATTAATCAGCCTAACGGGAACCTCATCTAGCCCTGTGGCTGTCGCTTAGGAATTTTTTCTTCGGCTTTCTTCCAGTTCAAATTTGTCAGCACCAGCTCCTTTTCCATCTTTGTCTCTTCCATGCTCTTTTTTTCTTCGAACACAACCTCGTCATTGCCTTGGAAAGGTTCGGCTGTTATTTTTCGGATGTAATTTATTGCAGCTTCTCCTTCTAGTTTGTTTTCATCTTTGTCTAGGATATGTTGTTGTATTGTTGTTAACTTCCTGCCTAATAATTTTATGTGGTTCCAAAATATTCTAGGTGCGGCCTTCTTTTTCTCACGTATTTCTGACAACCAACATTCACCTTCACTTTTTTATTTTGCTTACACCAGTATTTCAAGAATAGATATTTCTCCCGGGATATTTCCCATTTATTGCATGGTTACTTCATCCTGCGGCAACTGCGCCTCCTTAGCCTGCCTGTGCTCTCGGGATGCTTTCTGTCGTTCGGCGATCGCTTCTCGTATCTCCCTGTTACACCAACTTTTCGGCTTCTTTTCATCCACCAAACATGTTGTTTCTCTTTCCGTATTTCTGCCGTTATTACACTTAGAAGCTCACTAAATTCCCACTTTTTATTTGGCCATTCGCCAAGATCTTCCTCTACTCTAGTGATTATATTTGTTATTTGTTCAGCGTTCAAATTTTGACTGACCATTTCTCTCAGCTTATCATGAATTCGTTCTGTCATCAGACAGTAATCAATGGTTGATTGCTGGCTTCCCACTTCCCACGTGATCTGCCCTTCACACTTGGGCCCTGTATTCACGATAACGAGGTTATGTTGCTCACAAAGGTCTAGCATTGACTTCCCGTTCTTGTCGTTATAGCCATGTAAATCCTGTATGTGGGCATTCATGTCACCTAATAGGATAATTTCAGCACAATTCTCGAAACCCTTAATATCAGCGCTTATGTGTTACACTAACTATTTATGCCTCTCTGTGCAGTTCTTCACGCACAGTGGCCCTGACGGTCTCTTGAAGGTCTTTAGAACCCAGTCCTTGGATAGCGCACTCTGGCATCAGCACTTGTCGGTTATACTGTCGAGTGCGCATTTCCAGAATTTTCTTGATCATCGATGCCTCTGTACAAAATGCAGCTATGGTTTTGGCTAGGTTGCGAATCAGTCCGGTGAAAAGTTCTTGCTTGACGCCCTGCATCAGGATGCGGAATTTTTTCTCCTCCAACATTTCTGGGTCGTTGGCCGGAGAAGACGGGCCATCTCCTTCGTGAAGATCACTATGGTCTCGTTGGGAAACTGTACTCGGGTTTCTAGTAGTGCTTGGGCACGCTCTTTTTGCACGACGCTTGTGAATGTTTGCAGGAAGCCGCTTTGGAACAGGTCCCACGTCGTTACGGTGGCTTCTCAATTCTCGAACCACGTCCTGGCGGCGCCTTGCAATGTGAAATAGACATGTCGCAACTTGTCGTTGCTGTTGCAGTTGTTAAACGTAGTGACCCTCTCATACGTCTTTAGCCAGCTTTCCGGGTCCTTGAATGTGGAACAGTGGAACATCGGTGGCTCCCTGGGCTGTCGTAGAGCTATTGGGGATGCTGTGGCAGGCCATTGGGGCTGTCTTGGCCATGATCTTCTTGGTCCTCTCTGGCAGAAGTCCATGTTTCAGGGGTAGCTGCTGTAGCCAGTGGCTTGCTTGATGTTCCGGGATGATCTTGGTGTTGTTTTTGTAGTCCGGGCTTGGATCGCGGCTTGTCGGGGGCATCTGCTACATGAACGTAAACCACCTCCACCAGATGTCACATGGTAGTGACGGTGAAGAAGGCAGTGGTAATGTGATTACCTATACTAGCGTTTTATTGGGCGAACTTGTGCCCTCAAGAGCAGGCTACACTTAAAGAACGATAGCGGCGAACACACTTGGCGATCGTTGAGAATCTAATCAGCGGGTCAAGCGTGTCAGCTTTTATACATGAGCGATCGAACATTCCAGAGTAATCGCTGGTGCCCGCGTGTTTTCAAGAAAGTTCTACACCATTCGCTTCGCGAATCCATGCAATCCGATTACACAGAGTTCGGCGACAACAGACAGCAGGTAGAACCATCGATAACATTCCAGAAACTTCCTATACATGCAGGCATGTCCTGTGCTGAGCGATAACATTTGTTAGACGATGAAACGCGATCATTCGATAAAGAGGTACGCATGTCAATATTGTCAACTGGCGGCAGCGGATCTTGCTCCATACAAGTTGCAGCATTCATGGTAAGATGGAAGTCTCCACACAACTGCAGCCGTCCATCCTCCTTGACTATGGGCACGACGGGTGTGGCCTGTTCAGAAGATGTCACTGGTGATAGCACCTCTTCATTGATTAGCCTATCTCTCTTCTGACACCATTTGCTTGAGCGCATATGGCACTGTGCGAGCTTTACGAAACCAGGGCCTGGCTTCTCTGATGATCAGGTGGACCGCTGGCTCTCGGAGCAGCCCCAGACCGGGAGCGAAGACATTGTACTTTGATAACAAGGTGTCCAACTTTCGGTCTGGAGTGTCCGCTTGTGCGCATGCCATAGCTTTCTCAGTGAGTACTGGCACACCAGCCGTATTGAAGCTACGAATAGTCACGGACACAAAGCGTCAGTCCCGGACTATCAACAATGATGCGTTCCGCCTGAATTTTTGCAGCACCCATGGTCGCATTGAGTTGCACTTTCCCAGTGATAGGAAGTGGGCCCTTGAGACACGATACCTTCATTGTTGCCCACAGATGTGGCCACTTGCCTCGATGTTGCTCGAACATGGCCCGCGGAATCACACTCACAGGTGACCTCATATCTACCAACATTGTGAGCGGCACTACATTCAAACTTATTTGGCAAAGAATAGGCTTAGTGTGAGTGCTGTTCGTCACTTGATGCGCAATCAGCGTGTACAAAGCTTCGCAGTCCTTGCGGCCTTTGAGAAAGTGCGTATGCTTGTTGCCTGCATTTAGTACCTTCGTTCGACGCTCTACACATTGGAGCTAAGTGGCCCCATGTCCGACACCGATGGCACACTGTTCTGATATGACGGCAATCATCTGCTTGGTGTGAGGATGTGGCACATTGGGTGCAAGGCCGGTGTTCATCGCGAGGTAGCCCACTTAATTTCCTAGACTGCTGATGGGAGTGGGCAGACCGAACAAAATTAGCTGTGTCTGCCTCCTGGTAGGGTAGTTTCTGCATGTGCTTCGAGTTTTCTGCTGCGGTCTCAGCAGAAATTGCGATGTTGAAGGCAGCAGAAAACGACAGGGGACTGCGGGTCAACAATAGATGTCTAGCGTTTTCGTCCCGAACACCACATACTATGCGGTCCCACAGCATGCGGTGCAGCATGTCGCCAAAATTGCAGTCTTGGGCCATGCGACGAATTGCGGCTACAAAATCCTGAACTCTCTCACCTTCTGCCTGTGTGCGCGTAAGAAACCAGTAACTGGCTGCTCTTTTGTTAACTTCGTAGTGGTTCTGTAAATGCTTGATGACATCGCTGTATGTGAGGTCGTTCATGCTTTTGGGGGGGGGGGGGGGCATCGTCCCTGAAGTATTTGACAGCGCTGCTGGACAGCGCGGCCACCAGCAGGGCTCGTTGTTTCGCCGTATCTGTCAGTTCTTGCACTTGAAAGTAAGCTTCTAAGCGTACCTTATAGGCAGACCATCCTCCTTCCTCTTCGGTGAATGCGGGCACTTGCCCCGGCGCCATTGCTGCCTGTTTCAGTAGACGCACTTCAAGGCATTCCCTTATCGCGTCAATTCATGCCTTGTCACCACTGTTGTGTTTCGAGTGAATGTCTCAATAACACAAGTGGAAAAAGCATTTTTATTTTGCGTGCATCGTTTTTATATGCTACTGTGGTGACGTCATGGTGATAGGCAGTAGGTTGTCGCTCGAAGTGGCTTCACAAGATAGCTTCCTGCTGTTGGTTGATGCTGTATGTACGTATGTATGTATGATGTACGTATGTATGTATGATGTACGTATGTATGTATGATGTATGTTGCTTGCATGACACAGCGCATTCCATGTCATTGTCCACGGAACCTCTATAAAGTTTGTACTTTAGACATGCATTGTAGGCCTCACAAAACTTTTGCAGTGTATATGCCCTTCTATGATTTTGACATGGCCGGTGCTACACAGTTGGTGTCCCTCAGTTTGTGCGACATCATGCTGTATCATCAGTTAATGCATGTAATGGATGTCTATAAGACATCCCCTTCTTTTTCTGGACATCGATCGATCGGTGCTTCTTCATAAAATGGATGTTTGTGAATGAAATGTACATTTTTTTTTCAGTAGAACAAAATGCACAAGCAGTGGGTGAAGCGAAAGAAGAATCTACATGCGCTCAGAACTTTTGCGTTGCAGATCCCAAGTTTTTGTAGACTTCTTTGTTCCCAACTTTGGAAAAGTAATAGAAAAACAAGGTACAGTTTACTCAGCAGTTAACTGATATATAGCATAGCAGAAAAAAAAGTGCATGGAAATTATTTGAAGGGACTCTACTTTTGTCAAGCACCACCAAACGCTTCAAAAGGGCAACAAACCTTATGTGTGTAAGTTATTGCGTGGCCTCCGATACTTGACACTCAGTCTCGGAGGCCATGTGTACGCAACGAGCCGGAAGCACCCCATAAATGTCGCACTAAATGAAAAATCATGTTTAAAGACGTCAGAAATGTGAAACGATTTAAACAGATTTTATGCAGCATTATTGTCCAATGATGAATTATTCTCACAGTCACGTGCCTGTCATCACGATAAGCACAGCCATTGCAGTGGTGCAGCAAGCAGGCGTACGTGGTAGTGTTACACTCTAGTATGCGGGCATGCACGAGCTTATGTCATGCTTGCTTGTGTTTCGGTGCTGGTGCTGAGTCGTGCTCCGTCAAGGGCTGCAGAAGATAGCAAGATAGTGCCAACCTTTCCTTTCTCACAACGAACCACATTTAGGTTGCGGTACTGATGCTGTGACACTTCATTTTGTATTCTTGCCACGTCTGCAGTGGTGTCCAGTCGTCAGTAGGCACATGCTTGTCAAGGTATGTCGGCAGCTTGTTTTTGTACTTTCTTCGCTTTTATGTCGGTAATGACTGCTTAGCACGGGTCAGAAGAACTGTTGCACAATGCAAATGCGAAACCAGTTTCGGCAGTACCCTTCAAGGCATGTCGGCGGCATTTCTTGTCGGAATAGTGCCCGAAACAAATGGCGATAGACAAGCAACATTCTTCTCCGTCTCCCTTTGTCCCATGTTTCAGTTCAGCTTCTCATACTCGTCTTGGTCTTTACTGCATGACAGTTGACGCTATTGCTAAGGAATGTCAGTGCTTTGAACAAAGAGTGGCTGCATCACCCAACAGTTTCTCCGGCTGCCTAACACTGCCCCCTGAATCATAATTTATTTACCCACCAATGTCTGTGCAGTCTACAGCATTGGAAAATGTAACTCATATTATCTGCCATGAACTAGAAGCAATAGCACCCTATGGTTGTCCTTCCTGCCCACCGTGTCGCTCATGCAAGCAGTCATCTGCCAGTAGTTTGCGAACCTGGTTTTATCATCTGCAGTCTGTTTTATTCATGCATTCGAATGTACTCCTGCCAATGTCACCCAGAACCAGGTCTACCCTCCGCGCTACAGAAATCCATCTAACTGGAGGACGGCAGGCAACGGATATGTTTCAACTGCTCTCGCGTTGGACACATTGTCTGTCACTGCCGCGGTTGCAGGTCTCCACCTTCAAACTGGAGCACTAGATCTTGGTGTTGTCCTGAAGGCAACATTCAATGTTTTTCTCCTCACTCTGATCTACAGGCTTCCGGTGCTGGCACTCCGCACTCCAGGTTTAGCTGTTCACTGTCGCCACAAGGTCGTCAATCTTTATTGCCGCAACCATGCCGGTCCTCGTTCTCCGCACGGCCTGGCCCTTATGCTCCAGAAAACTAAGTCATGCAGCTCCTGGAGGGGATGCTGCATCAATTACCTCGTAGAAATATCCTCTGTTGACTGTACCTATGCGCTGAAACCTTCTGGACCATTAGCAGACGACATTACTATTACGGCCCTCATAGATACCAGCGCACAGATTTCAGTAATAACCTCTACTCCCTGTACTCAGCTCTGCAAAGTTATTACACCTGCTATCGAGCGCACAGTACGGGTTGCTGATGGCAGCACGCCTGCCATTCTTAAAATGTGCACTGCGCAAGTATGTATTGCTGGCCGTCAGACCATTGTTCTGTTTGCTGTCATTGCTTAGTGTCCTCATGATGTAATCCTTGATCTAGACTTTCTCTCGACGCAGTTGGCCCTTGTTGCCTGCTTGACAGATGTTCTTCAGCTGGAACTCCCATTTGATGCCCATGTAATATCCAACACTCCCAGCCACTTATGTTCTGCAGAGTTCCTCCATCTGCCACAGCAAGCCGGAACTTATCGCATTAAGTCCCTGTCCATCTGTGTGTGATCATGAATACATTGTATGCCCTGTTCTCAACGTGCTGCTGACACACCCTGTCATTTTCCTGCACACTGTGGTCACTGTAAGCGGAAACAGAACCTGCCTGCCTATTTTAAACTTTGGATCATCTATCGATATGCTACCTGCTGATATTATGCTTGCCATTGTTTCGTTGTAGGAAAGTGATATTTCTGTGTTAACCGTCAATGGCTTTCAGAGTGATCTAGGCTTTCTCAGAGCCATTGTGTTGCCATGTGCCAATTTAAAGAAAAAATTACATCTTCAAACCTCTCGCTTATGCAAGCAGAAAATCTTTGTCGGGTCATGTTGTCCTATGCAGATATCTTTGACCTGGAAAATCGCCCATTAGACCAGACCACAGTTGTTGAGCACAACATCCACACCAGCAATGCAAAATCAATTCTTTGGCGTCTTTATCGCTTTTATGCCACGAAGCACCACATAATCCAAAACAGAGGCGAAAAAATGCTGGCCAAGGACATCATGAAACCATCCTCTAGTCCATTTGCATCTCCTATTGTGCTAGTCATGAAAAAAAGACAAGACCTGGCATTTCTATGTTAGTTTTTGACACATCAACAAGATAAGGAGAAAAGACATCTATTTGTACACATTCCAGAAGCACTTGGATCTAAAGTGGAAAGAAGCATCAACCGGTCAGCAGTAGACAAAAGTAACAGACATTCAGGATATCTGTGGAAAAAAAGCAGGGAAGAGATCGATAGGATGATCAATTACAGGTACAGGTAGCAGTACAAGGTAGTTCGAGAAGTTTTGAGAAAAAGAAAAAGGATGAAAGGATGAAAGGAATAAAGGCATGTATAGCATACCCAATTAACTCAAGCAGGCTAGGTGACATTTGTCACTGTTTCATTTCAAAGGGGGTGCCAGTAAATTATCACCTTGAGGTAGGGGATTTGAAAGAAGGATGGTCGGAGAATGCCACCAGATGGTGTTGCCATCTTGCCGTCATGTGTGGTGTTTCCATCCATGCATCATCTCGGTGGAACACCTCGGCAAGCGGTCAGGATGGCACATGGCTTATGCTTCCTGTTTTGAATGGATGTGCGTCATGCAAACATTTTGCTTTCCCCTCTTGTGATTGAACATGGACAAAGTCACTTTTAACGAGGCGTTCATCACCGAACTTAAGCAGCCCCATGTCCCGTTAGGTGTGCATAACCAGGTGTGGAAATTCATTGCAAGTCTGCCACCATTTGCATTTTCTTCGTGCGAGTGCTTTCGCTTTGGTGGTGGTGTGGCATTTGCTGTGCATCGCATTTTTTTTTTTTAAGAAAAACGTTCCCAGTGATAATGAAGCAGTGGGGCCCTTTAGACTTGCTGTCAAGTCGGATATACCTGCGATATAATAAAATAAAAGACTGTGCACATTTATAGACTTGTGTTTGTGAATGTGCAAGGAAACTGCCGCTGCTTTTTACAATATAAATTTCACTTTCGTGTCATGGCCAATTTTTCTGACAGAGGGACCAACCTTTCTTTTTTTCATTTCTGTATGAACTTGCAAAATATTTTGCAATCGCTGCGGCAGACATCAAAAGAACTAGGGAAGCGAGCACAGAAAAGGTGTCGTTGTATTTATTTATTTATTCATTTACCTCACAGGCTCCCGAAGGAGTATTTCGTGAGGGTAGGATACAGGGAATTACCAAAAAAAGGAGTAAAAAGAAATTGTACATTGTTAGCGAGTAAACATAAAAGAACAAATATCTAACAATATAAATAAACGGATAAATGAAACAAACGACTGTGCGAAGTAACAAAAAAAAAGTACCAAGAAATTATACAAATGGTAGCAGGTGAAGGTGAAAGAACAAGTCTGTAATAGTGTTAAAGCAATTCAAAACAAACATTCAAACAAAACAAAAAGCAAAACCTATACAACTTTGCTACAAGTATTTGCTTAGGTGCACAGTATGGTTTAGTTGTGACGAATTATGGAAATAATATGCATAAGCGTGCTTTGAAGGATACTGGGTCAAGAATGTCAACTATGTCGTTTGGTAGGTTATTTCAATGTTGAATGGCACGTGGTAACGCGGAAGAATTGAAAGCATTTGTTCGGCCAAAGATACGCTGGAAACTGAGATGATTATGTAAACGCCGAGATGTACGAGATGGACGAGTGAGCGGCAGAGTGGACGGGCGCGTGCTATGGATTATCTTGTGAAATAGACAAAGCAATCTTATGGTTCTTCGTGATTCAAAAGATGAGAGAGATAAAGATGACTTAATGCTAGTCACGCTAGAGTCGTAGTGATAATCTCTGACAATGAAGCGGGCGGTGCGGTTTTGGACCGATTCGAGAGATGCGATTAAGTAAGCTTGGCGAGGTGACCAGATAGGGGCTGCAAATTCCAGTTGTGGCCTTACAAAAGTCTGATAAGTGATTTGTCTGGTGAGGACAGGAGCATCACGAAGGTTGCGTTTAAGATAGCCGAGCGTACGTGAAGCTTTAGCAGTTATTTTTTCGATGTGCGCAGACCATGACAGGTTAGGTGTAAGGAGAATGCCGAGGTACTTGTATGAGTTGATGCGTGTGTCGGGGTTGTTATCAAGTGATTAATCGAAAGCGGAAAATGTCTTTTTGCAGGTGAATGTTATTAGTTTGCATTTATCAGTGTTTAGAGTCATTTGCCAAGAAGAGCACCAGTTAGTAATACGGTCAAGATCTCGGAGAGTGACGTGATTGGAAGTTGAGCAGATTTCATGATAGATCACACAATCATCTGCGAACAAGCGAATGGATGACGTTATTTCGGATGGCAGGTCGTTAATATAGATCAGAAAAAGTAATGGTCCGAGTACGCTTCCTTGTGGGACACCAGATGTTACATCGCTGATACTGGAAATAAGGTTATCGACAACGGTGAATTGCTTACGGAATGACAAGAAATTTCTTATCGAAGATACTGTTAGGGAATCGATATTTAAGCACGAGAGTTTAGCTATGAGACGGCAATGAGCAACGCGATCGAAAGCCTTAGCGAAGTCTATGAAGATGGAATCTGTTTGTATGCCCTTATCCATGTTTAGGAAAATATCCGTAGTCAATTCAAATAGTTGCGTTTCACATGATAGTCCTTCTCTAAAACCATACTGATGTTTAAAGAAGAACTTGTTAGTTTCCAAGTGATTTGCTATGTTTGAAAAGATTATATGTTCTAGTAACTTACCGGGAACGCTTGTTAGTGATATTGGGCGGTAATTGTTAACAGCGCTTTTATCGCCAGATTTAAAGAAAGGTTTAACTTTAGCGACCTTCCAGTCATACGGAACTTCCCCTGTTGAGAGGGGCTGTTGAAACAAGCAGGAAAGGACTGTGCTAGAGGAAACTACAGTATATTTTGAGATTTTTGAGTTTATACCGTCCATGCCGGAAGAAGTTGACATCTTGAGGTTGTTGATCAGCTCAGCAACACCAGTGGTTGTTATATTGATGGGGGCCATGTATGTACAATCGAGTTCGATGGGTGTTGGTATATTTGAATGGTCTTCCTTTGTAAATACGGACGTGAAGTAATTGTTAAAGATAGATGCTGAAAGCTCTCGTGCAATCGGCAAGCCATAGCTATCAAGTAGTTGTGAAATGTCGGAACCTTTAACGGGAGAGATCGTTTTCCAAAATTTTTTGGGTTGTTTTGAAGCAGTGATTGCAGATCGCAAGAGAAATACTTTTGCTTGGCTTGACGCAGGGCATTACAGTAGGCTGCATCACAAGACTTGTGTTTGCTCCAAGACGCAGTGTGTCAACACGTTTGGCCGTCCTGTAAAGACGCTTCTTTTTATTCTTTAGAGTAAGAAGAGCCTTAGATAACCATGGTTTCGATGAGTTAACGCGAAATGAAACCTTTGGTATATGCGCATGTGCTAATTCCATTAACTTTTCTTTGTACAGGCACCAATTCTCGTTCACTGTCCGCTCAGAAAAAGTTGCTAAGAATGAAGACGTGAAGCTTTCCATACCATTGTTTATAGCGCTGACGTTTGCTCTATTGTAATCAAATACTTGATTAGTTTTCAGGTGACGTGAGCGTGAAGGTGTATGAACTGTGAATTGTAACAACCGGTGGTCACTGAACCCATCCGTAAAAGTGATAGTGTTAACCCTCTCAGGCGCGGATGATAGAACAAGATCTAAAATATTATTGATACGAGCAGGCTGGTTTATTAATTGCACAAGTGAAAAAACAAGTGTTAGTTGAACGAACTCACAAGAAGCACGTGATTGGCCTCGCAAGTTTTGCCAGTCAATGTCTGGAGAGTTAGTCACCAAGAAGAAAAATATCAGCTTTGTTATATTTGTATCGAATAGACGTAATGTTATCGTGTAATTCGGAAAGAAAATTGTAGGAGCTATCGGGTGGTCTGTAGCATACACCATAAATTGTATTTGATTGAAGAGATGTTACGCTGACCCACAGAATTTCGAGAATGGATGACATCGGCACAAGAAATGACGGGATATGTTTTTTTATGGCGAGCAATACCCCACCACCTCTTCTGTCGTCCCTATCTCTGCGATAGATAGTGTAAACATTAGAATCGGGTAGAACTTCGCCATCCGTAATTTCAGAGCTGAGCCAAGTTTCCGTAAGTGCTAATACATCACATTCGCAGTCGTCTAAGTATGACGAAACTTCATTGCGTTTAGGAAGAATGCTACGAATGTTAGTTAATGATATAGGTAAGTGCGAGGGCACGATAGGCTCGTGTAGTGAATTGGGTTTTTTCTTAAAGGCACGTGTTCCCAGCCTAGGTCTTTGCTATCTGGGTAGGGGGATTACAGCGGTGGACGCTGCATCGTATGTGTACACATTGTTATCGATTCTTAGTTTATCGAGGGTTAGCTTAAATTGCGTGTTTTTGGTTTTTGCGAAGTCAATCAGTTTGCGCCGAGCGACACGGGTTTGCAAAGAAAAATCCTCACGAACAGCATAATTAGTGTTCTTGAACTTGTGGCCTTTTTCTATTACGCGCTGCTTATCCTTAATAAAGGCGAACTTGACTATGACCGGTCTATTCTTCTCATCGTTGTATTGACTGAGGCGATGCGCGCGGTCTATTTGAGCTGGATCGATAGTGATACCAAAGTGTTGGTTACATATGTCAATGATTTTTGATTCTGATGATGACCATGATTCGCTTTTGTCATCTGCGATTCCAGAAAATAGCAAGTTGCAGCGGTGAAGTCTATTTTCTGTGTCTTCACAGCGCGATTGTATTGTTTTTAGCTGTGTGGAAATGCGTTTAGCTATATTCAGTGATTCGGGCGATGTATCGTTTACCGAACTTTTCATTGAAACAATATCGACTTCTACAGACCGGAGCCTAGTCGACAACTGCTTCAGCTCGACATCAACTGACGCCTGCCAATTCTTTAGTGCTCGCAGGTCATTACGAATCTCGTCCTGGCCGGATTCAATACGTTGCAAGGTTGCGAGAACGTTATCCAGCACATCCGGCCCGGGGTTTGATTCTATATCACCGGATAGAAGTAGGCGCAACCGACATATGCATAAACAAAACAAGTTTTTGCCACACATCAGTAACGACATTAGCTCAGTGAAAGTGTGATTCGGGTGGACAATAAAATGGTAGTCGAAATAAACCTGGAGTCTCCTGCTGTGGCGTGCCGCATTTTGGCATGTAAAACGGCAGATTTAATTTAATGAAGACACCTATAATCTTAAGGTGTCCTTATCATTTGGCATGGATGGTACTAATTCTAAATTACTAAAAAAACACAATAATAGTATCAAGCAATATTCTGCTGCATCTATCTAGCAAGTCCCTTACAAATGGTATGCTGCCTACAGACAGGAGGGTAGCAAAAGTAGTACCTGTTTTTAAAAAAAGTTGCAAGAGTTCTAGCAAAAATTACCGTCCTATATCACTAACTTGCATTTGCTGCAAAACATTAGAGCGCATTGTCGCATCCCACATATACTCTAATCTTGAATGTAATAACTTTTCTTACCCTTAACGCACAGTTTCTGAAAAGGATTTTCTTGCGAAATCCAACTACTTACTAGAATTCATGTCAGTCTTACACTTTCACATAACTGGCCTTAAGGGGGACGGCAATTGAAGTGGTCAACATGTTCGATATTCTGATTAATTTTTTTCGTGATCCACGGACCATTATTTACCTCGTAGTGAAATGCTATAACAAAATAAGTGGTAGAAATCGAGAAAACAGCACTGTCGTAGAGTGCTGTCATAAAAAATTGCGAAAAAATTGGGCTTCGGAAGGCCCTGTCACACCGTAGATCACCCAGCTATCCGTTGACGCAGCACCACCATCTTGGTATCATCGTAAAGAGGAGAGATCGGAGCTAAAGATAGCTGTAGCGATGCATTTCTCCACCGAAAAATAAACCAGGGGCACTATTCTCAACAGGCACGGTGGCTGCACGGCCGTGTTGAATTAGTCAACACAGCCAACACGGCCGTGTTGCTTCTAATTGGCTCTGGAGAGCTCACACGTCTTGAAATTTGTGCTGGGAAACGGAAGTTTTGCGAAATGCAATTTTGCGTTATCAGGAAGATGATGAAATGTGGTGTGGAGCTGCAAATTTTATCGCCTAATACTTTCTTTTGGTCCTTGGCAGCTATATTGCGACGTTAGCGCTTCAAAAAAAAAAAAAACTAAAAAAAACTGAGCAGTAGTGTACAGAAGCCAGTGCAATGCATCTGCAGTTTCGTGAATATGTGGTGGCGATACAAGATAGCCGCCATGCCAGCTTGCTGATTGGCTGAAGGCATCTCCCGTGAGGAGTGTCACAGGCAGAGCTGTTTCCTAAACGTCATTTTCACGATGCGTGACATTGTGCTGGGCTGCGATTGCTAAGATTTTCCGCCATAATTTGTGGTGCGACGAGCCACACGAATTATGCTAATGAGCAGCCGTATGCAATGGCAGCCGAGAGGAATGCATATTGCCACATTTTCCCCGTCGCCTGGCGCCATAAAAATATTTTGTTCATAATGCGGGCTCATAGTATTTGCATCGCTCTCAGGTGGTGTTGGCATTTGTGTTTGGGGCCATCATTTTTTAAAAGAACACGTTTACCAATGTTGACCAGTGTTGTAGTTCGCCAGTATTTTTTGATTTACGTACTCAAAAGAACTCGCAAGAGGGGATGCAGAGGAAGGCAATAAGGTTCATTTCTAATAAATACAAGTTAACGAATTCATCGACTGAATTATTGAAAAAGCTGGTTTATTAACACTGCAAGGTAGGTCAAAACTAGCACGACTAAAGTTTTTGTTTTAATTTGTTCATGGTGACAAAACAGTTGACACATCTGTACAAAGTTCTTTGAATTGTTCTAGGTCAACACGCCACAAGTACTCCAGAACACCTAATGAATACACCTTTAACTCAAATTGCTTTAAATATTCATATTTCCTTAAAACTACTAGGGAACGAAATGAACTTAGTCCTTCCGTTACAAACGCATTATGTTTAAATAACTTCTTGACTTCAAGCGGCCTCCAGCTTCAACAGCTTGCCCCTTGTTGATCATCGAGGAGGGAACGGCACGTAGACCAGATGGTTTTAATGCATCGCTACGGGCGAGGGAACATCAAGCAACAGAGCACCGTAGTGTATGCCAGCGACTGCAAACATCAGAAGCAGAGTTCTTACCTGAAGAGCATCGCACTCTTTCTTTACATTTCGTACGGGGTTCTATCTTCACAGCACTGGAGTCTGGTACAAACAACTCCAATGCGTCTTTATGCTTTAAAGGATGCATTGGCGTTATTTGTGTACTCGCACGTGGCGTGCCATCCATTCGGTGTGTATTTGAATTTTAAAAAAAGCTATTGCGCAACATACCGTGCGTGCATGAAGAATGCGCCGCAGGTACAGGCAAAAGCAGCAACAACAGAAAGAAAAACTGCACATGTGACATGGGGGTGGGGGGAAGTAGGGGAAGCGGGTAGCGAGCCGGACAAGTCGCTACAATAATTTTGAAAAAGCTGCTTTGAAGAGGAGGTGCTGCGCAACTGTTGTTTTTGTTGCCATAAAAATGTAAACGACCATATGCGCCGTCACTTTCCTAAAGTATTGCCCGTTCGAAAGGGCCATAACTGAAGGGTGCCTTGGCGCTAGCGTCAAAAAGAGTAGCTGCATTAACTCGACGAATGGGACCCATGGATTCACACGACCATAGCACAGAGCGGTCTGGAATACGAGCACGGTTTCAGTAGTTGTGGTTCAGTGACCTAAAACCCTCCATGTCTAGAATACTGGGAGCACACTGGGATAGTGTCTGTGATAGGAGTTTGGACTATTTGAATGTCGCGGCCGAATGCGCGTGATTGCTGTGCGGCGGCGACGGACGAAGAGGAAGAGAAGAGCCGGTGTCTGGGCGGAGACGGCAGCCATGCGATCTGCCTGAGCTGCCTGGGCTGGCCTTCCGAACGAGCCGAGCAGTCATCTACCCAAGGCCGGTGTTCCTGGGTGTGCTGGCAGAACAGGCCGGGCTGTCCTTGGTCTTCAACCGGCCTGCTCCACTGCTGGGCGAGCATCCGACAGCGGCATGTTCCGGTGCAGCTAAGCCTTCCGAACGGTCTACCCGGTGGCGGGCCGACGTCCCGACCCTGCTGTCGCGCGAGTGGCTCGTCGTGTGCCGGGCACCCGCCCCGGCCTCCAGCACCTGCGCCACTCGCCGCTCGAGATTCATCTCTGCGCCTCTTCGTGCCGTGAGTGTGTGATACCGACGCGCTATCGGACGCCTTCCTACATTGACGCTGAGCGTGACGATACTTACGTGACAGACATTCATGAAAGGAACTGTGTGTGTGTTATCGTGTACGTTATCCTAGTCCCGTCCCCGTGTCATTAAAGCCTCTCTGTATTCATTGTGCCATCCCTGTGTGCTTGAGGCCTGGGCCCACATCCTCCTATCACAGTGTCCAAAGCACCGGCTCCCATGTGAGGCTTTTGCGGGGAACTTCCACATCACGCCGCTGCTGTGCCGGACTCGTGGGCTTTCTGTGCTCGGGAAGCAAGCGGAAAGCCAGGGTCGTCTGCTACGCGCTGTAGTTTTCTTGCATTCAGTTTCCACGCAAGACACTTGGAGGGTACTTAACTTCAATGGTGCAGTACGGCATGGAACTTATCCATCTTGAAGCGTTATCTGAGGGATGGAGCAGCAAGATAATGCAAAAATCATGTGTCGAACGGCATCAGCGTGGCCTAGTTCCAATGCTAGAGTTCAGAAACGGGAATGTGGGAGCTGTACGTGTGTAGAAAGGCGCAAAATGAAGTCGCACGCACAAGAAGAGAACGAAAAACAAAGTTATTCGCATGGGTAATTGGACAAAAGGGTGATAGACGCAATTATTAAGAGTAACGAAAAAGAAAAAAAACTCAACTACTTGCACAATCAACTGCAGTACATAGGTGCAGTTACAGCTTTGCTCACCACTACGAGCTTTGCAGTCACGGTTGCCAGTGGTTTACAGCCATATCCAAGTATCTTCATTCGACAATTTGTTAGCTTCCACTAGTACTTTATTATACAAAGAGCCCTGAAACAGAGCTTAAGGAAAACGAGATAAAGAGTAAGGACGGCCGTAGCGCCGTAGTCATGTTAACTTATTTCGCTTTAAAGAAAACATGCAGCAACGAGCTTCGCCATGCTTAGATGAAGTTTGTATTAAATGCAGACATTAGAAATAAAAGCAATGCCAGGTGAACTTTATTCCTGAAGGTTTTACATAAAAGATGTCTCACGGAAAGATTTTTCAGATATCCAGATAAAATTAAAATAAAGGCATAGATATCAACATTTTGCTGTAGAAATTAACTGCTGAATCAAAAATACGGCAAGGAATGTACAAATGTAAAAGTGTTATTTCAATCATTTTAGAAAATTGTTCAGGAATACAAACCTGCTCTGTATAAATAATATAATCAACAAATATAGAGATCTCCTATGTTCCGTGCCTGACTAAAATACAACATGAGACAAATATTAATTCATAATAAACAGGTACAGAGTGCATGTTTCGAAGTATGCTGGGGTCAGTCATGCATCAGCTTTGTGTCTTTCTACAGGGATCACTGTACATCAGTAAAAAAATTTTCATCCGAGGTGCTCAGGTTGTTTCACCATAAAAAGTGCAATAGATGAGAACGTTTTAAACAAATTCAAATAGCCTAATCTCATGTACAGCAGCTTAATTTCAGATGTTTTGAAGATGCACGGTGGTTAGTGTTCGCGCGTTTCAAAGACTTTGCAAAAAAATGGAGATGAGTAGCTGTAAAGAAAGCAATAATTTCAATGGCAAGTGAGTGCACGCGAATGGGGCACCCGACCGCTACTTCCCGCTTTTTTCTTATTAGTTTAATAACGTCCATGCATCACGCTTTCGTGATGTAGCTCCCGAGTACTGAAACACCTTGTGAAAAGGTTCTCAAAATCTCTGATAAATCTACAGAGATGGCCAGACGTGTACAGCAAGCCTCATTTGTCCCGCAGCTAGGCGTGTGTAATCAGCTGCACTCGGCCAACATATCATTTCTTGGTTAGTAGAATATCACAACAGTGTTCGCACTTTGTTTTCAGAACAAACTTCCTAATCACATAGCCACGCTAATGTAAAAAATGAGCCTTTCATCACTTTTTTGAGACACGTGTTCGGCGTGATCCGGTTCTGTACCAGACTGGCTGCCTTCTTCTATCAGCCTTTCAATCAAGCCACATCGTCTGGCTTTGCACCACCTGCATCATCTTGAAATCATAATTCACTCCGAATTGATGCAATGTTCTCCATGCACGTGGGCGGTAGCACTGCAGATGTCGCGGGGCACCTTTTACATTGCGGGATGCTGTTCTCGTCACGACGATTGCATTCATGAGGCTTACAAAATGGAGTTTCTGCCACTGTTGGGCCTGAATCGCCCGTGCTGTTGCTTTCCATGCCGTCCTCATCACTGTCGCTAGCCGACACTTCGGCAACAACAGAGGCAACAATGGCCAAAAGTCGAACCTCGTAGCCATCATCTCTTCGCGGTCGCAGCAGCGCTGCCGAGCAACTTCTTCGCATTCAAAATGCCACACACTGTACTCAACAGTAGATCCCTGTCACGTGCCAGCGCCGACTTCTTTGTGTAATGTTCGATAGCATGAAAAATGTCTTATTTTTCTTATATGCGGAGCACCCGGCACCTTTTTTATCTGAGGTTCGGTATAACGCGAGTCCTTGTTTGCGCGACACCACAACGCTCTCTCTGGCATGGCGGCGAAATGATGTTGATATTGATGTGGCTTCACGCACAAACGCACAGGGCGCTTGGTGGCCGTTCTGATCTCTGAGGCTTGTTCTGCTGGGCCGCCCTATGGAGACGACGCATCGCCGTGTTTGCACGACGAAAAGTGGAAACACTACGTGTTAACCGATACGTACGCAATAAGCTGGTACGGTTTATGCGGACTCAAAACGCATTATGTTCAATGGCTGCTGAGTCGGGGATTTCACTTTACTACTTTTAAAATGAAACTACTGTTTAAGCGGGTACGGTTTAATGAGGTTTTACTGTAGATGCTTTATTACCAGCTGCGGACAGGTCGCAGGGGCCATCGGCCTCGAATCCGATGGCCAGCGAGCTAGGCTTACAACCGCTTCTGAGCGATCGCCAGCTCACCTGGTTGCTTGTTGGCTATACTGTCGGCATCAATAAGCGGCAGAAGTAGTCCGAGTTCGTGTGCGCCACTGGAAGCTTAGGATTGACCCCATTGAAGAGCAGCCAGATTAGCTCATTTCATTTCAAGCATGCCTGGTATAACAAAAACTGGCCTAGCTCGGAGCAGTCCTACTATCTTCCACCAAGACTACGTACCCTCAAGCCTGATGGCGTGCCAACTTTTACTCGCCTTGTCTTCTGCTCTGGAATATGCTTTGTCCCCAAAGTGCCCGTGACGAATGGCTTGTACTACTTGTGCCAGTGCGTACACATACTGATAGCTGTCGCCAGCTGCGCTTTCCGAGTGGCTTCATTGTAGTGGATCCAGTCAAATGTGGTTGGCCACGTCTTAATTCGGTGGTGACTACAGCAAGCAGAAAATAGTCGCTGCTGGACGACGAAAACAAGGACGACGGTGATGGCGAGAACATCGCAAAGCACATGCAGGCGTAGCAGACGAACTAGCAACACGAAGCTCATGCACCGGTGAGCGTGGCACGTCACAGTTTTGTGCGATTACGTGTCCAGCTGGGTTTACATTCCTTCTTTGGCCCATCTCGTTGCTCTCTCGAACCGAAACTTGGACTGGTCAAGACTCCAAATAATTACCTGTCTCGCTCTGAAGCCAATGATGTTTTGCGCCGTGATTACTGATTACTACCATGATTACTACTTATTGCAGCAGAAAAAACAGGATCGGAAATTTTTGTGTCAGTACTCCTTTAACATTCAGCCAATCAACAATGGACGAGCAAGGTATGCCTAAGCGTGTAAACTTGTCTTCGTCATGGCCCTCACGAATATGTTTGTTTGTGGAAACATTGGATCCAGGCTGTGACCTTCCCTTGCTCACATATGTTACTCAATTGAAGTGCTCATCGTGTTGCAACCTCTTTGCCTTGTTTGAATACACAAACCGAGATTTTTTTTTTTTCCAACATGAAACTGTAAATTGCACTTTCCAAGGATCCGTGAGCATACTTGTATGTTTATTTTGTTTCCTTGTTTATTCAACAATATTTGCAGAAGTCCTTGTAAACACAGTTGTCCATAGCGTTCCTTGCTTTCCTATGTGTACTTCAATTGTGTGAAAGCCTTTACTGCTGCATCTGAACACTAAATGTGCAGCGTAAGTATCAAGAGCGGACAATATGTGCTGTATGATTAACACAACGTTACTTTCCCCCTTCACTACGTGCCTCTCACCAATGTGTTATCAAAACAATGGGGCATTGCAGCTAGAGCTTATCTTGTTGACAGTACATTTTCACCGAGCACGTTTCGTTTCTTTCTTTTAAATCTACCTGAAATCATCGAATGCGGACACTATATGTGTTACAGTATAGTATGAAACACGTCAAGCAGCACTGTATGCAATTGCAAGTACGTGGGTAGCCCAGCACAAATATCGTCTGAAGTATCGCTCTCCCTGCCGTACTGGCATGCCAAACACGAGAAAGCTTCGCTCGATTTTAGCTTTCAGTTCCATTAAATAGATGGTTATCTGTGTTTCTGTAGGTTGTAAGCTTAGTGATGGACAGCATTCAGTTCACCTGACCTGTTTGAAAACTGTGAGCATGTACTGCTTCATTCACCGTTGACAATAAACAATGTAAGCTTACTTGTTTCAAGTGTTTTTTTTTTTTTTTTAGCCAGTTGAGGCCTCTCGGTCACCTGGCGAAGTGATAAAGATACTGTAGTCATGTTAGAGTACCGTACACATGAATACCACCCCGAAAACAGTAACAAAACGCCCAAAACCAGCGAGTGAGCAGCGCGATGCGCCCCACCAGCCGCTACCACAGTGGCCATATTGCTCATGATTTAATCATGATGATATTAGTTTTGATTTTGCCAGTGCCATCTCTCGGTCGTATACTTTAGTTCACAATGCCACCGCTACACTTATTTCTGTTGCACAGTGGAAGGTACAGTTTCCCTTCTCTAAGTTTATATAGGTGTTCTGTGGTAAGAGCATGTAAGATGCGATTGGAAGATTAGTGGAAGAAAAGTTGGGAAACTACAAAACGGAAGCAAGGTTTGAGTACGGGCTAGTTTGTATTTCATGGTATAAATCGTCACTTACAGCGCATACATAGAGGGAGGACAAAAAATGACGACGTAGACAAGCGCTGACTTCCAACTGATTTTTATTTTCAGAAACAAATGTATATACCCTGTAACAAGACAAAAACGCCCTCTACAAGCAGCAACCCGACATGAGAATGCATTCAGAATTTTTTACCTAAGACGAACGAGAGCGCATGTGCAATCTCAGGAAAACCAGTTCTTTGTCTGTTAGTGCGATTGATGGCTTACTACCCGAGTCGCAATCGGCAATCGCTGCTGCTTCAATGATAATTCTGGTACTTTCATTGGAATGCCTGGCTAAGATAGTCGTGTCCTCAAAAATTGGGACACCTCTGCCATGGGTCGCCCTGGCATTGCACTACCTTTGGATGGACCTACGTATGCGGAGTGCTCAATGCCAGCGTCACCTTCGCCGCGAGTCGGCTCGGCATCGCACTACCGTCGGGCCGACCTGCGACGGAGGGGAAGCTGGCATTAAGCACTCCCCATAAGTGAGCCGATCCCGAAGATAGTGCAATGCTGGGTCCACCCGCGGTGGAGGTGAAGCAGGTGTTGAGCACTCCCCATACGTGGGTCCATCCCGAAGATTTCGAAGGGCGCGTTACAGGTTCCCGAGCCCACAGAGGTATGTGCCATTGCGCTTGGCCCCTTTCTGCACTATCACCAGGATCGGCCCACATGATTTTTTTCTGTTGACGGATCACGAAAGAACTATGTAAGGTTAACATGATCTTGGATTGTAGCGCGAAGTGACACGGACACAGACTAGAAGCAGACAGGACGAGCGCTTCTAGTCTGTGTCCATGTCACTTCGCACTAATATCCAAGATCATGTTACCGTACCAACTCGCCCAACTTTCTATTCTTACGTAAGGTTAGTCATATACAGCTCTCGCTGTAAAATGCATCAAAATGTAGACTTTTGAATAGATTGATTTGTCAGCACATTAGGAATGTGCGTGAGGATTGGTGGTGTGGGTGGGGTGGGGGGTTATGCCACCTAATTTCAGGGGGGCCCCGGGCACCCCCATGGGTGCCTGTGCTCCATCTTGCTGATACCACAGAATTGGAAGACTGAGAAATTAATCCACCACTCCTTCAAGGATTTCGTTCATGTAACGCTGTTCAGTTTCAGTGTGTGATCGAATAAGATGGTACCAATTATAGGTTCGGCATGAATTTCGAACCACACATTGAGCGACCACTGGTACTGGTGCCGATTGCGCTTTACCCAGTGTGGAGGAGTCCCTCCAGTGGTGTGTGTTATGCAAATTTGCCTAGGCATTTCTGTGAAAATTGGCTTCATCTGTGCACACGATAATGCCAAAAACTCCGGTAACGCATCGGCTTTTATGAGACCCAATTCGAGAAACTTAGACGATTCTGCAGGTCGCTGTCTTCCAAGTGTTGGTGCTGGTTAATGTGGTACAGGTGAAATGCCGTCGTTTATAATCCTCCAAATCGATGACTTGAAAATTGATGCCTGGGTGGCCGCGTCCCGCACGCTAGCATGAGAGTTTGAGTCCATAAATGCTAGAACATTGATGCGTAGGCTAGGACTGAAAAATGGAGTCCTCTGCCGCTGCTTCTTGAAGCTGCCGGTTTGTCTCAGGTTTTCATAATTTCATATGATAGTCGATGCATAGAGAAAGAAATTTATCGAGAGAGGACACTTGGTGTAAATTGGTAACAGGAAATATGTCACGCTGGTATTAACGCCGACCATCTGCTGCCACAAGCAACGAAAAAAAAGAGATAGAGAATGTGAAAAGAGGTTAACAGAAATTGTTTCATTTTTTAATTCTTTCCAGACAAAAAGTAAAAATATGTCCGTACAAATAAATTAAACTTTGTGGCTTCTGTTGCCTAGTGACAAGCGAATCGGCGGACATGGGAGCGGACACTCCCATAAAGCCCAGCGGCCGAATTGACTGCAGTGCACCAAGCCACTGGCATCAATACCTGAAGCACACTTCCGGTTTCGGTTTTAGGCGCACGAGTTTTGAACACCAGCGTTAAAACGCGTTATGCTGGCTGCGCTGATCGATGCATTCTTTTTTCGTTTTGCTTCTACAGCTCAACCGCATGTGCTTTTTGTACAGAATCATCTTATTATTAAGTAAAAATGATTGCGAACGATCTTTACAAGCCTCCACCGAATATGTGCCACGTGCAATTTCATATAGATGCAAGACGCCTTGTGAATTGCTGAAATATTTATTTTATTCTATATAAATGCTTGTTGCGGGCTTTTTGTGCATTCATCCAACGTTTTGGCAACAGGTAAGCAGCAGCAGTGCCCGTACGAAACTCCACCGGACGACGTGAGCTTAAAAAAGTAAATTACAAGCATGTGTCATTTTGGTACTAACACATGACTAATCCATGTAGAGGCGAAATGTGCGAAAGTGGTCACTGGGTGGCATTACCAACAAAAGCAGTTGGCTTTTACATGGCATAAAAATACCTGCCTCTTCCCAAACAATACCATACATACCACGAAAACATCCTATGTCCAAGCATTACCTTCTGCCCGGCACTTATTTCCTGCACTTTAAGAGCATGAATGCATGGGCAACTGTGAGTTTCCAAAAGAACTTGGCTACAATCGTTGGATAGTACGCTACGAATACACAGAGGTGACCGCAACACAGGCCCTCAACCAGACCATCCTGGACGCTCGCAGAATTCCTTCTACTTGCACTCGGGACAAATGCGTGGGTGCAAAGCCTGTCTTCAGTCGTGCAGAAGACATCTCGAGTTACAAGTTCCTAGGGTTTGAGCTCCTTGGCATTATCTTTTGTGCATTCTGCCGGCGCAAGTGACACACTCCTTTGTTATCACTCTTGCCAATTGCTCGTTGTGTTTCCGACAAGTGTGAGTACCAAGTGTGAAAACCTTCTTTTGTCCTAGTCTTGTGTTGCGCTGTAACGAACCTTACTAAGAAAGTTTAAGTTGTTCCGGGGCCATAAAAATTGTCAAACTTGTCGCAGTAAGATTCAGTACACGCCAAACTAACTATCAACGTGGCTGAACTGCTTTTCACTGCGTCACGACAGGCGCGGCGAGTGTGCCTCAAAATTATAAAAAAATTCAACAAAGTTAATAGCAATCACGTTGGGGGTCAGAGAAAGCATCACGAACTTGTTCTAGTAAAAATCGGTACACGCTAAAAAACTGCGCCACACAGCTGAGCTGCTTTTCACGAACTGTGTCACAAGTCCAAGTGCGGCGAGCGGGCCTCATAAGTAACAAAAAAAGCACCAAAATTAATTTTCAACAATGTTGGGTGTCAGAGAAAGCGCCACAAACTTGTCTTGTCAGTGCGTTAAAGCGCGAGACTTAACTGCGTACTAGGGCCAAGCTGCTTTTCGCTAACCGCATCACTACGCCAGGCGTGGCCACTGCGCTCTAAAAGTACCCCAAAAAGTAATGAAGTTATTACAATAATGTTGGGGGCTAAAAACTTGTCCCAGTAAGATTCAGTGCACCCGAAACTGCGTCACAGCGCCCTGTGCGACCATCGTTCCCAAAAACTGCCAAATAAGTTAAAATAATGTTGGGCTCATAGAAAGCATCACAAACATCTCCCAGTATGAGTTATTAATTTAACTTAAATGTGCCACGATGGCCGAGCTGTTTTTCGTTAACTGCGTCACAATTCTAGCCTAGGTGCCATGCCGTAAGCCTAATGTCTTGAAATGCATCGCAGTCTGTCGAACAAAATTTCTCTCCTTGCCATAGTCCAATAGTTCAGTGGTGCCGTGTCGAAGTGCAGAAGGAACGCAAGAATTCGCCGGGAGCCCAACAAACCAGGCAAAATCCAAAAATAGAAAAACAGGCAGACGGGTCGCCGAACAGGCCAACCCTGAGATGGGCAGCCGGACTCATTTGGTTCGGCGGTGGTTCTGACAAATGACGCATGCATCTGGCGCGTCATTCGCCTGTCGCTAGGCAACAAAAAAAAAGTAAGCCAGGAAGTATAATTTAATTTATGCGCAGATATTTTTAGTTTTGCCGGGAAACAAAAAAAAAATGAAATAATGTGTGTTAACTTCATTTTTATGATGCTCGCGACAGCATGCGGTCAGCGTTAATACTAGCATGACATATTTTTTGTTGCCAGTTTTTGCCGAGTGTCCCCTCTTATTAAAATTTTCTCTATTTGTTAGGTATTGTGGCAAAAAAAAAAGGCATCCAGTCACTTTATCTACACATAGAGAACAGCTATCGCAGCTTGTTTCCATCTAACACCAAACGTGACGTGTTACTTCGGCCGGAGTGCGTCGGATGATGAACTAGCTTGATCGCAATGTTTTTCTTTTTTTGCTTCGTTTCGTTCTGGCTAAGTCGGAAGGAGCCTGTTTGGCGACGCTGCTTTATGGTCCCGGTGGGACCGCAGTCACGTGGTATTGTCCATATTTCGCTGGCTTTATTTATTAGTTGGGAAAAAATTAGTGGTCAATTAGTACATTGCTGAAAATACCGCAGTTAGATGTCCCTTGGCTTTGCCTTTAAATGCCTCATTGACACTTTGATAATTAGGATAGTATGTCTCAAGCTAAATCATTAATTACAATTACCTAATTAAATCTCAGTAACGGAAAATTTACTGGCAGCTACTCCACAGTACTGTAAACAATATGCGCTAGGTTTTCTTCGAGTAACACATTGCTTTTTTAAAAAATCTTGCTGCTTTATAATTAATTGGGAGACCCTGTATATATTTATGACCTTTGCATGCAAGTGACGATGCTTCCATCCCCAATAAATCTTGTAAATTATTAGAAATGTTTCGTTTCATGAGTCATTAGCATTGATTACTGGAAAAAGAAGCAATACTTCAACACACAACATTCACATGCATTTCACAAGTCATTCCTAAAAAACTGCCGAGGAGGTAACTAGGTCTATAGGTTTTTTTTCTTGGTCAAAGAAGCACGCAAAGCAATTTGAAGCGTGGTGAGCATAAAGCAAAATATTCATTCTCTAGGTGTAGGCTATCCATACCTTTAGAAATAATTTTTAATTGGCTACCTCCATCTCCTTCCAAAGTATAAAAAAGCTTGTCCTGTGTGTACATTTAAATATATTGTGTATGTGCATGGTGTTTACAGTGAAAATTTAAAGGAATGTTGAAGTGAGAAAATACCGACGACGCAGCCGCTAGTGGTTCTAATGCGCGTGTCCTCCTATTGTCAGAATGTGCAGAAACAAAGTGAAAGTATTAATTAAAAGCCGTGCACGTCAACAACAATGATGCAGTAAGCTATTAGCCCCAGCAAAATTTCAAGTGAGAAGGTCGAGGAAAGTCAGAAGAAACCTCAAATGATGTGGGTGAGAAAGCTCTGGTAATGGCACTTTATGTAGGGGGGAGGGGGGGCGGTGCTTCGGCATTTCCCGGAGGGGGCTCAGTCCCCCCGGTATGTCCGGAGGTGGCTCGGACCCCGTTGCCCACCTGTAGTCGGCACCTATGGTGCTAGCAATGCACCATGTATATCATTTTCAGTTTTCAGTTTCAGTTTATTGATGCGCTTGAAATGTTTTACAGAAAAAATAACTCTAGGAGGTCCCATAGTCAAAGAGTGGGTAGGGACCTCCAGCAATAAATTCATTGAAAAAGTACACTTAAAATGGTTAACAACAGCAGTAGCAATCTTAGAAACAGAAAGTATTAACTGTTAAGATGCGTTATAGTTCGATTGATTGGATGCTCGGATAGTAGAGCACGTAGCGAGAGGACACAGAGCTTCGGCAACAGACACAAGGCTTCCAACCACACGTTGTCGTCGTCTTTCTCAAAGCAATGCCTGCTGCACATTCTTCTCCAGTACAATTGCCTCCCCGGAAAAGAGGAGCCGTCTCGGCGACCTACGGGCAAGATAGCACAGATGGATCAAAGTACGGCTTGAGCCGCTGAAAGTGCATGATTTCGCCTCGGCGGCGCTTATCGGAAGGTGGCTCAAGGGGTTCTACGAAGTAGTTCACAGGAGACGTTTGACTGGCGACACGGTAGGGACCCTGGTACTTGGAAACAAGCTTTGGTGAAAGTCCAGGGCTAGTAGCGGGAACCTAAAGCCAGACTAGTGAGTCTGGGGCATAGGGTGCCAGAGAGGGGGGAATATCCCGAAGGTGCTTCTGTCGCTGCTGATCGGCCGAAGTAAATGTGCGGGCAAGCTTTCGGCACTCTTCCGCATGTGCAGCGGCTTCGGACAGGGTAGTAGCCTCCGTTGTGTCAGGGCGATACGGAAGGATGGTGTCCATTGTACAGGAAGGCTCGCGTCCGTAAAGAAGAAAGAACGGGGAAAATCCTGTAGTGGTCTGTGTGGCGGTATAATAAGCTTACGTCATGAAGGGTAGAATTCGGTCCCAATTGGTTTGGCCAGATGCGACGTACATGGCTAACATATCGCCAAGAGTGCGGTTAAAGCGCTCAGTCATGCCATTATTTTGCAGGTGGTATGCTGTAGTAGTACGGTGAATTACGTTGCATTCCTTGAACAGGGCTTCTATAACATCAGACAGAAAGACGCGGCCTCTGTCGCTCAGCAACTCTCTGGGGGCTCCATGGCGAAGTATGATGTTACGCAGAAGGAACTCGGCAACATCCCGCGCAGATGCATTGGGCAGAGGCGAAGTTTCCGCGTAACGCGCGAGATGATCTATCGCCACTATCACCCAGCGGTTGCCATCTGAAGTACCAGGAAGGGGCCCATAAAGATCAACTCCGACCCGGTCAAAGGCCCGTCCTGGGCAAGGCAAGGGTTGCAGTGGAGCAGCTAAGGCATGAGGGGTGTTCTTGCGGCGTTGGCATGCAAGGCAGGAGCAGACATATTGGCGGACGAATCGGTACATCCCGCGCCAGTAATAACGAATTCGTAGGCGCACGTAGGTTTTTAGTACTCCTGCATGTGCGCACTGCGGGTCATTGTGAAACGCTGCACATATGTCCGAACGTAGATGCCGAGGAACCACGAGTAACCATTTGCGCCCGTCCGAGAGGTAGTTATGGCGGTATAGGAGCCCGTCACGAACAGCGAAGTGGTATGCTTGGCGACGCAACGCACGTCCAGTAGAAGGCGCTGATGGGTTTGACAGAAAAGCCAGCATAGCAACAATCCATGGATCCTTCTGCTGCTCCGAAAGCATATCCGTGGCAGTGAGGGAGGACTCACATATTCATACTTTCTGATAATTGGGCTGGCCTGACACTGGAGAGCGAGACAAGGCATCCGCGTCCGAATGTTTACGGCCTGAGCGGTACAGCACTCGAATATCATACTCTTGGAGGCAAAGCGCCCATCGAGCGAGGTGACCTGAAGGATCTTTCAAGGATGACAGCCAGCAGAGTGCATGGTGGTCCGTGACGACATCGAACAGGCGACCGTAGAGGTAAGGACGGAACTTATTTATGGCCCAAATGATAGCCAGGCATTCTTTTTCTGTAACAGAATAGTTTGCTTCTGCTTTCGTGAGTGCGTGGCTAGCGAAGGCAACAACGTATTCATCGAAGCCAGTCTTTTGTTGTGCAAGAACAGTGCCAATGCCGCAACTGGCATCCGTGTGTATTTCTGTCGGTGCACTTGGGTCAAAATGTCGGAGTATGGGGGGTGAGGTTAGAAGACGTCGCAGCGTCATGAATGCGGCATCGCAAGCTCGTGGCCAAGCCACGAGGTCGTGGTTACCCGCGAGAAGCTGCGTCAAAGGCGCTATTATGGTGGCGAAGTTGCGGATGAAACGACGAAAATGGCAGCATAATCCGATGAAGCTGCGGAGTTCTTTTGTGGTCTTTGGTCTTGGAAATTCGGCAACGGCTTGGAGTTTGGTTGGATCTGGGAGCACACCATCTTTCGAAACAACGTGGCCAAGGATGACTAGTCGCTGGGCGGCGAAGCGACACTTCTTCAAGTTGAGCTGGAGTGCAGCATCGGCAAGGCAAGTGAGCACGCATTTGAGTCGGAACAAGTGAGAAGAAAAGTCCGGGGAAAAGATGACAATGTCATCGAGATAACAAAGGCATGTCTGCCATTTGAGGCCCCGGAGTATGTTATCCATCATTCTTTCAAAAGTTGCAGGCGCATTACAGAGGCCAAAGGGCATCATGGTAAATTCATATAAGCCGTCAGGCGTAACAAATGCCGTTTTCGGACGGTCTGCATCAGCTACCGGGACCTGCCAATAACCGGATCGTAAGTCTAAGGATGAAAAGAATTCAGCGCATTGGAGGCAGGCCAGTGCGTCGTCGATACGGGGAAGAGGATATACATCTTTCCGGGTTATCTTGTTGAGTCATCGATAGTCCATACAAAAACAAATTGTCCCATCTTTCTTTTTGACCAGCACTACCGGAGAAGCCCAAGGACTGTGTGATGGCTGTATCACGCCACGTCGGAGCATGTCTCCTACGTGCTCATCGATGACACGACGCTCCGTCGCGGACACACAGTATGGACGTTGGCGTAGCGGCGCGTGGCTGCTGGTGTCGATGTGATGAACGACTGTGGAAGTACGGCCTAAACATTGTTTCTGGAGGTCGAAAGAAGATCGAAATCGGTTAAGAAGGTCGACGATCTGCATGCGCTGACTCGGAGTGAGGTTAGGGTCAATAGATGGAGCAAACTCTCGGTCACATGCAGGCGGAGGCGCAGAGACAGGAAGAGTCATGGCGTCAACGTGAAGAGGAGTCGAGTCATCAGGCACATCGTAGACAGAGCTCGTGTCGAATTCATCAGCAAAACCAAGGCACTCGCCATGATGTATGCTTGATGGACACAAAAACGGATTCGAAACGTAAGGTGCACTGGAGCCCTGGCGAAAGGGAAGGAGGGCAAAGGGAAGCAAAAAGGGATGACGGCGTGCAGCAAGTTGAGATGGCGTGAAAAGAACTGTGGAATCGTAGAAAGCTGCACAGGAGACGGGTACAAGGGCGGAAGAGAAAGGAGGGATATCAGTAGCGGTGGCAACGAACACTCGAGGAGAAGGCGGAGGCAAATCTTCAGAAAGACTGCCGCAGAATGGAGTCAGCGCAAGTTCTCCACGGGCGCAATCAATAATAGCGTGATGAGATGAGAGGAAGTCCCATCCTAGAATGATGGCGTGAGAGCAGCGGGGAAGAACAACAAATTCAATGTGGTATAAACTGTCTTGTATGGCGACACGGACGGTACATGTTCCTAAGGGCTCAATAGGATCAGTGCTTGCTGTGCGCAGCGAAATGGCAGAAAACGGCATGGCGACTTTTCGGAGCGTACGGCGAAGCTGGTCGACAATCACAGACACTGCGGCACCCGTGTCGACAAGCGTGCGAACGGTGATACCTTCGGCAAAAACTTCAATGACGTTCGTTGGGAATAAACGAGGGCTTGGGCAGTTTGAAGAGGTCGCAGTTCTTGCCTCCGGAACTGCGCCTTTTAGTTTTGCTCCACAGCCGGAGGGCGGCAGACAATAATGGACAGGGAACGTCGACGGGGAGATGGAGGTCGACGAGTGTTGAAGCTTTGGGGAACAGGAGATGAAGGAACGAATTGCGGAACTGGTGGTGAATAGCAGGACTGGGAGTTGGGAGCATTCCCTTGAAGTCTTGCAGTATCGGGAGGATACCAACCTCGCCGGCGGCAGAACCGTACCACATGTCCAGCAAAGCCACACGCAAAGCAGATCGGCCGATTGTCTTGGGCACGTCACGGATTATCAACGGGGGTCTAGGTAGCGGAGCACAGTTTGGAGCTGGGCGTAGGGGCCTGCGGTGGCGCGTAGAACCCGCTTCTGGGCACGTAGTTCGCAGCTGCAGAAGGCGAGGCGTAGAAGCCGCTTGTGGGTGTTTAATGCGCAACTTCAGGCTGAGGTCTTGGCCTGGCAACGACGGCAGCGTAAGTGAGCGGGACTGTCGCTGAAGGTGGCTGGTTAGCGAGAGGTAGTGCATCGCTGACTTGTTCATGGATGACGCGTCGCAGTTCCGGGGACAAAGAGGACTCAGACGACTGGGTAGCAGGCAGCAGTGACAGTTGGTGCGCGACTTCTTCGCGAACAAATTGCTTGATTTGGTCGAGGAACGAAGAGTGGGCGGAAGCAGCACCAGAACTGTCAGTTAAAGCCGAAACCGTGTCGTCCGGCGCGACAGCTCGGCGTGTGGTAAGGCGTTGTTTGTGGAGCTCACTGAGCTCTGGCACAGTGTAATGACCTCGTCGATCGTTTGAGGATTTTTCGCCAAGAGCATTTGAAAGGTATCATCCTCTATGCCCTTCATGACATTCTTGATCTTTTTGGAGTCGGGCATGGCGGGATTAATGTGCCGGCAAAGGTCAACTACGTCTTCAATGTAGCTGGTGAAGTTTTCACCCTTTTGCTGAGCGTGACCACGCAAGCGTTGTTCTGCCCGAAGCTTGCGTACAGCAGGGCGACCGAAGACTTCTTTGAAACAATGGGTAAATGCTTAAATGCTGTCCAGGTGGAAAGGTTGGATTCATGATTCCGGAACCAGAGATTCGCGACTCCAGAAAGATAGAAGATGACGTTAGTCAGTTTAGCTTTGTCATCCCACTTGTTATGCGCACTCATGCGATCGTATGAGGAGAGCCAATCCTCCACGTCATGGTCGTCGTTGCCGCTGAAGACCGGAGGATCTCGTTGGCGTAGAGCACCGGAGCAGATGACAGGCGATGCCATGGGAGGATCGGGCTGCGCAGCGTCCTGAGGCATAGCAGAAACAGTAGGGAACGTCCGGCTGCGGAGTTCCAGGTTTGGGAAGGACCCAGCACGTCCACCAAATGTTAAGATGCGTTATAGTTCGATTGATTGGATGCTCAGATAGCAGAGCATGTAGCGAGAGGACACAGAGCTTCGGCAACACAGACACAAGGCTTCCAACCACATGTTGTCGTCGTCTTTCTCGAAGCAATGCCTGCTGCGCGTTCTCCTCCAGTACATAACAAACAAAATCAAGTCATAGTAATAACAATAAAGTGTAAAAAAAAGCAGATCCTAGGAGTATTATTCAACATACAGAAGCGTAAAAAAAATATACAACACAATCACTTTCCCAACAAGTGGTGACGAATTTTCCTCTTAAATAAATGAATGGAAAGAGATGATTTAATGAAGGGTGGTAGTGAATTCCATATTGATGCTGCCAAAAAGTTCGCAGTAAATTTGCCATAGTTAGTCCTTGGTTTTGGTAGGAGGTAGTTGTTATGGTGTGAAAATCAAGTGCCAGTGAAATGGGGGGTTTGGTCTTTTGTTATCAACGAAATTGGTAATTCTCCACGACAAAATTTATACGTCAGGACACTAAGAGAACATTTATATAAATCCACTACTGACAAAATATTATATGTGCGGAGTAATGGCAGAGCACTGCATGAAAAATGGCTGTAACTGATTATTCTCAAAGCTTGGCTTTGTGTGTGTTGCAGGGGTGCCAAGTGAGTTGCGTAGGTATTGCCCCACGAAGAAATGCAGTAAGAGATGTGGCTGTGAAGAAATGCGTGGTAGAGTGAAATTAATATACGTATAAGAAAATAGGGGCGGACTTTGATTAATATTCTGATACCATATGCTGCTTTACGGGTTAATATGGATATGCGAGTTGTAAATTTCAAATGATTGTCGAGTTCAACTCCAAGAAATGTTGCATGGTCAACAGCCTGAAGTGAAGTCAAACCAATGGTAATGCATGGCTTCTCCTGCACACTTTTTTGGGGGGATAAAATAATTACAAATTTCGATTTAGTAGCAATAATATTGAGCGTATCACCTCGGCACCAATTAACGATTTTAACCACATCAGCATTAAGGTAAGACATTAGCGATTCCAAGCAAGTGCTAGAAGAATAAATTGTGTTGTCAGCATATAAAATACAACTATAATGTGTAATGTATTCTGGAAGGTCATTGATGTACACAAGAAACAAAATTGGTCCTAGTATTGAGCCTTGTGGAACCCTTATGTTAGTTAGTTTGGTTAGTTAGTTTGGAGACATATTTTCGATCTTGTAGATAACTCCAAATTCGGGAAAGTGCTGGACCACACACGCCAGCAGTGTTTAGTTTAGCAAAAAGTATGTCATGATTTAATGAATCGAAAGCTTTAGAAAAATCAATAAACAAGGTACCAGCCAATTCACCTGTGTCAATGGCTGTTTTAATATGATCAGTTAAAGTAATGAGCGCTAATTCAATTGAGTAACCAAATCGAAAGCCAAATTGATTAGATGACAAAATACGGAACTTTGTGAAGTAGCTAGTTAAACGTACTATGAATTATTTTTCAATTACCTTGCTGAAAAATGATGAAATAGATATAGGGCAGTAGTTTAATAACGAGTTCTTGCTACCCTTTTTGAAAACAGGAATAACTTTGGCGATATTTAAGCAGCTAGGAAAGACGCCAGTTTTGAAAATTAGATTTATTTTGTGTGAGAGTGTGCCACTGATAAGATGAGCTATAAGCTTTACATGAGATGAGTTGAAGTTATCTAAACCAACTCCAGTGTTATTTAAGCTCAGAATGGTCATGCGCACTTCTTCTGGGGAAACTGGACAGAGAAAAAAACTGTCTGGCAGATGATAATAAGCCTTCTCGATGTGAACTGAGAGACGTGGCTGGTCGGGGCAAAATGGATCGTCAAAAAGCGTTAGCAATGGCTGAAGAATTAATAAGGGTTTGTTCACCAACTTGAATAGCAGTTATGGCGGGGTTTGGCGATGTTCTATTTAAAAACTCGTGGATAATTTTCCACTGTTTTTTAGAATCGTTGCCAGCACAGTCAATTTCCTTTTCATAATACTCTTTTTTAGCATTTTTAAGAAGCCTGCTCAGAATATTCGAGTAGCACTTGTAACGAGTCAGCAGGGTGAAATTAAATGGCTTCCTTTTTGTTTTTTTCATAAAGATGATCTTTTCTGTGCACGCATTTCAGAAGATTATCAGTCCCACAGGCGAGAAAAACTAAACCTTTTCTTACTCATGGTTATTGTGTTTAGTCGGAAGTAGCGTTAGAAATTATATTGCAAAACAATTAGAAGGCGATTTTTGGATTATATTGCGACATAACAGGGTTCCAATTAACTTCGGCGATTTTCCTAACAAATGAAGTTTTGTCGAGATTTTTTCTTTTAACATTCATATCTTGAATATTCATATTGGAATTTATACGCACGAATATTGGATAATGATCAGTTAGTGAAACTTGAATGACACCAGATCCAGGAGTAATCATGAGGTTCGACAATGCGTGGTCAATTAGTGTATCCGGACCATTAATATTCTGCCGAGTAGGTACGCTTACAAGTGATTCAAGGCCATGTCCATTCAAGGTGTCTGTATAAGCAGTTTATGATGAACTGTGAACATCTAAACGATTAATATTGATGTCACACATAATAATGATGTTTTTACGTTCTAGCGATAGCGTGTGCAAAACATGGTTTAGTTCTAAACAAAAATCATTAATGGATGACGAAGGTGACTGATAGATAGAACCAACCATTAAATTTTTGGCATCAATACCGAGAAATGATCCATTCAGCTCAACCCACATTGCTTCGCAATTTACTTGATTAAGTTTTAAGTCCCGACGCCTGTAATATTCTAACTCTGATTAAATGTATACAGCTGCGCCGCCATGACTGCTGTCACTCCAGTGACAGTATTCTGGTATATAAGATGAAAAAGAGTACAAGTTGTTATCAGCTTCGCTGGGCCAAGTATCACTTACACATGTGATCGAGAAGTGGTGTTGACAGGATGATAGGAAATTATAAATGTCATCGAAATGTTTGCGTAAGCTGCGTGCATTAAAATGTACGAGAGATCAGCGAGGAGGTTTAAGATAAGAATCTAGTTAGGACGGTGTGAAGTACGAAGCCATAAGGGGTCTGTTGGGGATGAATTGACAGACATTATGCATCTTATTCAGGTTAAGAGATAACAGAAAGGTCCACTTCACAGTTAATGCGGTGAACTCAGCTGTCTTTGGACTTGCGTGTGTTAATACAGCAATTCTTAATCCAGAGAAAGCGCCATCCTTTTTCTTTCTTGAGTGCTAAGGCCTGAGCAAACAGCCTCTTGTTGTCAGGTGTAAGGTGTTCGTTAATGAAGATTGGCCCCGCATTCTCTCCAGAGAAACAAAGACTGCCGTATTCATCCTGGCCTTGCGAGCCTTTGCCAGGAAATCATTTTTTTTTTTTTTAGTGCGAGAGCAAAACCTGGCAATAATATTTTGACGACCTGATTTAGTGGGCACACGATGCGCTATCTCGATCTCGACCGGAGCAAGAGAGCATGCTGCCTTATCGGCAATGGCAGTTACAATAGAAATGCAGTCTTCATCCTTTGTAAATGGTATTCCTTTGATCTCAACATTGTTGATTCTAGAATATTGGTCCATCTTGGCTAGCCTTTTTTTAAGGGCTTCATTTTCTGATTTCAGAGCCTTGTTTGATGCCCATAGCTCAGCTTGCTGGGTACATGTGTTTTCGAAAATTTCATTTAGCATGGTCAGACTGCCATCCATGCCAGAAACTTGAGTACGCAGGGTGCTGTTATCCAGTCCAGCTTCCTGCAGCTTCCCTTTCACATCGGAAACAAGTTTCTCGATGAGTTTTTGCAATCTATCTTGAAATTTCGCCTTGAGATCATCGAGTCGCTTGGCGAACTCAGCATTGGTAGGCATAACGGAAAAGCAACTTGAAAAACGAAACGAAGTATGAAACGCCAATGCAGCAGCAGCAGCATTTGTGGTCACAAATACTGTTATGCTATCACCAGAGGAAATAAGTACCAACCTGTGAAACGTAGAATAATGCTTTAGCAAGCGCACACTTGGACCGCAACCGCTGCAGCTTTGATGCCGGTGTCCATCCGACGGAATCTTTTAAGGCCACAAATGGTCTGGCGCAGGCGCTCGGATGCGATCCCGTCACCACATAGCGGAGCATGTGCGCAGCTGGAGGAGCAGCGATTACACCCACATGCTGTATGGGGCAGCAGACAGCTTCGCCAGCAGATGATAGCCCCGGACCGTAGAATTCTGTGAAACGTAGAAGAATGCTTTAGCAAGCGCACACTTGGACCACAACTGCTGCCGCTTTGAATGATAAACTGGTGCATTTTTTAGAAATCCTTGAATCTAAGCTGACCCTAGAGTTTGGTATATAATTATTTGAAGAAATCTATAGGCCTAGATCAAATAGGTGCACAGTAAAGCATAGGAAAGAATTTGTCAAGTGCAGGTCGTCTGTTGTATATTGTTTGCTCATATCTTGTGGAAATGTATACATTGGCCAAATGGGTTGGTGTGTAACACAAGACTTGGAACACAAAAGGCCACTGGAGGGGAAGCATTCATTTCCACATCAAAGGGCATTGCTCATAACATGAGTGTTGATCGCTTTACAATGACACTACATTTCAATCGCACCATAAGGATAAACTGACCAGGGAAATAGCTTTTCACATTTACAAGAGAGGAGAGGGTTGTATCAGTCAACCATCTGTCCTTCGGAGCCATCGTGAGGTTGCCTTTTTGGAAGGACACGAGAGAAAATTGTGCAACAAAAAACATTGTTAGGGGGGGGCGACAAATAGTATAGGATTGTACACCATGATAGATATGTTGCCTATATCTGACGCTCCAGTAAGCGTGGGCAAGTGAATTTGAAAGTGCCTTTTAATCTTGCCTTGCTTATCTTTGACGTCTGAAGGTGGGAAGGTATATAAATATGAAGAGTCTGTTCTAAAATAAAGTAGTTGTGAGTGCGGTAAGTGTGGCGTATTCCTGTGTCTCTCCGCTTTGTCTTGGCCAGTGCGCTGCTTCATCAGTGCGGTATAATGATTAATCAACAACTCGCCCAACTTTCCACATTACCATTCAATTAACTTTTCCGCTGACCACATGGTACTAAAACATGATATTAAACATATCAGTGATTTGTGTGCTATGTTGCTCACGTCCCTAAGCATATAGAAATGTGAAGTAGTTTCATTTTCTCGAAAAATTGTTAACTCACTTTTCTGATGATTTTGATTCTAATATAGCTGACCACGTCATAGAACTTAAGTGCGTAGGAGTTCTTACGCACAATCTTTTGTGGAGTAACTGCATCTGCTACATTTCGGTGAACACCTCCACATTATTAGGATTCCTGCGCCGCAACTTAAGAACTGTGCCTTCCCCACTACAAAAACTAGCTTTTTTAACTGTTGTACGGCCGCAAATTGAGTCATCATCATCATCATCAGCCTGGTTACGCCCACTGCAGGGCAAAGGCCTCTCCCATATTTCTCCAACAACCCCGGTCATGTACTAATTGTGGCCACGCTGTCCCTGCAAACTTCTTGATCTCATCCGCCCACCTAACTTTCTGCCGCCCCCTGCTACGCTTCCCTTCCCTTGGGATCCAGTCCGTAACCCTTAATGACCATCGGTTATCTTCCCTCCTCATTACATGTCCTGCCCATGCCCATTTCTTTTTCTTGATTTCAACTAAGATGTCATTGACTCATGCAAATTGAGTACACCTCTTTTATATGGTCTCCTCATCAAAAATGCCTCATCGAACTCCCGGAGAGCATCCAGAATAGAGCAAGCCATTTCATAAAAAAAAAAAATAGTCATCAGTCAAGTGTAACCCAAATAAATCTCGACTTTTCATTGCAACCAAAAACTACTCACTGTGGCATTTCCCTTCTATTATTATTTCATAGATTCCTTCACACAGTTGACCTATCCTTATCAAACCTGAAAAAAGAAAGCATCCTCAACATCACAAAGACAGCACAATCGGTTCATCTACACCCAAATTTATGGCAATACATGCTTTTTATTGTTCAGCTTTGCCCCATGTGGTCCTTTTATAGAATGCTCAACCAGACAACATCAGTAGGCAATCGAAACACAGTGCATTTCACAACCTTTTAATCAATCGGTATGCTGTTTCAACCATCTAATACATCTTTTCTTCTTGTCTTTTCATTCCTTCATTTTCTTTACAAGCTAATAAAGGAAGTTCAGGGATCATTATCTTTCTTTGTGTTTACTGTTTTTAATGTTATTGTGCTTGATATTTATTTTATTTATTGCATTTGCTAATGTCATATTAATGTTCCATACTGCTGTGTGAATATTCCTTTTATTGCACGGATGCTTTATTTTGCTTCCTAATTTCTTACGAATATGTTAACATACTTGCCCCCTTATACAATGCCTTCTTGAAGGCATGTAAGGTATCTGTAAATAAAAATAAATAAATAAATAAAAATAAATGAAGTTCATCTTGAAGGCTGGAGCCTTGTCGAAGCGTCAGAAAACATATTTTTGTATGTGTGTGTCGTTGATAAATCCACAACTCTCCAACAAATGCTGGCTGACCTGGCGCATTGGCAAAATGGAAGTCAATATAGAGAGTTGGCAAAATGAAAACTTTCCATCTACGACTGAGTGCAACTCCGGTAAGACATAGTTGTGCTTAACCACTGGTATCTGGTGTTACCATTTTTTGAGACCATAAATCCTTATACAGAGGACTTACAAAGAGATGTATGCTATTGTCATCGTGTTTGAGCACGAGCAATTATGATGTGCACCAATTACAAGCTTGCATACGTGTGTCACAACAAAGCTGCACATTGAATTACCTAACAGAGTGTGCCTCCTGATTGGTGTCCATTTCAGAAATGTGCGCGAGGTGAAGGCTCCACCGAGCAGCGCAAGTTCAGCCTAGACCCACAGATCACATCTTTTGAGGTACTGCAGAGCCTCCTGGCCAGAGCATTTGACATCCAAGGGTGAGCATACATTCTGGCCTTCCTTCCACGGCTATGTAAGTAGCCAAAAACAGGAAAATCAAACATTTGTTTTGTGCACCTCAAAACCCATTCGCTCAGCATTCTGTTTCAGTGTAAACCCACACCAAAAATGGCTTTGCGAAAATTCGAAAAATTGCAATTATGGAAGCTGTTTGCCTAAAGCACGCTAGGGCTTGAGTGAAATTTCCACATTGTCATGTGAATGCTCACGTACACATGACCTGTAAAGACGCCGTGCAACGGAAGTGCACAAAACTTCCGAGGCACGTGGCGCGAAAAGGGCACCGAGCAAGCCTGCTCGCCCGTTAGTCTGTCGCCACGCTGCAAGTGCAGATGGAATAGAAATGATTCATTGTGAAGAAAGAAGCAGCTGGGCTTTGCCGCATTTTGAGTGTGTAGAAATATACGTAAACATTTTTTTTATAATGGTGACACCCCAGTGCGCTTGTTCCAACATATTCAACAACTGCAGGCGCCACATATATGACTATGTGACAGTATCACACAAGTGCAGGGATTGGTATAAAAAAGTGTGAAAGGCTTGTGAAGGACAACTGATATACTATGTATATATTTCATAACGGGACCCTCAGCACCAACAATGCATTATGGGGAGAATTACACATTGCACAATTTGAAGTAGGAAATGTACTTGTAGCACATGCATATCCAAAGCAAGTATCAGTGCTGGAGTAAGACAAAAAATTATATCTTATCACATAAATAATAGCATCAAATACTGGATTTGATAAAAAAGAGTCTATTGTCTAACATTAATAACAAGCGTCAAATACTGGATTTGATTTCTTGAAGAAACCTCATATCACATTACCAAGCATCAAATCATATGGTTGTGCTTCATCATAGCAGCAATTGGTGCCATAGAACTTATAGTTTCCCCACTGGGGTGTCTACGTCAGCAGGAACCCGCCATGGTTGCTCAGTGGCTATGGTGTTGGGCTGCTGAGCACGAGGTCGCGGGATCGAATCCTGGCCACGGCGGCGGCATTTCGATGGGGGCGAAATGCGAAAAACACCCGTGTGCTTAGATTTAGGCGCACGTTAAAGAACCCCAGGTGGTCAAAATTTCCGGAGCCCTCCACTACGGCGTGCCTCATAATCAGAAAGTGGTTCATCAAAAATTCCTATGGTAGTTGCTATTTTCCAACAGTCCTAAACCACACACAATACATTGAGACTCCAGCATACTCGTTTCGCTGGAAAATGGGCTCAGTCGATTGGAAAACCTACAGATCAACCACATATTATAAGCAAGATATACATATAGAAGCGAGATATACAGATGGCATAATGGCTTATAGTATAGACAATGCTGTGGCATACTTGACAGCTTTTATCATTGATGCTGTGTCAAAGTCTGTCCCACAAACAAGTGGATCTTTTGGTAAATGACGCACTCCATGGCCAGGGTTCATGCAGGTCCTTGAAACCCTTGAAAACCCTTGAATTTGAAAAGATCACTTTCAAAGCCTTGAAAGACCTGGAATTTTAGCAGATCCTTGAATTTCTTAAATTTTTATTTTTAATAACCTTTCAATGATTGTATTTAAGAAAATTTTACGTGTCCTGAATTCCTGCTGTGATTTTGTCAAAGATATGGTGTAAGTTCTTTACAAAGTCAAGTAAGCATGCGCCTAGTAGACACTTGCAAACGTCTGGCCACAATGACACTGGCTTGTCCACCATTTGCTGTGTTACTTTCCAGTTGAGTAGAGGGATGGCCACTACTTTGTGTGCGGTTTACGTGGTCGAATGATGACATTTTGTGCGTGTTTAGTGATTGCGTGTGCAGCTGTATCGTGACATTTTGTGCAAGTGTAGCGCTCATGTCTGCATGTGCGGATGTAGCGCAACAAGTTGTGCATGTGTAGTGCTTATGTGTGCATGTACGGTGGTATCGTGACATTTTCTGCATGTGCAGCATAGTGTGTGCCAGTAAATGTGCATGCTAACAATGCATGGAAAATGCAAATTTCTGCGGTCATGGCAGAACAACGACAACGACCAAGAGTGGCTTGTGCTGGACATGTAAAATCCGCACTAGGCAAAATGCAAAGTTTGCTGTAAATACTTTGAGATCACTGCCATGGGGTTGTTGGCACTAAAAAGCGACCTAAGAAGTGCAAAGCATAGAGAGTGCATGCAGGCCGCTGGAAGTAGCTGCATGATAAAGAGCTTCCTGACTATATCGGAATGTTAACCAAATGAACCACAGCTAGCGCTGTCCCAGTCCTCAAACTTTATGGATGCATACAAGAAGGATGAACTTCTGATGGACATAGAAATTCTGTGGGCATTGAAAGTAATAACATCGCACTATTCATGTCATTCGTCATCACATGCGACTGAATTGTTTAAAAGGATATTTCCAGACAGTGAGGTGGCACAAGCTTTCACATGCAATGCCATGGTTTGAGGCCATTTCTTCTGTCCTCTCTGCAGCGGGAGATAGAGGACAGCGACTACAACGCTGTCTTGTTCGGCGAGTCTCTGGATGAGAATTGCCAGGAAAAGCAAATGAGCGCACTTTAAGGTACTGGGATGCGTCATAGTCGGTCACCGTACACTACTTCACATGCGTGTTTATGGGCTGTGCCAGGGCTGTAGACCTGCAAAAAAAAAAAACTACTTGATACCTTTTAACCACTTCCGTTACATAATATAGTGCAAACGTCAATGGATGGATCAGTGAATCTCAAGGCAATCAAAGGCCTGCAGGAGCACTTAAAGAAGAACTATCAGTTGAGGTGCTTAGACTCGGGCAGCTGCAGCTTACACACTGTGCATAATGCTTACAAGGCAGGTCTTACAGCAAGCAAATGGAGCTTGGACATTTGCTCTCAAGTGTGAGCAGGTTGTTTCTTGATGTACCTGCCCAGAGGTTGTAGCTGTCACTGGACAAACTCAGTTTCCTGTCAAGTTCTGTGCACATCGGTGGATTGAGAACGTCCCGATGATAGAGTGAGTTCTGCTTCTCTGTCCTGACGTTAAAGAGTATGTGGAAGGGGCAATAAGCAAGGAAGTGAACCTTCCCAAGTGTGCTTCTTTTCAGAATCTTTGCGACTTTTGCTGTGATCCACTAATGGTAGCAAAGCTCAAGTTTGTTGTAGCGGGTGGCAGAGTAACGGAGACGATCCAAGAGCACGTACCGCACTGTTTTATTTCAGTGACAGCGAACTATATATATAGGCTGCTTGCCTATGACGTAACATAAAAAGAACGAATCATGTTTGACACGTGTGGCACAGCACTTCATATCACTTCTCCCTTTCTTTTAAAACTGAAGTCTTTGCACGGGTCTTCGTTGTCGGGTAGACCTCCGTAAGACCGGCGGACTTGGGGGACAGAGAGCCTGGTCGGCTGGGAGGGACGTTGGAGGTGTTGTCGAAGGGACAGGCGCAGCGCCAGTTGCTTCTGGAGTGGCCAGGCTGCACCGGCCTTCTGGCGTTGACGTGGGCCGAGTTTTGTTGTCCGGGCTGGGTTGAAGTGAGTCGGGAGCCTCCGCTTTTGGGGTCACGGGTGACGCAGGCACGCGACGGAAAATTTGGTCGAAGTGACATCTGGCTAGGCCACCTGGAGTGTCGACCGTTACAAGGCGTGAACCCTCTGTGCTCTTGACGATGCCTGGACGCCAACGCTTCCCTTGGCCAAAGTTGCGCACCCACACCTGGTCGCCGGGCTGGAACCTGGGAGGCTGCGAGCAAGTTCGAGGTAAAGACGGGACGCAAGTATCCAAGCGCGAACGAATTTGGTAGTTCAGCAGCATCTCTGAAGGAGACTTGCCGCACAGTAGTGGGGTACGTCGATAGCCTAGGAGCACTCACGCTAGTTTTGTTTCGAGATTGTTCACCATCGAGTGCTTAAGAAGGCCATTCTTTATTGTTCGGACCGCACGCTCTGCCAGACCATTAGATTGTGGGTGGTACGGTGCACTACGTAGATGAGTTATGTTGTTGACAGTCATGAACTGGGAAAACTGCTGACTTGCAAACTGAGGCCCGTTATCTGATACAACTGTTTGCGGCAAGCCAAAACGCGCAAACAATTCTCGAAGCGCGCGATTGTGACTTCTGTGGTCGCCGACTTGACAGGAAGTGCCTCAATCCATTTAGTATGCGAGTCGATGACTATCAGCAGCATGCGTCCCTCTATCGGTCCGGCGTAATCAACGTGAAGCCTTGACCATTTGGTTCCCGTTTCTGGCCAACAGATAGGAACCTGTCGATGGGGCATTGGCTGAGCTTGTACACATGAGATGCACAAACGTGCAAGGCTTTCGATCTCACCATCCAACCCAGGCCACCAGAACAGCGTCCGAGCCAGTCTTTTCATCGCAGATGCACCCTGGTGTGACCGATGTAGCTCAGCGAGCATGGAGACTCGTGCTTTGCGGGGTACGACGATGCGATGACCCCAGTAGAGCAGGCCTTCTATGCTTGACAGTTCCAGTCTTCTGCAAAAATAAGGTTGAAGGTGATTTTGACACGGTGACAAGCGTTTAGGCCATCCATTCAGTACAAAGTGCTGCACAACGCTAAGGTTTTCATCGCCGTTCGTCAGCGCCCGTATGGCATCCGCTGGCACGAACGAGCTGTCAAGGGTCTCTGAAGACAACACGTATTCTGGTAAGGTGCCCGATCGACAAACGTCTGTTATCTGCACGGGCAAGCGGCTGAGTGCGTCCGCGTTGGCGTTTTCCTTGCCGGCCTTGTACTCTATGCGGTAGCTATATTGGCTTAGAAACAGAGCCCATCTCTGAATACGTGCCGACGCCATTGGGGGCACAGGTCGATCTTCTCGTAGAAGTCCCACCAGGGGTTGGTGGTCCGTGACCAATACAAACTCGCGGCCCAGCAGGTAGTCTCGAAACTTTGTTACTCCGAATACCAGTGCGAGCGCTTCCTTCTCGAGCTGAGAATAATTCTTTTCGGCGTGTGTTAACGTACGTGAACGGAAGGCAATGGGCTTATCCACTTTTCCAATTCGGTGCGAGATTATGGCACCTAAACCCGAAGGTGACACATCGCATTCCAAACGCACTGGTTGGCTGGGATCGAAATACGTCAGAACAGGCTAACTCAGAAGTGTTTGTTTAGCCTTGCGATACGAATTTTCCTGCGCCGTTCCCCAGTGCCATTTACGCTCTTTTTCAAGCAGAAGATGCAACGGGGCCAGCATCGTTGACATGTGTGGCAAGAACCGGTGATAATAAGTCAACAGACCCAAAAACTAGCGCAGTTCGCTCACATTCGTAGGCCGTGGCGAGTCGCGTATTGCTGCCAGGTTCTTTTCAAGCGGATGCAAGCAGTCTTTGTCAATGCGATGGCCCAGGTAGACGATTGAGTCTTTGCGAAAATGGCATTTTTCGGCCTTCAGCTTGATACCACTTTCTTGAAGCCTGCGCAAAACGTCCCGAAGCACTGAGCCATTATCGTCTTGACGTTCCGCTATCAATACATCGTCCAAATACACCTGCACGGCTGGAAGACCGGCCAGGACCGTTTCCATGCGCCGCTGAAAAATCGCGGGAGCCGAGGCAACTCCAAACGGAAGACGGTTATAGCAGAACAACCCCTTGTGAGGGTTTATCACGGCCAACTTCCTCGCCTCCTCATCCAATGGGAGTTGGTTATAGGCATCCTTAAGGTCCAGTGTTGTGAAAAATGATCCCCCCCGTAGCGACGCGAAAATGTCTTCAATGTTTGGTAAAGGGTACTGCTCAGTTATGCACGCAGCATTGATTGTGGTTTTGAAATCGCCGCAGATGCGAAGGGAACCGTCTTTCTTGAGTACTGATACGATTGGCGCCGCCCACTCAGAATGTGCTATGGGCGATAATATGCCTTGCTCTACTAAACGGTCCAGCTCAGTTTCCACTTTTTCACGAAGAGCATAAGGAATTGACCGCGCCTTGTGGAACTTCGGTTGGGCGCCTTCTCGAATGTGGAATTTCACAGGTGGCTCCTGAATGTTTCCAAGTCCTGGCTCAAAAAGGGCAGGAAACTCGGTCCTGAGGCTGTCGGGATCTGCTGACGTCGATTGAACCGTAGCGAGAAACCCGGACGGCAAAAGCGAGAACGCTTGGATTAAGTCCCTTCCGCAAAGGCTGGGACCCGAGCAGCCTGTAACTATCAATGTGGCAGGTACAGTCTTCCCCGCAAAATGGGCTTCAAGGTGCAGTTCACCGACAATGGGTAGCTTGCCCAAGTAACAGCTGAGCGTGCGTTTGCATTTCGATATGCGTGGCCAAGTCAGACGGTGCTTTAGATACACCTCCTGCGGAATGAGAGAAAACGGTGATCCCGTGTCAATAATCATGTTCAAGGGCACACCACCCTAGCGGATAACGCTGCGGAACGCCTGGAGCAAAGATTTCTTTTCCCGTGATTCGTGCAATGTGAAGACTGATGAAATATCGCCTTCCTCCGTTTCGGACACAGCGCTCTCATAATGAACTGCGTTAGCAACGCCATCGCGCCTACGACCAGCCCGGAGGCCCGACTGGGAGTGGCATTTTCTTGCGAAATGACCAGTCTTACAACAGCGAAAACACTGCTCCTTTTTGTGCGGACAGTCGCTTGCTTCGTGATCGTAGTTTCTGCAGCGTGCGCACTCAGTATGGCTTTGCTTATCTTTGGTGAAGGTCTGATATCGGCGCGATTTACTCGCTACAGTGCACAGCGCTGCCTCATTATCAGGTCTAGTCATGGCGCTTACTTCCAGTGCGGCTGTCTCTGCCGCTATGGCAATCGTTTCAGCTTGGGCAAGTGTGAGCTCAGTTTTTTCAAGCAGCGTCTGCTGCACCGCCCGATTTCGGATGCCACAAACAATGCGGTCCCGTAACATACCGTCCAAACTAGTGCTGAAGTGACAATTATCCGCAAGCTTGCGTAGCTCGACAACATAGTCCCGGACAGATTCGCTTGCAGCCTGATCCCTTGTAAAGAACTTGTAACTTATGGCAACCTCATTAGTCTTCGGCGCATAGTGGTTATTTAGAATGGTAAGTGCGTCCTTGTAACGCAGGCCATTTACTTTCTGGGGGGCGCAGTGTCCAGCAAGAACGCCTACCGCCTTCGTTGACAGTGTCGAAACCAAGAGCGCCCTTTTCTTATCATCAGTCTTAATATCATTTGCTTCAAAAAATGCCTCCAGTCGAGTCAAGTAAATATCCCACTTATCTTGATGTTCGTCGAAACATGGTGTACCGAGGTTCGTAGCCAGGGCCATGACCGCCGATGCTCCGTAGACTCGATTACTTTCAGTACCCAGCAGGACTCCCAGCGCTACCAAGACGCCGCTATTCGTGGCGGGGGCTCCGCGGGGTGGTCATCCTCGTCGCCACTGTTGTAGCGGGTGGCAGAGTAACGGAGACGATCCAAGAGCACGTACCACACTGTTTTATTTCAGTGACAGCGAACTATATATATAGGCTGCTTGCCTATGACGTAACATAAAAAGAACGAATCATGTTTGACACGTGTGGCACAGCACATCATATCAAAGTTAGCACTCACTATTGCGGTGACCCTCCAGCCATTTTTGACAATTTCAGACAAATAAGCCAGTTACATTGTTTTTTTCCAAGGACCTTGAGAATATTGTCAGGAAATTGCTAAAAAAGTTTTTGTTCCCTCTTCATCAGTGGGAATCACTGGCTTCCTTAGGATTGACTTTGAATATGTAAACAACCGTGTGCCAGTCGAGAGGATAGATGTTGGTCATACAACCATGCAGCTTCTTAAAAACCACAAAGTAAGTCTGAAAGCTGCATTTTCATTTCCCATGCAGTGCAAGCAGTTTCTACTAAGTGTCACAAAAAAGATCCTGGAGAAGAGCCCCTTGCGGTATCCCGTTGTGAGAGGCCTAGCTATCTTCACAAAACCCCAGGCAGATATGATCGAAGCCGGATGAGTGTCTTGAAGGCGCAAAGAAAGTTCTGGATGCACTCATTGCAGCAGACAGAATCCATGAGCATTCAAGGGATACTGTGCTTGCATAGTTTGTTGAGCTGCTACAGAAGCGCAAACATGAGTTGCAGCTATTTGAAAGAAGCTCGCCTACACTTGACAAGTTTTTCTATGAACTTCTGAAGGTTGGCTCAGCATACGCCAACCTTTGGAGCGTTTTAAAACTGCTGCTTGCACTTAGTCATGTCCAAGCAAGTGTAGAGAGGACCCAGTGGGAATCGCCAGGTTTCAGTAGAAAACACGAAAGATGTGTCTCACATTTCACAGCGCATTATCTGTGATGCTGTACATGTAGCAGGTGGCATTTTCAATGTGCCCATAAGAAAGGAATTGATAGCATCTGTAGCTTCTGCAAGAAACCAATACCATGCCTTTTTTGGAAACACAGAAAAAGCAGAAGCAAAAGGTGCAATACAGAGAAAGAAACGGTGCATTGAGGAAGAGGTCGAAACTCTCAGAAGGAAGAAAAAGAAACTAGAAGCCGCTGTTGCCGAACTGACATCTTCAGCCGACTCATATGCAGAAAAAGTGGAGGCAACCAGTGACTCGACTTGCATCATGAAGGCAAACAACCTAAGGAAGACTGCCAAGGGCAAGCAGCAGGAGATCTTGGACGTTGACGTAAAAATTCAGAAACAACATAGGGCCACCTGAAAACAGTGTGTGTTTGTTGCTTGGTTGATCTTCTATAGTGAATGTTTGCATTTGTATCACACCCAAAGTGGTCATCCGTGTAACTCTAGCAAACAATCATGACAGATGGTTGAAAAAGGAAATTTATTATGGCCCATGCAGGAGGGGCTATACATGGCATGGAAATGCACTGTGATATAAAAAGAAAAAAGAACGGCAGTTTAAGAGATTGCCGCTAATAAGCAAGCAGAAAAATATGTATACACATACACATATACATATTTATACACATATACACATATACGCACATATACAGCACTCATTCACTCAAACGAATGCTCTTCTAGAGCTTTAACAAAATTAGGTGACTAGAAAATGGCCTTCAGGAGACAGTTCCAGTCGGAAACGGTCCTCAGGAAAAAACTGTGTTTGAAGGTTTCAGTTCTTGCAAAAATTCGTTCCAGTAAATGGCTTCCTGTGTGGTGTGTTTGTCTAGACGAAAGCTGTTTAAGTATTGTGGGATGTGAAATGTTTAGTTTATGTGCTAAAAGGTTATGCATGAACAGCAAATGAAACATTTTCCTACGTACTTGAAGTAGTTGGACGTGATTTGTTTTCGTTAGTGTCGTAGGTGAATCAAGCCTTCTATATTTGTAATACATAAACCTAATTGCTTTCCTTTGCACCATCTCAAGCTGGTAAATGTCCTTCTTTATGAACGGGTCCCATAAGACTGATGCATACTCTAATTTTGATCTAATAAATGTTGTGTATGCAAGACGTTTAAGCTTACTTGGAGCGTCTTCAAACTTCCACCTCAGAAAGCACAGCTTGGAAAATGATGAGGAACAAATGTCTGCAATATGCACAGACCATGTTAAATCATTTCTTATTGTAACCCCTAAGTATTTATGATGTGTGACTTCCATAATAAAATGATTTAGAAGGCTGTAAGAGAAAGGAGAAACCTGCCTTTTGTACGAAATTTACAAGATGACAGCTTTATCTAAGTTAAGTTGCGTATTCCATTTAAGGCACCATTGATGAACGGCTAATTGCAAGTTTTGTAAGTGGTAATGATCATTACGCTCGTTTATGCTCTTAAAAAGACTTCAGTCATCTACAAAAAGCCTGACAGAGCCATTTTCAGAAATAGCAGCCGGCAAATCATTGACATAAATTAAAAAGAGCAGTGGGCCTAATACGCTTCCTTATGCTACACCTGATGTAACTGGAAGCACTTCACATTTACAACCATTAACCTCTACGAACTGTGTCCTGTGTTTTAAATAAGCGTTAATCCAGTTAACAAGATAATAGGGATGCCAATACTTTCCAGTTTATAAATAAGTTTACTGTGGGGAACTGTGTCTAATGCCTTGCAGAAATCTAAAATAAGTACATCAATCTGCCCTTAGTTATGAAGCACAACAGAAAAATCATGAATAGTTGTAACTAACTGTGTCACAGTAGACATTTCTTTCCGAAAGCCATGTTGCACAGGTGATAAAATGTTATTTTCAGCAAGATCGGAGTTAAGATAACGAGAAACTATGTGTTCAAGCAACTTGCAACAAGAGGAAATGATTGAAATTGGTCGATAATTAGAAATGGTTAGCTTGTCCCCCTTTTTAAGAGTTGGCTCTACGCAGGCCACCCTCTGGCACATCACCCGAAAGTAACGAAACTTGAAAGATCCTCGTTAGGAAAATAGACACCTGTGCTGCAAAACGCTTCAGAAAGGCATTTGGAAGCCCATCGGGACTGGTAGATTATTTATCTGCGAGTTTACACAGCATAGACACTACGCCGTTCAGAGATAGTTGGTACGCCGCCAGGATCTTGGAATTCTAGCTGTGGTTGCCCATCCCATAAGGAACGCACTCTGAATATTGGAATATTGAGCACGCTTTGAATATTGCTGGAGCCATGGTATCGTTTGAAGACAAGTCCCCTTGTTGAAACATTGGCTCCAGTGACATTCCTCTTTTTCAGTGAGTTCTGTCATTTCAAGCCTCTGTGGTGCTGATAATGTGGTGCTTGAAAAATCCACACCCAGGGCCTTGAAAGTCCTTGAAAACCCTTGAATTTTTTGTCATATACACCAGCATGAACAGGTGGAATGAGGAGTTCAGGAGCACTCGTAAAAACCAGAACAACCCTTTGGAACACTTAAGAGAGTCACCAACTGCACAAAATCTTGTTAATGTTAAAAGGTCAAATCGCACCAAAGAAGAACACACAAACAGGCTAAACAGGACATCTGGCAAAAGTACCTATCAGAAATAAACTCCTATACAGATCAGAAAAATCTTGGAATAGAGTAAAAAAAAACTAAAAGGTTAGGAGGTGAATCCAATGTCATTAGTAAATGATAGAGGAAATGCGCTAGAAGACACACGGACTCACTGGGTGCTCACTTTGAACAGGTACCTAGTGCTGCATACTATTCAAGTGAATTGAAAAGGCACAAGGAGGTCATAGAAAGGAAGCCACTTCAGCGTAAATGTAGTGCATGCGAGGGCTACAACATTCCATTTAATATAGCTGGACTCAACTTCCATAAAAACGCTGCCCCGAGACCTGACTGCATCATGTGTGCAATGATAAAGCGCCTTCATTCTGAGAGATTCTATGTGGGCAGCTGGGCACGTTCCCTCCTCTTGTAAGGAAGCTATTATGTCCTTAACCCATTCGCTTCCGAAGCCGGCGATCCGCCGGCCACTTCGGCCAAGGCCAAACTCTGAAAGAAATGCGTTTTTAAAAGGCCCCCATGGGTGGCGCTTCCCTCTACATTGTTGTTGGGTTGTTTCGTCTTTTTAACAGCAGATGGACATAGTTGTCCACAATTTTTGAGCTTGGTATGAAAAAAAAAAAGTTGGCATTTCCTCTTTTTCTGTTGAGTCGTTCGCTGCATCTCGAGAATCGAGCATGGCGTCGCGAAGGAAAACAGCTCTCATGTGTGAGGAAATTCTCGAGCTGGTGTTCCAAAGTGATGATGAAAGTGACTGTGGTGACGATCCAAAAGCTACCTCGGACCAAGGAAGTGGCGGCGATGAGAGTGACGGTGAGAACAGCAGTGGCTCTGAAAGCGATCTGTGTGTATCTGAAGGCACTCCACTCTCCTCCCCACCGCCTTCCAAGAAGCCAAGAAATGAAGATTGGCAGTGGGAGGAAAAAAGCCATTCAGACAATGTCTCGAAACTGTCTTTTACCGGAAGTCCTGGAGTCAAGCGAGCGATCCAGCTTAATGTAGGTGAGAGTCCTAGTGCTTTGGGTTTGTTCAACGCTCTCCTTGGAGACGATTTTTGGGACATGATTGCAAGGCACAGCAACGCTTATGCAAAACAGAAACAGGCTTCTAAGCCGGAGCCCACATGGCATGAAATGACACCAGGAGAGATGAAAGTTTATTTCGCGCTGTGTGTGCTAATGAGCCAGGTACAAAAGAGCAGCATCCAGGCATATTGGTCACAAAGAAGTGTGATCTGCACACCATTTTTTGTGATGGTGATGCCCAGGCAACGTTTCTGGGCGCTCTCCTGATATCTACATCTCTGTGACAGCAACTTTGCAGCATCTGATGACAAGCTGGGGAAGCTACGACCTGTATTGGACTACATCATCAAGTCTATAGGTAGTGCCTACTCTCCAGAAGAAGGCCTCGCTGTGGACGAGAGTTTGATGAAATTTCGTGGCCGTCTCCCATACATGCAATTCAACCCCTCAAAACGAGCCCGTTTTGGGATAAAGTTCTACAAGCTGTGTGAATCTGCTAGTGGCTACTGCCTGAACTTCTCTGTCTATACAGGAAAATGTGAGCAAACTACCGCTACCATTGGAATGTTGTGTAGCGAGGCCGTTTCTATCAACCTTGTCGGCGATCGTCTCGCGGACGGTCACACAATCTACGTGGACAATTGGTATTCTTCACCACTCCTTTTCCTTCACATAAACCAAGCAGGATCAAACGCTGTGGGTACTGTTAGGGTGCACCGTAAGAACATGCCCAAGGAGCTAAAAAAGATGAAGCTAAAAAAAGGCGAGTGCGAGGCCTTCTCGCAAGGCATCATGGCTTTGACATGGCAGGACAAGAAGCCTGTCAATATGCTTTCTACGTGTCACAACACAGCCAGTGTGACTGACACCGGCAAGAAAAATCGCCAGAGTGGCCTGTCTGTTTTGAAGCCACAGGTTGTGCAGGACTACAACTGTGGAATGGGAGGTGTGGATCGAGAAGATCAACTGCTCACTTCCTTTCCTATAATACGAAGGTACACAAAAGGATACAAGAAGATATTTTTTTACATTTCATTTCATTTCACTTTATTACCCTAAAGGCTCCAATAAATGGAGCGTTACATAAGGGGTGGCAAGAATAAAAATACATAGTCACAATAACAGGAAGTTTTTTACATTTTCGATGAACTTGGATGGGCACATAATGACAGCAACGTTGTTAGGAAGGCCGTTCCAGTCTGCAGCTGTGCGAGGAGCGTGAGTGTGGACGGGCAACCTGTAGCTGATGGCTGGTGCGGTGAGATATGCGTGTAGGAGGAAGGATATTAGGTGCGATGCGCATAGGGCTATGAAAGAATTTGTGAAATAAAGATAGGCTGGCAATGCGATGACGGAGCGATAAGGGGGGGATAATGCGGATGCAGTTTTTAAGGAGGAAACGCTGATGTCAAAGGAATATGACGAGTGGATGAAACGAGCGGCGCGATTTTGTACAGATTCAAGATCATTAATTAGGTATGCCTGATTAGGATTCCAAATGGGCGATGCAAATTCTAGTTTTAACCTGACAAATTATTTGTAGGCTAACAATTTTACATGTTGAGCATGATGTAGATGGCGTTTTAGAAATCCTAACGTCCTGTTCGCAGATAATATTAGGTTAGTAACATGAGGATTCCAGGAAAGATAGCTTGAAAGTGTTACTCCTAAATACTTGTGCGAATGAACTAGTTCTACCGGAACTTCAGATATTACATAAGGAAATAGGAGAGAATTACGGCAATAGTGAATGGACAAATATTTACACTTACATGGGTTAAGTTCCATTAGCCACTCGTTACACCAGTCCTGGACAGCATTAAGATCACTTTCAAGAGAAGATTGGTCAGCCGTAGAAGTAATAGCACGATATATCACACAGTCATCCGCGAACATATGTATGCTAGATGTTACGTTTAATGGTAAATCATTTATGTATATCAGGAAAAGTAGCGGGCCGAGCACGGATCCCCGTGAGATGCCTGATGTTACAGAGACTGAATTAGAATTCCTATTTTAATGGTGATGAATTGTGAACGATTAGTCAAGAATTCTTCAATCCACTTCAGTATATTAGGGTCAAAATTTAAGCGGGAAAGCTTTATAAGAAGGCATTTATGGGGCACTTTATCAAAGGCTTTAGCAAAATCTGAAAATATTACGTCAGACTGAAGATTACAATCAAGGTTAGAGTGCAGATCATGTAAGAAAGCGGCAAGCCGAGTCTCGCAGGAGTAACCACGGTGAAACCCATGCTGGGCAGGATTGAAAAAGTTATTCGAGTCAAGAAATGCCATGATGTGAGTATAGATGACGTGTTCCATGATTTTGCAGGGAATACTAGTTAGAGAAATGGCACGGTAATTTAGAGGCGAGTTCTTGTTACCTGATTTGTGGACTGGAACGACCTTCTCTTGTTTCCATTCTTTGGACAGTTGACCTGTGAGGAGTGACTGAGCGAATAACAAGCACAACAGAGATGAACATGTATCTTTGGTGTTCTGCAGTATGTTAGCGTTGATGTTGTCAATGCCAGCAGAAGATGAAAGCTTTAGGTTTTCTATTTGGGATAAAATCCCTTCTGAAGAAAATACAAGTGAAGGCATTGTCTCCTGAATAATTGCGGGGTTTGGAGAAACAGCCGGATCGGTTTCATTAGTAAACGTGGATGAAAAAGCTGCGTTAAAAATGTTCGCGCATTCGGATTCACAGATAGTTTCACCTGATGCATCGGTAAGGGAAATTGTGCGTGTATTCTGGGGATTAATGATTTGCCAGAACGTACGGGGGTTAGTAGACAACATGTTTGGCAGGTCATATTGAAAGAAAGAGTGCTTGGCTTCTCGCACATTTTGTAGGTAAGTTTTTTCAGCTGCATAATACTTGTCCTAAGCATTCTGACTAGGCAGCAACTTGGCTGAACGAAAAAGACGCTTCTTTTTGTTTTCAAGACGTTAGACTGTGTTTGTGAACCAAGGGTTTAGGGGGTTAGTTCTTTTATTTATGCTCGGAATAAACCTGTCAACCAAATCTTCACTTTTTGTCTTAAACAAGTACCAGTTATCGTGGATAGTTCTTTGATTAAAATCACACTGAAAACGGGGTAAGAATGTGTGAAGTTCATTATTTATGGCAGTATAGTTTCCTTTATCATAAAGTCGGATGGTACGTTTGCTAGTTGTCCGTGAAAATGGTTTAATCTTGAAGTCGGCTTGTATGACTTGGTGATCGCTGATGCCTGGTAGATGCATGATGGAATGAACGTATTCCGGATTATCCGTTAATATTAGGTCGAGAATGTTAGCGCAGTCCTCAGTTACACGGGTTGGCTCCGATATAATTTGAACAAGATTAAAATTAAGGCAAACATCAAGAAATTCGTTAGCATCTCTATTACCTGTGGTAGTTAGATTATGCCAATCAATACTCGGGAAATTGAAGTCTCCAAATAAAAGAGTACAGGTGTTTGGATGCTTCGTTTTAATTTCATTTATTGCATTATTCAGTTTTGTAGGCAAATCCAGGCTGTTAGGAGGCCTGTAGCAAACGCCAATCAAAACGGACTGAGGTGAAGCGTGACATAAGACCCATAACATTTCTGTCTGATGAAATAATAATGGTTGTACATGATTGTTCATGTCTGGTTGCAATCAGTACCCCCCCCCCTCCCCTCCTACCTGGGCGATCCTTGCGGAAGACACGGAAATTAGGCAAGTCGGCAAGGACTTCACTATCACAATGTCGCTGTTTAGCCACGTTCCCGTCAAGATTAGTAGGTTGCTGGCGTAAGATAAGACAATATTTGAAATAATGTCACGTTTTGAAATGAAGCTGCGCACGTTAGAGAAAATAGCTGACAATGAAAGTGCTTGTTGTTGAACATGCTTAGAATGGCCTGTCGATTGGCGGTGAGATTATTGCTATTTCCTTTCTTTTACTTTTTGTGAAGCTTCATCGGATGTGCAGCGTTTCGGACCAATGTGCAAAGTTTTGAAGCGCAGGGAGAACTTATCGGATACCGATCTGGCATAGGCTACAAGATTTTTGCGAGTGTTACAGACAGAAGCGGAAAAGTCTTCGCCAGTGCTGTAGTTCGTGCCTTTAAGTTTATAACCAGATGATAGAATGTGTTCTTAAGTTTTGGACGATGTGAATTTTACTATGATAGGCCTGGTACGATTAGGTGAGTGACGCCCGAGACGGTGAGCACGCTCTATTAAATGGGGGTCGATGTCAAAGCCTAGTTGTTGAGAGCAATGGCGAATGACAGTTTGTTCTGAGTCTGCAAAGGTTTCAGCGGGGTTAGTGTTTGGAACATTGTAAAAAATGAGATTGTTACGACGGGAGCGATTTTCTGCGTCGTCCACTCGTGCTTCCAGTTTGTCGACCTTGCAGGTAAGTTTGGTTGTTAAAGTTTTCAGGGTGTCTATTTCAGAGTGGAGAGCAGAAAAGGTAGTGGTGGGATTCCAGAGCGTCCGTGTGTTTGTTTAGGTCGACCAATGTTGTGTCAGTAGTTTTCAGCTGTTGTTTAATGTCTTGTAAATCAGACAATAACGCGGTTTGCCTGGTAGTTAGTTTCTGGAGCTCGGCAAGTACGGGGTCGAAACGGTCGGGGCCTGGGTTAGTTTCTACGTCACCCGACAATGGCAAGAGAATGCGAATAACATGCAAACATTCGGCAACAATACAGGCACAGCACTGAGGGCTCGGTAGCTGCATCAGGAAAAGGTTACTACTTTTTTTAGCAAACAGAGAAAATTTATTACCAACCTGCATCGTGAAAAGCAGCAGATTAGTAGACTGCACTGTCGCGCAGCTACCGGGCCCACAGAGTGGTGGCGATGAGCGCACGCGTTTTGTAGCAGCAGCGGATGATGTTCCTGGCGATGGGGTTGTCCACTGATGATCCGAGATGCGGTAGACTGATGGCAGTGATGGCAGGTGGAGCACTGATGGCTTTGCGGGTTGATCCAAAATGTGTTGATTGTGGTAGGGCAGGTTCACGGAAGGCACAGATCCACGGGAGGCAGACGATGGAATGGTTAGAAGTAGGCGGACGGCGAGAGCAAACACCTGCATCGTGAAAAGCAGCGGATTAGTAGACTGCACTGTCGCGCAGCTACCGGGCCCACCACATCATGGATATCGCTGTTTAGAACAGCTACGTCCTATCGGGCAAGATTACAGGAAAGCAAGTGAGCTACACGGACTGGAAAGTCGACCTGGCAGAACAGCTGATCGAAGAGGCTGTGCTACCGGGATACCGGCGACGAGGTGAATTGCCTGTTGGTGCTTCACCGATGCGGCTAGAAGCCTGTGAGTGGGCTCACTTCCCTTGCCAAATCTCACCGAACGCAATCAAGCAAAATCCATCCAGGCAATGTCATGTCTAAAGCTAAGGGGAAAAAGAGCGAGAGCCAGTGGGAGTGCGAGAAATGTGGAGTGGCACTTCACATGCCCGTCTGCTTCAAGACCTTTCACACTCGCAAGGTACTCCGAGTGCAGTGCTTCCAAAAAACATCCCCAACCAAATTAAAACAAAAAATGTTCATGTGGGGCACAATAGCCGGTGCTATGGAGGTTTCTTTACTACGCCATACATGGCAGTCCGTGGCGCCAAAAGTTGCGCGGAACAGCTCGCGGGATTGCCCGTCGAAGCCACGGAAGCGCATGGGTTAAAGGTACCCTCACCAGGTCTGGCCATGTTGAGCTGACAAGCACTGTGCATACAATGTGCACTAACGATCGTGTCTGCTAAGTGTTACACCGCTACGCGCCACGGAAAGAGCTGAAATTTCAAACCAAACGGCGTTTGCCCTTCTCCTCGTGGGCGCTGCGCTCCCAGCGGAGAGTCAACGTATATTGCATAAGTGCGCCTACGTACATGGCAGTGCTGTGACGTCGCTCATAGTGATACGCGACTTTGAGAGTTATTCAAGGCAACATCTGTTATTTGTGTAATCTGTTACTTCAATAGACAAATTAAAGTTTAGAGAAATAATAAAACACACAACCCAAATGTCTGCATGTTCTTGTTTTACTGTGCACCACACCAAGAGAGATGTACTTCCGTGTTGTCTGCTTGTTCCCATGTCATGCAGTCGCACACAGAGACAACAAAAGTATGTCATTTTCTACTGTGTCCCAACGCGCCATTATGCTCTATGAACTGCTTATGTCTGCCTCGGTATTCACATAGCACTGACTTATACCATTAGTGAGGTTTTCTCATGCACAGCTTGCAAAATCGTGTGCTGTGCAAATCGAGACAAACGCAACAGCTCGTGCACGACGCCGTCATCAGAAGTGCACTGCAAAGAAAAAAAATGGGGAAAAAGAAATGAAGGTGGGGCCAAATACGTTATGCGATCCTCGAGCTCCAGTATGGGGATATGCATGGAAAGAATTTTGCTTGTGGAGGCTAGGTGGGGCAAATGGAGAGAGTGTCTCTCTTGGCAGTGGCCCTTGCCTCCTGAAATCACAGGTTCACGGCACTGAAATATTTATTTCTCGGCTATTAATGAACCAATTTGAAAAATTGTTGCAGGAGAACACTTTTTAGAAGGCATGTAACAACTTCCCGCATGTAACCAAAATTTGCTATGTGGCCTGGTGAGGGGCCCTTTAAGGAAGGGAAGGACCCATCCCTGGCTAGCAGCTACAGACCCATAGCATTGACCAGCTGTCCCTGTAAAGTCTGAAAGATGCTAAACAAGTGCCTAATCCACTTCTTAGAGAACAATAAGCTATTGGATCCATATAAATCTGGGTAAAGGGAAGGTAGATCGACAACAGATCACCTTGCCCATATTTAGTCGACAATTAGAGACACATTTACACACAAGCAGTTCTTTTTCTGTGTTTTTAGACATAGAGAAGGCTCATGACACAATGTGGCAGTAGGGAATCCTGCAAGATTGGTCTCCCATGGGAATTTGGAGAAACATGCTGAACTTCAGAGCTGCCTCTCAAACAGAACATTTCGGATTAGCATAGGTAATACCCTGTCCCGAGTATTTATTCAGGGAACTGGAGTGCCACAGGAAGATGTGCTGAGATGCACCCTCTTTGTGGTTAAAATGAACTCCCTCCGTACATCACTACCACCCACAACATTTTACTGTGCCTACCTTGATGAAATACAGTTACCCCCGTATTCAGAAATGCAACTTAAGTTGAAGCTTGTGCTTGACTTGATCTAAGTGACGCCTGTCATGAACATGCCGAAAAAAATGCAGTGAGCGTCTTTGGGCCCATTAATACCGGGTGCCATTTAAATCAAGTCAAGCATGGGCTTCAACGTAAGTTACATTCCTGAATATGGGGGTTAGGATTTACGTCTTGCAACCTTGCAATCTGTGAGCGGCAGGTTCAGGTTGGCCTAAACAATGTCTCTAAATGGGCCACTGAAAATGGCTTCAAATGTAATCTGAACAAGAGTTCCTGTGTTCTTTTATCACAAAGGAGAGGACTTGTTTCAGACCCAGCATTGAACTACATGGAAAGCACAGGCCAGTAAACAGAGAGGACAAATTTTTAGGTGTCATATTAGATTCAGAACTAACATTTTTTCTACACTTTAGACATATCAAACAAAAGTGTTTAATAACAATAAAACTCCTTTAGGTCCCATCACATACAGCTTGGGGTAGTGATAGGAAATGTCTAATGAACCTGCTTGAGAGCCTCATATGTTTAGACTATGGTGCCATGGTGAACCAGTCTGCTATATCAACTGCTCTGAAAATGCTTGACCCTATATACCATCTTGGTATCTGCCTTAGAACTGGTGCCTTCTGGACAAGTCCTATAGAGAGCCTGAATGTTGAGTTGGGCCAGTGGTCTCTTCACCTTCAATGAGCATATTTAGCTTTCACATATCTTCTAAAGGTGCATTCAGATAGTGAACACCCAGCATACCCTACCATAAATAAGACCTCCTCTTCTCTGCTGTTCAACAACTGACCTTGTGTAAGAAAGCCCTTCCCACTGCACGTGAGAGAACTCAGTGGTGAAATGGCTGCCCCCTCTTTGAATACAGTTTGATGGCTCCAACCAGGCTGCCACCGCCATCGCAGTGGCACGTCGTAGAATGTGATGTTTCACTTCTCACTTTCACTTTATTTCCTTAAAGCCCCCTCTTGGGGGTATTACATAAAAGGTGGGTTACAAAAAATATCAAATGAACACTGTTATCAGGCGTAATATGGGGCAAGTGCTTCTATTTAGGCAGATGAGCTGGAAATAAAAATGATGCTGCACGCAAGGCCATTCCAGTCTTTGGCTGTTTGAGGGAAGAAAGAAGATGCAAATGTGGTAGTACGCACTTGTGGACGAGCCACATTTAAGGAATGTCCTATGCAGTGGGATATGCAGGATGGTGGCAACATATATAGTGTACGATTTACTATGCTGTGGTAAAATTTATGAAATAATGATAAGCTTGCAATGAAATGGCAATGAAAAACTGTTTGTATGCCAGATTCTGCTTTTAATGAAGTTACGCTGATATCGTATTAAAAAGCGGAGTGAATGAACAGGATGGCATGATTCTGAAAAGCCTCAAGGGCACTGGTTAGGAAATTGTAGTGAGGGCTGCAAACGGCTGATGCGTATTCCAGTTTGGGTCGTATTAGTGTCTTATAGAATAAGAATTCCACATGCTGTGGAGCGTTCAAGTAACATCGTAAGAACCTAATTGATTTGGTAGTGGAAGAGATCACGTTAGTCACATGCACACACCACTCGAGATCATTTGAGACGGTAATACCCATGTACTTACAATTGTTTACGCTCTGTTTGCTGGTCAGTAATTTCGTATGGAAATGCCTAGGGGTTACAACAGTGAGAGAATGCCATAGCTTTACATTTAGTAGGGTTTAGGGCTGTTAACCAATGTTGACACCAATTTTGAATATTTAAGTCTTTCTGAAGAGCAATTTGGTCATTATTGTTAGTAACTGAGTGATAAATAACACAATCATCAGCGTCCATGCAGATTTTGCACGACCTGTGTAATGGTAGATCAATAATGTATATTAGAAGTAGGAGGGGGCTTAATACAGAGCCCTGAGGTATGCCTGACGTTACGTGTGGGGGCTCAGAAGTGTTGTTATTGATGTACGCCGACTGCATGCAATTTGTAAGTAATTATTCGACCCATGTTAATACTGCAGGATGTAGAGTTAACCATGAAAGTTTTATGAGCAGTCGTTGATGAGCCACTTTGTCGACCGCTTTTGCAAAGGGAAGGAAAATTGCGTCAGTTTGTATTTTAATACCGAGATTTGAGTGTAGATCATGAGTTGGTCCCTTGTAGAGTCTATGGTGGAATTGGTTAAAGAAATTGTTAGTATCAAGGAAGTTAATTATATGGGTGTATATGACATGTGAACACTGCAAAAATCATCATCATCACCATCATAATCAACCTGGCTACGCCCACTGCAGGGTAAAGGCTTCTCCCATACTTCTCCAACTACCCCTGTCATGTGCTAATTGTGGCCACGTTGTCCCTGCAAACTTCATCTGCCCACCTAACTTTCTGCCACACCCTGCAACGCTTCCCTTCTCTTGGAATCCATTCTGTAACCCTTAATGACGAACGGTTATCTTCCCTCCTCATTACATGCCCTGCCCATGCCCATTTTTTTTATCTTGATTTCAACTAAGATGTCATTAAGTCGCATTTGTTCCCTCACCTAATCTGCTCTCTTCTTATACCCATTATTCTTCTTTCCTTAGCTCGCGTTTATTCCCTCACCCAACCTGCTCTCTTCTTATCTCTTAATGTTACACCCAACATTCTTCTTTCCATAGCTCGTTGCGTTGTCCTCAGTTTAAGTAGAACCCTTTTCGAAAGCCTCCAGGTTTCTGCCCCGTAGGTGAGTACTGGTAAGACACAGCCGTTATACACTTTTCCCTTGAGGGATAATGGCAACCTGCTGTTCATGATCTGAAAATTCCCGCCAAACGTACCCCAGCCTGTTCTTATTCTTCTGATTATTTCTGTCTCATGATCTGGATTCGGAGTCACTGTCTGCCCTAAGTAGATGTATTCCCTTACCACTTCCAGTGCCTCGCTACCTATTTAAACTGCTGTTCTCTTCTGAGACTGTGAAACATTACTTAAGTTTTCTGCAGATTAATTTTTAGACCCACCCTTCTGCTTTGCCTGTCCAGATCTGTGAGCATGCATTGCAATTGGTCCCTTGAGTTACTAAGCAAGGCAATATCATCAGCGAATCGCAAGTTACTAAGGTAAGGCGTCTAAGGTAACGAGGTACCAAGGCATCAAGATTGGAGAGACAGTCGGAATTGACAAAGAAATAGCCCACACCAGAATCTGACAGACTGCTGGCCTTTATAACAAAATATTCTAATGCACTCCCAAACATAAACAACATGCTGCGAAAATACCACCCAATATTATCAAGTAACGAGCGTCCGAGAAAAGCATTCCCGGATGTACCTAGGGTTACCTATCGTCGCAACAGGAACCTTAAAGACATGTTAGTGCATGCAAAAGTCAGCCAACAGCATTCCCCCATAATAAAAGCATCTCGTCGCCCCAGGTGCCAAACCTGCAGGCACCTTCAAAGTGACATAGAATTAAAAGCACCGCAAATAGTTATACATACGAAGTCAAATCTAGCTTCACTTGTACAAGTTCGGATGGGATTTATATGCTTGAATGTTCCTTCTGTGAGAAACAATATATCGGTGAAACAGGACAATCAATGAACGTCAGATTAAACGGACATCACGCGGACACAGCTTAAAAGCTCCCCAAAGCCGTTGCCAAGCATTTCAACCAACTAGGTCATAACTTTGATGAACTTAAACTCTACATCTTACAGTCAAATTTCAATTCAGAACGAGAAAGAAAATGCAGAGAATCATACCTTATCCATAAGTTGAAGACATTGCAACCAATAGGCATAAACGTTTCATAGGGAGCTTTAGAATCAATTCACTACGCTAAATTTCAAGCTATAGGCAACAACATTTGTTTGGTTCTTAGCGTTCTTTTTTTCTTTCTTTTTCTCCTATTTTTTTTTCGTTCCGTTTTTTTCGCCTTTATGTATTTATCATAAAAATTGTAACAGCCCAAATACATGCTACCGCAAAGTACCAAGGACGAGACACAAGTGCTTGTGTCTTGTCCTTGGTACTTTGTGGTTGCATGTATTTGCGCTGTTACAATTTTTATGTCAAGTATGCACCAACTCGCCCAGAAAGAAGTTTTAATTATTTATTTATTTATACCATTTCAGTATTTTCCTTTTCTCTTTCTTAATTTTTTTTTTTTTTACGAGCACCGGTTTCGGCCGCTCCTTCTATTACTCCTTTCAGAGACAGGATAGCCTACGACCACCAGTGAAACAGGTAATAAAGGGCTGCTGTGCACACCGTTGACATGCCGGCTGACATGCGGACGTTGACATGTGATTGACAGACGGCCGGGTCCCTGGGCTTGTGCACAGCACTCCTTTATTCTCAATTCGACACGCTAACACACCTTTGCTCGTTGCCGCACCCACCGACCTTGCGCCCTCTCCCCTTTAGAAGAATCCCACCTATATATACTGCGGCGAGGAAAGCATATGTCGCCTTGAAGAAGGCAAGTCCACTTGTCGAAACGTTGGCTCCTGCTTTCACCTTGTTCTCGTTTTGCTCATCGTTTAACTGGTGAGACTCATGGAGTCCACAAGAACCTTATGGGGAATAGATGCCATAGTGGAGGTATTTATTTTTACAACCTAGAGTTTTATACGCCTGTGCTGCAGTCAGTTACATGGGCGCTTTTGCATTTCGCTCCCATCGAAATATGCCCGGTGCGGTCACGAAACGAACGGGTGACTTCTTGATCAGTTGCAGAATGCCATAGCCACTGAGTTACCGTGGAGGATATCTGTTTATCAAGCCAATGTGCTCATTTTTTCTCAGCTGTTGAAATATTTTATAATAATAGCTACTTTCTTTCGTGGTTTTCTATCGAATTGCTTTGGTAAAATACAAGTAGGGTTCCCAACTGTCGCGAATTCAGCATGGCAGTACTGGCTTTTGAGTAAATGTTTCGAGTCCCGACTATAAATCGCACAGCCAAAGGTCCCTTTACCTTTTTTTTACTGCATAACAATAAAAAAAAGCTGGTGAGTACAATGTAGCAAAGGCTCTACGTCACTCTTATAATCCACTATTCAGGGTGAATGGCAACACAGTGGCGCATCACTTGGACTACAGACGAAGCCTGAAGATGAATAGCATCGGAAAAGGCATGGCTACAAAATCAGAGCCCTGATGTCCTTTTTATAATGCTTGACAGCTCGTTTGAAGATTGTTTTATTTTGTCTTGTGTTGCATTGTCATAAACATCAAGGCAGTTTGGTTCCGCCATGCTTCTAGTTCTGTTGTACACTCTCACCGTTTGCAGTACCTCTATCTGTATTGGCAGTTGTTTTAGGCAGGTAACACTGCTCCTTCCTCATTGTAAATTGCAACATGGTGGGACTGCTAAAAAATCAAGAGCTGGGTGATTTCTAGAAAGATTGACCGTGTGATGACTTGTGTCGCTTATATACCTGATATGTGTTTCAGTAAACCTAGTTGTGAGTCGGCGCTCGTCCTGTGTCCTTTCACTCCATTGTCATCTTGTTCGCGCTGTTCTCATTATGAATGTATACCAGCTTGCCCAACTTTCCACTTTAATCTAGAAAGAGCACTGAAAGGATGGTGAAAAAAACAACACGCAACTGAAATTTTATTTCAGTTGCGAATCAGTACTCATGTTGTTTCTTTGACAATCCTTCTGTCCTTGGTGTGCTGTTTCTAGCTTCTAAAAAATGGTAGGAATAAACAAATTGTGCATCGTTGCATGTACGGACTGGTGGCTCCTGTCACTGACAGAACCAGTCATCGTCAGCCTGTTCTGACTTTGTCCACTTGAGCATTGACAACGCTATAAACAAGTCAAGTTCTCTTAGCAATGTCAAGGTTTCTGTGCTTTGCCATATAACGCCATATGTGTGTTTTTTATTTTGGAAGGCTGAAGCATATCATCTTTCATGATGCTTCAATGACGGCATGTTGTCCAGGGTGCAAAAGTGCAGGCGTAAGCTTGCACTTTAGCAGCTTTTTCTATTCACCTCTACACAAGTGGTAGGATGTGCTGGCACCTATTTACAGCGCAATAAGTCAATGGCATCTCACAGGAAGACCTCGTTGTACTCACTCCCAAATTCGCACATAGAGTTGAACCCACTTATAACAATACTCAAACGCCATGAAAATTCCATCGTTATAACTGATAATTGTTATAACTGGGTTGCATGAAAAAATCAAAATAGGGGGATGGCAGACTTGTTGTGAGAAAACTATAATGGTGGTGCCCCTCCCCACCACCGTACTCCATCTGGCTGCTGATTGTGTTCACTCGTTTAACTGCTTCCTGGGCACTCTGATCGCATATAACAAGCCCTGACTGTTGGCGTTAAAGAATGGCACTGCTATAAACTGCAAAGAGGGGTCATGGGTGGCAAGCAATATGCGAGCACCGCCAAGGCATCTCATTGGTGGCCCCAAAAGGGGCCTTAAAAAATTGCGAGAAGGCTGCCGTGACAACCTGTCAACTTGAGAAATCCAGAAGAAACGCTGAGGCGAGATCTTAACAAGAATCTCACCATGTACATCTCACTGGCTTGCACGAGAAAACCCCATGTCCGTCGGCCTTGCATGCTTTACATGAAGCTTGCCTACATCTTACTCTGAGGCACCCAGGTGCTCCACATAGTGCAGCGGAAGGTTCCTTGTGAAAAGAAAGCCTTGGAAGGACTAAATCGTCTGGCAGTCCTCCTGTGAGGACAACGTTAAGGCGGCCTGCCCTACCGCGTTATCGCTGCCATCATCGCCGTCGCTATCTGACGCAAGCATCTTCGTAACGATTGTCTCATCCGTTAGAAGCTTTTAGTTTCCAAATCTGTAGCCGTGCGCTTTCTTTTCACAGGCAGCGTCATGCATTGCTGATGATCAGCAGACGGATCAGCGATCTTCCATTTCGGCAGAAAGTCAAACGAGGCTTAGAAACTGCGTGGCCAGGAACAATTTTGACACAAATACGAATGCAAGCGATCAAACTGCTGGCAGAACTACGCTGAATAAGGAGCCAGCGAGCAACATGCGAGCAAGCTGGGAGCAGCACAGTTGGCACGGTACATTCGTGTTTAGGAGGGTAGGGCAGCGTAAAGCTATGGGAGCAGCCCATTCGTGTTCGGAGGGGTGGAAGCGCGACGAGAGAGAGGCACATGGAGACGGCTGGAAAATGAGCGTGTGGTGGCTGTTGGTGGTGGTAATAAACTTGAGCAGCGGCCCATCATGCAGCAGCTTGAATTTCTTGTTTTTTTTTATTATTTTCAAGGATTTCGCATTTCACTACTTTCCGACTTGGACACCCAGCAGCCAGACTTCATCATTATAACCGATAATGCAGCATCAAGGCATTGTAGTAAACGGGTTATTTCACCATGGAAAACATACAAAAGTTTATGGTGCAGCAGCTTCTCATTGTTATAACCGATATATATTGTTAAAACCAGTATGGTTATAAGTGGGTTCGGCTGTATATAAAAGCACCGATGTGCTCCTCCATGAGGGATGCCATGAATGTGCCATTGCCACGGAGGCAGCATCACTGTAAGCGTGAATTTTCTTTACATTGTAGTATGCATAGAAGAAAGCGCAAACACATTTAAAACACAAGACATGCTATTTTATTTATTTAGTATCCTGTACTAGCATGTATTGATCTGCTTTCACTAGAACGCTAGTACCAATATTTCATCGTGGAAATTTTTGCTACTTTCTGTGGCGATCTAAAACTATAACTTGGATTTAAACTGCGAACTTGTTGCTGGGCGAGTTGGTTGGGATCCAGTGAATACATTGTTGCGCCAAAAAGGAATTTAGCACTTAATCTGTCGTTTCATACTCTCCCTCCCAAGTCTTTATTTTCCTTTTTGGCACAACAATCTATTCATTAGATGCAAACAGTATGTTTGCTTGTATCTGAATAAATAGTTTTTTTTTTTCATTTCCACCAAAATCTAATGATGAATCCTTTAAAGCACACAGAGATCGCACAACACCTTGCATATAATGGTGTCTCTCAAGTGCAAGGATTTCTGTAATTTTTCATGCCCTCCTGACAGCTCCTGTGAGGGCCAGTATAGGTTGAAGCAATGCTGCTTCTTGCAGGGAGTTCACGGTGAGCTACCTGGCTCGTGATGACGAGGGCGGTGACGCGTACCTGGGCCTGCTCTCCGACTGGGACCTGGATGCTGCCTTTCTTAGCTCTTCCGAGCCCTGCCTCAAACTGCGCGTCGAGCCCAAGCCGTACGACAAGAGTGCGTTGCCGCTTGCTTGCTATCTCGGGGCTCAGGAAATGGCATGCTGCTGAGGATGGAAAAAAAAAAATGCTTTTCAGTCTGCACAGTTTTGCCAAAGTGCTCAGATGTATTTATTTATTTATTTATTTATTTATTTCACAATACTGTCAATCCCGTTTGGGAATATTACAGGAGTGGGCATATGGTCATCAAAAAGTACAGTGTGAGCAAACACTGAGCAAACAAGGAGTTAGCATAGAAAAACATGGACGCTTTCATTTATAGAGTAACACACTGGTCTTCACACAGTTGCTCTTGCAGAAGAGAAAAAAAAAATAACTAAAACACTAAGTGGTGATTGCGATTTCTTCTTCTAAATGATTGGTAAATGTTTCTAGTGTGGGCTGGGCAGTAATAGCAGGGTTTAAGCAGTTCCACTCTCGCACAGCTCGCGGAAAGAATGAAAAGAAATAAGTGTTGTTGTTACAAAGAAATTCCTCTAGCGTGAAAGCATGTTTATGCAGAGTCGGTCTAGTGAGCTTGAACTTTAGAAAAGTGGCGGGATCCAATTTCAGTGCACTGTGTAATACCAAGTATAGGAATTTCAATCGTTGAACCTTGGCTCGAATTTCTAGGGTAGCGAGGCCTGCGCGAGAAAGAAGTTCGGTTGGTGAATCTGTGCGTTTGAAACGGTTATAGATAAATCGGGCAGCTTTTCTTTGTATGCGTTCCAGCGTATGAATTTGGTTTTTGGAATGTGGAAACCATACTATGTTAGCGTATTCGAGTGCCGGTCTGATGAGACTGACGTAAGCAAGCTGTTTTGTCTGGCTGGTGGAATGCGATAAGGTGCGTTTGAGGTAGAACAGTTTGTTCAAGGCTTTTTTAGCTACGTACTGTATGTGCGCATTCCAGGTGAGGTCGGATGAGATGATTACGCCTAAGTATTTATACTGGGTGACGCTTTGTAGAATAGTGCCGCTGAAACCGTACGGGAACTGCAGAGTTGATTTTTTGTTTGTGACCGACATGCAGACAGTTTTATCAGAATTTATCACCATTTGCCAGTCTGCACACCACTGCACTACCTTATTTAGGGATTCGTTCAGTTTTGCTTGATCTTCGTGGTTACGCACAGTATGATAAAGAATGCAGTCGTCTGCAAAGAGGCGAATGGTGACGTCGACTTGGTTGGTTATGTCATCTATGTATAATAAGAACAGAAGTGGGGCCAGAACTGAGCCCTGGGGAACGCCGGACAAAACAGGGACAGCTTCAGAAAGGTGATCATTGTATTCTACATATTGGGAGCGGTTTCACAGAAAGTCATTGATCCAACCAACAACAGGGCCGTTACCAAGTAGGCGGTTAAGTTTGTGAAGCAATTTAACATGGGAAACACGATCAAACGCTTTAGAGAAATCCATAAAGATTATGTCTACCTGTAGTTGCTCATTAATGTTTTGAGTTAAGTCGTGAAGGGTTTCCACGAGTTGGGTGACTGTTGATAAACCGTTTCGAAAACCGTGCTGGTTTGAATAGATTAAATTGTTTGCTTCCACGAATTCTGTTAAGTGTTTCAAGATTATGTGCTCTAGTATTTTGCAGCACGTGCATGTTAAAGAAATTGGCCGGTGGTTAGACAAGGAAGATGTGTCACCTGATTTTGGTATGGCAATTATTTTGCCAACCTTCCACTCTGCAGGAAGGCGGCTCTCACGGAGTGACTTTAAGAAAATTAAATGAAGAAACTTTAGCAGCTCAATCAATCCCTACTTCTGCAAAATATACATACATGTTTATTATATTTCTCAACAACTAGAAAGCGCTTTTTTAATTATTGGGTATGAACGCTACTTATGAACGGGAGCCCTTAGGCAATGTAATAAACAGCTACATTGCTACCTTGAACAACTCAAATTTCAGCAAAACATAGTTAAGAGGGTAGCTCTAGCTCAGGGCCAATTTCAATTTCCCTATTCAAATAGATATAAGGGCCAGAAGTTCATTTGAGACGAATGCCTGATCGATTTAGAATAAATATTGTTACGGAAGGATGCCTAAAGAGAGAGAGGAAGAAGAAGATTGCGAGATGCTGGCTGCTGCATGTTGTTGCTGGTCAGCCATCTTGACCACATTGACTTTGCTAGTATATATACTGTAAATACATTCAGTCTATACTCCCAACATCCCCGTAACATATTGGTGGGAGGTGCGGGTACCACGGCTGGAAACAGAGCTCTGCAGTGGACGTCGCATCACCATCCTCACGATGAATGACGGTGAGCACTGCGGATCAACGTTGTTGCCGCCTCCAATGTCACTATGACCCGCTACAACGCTGTCCCCTTCAGTTGTGGTAGTGCAACCCAAGGATCCCGGAACTTTCTGCAGGACTGCTGGCGCCGACGTTGAAGAATGGGTGGCTATGTACGAACGTGTGAGTGGAATCAACAGATGGGACCCTACGCTTATGCTAGCTAACCTGTTGTTCTACCTAAGAGGCACGCAAAGGTGTGGTTCGAGAACCATGAAGAGGAGCTGACCAGCTGTGACCAATGCAAATAGAAGTTAACAGAGTTGTTTGGCAAACCAGGCGGCCGTAAAAGTGCCACATAGCAGGAACTGGCCTGTCTAGCCCAATCCCCTGCAGAGTCCTATGTTTCGTATATCCAGGATGTGCTGGCGCTTTGTCGTAAAGCGGATCACAACATGACAGAAGCTGAGAAGGTAGGGCATGTGCCCAAGGGAATTGCTGACGACGCCTTTAATCTGTTCATGTGCGAAAGCTGCTCTACAGTTGATGCTATCATCAAAGAGTGCCGACAATTTGAGCAGGCCAAAAGCCGACGCGTCCTGCACTCATTCACCAGACTTCCCAATACTGCCGCAACGTCGACGTGTGAAGGTCAGCCTGCACAGCAGCATGCGTCATCATCAGAGGACGTAGTGCGAATCATTCGACATGAACTGGACGCGATGGCGGCCACAGCTTTCTGTTCACGCAGCCCTGATGCTACCCCTATTTCAGTTCCCCTCGTGCAAGCCATCGTTCGACAGGAACTTGAAAACTTTGGCCTACATTTTGTCTGTGCTGTCACTAACCTCAGAGCAAACGAATGCCCTTCTGCTATTTTCACTACACCCCGACGCTTCTTTCCGTGTTATCGCAACCCGACTGAGTGGAGAACTGCGGACGACCAGACGATATGTTTCACCTGTCACCACATTGGTCATGTCGCCAGATACTGTCGCAACTCGTGGCCCTCAATACTTCACACGCCGACCAACCTGAGCAGTTTTAATGGAAATGCCCGCAATGTTTCGCCCACTGCCGAATCTAACGGCGTCGACTACTCTGCTAGGAACACGTGGCACAGTCGCTCACCATCGCCGCGCGGACACCAGTCTCGCTCATCGCAAACACGTCGTCCATCTTCCTGTTTGCCGCAGCCATGTCGCCTTTCATCCCCTGTGGCTTTTGGACGCACCCTTTCGGAAAACTAAGAAATGCAGCCCTCGGAGGTGGTGCTGCATTGCCCACTACTGCAGTAAATCCTCTGTCTGTGCCCACAAAGAGAAGTGTATTTGACGTCAAAATAGACGGCTTACCTGTCCAAGCACTCATCGACACTGGAGCCCACGTATCTGTGATGAGTGCTAACCTACGTAGGCGTTTAAAGAAAGTCCTCACTCCAGCAGCAGCTGCACGAGTGCTTCGTGTGGCCGATAGCGGCCACACTTGGAATGTGTACTGCGCGCATAAGCATAACCGGCCGCCCTACTTCTGTTCTGTTAGCTGTGATCGACAACTGCCCTCACGACATTATCCTTGGATTGGACTTTTAGAGCGCAGCTCTTTGGCGTCCGTTCCTGGGTTTCGCGTCGTCGTCGTCGTCGTCGTCGGCGTTGTCGGCGTTGTCGTCGGCCTCGTAACCAGCTCGCCGACGAATCTGCTGCTCCGCCGCCGCGCATGCGCGCTGTCGGCTCTCCGGGCGAGGGAGGATGATGGAAGGGAGGAGGAGAGACTGTGGAGGAGGGCTGGCTACACAAATGGCTCTTTGGCGTCCGTTCCTGGGTTTCGCGTCGTAGCTCGCCGACGAATCTGCTCCGCCGCCGCGCATGCGCGCTGTCGGCTCTCCGGGCGAGGGAGGATGATGGAAGGGAGGAGGAGAGACTGTGGAGGAGGGCTGGCTACACAAGTAGCTCTTTGGCGTCCGTTCCTGGGTTTCGCGTCGTCGTCGGCGTTATCGTCGGCCTCGTAACCAGCTCCGCCCCCCTTTCATCCCCCCAGCGCTAGCAGCGACCGACTGATACCGCTTTCGTGAGTCGGCTACAGCACTCACGAAAGACGTCGTGCACTTCCTGCAACTCGCATTAACCGTCCATCGATCCACACCGATGTTAGTAGTGGGGGACTTTAATGTTGACATAAAGACAAACAGCAATTTCCTAACACTTATGCGGGAGAACAACCCGTTCCTCTCGCTCGTAACGCGTCCCACGGCTGTGACAACCTCGCGAGGCACTTGTATAGATCTCGTCTTTGAGAATCAAGCATTGGTGTACCAAGTCAAACATATATCAGTCTATTTCTCCGACCACAAAGCTTCCTTCATGACTGTCAAGAACTGTTAGTGGAGTCTTTGTTAAAGGAATACGTGTGAAAAATAAAAAAAAAATTCTGTGATAGCGCATACATGTGTTGCTCGATTTCTTTGCCTCAATCTATCGAAAAGGTGAAACAGCTTATTTGCTGCGCTCAAATTTCGCATTAGGAAGTAACGTAATCGTCGGTAATTTTTTTTATTTTTTATCCTATCATTCCGCTCTCATCAACTGCGCAACTGGGGCTGTTCAATTGGAACTGCCCCAAGTCGCTGATGCTCCTAGCACCGCTCCACCGCACTTTTGTTCGCTTCAAGATGTGCCTGAGGCAGTCACGTCGCTTTTACCATACAGCCACAAATTCCCAACGATGAATATGTCCTTTGCCTCATCATCGACGTGCTTTTGAACCAGAACGTTGCTCTTCCGCATACGCTGGTGACTATTACTAATAACGATGCCGTTCTTCCGCTTCTGAATTTCAGCCTGTGCCCTCAAGTGCTTCCAGCCGGCATGTTCTTGGCCAGCGTTTCTAATACTTCCGAATTTGAAATTGAAAGTGTGAATGCCGAGAGCGTTTTCTTCGCACAAATTGCAGCTCACAGCTCTGGTTCCCTAATGGATGACTTGGCAAAGATGATTGCACCTGACCTCACCTCTGCACAGGCCTCGGACATACGTCTCCTCCTCTAATCGTACCTTGACATCTTTGATTTCGGTGAGAAGCCTTTAGGACAAACATCTGTTGTTCACCATATCAACGCTGGAGACACGAATCCTATTCGTCGACAACCCTATCGTGTGTCGCATACTGAACGTCCAGGCAGCCAATCAGAAGTGGACAAAACGCTCCGCAAAGGAGTCATCGAACCATCAGCCAGCCCTTGCTTCGCCTGTCATCCTTGTGAAAAAAAAAAAAAGAAGATGGTACCTGTCTTTTTTTCGTTGATTATCGCCATTTAAACAAGATCATCGAAAAGATGTCTACCCAATACCACGCATTGATGTCACCTTGGACTGCTTGCACGGAACTAAATACTTCGCGTCCATTTATCTTCGATCCAGCTACTGGCAGATTTCAGTTGATGAAATGGACCGCGAGAAGACAGCCTTCATCACACTGGATCGCTTGTATCAGTTCAAAGTCATGCCCTTTGGCCTATGCAATGCTCCTGTGACATTTGAACGTATGATGGATTCTCTTCTGTGAGGCTACAAATGGACCACCTGTCTCTGTTACCTTGACGACGTTATTGTATTTTTTTTTTCCCACATTCAACAGCCACCTTACCCGACTCGCTGCCATTCTTGCAGTCTTCCGAAAAGCCGGCTTCCAACTGAACTCCACGAAGTGTCAATTCGGGCGCTGTCAGATTACTGTGTTGGGACACCTCATTGACGCATCCGGTGTCCAACCAGATCCGGAAAAAGTTCGCGCCGCAGCAGTTTCTCTGTGCCACGCTCTGCTTCTGACGTGTGCTGCTTCGTCGGCCTGTGTTCTTACTTTTGCTGTTTCTTCATAAACTTCGCCGACGTTGCTCGACCTTTGTCAGATCTTCTACAGAAGAACACGCCATTCTCATGGGGCCCTGAGCAAGCTCACGCGTTTGCCGCTCTCATCGGGTTTCTGACCACCCCTCCCATACTTGCCCACTTTGATCCATCTGCACCGACTGAAGTCCACACTGACGCAAGTGGCCACGGCATTGGCGCTGTTCTTGCCCAACAGCAGAATGGTACCGAGTGCGTGATAGCTTACGCCAGCTGCCTGCTGTCACCTGCTAAGAGAAATTACTCCATCACCGCGTTGGAGTGCGTGGCTTTAGTTTGGGCTGTCGCCAAGTTATGGCCATATTTGTGCGGCCGCACGTTTTTGGTTGCGACAGACCACCATGCCCTCTGCTGGCTGTCTTCCCTCCGGTACCCAACAGGACGGCTTGGTCGCTGGGCTTTGCGGCTCCAGGAATTTTCATTTGTTGTCAACTATAAGTCTGGACGCCTGCACAAGGACACTGACTGCCTCTCGTGTCACCCCGTGGATCCTCCAGATCCTGTTGCGCATGATCCAGTGACCTCCATGATGGCTTTGACTGACATGACCAACATGTGTGCTGAACAACAACGCGACACATTTTTACAGTCCATCATCGCCGCAGTGCAATCTGGCAGTACCCACGACACATGCTGCATGTTCGTGCTGCATGACAGCATCCTCTACCACCGCAATATCAACCCTGATGGCCCTGAGTTGCTCCTTGTCCTTCGTCTTCATCTGCGATCCGTTGTTCTCGAACAACTTCACGATGCACCGACTGTGGGACACCTTGGAGTTTCGTGTACATACGACAGCGCACGACACCGGTGCGTTATGTGGCAACTTGCGAATTGTGTCAGTGCCAAAAGAAACCTCCCTTGCCACCTGTCAGCCGACTACATCCAATCGAAGTTCCCTCTGAACCACCCTATCGTGTTGGCCTTGACCTGCTTGACCCTTTTCCGACGATGCCTAGAGGGAATGAGTGGATCACTGTCGCTACTGAATATGCGACACGCTACACGATAACAAAGGTGTTGCCGACTAGTTGCGCAACTCACGTCGCCGATTTTCTCCTTCACAACGTCATTCTCCGGCACAGTGCATCTCGACAGTTACTTACAGACCTCGGCCGCTCGTTCTTGTCTCGAGTTGTAGATGACCTCCTCCGCTCTTGTGCCAATGAGCACAAGCTGTCCACCGCCTACCACCCACAAACAAACGGTCTTACGGAACGTCTCAACCGAACACTCACAAGATGCTGTTGATGTACGTTTCCAACGATCACAGGGACTGGGACACCATGCTGGCATATGTGACATTTGCGTATAACTCGTCCCGACATGACACCGCGGATATTCACCTTTTTATCTTTAGTATGGTCGCGACCCCACTTTGCCCTTTGACACTATCCTACCTTCTGTGCCCCACGTTGCCACTGAGTACGCTCGTGAAGTCATCGATCGCGCTAACATGGCGTGTCAAGTCGCCCAATCTCACTTTTTAGCCTCGCAGCATCTGCAAAAAGAGCGTTACAACCGGTGGCATCGCGATGTTCAGTTCGCTCGAGGTGCGCGGGTGATGCTTTGGTCACCATGTCATCGGGTCGGCCTCTCCCAGAAGCTCCTCGCTCGCTACACAAGGCCTTATGAAGTCCTACGTCAAGTTAACAATGTCGATTAGGAGATCGCGTCGTTACAGTTTCATCTATCCTCAAGTCCGCCGCCTGTTGACATCGCACACGTCTCGCAGCTGAAGCCATACTTCGCTCGCAGTTCTTTGCCTACCATGCGCCGAGACAGCGCTTCGCCACCCAGGGGTCCTGTTACGGAAGGATGACAGAAGAGAGAGAGGAAGAAAAAGATTGCGAAACGCTGGCTGCTGCGTGTTGTTGCTGGTCAGCCATCTTGACTACATTGACTTTGCTTGTATATATACTGTAAATATATTCAGTGTATACTCCCAACATCCCCGTAACAATATGTTGCATTCAGAAGAATGGTGAATTTTAGTAATATCTTGATAAGGGGCTACTTGCTTCATATTTAGAACTGAGGTTGAACAGCGTGGATAAAACAAGGACACGAGGAAACAGATACCACAGAGAAGCGCTGACTGCCAACTGGAAGTTTATTTGAAATTCTCCAGCCATTTTATGCTTTTTTCAGCATAGGCATGCGTACATGAGTCGCGAATACATCGTAATTTTTCATACAAAAAGCTATTTATTTTCCCAACAAGCCAAGAGAGGGAGCGCTCACACATTTATCTCCTTCCTTTCTAATGTAATAAGCATCTATTATTTCCCTTTCCCTCTTGCAATTTCCTCACCTATGAATTTTGTTTTTTCAAATATGGGAGTGCAGCGACACTTGTTACAATGTCCTGCTAATTTAAGGTAAATTTTAGAGAGTTGAAGAAGCAAAATGTTCTTAAGATGTGTAATTTTCATGACAAATTCCCTAAAACTTGAAAGTTTCAGAATAGTGGAAGCACGAAGTTTATGAATCGGTAACTTTGCAACAAAAACGTACACCTTATTTTTGTAAACTCTATCTGTTATACATCTAAAGCTGACAAACGTGATATGGCTCCAGAACTTACCCGAATGTACTGAACTTAAACTTACAGTGCAAACACCTAAAATGGAGCACAAAAGGAAGATACGATACACACTTACAGCGCAAACACCTAAGACAAACCACAAAAGGAAGGTATGACATACAGTGTGTCGTACCTTCCTTTTGTGGTTTGTTTTAGGTTGCGCTGTAAGTTTAAGTTCATAATTATGTACCAACTAGGCCCAAATGAAGTTTTACTGACTTACCTGAATGTGTTAGAGTGTTTACAATGGTCTTGCCAATGTGCTCCTCGCAAATTAGTGATACATTTCAGAGTGGTGCATACTTAATCAACTTTTTCTGCTTTAGATGTATTATTAGGGGAAGTTTACAGAATGGTGATGTCCTTTTGTTATTGCAGAGTTATGGAATTATAAACATATCTGAATTATTGAAATTTGGAAATTTCAAGAATTTTTAATTACAGATTGGTTGCTTAAATAATAAATTTGTTTCTTTCAGTCTCTAGATTTTAACTTCATTTAAATGCAAGGAACCTCGTCAAAACCAGTGCAGTGGTTGCCGAGAAAAAGTATCTCTGCGTCACCGTGTATAGGACCAGTCGAGTTCAAACAGGCTGGGAGGCAACTGGAGGTTTTGTGCTGAGCAATGTTCTTTGAGCAACATCTTGGAATTGGGCCAGTTGGTCGCACATGTCGAGAGCACTTGACGGGAGACGCAACACGTACTACGACAACACTTGGGTTGTTGTATGTGTTCGGTCTCCATTCTCTAGCGCTGTAAAGTGTTTTCAACATTCTAAGCCAGTTTTTGTGGAGTATCTCAGAATTTTCATGTGCTGATCCTGAAGCTAGTGTAGTCCAAGAATATGTGCCACTGGGTAGAGGCCGCTTTTTGGTGAACCTCTTTGACTTGGCTATGTGCCACTAGGTGTGTGCCACTCTTCAGTGAACCTCTTTGGCGCCATCTTGGGTCAGTGGATGTCACAACAGCAAACAACACCTACTTAATATAATTGGGCTAGTTGGTTGATACTCAGTGAAGGCACTGTAGTCCTAAGAAGACAAACACAAGGCCAGACATCACTGATGCTTGTGATGCCCATTCCCTTGTGTTATTTGTGTTGATCTTCTTCACGCTAAAATGCCTTTACCAAGCAGCAGCTAAACAGTGACACAATTGCACAGATGTCAACGAGTTGAATTTACTTGCTTGGTGTTTACATTGTACCATATTTACACGATTGTAAGTCAACTCGAATGTAAGTCGACCCCCCCCCCCCCCCCCATATCGCCTGACAGAAAAAGAAAGGAGAGAGCATACCCAAGGGCACGATTCGATAACAAAAATTTATTAGTAGATGGCATGGCTACTGGGCTACTCGTCTTCCCTTGTGCCATCACCCTCACTAGTGCTGCCATTGTCATCGCTGCTACAATCCCACAGCGCGTCGTCCAGCAAAATTCCACATTTGGTGAACGACCGTACTATGACATCTTGTGGAACAGCAGCCCATGCTGAATGCACCCAACCACACGCAGCCATCAGTAAGGCTCTTTTGACAGGTCCGGTTGGCGTAAGTTCACGGTCTTCTGCCGCCAGCCACTCGTTGTACTCATGGTGGAGCAGGTCCTTAAAAAGTGGAGATACGGGCTTGTTTCATGATTGCTTTGCACTTCACTGGCAGGGACCGTTCACACATTTCAGCGACGTACCCGCAAGCTTGGTCTACAGCTCCGGAAAGTGTCCTGACTTCGGCTCGTGGGAAACTCTTCGCTTGCTGTCACAGGTAAAAATTTTGCTTCGCTGCAGTCGCCACTCTCGCACCACCCATTCAGGAGCATCAAACTTATGGGCCGCTGCACTGTGATTCGTTTCTTCGGCGCAAAGGATGGCAGCCCTCTTGAACACTGCTGTGAATAAGGGCCGAATGTTTAGCAGGCCTGGAGCACGCATGACAACTGAGGAAGCATGGAAATAGCACGTAGCTGGCAGTTGAGTCGAACGCGTCTTTATGCTAAGACGATGGCTAAGAGCTACAGGGAAATAGAAACATGTGAGCGGTGTCTGCTCTTTCATGAACTATTGATATTCCCTGCAAGCGCCGCCGCTCAGGCAGTGCCCTCGCGAATGGAACAGCGACACTTCCATAGACTATTGAAACCCTCCATGAGTGTTGTGGGTGCTGTCAAACTCTAAAAAATGTTGAAAAACCCTTCTGAAAAGCGAACAAATGGGCGGGATATCGAAAACTATGAATAGGGCCATAGAGGAAACATAAAATTGTAACTACGTTACAGCTCCTCTGATATCTCGTTGGTCTCGCTTTTTTGGCAGTACCATGTTTTGGTTTCAATTGTAAATCAACCCCCCCCACTTCAAATTAAAAAATTTTTTAAAATACATCGACTTACAATCGTGTAAATACGGTTAGCTGTCATGGTCAGGTGGGGCTTCAGGAAGAGCTTGTCTGCCTTAGTGAATGCCTGAATTTGGAATGGACAAACTTTAATAAAGGTCCTGCTGGACACACGTCACCGCGCAGTCGTAGAGAAAGAGATTCAACAAGAGCGGACACTCCCATAGAGCCTAGTGGCCAAATCGACTGTAGCGCACCAAGCAGATGGTATTAACACCTTCTGGTTTCGGTTTTCAGCGCTCATGTTTTGAACGCCAGCTGGTACACACCATGCCGGCTCCGCTGATCGGCGCCGCATTTATTATTATTTTTTTCGCTTCTACTGCTGAATCACACGCGGCTTTGGCGTGGAATCATTTTATTATTTAGTAAAAATGATTGCGAACGATTTTTACACGCTTCCACCAAATTTGTGTCACGTGCAATTTCATTTAAAAAATGCAATACATCTGAAATGATGAAATGTGTATTTTGCTCTCTATAAATGCTCGTTCCGGTCTTTTTGTGCATTCATCCAGAGTCGTGGCACCAGGTAAGCAGCAGTTGTTGCCGTATGAAGCTCCACCAGATGCCATCAGCTTAAAAAAGGTTAATTACAAGCATGTATCATTCTGGTATATTAACCTAACAGAGATATTGTGTGTAGAGGCAAAACGTGAGTAAGTGGGGAATGAGCAGCATTACAGATAAATTCACTTTTACATACATTTCGTAGCAAATAGACTCCTCGCAAACAATGCCATAAAATCTGAAGAAAACATCCGATTTTCAAGCATCCCTCCCTTCCCGGGCATTATTTCCTGCACTTTAAGAGCACAAATGCACGGGTGACTGTGCGTTTCCAAAACAACTTGGCCTCAGTCGACACGATGGTACGCCAAGTACACAGAGGTGGCTACAACACAGGCTCTTAGCCAGACCATGTTACACACTCGCAGAATGCCTTCTAGTTGCACTCAAGACAAATTCGTGGGTGCAAAGCCTGTTTCCAGTTGCTCAGAAGACAGAAATGTCAAGTTCTTGAGCTCCTCGGCGTTATCTTTTACGCGTCCTGCCGGTGCAAGCAACACACTCCCGTGTTATCACTCTTGGCAATCACTTGTCGCGTTTTTGACAAGCGTGAGTACCAAAATCGGGTATATGTTGTTGCACGGCCATAAAAAACGCCACAAATTTGTCCCACTAAAATTCAGCACACGCAAAACTAACTTACCACGGCCGGCTTGCTTTTGTGCTAACAGCTTCACAACCCCAGCCACGGTGAGCATGCCTCATTAGTATTCCAAAAAGTTACGAAATTGATTACAATAATAATATGGGTCAGAGAATGCATCACAAACTTCTCCCAGTAAGATTCAGTACACGCGAAACTAAGTGCGGCACACAGCCGAGCTGCTTTTCGCTAACTGTGCCACTACACCGAGCGTGGCCACTGTGCTTGAAAAGTACCCCAAAAAGTAATGAAATTAGTTACAATAATGTCGGAAGTCAGAGAAAGCGCCAAAACTTGTCCCGGTAAGATTAAGTACGCGCGAAACTGCGTCACACGGTGGAGATGCTTTTTGTCACAAAGCCAGATGCAGCGAGCGTGCCCAAAAACTACCGAAATAGGTTATAATAATGCTTGGGCTCATAAAAAGCATTGCAAACATTTCCCAGTACGAGTAATTAACTCAAATTAACTAGGCCTGGACGGCGGAGCTGTTTTTCGATAACTGCATCACTATATAGGCTCAGTTTTGTGCGGTAAGCCTAAGTGTGCTTGAAGTGCGTTACAGACTGTCAAACAAAATTCCTCACCTTGCTGTAGTCCAGTAGTGCAGCAGTGCTGTGTCAAAATGCAGATGGAACACAAGAAAACACCGGGAGCCCGACAAACAGGCTACATCTAAAAGAGACGGGTCACCGAGCAGGCGAGCTTCATATGCGCAGCCAGCCTCGCTCCCTTCGGTGGCATGTCTGGCGAATGCCGCATGCATATGGCACGTCTGGCATGCCGCTAGCTTGTTGCTAGGTGACGCAAGAAAAATAAGTCGTGAAGTATAAATTCATTTATACGCACAACTTTTCAGCTTTAGCGGGAAAGAATAAAAAAAAAAGTCTATAAGTTAATTTCACATTCTTTTTTTTCCGATGCTCACGTCAACTAACGGATGGGGTTGACACTAGGCATGATGTGTTTCCTGTTGCCAGTTTTCGCCGAGTGTCCCCTCTTGTTGAATTTCCTTCTCTATGGTGCAGTGGGTGTCTCCCACACAGGGATCGACAGGGAATACCTGGCGGCCGCTGTGCGAGCCTGCTGGACGGCCCATTGCTGGTCTTGTAGAAGCGGGCTTCGTAGGGTCTTCTCCCACTTGTCCAAGGTAGAGTTGGGTGGAGTGTTTCTACACTCCCAGAGCACGTGTGTGAGTGTCGCCATGAACCCGCACGAGGGGCACGCATCGTCGAGGCAGACGTTCGGGTAGATGATGTGTAACGTGGGAAGGTTTGGATAGGTATGTGTTCGTAACAAGCGTAGCGTTAGCGCTTTCGGCCTGTTTAGTTTGGGGTGCGAGGGTGGAAAGAGACGCCGACCCAAGTAAAAGTGTTTAGTGATTTCGTTGTACGTTACTGGGGCGTCCCTGTTCACCTCCAACTCATCGAGACGCGGTTGCCTGGGGGTGATGGTGCAGTCGGTAAACACGTGCGCAGCGTCTTGGGCATTGAGGTTGGGCGGGGCACCCAGGATCCGACCCAGGTGGATGGTGTGGAGCTTCAGAGTGCTTTGATCAGCGACGTGGAGCTTGCGTAACGCCTCGTTGGAGACGACTCCTCTCTCGAGTGCTTTGATGGCCGGTCTCGAGTCGCTGAATATTATCTTTCGCTTGTCGTCGAACATTGCCAGGGCTATGGCCACTTGCTCCGCCACCTAGAAGTTAAATGTGAGTACCATGGCGGCGTTTAGGGTCTGCTGCGAGGAAGAGACCGCTACCACGGCGAAGGCTCATTTGCATCGGTAGGCGGCATCATCCATGAAAGCGATGTCATCCGCTTTCTTGTCTATGTGTTTGAGGAATGCGGTCGCCCGGGCTAGGTGCCTGGACGTATTCCGGATGTATGTGTCACGGAATGGGTGCAATCATGTTCAGGTCACAAAGCTCGCGGGGAACCGGTGTAAACTTCGGTGGATCCTGGGTGTTAGGTGGGAAGTAGCCAAGCTCGCGCAAGATGTGACGGCCCATCTTGGTTGTCGTCAGTCGTATCATCTGCACTCTCTCCTGAACCTCAGCGAGCTCTTCGAGCGTATTGTGCACCCTGAGCTCGAGGAGTGGATATGTCGGCGTGGTGATCGGGAGCCTGAGGGCCCACTTCACTACCTTTTGGATGAGTGTATTGAGCTTGTCACGCTCTGATTGTTTCCACTTGTGCATTGCTGCGATGTAGGTAAAGTGACATAGGACGAACGCGTGGACGAGAGGTGGGAGAGTGTTTTCTTTGAGGCGGTGGTGACGGTTGGACACACTGCGTACGAGACGTATCGTGTTATCCGTCTCTATCGTCAGCTTGTGGACCGTTTGGATGTTTAATCCGCCTGCCTCGATTATCATTCCCAGTACTCGGTTGGAATCAACCCTGTGGATGGGGCGACAGTCTGTGGTGCGGATAGTGAAGTTGCGCTCCGCAAGGGGTTTCCACCCCTTAGGCCGTTTTGGACAGTACAACAGCTCCGATTTGGCGGAGGAGCACTTGAGGCTTGTATGGTCGAGGTAGGACTTGGCGGTTTCGACTGCCTCCTGCAGAGCGGATTCGATAAAGCTGTCCGACCCCGCAGAGCACCAGATGGTGATGTCGTCCACGTATACCATATGGTTGAGGCTTTGTAACTTTGAGAGGCGTTCGGAGAGCCCACTCATCACCAGGTTGAACAGCATCGGCAAGAGGACGAAGCCCTGGGGGGTGCCACGCTGTCCGAGCTTGACTTCTTTCGACGTAAGGTCTCCGGCACGGAGCACAGCCTTGTGACAGGTTAGGAAGGAGCAGACGAATTCTCGGAACCGGCACCCGAGCCCTAGGTCCACAATCACCTTGAGTATTGCCGAGTGCTCGATGTTATCCAACGCCTTCTCCAGGTCAAGGCTGTGTATGTCGCGGGTGCCCCAAGTGGCCTCGGCATCTATGATCTGATGTTTCAGGAGAAGCATTGTTTCCTGCGTCGAGAGCCTGGGTCAGAAGCCTATCATGTGGTGTGTGAAACAGTCTTCGTCTTCCAGATACCGGCCGACCTTGTTGAGTACGACATGCTTGGTCACGTTAGCCACGCACGATGTGTGTGGTTAAGGTTGCTGAGCATGGCCTACTCAAGCATCATGATGGCCTGGCCATCATGATGCTTGTGGCGGTCGGCTCAGACTCCCCATGGCTGAAGGGAGGCCCTTGGGGGGGTGGAGTGGGCATGGGGTGTTGTGGTGAGACCGGCTTACCCGCGGCAATGGCAGGGGCTACGACATTTTCGAGATAATGTTCGACTGTCCCGAACCGATTAACATGGACTGTATGTGGGCCATATTCTCTCCGAGGAAGCGGAGGCTCTCCTTAATTGCAGACAGCGTACATTTAATCTCGTCCAACTTGGGTTGCAGTTCTGTTCGAGCACGAGCGACGACGCATTTCGTGGGTGTGCTCTCACCGTCGACGCTACCAGCGCTGACAGGCTGTAACGGTGGTAACGGGGCTACTGCTTTGGCGGCGTTGTCGGCGGCAGACATGTCCAAATGCACATTTTTTTTTAGCGTGGGTAGCACCTTGGCGTTCGAGATAGTGTTCCATGGTGGTGGAGCTGACTGGACATAAAGCAGAAGTCGAGTCCCACGTTTCTCAGGATAGCACAATTTTGGGCAGGCGTCATAGTCGATGATGTTGAGCTTCTAAGTGCTCGTGAGTTTCTCCTCCTGGCATGTTGTGTTTATTGACGATTTGTGGGAGTTATTGGCATAGGGTGGAACTCCAAGCTGTGGTCTATGGCACCTGCGAATTGTGGCTTCTAGTTTGTTTTGTTGCGATTTGACAAGACGCAAGTACGGATATGCATACATAATTCTGGAATAAATAGTTGCCTCTGTTATTTTAGTTAGTTGGTGTTTCTTGAGGCCAGGTTTGTGTTTGGTAATTTGGTTCATCATTTTTTGGTTTGAGTTGATGACTACGATGCACTCGTGACTTCTCTGTCGAGCTATGTAGGCTGTGCTTCTACGATATTGAGGCCTTCCTGTAGACTCTTGTTCTCCTGTATTGTCCTTAGCGCACCAGACAATGATATTGCAACAAAGCCTGATGACGGAGGCTGGCAAAATAGGCGCTGTCTTTTTAGTGATGGACAAAAAGGAAAGCGTGCAGCCAATGCGCTTCATCATCTCTCAGGGCGCAAACCTTTGCGCGTGCGCTTTTTCCACGGTGTGGAATGCCCACATCATTTTGTCAATTGCCCCCCATGCGAAAAAGGATCGGTCGCATCAAAAACTTCTTTCAGAGGAGTTGCCAGTATGAAATTGAGCTCCTTAGGTGCAATCTGGATATTCACGGTTTCATATAGTGTGGCTTCATGAGTACTACATGAACTTTAGTGTGAGGACGAGGACGGAGCGCACTGGTTGCAAAACTATAGGGGATGACTTAGTAGGTCACTGAGGTAGCATGTAACCTTGTAGAGACCAAAATACTGGTCCTGCAACTTTTCCGAGAGTCCACATGGCGGATGGGCGTCCAGACCCACACGCAGTTGCCGGTATTGTAATGAGCGTCACGTTGACCATGGTTGTATCGAAGGGTGTCAGTGCGCTGCTGGCTCTGGATACGATGCTGAGCAGTTGGCATGCGTCTTCGGTTCCTTGTAAAGACTTCCACGTGCTCGCTGGTCGGGCTGTTATCAGCCACAAGCATCATGGCATCAAGTGTTGACGTGACGCGGTGCCCTGGCATAAGTTACATATGTTCAAACTGTGTAAACTGCATGGTCACCGGTACAGCAGTGTTATAGGCGAAGGTCACATGGTAAAGCCTCTTCCCACGTCTTGGGCTCTACGTCGACGTACGTCTACGTTTTTATCCTTCTGTGAATTTCCTTCTCATGGTCAGGGTTCCCTGTGACTAGTAGACCTAGGTAAACGTACTCCTTCACAGATTCTAGAGGCTGACTGGCGATCCTGAACTCTTGTTCCCTTGCCCAGCTATTGATCATTATCTTCATCTTCTGCATATTAATTTTCAACCTCACTCTTATACTCTCTCTGTCAAGGTCTTCAATCATTTGTTGTAACTCATCCTGAGTGTTAGTGAAAAGGAAATTTCATCTGCAAATTGAAGGTTGCTGAGATATTCACTGTTGATCCTTACTACTAAGCCTTCCCAGTTTAATAGCTTGAATACTTCTTTCAAGCACGCTGTTAATAGCATTGGGGAGATTGTATGTCCTTGTCTGACTCCTTTCTTTGTAGGTATCTTCTTACTTTTCTTGTCGAGAATTAAGGTAGCTGTGAAATCTCTGTAGATACTTTCTAAGATATTTACGTAAGCTTCCTGTACTCCTTGATTGCATAATGCCTCTATGACTGCTGGTATCTCTACTGAATCAAATGCCTTTTCGTAATCTATGAAAGCCATATAGAGAGGCTGATTGCACTCTGTGGATTTCTGGATTACCTGATTGATGATACGGATGGGATCCATTGTAGAGTATCCCTTCCTGAAACCTACTTGTTACCTAGGTTGACTAAAGTCCGGTGTTGCCCTTATTTTATTGGATATTATCTTGGTGAATATTTGATATCATACTGGAAGTAAGCTAATGGGCCTACAATTTTTCAATTCTTTAACGTCTCCCTTTTTGAGGATTAGTATAATCTTCGCGTTTTTCCAGTTCTCTGGGACCCTTGAAGTGAATAGACAGTTTGTATAAAGGGCCGCTAGTTTTTCAAGCATTATGTCTGCTCTGTCTTTGATTAAATCGACTGGTAGCCTATTTTTCCCTGCCGCTTTTCCCCGTTTCATGCCTTGCAAGGCCCTTCTGACCTCATCTCTAGTTATAGGAGGAGTTTCTGTATACTGTTCATTATTGTTTCAAATGGAGTACTCCTGAGTCCTCTGGGTACTGTACAGGTCAGTATAGAATTCTTCTGCTGCTTTTATTATACCTTCGAGATTTCTCATGATATTACCCTGCTTATATTTCAGTGCATACATCTTGGTTTGTCCTATGCCAAGTTTCCTTCTCACTGATTTCAAGCTGCATCCATTTTTTATGGCTTCTTCAGTCTTTCTCACATAATTTCTAATATCACTTATTTTCGCTTTGTTTATCAGTTTTGACAGTTCCACGAATTCTATCTTATCTCTTGAGTTGTACACTTTAATTTTTTGTCATTTCTTTATTAGGTCCTTTGTTACTTGAGAGAGCTTGCCTACTGGTTGCCTTGGTGCCTTGCCTCCCACTTCAATTGCTGTCTCTGAAGCCAGCCTCGTTGCGGTTTCATTGATTACCTCTGTCATCATCGTCATCATCTCTCTTTTCTAAGGCTGCATATTTGTTTGCAAGTACCAGCCTAAATTTGCCTGCTTTTACCCTTACTATCTCTAAGTTGACCTGTTTCTTCTTGACCAATTTTACTCTTTGTTCAAATTGAGGTGAATCCTAGCCCACTAACCTATGATCCCTGCACTTTACCCTATCTATCACTTCTACGTCCTGCACTATGCAGGGATGGGCGGAAAGTATGAAATCAGTTTCATTTCTTGTTTCACCATGAGGCCTTTCCCAGGTACATTTTCTGTTGCTGTTTCCTGAAAAAGGTGTTTATTATTCTCAGCTTCTTCCTTTCTGCGAATTCTACCAGTATCTCTCCTCTAGCGTTTCTAGAATCGATGCTGTAGTTGCCAATTGCCTGTTCACCCGCCTGCGTTTTTCCCTCTTTTGCATTGAGGTCACCCATTACTACCGGGTACCGAGTTTGCACTTTTCTCATCGCTAATTCAACATCTTCATAAAACTGATCTACTTCCTCATCGTCCTCACAGGATGTTGGAGCGTAGGTTTGTACTACCTTTAATCTATACGTCTTATTGAGTTTGATTACGACTACTGCTACCCTCTCGTTGATGCTGTAGAATTCGTCAATGTTGCCCGCTATGTCCTTATGGATTAGGAATCCTACCCATGTTGCTTTTTATCAGGGAGACCTCTATAGCAGAGGATATGGCCGTTATTTAGCAATGTGTAAGCCTCACCAGTTCTTCTGATCTCACTAAGGCCGATAATAGCCCAAACCATGTCTGATGTTTCCTCAAAAAATTCAGCTAAAATAGCTTCACTCGAGATGGTTAGCGTGTTGAACGTTGCAAGGGTTAGTTTCCATTGGCGACCTGTCCGGACCCAGAGATTCTTAGCACCTTCTGCTGCGTTACAGGTCTGACCACCGCCTTGGTCAGGTGCTCCGCAGCTGCTGGGGACTGAAGGCCATTGGTTACTCGAATGAGTCATTTGGGAGGTAATGGCTGAATACTGCACCAGGGAGGCCAATTCCTGTTGTGGTGAGGGAGTGTCTTATTGAAGCTTAGTGGGCCTTCCTTGTTTGGTTGTACCTGGATTAGTATAGCCCCCTTGTTGTCGGCGTTTTTGCCGGTTGTACCATTTATTAATAGAATAAAACAGCATTATTTGTGCAGCCATATCCATGTTTTAGGCGAAGCCTCGCCAAGCATTAGCCAACACAAGCCTCGCAACACAACCAACACAACGCAATCAACACAACCCATATGCAATTAACTTCTCTTAATTCAACTCTGACGGGACTGACAAAATTCATCAAATTATCTGGCAGGTCAAATGAAACAATGCGCAGAAAATACGCTAGAGCGTACCGCTAGTTCATTTGGCAGTATTTCTTCGATTTTAACGCGCCCGTGCATCAAGTGTGCGCCCACTTTGTGTGTCGGCAGCAGAAAACTGATGTAGTGATAACAGTAAAGCTCTTAAACAAGCTAGAAATATAATCACTCAATTGGTTAGCAAGAAAAATGGGCAAGGTATAATAATTGTTGCACATTAGCGGCCGGTTTCTTAACGTCAGCTTCGTCGCAATTCAGCCATGCTAAGCAGTAAAGCATACTTGAACTGTGAAAGCAGTTTTGGCTCAATTGTTAGGGGGAAGAAAATGTTTGCACCTCAGAATCAGGTAAATTGTTTAATCAGACATTTTGAGATAATGTTATTGCTTGGAAATCTTCTTAGCTAGGGTAGGCTGAAAATAGGCATTTTTGATGGGAGATGATGTGTGTTCCTAGCTCTGCTGAGACGCCAGTAAAAATGCTGCCAATAAAGCGGGCGGTATTGGGGTCACTATAGCTGTCAGGCATGTGATTGTTTGGTGAAGGGCAATTTTACGATAGGAAGAGTGAAAGTTTGTTACGGGAAAGGTGCACAGCACCATAAAGAAAATGTGCAGGTGGTGCTGGTTGTGGTGTGCCGGGCTGCACCCCCTCGCTGCAAGGTTAAAGGGACCACTGCACTGCGACAGCACCTTGTTTTTGGGGGCGCATTTTATTGAATGGAGTACTGGCATTGCCTACCACTTAGCTCGGGTTGGCTAAAAAAAATGAGCCATTCCACTCAGTGAAGGTGGATGACCAGTGAGGCTGTTTAGCACACGACACAGAGGTGACAGAATTTTGAACAAAGGTACGAACATATTTATTGTCTTGATCAGTGGTCATTGTGGTGATAGGTATGCACACACATTCTCGTGTCACCCCTGTTAATAAATGTGTCCATCACGCAAGACGATGAATGACTCATGCTCTCTTAAGCAATGGTTCATACCACCGTAAATAAAAAGAAATTTAACGCAGCCTCCCCATTATGATGACAGGAGAGAAATTAAATTTTACTCTGGAATGATGAGCGGCAACGGAGCCAGCTGTGAAATAACATGATGACGAATGCACTTCTTAGGCGTTTGAGCATATGCGCCGAGGGGCACAAACGAGCCAGCTGGGAAAGTCGACAATGCTTGAGTGACTGCTGATGATGATAGTTGATTATGACGATGAATGTGGTGATCGGCAAGTCCTGTTCGCCCGATCTTCACAATACTTCCTTATCAAGAGCAGCATAACGCCTCTGACACGAGAAATAGCAGAATCTGCTCTAGACTTGGGGAGGGACGTATCAGCATGGCATACCTGCTAACCCTCCCGATTCGCCCAGGAGACTCCCGATTTTTTACTGAACTTTCCGATTGTACGATGACTGTCTTATATCTCCCCGAAAAGTTGTCTCTGTTTGCGCAAGAATGGTTTTTGCGAAACCAGCACCGCGGAATCTGCAGCCACATCGTAATCGTCAGCATCAACAACAGCTGCACTAGCGCCATCGGTGTCATCGGCTAAGCAGCTGACTACGGTGCCTAGTAAGCCGACCAAAGCCAGAGTCAACCTGGCTCTTGCATTCATAGAGTTTCTCACTGCATTACCTAGAGGAAAATCTGGTGCTGCTGTGCTGTGGTGTCTTCTCGGATGACTTCTCGGATGACGATGTATCGGCGCAATGTAATGCTTTGCCACTAAAGTCATCCGAGAAGACACCTCACTTCCAAACGTATCCCCCTGCGACTATAAAAATTTAATATGCTACCGTGGCAACAAAATAGCAACAAACTCGCTTTGGATACGGCTTCTTGCCTTGCCTTGCCGCCTTGCCTTGCCGGCCTTGCCGGCCACTCATTCTGTCGATTGTGTTGCCAGCTCGGCTAGGGATGAGTGGAGCTAACAACTTTCTTCTTCTTAGTACCCAGGTGAAGAGAAATCTCAAGGACCAAAAGTCCACACATTTCTCTCTCGCGACCACTGCTCCTCGCGCATGTGCAGAAAGAACGGAGAAATCCAATTTTGATGTGCTCGTCTTGCATTTCATGCACGCGTTCCTTCATGGTGCATTGTTACTGCTGTTTGTGTGTGTGATTAGTGTTGGCTAGGCCGTTTGTGCGGTGCACCATGTAAAGTTAAAAACCTCGTGTGCTTGATGCCATGGCGCTATCAAAGCCCAAGAAAAGGTATTTGCAGATGTTTTTGTGATCTTACACTTCTGAATTTTCATGCTTTATGACATCAAGGAGAACATTTTGCATTTTATACAACGTGTGGATGCGACATTAGCGTGCCTCACGGTGGCAAAGGCGACTTCAAACTGCACGTTTCTACGGCGAAACATCAAAGCTATGTTCGCACTGCTGAGCAGCAAGACAACATAGTGAACTTTCTCCGGAACAACTGCGATGACAGTGTCATACGTGTGGAGTGCCTGTTTACAGGATTCCTCGCCGAACGCACCTACTCCTTACTGCCAGCTACCACGTTGGGCCTAGTCTACGCAAAATGTTTCCAAAATGTGACAAGGCGAAGCGTTACAGATGTGGACGCAACTCTGAAGAATGTGGAGGTGGCCAACTTGAAATTTATTTCACAAGCATCGCTTTCGAGTTTTCGTTTCTTTATTCAGAGTTTCCCTCAGCTACTGCCCCAAGATTCCAATGAATTTCCTGAAGACGCTTTAGATGCTCTCGAAACTGAGTTTGCCACTCTACAGGCGTACAGCCTTCCAGAGGACATTCTGAATGAAGAAAAGTGGGATGTGCAATGTTCTATGGTTGGAAAAATGAAAAACATTGAGGGAAAACATGTTTCACTGAGTTGCTAAGGTCATGCTGGATTAAATCGTGATACCGCATAGCTACGCAGAGTGTGAGAGTATTTTTAGCACGGTACAATAAACTAGGACTGAGTTCCGCTCATCAATGTGCAACACAACCCTCCAACGCCTGCTGCTCGTGAAGGGCTCAGTCGGGACCATGTTTTGAGCAAAGCTACTCCGACAAATTTGGAAGTGAGCAAAGGCTACTACTGCAAGGTCTTGCAAAAGGACGTCTAACATTGCCTGAAAGTTTGAACCCCCCGGTTCCACCGGAAGTTAAAACAGCAAATGCACCCCCCCCCCCCCTGTTGGCGCAAATAATAAGTCTCCCGATTTTTAATCTCGCCAGGTTGGCAGGTATGGCATGGTCTCATTACGCAAAAAAGTTGAGGCGTGCAGACAGGACACAAAAGAAGAGAAGTGGACAACACAAATGCCGACTATCAGCTGAGGGGAGCACTGAGGCGAAAGAAAGAAGACACAAAACTCATCTGCGCAAGCTCTGGAATGGTATCACCACGTGTCAGTCGGGTACATGTGCCGGTCTACTTGAGAGATAGTTGTCAAGGCACTTAATCTCTTCCTTGTGTAAAAGTATCGAAGGCTGACTCATGCACGCACTTCCATCATTATAGATATGCCATGCCTCTACCATAAGACGCATATCTTCATTCTTGTGCGTGTACAATATCGCGCATTCATCTAACTCTGGCATGCAGTTACAATCTTGGCAATGTAGGGAAAGATTAGAAGGCGATCCACCAGTTAATGACCTTTTATGTTCCATTAACCTGCGATTAATACACCGCCCCGTTTGCCCTACATAGAACTGGCCACAGCTAAAGGGAACTTTATAAACCACACCCATAGGACAGTCAGTAAAACTGTTGTTCTTATTGTGCTTCACTGGACAAATATCTGTTCTTCTTTTGCCTTTTACCTGCTCCTTCTTGCTCCTCACGGCAGCGCATATCTTACCTAGCTTATTGGGAGCAGTGAAAGCAACATTAACATCATATCTACTTGCAACTTTCTTAAGCATCTGCGATACTGATTGAATGTATGGAATAGCCACTGCTCTTTTTTTGCTATTACTGCTCTCTGTAATCACGTCCATCCCCCTCGAAACTGACTTCTTTAGGTGTTCAGCCAGAGTGGCCACTGCTACGCTAGGATAACTTGCTTCTAATAGGTGCCAGACCTGTGCATTAAAACTGGTGCTCATTTTGTGCATGCACGATCTGGTGAGAGAAGACTTATGGCAGGACATGGCAATTCAGTTTTTTCCTTCTTTGGAATGCTTGGATTAAAAGTTTAATAACGGCTTCGAAGATCTTGGGGGAGTACTGCCAACAAACGTGATTTTGTTCGAAGACCAAGGAAATGTCTAGAAACTGAATTACGCTTCGCTTAGGAAATTCCTTGGTAAACTTAAATCCTCCTCCATAAAGTTTAAATTGCTCACTTACTGAGGCAGCAGCGGAATCGAATTCTTCCCTATTGCAGAAAATCAGGCAATCATCAACGTAACGAGATATCTGAATAACGCAATCACCTAAGGCTTTCTCTAAGCAGCTGTCAACCTTACTCAGGTAAATATCGCTAAGAATAGGGGCAACTTTTGAGCCAATACAAATGCCTGAGTTCGTGTTGCTCACTTCCCTTCTCTTGTGTCCTGTCTGCACGCCTCACCTTTTTTGCATAATGAATCCTTACCAACTAGCTCAGCTTTCTGTCTTTCTAAGCATGGTCGCCATCACCCCTGCAGACAAAGAGCTGGCATATTTACGCATGCGCCAGTGATAACCCCTGGCTCGGACAGCATGTATATTTTCGTGAACCATTCACAGTCATGTTGTTATAAGTTCAGTGCTCGTCCTTGTCATCCTGTCTGCGTCCGTGCCTTTATTTTTAGTGCTGCTGCCTTTTCAAATATGTACCAACACGTCCAGTTCGCCACATTAATGTTCAACACTGCAGAAAACATTAACCGCAGAAACATCGCCTTGATACACAAAATATTACTTTTTTACAGCTGGGGCCACACTTGTCATCTGCTTCTTACCAGCACCCGCGTATAGTCGCCATTGCACTCACCAACATGTTTCCATCTTACGACTATATCTTTACTGCAGGTCAAAAATTCTGAATAAAATGTTCCACGGTCTCTTCAGCGTTACCAGTGTATGATTGGACACTGTGATCGGCAAGCTTTTCATTGCACTGAAAGAAACGGGTAACATGAAAAATAGTTGTCAGTCCCTTCCCAAGCTTTTGTATCTGCCCCATATGTTAGTACGGGTAGAATGCAATTATTGTACACCTTCATTTTTTAATGCTAGGGATGAGCTACTGGCCATAAGACTTGCTGTTTGTTCATCCTGCGGTAGGCAAGCAGCCTAACTTTATTCCTCTGTACATGTGACAGTCCAGGTCTCCTGTGACAGATTGCCTTAAATAAGTGTACTCTTGCTCACACTCTAAAAGCTGAGGGCCAGTCAGAGGTTCTCATTCTCTTGTTGGGCTCTTGAATATTTTCCACTTACAACTTGCACTTACTTTGTTACTTACCTTTGTTGATCAACAGGACAATGTCACCTGCAGGTTGTAGAGATGTTCATTGTTGACCCTCACCCTCCTTCCCGGTGTAATTGTTTGAATGCTTCTTCTAGACATGCAGTGAAAAGCAATAATACAAGTGTTCTTGCCTATTTGTTGCTTTTCGATTGAAGAATTAAGCTAGCTAATTGTCTTTATAGATACAGTTAAACCTCCATATAATGAACTTCAATTTAACGGTAGTAGTCGAGGGCTGGTAACCACTGAAGAACACCATTTATCGTTACAAAATAGGCTGGCAGACTGGTTTGCTGGTGGAATGCCTTTAGCTGTGCATCTCTTCACGTCTCTGGGAAACCAGGGTCTTCTCAGTGGTCCGCTTGGCTTGCTTGCCACCGCTGCGCTTGGTAAAGCCCACAACACTTCCCCTTTCTTAATAACTGCTCCACCGGTCCAGGCATTCTCGTTTCCTCCAGACATGTGCACTCCTTGTGGTGCTCGAGTGCTGCAGAAGTTGCAAGTATATGTCTGCTTGGTCCATTGTCTGTTTGTACCACATAAAGGCCTCCGGTCGCGGTGCTGGCTGCGTCACTGTGTCATGTGACTCAGCTGCAGTAAAGGTACACATAAAGCTGTACTCGGCGCCAGACATTGATAATCGTGTGTCGGGTGTCATTTGTCTTTGCTCGCGCTCTGTGGGCTTTGTTCTTTTGTCTGAATTCGCTGTGATCCCACTTTGGGGCAAGCATTCTTGGTGTGGTTAGTACAATAGTGCTCAGGCGATGGCCCATGAAAAGCTCTCCTGGCGAAAATGCTTCCACACCTGGTGTGGCCCTGTAGGCAAGCACCGCTTCATTTAGATTGGCTAACTTCATCAAAAGCTACTTTACTGTCTGCGTGGTCCTCTCTGCCATACTGTTACTCTGCGCATAGTAAGGGCTGGACGTCGTTTGTGTGGCTCCCCAGAGATGTACAAGCACCTTAAACTCTGCAGAGGTAAACTGCGGGCTGTTGTCTGTGCTTATGTTCACGGAACAACAAACCTTGCAGAGATTTGCTCCAAGAATTGAGCGATGTTTTAGTCTCGAGCAGTGTCTTAGTCTGTCCTCTAGAGCTGTTGTAGCTCGAAGAAACGGGAGTAGTGTCCCATGGGTTGTTTGTTTATTGATACTGTTAACCCCCGAAGGGTCATTACAGGAATGGAGATACAGTGAATATTTACAATACAATGAAGAATCACATGCACAACAGTGAAGATAATGATAATAATACAAAGAAAAGCACTGCTTTTTCACATATATTCACAGAAGTAATAATTCGAGCACGCTCATCGTGACCACAGCACGGTGTTATTGATCTAGCGGATCAGAACACTTCTTGACCTGAACAAACAAAAGTCTGCAGTTCGTCTAGAAATGTACTTAAAGAAGAAAAGGAAACCAGTGAACAGGCAGCATGTTCCATTCCTTAATTACTCTAAAAAAATTGATATATTTAAAAGTGTCATTTCGTGTTAATGGTGGCTTGATATACATGCTATGTCTATGTCGGCAGCACGCATTGGGCGATAATTTGAAGAAGTCGGACCTGTAAACTTTAACTTTATTATCAATGATGAGGAAGAGAAATTTGAATCTGTCCACTGCTGTCGTAACTTCTAAAGCAGGAAGATTTGTGTTCCGCCACACTTTGCTAGGGGAGTGACAATAGAGAGTTTTAGCAGTGCCGTATTACGATATGGTAAGTGTGGTGTACGGTACCGTATTACCATTTCGTACTAACTTACCGCGATGACCGAAGACGTTTTAGCTGCGTGGGCCGCTCGATGCGTACAGTAATGTGATAATGATGATAGCGGCTAACATTGGGGCTTTTCAGAATACAATAACTATGCGCTTAGTGGGAAATATTCATTTTGACGAATACCAGAAAGCTTTAGCTTGTCCATACACGCATTGTTCTTTACAGAAATGCCCGGCTACGGCAAATGTAGACGCCAGTCACTAGGGTGGTAGCGACATCTTGTGACACTTCGTCATGCAACACGTGAAACCTTTTGTTACATACGCGTTCTTATCTAATGGATACATAAAAAAGGGTTTGTTTCTTGTAAATTACACCGCTGCTGGCACTTTACACCAGCAGATAACTTGAATATAGTTAGCTACTGCAAAAAAAAAAAAAAAAACTCTGCGTCCTCTCTAAGTAAACTCTGGATCACTAGATGGCGCCACCAACCTGTTTTTCTTTTTGTAACATACTTGTTGCCGCTTCGTCGATCCGCAGAAGGTGATTTAAAGTGAACTCGTACTGTAGTCCTATCTTGGTAAAAAAAGCACGCGAAACATCGCCATGCACGACGTGGACTCTGTGGCCGACGCCAGTTCTCACTGTGTTGGCTTGGTGCGGCTCGGCTCGCAAAACATGGTGCAAGCCGAGCCTTACCGACTCCTTACAGCCTAGTATGCCGTACGGAAAGTCTCTCCGTACGGTAAAGTGCACGCATGCGCAGTCTTCAGCTGGTACGGCATTTCCGCGCTTTCCATACGGTAACTTGGCGCTGCTAAAAGTCTCTAATAGCGATATTTGTTAAATATGAATCTAGTAGCTAACCACTGTGCTTGATCTAATTTGTGACGATTGCCGTGTGTGGGTCCTATACTATTTTTGCATATTCTATAATGGGTCTTATTAAGGTCTTATATGCCCAGTTTTTTATTTCGGGTGTACCACTGCATAAGTTGCGTCAGAGACTCCATAGCACTCTACTGGCTTTATTGCGTACCGTATCTATGCGTGCATTTCACCTGAGGTCTTCGGTAAATAGTACACCTAAGTATCTATGTTGAGTTACCTGTTTCAGTTCAGTGTCGTAAATTTTGTGGCTGTTAGCACAAATAACCTTTTTTTCTCATTGTGGACATGGTTTTGGACATAGATTTATCTGGGTTCAGCATCATTTGCCATTAGCCACACCATTTTATAATTTTTTTGTAAACTAGCCTGTAATTCTAGTTGATCGTCTACTGATGTTATCTTATTGTATAACACACAATCGTCCACAAATAATCATAGGGGAACAGATGTACACTTTGCAAGATCATTAATAAATATTAGGGATAGATGGGGCCCCAGTACGCTGCTTTGAGGTACCGCTGACAGTACTGGTAGGGGACTTGATTTATGGCCACCTATTTCAATGTATTGTTCTCGTGACTAAAGATAAGATTTGAACCAGTTAGTGATATTAGAATTTTTAAAGAAAACATCAATTTTCAACAACAATTTTCGATGGGATACTTTATCAAATGCTTTGGACAAATCTAAAAAAAATTAGATCTATCTGTCTGCATTCATTGATTGTTTCAGAGAGGTCATGACTAATTCAACAAGTTGCGTTATTGTAGACAGACCCTTGCGGAATCCATGTTGAGATGGTGACAGTAATTATGTGTTTCGAGATAATTTGAAAGGTGTTCACTAATAATATGCTCCAGTAACTTAGAGCAGGTGTTCGTAAGGGAAATGGGCCTGTAGTTTCCTACATCTGTCGTGATTCCACCCTTATGAATAGGTACAATTTTGGCCTGTTTCCAAAGTCTAGGAATGGAACTTTGGCTAATGTATCATTGACAGATAATCATTAAGTATTTAGCTATCCACCCAGCGTACTGGTATAAAAAGTCATGGGAAATGCCATCTGTACTGACACTTTTTTTAACTTTAATGTGCAAAAGAAGGTGTAGGGCACCTACTTCATTAATCACCACATTGTCAGCCGAAGCATGGTCATGAGAAACAGGCAAGATCGGTACCATTCCATCGTCATGTGTGAATACAGCAGAGAAAAAAGAAATGGAAGCTTCTGTGCGCTCCTCTGTGACTTTTTGATTATGTGAAGAATAAGATTTCGTTGATGGGTTAACATATCATGTCAGAACTTAGCAGGTTCATCCGAGAGAAACTTTTTCAGTGTTATGTTATAGAACTTGTGCCTCGAATCCTGAACAAGACAGTTAAGTTCTTTCCTCACTTGTCGTAGGCTGTTCGACATTTCTGGGCTTGAATCTTTGGAACATTCTTTCCTTTTCTTCTGGATTCTTCATTTTGAATGACCTATTTCTCTGTTTATCCATGGCTTTTTGTGCTTTCTTATTTTTGTTTGATTTAGGAATAAAATGTTCGATGCAGTGAGCGACCACTGATGAAAAGTGTTTCCACAAGCTGTCCGTACTAGCTTTGGATTGGTATATTGGGGAGAACTCGTCAAAGAAATGTTTAAGGTAGTCCAGTATGCTAACATCATCCGTGGCATGGAAATTCAGTGTCTGCTTCGGTAATTCCTTATCCAAAGAAAGTGGGGACAAGTTAAGAGAAAGCATAACCATCTTATGATCAGCTAAACCTTCACCAACTTCGCATTCATTTATATAGCTAGTTAGAGAATTAGACGCAAAGAAAAGATATATCATTGTAGATCTTGGTGCACAAATCCGCGTATAATCATTTACGACTTGTACAGGTTGTAACAGAATATTAATTCTAATAATTGTTCACTGAGTGCCACGTTTGTTTTACCAGGTAAATATGAGTTCCAATCAATATCTGGAAGATTGAAATCACCCAAAAGCACAATATTATCACCCTGTTTAAAATTGGAATCCATGCATTTACGAAGTTGAAGAATTTGCTCCGTCATCGTATTTGGTGCTCTGTATATGTTCCGATAAAAACACTGCGATTACTTAACGTCGTCATGATCCAAACGCTTTCGATATCACCTGGGACTGGTATAGTAGTGAAGAGTATATTTTGTTTAATCAGGATTGCGAAGCCTCCATCTCTTCCGGATCGGTATTTCCTAACTATGCTGTGCCCTGGGGGCATAACTTTTACATCAGATATGCTGTTGTTTAGCCATGTCTCCGTAATCACAATCAGATCGGGTTCATATCCAAAATTATAAACTCTAGTGCCTCTCCCTTATTTAACGTCCTTATTGCGTTTACATTGATTATTTTGAAAGATCAACAATTTTTATGTTCGTGTTAGTCACTGACTATTCTTGCTTCACTACCACACTTGTATCTTTTGTTCTTTTCCTCATTCCTGGCATAGAGAATGTTATTTACTTTTAGTTTATCAAAAATAAGCTTAACTTTACTGCCTTTTTTCTTTTCTTCTGTAGCTGAGTACCACAACTTTTTCCTTGTTTCTGCAACTCTCTTCGAAAAGTCGTCGCAAACATTGTAATTCATTCCCTTAAGTCTTGAACTGTTACTGAGAATTATCGCTTTGTCCCTGTAGTCTGCAACCTTGAAAATTATCGGGCGGGTCTTACTGGCCAACCTCCTGCCAAGCCTATGTATTCTTTCGATTAAACTAACTTGTACCCACAAAATGGCACTAACCACCTCATTATTAACTTTTCTCAGCAGTATTTCAATTTTGGGGTCATCTTCTACCACGCCACTAATTGTCAGGTAAATGCACCGCAATCGGTTATACAGATCATCTACTCGATTAATCAGACGTCTTGTTTCATCACAGGATTTTGAGACGACAATTTCGAAGTTCCAAAGCCTACTCCAAGTTTCATCGATGCTTTGCACTTTGCTTTCGATGGAGCAAAGTTGCTTGTGCATATCCAACATTTGCGCTTCAAACGAGTCATGTTTAAGTTGAATCGCTGATAGTTTAGAAAGCATCTCTTTCTGATTCTGTAGCACTTCTTTGCACATTTGTTCTGTTATAGGAAGCTGGATTCTCTTCAATGTTGCCAGACAGCTTCAGTAACAGGTTTGCCACCGAAAAAAAATCAGACATACAGTGAAGCAACGTTTGTGCACACGGCAGCACTACAAGACAAGGATCATTGCTGTGGAAACCGCATTTCTTGTCACTAACCTGCACGAAGAGTGGCACGTTAGGTGACATTGTTGTAGTGGTGCCGCCATGTCCACTGAAGCCGATAAGCCAAGGGTTCGTATTTAAAATAAGAAGAGCCGGCCCGTCTTAGGCATGTGTCCTGACATCATTGTGCCCAATGAAGGTGCACGGAAGACGATATTCACGTGTGGCCCCTCCGGAGTGCGGCCAGTACAGCCACCCCTGAATGATCCGCTGGAACCATTGTGCACAAGAAAAGGTGAAAATGAAACGGCATTGCTGCGACGCAGGAATAGCAGGTCGGCCAAGGATGCCACCATTTCTTTTGAGGCAAAGCTCGGGAGAGCACAGAAAACCTGCACGAAGTGCAGCACATTAAGTGACGTTGTAGCGGTGCTGCCATGTCCACTGACCGGCAATGGAGTTAGGCCAACAATGGAGTTAGGAGCAGAGGCTCTGTCCTTGGCTGTGCTCTTGGCATGTTGGACATCTTTCCACGTAGTCTTCTATGTGCATGTCAGTGCTTGGCCACCATACATACTCTCTTGCCCTTGCTGGCACTTTGTTGGGGTCAAGTTGGCAGCATGGTGTTTTGATGCCTTGAGATGAAACGGGATGACTATTCTGTCACATATGAAGAGCAGACCGTTAACGAGGGAAACTTTGTTCGACACCTCAACGTAGCGCTTCAGGTCGGGTGCCAGCTGATGCAAAGTCGTGTAGGATATCCTGGAGGGTCTTTCATCAGTCTGGATGTTTGCCCTGATTATGTTCAGCATTTGGTTTGAAGCAGGGAGCTTCTCAAGTGTATATTCTTCGAAAATGTTCTGAAATTTGCGGAAATGTTTGCTAGCTCGTGTGATTACCAGTGCCACCTTTTCGGTTTGAGCATATCTTTGTTACGTCTCTTAGAGAGACTTCGATGCACATGCCACTGGTAGGTAGGTAGCCTTTTTTGTGACTACTGTCACAGTATTGCCCCAAGGCAGTATGTGGAAGCGTACAGTGATAGTGTGTGAAGCAGTCGAGCATCGTAGTAGGTGAGGATTGGTGTCCTGCTTCAAGCTTCCTTGATTTTGTCAAGGCTTTGCTGTTGAGCCGAACCCTAATGCAATTCAACATCTTGGTGCAGCAAGTCTCTGTGAAGCTTTGTCAATTCTGCTAGGCTTAATAGAAATTTTGCCAGATTGTTTACAGAGCCCACCAAGGACCTGACTTCCAACACATCTAGTGGTGAGTCAAGCTGCGTGGTGGCCTTCACCTTGCCCGGGGCAATGCTGACTCTTGTTGCAGATACCACATGTTCTAGGAAGCCAGGGAAAACACAGGGAAGGTGGCAGGTGGAAATTCAAGACGACAATATTGTGCCGAGGAAAGCATATGTCGCCTTGAAAAAGTTAAGTTCACTTCTCGAAATGTTGGCTTTGGCTTTCACCTTGTTCTCATTTTGCTAATGCCCTAGGAAGGTTGCTTCAGTTTGACGATATGAGCACTTGCCAAAGTTCAGGCTAATACCTGCATCTTCCAGCCCATTTAGCACATGCCATGGATCGGCATCGGGCTGAATTGTCCTTCCTGAGACAGTAATGTTTGTTATCTTGCAGACAACTTACTCCATCTAGTCCTTCCAGTGCTCGGAGCACCTCGCGTTGTTAAAATTCTGGTGCCGTGGAGATTCTGAGGGGAAGACTCATGAACTGGAGCCTTCGTACTGGTGTGATGAATCTGTATTCGCGAGATGCTTTGGCCAAAGGAACCTGCCAGCATCCTGCTTGTGCATCTAGGTGGCTGAAAACTGTTGCACCTACTAGTTTTGTGAGGCACTTATTGACTGTAGGCAAATGCACTCGTTTAAGAATGATTCAGCAGGCCATAGTCAGCGCAAATGCGAATCCCATTGTTCTTTTTTCGTTATTCAAATGATATTGCGCAACAAAAAAACGACACGGACGTAAGAGAGGACGACACACCAAGCACAAACTTTCAACTAAGTTTATTCTACCACTGAATCTATTTTTTACATGTGAAGCAGTGTAGACTGCACATGCGCTTACGTGAAAATGAACTACGCATTCATGTAACATAGTTACGAGTCATGTTATGCCATCTCCAAGAAACTTAGTTCTTTTTCTGTGAGAGCCAAAGAAGGGAAGCTAACACACTTATCACCCAATTTCACAATCATCTGCACTTCACATATTTCACAGATGAGCTGTGTGCTGCCACGGGAAACAATCATGCATTGGTCCTCAAGAGGTTTGCAGCCATGATTGCGACAACGAATCGCCAAGAAACCACCGAAGCCATTTTTTACATTGTTGCTGTGTTCGCGGAGCCAATCATTGAGGCAACGCCCAGTTTGTCCAATATATTGCTTCCCACATGAAAGCGGGAGGTTGCAAACCACCGGGTGGACACACTCGACTAACTTTTTACGGTGTTGCTTTCTGCATTTATCGGAAGGGATGGCGTTTGGATCCGTCAACCTGCAAAGCCTGTTGAGCTTGTTGGGAACAGAAAAAAACAACTCTTACATTTGCCCTTTGCCATCTTTTTCAAGTTATGGGATATCCCGTGCATGTAAGGTATAACACTTACTTTAGAGCGTATGCCGGGAGGGGCATCGGCAACTGACTTATGTGTGCTGAAAATTCCACAGATTTGTAGTTTTTCTGAAATTGCTTCACCCATTTATGACCAAATTAGCTAAAGTAAGATTTCATTGCAGTCAGCTTTTAATTAATGTTGCCCATGATGTCCTATTGAATTAATAAATTAACATATAATAGTAAATAAAACTAATTAATTGATAAAATAGCAAAACAACATTGAAAATATATGATAAATACTACCCTTTACATTATCTTAATGGAAAGACACATTGAGCAGAGGACATGCCAATTAGTCAGCACGTATTCTTCACCAGTTCTCCTAACCTTGCTAAGCCTATTAATGTTCCATAGGAGGTGACGACAGTCAACCTCAAAGGTAACTAAAAGAAGACAGGTCTCTCTTGTATTTCTCTTCCTGAGATTGCCCAATGCGCGGTGCTGACATTACGGGAGCTTCATTGGATGACTGTAGCCTCTTAATTGCCAATGTCTGTTTAGTTACCTCGTCATAACAAGTGTTGCGCTATGTTATAATGTTTCTTCTACAGATAAACAGATAATACAAGACGTATTTTTTAGTTTTGTTCAACAAGGCCAGTAAACGCGCTTCCGACATTCCTCTTCATTCATTCAAATAACTTTATTGAGTGCCCTGCGATTTGGTGGGGTGGGCCTGTGCCCCACCTGGGTTTCGGCCAAGGGTTGATTCCTGATGATTCCTGAAACAGCCATACCAAACTAGTTTCATTGGAAAGCGTTAGCATTTTGAACACTGCATAATTCATTTTCTAGTGTGGCTGGGCATCACTTAAGTTTTTAACCCATATAATTAGAACCATTTTATCAAATATCTAATCAATTCATTGGATTTACAGTAAAACCTTGTTAAACCATAGCCACTTAAACAGTATTTTCATTTTGAAAAGTAGTAAAGTCCAATCCCCGACTCAGTGGCCATTGAATATGTGTTTTGCATCCACATAAATTGTACCAGCTCATTGCGTACGTATCGGTCAACACGTAGTGTTTCCACTTTTCGTCGCGTAAACACGGCGGTGCATTGTCACCATTGGGCCGGCAGAGCAATAAGCCTCAGAGATCAGCACAACGGCTTCCAAGCGCCCTGTGCGTTTGTGCGTGAAGCCACATCAACATCAACATCATTTCGACGCTGTGCCAGAGAGCGTTGTGGCGTCGTGCAAGCAAGAGCTCGTGTCATGCCGAAACTTCGATAAAAAAGAAACCGGGTGCTTAGCATAGAAGAAAAATTAGGCATCGTTCGTGCTATCGAACGTGACACGAAAAGTCGGCGCTGGCACACAACATGGGTCTACTGTTGACTACAGTGTGTGGCATTCGGTATGCGAAGTTGCTCGGCAGCGCTGCTGCGACCGCGAAGAGATGTCGGCTACAAGGTCTGACTATTCGTCATCATTGCCTCTGTTATTGCCGAAGTGTTGCCTAGCAACAGTGATAAGGGTGACACAGAAAGCGACAGCATGGGCGATTCAAGCCCGACAGTGGCAGAAGCTTCGCATTGTTAGCCTTGTGAATGCAATCATCACGACGAGAACAGCACCAGGTGCACCGCAACTTCTGCAATGCTACCGCGCCTGTGCACGAAGATTGTGCAACGCCAACGAGGAATCTGCCATGCGAGTGCTTGTCGAGAAGAAGGCGCTGGCTGAAAAACTAGCTCACAGCTTCAGCAAGTTTGAGGCCACTGTCGTCGCTGCTAGGCCGTGGCGGTATCAAACGAAAATGACACGTTTGACCCGCGAAGTAAATAAATAATGCATGTCTTCTTCCCCTTTCATTGCACTTGCTCCGAGTTCGTTTTTGACAGGTAAGTGGGCAATCTCATGGTATTTCGGTCAAGCAGTACTACCGTTTAGTCCGTACTTTTTCCGAGCTCCTGATAACTACAGTTTAACGAGGTTTCACTGTACTTATATGACCTTAAAAAATCAAAACCAGGGATTTCTGTGCAGAAGCATTGAAGAATGAATGTACTATTTTATGGGAATTATTAAGGTCTGAATCCTAGGTAGTTGTTTAGGCAGCATCTTTAAATGAAACAAGGCGAATGGCAGACGCACGAGCATTACAGTCCAGCCACTGTGCATGCATGCAATGCTATGTATTGCTCCTACTGTAAGTTTTTTTTTTTTTGTTGTTGTTGTTGAGAAGCCACACAGACACAGCGATTTGTTCTTTGTGCCTTCTCTCATGTTGTGCGTTCCTTTGCGCTAAAATTTATTAACATGCAATACCAACTAGCACACTGGTCTGTTTTGTTCTTCTTTTTTTCTTTGTCATAATTCCAGTAGATGGCTACTTATCAAGGTCCATAACTGTCAGATTGAGTAGCACTCGGGTGGATTTATAGCACCTGGAGGCCTTTGAAAAAAATTGATTTTGTGCATGTTGGTTGGTATGGTGAAAAGGCCCTCAGTCCAGAGCCTCGAAAGATTTTGTGCAGAAACCATCAACAATGACTGTGAATGTAAGCAAATAGCCGAATGCTTCTGGAAAACTATTCATTGCATTAAAGAATGATGCACTTGAAGGCGCATATTTGTTGCAGTGAGGATACTTGGAGTATGTTTGTGTTGAATGATTGAGCAAACGAGCAGACAAACATTGTTCTACAATACTTGTCTCATGGGGAGAGTGCAGACAGGCAAAAGGCGAAATGGTAAACCTGATAGTAAAACCAGAACAAGTCAAGCAGGCTAAGTGACTGTTTGTCGTTGCCATGTTTCCAAGGGGATTCTAAGAAAACATCATCATCACCACCTGGAACGGTGCCATGCAGTACGCCACAAAGCCCACGCACAATAGCGTGGGCCTCCCCAGAACTCAGTTACATGAGAGCAGGCGCTCCCGACACCCTTGTGCCAAACACCAGCCACAAAAATGGATGAAAGTGGCAAAGAAAGCTAACTGCTTTAGAACAGGAAGTGGTCAAAATAGTACAAAAGAAATTAGTAGCCAAAAAATTTTAAACAGACTCCAGTTACTTGTACATTGTCCAAAGTACTCAGTAGTCACAGCTTGGTAGATAATGGCCTTTTTGAATCGTATAACTGTTCTAGTGCAAACGGGGTAATGATTTTGTGACTTGTGTACTATTGGGGTTGAGCCCATGGTTTTGTTTCTTGTTGTGATAACCAGTAATACAAGTTGGTGTCTGAGAGGTTCATAGAAGAAAGGCACATACCCAGTAGCACATATGCCCAGTGGCCCAGGTGCACATACCAACTTCCTTTGTTATTGGTCCACAATTTTAGACTGCACCCTCTTCGGCCTGCATAATTTGGAGAGATGATGTGTCGCGCTGACAACATGGTACAGACTCCCTCCCTGCTTTGCAGTGTGTGTGGTTTGAGCAGAGTGAGCAGCAAGTTCTCTCTTTCTTCTGAGCCATCACACACCTGTTTGCTGAGGGAGCTTCAAGGCAAAGAAGTCTACACGGGAAGAATTTGCGCAGTCTATTTGGAATTAAGTTGTGCCTACAGGAAGTTGGTGTCAAATAGGTTCAGTGTAGAGCGTCACATGCTAACTGAATGGCCCACATTACTCAGTGACCCAAGTTGGCGTCAAAAGAATTCAATAAAAGGCAGCATATACCCAGCGGCCCCCGCAGAGTGTGTACCGCTCAGTTATGGATTCGTACCAGCTAGCCTGATCACAGTGCTTGCTCTCTAATGACTTTCTCTCATGTGATAGGATCGGAACGCACTATTGAAACATGTACATTGTTCATCCTTTCTTCCTGGGACTGCTTTTCACCTGCTGGCCGTTAAATATAATGCTCGATGCAAAACGCACTTGTATGCATTGGAACATTCTTGAGTGTTATTGCAAGTTCTGTCTGCTGCCTATAGTGTTGCTGATCTTTTGCGTAATCAGATTACATACGCGGCGCAAATAGTCCTGTATATTCTAGAACACATGTGAGCACCAGTGATTGTGCTCTCGTCTCATTGATAACTCCGCCAACTCTACGTTAACTTGATCACATCTCGTCGATGACAGTACAACAGGCTACATCCAAATGATGCCTCAAAGCCAAGAATACACTGAAATTGACCATCTACAACGTAATAGCAGCAAGGCATCGTCGAGTAAGATAACTCAATGATGCCTGCTTCTTTTTTCTTTTCTTTTTGTAATATCAACCCATTCAAATCAGTTTTAATTGACGTAATAGTTCTGCGGAAACCCATAAGCTGGAGAGAAGTAAGTAATTAAGGGAAAATGAGACATCATCCCAATCATAGTAATTGCTACAAAGGAAACCCATACGGGTTCCTCGAAAGAAAAGCCTTGCAGTTGAAGAAAAATTCGTCCTTATCCGGGACTTGAACCCGAGACCACCACATTTCTGGGGCAACCGCTCTATCATCTGAGTTGACCAGGTGGCTAGTAGATGGCAGGGCCAAGTCGAATTTGTCAACAACTCGAAGCAAAGGCAAGAGTTTGACGTAATAGTTTTGCGGAAACCCGCAAGGTGGAGAGAATTAATTAGTTAAGGGAAAGTGAGACATCCACCCAATCGCAGCAATTGCTACAAAGGAATCCTATATGAATTCCTCGAATGAAAAGCTTTGCAGTTGGAGAAAATTCGTCCTGGTCCGGGACTCAAACCTGGGAGCAGTTTTAACAGTTTATATAATAGCTTTAATTGTTATATCTTCACTCTGTTGTCAAGCTGGAACGAAAGAAGTTTCGATTTGACACACCAATCTGGTTAAAGTAAGGGAGAAGGGCAAATTGAGACAGATTAGTACGACAGTCTCAGTGGCGATGGCCATTAGCAACGGTAGCACAGCGTTGTGGGGGGCTGAATCGCCTGCCATGTGGATCCAATCATATCTCCCAACTTTAATCAGCCCCATTCTAAGCATGTGCATGGCGTTTTCTGACCGGTTCCTGATTTTGGTAGTCCCATACGTAATTGGTACAGCAAGATGCTTACAGTATTCGCACGCTACATCTGTGCTCGGGTTTCGGTGATGATGAGGCACATAGCTGTGCCATCTCTCATGTTTCCAGTACACTCTTAAAGAAGTTCGCACCCTAGGCGCTTATCTTGTCTCACAACAATAAACGTCACCTGTCTTGTCCACATTTCCTTTATTTAACGCTGCAAGCCCAGTACATCCAAATTACGAGTGGCACGCGTGTTATCAGCATGACATAGCATTTTCAAAAGGAAAGTAGCCAGCACCAAGTTTTCAAGGAAAGAAGTGCAGGCAAGACAGGTGGTGATTATTGTTCTGTGACAGGATAAGCTCCAAAGGGTGTAAACCTTTTTAAGAGTGTAATGACAAAGCCAGCTTGCAGCCTCTGGGACCTGGTGGGATCATGCTTTGTGGTCTGGATTTGCTGGTATAGGACAGTCAATCTCGCATAGAGGTCTGCTAGCATCAACTTGCCATTTTTTCCCAGAAGGATGAGTCATACAGAAAGAAATTCAACAAAAGGGGACACTCAGCAAAAATTGGCAATAGGAAATGCGTCGTGCTAGTATTAACGCCGACCATTTGCTTGCACGAGCATCGAAAATAATAGAGAATGTGAAATGAAGTTAACAGACATTGTTTCATGTTTTTTATTGTTTTCAGGCTAAAATATCTGTGTATAAATTAAATACTTTGCAGCTTACTTTTCTTCCGTTGCCTAGCAACAGGATGACACGCCAGATGCATGCGTCATTTGTCAGAAACGCCGCCGAACCAAACAAGTTCGGCTGCACATCTCAGCGTTGGCCTGTTGAGACCCGTCTGCCCGTTTTTATATTCTTGGATTTAGCTTGGTTTGTTGGGCTCCCGGCGAATTCTTGCGTTCCTTCTGCACTTCGACACGGCACCACTGAACTATTGGACTACGGCAAGGGGAGAAATTTTTTTCGACAGTCTGTTACACATTTCAAGCATTAGGCTTAGGGCACAGAACTTGTGACGCAGTCATCATCATCATCATCAGCCTGGTTACGCCCACTGCAGGGCAAAGGCCTCTCCCATACTTCTCCAACTACTTCGGTCATGTACTAATTGTGGCCATGTTGTCCCTGCAAACTTCTTAATCTCATCTGCCCACCTAACTTTCTGCCGCCCTCTGCTACGCTTCCCTTCCCTTGGAATCTATTCCGTAACTCTTAGTGACGCAGTAGCGAAAAACAACTCGGCTGTCGTGGCTCAGTTAAGTTGAATTAATGACTCGTACTGGGAGATGTTTGCAACGCTTTCTTTGAGCCCAACATTATTTTAACTTATTTCGGTAGTTTTTTGGCACGCTGGTAACACAGGGTGCTGTGAGAAAGTTTCACGCGTATTGAATCTTACTGAGAAAAGTCTTGGCACTTTCTCTAACTCCCAACATTATTGTAACTAATCTCATTACTTTTTGGGGTACTTTTCAAGCGCAGTGGCCACGCCTGGCATAGTGATGCGGTTAGCGAAAAGCAGCTCGGCCCTAGTACGCAGTTAAGTCTCACGCTTTAATGCATTGACAAGAAAAGCTTGTGGCACTTTCTCTGGCGTCCAACATTGTTGAAAATTAATTTCGGTACTTTTTTTGTTACTTATGAGGCACGCTCGCCGCACTTGGTCTTGTGATGCAGTTCGCGAAAAGCAGCTCAGTTGTGTGGCGCAGTTTTCTTGCGTGTGCTGATTCTCACTGGGACCAATTCGTGACGCTTTCTCTAACCCGCAACATGATTGTCATTAATTTTGTTGCATTTTGGGATAATATTGAAGCACACTTGCCGCACCTGTTGTGACACAGTGAAAAGCAGCTCGGCCATAGTGACAAAGTTAGTTTGGTGTGTACTGAATCTTACTGCAACAAATTTGTGACAATTTTTATGGCCCTGTAACAACTTAAACCTTCTTTCGGTATTCACGCTTGTCGAAAACGCAATGAGCAATTGCCAAGAGTGATAACACAGGAGCGTGTTGCTTGTGCCAGCAGAACGCGCAAAAGATAACGCCAAGGAGCTCAAACACTAGAAACCTGTAACTCAAAAATTCTTTCTTGTGCATCACTGAAGACAGGCTTTGCACCCACGCAGTTGTCTTGTGTGCAAATAGAAGGAATTCTGCGAGCGTCCAGCATGGTCTGGTTGAGGGCCTGTGTTTTGGCCACCTCTGTGTATTCGTAGCGTACTATCGCGTTGGTCGTAGCCAAATTCTTTTGGAAATGTGTAGTAGCCTAGGTATTCGTGCTCTTAAAGTGCAGGAAATAAGTCCTGGGAAGAGGGGAATGCTTGAAATTAGGATGTTGTCGTGGTATGTACGATATTGCTTGGGATGGGGTGGGTATTTTTTACGCCATGTATGTAAAAGCGAACTGCTTTTGTTTGTAATGTCACCCATTCACCACTTTCACACATTTCGCCTCTACACCATTATTTGTATGTCTTAATACCAAAATGACACATGCTTGTAATTTACTTTTCTCAGCTGACATCGTCCGGTGGAGCTTCGTACGGGAACTACTGCTGCTTACCTGGTGCCACAACGTTAGATGAATGCACAAAAAGCCCACAACGAGCACATATTTAGAATAAGATGAACATTTTCTAACTTCACAAGGCGTCTTGCATTTTTATGAAATTGCACGTGGCACATATTCAATGGAGGCTTGTAAAGATTTTTCGCACTCATTTTTATTTACTAATAAAATGATTTCGCATGAAAACTGCACGCGGTTGAGCTGTAGAAGCAAAAATTAAAAAATCTCATTGATCAGCGCAGCCAGCATAATGCGTGCCAGCTAGTGTTCAAATTGCGTGCACCAAAAACAGAAACCGGAAGTGTGGTTCAGGTATTAACGCTGGTGGCTTGGTGTGCTGCAGTCAGTTAGGCCGCTACACTCCATAGGAGTGTCCACTGTCGTTGAATCCTTTGTCTATGGCTGAATGATGTCTCAGTGACAATCTTGGTACAGCGGCTTGTGTACACATGCAACACAAGGGGTTTCTTTGTGTCGCCCGTGCACTTACTTTGAGGTCCAAGGAGCAGTACGAGACATTTGTCGGGGCATTGTGATGGGCCTTCTCGAAGGATAAGTGTGTGTGTACTTGTGCCTAGGTGTTACAGCGAGTTGTGCCTTTGTCTAAAGTAACTGAGCTTCTGCACAATTCTGCAGGCCTTGCAGAATGGGACGTGGTCACTCCTGGCGACATGGCCAAGGCACCGCCAAAGCCGTCGCTCACTGGCACTCTCCTCAGCCAGGTACGTGTGCCCGCTGCTATGCCATGTGTGCCTGAGGGTCTTTTTGCGTAGATGGAGAAGACACTGAGCCGGTTCCAGAGGGTGCTCAACCTGGCCGCCCTGCAAGAGTCTACTGCTGGCGACTGCACGCCGCCCCCTCTTGGAGACCGCGAGTTTCGCGCCTGCCTGGATGGGGAGGGACGGTTGCTAAAGCCTCGCGAACTGCGGCTTGCCATTTACAAGGGTGGAGTCGAGCCATCGCTTCGGAAGGTGAGCTTAATCCAGACCATGAAGAAAACATTGCGATTATTAGGCGTTGGGAGCAGAAACATGTTCAGTATCTTTTTTTTTTATTTTGGTCAGCATCAGTGCTTATGAGAAGAGATGAACAGGCTTCAATAATCTAGAGCTTTCCACTACAGCATGCCTAGTTATAACCAGTTTCGGGGCATTAAACCACAGAATTTCTTTTTCATAGGGGCTGACTTAAACACACAATGCATATTTTCCCCATTGTGCATGCGTAAGAATTGCGCAGGAAAGAAAGACGGATTAAACAAAGAAAAAACAAACGAGCGTGGACTTCCACCTGAATTTATTTGAAAATGATAAACCCTGTATTACAAAGTTGGCTAAGTGCCATGTAACCGCCATGATTAAAACATTTTTAAAAATGTTAAAAGCAATATGCTGATCACATGGACTCGTACCCAGCTATTCTGGACACGAGGTGTGGAATCTCTGTTCCAAAACATTACTGTTTGCGATGAGACCATCCCTGCTGTGCTACCTGAAGCCACCGCTGGTCTCGAAGTTTCTCGAAGACATGAGGGTTTAGTTCGCATGAGTACCACCACGTGAAATACTGACCTTAAGCTTTTCAAACTTGCTGTGGTGATGCAGTGATGACATCAACAAAACAGAAATAAAATGGAATAATTATAAGCTATCCCTGCACATTGAACTTCAGTAGATTGCTTGTCCCGCCGGCGTTATCAGTGTTCTTGATAAAGCGTAGTCGATTGTCGGCTGCAAATAATTTGTCAATATAATGGTGTTCAGTCGCAACAAGCGATTGATTCTAGGCTTTTGATATGGTAGCTTTTTTTCTTCTTTTTTTGCTTTTACTTTTAGTTTTTCTTTTCGACACTACGGAGCAAACAAGCTATCGTAATCATCAGAAGCACTCCGTGGCAGCCTATCTTCAGTCGGCACACATTCTTAATGTCCGACCACCGCACAGCATCTACGAGAGACGCCATCGTGGACGGCTTTTGGTTTTGACCTATGGATTTCGTTATGGCGCTCCCAATTATTTCCCTAGCAACATTGCTGTCCGCATTCATGGGCTACAGCAGCAGCTGGAATTGAGATGTGCTTAAGTATTAAGATGGATACATGGATAAGTTGGTTTTGCACCTTGAGGCAAAAGGCATGGCACAAGAATTGTACAAACTGTCCTTGTGTCGTCATCCATTAGCATGCTATGGCTCAAGCTGCTCGCAATATTACGTCACATTTATGGGCCACCGGGTCAGGTGCACCTTTTGGTGTGACATATATAGTGCTTGCAGTTAGTTCCCAAAGTAGTAGTCTGTCACAGTTATCCACGTGCGTGAAGGAAGATCGCTATTTAAATTTATTGTGCAGTAATATATGCGAGATTTGCATCTTCTCTATATTGTCTACCATGTTGCTGTTCCGCCTGTATAATATATCTGCAATGTAGACTAACAGATATCGAACGCCGAAAAAGCTACCCACATACTCAAGGACCTCGCACGCAACTTCTGGCACTTACTTGTATTCAAAAGTTGTGCGACTGCCAAGGACATCCTTGAGGAATGTTAACTTATAAATATGTGCTTTTACGTGCCAAAACCACGATTTGATTATGAGGCATGACGTAGTGGGGTATTCTATTATAATTTGGACCACCTAGAGTTCTTTAACGTGTGCGTAAATCTAAGTACATGGGTGTTTTCACATTTCTATCCTATCAAAGTACAGCCATCGTAGCTAGGATTTGATCCCGCGACCTCGTGCTTAGCAGCCCACTTCCATATCCACTAAGCAACTACAATGGGTAAGGAATGTTGGCAGTTCAAGGAACGTGACAGTTGGTACGTGAGACAATTCGTTCCTATCCTCATTGCGAGTGGTCGAAGAATGACACCGTAGAATGCATTATGTGTATGTAATGAAGTCCACATCCAAAATTTCAGACGCGAATCAGCCTGTAACGACTAACTACCAGGCATCCTGTTTACACGTGCAGCCGCCTGACAGCCACCCGGCGCTGGCGTCGGCCACGAGACCTACTTGACCTCTCTTCAACACTTGTCGACATTCTTGCCTTCTTTCACACCATCGGGTTTCAGCTGAACTGCTTCAACAGTCAATTTATTTGTCCCGAAATTTTGCCGCCCTGTCAACTTTATGGCTTTTTATTTTTAAGTCATTGTTCTGTGTTTAAGCTAGTGCTGTCCTAAAATTTCCAGTGGTTTCACCTTTCCCAAGATGCCACATTTTTGTCAGCCTCTGTTCATATTTTGGGGGGATTTTTAAGACATTGAAACCATAGTACGGCTTCGTGACCATGCTGCTTAAAAAGTAATTTTTTTTTTCCTGAGGTTTTGTGCAAGCTTCTGTCTTCTTGCCGTTCATCAACCTCCTAATTTCCCTGTCACTTGTATCCCACATTCACGACTACAATCCCGCGGAAGTTCGCAATGATGTGATGGCCACTGGATTGAAGCTGTTTAAATCAATTCTACCGTAGACACGACAGCCGCCTTGGCTCACTGTGAATGAAAATATTGCATTAATGAGCACCATTCATATGCATATAAATTCACTGTCTAAAAAATTGTATGGATCGCATGCACTGTGCGAATTGATGTAAGCAAAGCTTTCTGTGTTGTTTGCTTTGATTGATGATAATTAGCTGTAACGCTGACTGCGAATGTATAATTTCTTCAGTGTTTAGTGCATTACGAGAGTAGTGAGTTAATGGTAAATGTTACCTTGTGTGCACAACTTCTGTTTGTCTGTGTAGTACACAACACACAGCATTTGCTTGAGGCATTATTGTCACCATTGTTTGTAACCTATAAGAGGGTTGAGCATTGTCATTGCTTCACATGGCACATCGCATTGCAGCAGATGTTTTGGCAATAATATGGGGCTCTATGTGCAAAACCTCAATCGGATTATGAGGCACGCCATAGTGGTGTACTCCGGATTAACTTTGATACCCTGGCATTCTTTAACGTGCTTCCAAATGAAAGTGCATGACCGCTTTTGTATTTTGCTCCCGTCAAAATCTGGCTCCCGCAGCGGGAATCGAATCTGCGATCTCTAGCAATGTCATAGCCGTCAAGCTACCGTGGCGGGCACAGAAGTGTTGATTTGACTTGCGACTGCTTCAGTAGTATTGCCTCTACTCTACGGTGACTAATTACAGCTTTGCATCTGCACGCCCTGCGTCAGTTGTCCAACTGACAAATTTGCAAGGTGTTTATTTTTTAAAAATGGTAGAATGTACAGTACCGTGCCTTCAGTTTGCCCGCAACCGCTGTTGTGTCTATAGTAATAGCATTTCGTTATCTACTCATGTCGTCTTTTCCCTGTCCCGTCCTTCCCCCCTGTATGAGAACTGTGAGCGAAGAATGGCAAGGATATTATTCACTCGTTTCGCAAATACCCCGGTTCTACCCATTCTCTGCCTCTTCTCCCTGCCCCCTTTCTACCATTCTATCTAGCTCTCCTCAGGACATGCATGTTAGGATAAGGGTGAGCACTGCAGTTTCTGCTATGCTTTTGCCGGGGGTCACGAATGTATACAGCTCTCAAGAGGATAATGTGACAACGCCCAGAGAGCTCCAGAGGGCACTGTGCACATGTGACACGATGGAAATGCCCAAACGAGTTTCTTGTGCTGCCTTTCCTCTTTTCCACGTTCCTTCCATGTATATGCGTGCTTTGAACCTCCCACCGACACGGCGTGCAAGACAACAACAGCACTAGTAGAAAAGTCGAAGGAAGAAGCAAAGAAAGCTTCGCTTTGAAAAATTGCAAGACACCAACAGTACCAGCGGAAAAGTTGAAGGAAGAAGCATAGAAAGCTTCGCTTTGAAAAAGTTGTCTTTGTTGGCGTACAGTGGCGTGTCGTCGTGGCGTCATCGCATCCTTTGCGAGTTTTTACCGCTGCAAGAGCCAACTGTCTGATCTGCCCACTAGACTTTCTGCCCTCAGAAGCAACCTTATCCTTATGCCAATACCCGAATGGTCTATCGAGTTTACTACAGACCTACAAGACTCTTTTTTCAGCCTCTTCATTATTTGCGCCTTCCGCACTTTTACTACACTGCATTAATAAGTGAACTTGTTTTCGAATTGTGTTCTCTAATAATGTTGTATGCTTACTATCATTGTCATACGTAATCTACACAGAGTACTCAAGCATCCTCTAATGAAGTGCTTCCAATTTTTGCCTGATTACACCCACCATTGTGTTGCAAATAAACGTAACAAACTAATTTTCTCAGAAATAAACACTGACATCGTCCTAAACAAGATCAACAAGCGCCATAGTACTCTATCTTCTCATGCCCCAATTCACAAGCCTACTTTCCTGGGGATGTGATCTTGTGCCATAGAAACGTCCCTCAGATGTGTCTGATCTGCTGGTTTTTATTCTCAAGCACCAAATGTTAACTGTCATTGCCACAACTCCATGATGTCCCCATGGCAGGCCATCATGGCGTGTCGTGCAAGTATGACCACGCTGATTCATTTAGGTTGGAATATATGTACTATTTGGTGCGTCATACTTCGCCACATTCATTTTTGAAACTATGCCAGAGCTCGAAAAGGCCGTCCAACTCCATCCGGCCTCTGTTTATTTCTGCAAAGTGTCTATTGCTGTGGTTACCAAATACACCCAACAGTATGCTACCACTCAAGCCTTTCTGGCGACCTGAGCAACTGAAGTCGCAGGCTTTCTTCACATTGACATTCAATATAGCTATCCTCAAGTACTTTTCACGGACTTTGCTCACTGCTTTCCCTACGTTGTCATCTCTTACACTACTCGCTTGTGCTAGACACAACACAAACACGCAATGACCCTAATGAAGTATCAATTACACGCTAGTTGACGTGTGGTCGATGTTCATTTCCACTCATCACCAGGATAGGAGCGTGGCCCTGTCTTTGGTGACATTATTGGTCTACAGCCTCGCTCAACAACACCGTCACATCACATTTTTTGCTCAACAGGAGCATACTGTATTTCACCGAATATAGTACTTTCGCCTTTAGGTGTGACCTTGAACGCCCGCATGTTCTGTTACGGTGACCGTTGTCGGGCCGCCGCCTCAGTCTGAGTTTCGCTGTCACCAGAGAGCACAGAAAGCTGTATTCACAAAAAAAGCCACCAGGATTCGAGCCCATATATTTGCAGCATTCTGCATTAGGGAGCTGGGCACGCTAACCATTGCACTATTACCTTTGGCCTAATGACACTCTTCATGCAGCACTTTCGTCTTATGCATGTTTGCAAACTGGAGTGAAGGGCAGGAGTGTAGCATGCTTTTTTTAAATTAAACATTCGGAATAACCCTTTGTTCGACGGTCTGACATATGTCAAGGGCCCATGCTACCACCTTCAGGTCTGTATCAGCTTGCAAAAGGAAATTCAGATGAGACATTTTCAAGCGCATAGGCTTTTAATTATCATAAGGATAGTGTCATAAACAGTCACGAAGACAAAGACATTGTGCAACTGGGTCAGAGTCTCTCCTGTCAGACTGAAAGACCTGCTAAAGCATGTGTGCCCTGTGCAGTATTGACTAACCAAGTGCTAGCCGTTTACTGTTGCTTGCTTGCCCACATGACATCACTCTTGGTGTTGACTGCCCACTCGGCCCTCATTAGTTGTTCTACTGGCATTTTGTGGCTCGAGCTGCCATTGTGTCCTGATGACACCGTATCACGTAACACTCGCCTATGTTCTATTGAATTTCTACGACTACTTGCTCAGGCTGCTACCTACGTCCTTCTGTCACTGTTTCTCCCATTGCCTGATGGTGACTATGTGGTACTTGTGAAAAGGAAGGACAACAGCTGGTGGTTTTGCGTCAATTATCATCGATTGAGATGGCAATTATCATTGCCATCTCAATCGGGTAACGAAAAAGGATGTGTATCCTCTCCCTCGAATTGATGATGTGCTTGACTGCCTCCATGGTGCTAGATATTTCTCATCGCTAGATCTCCGCTCGGGATACTGGCAAATTGCCGTCGATGACCGTATCCGCGAGAAGACCGCTTTCATCATATCCGACAACCTCTGCCAATTTAAGGTCATGCCTTTTGGGTTGTGTAACGCACCTGCAACTTGCGAACACATGGTGGACACTCTTCTACGTGGTCTTAAGTGGTCAACCTGTCTGTTATCTGGACGACGTCATTGTTATCTCGCCCAGCTCTGAAAGCCACCTCCCTCGTCTGTTGGCCATTCTCAATATATTTTACCGGGCTGGCCTCCAGCTCAATTCCTCTAAGTGCACCTTTGGGCGCCACCAGAACAAATCACTTGGACACCTAGTTGATGCTACTGGTGTCCAACCAGACCCTGACAAAGTCCGTGCCGTCTGTGAGTTCCCAGTTCCGTGTTCCACACATGAAGTATGCAGCTTTCTTGGGCTCTGCTCCTACTTGCGCCGCTTTGTTCTCAACTTAGTGGACATTGCTCGACCCCTCATGGACCTCCTTAAAAAGGATGCGCCCTCTTCATAGGGGGTGGACCAAGCGTCCTTTGCATCACCTATTTCTGCCGTGCTGGCTCATTTTGACCCAGCTGCTGGAACAGACCTTCACGTCGATGCAAGCGGCCATGGCATAGGTGCTCTTCTAGTCCAAACACAAAACGTAGCTAACCTTGTGATAGCGTATGCTAGTCACCTCCTGTCACAGTCAGAAAAGAATTACCCTATTACTGAGTGGGAGTGTTTAGCTCTTGTCTGGGCTGTCGTGAAATTCCATCCGTACCTATATGGACGGCGATTCGTGGTCATAATAAACCATCATGTGCTCTGCTGGCTCTCAACACCTGAAGACTCCATAGGGAGGCTCGGCCGTTGGGCATTGCGATTACAGGAGTACACATTCTTGGTTGTGTACAAATCTGGCAAGTTACACACTGACACCGACTGCCTGTCCCGTCACCCCGTTGAACCCTCCAACTCTGCTGAAACAGACCCCGACACCTACGTTTTAGCAATCACAGACTTTATTCATGAGGCTGATGACCAACGTAGAGATCTGTCGTTGCTGTCTTATTGACTGTCTGCAATCCAGCACCCTCGACTCCTCACTTAACTTGTTCTTGCTTCAGGATAATGTTCTTTACCGCCGCAAAGTGCACCCCGACGGCGCAGAACTCCTGTTAGTTGTCCAGTGTCATCTACGCAGAGATATCCTCGTTCAGTTTCATGACGCCTCAACTTCCCGGCACTTAAGCGTCTCCAGAACTTATAATCACATACGATGACGTTTCTTCTGGAAGGGCGTTTATTGTTCCGTTCGCCGCCGCATTACATCTTGTGACCTGTGTCAGCACCGCAAGAAACCTGCGATTCAACCTGCTGGTCACCTTTAAGCCAATTGACGTTCCAACCAAGCCATTTTATCGAGTGGGCCTGGACTTGCTTAGCCCCTTTCCAATTTCCATGAAAAGCAACAAATGGATTGCAGTCGCTACTGATTATACCACGTGATATGCACTTACTTGAGCGTTGCCAACCAGCTGCCCCACAGATGTAGCTGACTTCCTACTGTACGCCATCCTCCAACATGGTGCTTCATGTCACCTACTCACAGATCACGGTCGGTACTTCCTGTGTCGTGTAATTGGCGATCTACTTCGATCATGTGTTACTTATCACAACTTTACCACCTCATATCACCCTCAAGCCAATGGACTTGCCGAACGCCTCAACCGTACACTGACCAACATGCTTTCCATGTATGTTCCTGATGATCATCACGATTGGGGCATTGCCCTTCTGTTTGTCACATTTGCATACAACTCATCGCGTCATGACACTGACGGCCACTCACTCTTATATTTTCTCTTTGGCCGCGATCCCTTATTACCCTTTGACGCCTTGCTTCCTTCTGATCTGGCGTCCACGTCCACGACTTCCTATGCACAAGATGCCATCACGCGTGCGCTCGTCGCGTGCACAGTGGCCCGCGCTCGGCTCTCATCATCGCAAATCGCACAAAGGTCCATTTATGATCGTCAGAACAAGGATACTGCTTTTCCACTGGGCTCTCTCGTCCTTCTCTGGCTCCTATCTTATCGTGTCGGCCTCTGTAAAACGTTAATGTCGCGCTATGTTGGGCCTTACCGCATGCTGCGCCAGGTGACTCCTGTCACCTATGAGATAACTACCATGGCATCCTCTTCATAGGCGGCCACACCTTGAAGTGACATAGCATGTTTCCCACCTCAAACGTTACAGCTGTGATAAACCATTTTGACCCTCACCGGCCGGAGATAATGTCAGGAATAGTGGTGAAGACAAAGACGTTGTAGTGGGGCTGGTCAGAGTCTCTCCTCTTGGACCGAAACACCTGCTAAAAGCTGTGTGCCTTCTGCAGTATTGACTAGCCAAGTGTCAGCCATTTACTGTTGATTCTATACTCTCCGTAAAAATAATTTTTATTGAAATTTCCTTGCCATGTGGTGAAAGCTGACTAGTAAGTATTTAAATTTTCTTTATTCTTAAGACATCCTGTTAATTTAATGTTGCTGTCTTTTACAGCCTCCTAAATTGAAAAATACATTATGAATAATAAATTATTCCGTTAAATCTGTAAATGCACACTGTGGGGTTCTCACCTGTGCTCTTGGGACAAAGGAACAACAACACAGTAGTGCAAAGAATCACAAGGGCATTTATTGCACCTTTCGTAGACCAATGTCTGCTAGCCGAGTCGCTATCCGTAAAACATGCCGATGGGCGCACGCAAATCGCGGAAGTCTGACTCACCAGGATCAGATATTCGTGCGTATGGTCGCGCGAAAGGTGGCACGTTCGAACGATCGTATTCGTCCATTTCGGTATTCATAGTTTTCACAGACAGTGGCACAGTCATGCGGTGGCAGCCGGAAACAATTGAAAGATTATACTCGCCGCTGGCTGTCACCTGTTTGCATAGCGTGCTGGGTTTGTCTACGTTTTTCCTTTACATTCGGTTGATGATTAATGCATTCAAAGCTCTAGTGGGTTCCTGAAGGACACTTAATGTGCTCAGAATGACCAAACACAGAAGTAACCGTATTTGCTGTGTGCCACAATGCAAAAATTATGCGGTAGGTAATGTGAGCCTTCACTCATTTCCACCTGCTGCATCTATGAGGAAGAAATGGATTATTTAGTTGCAGATCAGCAAAGCTGTCACAGAAGCGATGAAGGTTTACAGTGCGCACTTCACTCTGGAGGACGTATTTTGGAATACGGCAGGTGAGTGATGATTCCGAGCACTTGAAATCACGAATAGACGTAACTCCATAAAGACGCAGGCATAGCACAATATTATGTGCAGGGAAAGGAATAATACAGAATCTTAACTCAAATATGTTCTGAGATGATTGATGTTTGCGTTTTTGTCACTCGTGCTTTTGCGGCTACTTTGGACCACAAACATTCTCCGTAAAGCCTTGCACCGGCTTCAAAATGTCTTGTTCTCGAAAGCACCGTTGATGCATTTGTGCTCTGCAACGTTGGCTTTACATTCCACCATTTTCAAACAAAGAGATGAGTTTCTCATTTAAGGAAAGTCATGAGACATTTTTCGCTTTTAGTTACTGCTAAGTAAATGCGGGTGTTCTGCTTCGAACAAAACATAGCCTTATGCGGGGAAGCCCAACAACAAAAAGAAAAAGCAGTTTCAGCACCGAAGTTCTTTATGTACCTTTTGTTGTGGCCGCAATTGTCTTGAGTGGAATGGCTGGTTCACAAATGTTCAAATATCAGAAATGTGAGGGGCAGCACATTTGCAAAAATATGCCTCCCAGAATGTCGCCAATTTATTCTGGCTTCTGCAGTCTTTTCGACTGATTGCAGTTCAAAGAGACTAATGCGTCCCTGTTAGCGCATATAGACAGTACATGCGTTTTTTCTTTTTCCCAGACCCAGCTGTTTGGACACCAATCGGTAGCGCTTGAAGAAGACAGCAATTTCGTCTAGGTGCCTTTCTGTCCGGGCGTTTGATGCTATGGATGATGCTTCGAAACAAGCATTCCTTGAAAGATCTTTGTGGGCATCAGCAAGATCATGGGCATGCAAGTTGCTTGTCTAAGTTGAACTGAGGTTCCCTAACTCTTGTTCTCTTTGTTCTGCCATTGAACGTAAGATGTTGTCCTGCATGAAATAGTGGCGCATAGTTCCATTAGCATGCTTTTGTTGCAGAAGTATCCTTAACACAAATGAAATAAGTTCTCCTTAAGAAAGAATTTATAAGTCTATATACACATCAAATAAATCTGCAAGAGAAGATAAGTTGTTTCCAACAAGTGCAGACCTTGAACGTTAATAAACGTATATAGGTATGGATATGAGTTTACATTTTCTATTTGCCCTCATGTTTGCCAGACTAAAAGGAACAAGCAGACTTGCTCAGTTTCTTGTATTATTGTGTTCATAACTTGACAGATTTTCCCCGGGTGGGTCAGTCCGGGGGTGCCGTCTACGTGAAGCGGAGGCCAATGAGGTGTGTTGCCGCCACTGAGAGGCTGTGAAGGTTCAAACACCCTGCATTGGCTCAACCCCCAGGATCCCCTTTTCCCTGTACACAGCTAAGCCGTGCGCGGCTACACACGGGAAGGTCCAACCCTCACATGCTCGGGTACGTGGTGTCGCAACACACCAAACGCCTGCTAACGCAGACGCCCCTGCGGGGTCGACCGCTTTGCCACCAGGTGCACGCATTACCTGCATAGACCCCATTCTATAGCTGGTAATAAAAAAATTAGGCACTTAACAGCCCTGCGGCTTTACCAAGATTACTTTGAGAGTATATGCAGGGCATTTATAGTCAATTTACCCTGAGGGAAATTTTGTCAAAGTTAGCCTTTAAATAGCAAATTGACAGATACTTGTAATTTGCTTTTTTCAGCTGATGCTGTCTGGTGGAGTTTTCAGGAACTACTGCTGCTTACCTGGTGCCACAACATTGGATGTATGGACGAAAAGCCCAGAACGAGCCTTTATATTGAGCAAAATAAACATTTCCTTATTTCACAAGGAGTCTGGCGCCTACTTTATGAGATTGCACGTTGCACAGAGGACAAATTCCATGGAGGCTTGTAAAGATCGATTGAAGTCAAATTGATTTTACAAAATAAGAAAAAAAATCCCATCATCGTTGTTTAGTGGCGTGGTGTTGGGCTGTAAGCATGAAGTCGCGAGATCAAATCCAGGCCACGGCGACCGCATTTCAATGGGGGCGAAATGCAAGAACACCTGTGTACTTATATTAAGGTGCACAGTAAAGAACCCCAGGTAGTCGAAATCTCCGAAGTCCCCCACTATGGCGTGCCTCATAAATTGGTTTTGGCAAATAAAACCCCATAATTTAAAAAAAATTAAAAAGCAATTCCTCACCAAGACCACGTCCGGTTGAGCAGTAGAAGCAAAAACAAATGCCGCACCGATCAGCGCATCTGGCATAATGCCTACCAGCTAGCGTTCGAAACGCGCGCATCCAAAAGCAAAATTGTGGTTCCGGTTTTAATGCCGGCGTTCTGGTGTGCTGCACTCAATAGGTGAGGCGTAAGCTTGCAAAGACTCATGGGACGCATCGTCTGCTCGGCACTTCTGGTTTAACAGATTCTCTGTTCGTGGAACCGTTCGCGCTTGCTCGCTGTGCACCTCATCGCATGGTATCGCCCACGCTGCTAATTTCTAGAACCTGTGATGGTCGCATCGATGAGTGACTGTGAAATCTGACCAGAGACAGTCATTTAAAATATTTTTTTTAGCTGATCAATTGAACACATGAATTAGCTATGCGTGCTGTCACAGTTTCGTGCTTGAATGATGAGTTGCACCTGTTCTGTTTAGATCGAGGATGTGAGTGATTTCGAAACATTCCAGTTGTGAACAGATTTGTGCCAGTCGCATACGTGTTCACCTGTCGTAGCCATTATTAAAAGACCGCGTTGTGCATATGTGCAGAAAAAAACCTTGACTTTCCTGAAGGAAAGAGATGCCATCCACACATTTGGCTTTTCGAACTTTTATATCACTGCTAAAGTAGATGCTTGGGCAAGTTGGTACGACATACTTGGAATTTTATATACTTTTAGAGCAAACCATTTTATGTTTTGCAAAATTTACATATGAATCATACATGTGTTGTCTTCTAAAATAACTTGCTGTACACGTTGGTGATAGTTACTGGAACATGCATAATAACGGAACCTCAGCCACGTGGTGGCCGGGGTTTAACCATGTTTTAGTGCAGTATCTCTTTCTCCAACTTCATCAAAACATTTGTTACAGAAGTCTCTAACGCTTTCACAGCTGCAGTATATCCTCTTAAGGCTGCCACCAGTTGTTACGAGCTGGTACTTCCAGTTGTTACGGAGACAGGGTTTTCGCGACCTTGAACAGCGTCTGCTTGGAGCTCGGAACTAGATTGGCCATCAGAGAGAAGACTAGATGATGTAAAAATGAATAATGCATGTTTAATACATTGTTAGGGGTGAGCGGTGCGGTCCAAGACAAAAAGTACAGAAACGTTCAACGTGCATGCAAAGGCAAAGAAGCTGTGTCCATGGCTTTTCGCTGGCCTTATTACCAACATCATCAGGGCTTTCTCTCTTGCATCCTCGTAGAGGGCCTTGTCAGCGCCTTGTCAGCGCACTGGTCAGTTCAGAACACAGAGAAAAACTGCTCACTGGTGTAAAGGTCGGGAGTGTAGGTAACATTGGGTGAACACACGGGGAACTCGCACGCAGAAATTCGGAGAGAAGCCGCTCTCTGATGCAGAGAGGTGAATGTAGGACAAATGAGAGTAGGATTTGCACTGGTGCATAATCCCATCGCAAACATGACAGAAAAGTATTTTCATGTTGACGAGCGTGACGAGACATGTCGTCTCTCAGACGCTTGGTATCCATTTCCTTCATCGCTGCACGCAGCAAACTGTAACAACCCCTTGTGTTTGGGACACCTGGTGATATATGTGTAAGATATGGAACGTGAGTCATGCTAGAATTAGTCAACGGGAGTTGGCTTCCCCGCATGCTTGAGTCTGTCTTAATATACTTTCGATGTCTCTTCATAAGGAAAACACTGCAGTTTTGTGATCGTTAGGCCAGTGTTTCTCACCTCATGCAACTTTCGCAAAATATACAAGAAAAATTACGGTCTACATCTTTTCAATCCTCCCAGTACACCTAGCTCAGCTTGCATCGAACACCAAATCAAAGTCGCTGCAAGGTGCCGCCTAAATGGTGTTCCAAGACATTCGTGCCAAGAAAAAGCTTCTATTGCAACCACTTGCCTGCCTATAGTGCCTCCACTATACTAAACCATGCATGTTTTAATCAGCCTAGTGAAACTGAGATGAAATAAGTAAAAAAAAAAAAATTTGTTGTTGGCACGAACAGAATTCCCTTGAGAACAAGGAAGTGCGACTCGTCATTCAAGATGAGCACGAAAATGCGACAGCACGCACAGCTAATTCATGTGTTCGGTCTATTGGGCTAAAAAAATTATTTTAGATGACTGCCTATGCTCAGATTTCGTGGTCACTCATCGATCCAACCACCAAAAGCTCTGGAGATTAGCAGCGTGGGCGATACCTTGTGATGAAGTTGCACAGCAAGCAAGCGCGTCGCTCCGCAAATGGAGAATCGTGCACTGGAACCGCCATCTGTTAAACCGGAAGTGCCAAGCAGACGATGCGTCCCATGAGTCTTTCTGGGTTTACGCTCACCTATTTGGCCGCTGGGCTCTGTGGGAGTGTCCGCTGTTGTTGAATTTCTTTCTCCATGGCACATTCTGTAGCGGCAGCAGCACCGCAGGCGAAACAGCGCGTGCATAGTCGGTCCGAAGCCCACCCCAATGCTTTGTTTCCGTGCTCGCCGCGTGCCTGGTTGCCACCGGCCATGGAGAAAAGAAACAAAACAAGAGAGGCCCTGACATCACGTTTTCGAAGTCGGAAACGCAGCCATGTTGGTGTGCAATCTGCCTTTGCGCCTCCAATCAGCTCGCAGGAGCAAATATGCACAATCTTTGAACTTGCTACGAGCCAGGGGAAGTGTGTCTTGTCAACGCGTGTCAAAACAAAGCCTACGAAACTGACATTTAAAATGACATTTAAGATATGTTGCATACATCTTGAAGCACTTATTATTAGAACTGTGCTGCAATTTGGAATAACGTGCAGAATGTTTTAACAAAATGAGTGGGAGGTGGTTGGGTGTTTTTACTCATTGTCAGGATGTTGTACGTTGCGGGTTCACTTCTTACATTGTTTTTCACAATGTCATGCACCAGCACAATGCGTTGGCGGGCTAGTTGGTGCGAATCCATGAATACTTTGTTTAGTGCAAAACAACAGACACAAGAAAGACGACAGGACAAAGCGCTACTCTCAAATGACATCATTTTATTGCATCACTCCTTTATAGACAGCTGAAACTAGAGGAACATGCGCAGTGAGCACCATGTAGAGGAGCCACCAACATCCAATCACAAGAGTGCACTAATGCAACAGAATCCAAAAAACCATATTCAGCGCTGTACAAGGCTAAGTAAGGCACACTAATGCACTGTGACCCCAATGACTGAATGAAGAATGCTTCTGATAACTCTCAGAGGTGGTGTCACGGCTCTTTTTCAAAATCGTGGTATCACGAAACATGGGTTTGCACTTGCATATTTTACAATGCTGAGCCAAATGGGAACCTGTGCCTGTTGGTATGGATCGCTCATGTTCTCTAAGGCGCTCGTTAACACAGCGGCCTGACTCCCCTACATGCACTTTGCTACATGACAAGGGAATATTATATACCCCACTGACGCTGCAATCTACAAACTTCACGGGGTTCTTTTCACAATCTGGTTTTTTTACTTGCTTTAGAAATACGGCTGCACAACATTGACAGTTTCTGAGGAGCGGAAAACACTACCGAAATTTGGTATCTAGTGGCTACATTCTTTAGATTGTGAGCCACTCTGTGGCAATACGGCACAACTACAGGCCTCTCCTTTTGTGAAATACAGTTACTTTTGTGCTGCTTCCCTTTCAGTTTCTGAAGCAATACCTCCGAGACTGACGTCACTACCACGCTTGGGTAACCAGCAGTCTGCAGCCTATTTAACTGTGCAATGAAACTCAGGTTCGCAGAGTGATGACAAGATTTCATTAACAAAGTAGTCATGCACCAGGCATAATATTCAAATGGCTCGATAAGTGAAAACACGAAATAGTTTATGTTCTGATATTTGATGTTCCTGTATGGGTTTTAGCACGGAGTCGTCATTCTGTAAACTTGAGAAAACTCACAAAACAGCTGAAAATTCCTAATCTTTTCTGCAGCTGTACACTTTCTATGATTCTGTAGATGCAGAAAATGTGGGGAAATGAAGTTTTCAATCAACGGGATAAAGTGGCATGTGGAAGGGTTAAGAGTTATATGGAAGCATACTTGTTCCCTGTTCTCACAAGTATCTTCAATAGTTCCCTAAAGTATAGTACAATTTCTACCACTCAGAAGGCAGCATGGATATTGCCTGCACACAAATCGGGTGTTAGATGTGCAGTTACTAACTGCCGGCCTGTGTCTATCCTCTGTGCTGCTTCAGAAGTGCTTGAATCGGTATTGCATTCCCTGCTTTCTGTTAGCACTAAGAATATTTTAATAAATTAACAGCATGGCTTTGCATGCCGACGACTTAAAGCTGTTTAAGGCTGTCAAAAGTGTTCACCTCCGCACTGACCTCCAAAAAGACATTTGTTCACTTTCAAACTGGTACAGAAACAATAAAGTACTCTTAAATGCTTTCAAAACTATCATATAAGTTATAAGCAGAAAACACTATGTACAATTTTTATACACCCATTGGGGTGCTCCACCTCCTAGGGTCGATGAAATGAACGATCTTGGTGTGTACTTCGACGAAATGGTCAGCTTCTCTTCACGTTAAATATGCACAACGTGCCCTTCGTGCTCTTGGGATTGTATGTCATAAATTGCACGATTTCCACTCACCTGATCAGTTTCTGAAATCGTATTCTGCTGTGTGCTTTCTAGTACTAGATTATGCTTTTGTAAATGGGGGCATGACATGCAAATCTAATTCTGACCTCACTGAATGCGTCCAGACTAAATTGATATCACCAAGCACCAAGAAGAACGGAAGATTGGGTGAGTTGGTGGTTTTCCATAATGTTGAAAACAGGGTGTGGAAAGTTGTCAGGTACATTTATTTATTTATTTATTTATTTATTTATTTATTTATTTCATAATACTGTCAATCCCGATAGGGATTATTACAGGAGTGGGCACATGGTCATCAAAAAAGTACAATATGAGCAAACACTGAACAAACAAGGAGTTAGCATAGACAAACATGGACACTTACATTTATTGAGCAACACATTGGTCTTCACACAATTGCTCTTGCAAAAAATAAAATAAAAAAATAAATAAAACACTAAGTTGTGATTGCGAGTGTTTCTTCTAGATGATTTGTAAATGTTTCTTATGTGGGCTGGGCAGTAATAGCAGGGTTTAAGCAGTTCCACTCTCGCACAGTTCGCGGAAAGAATGAAAAGAAAAAAAGTATTGTTTTACAAAAAAATTCTTCTAGCGTGAAAACATGCTTATGCCGAGTCGGTCTGGTGTGTTTGTACTTAAGAAAAGCGGCTGGATCCAACTTCAGCGCACTGTGTAATACTAAGTATAGGAACTTTAATCGTTGAACCTTAGCTCGGATTTCGAGGGTTGCAAGGCCTGCACGAGGAAGAAGTTCGGTCGATGAATCTGTGCGTTTAAAACGATTATAGATAACTCGAGCAGCTTTTCTTTGAATGCGTTCCAGCGTATGAATGTGGTTTTTGGAATGTGGAAACCGTACTATATTGGCATATTCGAGTGCCGGTCTGATAAGGCTGACGTAAGCAAGCTTCTTTGTCTGGCTGGTGGAATGCGATAAGGTGCGTTTGAGATAGAACAGTTTGTTCAGGGCTTTTTTAGCTACGTGCTGTATGTGCGCATTCCAGCTGAGGTTGGATGAGATGATTACACCTAAGTATATATACTGGGTGACGTTTTGGAGAATAGTGCCGTTGAAACCCTACGGAAACTGCAGACTTTATTTTTTGTTTGTGACCGACATGCAAACAGTTTTGTCGGAATTTATCACAATTTGCCAGTCTGCACACCACTGCACTACCGTATTTAGGGAATTGTTCAGTTTTGCTTGATCTTCGCGGTGACGCACAGTATGATAAAGAATGCAGTCGTCTGCATAGAGGTGAATGGTGACGTCGACTTAGTTTGTTATATCATCTATGTACAATAAGAATAGAAGTGGGGCCAGAACAGAGCCCTGGGGAACGCCAGACAAAACAGGGACATCATCAGAAAGGTGATCATTGTATTCTACATATTGGAAGCGGTTTGACAGAAAGTCGTTGATTCAACAAACAAGAGCGCCATTACCAAGCAGGCGGTTAAGCCTGTGAAGCAATTTAACATGGAAAACATGATCAAATGCTTTAGAGAAATCCATAAAGATTATGTCTACCTGTAGTTGCTCATTAATGTTTTGAGTTAAGTCGTGAAGGGTTTCCATGGGTTGGGGTGACTGTTGACAAACCGTTTTGAAAACTGTGCTGGTTTGAATGGATTTAATGGTTTGAATGGATACATTGATAACTATCTAGTCCTTTTCGAACCAGACGCACGTGCTACAGTAGGCAAACTTTACGAAGTCTTTTCTGCAGGCCTTAGCCCACTTACGCTCACGCTTGAAGAGCTCACTGATAAGGTGCTGTGTTTCTTAGATATTCAGCTCGAGTGCACAGAAAGGCATACGTATTGGGAGTATAAACCTAGGGCTAGTAATTCCCTGTTGCCGTATCTGTCCGCCCACTCGAACCTCATCAAGAGGATCATTGCCAACTTGTGCTTTGGAAGTGCTATAAAGAAATCTTGCCATAAGATCTCTAAGAGTCTTATGGGGCAGTTGGGAAGGTTATCAGCAGCAGGGTTTCAGGAGTCAGTGCAAGTTTCGGTTGTAGAGGGGCTGCTAAAAAGATGTGGGTCAGACAGCACAACCTGGAACGCTGCATATTGACAGAACGCAGAGGGAAGGTAGTGGTAGTGCCCTATCTGCATAGAATGGCACATAGTCTTAAGAAAATGACTAGCCGGAGGGACACGAGAGTGGTCTTTTCAGCACCAGAAAAACTCTCGAAAATATGTCGGTTAATGGACCTGTACTGTAAGCCAGCTGTTGGATGCTCTACAAATCATCGTAAAGCACCAGTGGGTTCTTTCTTTCCTCCTTTCTTTCTTTATTACACACACATACATTTCATTAAACAAGATGCGCACAATCTGTATAGTCCCATAGCCTATGGCTAGTACGGGGCCCATTTCGAAATATAATAATAATAATAATAATATTTATTTGTGCACCACAAGAAAAAAATACATAGTAAGCGGGCCTGTCGAAGCCTAAATGGCTTGTGTGACTAGGCCCGGCAATGCCGGCAACAGCGATGAGGTCAGTGTATGTACAGCCGCGGACAGAATAAAATGGACCACGGGATCTCCGAAAACGTTCAATTCCCGAGCAGCCTGTAGCAGTAACCAGTAAAACTGCCCACGACAACGTTGTTAGCATATTCTAGTCGAGGTCCAAAATGCAAATACCAGATTGTGTTGTGAGGTTGCGGAGATATTCAGCTTTTTCTTAGATTTCATGGTCCATAATATTCTGTCCGCGACTGTACATACATGCATAACCTGAGTGCCGACAAAACATTGTGCAAACAATGTTTTGCACAATAACCAATAATAATAATAATAATAATAATAATAATAATAATAATAATACCTTTATTCATGAAAACGTGGTACAAAGTGCCAAAGCATTAGGAAAAGAGTTGCTACAAAAAAGCAGCTTGACTGGTCCTCATAACCTATACTTATACGAAACTGTTATAAAATAATGCTAGTAAAGAGTTTCAAATATATTAACAAAGAATACAAGAAATACAACACTTCGCAATAAATACAGGAATAATGAGTAATAGTAGTACATGGATCTGCAAAATGAAAACTTATTACATAGGTATTATTATTAATCTTTCCTAAACGTTAGCAAAGACAGCAGAAAAATTGCAACACTTCGCAATAAACACAAGAAATACCTGATGAAATAATAGTTGCACATGGTTTAACAAAAAGAGAACACATGAATCAGTTTAAGAAACAGAGAGAATAATTTAGAAATAATACTTTCTCATTGCTCTCAGCAAGTTCTGTGAGTTCCTTATGTAATGCAGAATACCATTCCATACCTTTGCTCCAGCATACTGTAGCAGTCGTTTACCATAGGCTTTTTTTACTTCAGTTACCAAAAGTTTCGTTCCTAGTGTGGCATTGTGGGATGCAGAGTAACAAAAACAGGGAATGGCTCATTGTATCTTATAACATTGTTAATACGTGTGGCTATTGGTAATTCCCGTACAAAATCAAAAGGGAACATTTTTAGCATAGAAAACAGGGGTTTGCTTGGTTCATAGTGTCGCGAGAAAGTCCTCGTATGTAAAGCTTGTTTTTGCAACCGTCGTACTAGTTCAAGGTAGGAGTTATATGTTGAACCCTAGGATTCCACACAGTGCAAAAGGTGGCAGTTCACTAGAGTAAAGTATAAAATATGGAGTATTGAAATGTCAAAGTATTCACGAGCTTGCACTAGGGCATAACAACTTGAAGCTAATTTAGAGCAGAGAGCATCTAGCTGAAGCTGCCACTTTAAGCAGCTGTCTAGAATTAATAATATGTAGTGTTATATTATTAAGTGGACTAGTATTACTTCTAGAATGGAATACAATGCATTTAGTTTTATTAGGATTAAGGGTAAGCTTGTTAGCAGTAAAACAATCAGCAATTTTGGCTAGTTCAGTATTCATTTTTTCTTCAATTTCTGAAATATTTTCACCAGTAATAATAAAGGCGGTGTCATCAGCATACATGAGCATTTCGGCTGTAGTTTACTTATGGTAAGTCATTTATGTATAGCAAGTAAAGCAACGAACCTAATACCGAACCTTGTGGCACACCTGTTCGTATGGACTGAAGGGAAGAAGTAATGTTGTTAATTGTTACCATTTGTTGACGAGCTTTAAGGTAACTCTAATAAATGCCACATAGTGTTGCGGAAGCCATTGAAAAAGCTGTTGTTTATGAGCTCCCACTGACCTGGGGGAAAAAATGCGGACAGACAGGGAGGTGTCTTAATGACCGGTTACAAGAACATAGTCTAAACGTGAGAAATAAGCAATACAGTCATTTGTCAACTCACTGTCAGGAATGCAGCTGTGCGCTGGTGTATGGGTTCTGCCGGGTTCTTGCGAAGCACCAAGATAAAGATGTGCCAGAGATTATTGAGGCTCAGGCTATCTGTCGAAATAGTGATATGTGTGTTAGTGCCCCTTTGGTCAACTTGTTAGATAAGGAGATGGCTTTTTTGGATGGTTAAGATTTGGATGAGGTGGCGCCACTGTGCATGTTTCCTGAATATCAAGTTGTCGAAGTTAGCGGATTGTGGTGTTGTCTCCCTTCTGTGCTTGCTCGCTGGTGCTAAATATGCTTTCCAAGGCTTGTAGATCTGTAGGACACATTCCATGATGGCAGTGCCAAGACGCAGTGCGCGCTCGACAGTTTGTACGAGAAATCTACAAACCTGACAAAGCACTGTTTCGAATGCGAGTTTACACCGTTCTTTGATGACACAAATCCTGTGGTATAGTGTTATACAATGATAGTGTTACAAGGGAAGTGTCAGAAGCATTTCACATAATGAGAAAAGCTAGTGGGTGTGTTATTCAGCATTCCATATTCCAAGCCCATTTCTTTGAAGGAAATGGGCTTGCTGAACAGGAATTAATGGTGTTAATCTCGCCCGCTTCCACAAAGCAATGTTTTGGGAACGAAAAGTGCTTTTTATTCACATCGAGCACGCACGTGCTTGATGTAAGGCTTCAAAAAGCCATCGTGTTTTTTCCAGTGAACACAGTTGTAAGTCAGAGCTGTATGTGTCCCATCCTCTATTCTGATGTCCGGTGTATGTCTATGCATTGTTTGTATACGTTATTCAAGCACCACTTTTGCCATTCTGGTGACCATAGTTCAGCCTTCGCAAATATACACCAACTCATACCTCTAGACTCAATGCTTAATTAATCAGACCTTTTGTTCCTGTAAGTATAGGGTGGTCCATGGCGTTATACATTCCCCAAAGCTTCTTGGTCACATGCAATTTTTCGTGCTGCAACAGTGTACCAGGCAGCATTCTGCTTTCTCTGCTTGGCCTTGTTGCATTAAAGACTGTCCTATACATTTCTGGACGCCAAAAAAAATGTAATAAGGATTGTGCCTGTACTGACATACTTCAGAGTTCATTTCCTGAGTTTTGTATATCTGTAGATAATCTTGTATGATTAACTCCCTTTTACCCTTCCTAGTTTTCTCTATCTCACATTGTTTTGTCTACCACATTCATGTTTTCTATACATTTTGTGTTGAATATTGCTTTCCAAGTTCACCAGTATGAAGGCTCTCTAGCCCTTCCTGGGCACTGTAATAAACATGTGATTGATTAATTGTTATTGTAGTATACAATCGTGTTATTTAAGTATGTACTAGTACACTATTTCAGTGCAGTAGCTTTCATGCAATATTGTTATAATGTGACAATTTGAAAGAAAACAGCAATTAACCCGTTGAGGGTCAATGATGTATAAATATATGGTGCTGCGAACAAGTCCAAAATGGTCAATGCTGCAATAAACGGTGCCATCTGTGCGTTTAAGAAGTGCGCCAATTTCCTAACTTTTTCATTTCTTTCATGTGCTGCCACTATGTGGGAATGCAGGGAATTTTTTTTCGTGTGCCTCCCTCGCGGTTTTCGTTGACACTGGTGAAATTGACAATAGGCCACAGGGGGACGCCTGTCTTATGAATCTTAGGGGACCGTACACTGCAGGAGCCGGGCCGTTGGTGCACAATAAACAATAATAATACTTTTTATGCTGAGGAGACACCACCGGGAAGGCGCTAGAGAGTACCTTTTGTAACTTGGACTGGATGCTGTTGAGTAGGGTCATCCTTTAACAAGGTGTACGTTGCTTCATTCTGTAGCATGTCCAGCATTTTTTCATTTATGCGCTGCGGTCGAGTATAACCATAGCATTGCCTTTGACCGGCCGCAAGAATTGCTACGTCCTTATTGCGTTGTAAGCAACGAATGTTTTTCAGTGGGCATGAGACCGGGTGCTGTGCTGCGCTACCGCCAGGATGAAAGCACCCCAATCGCTTGTGTACATGCTTCATCTTGTACATCAGGTGGAAGCTCGGCAACCGCTCGTTCCACAGCACAAATCACCTTGTTTGAATTACAGAAGCAGCACTTGTATATTGAAATTAATTGCACGGTGCAGTATGGTCCTTGACTGCAGGCTGGTAGGTTGATCACCGTCAAGTTCGTGTCGCCTGGAGCCTTCGGATGTAGTGCATCCCCTTTTCTCTCTTGGGAGGCCTTGTGTTCTCTCACCCAAGCTGTGAAGTTATCATGTAGTTGAACATCCGGAAGTTCATGTCCGAGAAGGTGTTCCAACCGGCGTCGGGCAAAGAACATGTCATTCTGAAAATTTTTTACTTTCTGCCTGCAATCCTGAATTCTTACCGCAAGAAGTTTCTTTTCCGCCTGCTGGATGACCCTGTGGCCCCAAGACGTATGAACGGGAGTCTTCAGGCAAAGATACTGAGGTAGCAGAGGCTCATTCCGGCATGTCTGGTTGAGGGTCAAGTGGGTCCAGAAAGCTGCCGCTCTGGACCCACAAGCTGAGTATCTTGAAAACGACATCTTACCCGTGTGTGTTTCGGTAGTGCACATAGTCAAGAATTCGATGAAACCTCGTCTGGTCAGGTTTAACAAAACAAAAATTACGGTCACTGACCAAGTCAAAAGTATTAGACGTTTCGGAACCCGTACGGGTTCCTTGTTCGCAATGCCGCAGAAAAAGCATCGCAAACTTTGGGCAGGATACCATCGGTCCTGTTATAGTGTTTTCTGTTGCTTGCATATGCAAAGATTTAAGCAGCAGTCTCATGGCCACAATCTTTCCCGATGATTGAAGTATTGTCCCATGTTATTGTGTGATTGCACGTGTTCCGCGAGTGCATTTGACACAGGTCGATTTTTCTTGACATCGCATTTATGTTCTTTATGTGTATCCAGTGACCGTAGTTCACCGGCTAACAAATGTTAAACATTATCGCTTGGTGCAGGATGCACCTGCACGTATCGGAAGTTGCCTGAATGTTATTGAGGGTTCTCTCGATTGTCTACGAACCACACGAATTGTGTCAAATTGTGCAAGGCACGCGGGCACCAACAAATATGCTGGAACTTTCGACAACTGGGATATAAAAGCAGACGCGCTTGATCCGCAAATCAGGTTTTCAACGATCGCTGATTTGCTCGCTGTTATCGTTGCGATTGAGTATTACTTGGTTTGCTAGGCACAAGTTCGCCCAATAAAGAGTTAAATTTGTAGCTCCCAGTTTGGACTGTGCGTCCTTCTTCGGCGTCACAACAACGTGACAGTATTTCTAAAACATATTTTTCAATGAGACCTTGCATACCTAATTCTTACATAGCGATGCAATGAGCTACCAAAAATGAAATCATACGAAAGCTTTTGATATGATATGACATGGTCGTGCAGGTGTTTGCAAAGCGATCTTGTAGACAGATGGCGATGCCAGCATAAACTGTGCTCTATTGTTATTTCGGAGGTAAAAAGAAACGTTTGTGGTAGGCATACATTCAATAATTAAATGTGTTTTATATCTAAAAGAGCACAGAAATCACTAACATTTTGTTTCAAGCTCAGTTTTCAGCTGGCTGTTTTAGGCCAGACTTGGACGGGTGAAGACAAGATAGTCCAACAAAAATGCGCCACAGCTGAAAAGCGAGCGTTGGCGTGCATCGAAGCTTGTGCAAGGTCGATCCAAATAGGTCACGAAGATTTGGGCGGAAAGCACTTCAGAACGAATTGTCACCAACATCAGCTACAGTGGTTAGTGGAGGAATGATTGAAGCGCGACTTTATTTGGAGGGAACAAGCATTGGGAAAGAAAAAGAGTTTTTATATAAAACGAAGCACAGTTAGTCATTCAATGAAAATAAAATTCCTAATCAATTTGATATATGCATGACGAGTAAAAAACGACAAGTCTATTTTATTTTAGTATCATCAATAAATATCTTTTCTTTTTCAGCGTCTATGCTTGCAACTCACTTGCAATGCAGTGCAGTTCTTCAAATGTGCAGAAAGGCATGCTCATAAAGTTCACCTGTTACAATACACCCCCCTCACATGTTGTGCTCTTTTGCTTGTCGATGTTTGCCTCAATTAGGTGATGCGGATAGTTTCATTGTTTCTTAACGTGCTCAGTCAAAAGTAGTGAATTACAACTGCCAGATAATTCTTTATTTGTTTTCGTGCGACTGCACTGGCCGACGGGTTTGGCATCCAACGATAGGATCGTCACTCTACACCTAAAGCATTTGTCGGCCTTCAAAGAAAGTATGTTCTGTGCAGGGGTGCGATTTCAACAACCGTACGGCTGGCCTTTTCCTGCATCGCTTTCCGCATTGAAAGCTTGAAACGCTCATCAAGTCGAATGGCAGGGCATTTGAACATACAGCTCTAATGGCAGGCCACTAAAACAATTTCGTGCCTTTGAGAACAAAATGACGTCACTTGTGTTCTTAACGGATATGGCCTCACATTATTTTTTCTTGCGCTGGAAGTGTTCCCTCATCACACAGATGTTGCTAAGCCCCATGAAGTGCCGATGAACTGGCATGTTTTGAATGTATAGGCTTCTTTGGAAGCTTCGCTACGAGGTATATTTACCTTAGCTTGTGTGGTAGTGTGCCTGTTTCCTTCAACAAACGCGAAGCGACGCCTTTGCTTGTCAGTGTGTGTCAACGCATGCTGGTGGCTGGGCCTCAACTTTAGTTGTGCCCCTGTAGCTGTGAAACTAACAATGTATAGAGCGCTAGATCATCCAAAACTCTAATGTCTATGCTCCATTTGGGACCTTTTTCAATCGTATTTGACTTACTCCCTTGAAATGATACATAATAATGCAGCACATTTTATATAATCTAGCTGCCATCGCACTAGCAGTATCAAGCCAATGATATCTCATCATACAGTTTTGAAAAGTCAGTTTCTCACGACCTTGTCTGATCGTTGGGTCTGTCTGAATCATCACCAAAAGGTACACGCTACTATACTCGCCACTGCACTAACACTTTCCTTTGTTCGTTTATTGTCCCGCGCGCCTCCAATGAATGGAACCACTTTCCGTCCGATATGGTTTCTTTTTCAGACCGCGACTTCTTGTTCATCAACACACTGTTATTTAATTAATGACGCATGATGTGAATGTCATTAGTTTTCTTGTTGTCTTGTTTGTATTCTTTGTACTTTGTATCGTATTTTAATTTTTTTGATGTCATTTGTTTTGTGCACTCCCCTCTGTAAAGGTTTGTGCAAGTGAGGGTAAATAAATAAGTAAACACCGAGCTGAATGTCACTCTGCGGGGTACAGTGCAAGCAAAAGCACAATTAAGGTATATTTAAGAATTTTTTGCACTTTACTGGGCTGTATGTGTGACCATTTTATGCTTTGGGACAAAATCCCCTCATTTAAGGCTACCAAAGCAACGGGCTGCTGCACTTGCATTTCATTTGCAATATTATGCGCTTAACTGTTTAAGGCAGGTGCACTCACGTTCCTAAGATTTCTTGAGTATTTACAAAATTTTGTTGCTTCAGTGGATATGAAATAAAATACATCTGCAGGAGAACTGCATCGTAAAGAACTTTGCTGTTCAACTACAATTTCTGGTGGCTTCGCAATCATCTCAACATTTGCCATGCTGGATGTGCAGCAGTAACTCCTATAGGACATGAAAGCAGCCAATAAATATGTTTAAAAAAAAAAAGAGAGGGTCTTGCGGCATAGTTTCTTCGCGACAACATGGCAGCAACGGTGTGATAACGATGGTATGACATTGACTGTGTGACAGAAATGGAATGAAAAAAGAATAATGGCAACGGTGTGAGAACGACAGCATGACATTGGGATGACAATTCTGGAAGGACAATGCCTGTGTGCCGAAGATGGCATGATGATAATTGGATGATGAAGCTGGAATGACCACGACAGCCTAATAACTATGGTATGACCACAATGGCATGATTAAAATGACAGTGAGCGACTTAATAATTACAATGATGTGACGATGGCGGCAGTGTAACAATGGAATGATGACGACTGAGTGATCACAATGTAAAGAAGGGAATAAAATGACTGCTCAATGACTACCGCGTGTTTGTGTGGAAGCTCACGTTCGCGCCTACATAAATCGTCTGCCAACCCTGGCCACCTCGGTCTGCACTATATCTGGTGCCTGTTTGCACTATGTCCGGTACCGGCCCATCATGCAAGACAGTGGGCAGCAGCCAGAAAGAAGAGTTAAGGTAGGAGCTAGTTGGTTGTGCATATTGAATTACTGCAGTGCGCTACAGTGAAATAACACACAAGGTAGAGGAGGAGGCAGAAAAGAAGGAAGGTGAGGTAGGGAGGTCAACCAGACGCATGTCTGGTTTGCTACCCTGTACTGGGAAAGGGGTTTTAGGGAACAAAAGGAGGAGAGGAAGGGAAGAAGGTACTATCAGTGCGAATATGTGTGGTTGTCCGTAACTTCACGCCTACAGTCAGTAACTGAGGCCAGTCGATTTCGTGAGTCATAGCAATGTCCGCTTTGCTTTGTAAGCTTGCGACCCGTGGGGCCATGGTTCAAAAATCTTTTTCTTTGAACGTGGTCTGCTATCTGATTGGTTTAGCACACTTCGAAGAATGTTGTCTTTGATGCCATAAAGATTACAAAAACACAACACATGCTCGATCATCTCTTCACAGTTGAATGAGTCACAGATATGTGTGTCGGACATTCTAATGAGGAAGGAATAGGCATTTGGGAAAGCTACCTCTAACAAGACACGATACAGTAAAGTTGCATCACGGCGGGAGAAGTGCGATGGAATCTGCAACTTCAGTGTAGGATCCAGCCGGTGGAAACGGCGGTTAGAGGAAATCTAGGTGTTCCACGAAGTTTGTCTTATTGAGCAAGTAAACGAAGTTCCCTCGCAGCATCTGTTCTTGATAAGAGTATAAGAATTGTCACGGTGTCTCTATGGGCTGACCGATCAGGATCATCTGCAAGGTTATTACCGACAATGCTACAGTGCCCCGGAAGCAATTAAAAGATGATGTCATCATCATCATCCTGTTTTATGTCCACTGCAGGACAAAGGCCTCTCTCTGCGATCTCCAATTACCCCTGTCCTGCGCCAACTGACTCCAACTAGCGCCCGTGAATTTCCTAATTTCATCGCTCCACCTAGTCTTCTGCCATCTTTGACTGTGTTTCTCTTCTCTTGGTACCCATTCTGTAACCTTAATGGTCCAACGGTTATCTAACCAGTGAATTACATGACCTGCCCAGCTCTATCTTTTTCTCTTGATGTCAATTAGAATATTGTCTATACCTGTTTGCTCTCTGATCCAAACCGCTCTCTTTCTGTCTCTTAATGTTATGCCTAGCAATCTTCGTTCAATTGCCCTTTGCGCAGACCTTAAGGGATAGAGAACAAAAAATTTGTCGCCGAGATTTCAGTCTCCAGTGATAGCTGTCACCCTGAGAGCAACCGAACCGACACTCTTTCTGAGGATAACTGAGCAAAAAGTAATTATTTTAGTCAATATTTCTCAAATCACGGCACCTACTGGCATCTTCCGAAAACTCCGGCAAAACCAAAACCGGTGCATGCAGTGGATAACCGAGATAGCTCTGCGTTTCGACTTGGCTGAGTGGGTGCTCTAGCTAGCTACCGCCGCAGAGGGGTGGCACTGGAGGATGAGCGAAGTGGAGAGCAAGATTCGCGCGCTCAGCTAGAGCGGCACGCTCGCACCATCTGCGGAGCTTTTACAGCAAGGGTCAAAGGTGACGCCGACACGAAGTTCAGGAACAGTGCGTAAGAGCTGCGCTCTGAAACCTTATTCCTCTGTGCTTAGATCATGGATCAACTTCTCGGTGAAAGTACGGAGGAACTAGACCATGCACCCCCACTGCGCAATGCGAGGAAAACAAAACTGTGCAGCTGGTCAGTTCGCCCCGCAGCTGCTGACGGTAGGTGTGACGTCAGATCCGCCGGCTTGTTGTCGGGAGCGCTTTGCGAGTGACGTGGTGGCCCCTCATAGAGCGTCAAAAATAAAGCCATCCGCTCAAAAGTAACCCGAATAATGACTATATACTATAGCAATCGTGCCTTAGGAATGCAATTGTGGGGCTTTCTCTGTATTCTTAGATTTTTATTCTGTATCCCCTAAACTTTTCAATCTTCTTTGTTAGTCTCGAAGTCTTTGCCCCATATGTCAGCTCTGGTAAAATGCACTGATTGTACACCTTCCTTTTGAATGATAATGGTAAGCTTCCAGTCAGGAGCTGGCAATGTCTGCCGTATGTGATCCCACCCATTTTTATTCTTCTATGAATTTTCTTCTCATGATCGGGGTTTCCTGTGATTAATTGACCTAGGTAAACATACTCCTTCAGACTCTAAGGCTGTCTGGCTCTCTCTGTTAAGGTCCTCAATCATTTTTTGTAACTCGTGTGCATTGTTGCTGAATAGAACAATGTCATCAGCAAACTGAAGGTTGCTGAGATATTTACCGTCGATCCTTACTCCTAAGCCTTCCCAGTTTAATAGCTTGAATAATTCTTCCAAGCACACAGAGAATAGCATTGGACAGATTGTGTCTCCCTGTCTGACCCCTTTCTTCCTAGGTATCTTCCTGCTTTTCTTGTGTAGAATTAGGGTAGCTGCAGAGCCTCTGTAGATATTTTCCAAGGTATTTACATAAGCATTCTGTACTCCTTCATTACGTAATGTCTGTATGACTGCTGGTATCTCTATTCAATCAAATGCCTTTTCGTAATCTGTGAAAGCCATATAGAGAGGCTTATTGTACTCTGCGGATTTCTCGATAACCTGATAAATGACATGGATATGATCCATTGTAGAGTATCCCTTCCTGAAGCCAGCCTGTTCCCTTGGTTGACCAAAGTCCAGTGTTGCCCTTATTTTATTGGATATTATTTTGGTAAATATTTTATATAATACTGGGAGTAAGCTAACGGGCCTATAATTTTTCGATTCTTTAACTTCTCCATTTTTGGGGATTAGTATAATGTTTGCATTCTTCCAGTTTTCTGGGACCCTTGCAGTCGATAGACACTTCTTGTAAAGAGCCGCCACTTTTCCAAGCATTATATATTGACACGTGTACTCGTCTTTATTGGGCAACACGTTTCACCGCCTAACAAATGTTATCGCACAGCGCAGGACGTGCTTGCAGGTGTTGGAAGTTTCTGGAATGTTATTGATGGTCCCATCCACAGTCTGTTGTCGCCGAACCTTGTGTAATTTGATTGCATGTATGCGCAATGCGAATGGCGTAGAACTTTGTGGAAAGCATGTGGGTCCCAGCGATTACTATGGAACATTGACGGCTGATCTATAAAAGCCGATGCGCTTGACCCGCTGATCAGATTTTCGCCGATCGCCGACTGTGTTCGCCGCTGTCACCGTTCTTTGGGAGTAGCCTGTTTTTGAGGGTACAAGTTTGCCCAATAAAACGCTAGTTTCGTCTTTCCCAGTTTAGCTGCTTTCTTCACCATCACTACCAAGTGACAATATCCTCCATCTTTGATTAAATAGACTGTGATTCCATCTTCTCCGGCCACTCTTCCTCGTTTCTTGTCTTGCAAGGCCCTTCTGACCTCATCGCTAGTTATAGGAGGAGTTTCTGTATCCTGTTCATTACTGTTTCTAATGGAGGTGTCCTGACTCCTTTGGGTACTGTACAGGTCAGTATAGAATTCTTCCACTTCTTTTACTATATCTTCAAGATTGCTGATGATATTGGCCCCTGTTATTGCTTATGATGGTCCCTCTGTTGAAATTAGGTAACCCACACTCTCCTCTCAATTACAGACCCATTTCACTTACCAGTGTGCCTTGCAAAATCCTTGAACATGTCATATTTTCTAAGCTTGTCTCATTTCTGGAATCCCAACTCTTCACTTTATGTCAGCATGGGTTTCGCAAAAGCTACTCCTACGAAACACAGCTAATATTGTTTATGCACAACATTTCTTCCTCTTTAGACAAAGGCCAAGTCATTGACTGCATCTTTCGAGATTTTGCGAAAGCATTTGACAAGGTGTCTCATCACTTACTGCTTCTTAAACTTAGTACTCTTAATATTGACCCTAATATTCTGAAATGGATAGAATGTTTTCTAAACAATTGTACCCAGTTTGTAACAGCTAACGATTCTGCCTCCCGGCACTGCGCCATGTGTTCCTCAAGGTTCCGTCTTGGGACCGTTACTATTCCTAATTTATATAAACAACTTACCTGCCGTAGTTAATAGTTCCATTAAACTTTTTGCAGATGATGGCATTCTATACCGTGAAATAAATAATCAGCATAATAACTTTATGCTTCAGTCAGATCTAGATAACATTTCAAGGTGGTACTCACAATCGTTAATGTTATTAAATCCGACTAAATGCAAAATTATTTTGCATTTAGTCGCTCTTACTCACCAACTCCTTTTGGCTATGGTATTATCAATGAAACCAACCTTGAGCATGTGACTTCCTATAAATATCTTGGAATCCAGCTAAACAGTAACCTTTCATGGCGTGCGCACATCGAACATATCGCGAACAATGCAAACACATCTTTTGGCTACATTCACAGGAATTTTTCTAAAGCCCCACCCCATTAGAAGTTACTGCTCTACAAAACACTAATCAGGCTGAAGCTAGAGTATGCATCATCTGTCTGGGACCCTGGTCAAAAAACATTAGCAGACACCATTGAGTCAGTTCAGAACATTTCATCCTTTCAAATTATTCCCGCACAGCTAGTGTTTCGTTAATGAAGTCAAACCTTGGCCTTATTAATTTGCAGCTTCGAAGAAAGATTTCCTGTCTGCTTTTTGCAAAAAATCCTTTACCAAAATAACTCACTTAAACAAGACTTCATTTCAGAGCCTTCGTACATGTCGTCGTGTCTTGATCATTGGTTTAAAGTGTTCATTCCTTTCAGTCACGCAAATGTTTTCTCTAATTCATTTCTGCCAAAAACCAGTGCCGAGTGGAACCGCCTTCCCCTCTCCATCACCTGCATCGAGGAGGCATCATCTTTCAAGATTGCAATAACTAATTGTATTTTCACGAGCTCTGTCATGATCCACGGCTGCCGCGCAGACAACGAGGTGGAAGAAGAAGAGAACGACGTTAGCCAAGCTGCCGCTAGACCGCTCTTCAACAACCGCGCCTATCAGCCAGATTCATCTGGTTCTGCCTTAAACACCTCGTGTGTAACATTTGGTGGAGCTGTGCGGGGTAACTCCCACGGCCTACAACGGAGCCACCAGCACAAGAGCTACGCCGAAGCCGTCGCCTCGCCGGACTTTCGCCGTCGCGCTCAATCATGGCTACAGAGCAAAATACCCTCACCAGCAGTGCCTCGGCGAGCCCAGTCCCTATCCAGCACTACCAAGAGCCACGCACGTTCTCGGCGAAGGCAGAAGAAGATGTGGATGAGTGGCTAACCCATTACGAAAGGGTAAGTCAATACAATAACTGGAGCGCTGCCAGTCAGCTTAGGAACATTGTTTTCTTCTTGGCCGGCACGGTGTTGGTATGGTATGACAACCACGCGGACGTGCGAACTTCATGGACACGCTTCGATCGTTGAGGAGATCAAAAAGTGTTTTGGTGACTCGGACGCAAAGAGGAAACGTGCGGAACTCACATTAGCCCAGAGAGCTCAGGTACCCGGCGAGACTTGCACTACCTATAGCGAAGAAATTTTGAAGCTGTGCCGAACCGTCAACCCTCAGATGACAGAGGAAGATAAAGTGGGGCACGTGGTAAAAGGAATAGCGGAAGACATGTACAACTTCCTCATTGGTAAAGAGAACTTGCACACTGTATCAGAACTGATACGGCACTGCCGTACGTTCGAGGCGCTGAAGACTCGCCGAATTGCACCAAAGTTTGGACGGCTGGCCAATGTAACGACCATAGCAAGTGTTGACACGAGCCCTCCGCTCCCAGACCTTTCGTCCGCCATCCGCCAGATAGTCCGCGAGGAGCTCCAGTGACATGACGAACAGGCACGTTATGCAGCGCCACGTTGCAGCTCCTCCGTTTTCCGAGACACTCTTTGGGAACCCCCTTCGGTTACTTGGAACCACTCGGTGAACGTCGCGGATCTTAACGGCTCCAGAGACGAACCGCATTATATTACGACCGAACCACCACGCAATGATTCGCCCCCTCAACGTTTTGATCCACGCCCACGCAACTTTCGTCCACGAAGACTCGCCGCTACCTACGACTTTCAAGGGGAAGAGCCTCGTTGCCCTCAACCGATGTATCCGGCAGAATACTTCAATCTGCATTCTGAAGTTCGCCCTTCGCCAGTATGGTACTGCTGCGGCATGCCTGGCCATATAGCTAAGTACTGTAGCCGACGCCGAGCATCGAACTACGGATCGTCAGCGCCGACTGAGCGGTCTAGCGGTCGTACACTGCGCACTCAGTGGCCAGGAGACTCCACTTCAGGAAGCCACTTTCGTGAGGACCAATGCACCGCTTAGGAGACCTACTTTGGAGAAGAAAGAACCCGGAACCGCTACCGCTCCCCTGCCTCCGACCGTACTCTGACGCCACGTTCCGAGCCTCCCGATCACCATCCCCTCGGCCGCGATTCACGTCACCATCGCCTCGGCGCCGTTTCGTGTCGCCCCCGCCGGGAAACTAGCCAGCGTGGCCGATGGAGGTGAGGTTGCTGGAAAATGTGTGCTGCCGACTCAACTGCCTCCAACTATTTTCATGCTAAAGAATAAGGTTCATGTACTGATCGATGGGGTCTCTACAATGGCTTTAGTCGACACAGGAGCAACTGTCTCGGTCATGAGTGTGGAGTTTAAGGGCCTTCTGGGACGCAAGGTTATGTTTCGTTGGGACCAGTGCACAAGTTTTCGTGGAGTCAGTGGTGAATCATTATACCCGGTTGGTGGGTGTAACATGGATGTGTCTTTGGGTGGGTAAGTTTTTAATGCAGAGTCTACTGCTCTTCCTCGCTCCTCGCATGACGTGATTCTGGGAATTGACTATCTGCAATTGTGTGGTGCGAATGTTGACTGCCGGACGGGAGAACTCAGTGTCGACACCAGTGTTTCACCTGTGCTCTTTGAAGGTGAAGTTTGCCCGGAGAGTGTGTTGTGCGTGTCTGAGGATACAGTTGTGCCCGCCTTATCCGCGATGCGTGTTGCCGTCGCCTGTTCATCTCCGACTCCTATCTCGTTCGATGCTGCAGTGGAACCTGTACATCGGAACTGCCTCAAGAAAAATGTGTTAGTTCCGCACTGCGTGGTCTCAGTGACCAATGGATGCGCCGGGCTGCGGGCGCTAAACTGTTCCACTGAAGCGGCAGTGCTACCTCAAGGCCTAAAGATTGCCACGTTTCAGGAAGACTCGCCCGTATCGGTGGCAGTACTTACAGAGCTCCCCCAATGGAGGAGCAACCAGTGTCTCAAGCCCCGGGATCTCTAAGATACTTTCCATGATTGATAAGTCACTCAGCGATCACGAGCGTCGAGTTTTGATGGCCCTGCGTACGAAACATACCTCAGTATTCGTCTTTGCGCAGCACGATGGCCCGCCATCGATTCCTGCGTCCAGAACTCGTCACCGCATCAACACAGGAGCCGCCCATCCCATCCGACAAAACCCCTATCGTGTATCCCCGTCAGAACGGAAGATAATCAGCGATCAGGTCCGAGAAATGCTATGCAAAGGCGTCATTCGAGAATCATCTAGTCCTTGGGCAGCCCCCGTGATATTGGTGAAGAAAGACGGTACGTGGCGGTTCTGTGTTGATTACCGTCGCCTAAACGCCGTTACTAAGAAAGATGTATAACTGCTCCCACGAATTGACGACGCCATCGACTGTCTCTTTGCGGCATCTTACTTTTCCTCAGTCGATTTACGGTCAGGTTACTGGCAAATTCCTATACACAAGGACGACAGAGAAAAGACCGCATTTGTAACACCCGACCGACTATTCGAGTTTAACGTGATGCCTTTCGGGTTATGTATACCGCACCCGCAACGTTCGAAAGGTTCATGGACACGATATTACGCGGCCTAAAATGGGAAGTTTGCATGTGCTACTTAGACGACGTTGTGATCTTCGGGTGAACGTTTAGTGAGCACAACAAACGTTTGGATTTGGTCTTGAACTGCTTGGAGAAAGCGGGTCTTGTGCTCAATTAAAAGAAATGCCGTTTGGGGGAACGACAAACTATTGTGCTAGGCCATCTGGTCGCTAAAGAAGGAATCCGACCAGATCCACAAAAGACTGCGGCCGTAGAAGCATTTAGAGTACTAAACTCTGTCAAGCAATTAAGAAGTTTCTTGGGCTTGTGCTCCTATTTTCGCCGATTCATTCCCCGGTTTGCTGACATGGCTCATCCCCTTACACGCCTTCTCCAAAAAGGCGTTCCCTTTGAGCCCCAGGATCTCTAAGATACTTTCCATGATTGATAAGTCACTCAGCGATCACGAGCGTCGAGTTTTGATGGCCTTGCTTACGAAACATACCTCAGTATTCGACTCATCGTTTCGCCAGCTCAAGTTCCTGCTGACATCCCAACCAATTCTTCGCCACAGATTTGATCCTTCATCACCAACTGAGGTTCACACCGATGCCAGCGGCGTAGGCATCGGTGCTGTGCTAGTTCAGCGTGTTGGCGACAGTGAGCACGTGATCACTTACGCTAGCCGGTCCTTGAGCCGCTCCGAGCGCAACTACACAGTCAGCGAACAAGAGTGTCTGGCGGTCATCTTCGCCGTGCAACGGTTTCGTTCATATCTCTATGGGCACCCCTTCACTGTGATAACAGATCATCATTCGCTATGCTGGCTTGTGAATCTGCGGGATCCCTCAGGACGACTAGCGCGCTGGGCCCTCCGTCTACAGGAATACGATTTCGTTATTTGCTACAAAAGTGGCCGGCGACATGCTGACGCTTATAGTCTCTCTCGGATGCCACTTCAAACAACTGAATGTGATGCGAACAATTTTGATGAATACATCGCTTTTGTGTCCCCGGAATTTCCGGATATGGGTACCGTCATATCCGAGCAGCACAAGGACGAGAGCTTACAACCACTCTTCGCGGCAGCACAGGAGTTCCAGTCGCTTTCGCCTACATGATGGTGGCGCGCTGTATAAGAAGAGCTACTCGACCACCGGTGCACGCTACCTTTTAGTTGTCCCCAAGAACCTTCGCCACCAAGTATTACATGCCATGCACGATGACCCAACTTCTGGTCATCTTGGTTCCGCACGTACACTCTACCGGGCTCAAGAACGTTTTTACTGGCCTAAGATGCGGAAAGATATTGAACGGTACGTCGCCAGCTGCTCTCAATGCCTAGCGCTACAAGCGTCTGCCACAAGCGCCACATGGCCTGCTTCAACCAGTTCCCCCTTCTAGCGTCCCCTTTGAGCAAGTTGGTATAGATCTTCTGGGCCCTTTCCCGTGATCCTCCAAGGGTAATCGTTGGGTTATCGTTTGCGTAGATCACCTTACCCGCTATTGTGAGACCGCCGCATTGCCATCGGCCACAGCTACAGAAGTTTCTATCTTCTTGCTGGCTAACGTTATACTCCGACATGGTCCTCCTCGCATAGTAATCAGCGATCGTGGGTGACAGTTTACCGCGGACGTGGTTGAAGAAACCCTTCATCTGTGTTCATGTAGCTTCCGCCATTCTACGCCCTACCATCCACAAACTAATGGTCTGGTCGAGCGCACAAACAGAACGCTTGCCAACATGCTGTCCATGTACTTCGATTCAGCACACAAGAATTGGGACAGTATCTTGCCTTTCATTACCTATGCCTTCAATACCACGAGACACGAGACCACTGGTTACTCACCATTTTTCCTTCTGTAGGCTCGTCCGCCGCGCTACACCCTCAACACCAAATTTCCCTACTTCGCTCATGACAACGAATCAAGTGATGAGATCCTATGTCGAGCAGAAGCGTGACGCCTCGCTAGGCTACGCACCCTAGCATCGCAGGACCGGTCCAAGATACGCTATGACGGGCGTCACCGCCACGATTACTTCGATCCTGGTGACCTTGTGTGGCTCTGGACGCCGTTGCGGAAGCGTGGCTTGTGCCAGAAGTTTCTCGCCCACTACGTCGGCCCTTACGTTATTCTGGAGCGCCTCAGCGAAGTAAACTGCTGCATTGCGCGTCTCACGAGCAATGCGGTACGAGCAGTGGACGACGCTCGGCCAAGGCTGAAGTGACACACGTCGCACGTCTGAGGCGTTACAACCCACGAGACGACTGACTCGCCCGGCGGGCTTCGTCTGCCAGCAAGGAAATGTCACGAGCTCTCTCATGATCCACGGCTGCCGCGCAGACAACGAGGTGGAAGAGGAAGAGAACGACGTTAGCCAAGCTGTCGCGAGACCGCTCTTCAACAACCGCGCCTATCAACCAGATTCATCTGGGTCTGCCTTAAACACCTCGTGTGTAACAATATGTTGAGTTTATCACTTTAAATACTAATAATTGTTTGAAAGTGCTGTATTCTTTTTATTATTGCACCCACCCCCTCTGTAACGCCCTTCTGGGCCCCTAGGGTACTGTAAATAAATAAATATTGCCCTGCTTATCTTTCAGTGGATACATCTTGGTTTGTTCAATGCCAAGTTTCTTTCTTACTGATTTCAGGCTGCATCCATTTTTTACAGCTTCTTCAGTAATTCTCACGTTATAGTTTCGAAACCACTTATTTTCACCTTGTTGATCAGTTTTGACAGTTTCGCAAATTCTATCTTATCTCTTGAGTTGGACACTGTCATTCTTTGTTGTTTCTCTATTAGGTCCTTTGTTACTTGGGAGAGCTTGTCTACTAGTTGCCTTGGTGTCTTGCCTCCGACTTCAGTTGCCGGCTCTGAAGCCAGCCTAGATACGGTTTCATTTATTAGCTCTATGTCGTCATCATCCCTCTGTTCTAAGGCTGCATATTTGTTTGCAAGTACCAGCCTGAATTTGTCTGCTTATACCCTTACTGCCTCTAGGTTGATCTGTTTCTTCTTGACCAATTTCGCTCTTTCTCTCTTCAAATTGAGGTGAATCCTAGCCCTCACTAAACACTGCACTTTTAAGGGATCTTTTTCGTCACTCTAAAGTGGCACGTTCCTAGTGGCACGTACCTAGTTACCCAAGTTGGCACCAAATACGTTCATTGAGTAATGTTTATAGAACGGTGCAAGAATGTACACCGGACAGGATGGGACACATGGCACTGACTTGCAACTTAGCCGTGTGTGACCCATTCTCTATTCTGTTGTCCGGTGTACGTCCTTGCTAAGTTCAGGGTGTCTATCAACCGGGAAAACCGGGAATTCTCAGGGAATTTGAATAGTGTGGAAATACTCAGGGAAAACTCGGGGAATTAATTTGTGCTTCTATCAAGGAAAATTACCTGTAACTTTATTGAAAGGGAACGAAAGTCGTGCTAATGCTGGCTCCAATAACAGAGGAATCGCAAGGAATCGTCATTGACGCCGTGTCATCGGCACAAGCTATTGCCAGAGCAGTTAACGAACGATCTTCCAGACGCCCGATTTTTCGAACATGCCCGATAATTCGCGCAGCTTTGCGGCAACACCACGTACTCCTTATAGTCAATGTATATTGCCCTGACTGCAGGTCCGAAAATTTCAAAGCCACCACCGCCGCCTCGAACCGGCACTCTCGCACGCAGATCCGCTGGCAGCCGCAGCCACCACCGCGGCAACGTTAGGCCTAGCTGCTTCTGCGTTCGTTATTAAGCTTCTTGCTGTGCGGTACCATGTTTTTCATTGAAAGAATTCGCCGTTGTCAGCAATGGCACCGACTCCGCCTTTGTAATCCTCTCGATTGGCTTCGAAGCTCGCAGAGCACAGCGCGTTGCGTAATGCCAGTATGCTAAAGTTGCTTCGCCTAAGTTGCTTCGCCTTATGCCTCACGCGGTGAAGCATAACAAGCGTGGGAAGGGGCAATTGTCACGGGACCCCGTCTCCTATCACAGTACAAGCACCGATATGCCCAATAAGTGTACTGGCAAGCCTTAAGAGCTTTTTCGGACGTACCTATGGCAATTTTAGCCATTAAGGGCAGTTAAAAACGTGCATTCATTTTTTGGGGGCTGTCCGATTTTTCAGATGTTTTTACGGCCCCTAGGGAGTCAGAAAAATCGGACATTGACTGTACAACAGACCAAGAGGATGCTTCAAATGATGCATGGGGTGAACGCGTGGAAGATGGAGGATGAGAGTAGAAATAAGGACTGACGCACTGAGGAATTAATGGGAATGGAAGCATGCCGCCGCCTCTTTGAAGGAGCTTGAGCTCAAAAAACAGTGTTGGCTGACACCGAGATGCAGGTGTCCCTCATCCAGACCAAAATAAACTGGTTAAAGCAGTGAAACCAGACACTGAGATGTTGTGTACGGGCTGAGAGTATGTCAGGACAGTTGAGGTTGACTTCCCAGCTGCTAAGAATCTTAGTTGTGACAACGTTCAGGCCTCATACAGATAAGCTTGCTATCAGTTGATAGGAATAGCTCATATTCAAAAATATTTACTTATGTATGTATCTCCTTTTCATTCGTATTTGAAGATGTTCGACTCAATTTGGAATGGGTTTTACCATTTTTTTTTTGCTGTGCATTTTACTAACACCTTCCTTCTGTTTTCTTTTTAAATAAAATGGATATTACTCCTTACTATTTAAACTAGATTAAGTCATCTTTTTTGTTTCAGCATGCTTACTAGAGAGTGACAGCATTGGGCAACATGGTGTCAGCCTGTCTTGACATAAAACAAAGTTCTGGCTCATTCAGGCAATTGCAAAGGTGCTTAGGGAAAACCTGGAAAACTCAGGGAATTTGGAAATGTCAACTTGGTAGACACCCTGTAAGTTGTAAGTCAGGGCCGTCTTTGTCCCATGCTCTATTCTGTTGTCCAGTGTACGTCCTTGCACTGTTTTTAAACATTGTGAAAAACCACTAACTCACCTAATCTGCCATTCTTCACATTCATTAAGGAGCGGCACACACCTACTGGCACAGTGTCCCAAGTTGGCATAGAAGAGGTTAAATGAAAACGAGCACAGACCTAGTGCCAAATGCCCAGTGCTGCAAGCTGGCTTCAAACAGATTCTAACAGCAGTGCTTACTGTATCACGCATCTACAGGGACCACTCTCGGCATGAAAGAGGTTCGTTGAAGAGCGGCACCTATGTACTATGTACACCCGCCCACAAAAGTTTATGGGCCATGGGATGTTGGAAAATGTTCAATTTCTCGAGCAGCCTGTAGCAGTAGCCAGTAATACTGCATTCGAAGATTTTCCTAGCATATTCTAGTGGAGGCCCGAAATGCAAATACTGGGCTGCGTTGTGAGGCTGCGGAGATATTCAGCTTTTTCTCAGATTTCGTGGTTCATAATATCTTGTGGCTGGGTGTACACATGTACTGTGTACATACTCAGTGACACTAGTTGGTCCGATGGTTAGTTTCGAACCCTGTTACCTCAGAAAAGCAGCCTGATGTGCTGACCATTTGACCACAGACTACCCAGTGGCCCAGTTAGGTGGGAAAACGGTTAGATCCAAATATACACAGACAGATATATATATATATAGCCCCAGAAAGTGCGTGGCATACCCAAACAATACAAACGCATTAAAAGCCGTTTATTGTTTTCGAATAAACTAGTGTCTGTCACCGAGCTCATTTCCGCCTGTCTTTTGGTTCCTGCAGGTAGTGTGGAAACACATCTTGAACGTGTACCCTGATGGGCTGACGGGCCGACAGCGGCTAGCGTACATGCGTCGCAAGAGCGACCAGTACGTGCAGCTGCGCACCGCTTGGAAGGCACTGCTAGACAAGCCGGACTACAGCGGCGATATCCAGCTGGTGACAAACATGGTGCGCAAGGACGTACTACGGACCGACCGCACAAACCCATTCTACGCGGGCGGGGATGACAACGCCAACGTGGTCTCGCTATTCAACTTGCTCACCACATTTGCCCTCAACCACCCGACACTCTCGTACTGCCAAGGCATGAGTGACCTGGCCTCCCCTCTGCTGGTGGTGATGCGTGACGAGCCACATGCATACGTGTGCTTCTGCGCGCTCATGCGGCGCCTGGCGCCCAACTTCAACTTGGACGGAGAGGCGATGACACTCAAGTTCCAACATTTGTCTGACCTCGTTGAGCACTTTGACCCAGTGTTCTTCAGGTGCGTAGAGTACTGTTTTGTTGTCCCGGCTGCTAAACATGACTTTTACACAGGTACCTTGAGGAACGCGGCGCCCAGGACCTGCTCTTTTGCTACCGTTGGCTGTTGTTGGAGCTGAAGCGTGAGTTCGCCTTTGACGATGCGCTTCGCATGCTTGAGGTGCTGTGGAGCTCCTTGCCGCCATCGCCACCAGAGGGCGAGTTACCATTGTTTGAGCGACCCTACCAGATGGACGGTGTGGGCCCGCCGCCGCCACGCGTAGTATCTGCTAACCCGTACAGCAAAGTGCGTGCCATTCGGCGCCAGAGCTCACCTGTGGTGCGCGGAGGGCCGAACAGCGATGACGAGGACGAGGCATATGAGCGTGACCTGGACGGTGGCTGGTGCAACGGCGGTGGCTCCGACTCCGACGACAAGCCGTCGAATCACACGAGTGAGGGCTACGTGTCCGAGGGCGCATCGTCTCGCGAGGCTTCCACTGACTCCTCAAGAATTGTGCCGTGGACCGCTAAGCCCAAGACATTACCACGGCCGCAAGAACTTGGTGGCGGCAACCCCTTTATGATGTTCTTGTGCCTGACGCTGCTTATGCAACATCGTGACGTGATCATGCGCAATGGCATGGACTACAACGAGCTGGCCATGCACTTTGACAAAATGGTGCGCCGACACCGGCTGCAGAAAGTGCTTCAGCAGACCAGGGCTCTGTACACTGACTACCTGCGCCTTGGTTGGGACGAACATGTGTGATTTCATCATTGTAAAACTAGTCTGTGTGTTCCATGTCAGTGCAAGCCTGACTCTTTCTTGACCCGGTGATGAGACTGTCGTCATTGGGCGCAGCCATGACATGTCGAATCTGTGATACCGAGTGCGCAATTACAATCGCACGTCGTTACCTTTGCTAATAACTCTACTTGTGTAAATTGTATCGTTTATGTGAAAACTCACTGTTCACATATCGACTGGGCAGAAACACACGAAGCCCAAATATTTTTGTCTGGACATCGTCGGTATGAACAGAACCAACTCTACACAACCTACACAAGCCAGAAGTCCCGCACACATTGGCTGTAAGACAATAGCCATGTCTGTTTTGCTGCAACAGATAGCTGAGAGAATAACAAAACAGGTCAGATTGATTGAAAGTTGTTGATTTTTTGTTCTATCATTGTTTTTTTTTTATAGGTTCTGTCAGGATTTGCTATTACCGATAGCTTGCTTTGCTCCGGAACCTAACAACGAGATAACGAGCAGGACTGTACCTACATCACCATCTTCTGTTTTAACAGGAAGCAGTCTTTCCTTTTCAAGTCACTTTGCAGTTGGTAGGTTCCTGTCTCACTTCTGTGGGGCCTCTTCAATGAAATGTCCAGTGGTTGGGTTTCAACAAGGATATCCCATAGCCACATGCTCTATCCATTAGGCCGCAGACATAGAGCGAGCAAACTATCAACTGGGTTTATTTGCATCAAATCTGCATATATAGGCAGTGTTAACAGGTGACAAAAGAAAGGAAGGGGGGAACGAGGAGAAGAGGGCAAACCAAGCCTGCCTCATGTCAACACAAGCTGCGCAAGAAATTGCGTTCAGCATGATATAAGGCAACAGAAGTGTCACTGACGTAGTCATCGCCCTTTGTGGGCCAAACAGGGTGCTGCGTGAATGAACGTGCAAGGGAGCATGCATTGTCAATTCAGAAAAGAGAAGGAGCACACTTGCCCGCTCATTACATTGCGTGTACAGAATGGAGACCACTGTTCAACAAAATTGAGATTCGAGGCAGAAGCAAAAATAAAACAGCCCGTGAGCTTTTAGAAGCTTTTCAAATCAAGAAAAAAGACGATGACTGTGTAAGTGACACTTCTGTTGCTTTATATCTCGCTGAACGCGATTTCCTGCACAGCTTTTGTTGATATGAGGCAGGCTTGATTTGCCCTCTCCTCCTTCTTCCCCCCTTCCTTTTTTTCTCAAGTGTGAACACTGCCTATATATGCAGATTCGACACGTATAAACCCGGTTGATAGCTTGCGATCTTTTCATCTAACTCGTTTTTTTTTCCTGTGTTCATTCTTTCTTAGGCGCAACTCTTCCTAAAACATAGCCATGCACCAACTCGCCCAGAAAAAAGTTATTCTAAACTGTTACCGCTTTGATGGATTGGCATGCGCATCACGTTGCCGACTTAAAAAATAGCAGCACATAAGTGGCACACTGAGCAAGCATTATTTAGTCACTGTCATGCTGTTTTCCGGCTGCCACACAAATGGTCTCCTCACCCACACGGTTGCTTGCCTTACAGTTTATGTTGTGCCATCTGGTAAGAGACGATAGCACCCCAGACACGGCTAGATGCCAGCTGCTCGCAAAATGCTTCGCATAATATTCTTTCTCACAGTGCATTGGACGTTTTTATTTATTTATTCATACTTCAAATACCCCATTTGGGGTTTTACGTGAGGGGTGGGCATATCTCGGTCATGTCTTCAATGAATGCCTTGAGCGATGAATGACTGAGTGGTACACCACTTCAGCAGGTAGATGATTCCAGTCTTTCACTGTTTGAATGAAGAAAGAGTTAAGATGAGCAGTGGTGCGAGCTGGAGGGGAATAAACAGCCTTTAAATGGCTATGACAGGAATCAATCCATCTTGTTTGTAGCTTGCTTAGGTGGATTGAATGTTTCTTGCAGAATAGAACACAGTACATTTCTGTTAATGATCATGACTCTAAATCATGCAATGTAACATCCGGTGTTCCTCAGGGGTCAGTCCTTGGGCCTCTTCATTTTCTAATTTATAATAATGACCTGCCTGATTGTGTTACTTCTAACACAAGGCTCTTTGCAGACGACTGTATTCTGTACCGTGCAATTTCTAAGAGTCTGACTTCTCTGTTCTTCAATCTGACCTAAATAAAATTTCTTCTTGGTGTAATACATGGCTTATGAAACTAAACATTGACAAATGTAAAGCAATGAGGGTGTCTCAAAAGATTAACCGGTCTATTTCTCAGGGCTATGGCCTTAACAGTTGCCCTCTTCAGTTCGTCGACAGCTACAAGTACCTAGGCGTCCATATCACTAAAAACCTGTCATGGCAGAAACATATCCATCATGTTATTAACAAAGCTAACAGTTCCCTTGGTTTTCTTTGGCAGGATTTCCCCCTTGCTCCTATTCCATTGAAGCTACTACTATATAAAACACTCGTGCATTCTAAACTAGAGTACGCTTCACCGATATGGGACTCGTACCCTAGCTCGTTGACACAGTCGTTAGAATCGGTTCAAAACCACTTAGTTAGGTTTATCCTAACTACTATCGCTTAGCCAGCATTTCTCGCATGAAGCAAAAGCTTGACCTACCTCTCCTTTCTACTAGACATCGAATTTCCTGCTTATGCCTGTTTCATAAAATATACTACACTAATAATGACCTAACTATGACACTTTTTTCGCCTCCGAGCCATTTGTCATTCCGTATTGATCATCGAATGAAGGTTGGGGTGCCTCAGTGTAAAAGCAATGTATACCTCAAAGCCTTCATCCCGAAAACAAGCCAAGACTGGAATCGCCTTCCTGCCTCCGTCATCACTATAACAGATCATGATGCGTTCAAGTCAGCTATCTGTGACCATGTGCTGCCTCATTAGCCACTTTTTCTTTCTTTTTCTATTGCCACTCCTCTCTGTAATACCTGTACGGCCTTGAGAGTAAATAAATGAAATGAAGTGTGATGCACAGGTGTGATGTCGGTCTGGTGAAGCAGCAAGTGATAAAATTTGTAAAAGACAGTCTTGCTGTTTTGTGGCGGTGCTCGAGAATTGGAAGGTTCAGAGATGACTCAAGTTTAGTGATGCTAGTGTGGTAAGAGTAATCAGAGTGAATGAACCTTGCTGCATGATTCTGTATAGATTCCAATGCTGTTGCCAGGTTAGATTGGTATGTGTCCCAACTGAGCATGCGTATTCCAGTTTGGGTCGAACAAGTGTTAAATATGCGAGTAGTTTTACTGAAGGGGAAACAAGACGTAGATTACGGCGCAGGTAGCATAGTAAACAATTGGCATCATTGCTAACGCTGCAAATGTGTGAGCACCAACCGAGTTTACTGGACAAGTTAATACCCAAGTACTTATAAGAAGTCGTAGCACGTACCTATTGTACATCTAGCACGTACATCTATTTTTGTTGTGCCGCTCTTTGGCGTCGGCATCTGTCGTCACTGTGATGACGCGTCTTAGTGCTCAAATTAATAGGTGCGACCCTTCCAGCTAAATAGCTTTCCGTTCACATTTCGCACAGGATGCGTTTAGTTTAGTACCATTAATTGCCTGTTCACAATAAAGCAGAGTACATGCCACCTGAAAAATTTTGATTTCGTTGCAATAGAACGGTGGTGCCATCTATCAACCATCATTGTGGAACATGGCCTTGACTATTCGTAATAATTATAATGTTCTAATGACCCCCCCCCCTCTTTAAATCGAGATGGGGACAAATAGTAACCTAGCCTTTGTAAGCTACCTAAGTACAACCCTCTCGTAATATAGCACTTTGCCTATCCTCTTTCTGTCGTAATGTTACCTGTGATTTCACTTCCATTTCATTCCCACTTTTATTCCACCAATACTTCGTACGGCTCTCACTTATTTAGGCCGCTGACAAATTAACACTCCCAGCTTCGAACCTTGCACTTTGAAAGGTGGACATTCCTTACGGGCATCTTCTACTGGTTGGTTGAACACATTGGTTCCAGTGTCCCTTTATATGCTCCCACAGGAAAGCAGAGTCCGCAAAGGTCTGCCATTGTGTCCCAAAGCTGTGTGGCAAGGCCACTTGTGTGCACAGGAGCGAAGCTCGGCAAGATGGCAGAAGCCTTGGACAGTGTTCCTTTTCTTCGTTTTATTGTGGTAGCAATTATACTGACACTCCAGGTGTATTTTCGCTGTCGGCAGCACCGTGATGTTCCCTACAAAGTCCAAGTGCGATAACTTTGTGGCTGCACAATGTATGCTGAGGGTGCAAGGGTGAGCTGAGTGGTAGTTCGATCACGCGCAAGCAAGGGAGGATGGCATGAGGGAAGCGCGCCGTCTTTCATCGCGCGCAAGTCACCGAGAGCAGGGAAGTTCTCCTCCAGTGGCGGTTGCGTATCGCGTGGCTGAACGCGGCCGCGTGGGCCCTATCTTGAAAGGGATATGCATAGAGTACAGAGTCGAGGTGCACTGACGGCTGATAGCTTGATGAACGCTGTGTTCTTGCCGTTTGGTTCGCATTGAAGTGAGAGGCAGCTCGAAGGCCAATTTGCTCACGGCTGCTGCCACTTTGTCTCACAGCAGTATTTTGACAGCGAGTGTCCGTGGTCATCGAATGCGATGTGTTTGCTTGCCTGTGCGCACATGACACCATGCTTGTTAATTTAGTTAGTAAGCGAATGCTTATGGGTTTATACAACCGACAAAGCAACTATCCTTACTTGAATACCTTGGCTCTAGTGGCTCTAGAGCACAGTGAATGCCTCGCCTTTTTATTTTTTCTTACCTACAGGTCGCAATCGGCAACATGCAAGGTTTTCTCATCGTATCTGGAAAGTACGGAATGCAGGTGTCCTTAAAAGCTTGTAATGAAAATGTTATGCGTGCAGCGTGGACAATTGCATCGTGTTTCTGCCACAGAATCGCTGACACGAATAAGTTAAATTAGCAAGAATAATATTTTGTCGCTGATACCAGGCAATCATGATGAGAAGCGGCAGGAACCATTGACAGACTTAACTGTCGTTTGCAGCAGCTGTGCTCTCTGTGCATAGCCAGTTGTGATGCAGATGCACCGATTGAAAATTGTGTTCAATCTTTATTTCATACAAAATGTACAGGACGCATGGCTGACCAAAGATCGCTTGGCTGTAAAGGAATAAATGAAGCTAGTGTTTACGCAAGACCACCAGAGAAGCTCTCAGCTAAATAAGAGTGCTAGGAGTGGCCAGTGATTACTGATCACAGTACAAGGGTTGTCTGCTTAATGAATAAAGCAGGTAGAGTTCCAGAGTTTTCCTCGTCTTTTCAAACTACTAAGAGCATCGCATATCCTGGCCCCTTTCAGAGACGGGCAGTCACAGACTATACTGAGAAGCCACTGTGGTCGGCAGCGCACAACTGACCGTCTACATGGCACTGCATAGGAGGCTGTTATTTCAGTATGGTTGGTGCAGTTTGGTGCGCTAGACTCTGTCATACCAGCTCACACATTATCTCAAAATTTGGAGGATGTTCAAGCGTCGCCTTTAAGAGTGAAACGCGACAAGTTTCCAAGATCCCTGACTGCTTCTCACGCTTCCTGGCTACTACAGCTTATGTAATCGTACTGTTTACCAGGAAACGCTGGCGGCGAACGCTAAGCATGAAGGTTAGCTTTCTGGTAGAAACCTGGCATCTTGCGTGGGCCACGATGCAGCGCACATGAGGGCCATCTGGAGGTGTTGCAAGGGATCAGGCGCGCGACTTTATAGCCTTTGAAATTTGTGCACGCAAATCTGGGAGGCCATGGCCACTCTATGAATGGTAGGAATGCTGAGAAAGGTTTTTTTTTTGTTTTTGTGTAAGAAAATTGTTTTCTCGTATATTCAAATTACGATCCAACACTATCATGTCTGTTGGTTGTAAGTTGTACTTTACGATTTCTGTACGTATTTTACCTTGAGGAATTCTATTACTTCAGCAACTTCCTTGCACCACATGAAAGCCTGCATGGTTGGGTATGCGTGGTTCGAAATTCTTTTTGTTGAAGTGACATCCGACACCACATTTTCTGTTACACAGGGCCGTTAACGCTATAGTGTCAATATGGTGTGGTTCATATACTGCGGAAGATGAAATAACACTGCCACGCAATGAATGTTTGCACCTGTGTGCAGGGTGATTTACGTGCCTGTCGCAGAAAAAATCCTGAGATGACTCGGCACATTTTAACGGATTGGCAAGATTAGTGTCCCTAGGTAGCGAGAGTGTTTTTCATGCGCTGATATTCGCCGAGTGACGGCGAATATTTGCTCCTGTGTACAGCCTACTTGGGCTTACAAAAAAGGCAGTGCCCTTTGTGTCACTGATTAAACATTTTTCCTAATTTTTTGCTCGCCATCATTGTAAACTTACGTGGACACTTTGTTCCCATCCTTTACACCCAATTTACCGTCCCTTTTTATGTCACTTTCTTTCCAATGACTCCTGGGGTGGCTTGCACGAACATTTAATGAAGAATATTGTTACGTAGGAAGACGCCAATGAAAAGCTATGTACAAGTATATTTACAAGGCAATACGCCGCACTTCGTCAAGAGGCAACAGCCCGCGCTAGCCTCTAATCGTCGTCGTTGTCTTCACCCTGCTCGCCTCTTTGTCATCGCAAATACTGTTCCGTAGCACTACCCCGGCGGCAAAAGCGCCATCCCGGAGTGACTAAACGCCGGACTCGGAAGCAGTGTAGTAGGCCTTGAGCCTACTGACGTGCACAACATCACTAGATGCCAGAGTAGAGGACGAGGTTGAACGCACAGGAGCAATTTCGTACATCACGGGCGTCGCCTGGCGCAGCACGCGGTAGGGCCCTGTGTATCGCAAAAGGAGCATTGAAAGTCCGACATAACGAGAGGGTGGCCACAGGAGCACGAGCGCACCAGGTGAGAACTGTACATCACGGTGGCGGACGTTTTACTGACGCTGCTGAGTGGTTTGCGAGGCCGTCAATCGAGTACGAGCAAGTTGGCGTGCATGGTCGGCGAGGGCGATGGCGTCGCGCGCATACTCGCTTGTTGAGATCGCAGCAGGAGGAAGTGCCGTGTCTATGAGGCAAGGTCGGTTCGTGACCGTATAATAGATAAAATGGAGAAAATCCGGCGGTGTCGTGCCGGGAAGAATTATAAGCAAATGTGACGTAAGGAAGGGCAATGTCCCAGTCGTGGCGGTCCTTGGAAACATACTTGGACAGCACATCGGTAAGAGTACGGTTTAACCGCTCTGTCAGGTCATTGGTTTGAGGGTGGTATGAGGTAGTCGGCTTGTGTTGAATGGAGCAGGAACGCACAATGTCGGCGATAACTTTCGAGAGGAAGTTACAACCACGGTCAGTAAGCAGCTATCGCGGGGAACCATAAAGTAAGATAACGTCACGCAAGAGAAAGTCCGCGACGTCAGTGGCGCAACTGGTAGAGAGAGCATGCATGATAACGTATCGGGTGGTGTAATCAGTTGTGACGGCTACCCATTTGTTTCCAGAGGATGACGTGGGAAAGGGACCGAGGAGGTCAAATCCAACACGAAAGAACGGGTCCACAAGGATGGTGATTGGCTGGAGATGACCGGTAGGTAGCACCCGAGGTGTTTTTCGATGCTGGCAGGGATCACAGGCAGCAACATAGCATCGGACGGAGCAAGCGAGACCAGGCCAATAGAAGTGGCGGCGGGCGCGGTCATACATACGGGTTACCCCAAGATGTCCTGCAGTGGGTGCGTCATGCATCTCAAAGAGCACAGTCTGTCGTAGATGTTTTGGCGTGACAAGAAGATCAGAGCCATCAGGGAGGAAGTTCCTTCAGTACAGAATGCCGCACTGGAGGACATATCGGCGAACGGATGCGTCGGTAGGTGTAGAGCGCAGATGCTCAATGAGTACTCGCAGCGATAGGTCTCGGTACTGCTCATCGGCAATGTTAGCAAAGGCAGACACAGAGAAAATGCCGTTGGCGGTACTACGGTTGGTGTCGTCAGGCTCGTCTACAGGGTAGCGAGACAGGCAGTCAGCGCCCTTGTGTAGTCGGCCAGATTTGTAGGTTACAGAGTACGAATATTCTTGAGGGCGTAAGGCCCAGCGACCAAGTCTTCCTGTAGGATCTTTCAGTAAGCATAACCAGCAAAGCGCATGATGGTCTGTGACAATAGAAAAGGGTCGGCGATATAAGTATGGGCAGAACTTCGCAACCGCCCAAACTAGGGCCAGACTCTACGTGATGGCTCAGTGGTGGAATAGTTGCGCTCCGCAGGCGAGAGGAACCTGCTGGCGTAAGCGATAACACGGTCGTGGTCCCGCTGGCGTTGTGCCAGTGCTTTGCCAATTCCTTGTCTGCTGGCATCAGTACGGACTTCGGTAGGCGCAGAAGGATCGAAATGGGCCAGAACGGGAGGCGTTGTGAGAAGGTAAATTAGAAGCGAGAATGCAGAGGCCTCGTTATCGCACCACTGGATAGGGGCGTCTTTTTTCAAAAGCTCGGTTAGTGGTCGTGGCTGCGAAATTTTTTACGAAACGACGGAAGCACGAGCAAAGGCCGATGAAGCTGCGCACATCCTTGACACACTTTGGAACAGGGAAGTGCGTAACAGCATGGATCTTGCCTGGGTCCGGTTGCACTCCGTTCGCGTCAACGAGATGTCCAAGGACGGTAATCTGGCGACGGCCGAATTGGCACTTCGATGTATTGAGCTGCAGGCCGGCTCGACGAAAAACGTCCAGGACTGCTGAGAGGCTCGAGGTGTGTAGCGAACATTGGGGAGAGTACTACAACGTCGTCCAAGTAGCACAGGAACGTGGACCATTTGAAACCGTGAAGAAGGGAGTTCATCATGCATTCAAAAGTGGCAGGAGCATTACATAGACCGAACGGCATCACTTTGAATTGATAAAGACCGTTGGGTGTTACAAAGGCAGTCCTCTTGTGGTTGAGATCGTCCACGGCAAGCTGCCAGTAGCCGGAGCGAAGGTCAATAGAGGAGAAATAGCGAGCACCGTGGAGGCAGTCAAGGGCATCATCAATCCGAGGTAGGGAATACACATACTTTTTGGTAACCCTGTTAAGGTGCCGATAATCCACGCAAAGGCGCGATGAGCCATCCTTCTTTTTTACCAGCACAACCGGTGACGCCCATGGACTACATGACGGTTCAATAATGTTCTTGGCAAGCATTTTGCGAACTTCTGAGTGAATAACTTGACGCTCAGCCGGTGATACTCGATACGGGCGGCGATGAATAGGAGGGGCATCGCCGGTATTAATACGATGTTTAACAGCTGTAGTTTGGGCCAAAGAAAGATCGTTAAAGTAAAAGATATCGTGGTGGGAAAACAGAACGCGGTAGAGCTCACGAGCGTGCTCGCACGGCATGTCCGCGGGCGCAATCATTTTCTGTAAGTCGGCGATAGTACAAGTTGCCAACTGCGATGGTAGAGGAGCATCGGCTGAACTGTCGTCTACTGCAATAGATGCTACTGACTGATCCTTGAATGAGCAAAGCTGGGCCAGAGACATCCCGCGTGGCAGCACTTGTGTCGTCAAGCCAAAATTGACCACTGGCGGGCAGACGCAATTCGCCGTAATAGATAAAACTGTATGAGGTACTGTGATCCCGTGTGTAAGGAGGACGTCTTGCACAGGAGCCACGATGTAGTGACCATCGGGGACTGGTGGGGATGACACGAAGTCAACGTAAGTCGGTGCCGAAGGTGGCAAGCGAACGAAGTCAACAGAACTGAGGTGACTGCGGAGTGGTTCAGCGGGATCCAGAACAGGCAAGTCAAGGCGGAGAGTACTGGCGGAACAATCGATGAGAGCAGAATGTGCGGAGAGAAAGTCTAAGCCGAGGATGATGTCGTGGGGACAGTGGGCGATGACTGTGAATAGCACGATAGTGGAGCGATCGGCGAAGGAGACGCGGGTGGCACACATACCAATAACAGGGGCTGTTCTGCCATCGGCGACATGGACGACAGGAGTCGTGGCGGACGTGATTATTTTCCTCAGCCGGTTACGTAGGTCAAAGCTCATTACTAACAAATGCGCCCCAGTGTCTATGACAGCAGGTACAGAAACACCGTCGACTTGCACGTCCAGAAGGTTCAGATGAGTGGGCAACGTCAGTGGAGGATTTGGCGGCGTAGGGAGCAATGCAGCGTCACCTCGAGGCGCTGCATCGTCTAGTTTTCCGGCTGGGAGCAACGAATAGGAGCGACGGGGCTGGGGGGAGCGAGATTGTCGTCGTTGGGGCGAAGGCGAACGAGAACAGGGGCGGTACGGCGCAGGAGAATCAGCGGCGGCATAAGACAGTTTTGCGGCGGCATAAGACAATGGTATATATAGCGTACGCTATATATACCATTGCGTACGCTAAATAATAGCGGGTCGTCACTGCGCATGCGCTGAACGCTAAATGAAATAGGGGGTATAGCGGGCGTACGCAACGCAAACGATTTAGCGTTTGCGTTTTTGCGGAGTTTGCGGGAAACATGGCGGCGGTCCCGGCAGCCCGCTTCGAATTGAATTTGGCGTTGATTTTGTAAAATGCACTTCGTTCGTAGAAAATTATTGTGTAAGCGGCTTTCGCTTAGTCTCAGGCCGCTTCGACGAGAGAGTATTATGGGTAAACTCGAGGTGTTTTCGATATCGCTTCTCGGTTAGAACGAGTCGAAGCCTAAAGGGACCCTGAAACGCTTTTGACGATTTTCTACAAACTTACTGAGTCGTTAGAGTAGGTCCTTCTGATCATCAATTGACGCATCTAAGTGCTCTGCGTAAAGCGTGTAATTTATTATAAGGTTTTGAAAATGCACATCGCTGCATGCCGGTCGCAGCACACTGCTCGGCGGAATTTTAAGCCGCCCCTACCCATATGACCAAAATCACCCATATGACGTCAGTGGGGCGAGCTATCCGATTGGCTGACCAGGGCGCGTGATCGATAATTTTTCCAACTTTATGGTAAACAAATGATCTTCGTAATAGTTGGAATGTTAGTTAATTTGTTTTTATAAAAAGAAAGTAGCATAAAGAGAATGCACAAGAACAATTTTTCAGTACACTTAAGCACTTCCGGCACACAGCAAGTGTCGTCTGCTTGTGTTACAACGTACTCCATTTTGACGAGAGCTCCGCGGTCAGAGTTGGTCTCAGTCTTTTCGCGAGCACTATGATTCGACTTTGTTGCCTTGTGGACTGCAAACGTAGCGACTGGCAATATGTCAAGCTGCGACATCGTGTCCCTCTGCAAGGCAGCGTACGAGCGAACTGGCTGCTGCGCATCGGACTGTCGCTTTATGATCGGCGCCAGGATTTGCGCGTTTGTGGCCGTCACTTTACACCGGAAGATTACTAACGCAATAGCGTTTCGCGAGTCCCGTATTAGGGCAAACATAAGCGCAAGGGGACAGGTTCTGGCCGCTTGACTGTGCCGTAACGGGATGAGCCGAGATGAGCAGAAGGGCAAATGTGAATGGTCTGCATGGTGCAGCCACCTGGTGGCATAGAGCTCAACCATACACAGTAGCAGCAACGAAGCGTATTCTTCTTTGCTGCTGGTGCGTATTTTTCGCAGGAGTGTAATCATCAACACGTTGTTTTTATAAATGTTTAAAATGTTTTACGCTTGGTTAGAGCAATATTAGCGCTTTGTTTGGCTGGTTAAGCGCTACGCCAACAAGTGTCTGGACCGTGCAGACCGATCCGGCCGCTCACGTACGTCTACGCCAAAGTTCCTTCATCAGCTTGAGTTTATGCCTCCAGTCATTTGCCGAAATGACCAGCTTGCCTGTGGTTAACAGAATACCAGACACGTTCGGCGCTACGACAGAATGCTCGCAACGCACGCTGCTTCGATAGCTCTCGCTTGGGGTCGACAGCCAAGCGGCTAACGGAGAAGTTTCGCGTGGGCGGGGGCGGGCTCCAAATCAACCGGAAGTGGACGATGTGACGTCGCATCGTGACGCAGACCAGTGAAGGCGGAGCTTAGCCCCGCTCGCTCGGCGAACGAGTTGAGGAGGAAAAGCGTGGCTGGGGAGGAGGGTAACTTCTAATCGCTTGTAGCTCCATTAATACGTAACGCTTCACCTAAATTGTGGTGCGAATGTTCTACTTAAGCTGTACCCTACGCGTCTACAAAATTTGTCCGAACCGTTTCAGTTAACGAAAGAAACGTTCGAGATGTCAGCGCCACCTATCGCTACAGGCGCGAAATAGCCGCAACAACGGCATATGGCCTCTGAGATTAGCAGATATCGCCGGCCAACTAAAATTGTAGAAAAAGTGCGCTTACGTTATAGTTCCGTACGCTAAACTAAAGGCGTAAACTGCTGACACGCACGTGGTAGGAGCGAAATGCCGTACTAAAACGCTGCTGCCACGCACGGAAGTGACGTCACAGTTATGATGACGTTGTTTAAACAAGTATGGCGTGTTCCGGTTTATAGTTTTGCGCGCGCTGCTGGAGTTGCTTCAGCTTTTCAGCTTAGCTAAAACAGAATTTTACGGTTTCTTACTGTGTTGTGTGATAGAATGTTGTTCTAGTTAGTTGCGCTGGAAGAACCGGATGGTGTTCGAGCTTGCGATCTCGAGCCACACTTGGGCGCAACGCTGGAGCAGCTCGTTTCTTTATGCCTTGGAGCGCGTTTATGGTTGGTAGTGTGGTCTTGTGCAGCTCCTGTTACGTTTTTCAGTGCTGTTGCTCTTGTTTGTTGAATTTACTGATGTGAATGGAGCATATGTGGGCTCTCAGTTTGGCAGAACTTTTTGCTCTTATGGTAAAAAACGTTTAAACTCGTTCCAAATGCTTGTTGCTGCAGTTGCCGCTTAGTGTTGTGCATCGATCGCGAAAAAAAAAAAAAAGTTTCATCCTTCGTAGGATTGCTGTTGCAGATATTGCCTAAGTAAGTGAGCTGTTGCAATTTTTATATGGCACTCGATGTCGCATTTACCTGTACTGTTTCTTGTCTTGCATGTTCATACTGTTCCCTTGTTTATCGGATTTTGGCGGCTAGCGAATCGCGACTTGCTTGAGCACCTGCTCGCCACAGTTCTAAAGGAACATGTTGAGCAACACCGATTTCATTGATGACCATATTATTTTATTCATTCCTCCTCTATTGCCTCATTGATATATTCAAGATACTTATTTTTTTTTTTCTCCTCTACGTAGCATGACAATCTACTGAACCATTTCGATTTTCCCTCGCCTAAATTCATTTAACAAAATTTTAGATTTTTACCTCCTTTTCTGAACGCATAAGCAAAGTCTGCCCGACTCTTGGCCAATCCCCGCGAGTGGGTAAGCGCCAAACTCATCCAGGACATCATCATCCCAATGTAAACTATGAAGACAAATATTGCAGAACGTGGCCCAGCCGCTCATAGTTCTACTTTGGCTCAATTTTGTTCTAAAGCTTGGCTGTCTTGAAGACCAAGAAATTTTCTTAAATTTCTTCCAGCTAGTTTGCTAAGCTGCTATTTAGTATTGCTTCTTGTGATGGCGCTATGCGAGGTACCAGGTTTGCGCAAATGTTCCTCGCAACTTGTTTACAAACATGATGTAGGTTCATTGCAGGAACCTGCATTAGGTTATAGATGTGAGATGCACGCTAATATGACCGGTGTGGGTTTGCGGGTCCCTGCATGCCACTCTCAAGCAAATGCCAAGTTTCCATTGTATGAATCTTCCTTGACTTCGCAGGGCTTGTTTGGTTAATCCCTTCATCTGTGCCACGACCGGCTTTATTTAATAAAGCCGGTCGTGATCTGTGCAATAGAATGCTCATTAGTCATGAGCCTTACCCTGATACTCTTGTCCAACAAAAAAAAATATTTTAGGCATTGCATTAGGGAATATATCTGAGTGCCAATGTGACAATTTTTGCCTCTGTAACCTTTTTTTTCTCCCATCTTATCAGTGAAAGCTGGATGGATGGATGGATGTTATGAGCGTCCCCTTTGGAACGGGGCGGTGGCTTGCGCCACCAAGCTCTTGCTACTATGCTGCCTAATATCCTACCTAGGTTAACCAATGAGAAAAAAAAAACACTATGAACTACCACGTACAAATTTTCTGATACCCTATTGCGAACTGTGCTTCTGTACGTCTCCATCCTTTGTCGTTTCCCTACTTTTCTTCCACCAATCCTCCAATCGCCTCTTACTGATGTCTATTGCGGACCTGTTTGCTTTACCACTGCTCCCGCTGAACCCGAGGGCTTCAAGGAGGCCAGTGGTGCCTAAATCGACCGCTGGATAGATGTCTTCACATTCTAATAAAATATGCTCCGTCGTTTCCCTAGCTTTACCGCAGCAAGCACATGCTTCTTCTTCCTTCTTATATCTCGCTTTATACGTGCGTGTTCTAAGGCATCCCAATCTGGCTTCGAAAAGTAATGAGCTTCCCTTTGAGTTATCATAAATGGTTTCTTTCCTAATTTCGTTTGTTCCCCTTAAGTAGTTACTCATGGCAGGTTTCTTTTCCATTGCCGCCACCCATGAGATTAATTCAGCCTCTCTGACTTTCCGCTTGACCTTCTTTGTTGCTGTGTTGCCCACTCCACAGGCCGCATACTTGCTGGTAAGCTTCCTAGTTCTTTTCCTCCACTGTGAATCAATGTTTTGCCTGTACAGATACCTGAACACTCTCCCAGCCCATTTACTTTCCTCCATATTCCTCAGCCGTTCTTCATACTCAATTTTACTGCGAGCTTCCCTCACTTCAAAACTAGTCCAGCCCATATCCCCTTGCACAGCTTCATTTGTAGTCTTCCCGTGAGCGCCCAATGCGAGGCGACCCACTGACCTTTGGTTCCCGTCGAGTCCTGATTGTACCCCTGATTTAAAGCAAACAACCGCATTTGCAAAAGTAAGTCCTGGAACCATTACCCCTTTCCACATACCTCGGAGGACCTCGTACCTATTGTATCCCCATAGCGCTCTGTGCTTCATTATGGCTGCATTTCTCTTCCCCTTGACTGTTATGGTTTTTTCCTGTGTTTCCATATATCCGTCGCCTTCGTTTATCCATATACCAAGGTATTTATATTCTGTTACCCGAGGTATTTCTTGGCCCTGTATCTCCACTGTCTGTTCACTGTTTTCATTGAATACAATAACACCCGATTTTCTAACACTAAATTTCAAACCTAAATTGTTGCCCTCCTGTCCACAGATATTAGCCAGACGTTGCAAATCACTTTGCTTGTTTGCGAGCAACACAATGTCGTCCGCATAAAATAAACCTGGGAGTTGCTGCTCTATTACTGTACCTGCCTGTTTGTATGAGAGATTAAACCCGATATTACTGCCTTCTAGCGCCCTCTCCATCCTCACCATGTACATCATAAACAGCAGCGGGGATAAAGGGCACCCCTGCCTCAGTCCCTTGTTGATATGAACTTTCTCCGCGCTCCTCATCCCTTCCCATTCAACGCAAACAGTATTTTCTAGGTAAATCTCTCTCAAAAGCTGTATACAATCGTTACCTAAGCCTTCCCCTTCCAGAATATCCCACAAAATGCTGCGGTCTACGTTGTCGTATGCTCCTGTAATGTCCAAAAAGGCCACATACAACGGTCTGCTTTCTGCTTTTGATATTTCAATACACTGAGTAAGAACAAACAAGTTATCATCCAAACGCCTACCTATTCTAAAGCCATTCTGAAGCTCTCCCAAAATGTCATTATTTTCTGCCCATGCTTGAAGCTTTAATTTGATTGCCTGCATTGCTAGCCTGTATATTACCGATGTAATGGTCAAGGCCTTGTTCGAACAGAGTGCCATGCAGTGACAGAAATTCTCATCACAGTAAGAAAATCTCTGAAGGAGATTTTTGAGTCTGACTAGGACTTCGTCTTGGGCAAATTGGTGAAGTCTGCTGCACATTGTTTTTGTGTGCGAAAATCTATTTACAGAGGAAGGACACATGAAAGTGCGAACTACTAACTGATTTAATGATTCAAAGGATGAAACATAGTGTACAAATTTTGTGCACAGGCAAGAGGTGAATGTTGTGACAGTGCTAGTTTGTCTTTTAATGCTACAAATAGCCATTAAACAAGTGCACCTCTGGGGAATTAAGGCAATTGAAGTGCTACTAACCTGTGCACTCTCTGATAAAATATACCTTCGTGAGCTCATGCGATGTTTTGTTGCTACTCCTGCACAGGATCATAATGTGCGAAAGCACGGCTCATATGAGCAGGCCTTGCAATGTGTGCTGCACCATCCGGTTTATTTAAATTGTTTGAATGCTCCCTCAAATAGTCATTCAGGCATTGGGCTGTTTGGTCCACGTAGAACTTGCCACAGCTGAGAGATATCTTATGACCAACCCACAGCACAATGCTCAATATGGTTGGCGTGATTTTTCATACACCCTTGTCTTTAGGTATGAGAACACAATTGGGCTAATTTGACAGGTGTATAAAGGAACAAATGGGACATTGTATCTAGCAGGCACGTTCTTGAAGCTGTGGGTAAATTTGTGCGCATATTTGTACATGAGGTGTACAATTTGTACACCTCAGGCCTAGTGGCGTCTGTTCCGCTTACATTTGATTAGCAAGTCCTTGTCGAGCTGCTCTTCAGCTTTCGGGAAATGGATTCGGCCATGGCACGCATGACCTAATTCCCCCACCTGTTCGCTAGTTGCGCTTCTGCTGTGATGGGTGTTGCGACGCTCGCCACCAAGGTGCTCTGTCAGGAGCATATACTAGATTGACAAGTAACCTTATTTCCGCATTTCTTGTCAGCAATTTGGGCACACTTAGCTAAATCTTTCATGTTTAGTGCACTAGTGAGTAGTTACTCTAAGCACCTTTATGACAAGTTGACTGTCTTTGCTATGCGCTTAGCTGAAAACCTTCTATGTTTTTAAAGCTTATTCTGAACAGTATCCACAATTGCCGACCAAGTCACTTCCTTTGGCCTCCTCGGATGTTCTTATCTTCCAAGCTGAATTAGCCTTCATCGAGCTGAACCATAATTGTTTGACCAGATGATGAAAATAGGTAATGAACTCGGAGAAAGCATAGGGTAAATTAAATATGCATTTTTGGAATTTATAAATAGTATGGATAAGGGAAATGAAAGTGGACGAAAAGATAGTTTGCTGTAGGTAGGAGCTGAATCCACACCACCTTTCAACTTTCATGTTTAGTGCACTAGTGAGTAGTTACTCTAAGCACCTTTATGACAAGTTGACTGTCTTTGCTATGCGCTTAGCTGAAAACCTTCTATGTTTTTAAAGCTTATTCTGAACAGTATCCACAATTGCCGACCAAGTCACTTCCTTTGGCCTCCTCGGATGTTCTTATCTTCCAAGCTGAATTAGCCTTCATCGAGCTGAGCCATAATTGTTTGACCAGATGATGAAAATAGGTAATGAACTCGGAGAAAGCATAGGGTAAATTAAATATGCATTTTTGGAATTTATAAATAGTATGGATAAGGGAAATGAAAGTGGACGAAAAGATAGTTTGCTGTAGGTAGGAGCTGAATCCACACCACCTTCATTAGGCATGTAGTGCCTTACCAATTCAGCTACTGTGGCACTCACCCTCCCATCCCCTTGGCATAAGCCACTACCACTCACAGCCACAGCAGCAGACGTCTTAACTGCAGGCATCATAAATTACATCAGCAGGCAACTGTTCAAGGGCTCTGACTTCGGCTGCCCCTTGATGCCCTAAGACAGGGTATGATGGTTTATTGGCCATTTGCCCAATTGGGGCAAGTGGCCTGTTGATGTGATTTGATCAAATGAACAGGCATTTGAAATCCCACTTACTCAATTGGTTGTACATGCCGTTACCAAATCTGTTCTTTGAAAGGTGAAGCGTTCCTCACTAGGACACACCATCGGACATAAGAAGAACAGATATCACTAGATATGACTTCGTGCCATATGTGCTCAGAATTAGCCACAAATTGAAAAACTTGACTAGTAGATATGGTGCCCCAATGGTTTCTCCCGCACCGAAGTGATTAGCCCAATTGTGTCTTTGTAACACGAGTACTGAGAGACAAGGATGTACAAAGAACCATGCCAAGCACTTTGTGTGTTGTGCTGTGAGGGTTATCAGCGCAATACCTCTCTGCTGTGGCAAGTCCTATGCAGGTCAGAGGGACTAGTGTCTAAAGGGACGCTAAAGGCAATTATTAAGTCAAGCTAAAGTAATAGATTAGTGCTCGGAAACGTCGAAGGCATCACTGTTATTGCGAACAGAGCTTCAGTAATTGATGAACGGAAGTAACTGCAATACACAATTAGAGGCTGCCCCAGCACATTAAAGTACCAGCCCGATGATGAAGGCACTCCTCATTAAAGTTCTGTCGCTAGGACTTATCTACTAATAATAAAAAGATTGCTGCATTGCATTATAAGATGAAAGAAAATGCTATTCGTCTAGTTCTATTTGATATTTAGAAAAAAGAACCCATTGAGGTTACCCTTGAAAGCATTGCCCACGCTTACATGTTTTAGTAGTTTCGCTATCACATAGTGCTGAGCTGGATTTTCTGGCTCGCGAAACTCTCACAAACTGCAAGTTACAGAGAATTCGATGTTTATGTGATGTTGCAGGATTCCCGAACAGTCCGTACTACTTGATCAAGAGCAGTTGCAGCGGCGAGTCCAACGTTCTGTCTTGGCTCGGTTGCTACATGGCCGGGCTTACGCATTTTGCACAGAAAACTGTAGCACCGTCTGTAGGGTACTGTTTTACTCACCAATGGAAGTGAAGGGCAGTGATGGCACAACGTCGCCACTCTGTCCTCAGGAGCAGGCGAATTGAATTGCTCTCTAGGTATGCGAACCCTTCAGATGCAATTTTCTCGTAAACTATCTCTTCTTGGCATGGAAGAAGCACTGTGAGGTTTATGGAATGCTACTTTAATAGGCAACATCTACTTAGTATTTGCCTTTAGTGTCCCATTAAATGGCCATAATAGGAAGCACTCAAACAATTCAAATAAATTTCATGGTGTGCATCTTGGCACGCTTTGCAAGGCCTACTAATGTGAACTGTGCTTTTTGCGTTTTATGATCTTGGGCAGTGCATGAGTTCATGGAGGCATATGTTATTAAAACAATCCTGCATGTGTTAGTTAATATAATTCATTTTAATTGCATGTGACCTTAGAAGCAGGCTAGTAGCCAATAAACTGTTGTATGCTACCCCAAGGCATTTAGGCGGTCAAAGTTAGGGCCGTCAACCATTTGCCTGCTCCTAAGACCGATTAATGGCAAATCAGTTCTGTGGAAGCCCGCAAAATCAAGGAGGGTTCACGAAAAGGAAAATTCTCATCAACCTGACTTTAGCACAATGTCCTGGGTTCCATCCCAGGACCTGGAGAAAATTTTTTTTCAGCTATGAAGCTTTTTTTTTCGAAGAAATCCCTTATGGTTTTTTAAAAAACTGCTTTGGGCTGAGAAACCTATGAAGCCATCATTGTTTTAACATGCATCACATGACATAGCCATAGGTACGTACAATTGTATAACACATAATCACTGATAACTTGACAATCCATGCTTCTCTTTCATATGCTCGTCCAGTACACATGTAGAACGCAACAGTCTGCATGTTGTAAGCTGACTTCAAATGGCCGGAGTAGAAATCATGCTGTCAGTGTCACACAATCATAGTCACTGACGTCTTTTTGCTTTTGTTACACACATAGTTCATTTTACACAAACATGTTGGTCCGCCTAGCAACACTTCACGTTAATCATAACAATGTTGGGTTACCAGCAAAATGTTACCATAACATTGGTTCCCATAATGCATGGGAGTTGCTCCATTTTGATTTCCGACTTGTGTAGTTGTTTAACCCTTTTGCTGGAATTCAAATTAACAAGTCCTTATTGTTAATTACGTGAATGCAATAATGACTTGCAGGCTAGGGCAATGTTTTCAGACTTGCGACGGAAGCACTGTGAGCAGAGGTGTATGTACAAAGAAGTTGTGCGAAGGCTAGGTTTGGTCGTCCTGGTCACCAATTTATGGGAGGCAGCATGAAGAGGTAACTAGGCTTATTCAAGCCAGCCAGCCATGGTGTCACGGGATCTTGGGAGCAGCCGTTCAGGTCGCGTGCACTAGCATGTTCTATTCTTGCTCTGCCTGTGCGTGAGCCCATCTTCTTTGCCTATGTTGGAAGTGATAGCCGCGCGGCTACAGAGCCCATCTCCTAGTGCGAAGTGCAATTGAAATGAAGTCCAACGGTAAAGCCCCCAGGTAAAGTGTGCAGACGGTGTCGTCATTGGTAGTGTCGGGTTCTCGCAATCTGAGAGATATACACCAGGCAGCACAGGCAGCATAGGTTGTGAGTGAAGCGCAGCCACATATGATACCAAAGTGAGAAATCGCAACCTGCCACAGGCACTCGTAGATGCACGGGCCTGTAGAAGTCGGAGCTCCAAAAGTAGACCATCTGGCAGCTTGGGACTTGCGTGGAGATAGCGCAAGTGTTGGTCACTCATGTTGTTGACTTAGAAGTGATTCTCGAGCTGAAGAAACCAGATGGCAAAGTTGCTCCTGCAAAATTTCGGTAGGCCATGCATCTGCGGAAGATGTGAGCACAACATCGGAAAGCTTGCCTGCTGCTGCTTTCAGTGGAATCTCGAATGCCGATAGCATCAGGGTTGCAGTGGTCACTCAATGCATCACGAAGGTTGTGCTTGTGGCAACGCCGCGCCAGCGAGAGTGAAATTTGCGCCTTGTTGAGTCGGTGGCTGAGCCTCTGAATTGGCGATGAGTGAGTTACCCCGAGTGGAAAGCGGGCAGCTTGTGGGGACATCTAAGGAAGAACAGCGACGAGCTGTAAAGTAGCCGAAGGCGCTTGTGTTTAGCCCAGTGTATTTCTTGGAAAGAATCGTCGAGCAGCTGCCTTTGAGCCGGGGGAGGAAGCTCATGGACCACGTAGAGATTTGATGCTGGGGTCAACGCATGCCAACGACAGGCACGGGTGGAAGCAGGTGATGTGGGACGACCATATTCAGAATGACACGATAGATGGCGAGAGCTGTTGTGATGGAGCACCAGCTGGAGGAGAGTGAGTGCTCGAGGTGACATAGTGAGCAAGGACGGCTGCCCACGAGTCCTTGTACAAGTCAGAGCAGGGGCTGAGCCTGGAACCTTGTTAAGAAGGAAATGGTTGTTTAGCGGGATGAACCAGATGTCCAGCATGTCAATGTAGAATTCCCATGCCCCCTACAATCGCAAGACTTCTGCCAAACCGTGCGAGGCCACGTCACTACTCGCCTTGGTAAAGTCGGTGCGCTGATGCTGGCATGGCAGGGCTCAGTCGTCCTAGTCACCAAGTTGTGGGAAGGCTGGGCTCGGTCAGCTGTGTCATCACTTTGAGGGAGGCAGAGCGAAGAAGTAGCCACCGTAGCCACTGTTTGTTTAAGCCAGCCATGGTGCCACGGGATCTCGGGGCAGGCTGACACCGCGGCCGCTTTGGTCAAGTGCGCTAGCGTGATCTATTCTCGCACTACCTGCATGTGAGCTCATCTTTTTCGCCTGCGTTAGAGGTGACAGTCATGCCGCTACGAGGTACTAAACATGTTTACTGTTTGAGCATCTCTGAATTGCATGAGCTATTAAATACACCCATCACACAAGTGCAGAGCCCTTCCGCTAAGTCTATCTGGCAGGAGTCTTTTGTCCTGTAAATATTCACGTTTTCCCTGTCCATTGTACAGCTGTATCCTGCTACGTCTACTTGGTTAGATGCCGACGCCAAACTTGGAGGAAAAAGCGAAGCTAGATCCTTATTAAACGACTTCAATGTGATAGAATTTTTACAATTATCAGCATTCAAAATGAGCTCTCATTACAAACCACATTTAAATTTGCAAGAGACTCTCACTAAAAGGCAAAGCTTATACTTTCTGATGAGCCTACCTTGTGCATTTTCATTCCTTAAGAATTTGTGTACTTTTCCTTATAGCTTTTATCTTCAACATTAAGTGAACAGGGTTTTTCAACTTATGGTCAAAAGACATTTACACAAGAACTAAAATTCGTGCTATCTTGTGCTGTCAGGCCAAATTTAAGCTTTTCTGTGTTGTATGTCATCTTGCTTTTGTGTTCTACTTGGCGCTTAATGGACAATTTACGCACAAACAAACCATTTGTATTACAGACTCTTCAACTTTATATGCAAAAAGTATTGCCATTGCAGACAGAAAACACTGAAATATAGTAATTCTGAGAATTGTTTTCTGCGCAAGAAATTTGGTTGGCTTTGGGCAAGGGTCTAAAAATGTTGCATAATTTGGTTTCCTAAAGTCAGTTTTTCCGTAATACAGCTGTAGTCACAGGACATGTGTGTTCCTTAATTACAGACGTGCGCACCACATGTGCTTACACATGTGCTTAAGATACCCCCGATAGACATTTTACACACAAACAAACCATTTGTATTACAGACTCTTCAACTTTAAATCCAAAAAGTACTACCATTGCAGACATAAAATACTAAAATATGATAAAAAATTCTGGGAATTGTTTTCTGCACAAGAAATTCGGTTCACTTTGGGCAAGGGTCCAAAATGTTGTGTAAGTCGGTTTCCTAAAGTCAGATTTTCTGTAATACAGCTGTGTTACGCGGTGAAGCATGTCAAAAATAAAAAGAGGCTGTTGTCACAGGACATGCGTGTTCCTTAATTACACATGCACGCACCTGCTGTCTCCTGTCATACTACAAATACCGACACATGTAATAACTACTGGCAGCCATTCAAAGCTGTTTGTGTGGAGATTTAAGGTCCATGTTCTGGGGTGAAAAGTGCGGCCCTAGCTGTAAGAAAGTAACGTTTTGTTTATCAAGCCAAAGTTTATAGTGTTCATGTTTTTTAAGTGTTTAATATTTCTAGAATAATAGCTCCATCCTTGCAAGGTAGTTGAAATAACAGCTCACATTGCTCCAGCCATGTCCAAAGTAGCTCTGATGGCCTGCTAGTACAATAAATAGGTGTATTGGTGCTTTTACTGACAGGAGACGGAGGGTGCACAGACGTATCATTAAGGGGACACTAAAGCAAAAAAATAAATCAGTTTAGACTAATAAAGCATTGTTTTAGAACCCTGCAGGCAGTCATTTTAAAACAATAGTTTGGGTATTAGATGTGAAAATGAAGTTCGAAGTATCAGTATTTGAAATTCACGCCAAAACCTCAACACAGCTGCGTCAGTGTGACGTCAGGGATTTCAAAGTATATTTTTGCATTTGGGCAGCGTTGGCTGAGTAAAAATTCCAGAAACTTCATATTTGGTTCCTTTAGAACACAATGTAGACAGTCTGTACCGCTATGTACTTCAGTAGGCCCTAGATAATACCATCCAAATCCATGACGTCACAGCGACCAGGTCTGGGAACTTCAAGGAGGCGTCGCCACCCGTCTTTTGTTTTTGCACTTTTTCTGGTCTACTAAGCATCTTATACTGGCAAGAGTGGTGTTTTTGGTGTTGTAGAAAGGTAATTTACTAATGCAGAAGAAATAATTTTTCTCTTTATTGTCACTTTAAGGAACACATTATATGTCCCTGACAGTGGCCCCTTTCCACTTTTATAATATGCTTCGCCGTCGTACATTGCATATGCTTCACTGCATAACAAGACCGTATTGTGGCAAAGCTGATTTTAGGAAACTGAATTATGCAACATTTCTGGGACTCTTACATGGCTTCATTCTGTAGAGGCTCTAGGAAAAGGCACGCTGCTCTATATTCGCAGCAAACATAATCTGCGTCATAGAAAAAGAAATGTTTGTGATGTTTATTCGCAAAATATTCATGTAACGTCAGCCAAAATATTACCTGCCGTTTTATTGTGGCACTGCTGCCAGTAAGCCTGAATACCTGAGTGGGTCTGAGTAGTCTGGCTCTGAAAATTGCCCATTGATAATATTTGCATTCCGTTAAGATCAGTTTTTGCCTTTACTAAGATGCAAATGAAAAAATGTTACTGTGATGTAGCATTTAGCATGACCTGTAATACGTCCCGAAGACATGGTGGACCGATCACACTGAAGGCGCAGTTCAATCTTAAGCTGGGTCCCCACAAGAGATGAAGAACACGATGTGATGATGGTCATGTGCTGATGATGAAGTGCCTAAGAAATGCCCACATTATAATTATTTGTGTCAATAGAAGAATTATAAGCAACCTCTAAAAATCTGACTTGTTGTGATGAAATTGAAAAAGTTGGCAGGTATGTATTATGACATTGATGCAGAAAACATTCATTTTGTCATTAAAGAAAGTCATGTATGCATTCACTTTTTCATCTTCCCTCTTGTGCTTGGGCCTTCATTGGTCTGCATTGTGCAAGAGGTAAAATGATGAGAAATATAACTAAAGACAAATAAAATCCTAGCCTGCTAACATACGCCTGCTCAATACACTATTGACACGCTCTGGTTTATTAAGCGTGCTCACCTGTCAATTCAGGCACAGAAGCAGGTCCAGTTCTTGAGCTGAAACATACACAGCCATGCTTACATAGGAAACAACTTTCAAGAGGCCAATTATTGACACATATTGCAGATAGTACTATGGATCAAGCATGAAGCTGACCACAATGCCCTCGAACTCTTCCCAACATACATATATTTTCTAGCATCCTGGACCAACCTTTTGGCCATGCTTTGAAGCTGCTGTCAGGTTTCGAACCAAGCCCAATCTTTCTGGCTTTGTTGTCCTCCTCGTCGTACCATTTCCCCCCTCATTTATGTTTGTCTTATTGAGATAGATATTATGTGATGATTTTTCATTTGTGTGTAGTTTGGGCAAAATCAATTTCGAATAAAACAAGCCACCCAGCTATTTTTATGGCCTAATTGTTTTTGCGCTCATTGATCATGGAGACCTACCTGCACGGCTGCATGTATATGGCAACTAAGTTCTTGTCAGATGTTATGTGAATATTTAATCAATAAACTTCATTTACATTTCTGCGCAGCACAGACCCATTGCGGCTGCAACTATACTGAGCTGCATGGCTGTTCGCAGCATCATTACGGAATAAAATCTGCCAGTCTTTATTTAATAAACAGTCAACATAGTGAATAACCGAATACTATTTTGTATATTCTAAATTTAAGTACTTTATGGCTTGCACTGTCGTGTTCTTATAACTTTGGCAGGCCTAAAAATCTCAACAGACCATCTAACTATGTGGAGTGATTTTTTAGCCATTACATAATCATTGCTTTTGCCTGTTTTCCACATGGCTACCAATAATCAGTAGATATCACGTCGGTTATTTATATTTGGAATTGGTGACTTTCCAAAAACCTCATAGTACCCCCCCCCCCCAAAAAAAAAAAAAATCCATCGCATACATGCAATAAAAGTTTAATACACCCATGGAAGGGGAAGTAAATCGTAAAGATTTAAGTTAGAAGCTGAGAGTAAGATGGTATTTCGACGTGAACAGCAGACTACAACAAATAAAGCAGTGGCACAAAACAAAGCGAATGAAAAAAGTATTGTTCAGTCAATAAAAACATTTCACTGTTGCTGCAAGGTGAGAAGAGGGAAGCAGCCCTGCACTCACCCCAGCAACTACAGGCTTGACCGAAGGGTCCAAGACATCTCGAACATAATGTCCACACTTGGCCAAAGAAGCGGGAACCATATCGAGAAGCTTGTGTTCTGGCCACAGAAGCGGGAGCTCACAGGCCTTGTGTAAGAATTCTGTAGCCTGGTGAAGTTACAAAGCGTACTCTTGTAGCGATGTGTTGGCCAGGTTTTGACTGGTTGCCCTGGTCCAGTGAAGTCTTGACTGCATGTCTTCAGCACAATCCATGGGGCAACCTTCCTATGTGGCTTTCATCCATGTTCCAGCTATTCCCTTCATTTTTGTCACCCGGGGCTTCGTGGTCCGCAGTGATTAGTCCCTTACTTAATATGTACAAATAGGTCCTTTAATTTTCCTGTTTTCTTGCCATGAATGCCCTCATACCTATTGCAAGCAGAAAAGGAAGATAGCACCACTCTTCTATCATGATCGTTCACATTAGAGTTCCATTAAAGGAGCAAGATCAGGGTATCCATGGCATCTGTCTCGATTCTTTACATTTTGTGCCATAATACCCAGGACTCGTACTGTGGCTGCAGGCGTCATCTGTAAGTTTGGGAGGTGGGAGCACCTTCTGCTTGCTTCAGCTCTTGTCTGACCTTGCCCTTCAGCACAACAGTCTAAAGTTCACAAAGCCAGGATGCCCCCGGAGGTGAATGACACAACCTGTCAGCCCAGCCCTTGGAGCAGCCAATGACCTGCCTATCGATGCGAAGGACAACTGCAATGACAACTGCAAAGCTTGCAAGGCTGGGACGATAAATTTCTTCAGTGACATCCATCTTGAAGGCCTAGTCCTTGAAGTGAATGGTGCATAGAGTGCAGACTTGCCACCACAACGATGACTGCTCCATAGCTCACAAGGCTGGGATAGCAAGTCTCATCGGAAGGCTGATCGTGCAGGCCTAGCCCTTGAAACCACCAGCTGTGTGTCTGCTAATAATCTGTGCCTTCATCGTGACGGGCTCTCCAAGGTCTGCAAGGCTGGAACGCTGAGGTCATCCCATCTGAAATTTGGAAGCTTTGCCCTTCAAGCATCCAGTACCACCATGGCAGTATTAAAGATGGGAGGAACTGCAAGGATCACTAGTGTTTACTAACAATTATGTAGCATCCTTGTCTGTGCACTCACAAGTGCCCTAGGGACCTAAAAGACTGAAATATGGGACATTGAGTGGCTGAGAATTATGGGAATATTCTTGCACACTGACATCAAAGAAAAGTAATAGAATACTTACATCTATGTCACAAATAGTTGTTAAGTTCAACTTAGTTTGCTTTCAACGAGAGTGACGTAGAGGGCTTGTGAATACTTTGAATTGGACATCTGCTGCAGTAAAGTGAAGCTCGAGGTCCGATTGACCAAATTAGACAAAAAAGCGCGTTACACATCCGCCAAGCCAACAGGGATTTTAATAAGCAAGCCATAGAGCTGGGTTTGTTCACATGACTAGAGGATGCCCATTGATAAAGCTAAGTAACTCGGTCTAAAGAATGCTGCAAGAATTTAACACTACTTTAGTAGCGATATTCTCACAGCAAACAGATGCGTTGCAGAAGCAACAGTCATAGCTCCAGAAGCACAGAAACTCGGAAGCGAATCTGAATTTGTGCCACAAAAGCCATTCTGTTCATAATGCAAAATAGAAGTGAGGCGTGCAGACAGAACACAAGAGTAGAGAAGTGGACAACACGAACGCCGAATGCAAAATAGAAGTGAGGCGTGCAGACAGGACACAAGAGTAGAGAAGTGGACAACACGAACGCCGGCGTTCGTGTTGTCCACTTCTCTACTCTTGTGTCCTGTCTGCACACCTCACTTCTATTTTGCATTATGAATCCTTACCAACTAGCTCAGCTTTCTGTCGTTCTAAGCTCCATTCTGTTCTCTGTCAGCAGGTCTGCTATGCTGTGTCGGTCAATGGGTGCTGTGTCTGCCCTGAAGACGGCGACAGCTTACCTTTAACTGGGACTGATAGCCCATCTAGCACCACTGCTAAAGTAATGTTAAACATTTATCCTAAAGACAAAAACGCAAAACAAAGCAAGAGAGAGGGGGGGATGAAGCTTGCAGAAAAACGAGACAAGGATTCTTTGAGATAAGGTGTGGCAGTCATGATCAGAACCAGAACGATAAGTCAAAGGAGAGTTTTTGCACTTTCGTGTGTGATCAAACGGACAGGCATCATACTGAAGGCGTCAAGAGGAGCACAAGGATGAAGCAAAGGCACTTGGCAGCTTGGAAAGACAGTCACGCAATTGAATGCAGAAAAATTGCGGGAAACAACTCAAGCACCCGAATGCAAGAAAAGAGTGAAAATAATACGTTATGTTAAAGAAAAAGGATTTCCTTTTGAACACAATATTAATATAACACTGCCCCACTGTACGATACATCAAACATTATACACAGCTTCAAAATTGCATAACTGCAAACTCAGCCTGAAATAGATGGAATAGAATTTGTTCCTTGTGAGCAAATCGGGATTGTGGCTTGCATAAGCTGAATGTGTGCAGTTTTTGCTTAGCAGAAAGGTTATTAATTAGTCAAACTTCTATAGTGGTGAACAAAATAGGAGTTCGGCAATGGGAAAGAAAAGAACATTAACATTTGTGTGCAGTAGTGTGAGAGTTAACGTGGGCAGAAGTGCAATGTGTAAATAGGGTCTATTTTGGGCAGATATACCGAGATATAAATTGCACTGGTATTGTACTGAATCAAGTTATCTTGACATGAAGCAATAGCCTGCCCTTTAATTTGCATAGATTTTGCCATACAGTCTTGCATGGCTGTTAGACTACTGCATACTTTGGCAAAGCCAAATAGCTGTCATGCTAAATGTCATGTATAAGGCAGCCATGTATGTCTATCCACGAGAAGGCATATCTGTATTTTATGACTGTGCGCAAGTTTATTGTTGACAGATACCGTATGTTGTGCATAACATAAAGTATGTCCTTGCATTCATAATGGACGGCAATATTTTTCAATTCTACCCTGCCCCCTCACTCTAGGTCTTTGTCCAGAGAAGGAATGCCCACTGCTTGAGTGCCCGTGACACAGTTGACGCTGCTTCAAGCTTCAACAATTGTTGTGTCAGTTACAGCTATGCAAGCCAATATTTGCACCAAAAAGATGTTACTTAGCTCCTTCAGGTTTTTTAAATAAAGTACTTTACCAACAAAACTATGCCTGGGGGCTGTCCCCCTTCGACTTTTCTTTGGCATTTACAACACATCCTAAGACCATAGACGCTTATTCAAAGCACCCAATACACTTTAGGCCGAACATTGTCTGCAAAGTTCCATTTGAAGAGGTACTGACATGATATCTTCAATTATTCCTTTTTTTCTCTCATTAAATTAAGGCTTCAGAGCTCTAAAAATATAATAACAAGCCTTGGAGTGGCGTGATTTAGTATAATAGCTTTCCTGGAGCCGGTTTCAGTTTTGTTTTCTGGGAGGATACTATGTAGTGACATCACAACACAGTATGTGGTCATGTGAGAAAAGGACATTGTAATGTTTTGACACTCTCTTGAGGCCTCCGGCTAGCTCAGTCGACTTGTGCACTGCAAATTTTGAAGGTCAATGTAGCAGCACAGTGGATGACTGAATGAGCTAGAGCGAGTGTCATAACATCGTAATGTCTAGCTCCCACATGACCATACACTATGTCGTGACATCAAGGCATAGTATCCTCCTGGAAAACAAAAGTGGCTGTAAAGAAGCTACTATATTGAATTATTTACGGTGTTTTGAGGCTTCACCCCTCAAACGCTGTCTGTCGTCTTCTCTCCGCCACTCTTCAGCACTGGTAAATTCAATTATAAACGTGCACTAACCAGCTCAGTTAAGCACACTCGTGCAGTATGTACTACCAAGCGCTTTTTTATTCCCTTCCATGTCGCACTGTTACCCCGATGGAGGCGAAATGAAAAGGCACCCATGTATTGTGCATTTGGCGCATATTAAGGAAACCCAGATGGTCTATATAATGCGGAATCCCCCACTACGTTGTGCCTCGTAATCATATCATGGTTTTGGCATGTAAAACCCCATAATTCATTTCATTCTGATGAGAAGTGGCTAATGTATTTTTAAAACCTCAGTTGACAACGTGTTTTACCTGCTCAGAAAGAATAAATTTGCTTCTTCTTGTGCTGTCCCATAGATTATGCATTGCCTTCGATCAAAAGCCTGACTATGCATTGAGACACATCTTGGCTTGTCCATGGCAATGCTAGAGAATGCGAAATACTGTTTATGAGCTGAGCTTGTTTTTGGCCGTTTTTAGCAAAAAGCCACGGACGAACCTAGCTCGTCGAAGGCACGGAAAATGTTAAACATACCACTATGTGTACAAGTATTTCATTTCAGAATCAAGTAGGGGAACACAAGCTGCACACCTGGCAAGTATTGCTTGTACAATTGACGGAAAGCTAAGTCTACCAATCTTGCTAGAAAGCACGCCTGAAATGATGCACGTCAGCAATTCCAAAACTAGACAGCAAGGACAAAAGTCTAAGAATGCAAGGCATGCGGTGAAAGATGTTGGGTAGCTTTTGCAAAGAAACTTCGGGTAAATTATTAGACTACTATGAAAATGCCTTTTGCAGACCAGTTCTTTTTAATAAGCTTGATGACACAAATTTGCATTGCTTAGACAAAGGAATACTGTTAAGAGCTTGGGGTCATATGGCTTTCAGTGAAAGGCAATAATGAAGAACAAGTCTTAGCACAGCCACCTACATGCTCTTTTTGTTTGGACAATGATTTAAAGCAAGGGGCCCGGGTGGGGGGCTCAGAAACAGATTAAGAATGATGTATGTAGGACATGCCCACACATCATTAACAATGGCAGATGAGATAGGTGATATTTCTGGCTCCTGTTCCAGACATTAAAATATGAACCAGATTCTCTCTACAATGACTGCTTTATCATCAGGTTTATAATATTACCCTTTTTTATACACCTAAACTTATAAAAAGGAGCTGCAGACAGGCTTCACACAAATCAGGTAGCAATGTCTTTTGACAAATTGGCTTAATAGCATCAGCATTAGGCATATACTTCCACAATCCAGTTCATTAAGTACTACTTGGAACATATGCAGAGGAAAGGTCACTTATATTGATATTAATTAGAGCTGCATGAATCTCTGAACTTTCAAGCAACCAGAGGGGCTCCATGCTGTAACGTCTTCCTAGTTGTATTAGTATGTATGGAATACAGGTTTAGTCAGATAAGTACACTAAAGGCAAAACATTTTTCTTAGTGACCATGGTTCTTTCTTTTGTGTTTATTTTTCAACTTGGAAGGAGAGAAATGAGTGCAAGATGATGGTTGTCAGTACATTTAGATTGCCACAACAGAGTGATTAATAAAAATGGAGTTGCCGTGAACCCGTTAAACGCATATCCAATATATAAAGAAGGGAACCTTAGCAAAGCTGCACAACCATTAGTCAAATCAGTTAAAGTGCATATACTAGTTAAAAAAACAAGCTTAAAATATAATGTACCAAATATTAATTTAGCCGTCATGTATACCACTCATAGGTGCTAGCGTGGCTGAGTTAGTGATCAGAAATGTTCCTACAAAAAAACCATTGTTGTAGAAAAAACAAAATCCGTGTTCCTGCTAGGGTTTGAGTTCATGACTTAATTTATAAGCCAGGTGTTCCATACATGACATGGCAGCAGTTTCATTCTTTTCTTTCTAATGTAGACACAATCCAATCATTGTAACCCAGTGTACTCGACCACATTTGAATGTTTCAACAATTCAAATGCTGAACTCTTAAGAGTACTAAAAGTGAAATATTTTTATGTGGGTAGTTCCATCAGTCAATACAGTCATCCTTAGTCCACTATAACTGCTGTTGTCTTAAATATTAAATGGTGGGCAATATTGGGAGATGTTGAACAAGTAAGCACCATCGGAAGATAAATAATTTTTGTACACCACAGGTCTTAGAACAGTTACCCATTGACAAAAAGCTAATAAAATTGACATTGTGCTTAAGAAGCCCGAGTATGTGAAAGGCTTTGCAAGTTTAAGAGCTGTCCATCAAGAAAGATGTGTTTTCAGGTAACACTATATCATAGTAAATACAAAGGGAAAGTGGAACAGTAGGAGCTCCAGATTATATTTGGTCATGGCCAGGACATAACGTGAAATGATTATGAGACTTTCAGCTGTCCACAGAGTTGACAGTGCAAGCCTTACCTTAATTAGGTTTCCCTAAAAGGCTGCCACAGTAGGTTGACGCCTACTTGTATGTAATGGTTCATTTGAAGTTTTGTGGGTTGTTTTCGTCACTCCACTTGGAAGAACCCTTAGCACACCCCTTTTACTATTGCAAACTAATCAATTGCCTTCAAAGCCTTCCACTTCCCCTTTCCACAGCCTTCATTTTACTCTTACGCACCTGATATCCTCCTCGACCCTTGCGAGCGATGAGCTATGTGGAAATCAGTTTTTAATAAGGCAAGTCCCTTTGTCCAAACATTGACTCCAGGCAGAAGATTCTTTTGTTCAGTGACTGTCAGTCATTTAACTTATTGTGTGGTGATCTACTTTCTCTACACAAAACCTTGCACAATAAGGTGTAATTTAAAACCACCATTAATTTCTGGCAAAGTGGTACCTTAGTTGGCCAGGCCATTGCCTGACCAAGTGTGCTGACCAACTAGCTATCCCTAGTTAAGGGCATCTCAGTCATTCAAGTGAGTATGGGAAAGAACATTTCAACAATAACTTTGGTTTATTCTCACATAAGAATAAGTTATTCTGACAGGGCTGCCTTTGTGGAATCGCTGGATCAAAAAAGCACACATGCATGAATCACGTGCATGCATACTTTCATATGAAAAGCTGACATTTCTATTGCGTCATTCTTTCACGCTACAAGTAAATTATATATTTCATTAATGTGGAAAGCTGGGCTAGTTGCTGATTAATCATCATACCTTGCAGCTAGTGTCATAAATTCTTAGGTGTCTTCGCCTTGTCCTTGTCAGTGCACTGCTTCACCTCCAAGATATGATAATCTATTTCATGTTATTTGCAAAGGCTAACTATGAAGCTTTCGATGACAGTAGATACAGAACTATCAACTGACAACTCTGACTACCTAAAAGATAGACCATCAGAACACCAACATGATTGGGTAAAAAGGAAGCAGAGCAGTTCCTGACTGCCACCTTTGTTTCCTATACTAGCGAACGTGCCACAAATGTCGGACACGTAAATTGGGCAGCCACAACACAACGGCTCCTGAATTTCACAGGTGCAAACACCTCGCCAAAAATTCTAATGTATAGTGCGGAAAGACATTTTATAGTGTATTCTGTATGTAATGGTAGTGCGCTATCAAAGAACTGCGGCACAAAAAAATCGTTAAGCTATTACGAAATCAGCTATATTTATACATCCTTCACTGCAACCAAGAACGTTATACCAGAAAGGAGTTCCTGCCGTTTACACATATAACCGAAGACAAATTCAAAACCATGCATGTTTAGAGTGTTCAAAAAACAGAGATATCTTAATAAATTTACAAGTACCGCATCGTTAGCCTGCACAACGCCTTGTATTGCAATGGAAATAAGAAAGGAAAAAATTAAAAAATGTAAATGCAACACATAAAAATGAGTAAATCATTGCATATTGTCCCAGTTTCTAAGTACTAACACATACAGCTTTAATGGACGACTGCAAACAGCAGACAGAATGAATCACTGATTGGTAGCGCACACCAAAAGACACGTAGTATGAGCTGAATGAGTACTGATTTGCAGGAACTGTGAGATCACTGTGACCATTGTGAATATGGACAGCAGTTCATGGCGAGAACCACTAATTTGTTAGTCACTGTGCAACGAGTAAAGATTATGTACTTCTGACATGCAGCTTCTTTGCAGTACAACGTAATAATGAACCTCACTGAAAAAAAACTAGAAAGTTGGAAACACCTCACTCGCACGAAGACATTAAACGAAACTCAAGCTAAACAGCTATTGGCTTAATTTTTTGGATAGTTTATTGTACCAGTGCAGTCGGATATGTATGGTACACGTCGAATACATTTTTACTGCAGCAAAAATTTTATGCGATGAAGCCGATAGATTTTGGTGTAAAAGCTAGTTCGTCGCAGCCACTGCAACTGCTGAGAACATATCGTAAAAACTTGATTTGCACACACACACACACACACACACATATATGTGTGTGTGTGTGTGTGTGCAAATCAAGTTTTTACGATATGTTCTCAGCAGTTGCAGTGGCTGCGATGAACTATATATATATACTGGCTACCTGCGAGACTGGCTACCTATATACTGGCTACCTGCGAGACACTGAACATTGCGAAAACATGATGAAGCGCAATGTTTTTACCGGAGTTTAAAATTTTTACGATAGCGCTTCACTGCATAATACTTAATGCTGCTGCAAAGCCCATTTGCAGACAACAATTATGCATTGCAGCGAATAGCTGGGTTTATTAGTTGGCTTTATTGTTGTTCGCGAGCGGTTGTGTAAAGAGGGCGCAAACAGAGAGGAATCCTGTGGGCAAAAAAAAACGGTTTAAAACACCACACCAGAAACACCTCTGAATGCATGTCGGTACACATATAAGATGGTTCTGTGCTCATACTGTGACCGGAGACGACGTGTACGCACGTGTGTAATTAGGGACTCTTATTATAGTCCCCGTGAGAGTTGAACTGAGCCCCCTTTCAATCTCAGTATGCTTCACAGCAATGCAGTTAGTTTGTATAACTCACCACATAACTTGTCTGTATTGTGGTGAAGATAAAGCAAAAAAACAACCATTAAGAAACACATACAAGACCTTTGCCCACGTGTAGGTGTGTGTGTGTGTATATATATATATATATATATACATATATATATTAGCACATATGCTCCTCTGCACTGCATTTTGTCAAGAATGTCAAGCTTTATGTCAAGAATGGCTTAGCTGGCTGATGGTGCCTTTGGTGGAGCAATGAATTGCAATTTTTTTTATGATGTTATGAAGATAAATAACACCATAGCATGCAGACTTATGCTGCAGAAAGAAAGCAAGAAGCGAATGAGTAATTGCAAAGTGATCTGCATATTGTATCCCAGCTGTATTGTGCATGCCACATTACCAGAGAATCCTGCTGACCTTTAATTAACCTTTCCAGCACAACATGTTTTTATCAAGCCATACCTTTACATTGGGTTGATATATGCAGGGATGCCCTTTCACCTTCATGTAAGCTTAGCTCTGTCAACAGCAGATGCACTAAAGCTGAACACTCTTGCTACCTACTTCACATACTGCAACTGAAATGAAGGAAACACAAGTCTTAACAGTAAACTTTTAAACAATGCATTTAAATACTTGTGCAACCTTCTTTTTGGAAAGACCATGTGGTGCCTAGAGATGTAGCTTGACAAGTAAGAAACTGATGTGCTTTTATCTAAAAATAGAATTGATTGATGTTTTGTGGGACAGGGTGCCTGGTGTCTCAATGAGCACACTTTATGGCTGAGAATATTTTTGCAATTGTGTCAGCTTTGAAAACTTGTCAGAATCTTTAATCTTGGTGCATTAGAAAACACCTTGACACAAAATGAATGTAACCCTTGATGTCATTGAAAGAACAGTGCTGAAAACAATTCGATAAATACAGCAGAATGAAATGCAGAGAACTTAGGTGGGAAATAGGTAAGCAATTTACCAACCACATTATCAATGCAATGCAGCTGACACTTAATAAAATAAGAAAGCCCTGGAGCAAGTCTCTGGCTTGCAGTGCAAGACCTGTGCACACTTATGACGATATTGCAGTATTCATGGCAGGGACGGGACCATTCAACCTTACACACTGTAACACTCTGTATATCTCTCTGAAATCTTCTTGTACCAACATGTACAAACTGCATGTTGCAAACAGCAAAATCATTGCTATTGTCCTACAGACAGTTTCCATGTTTATTGGATTCTCATTTTAACAGCTGACTTTAAGCTTCCATACTGAGAGCTGGACGAGTTAGTGCGTTTTTGAAAGAGTAGAAACAGTGCACAAAGTATGAAGGACAGTGAAAACGCAACAGGAGCACTGACTTGCAACTGAATTTTTTATTCAGGTATACATACAAGAATAATATGCACACACCATGCAATGTGAAAAAAAGCAAGCAAATGAAGTGCAAACTATTAATCATGATTGACATTGCTAGAAAACACAAGCATGAGTGACGTCGTGAGTTAACTGCGACATCATACTAAATCCTTGCAAAAAACCATGTTAGAACTTACATGGGCATTATGCAATTGAATGAATTCAACAGTATGCTTATAACCTATGTATTCTAACATTTTACTTGAATAAGGTGCTAAGAAGATCAATCTATATATAGCTACAAATGCCTTAGTCACCAGATTTGAAAAGCGGGAGAACTTTCGTTTGTTTCAGAGATGAAAGAATACCTGTTGTGGGAGAATGCTGAGAAATAACAGCGATACTGAGGAGTCCATTGGGAATAATATAATGTACCAACATGCATTAGGAATTACGTCAGGATCTCCAAATTTATTAAATTTGCAGACATACTTCTATATTTTAACAATATTATTAAGGCATACAAATTTTAAAAAGAAATGCCACTACGTTAGTATTTGCCATAGCAAATGATTTCCTAGGGGTGCATGTACAATGGCACCCATTGAATATTGTACAACTAAAGCTCTACCACATGTGTTTGACCCCTGTTGATTGCAAGTCGCACAAGCCTGTTCCCTTAGTGAGTGAAACTCAGCGAAAGAAACTTGGCCTTCTTTGTGGAGCAAAGACAGTTGGCAAAAATGAAGCACACAAAGGTAGAGAGGTTTTGGTATAGCCTGCACAGTGAAAGATCCACTCAAGATCCAGGTGCTGTACCGTATCTTCAGAAGATAAAGCATTCATCTAAACACAAGCACAGGGTGTAAATGATCGCACTCCGATGCATGTGATACATAATGACAATCACCACGAAAGCCTATCGCATTACTATTACTTCCACAGGTAATTTTCATGGCTGCTATGGAATGGCTGTCTCGCTGCACCACAATCTGTAGCAACTAATACACTGGGCATTTCAAATGGTTCATGAAAGCGGGTTGGGCCCTGGCCAGACTGAAGCAGCGGCACTCGAGAGACACTTTTCAACGCCCAGCCTCGTGTGAGTCACTTGACACTCGTCACGGACACTTGCTGACATTGCCTTCAGGCGGGAACAGGCCTTTCTGTTAGATTCACGTTTCACGTCCAGGCTTTCGTTACTAGGCTTCTGCGTGCGTAAGGCGACGCGAAATGTTTGAACGCACTTTGCTCATCGACAAAAGGCGCCCTTACTTTGCACAGCGATTTGGAAATGTGTATGCACCCTACATCGACGTCAATGCCGACGCGCACCACTTCTGCGTTTTCGAGCTCGAGAGCAGTGTGTCGACGTGGTGTCTAAGGCCAAATAGGCATCCGACTTTGCCAGAAGGCGTACACACAACTTAAAGAATCGCTACATACGACACACCCTGCAATATGCATGATCCGTGTCGGCACCATATGCAGTCGGCGCTGTGCTACCACGACTCTTCGAAACCGACAGTCCAAATGAGGCGACATGTCGTGCTGTTTCGTGGATGCAGCACAGTTCGTTCGAAGCTTCTGTAGCTTCGTAACGGCAGCGTTATTCGTACTCGCCGATATTACACAGTGACCCAATATGCAGTCGGCGCTGTGCTACCACGACTCTTCGAAACCAACAGTCCAAATGATGCGACATGTCGTGCTGTTTCGTGGATGCAGCACAGTTCGTTCGAAGCTTCTGTAGCTTCGTAACGGCAACGTTATTCGTACTCGCCGATATTACACAGTGATTTGTACACACCACACAGCCATAGAATAAAGAAGACACAGCCACAAGGAATCGCAACGGTCCTCCCACTGCGTGCAGGCGCCGACAGTCATTTTCGATTTAAAAACGCTGCACAAAATAAATGCTTTATTTATTTAGGCGTAATGTATTTAACAACAAAACGATAACGTTAGCATTTTATGTATTTTTTTCTAAGTTTTTTTTTTGTGACGTCATCATGCGTGGCAGCAGCGGACTCCACTTGGGGTCGTCTGCTGCCACGTGCGTGCACCCAGCGCCGGCCTAAACTAAAACGGAGCGTGCGGCATAGGGACGAGAAGGGAGACCTGGGGGGTGAGAGTATGAAGTATAAGTAGACCGGTTCGGGGAACTCCAGTGACTGCGACAGTGCCGAGAAATGTGCCCGATTCGATGGCAGTGAAAACAAATGGGCTTGTCGTCAGCAGTGCGCCATTCAGACGGGTTGCGTAAACGTGGTGGGTAAGAAGATGCGGGACGGGGCGGAATCGAAGAAGCCGGGTGGGTATCAGGGCGATGGGTCCAGCAGATGGTGTGAACACCCATGTTGGCGAACTCCTGGCGGACAACTGCCTGGATCAGGGAAACCGTGACTGCAGGTGCGTTGGAGGGGCTGGAGTCGAAGGCAGCCGGATAGGTGGCCTCGATCTCACGCCGGACGATTCTGGTAACATCGCCAGTGTTGTTGGGACGAGGAGCACTGGTACAGGAACATGTCGCTGGGGTGTTGGGCAGACGGGCAAACTGCTGGTCGATACGTCGGCTTTTAGCGAGTTCCAGGCGGCGGCACTCTTTTATAACTGCATCCACCGTCGCGACGTTGTTGAAAACCAGCAAGTTGAAGGCTTCATCGGCAATACCTTCGAGGATGTGGAAAACCTCATCCGACTCAGTCGTGTGTGTCAACTAGAGCTAATACGTCCTGAATGTACGTGACGTAGGGCTCTGTTGACGTCTGCACACGGCCGGAAAGCGCCTTCTGCGCGGCAAGTTGGTGACCGTAGGGGTTGCCGAACAAGTCTCGGAGCTTTTGCTTAAAGGGACACCAAAGGTTACTATTAAGTCAACGTGGACTGTTGAAATACCATCACAGAAACCTCGAAACGCTTGTTTCGTGCCAAGGAGAGACTTATTTTAAGAGAAAATGCGTTCTGAAGCGTCCGCGTACCTCTAGCGCAGTTCAAATCGCCCGCCCTCCGATCGAGGAGTACTGACATCATGGTTCATAGTGACGTTGCACCATCGGTGAGTAGAACGGCGTCCGCAGACGGCGCTACGCACGTGGCGCTACGACTTTTCTGCGCAAAACGCAAACGCGCGGCCAGAAACAGAGCCAAGACAGAGCCGATAGCAGAGCGAAAGCGGGAGTATGGTGGCTAGCGGAAGGAGAAACGAATTACGTCCCACATTACGTCCCACGGCACACGGAGATCCGTTTTCGTTAAACTATAGGCTGCGGCGAGCTCGCAGCGTGGTTGGCGTGGTCTGTGAGAAGTGACGAGCCTTTTCGCACTCGCAACAGGGCATAAAAAAGTGCGAATCGACGCAAAACTCGGCCTGGGAACGTGCTTCGCCACAGCCGACCCAGATGTCGTTTCCCGCACTGCCACCAGGCGCCGCTACTATACCTCAAGCTCAGAAACTTTTACTCGGCTTTACCTCAAGCTTTTACTCAGAAGACGAAGTGGAAATAGCGGCCAAACAAATTGAAGAGGAAATATCAGAGGGTACTGAAACGGATTGGACTTACCCAAAGTTAATGAGACTATTTGAGCGTGAGCTAGGTAAGGCGCGAGTCAGGAAAACAAGGCAAGGGATACGAAAACTCAAGAGCTGGTGGGATGAAGAGGTTAAGAAGGCCATAAAAAAAAACGTCAGGAAGCCTCCAGGGAACACATGTATTCCAAAAGTAAGGGAGAACCTGAAGCAGAAGTAGAGAGGAAATGGGTAAACTACATAAAATGCAAAAGGGAAGCATCTTATTTGATCAACGAGAAAATCAAGACAAAAGGGTCCCAATGGCTGTCAAAAATAAGCAATAAAAAAGATAAACAGGCAGCTAGGAAATTCTGGCAACATCTGAACTCCTTGGGTAATAGGACAAGCCTACAGCAGAGGTATATAGTAACAGCTCAAGGTACTCGGTTAGAAGGAGAGGGGGCAATGGAGCATATAGGAACCATGATGAGGGAAAAATTTACAAAACAGACAAATGGTACATGCACTACGTCGGAGAGGGATAGCCCGGTCAACCCACTGCTTTCGCTTGGACAAAAAGAGTGGGAAAGGGCGGAGAAGAGGGTACCAAGTAGCACATCGGCAGGCCCCGATGGTATTCCAATTATGTTAATAAAGAAATTGGGCCCGAAATCTAAGAAAGCATTGAGGGAGGTGGTGAGCAAAATGCTAGTGGATGGTAAAGTACCTGACGAATGGAGGCTAAGTAGGATGAGAATGATTATATAAGGGAAAGGGGGACAAAGCCGACATAAATAACTACCGGCCTATAACAGTGACGTCAGTGGTTTACAGGGTGGTTATGCAGATTATAAAGGACAGACTGCGGGCATGGGTAGAGAACGAGGGGGTACTTGGGGAGCTACAAAATGGGTTCCGGAAGCATAGGAGGCTAGAGGACAATCTGTTCTCGGTAACACAGTGCATTGAAATAGCTGAAAAGGAACACAGACCCCTATGGCTGGCTTTTTTGGACATCAAGGGAGCCTATGACAGTGTACTTCAAGAGGGCTTGTGGGGCATTCTGGAAACTTTAGGAGTGCAAGATGGAGTAACCAATTTCTTAAAAGATATCTATAAAGGTAACCGGGTGATTATACAATGGGAAAAGCAGGTTTCGGAGCCTGTAATGATTCGGCGGGGGCTTAGGCATGGGTGCCCATTGTCGCCTCTGCTGTTTATGCTGTACCTACAAGGTCTAGAGGCCAAAATACAGCAAAGCGGACTCGGCTTCAACCTATCATTTCTCAAGCAAGAAAAATTGATTGAACAGTCATTACCAGGACTGATGTACGCGGATGATATTGTAATAATGGCTGACAATGCAGAAGATCTGCAGGAATTAATGGACATATGTGGTACAGAAGGAGACAGATTAGGCTTGAAGTTTAGCAAAGAAAAATCAGCAGTCATGATTTTTAATGATAACAGTTGCGGCGAGCATAAGATACAGGAGGCCACGCTGGAGATAGTCGATAAATACAAGTACCTTGGGGTGTGGATAAATAATGGCATTGAGTATCTGACAGAGTACGAAAAATATCTAACGACTAAAGGTAACAGAAGTGCAGCGATTATGAAGAGTAGGGCACTGTGGAACTACGATAGGTACGAGGTAGTACGAGGGATATGGAAGGGGGTAATGGTACCAGGCCTGACTTTTGCCAATGCGGTTCTATGTATTAGAACAGAGACCCGGCAACAGTTGGAAATTAGGCAACGTGGGGTGGGTAGGCTCGCTCTGGGAGCACATGGCAAGACACCAAATCTTGGAGTGCAGGGGGATCTGGGATGGTGTTCTTTCGAGGGCAGAGAGGCTAGTAGCAAGATAGCCTTTAAGGAGCGATTGAGAAAAATGGGGGAAATTCGGTGGGCTAGGAAGGTTTTCAGTTACTTATACACGAGGAATGTTGACACGAGGTGGAGGAAGCGAACTAGAAAATTGACAAGCAGATACTCGGGCAGTAGCGGGGGAACAAGTAAGGAATCATCTGTCAAGAAAAAGGTTAAGGAGGCAGAGAGGGGTATGTGGAGTACAGAGATGCAAACCAAATCGGCATTGGAGACATACAGGACGTTTAAGCAAGAAATAGCCAAAGAAAATATTTACGATAACTCTAAGGGAAGCTCATTGTTGTTCGAAGCCAGGACAGGTGTACTGAGGACTAAAACGTACCGAGCCAGATACCAGGAGATAGATTTGGTATGCGAGGCGTGTAGAGAGGAGGAGGAAACGGCGGAACACCTGATACTTGCTTGTAAACAACTTCACCCTGCAGTTGAATCTAACGGGGAACTATTCAAAGCCTTGGGTTTTAAAGACAGTGAAAGTAGAATAGACTTTGAACAGGTAGAAATAGCTAAACGGAGGCTAACTGATTGGTGGACAATATCAACGCAAAAGTAAAGGAGTAAATACATAGGTATGCATGCATATAGAACGATTAAAGGCTAGGTGGCGCGCGTCGCCGCCGCCCGATTCAAAGGGTTGAGCCACAATCATCCATCCACCCATCCTCCAGCGCAAGACGCCCATAAGCTGGTACTTCATTCTATGACGCAAACATCGACGCTCGTCGCAATGGACCCTGACACCGACAGATTGGCTCGCGATGGTTGGCTCAACTTCAGTGATTTGAGCACCGACGAGCGCGACCTGCTGCTGAGGGCTCGCACTGCCGGCGTCGTTGCGTACTACGACGGCGGCCTCGACACCGGCTCTCCGGAGCGGGAAAGCAACGAGGGCTTCCCACGACATCACATGGACGTGGCATTCTCGCTGCTTGTTCCAAATGAAAGTTTCGCGAGCCAGCAGAACCCTCACAGCACGACGCGATAATGAAAGTACTGAAACTCCAAAGCGTGCGCGGCGCAGAGTCTAGCGCGCAGAGTCGAGCGAAAACGAAACATTTCGAACACCCATATTACTGAAGGGTAACGTCAAAATGTTATTTTTTCTTAGAATCGAATAGACGTAGACAAGCAGCATTTTTTCCCGTCTTATAATCGAATGAAATGATATTTTTAATACGAGTAGTTGAGTATTAGTAACACAAATTATGAGGAGTCCTTTCGTCATCGGGCTAGTACCGGAATGTCGCTGGGGGGTCTCAAATCGTGTCATGCATTTACCTCAATTTCTCGGTTACTAAAGCTCTGTTCGCGATTAAATTGACGCCTTAGACGTTCTAGAACATTGCTCTACCACTTTAACTTGAGTTTCTGGTAACCTTTAGCGTCCCTTTAAGCGAATCCCAACTGGCGAGCTCATCTTCGTGCGTCCGAAACCAAACTCAAGGTGTGCCACCGAGGTAAAAGACTACGTTGGCGAGCATGATAGTAGGGTCCCACCGGTTATTGCGCCTAACGTGTTCGTACAGGCTCCTCGACGTCTTCCGGGCCCATCTTTGCCCGAGAATACGCCAGGATCACGGGGAGCGGGGAGAGTGATGTAGGTCGTCGAAGTGGCGCGCACCCCGCAGGGGCGTCTGCTTCAGCAGGCGTTTGGTATGTCGCGACACCACGTACCCGAGCACACGAGGGTTGGACCCTCCCGCGTCTAACCGTGCGTGGCTTAGCCGTGTCCGGGGAAATGGTGATTGAGCCGATGCTGAGTGTCAGGACCTTTAAGGCCCCTCGGCGGAGGCAACGCATCCCTTTGGCCTCGGCTTCACGTAGACGGCACCCCCGGACTGACCCACCCGGGGGAAATGGGTAGTTTCCTCTTCCTTTCCCCATCTCCACTCTTCGTTTTTTTCTCATACTTTGTATCTTTCCTGTATTCGACTCCATTTTACTTCTCATTTTCCAGGCAGCAAGGGTTAACCGTCTGTATCTACCCAACCTTGGGTACACATATTAGGTTGTAGCGGCGTTGTATAGCTGACGTATACAGGTATATTCCTAACCTCGTAGCGTCCCCTTGTTGGGCTCAATGGTGGGTGGCTACCATATCGCCGCTGAATATTCTAAGAATGACATGGCAAATGCATCCTCCCCCCCTTCCAGATCGTCCTAACAAAAGAGGGCGCACCGAAGCAATTTTTTTATTTCACTTTCAAAACCAACGTAGAAACATTCTCCCGCTACCAATATATATATGATCCACGGCGAAGGACCTCTGCCAATGAGAAAAATATCCCCATTCCTAGGAGCAAAATGCCTAGCAGAAAAAATGGGAAAACAATACAAGGTTTCAAAGATGTCAAGTTGGGACCTCCTCCTTGAACTCAATACCAAAGACCAAGTAGAAAAGCTCGCTGACCTCGCCAGTGTCGGTGACATCAAAGTCACAATCTCAGCACACCGTTCGCTTAACACAAGCAGGGGCGTAATATCAGAAGATTTCTTAAACCTGAGCGATGAAGAACTCCTGGAAGGTTTCCAAGAACAGAGTGTAATCAAGGTTCAAAGAATAACTCTCCGAAGAAATAACGAACAAATCCCGACCAAACACGTTATACTTCCCACGAAACACGCAACCTCTTAAAATCCTCTTGAAATGGCTACAAACGGCTACAGAGGTCTTGGTCTATGATAAGACTGAAAATAGAATTTCTTCTAAACATAACCTCAGCACTTGGAATATGCTAGTATATATTCTATTTGCGGCAAAACCCACTACTGGTGTCACTAGTCTATTTTGGTAAACACATTCAGAACGTCTAACTCAATAACTTCTTTAGATCTTTTTGTCTATAAGTGCATAAAATGCCAAACGACGTGTTAAAAGTGCGGTTACCGTCGGCGGTCGGCGTTAACGAATAAAAGACGCCACAGACAAATCGAACTAATTGGAAGCAACATAATAAGTTGGCTTTAATGTTCAATAATTTCGCACCAGAACGTCAACAATCAAGGGCATGTTATTGTTTTCCATACGGGACGTGCATACGACGCCTGGAAACCGTTATATGCTCGCGCAGGTACTGACAGCAGCAGGAGCGAAACGCCGGTGTTGCAGTGACAACACGGTGTCAGATCTACTGCGCTGAGATCACTTCGGTGGCAGTCAAGTATAGGCAAGTTCCAAATTTGTCGGACATCTCATTCTGTGCTGGAAACACTGGGAGGCAGGAAGTTTGAAAAAACGGCCACTGCCGCCCGCAGCGTCTCGGTCGTGGCTTCGTTATGCCAGTTGTACGTTATGCTAAGCCGTTCTGTACATTTATACTGGATATTAACTGGAGTCATTTAGCTGTGTTGATGCTGTTTGCCGTGTGTTTTGCATCAGTGCTTCGTGACATCGGCTGTATTGCGTGTTTTCGCCGACGGCTTACTTTAACAATACACGCTGTGGTTGCTCAGTGGCTATGGTGTTAGGCTGCTCAGCACGAGGTCGCGGGATCGAATCCCGGCCACGGCGACCGCATTTCGATGGAGGCGAAATGCGAAAACACCCGTGTACTTAGATTTAGGTGCACGTTAAGGATTCCCAAGTGGTCGAAATTTCCGGAATTCTCCACTACGGCGTGCCTCATAATCAGAAAGTGGTTTCGGCACGTAAAACCCCGTAATTAAAAAAAAATTACTACCGCAATGACGGTATCTGCGTTCGCCGCCTTCGTGTCACGGTACGTCTTTGTACGTCGCACGTTCGGATAACACTTTTTTCGGTAAGTGAAATACCTTGCACTTAATTCGTTTTTCGTCAACAATGTGAATACTTTTAGGTGTTACTCGCGACAATTCTTGATGGATGGGCTCTTCCGCCCTGCTGGTTTTCATCATCTTTACTTTTATACGAGGGTTCTGCTCGTGTTCAGCAGTTCAGCACTACCGCGCTCCACGACTTCCGCAACACCAGTCAGAACTTTGGCCTGCTTTTTTGTCTTTGTGGTTAACGTAGCACGAACCAACCGAAGGGAGTGCATTCGACGACGACGCGCTGGCTGTAATCCTGAACCAGACTGAACTTGCCCTATTTTGTGTCCTTTTGTTGTTGCATGGGTTACAGTGTTGCGAGCGCGCGCACGCGTGTCAGTGACTATGCAGCTTGTTGCGTTCCCACTTTCTGGCAAAAGAAAAATATAACTGCAATGTTTACTTCATGTATACAATTCCAAATGCAATCGTCTGCTGATGTACAAATTTCACTTGTGTTTTGTTCTAGATAAGCAGCAAAACGTTTAGCCTAGTAGGTGCTTCATCTGGGAGTGCAATCACGACTGCTTGATATTTATTAATGAATGACTATGACTGGGTCACCTCATTTGTAATTGCAAATCTGTCTTTCAACTGGCTTGATGCTCTCTTATTTTGTTCCTTTCACTCCATAGACGGCAGGACATCCTTCTTGTACCTTGGCGCTAGCTGGATGACGGGACCTCATCATGATCAGTGTAAGCCAACGAACTGTACACTCTCTGGTCCTCCCAGTGCTTTGTATATGGGTTAAGGCCAGTGAGCACTTCATGGTAAAATAGTTAGTTGGTGTCTCACAAACGGAAATTTTTTTTTGCACTGGTCCTTTATAAGCTGCCACAATTATAACCAATTTCTCAGTGCCAGTGTACATACACAGTTCTACTAATAATTAGTTTCCCTAAGCCTTACAAAATTTACCTGCAGATAGTCACTGCTATGTAAGAACTCAAATTAACTATGTTGTGTCATATGAGTATTCCATGCATGAGCAAAAATTGCTACAACAGTGTACATTATATCTTGCTTCCCTAATACACAAATGTATTCAAACCAGTATGTGATTAGTTCTGTATTCTAAATGTTTTCTGTGTGATTTAGTTTTTTACGGGAATTTACTGTACAGCATCACCAAGCAATCTAACTTAAAATTTATGTGTGCTGTAAAAGGTATGATTTGCCGTTACAATTGATGTGCGTGTAGAACAGGCACGATGCTGAGTGTTCCAGCAGTTTGCAGAGGTGCTTTTAAAATTTTAACATTCCTACAATTTTACCTGTGCTGTATTTTGTCACCTGTTTCAATAATATCATTGGAGGTGTTATCTGAATTCGCCCTGGCCCATTAGCCTGCCACATTTGACTTTTCATTAGGTGGGCAATTATTCAGCATGGACCATTACTTGAATACACCTTTTTCTGTGCAGTGGCTTCTCAATTGCGGGTCATCGTAGATGCTCAGAATAACCTGAGGCTATAGATGCACTGATGAATTTGCTACCTACACGAATCACTTTGCACTTTCTCGCCCAAACAGCATGTTAACACTTCCAAGACAGTGGGCAATGTTATCGTTTGATCACATCATGAGATACTTTCAATTTTGTATGATGCATCATCCAAAGTGATGCATCATTTGTGTGAGGTAATACCCTAAGCTAGTTAGGGTCACATGAAAATATATCAACAAAAGTGATTGATCCGGCTAGGAGTGTTGCTTCGGAACACTAGTTTATCACCAGTCCTCCCTCCTTTGCATGCTACCAGCTCGTGCTTTTGTCAACCGAGCGGTCGACCACTGACGAAAACCCCTTTTTACCACGAGACATCCTTGAGCACCAGCGGCACGAGCGAAGAAAGTACAGTCCACCACACCCTGACCTATCCAGGCAGGACTCTTATGACTGGCGCCGAATACAGACGCACACATTTCCAAACCTTTATTTGAAAAATGCCATTCACCCAACGCTGTACAGCGTTCGCTGTCCTTGGTGCGGAGGCCGGCCAACTCTCGCCCACATTACGTGGGACTGCCAGAACAGGCCACCCAAAATTAATACGCCAAAAATAGCCAGCAAACTTTCCGGAAGGGAGCAGTGGGAGACTTGGCTCGCCAGCGAGGATCCGGAGATGCAACTAGCGCTCCTCGACCAAGCAAGGCGGACCGCTCAAGCCAGTGGGACCCTGGACTACGGGCTCCACCCACTCGCTTTCTGCATTTTTTTTCTTTCAAATAAACGTTTTGATATATATATATATATATATATATATATATATATATATATATATATATATATATATATATATATATATATATATATATATATATATATATATATATATATATATATATATAAACGAGAAGAAAGGGGGTTAACCGAGGGACCCGATAATTATTAGTCATATAATGAGAAGCCAACAAACACTGACACCAAGTACAACATAGGGGAAATTGCATGAGCTTAATAAATGAAATCAAGTAATGATAAATTAATGGCAATTAAAGTGGATGAAAAAACAACTTGCCGCAGGTGGGAACCGAACCCACAACCTTCGCATGTCGCGTGCGATGCTCTACCAATTGAGCTACCGCGGCGGCGTTTCCCCATCCACTTTCTTGGGTATTTATGTGTACTAGTAGAACCCTGGGAGTGTTAGCCAGCGCCCCCACTCACAGACCTTGGCGGCGGACGTGGAACGTCTTTCTTTGCCGCAGGCGTCACGAGAACGTGATCTTTTTCGGGTGAAGGCAACTGGTCAATAAACCCACATATGCTACCTGAAGGCATCAATGTTGCCGGATTCGAGACCCTCGTTATGTAATAAACGAGAAGAAAGGGGGTTAACCGAGGGACCCGATAATTATTAGTCATATAATGAGAAGCCAACAAACACTGACACCAAGTACAACATAGGGGAAATTGCATGAGCTTAATAAATGAAATCAAGTAATGATAAATTAATGGCAATTAAAGTGGATGAAAAAACAACTTGCCGCAGGTGGGAACCGAACCCACAACCTTCGCATGTCGCGTGCGATGCTCTACCAATTGAGCTACCGCGGCGGCGTTTCCCCATCCACTTTCTTGGGTATTTATGTGTACTAGTAGAACCCTGGGAGTGTTAGCCAGCGCCCCCACTCACAGACCTTGGCGGCGGACGTGGAACGTCTTTCTTTGCCGCAGGCGTCACGAGAACGTGATCTTTTTCGGGTGAAGGCAACTGGTCAATAAACCCACATATGCTACCTGAAGGCATCAATGTTGCCGGATTCGAGACCCTCGTTATGTAATAAACGAGAAGAAAGGGGGTTAACCGAGGGACCCGATAATTATTAGTCATATAATGAGAAGCCAACAAACACTGACACCAAGTACAACATAGGGGAAATTGCATGAGCTTAATAAATGAAATCAAGTAATGATAAATTAATGGCAATTAAAGTGGATGAAAAAACAACTTGCCGCAGGTTCCCACCTGCGGCAAGTTGTTTTTTCATCCACTTTAATTGCCATTAATTTATCATTACTTGATTTCATTTATTAAGCTCATGCAATTTCCCCTATGTTGTACTTGGTGTCAGTGTTTGTTGGCTTCTCATTATATATATATATATATATATATATATATATATATATATATATATATATATATATATATACCTGCTTACTCTGTACTGTGTCATGTTTAAGTTTGAAAAAAAAAGGCAACAGCTAGGCAGTGCAAAATGCCAAACTTGCTTTTAGTTTAACAATATAAAACGCTATTTAACTTTTTTAGTTAAGTTAGCGCTTCATTTACCTGCAGAGTGAATTACTGTTTTAAACTGATTATATTTAGCAGGAAGCTTCTCAGACTTGTTTGACAAGTGCCTTTTTAGCCACAAAACACCATATATTAATTTCAAGGTTGACTTTGACTCTGCTCTGCAATTTAATAACTATATTCCATGAAATATACTGGTCATTTTAAACGTCATCACACACATACCTTGGATACCCGTAATTTAAGAGAAAGGAGTGGCTTAAATTTATTTTTAATGTGAACTAAACTTCTTACTTAGCACATATTACTAATTGAAGTTGCAATTTCAGCATTCCCATTTCCTTCCTCGCCTTGTTTCTCTCTTCTGTGCCTGTATTGCTTGCCTATGTCTTGAAGGCCCCTCGCCTTCGCTCAGGGGGTCCGCGAGCCGCGACCAGCACGACAAAGGACCAATGGCGCGAGGAACAAAAACCGCTTTAATTTACGATATAATGAAACTCAATTACCGCAGCCTCGCGGCCAATAGCAGAAAAGAACAAGGCAAAGAAGCAAGCAGCAGCACAGCGAGGCAACAAAAGCAGCATACAAGCAACGAGGCATACAAGCCAAAGGGAGCGACGAAAGAACGGCCGATACAAACCATCAACCAAAACAATATTTCGGTCGATAACAGAATGCATAAAGCGCAGAAAGCAAGCAAGCACCGAACCAGGCGCGCAGACACAGTCCCAAAAGCGAACAACAAGAGCACTCTTTCACGCGGACACAATACAAAAACGCTCTCCCCCCCGCTTTGCAGCACGCTCGGAAAGAAACCTAGATGGGCCGCGCCCCAACAGCGCCTCCCCAGGCCCGCGCCCCGGAAGAAAGCCCCGACTGCCGTCTTCGTCTTCGCTGCCTTCTTATCGGGCAGCTCCCTTCCCGGCAGTCCCCGCGCGAGTTCTTACGATAACGCGATCGGTGCGCATGCTCCATGCGACGAGTGCCGTTGTGGCGCGCGTTTCAAAGGCTTCCCCCGTGCGCGCTACAGAAAGGGCCCAAGGGCCCGACAGTCTACAAGAATCTTCACGCGTGGCCTGTCACAGCAATCTTTTATGGGCAGCCAGTGCTCTCCTACGAAGGTTGGCCTGCTCTGGCAGCGGCGGCAATCATCTTCAAGATTTATCCATGCTCACCTTTGCTGCTATTTGCCACTCTTGTTAATTACACTTCCTGCATATTTTCTAATTTATTAGGTAATAAAGTATGACTATGTGACATGGTGTGAAGTAGATGTCTTGCTGCATTTTCGCTTGCAATCATTTTTTATGCATGAAAAAACTCATCGTACAGTGTATGAAAAAAATAACAGCATATTATGAGTTATCTTTCAGTTCCGGTAACATGCAACGGGCAAGGTATTCGCTAATGGATGGCGTATCGGAGAACTGGCCATTATTTCTATGTGATGCTGCACAAGCATGTGGCGTTACCTTACAAGGGGCACCCACAAAGTAAGTTACAATTTACTTTTAAATGAAGCATGGACATCAGAAAAAAATATTTATATTGCCAGTTAGAGTAGTTCGCAGAGTGTTTTTCCAGATGTGTACTATCCTTTATTTCTTAAAAATTCATTGCAGCACAGCGTTCTGTTTTGTCAGGCTATTGTGCCCCTTGTAACTGAAGCCATGTAATTTTTACCTGAACTGCAGCATCACTGACAAAATGTTTCCCTGCTAGGAACTATTTCAATTTGGTGGAGACCCAGCAGGGTGAAGTTTAGTCAATAATGACGTGTTTCATGGGGAGGTGTTCTTGTTTAGGTCAATGGGTATGATATCAATGAGCAGAACATTGGCATGATATCAGCATAAAATACAGATCTTGTTTTATTTGCAAAATAATTCTGACAGGCGACATCCAATTGATTGGTCCAAGTAAAAAGCACCAATTTTACATATGAGGCTATACTACACTATTCCCATGGTTCACATCTGGAAAAACTACCCGTGCATCATGCTATCCGACAACAAACTTTTTTTCTGATGTCCGTGCCTCATTTAAAATGTAACTGTTGGAAAACCTCGTGCTACTGTAACAGCTGCCGCAAAAATTTGAGAGTATGTCTAAACGAAGTTTTCAGCTGTTCTTGTCAAGCTGTCCATTGGCCAACTGTTAGCGTAACGTTAGCAGGGCTTACTGAAGTACTTCTAGACGTCCATGGCTACAAAACGTCTTGAAGACGGCTAATAGACTTTTGAATTAGCCGTTCAAGACATCTTTTAGACATCAAATAGCTGCTTGCGTGTTTCATGGGTTACAGTTGGTACCAGTATTGTACCTACTACACTTGAAGCAGGCTATATGAAGATCAACGTAAGACCATGTGTTTCAAGTGCCAGAGGTTCGGACATGCATCGCAGTCATGCAGAGGTAAATCAACATGTGCAAAGTGTAGCGCCAACGACCATCCGTCGGAGAGCTACAATGCTGCTCCGCACTGTACAAATAACTGCAAAGGAGATCATCCAGCATATTCACGATATTGTCCTCGCTGGAAGAAAGAAAAAGAGATAATTGCACTTACGGTGAAAGAGAAAATTTCCTTCTATGAAGCAAGAAAGAAACTAGCACACTTACCTCAAACAACCTACGCCAGTGCGGTGCGACAGGGGACAGCACCGCAGTGGTCTCAGGAGTCTACAGGGACCCAAGACCATAGAGTTTCCTAGAAAATTTGTAGCAAACTTTATGCCACAGACAGTGGCCCAGTAGTAACTCCATCCGTCCCCTTGGTGGCAGCAGCTAGTGCTGCTCCATCATCATCATCATCACAGACCAGCCTGCAGACGCGTGCGTCTATTTGTCGTACAAAAATCCCTCACGTGACCTGATCCTAGGCGCCTAGGGACAGCATCGTTTAGGGATTATTGAGAAGGCGCGATGCTAGCGCCGAGCGACGTAGTGGCGTGTTCGTCCTCGGCGTGAACGTTCTCTGGACCGCGCGTTGTTCAACATTGCTCATGTGATTGTACGTGCGTTGCTTGTGTGTTGGTTGTAGGTTCTGTGTTACTTGGCGGAAAGCCGTGAGTAGTGGCGGTGCGGCAGTGCGGCTTTGGCCTCGGTGAGCTCTGGCAGTACAGAATCTGCGTTGTGTGACCCGTGCTTTCTTGAGAACCCGGCAGTGGTGACAATTGAAATATCGAAGTAGCCTAGCGCCTCGGCAGCGAAGTTCCGCGAACCGCGATGTGGCGTCACCGTGTCCGACTTTGCTTAACGGACATCGAGGGATGTGCTGCTCGCTGCAAGTCATGTAAATGCAACCTCGTCGATTGCCCACTGTTCAGCGCTGAATGTGCGTTTAGTGCGTTGTGCTTGAAACGAGGGGTGCAGCCGTGCAGCGGGGGTGGCGAAGGAGCAGAGTGGCTTAGGGGCTCCGTTTGCGCGTTCACAGACATGTGCTCCTGTCTTGGTCTCATTAGCGGCTGTCGCGGGACTGTGGTGTGCTATAGCTCCTTGCCTAGTATGAAGTTTACAACGCCAACACACATCATGTTCACGTTTTCCGCGCTATATGTCACTTGCATGACGGCCGAGTTGAAAACGAGACGTATGTCTGTGTTCTTTGCGTTTGTGTGTTGTAAATTACTTTCTATTGTGGAAGTTCTGGGAGTCCTATTACGCAACGAGTGCGAACGTAAACATAAACACATGTGTGTCTGAAATTTTGAATTGCCCACAATACCCTTTACGACTGATAAGCGGGCTACACGGCCTGTGTGAATCAGCTACCGTATGTTGCGACGCTCTTCCGTGTGGTAGACTGATGCATGGTGCGCGTTTGTTTCTGTACTGTTGTAAAAACCATTTGTTCATTCACTCAATACAAATGTACGGCTTCTTCGCCGCAGTACATTACGCGGTGAAGCATACTAAAAGTGGGAGGGGGCGGCCATCAGCCAGCATAGTATGTCCACTTCGGCGACCTGAGAGGAGGCGGGTGCGCGAGTGTATAATTAAAGAACTCTTATTATGGTCCACTGACAGTGGCCCCTTTCCACTTTTAGTATGCTTCACCGCAGTACATTGCTTAGGCTTCACCGCGAAATATTAGTGTATTGCGAGAAAGATAATCGTAAAAAAGCTTAATTATGCAACGTTTCTTTTGTAACTTGCTACACCGCCATACAGGAGTGTAAATAAGCATCGTGCAGTAAAGCATACTAAGAGTTTAAAGGGCACATAGGTTTACACTGTGCTTATTATTTTCAATTGTGACAATTTGCAACTGCATCAGTGCTAGTGGTAAGCTTCATTGACAATTCTTTGTGCATTACAAACTCATATTGCAGAGAAGCTTACTAAAGCACATTCGCCATTATGGTACGAGTTATTCACCTTCAATGCAGGAGCACAATGCGGATTCTTGCCCCTGCTTTTGGCTGGACTGCACATGCTCTTTGAGAATTGATTCATTGTTAATAAGTGCAGTGGTACTTTACTCTAAACTGGAGGGCTCAAGTTGATATGGAAGCACAATTTTTATTAAGGGGACAAGATGTTGCCGAGATCGTTGCAGCACAGCTTTTTTTTACTTCCAGGCACCTTTTCTACATGAAGCTTCCATTGCAGTGTTTCGAGCCTTTTTGAACCAGCACACAGTGTATATAAAAATTGGACACTGATTGGGAACATCATCTAAGTTCATGCCTATCTATAGTAAAAAGATGTAGCACGAGCAGACAAAGTAAAAGAAGGTGGTGGGCTGCAGCAATATTAAGTGTTAAATGGTGCTTTATCCTTTCCCTTGAGTTTTCTGTTTTGGTGGTTTCTATGGATCCTCCGCAGTAATCACGCAAGTGCCGAACTTGAGCTTGTTGGTTTCAAGTCTCATGGTTGTTACTAACAGAACAGTGTGATAAACGAACAAGGCAGTACGGAACGGATTGTATCCGTTCACCTTGCTTGCCCAATGGTGCTGCTTCATAAGCACCGTGAGCGTCCAGGCCAACTAGGAAGGGAGGTTTGTTGCAATCGCTTCTGAACTGTATTGCCACCAAACCAACAGTGCTCTCAATGATAGCTTTTGGACAGTAGAATGCTTGCACCCAGCAAAGTTGTAAGAAGGAAGCATTCAGGACGGGTGCAAAGTGGGCTTTTGAAGCTGGCAGCACTACTGAAGGGGCTTTGCCCATCTGCCCTCTTTATGGATACAGAAAGATTTCCTCTTTAAGAGGGATTGTTTCAGAGGTCATTACATGGCAACGGTGTTGTTTGTTTAGTAGCTTGTCTTTGCCCACTGTTAATAAACCTTTCCTTCTCCAGTGCCCCTGTGAAGTGCCTACTTCTTGGACACAATGTGCTCTCCATGCATGCATGCATTTTTAGCTTGTAAGGATGTCTATAACCCCTTGCCTCAAGCTGGTCCTTGCTGATGTCACCCAAGAAGGCATTGGGGAGTATGGCAATGTACACTTACAAAACACTGTTGATACCAGTGAAACCAAATTAATGGAGCTGCTGTTCTTTTTTTGTCCACTCCATCCTGGTTAGTTACAATAAGCAATGTCTGAAGAGAAGGCATATGTAGTTGGTCGTGCATAGCCTGCGCACTAAGACTTGTTGGCATGTTATCACCTTAGCACAGTGTTTATATGTAAAAACCTTCTGATGTGTTGATGGCTTCCTTCTCCTTATCATACTTTGCCTGATGGAGCCAGCAAGTGGGTCAACGAGATGTTCAACAGGCTTCCCACTAGTTTTCCCAGAGTCTCCTTTACCAGGGTGCTGCTCATAGATATCTGTTTTCTTGACCTTGCACTGCACTTCAACCATGGCCACATTTGCTAAACCTATAGCATGCGATCAAAAAGTGCTATAAATCATGTTGCTCCAAACTCGTGACATATGCTACGCTATGCTATATGCTATATAGCTTATTGCTATATATGGTATATGCTATTGTGCAATATATTATATTATGCTATAAAGCATATGCTACATGCATATGCTTAGCATATGCTATTAGCGGCGAGAATTAGGAGTGGCGCTCTCTCGCGAGTGACGTCACGGCCAGGACGCCGCTCGCTCCGGCTCGCTCGGCTCCCTTCGTATATGCTTGGGGTATGGGTGGCTCGAGCCGTACGTATGGAATAATACGTCGGCTTCTTTCAGCTGCCATGCCTTAACCCCAGTTTCTTCTTCAAAAGCGCGTGAGTCCAGAAACTTTGCGGCTTGGATATCGCAAGCTATGTAACGTTAAAGGGGTCTACTGGTTTTGCTATGCACATATGCGCCGTGTCTATCCGTGAATTTTGCGTAAAAAGAATGTCTGCAAGTTCAACACGAGAAGTTGTGTATGATGCCTCGCTAAACATTTAACATTCCCTTAGTATTTACCTATGAGAGACATTGCATTTTACATGGAAGAAAAATCTTGGTAATTGGCGTCAGCATGTTATCCGATGTTAGAAAGACACTGCCCAGCGAAGCTGTCATAATGATTCTTATTACTCTGGTGTGTTGTTATATTCAAATATGGCCATTCATTAATGCTTTAAAAAATAGGCGCGCATTTCTTATGAAAACGTTTGCTGCTACTTTCATCATCCTCTGAAACAGGCCTCCAAAAAAGGAATTGCTCATGGCTGCTAACACGACGGCACGTCATGTAGAGTATTTACATAGTTAATTCACAAACACCATAGTAGCAATCACCTGAGATAAGAGTTTCGTTGTTAAGACCGAGAGCCAATCAATTGAAAGTGATGAAATGTTTCATAGTGGTCCTCAGTAGCCTTTATCGACAATACGGCACACCCCTGATCACGTAACAGTAGCAATCGACTGTTGGTATGGCGAGGCATGCTATGCTATGTTCGCGAAACCCATCAGTGCACTACAACTTCGAATTGAAACCATAAAGCATTTTTTTTACAGCGCCAACTGGAATGGCTAAAGTATTCTCGAGCTACTACAGCGCAGCTTAGATTGCCTAGAAAAGGAAAATTCAAGCACCTTCTGTCTCACCATGTCTCGATCCAGCGTTCTTTAATTATACAAACGGATGACTATTCGCTTCGTCGGTACATAAAAGAGAACCTTGCCAACTGCAGGCTAAATAAAGTTTGCTCCAATCCAATAGCAAACATTCATAAAGAAAGCACCACAAGCCTTGCACATACTTTCACTTGATTTCTGACCCTCCAGTGGGGAATTTCGATATCTTCAATATGTCCCATACTACTAATGATTGACGCTTCGACTTCTTTCTGGCTGCAGCCATGCGGTCCAACAGGCATACTTCACTAAAACAATTGGGCCGAGCAGCCTGTGTCAGTTCGCCAAACAGATTCGCCAGGTATATTCCTCAAGCAACAAGCACCAGTAAATTTCTCAAGTGAGTTGAACATGTGTCACGGAAAAGGAAATATATATTGGTACATTCCTATTTGTATTCTGTAAATAGCTGTAAGCCTTCATTAAACTTACTTCAAATTTCAGCCGCTTAAATTAAACACGGGAAGAACCACCTAATGTTGACAAGCAGTTAAAGAAGTAAGTGGTGATTGTAGAATCTAAACTCCAGTATTAGTTAAGTCCCCGTGTTGCTGCCGAGCGTTTCTGGGAAGAAATGCAAAAATTCGATATTATACCATGAACTACTCGTCGTGAGCAAACCTGTTTTAGCGGACTAAAATAAACGTAACTGTTGTAGAAGTCATATATAGCCAGCGTTTGTGACATACGTGTTGCACCGCAGCAGGTATCGTATCATAACTGGATTCCCGTATGCTATATTTTGGCGATTGTCCATCCGCGCATGAAAAAACCGCAATGGGCTGGTCTGCGCTCCTTCGGCTGGCACTGCAGCGTTGCCTTTGAGAGCTGCATTGTTGTCTAAGAGATTAGCTCTTTGAATTTTCGCAAAGGAAGACGTCGTAAAAATATATTTGAGACGACCACCATAAGTATACAAGCAGAGAGAACGAGGGCGAACAAACGAAGACACCGCAGAAAGCGCCCGGACAACGCCCGAACTGTAACAGACGACAGGCGCGAGTCCTTGCCCTGACGTCACGCGAGCGGCGCTCGCAGCGCCCCTGTAGTTCGTTCTCGAGGCTAATATGCTAAGGCCTTGAGGAACACCCTCATTTATTTACGCCCTCATACTGTATGAAACTTCGCATGATAAGTGCAGTGATTAACATCTGCTGGTTTTTCAGTGTTATTCCTGTCCAGTTTGCTGAAAGCTATGCAGAGCGTTTCAAATGCAAAAGGCTGCTGCCGGACAAGACGTGCATAAAACAAGGGTCGCTATAACCACATATGTCGCACAAAATGAAAGAATGGCACTGAGTGTACAGGCGGTTTACTTCATATCCAACAAGTTTGGTTCTCCCTCTGCAAGTGGGTCAACTGAACTTGTCCCAAAGACATGGCCTGTGACAAACTATGTGCCAGATGCTGTGTCCCCCGCAAAGCTGAAGATATGTACGAGATCCTGACACCCTGCAGCAGCTTCTACACTGGGCAAACAGGTCACTATAAAAACGACTGCCTTTACGAACATGTTAATAACATGAAAACAGGCAGAAATTTGGCTATTCATTGGCCCCAACTGCAGGTGCAAGCTACTCTTCCACCAAGTGTGTGTTGTTCACAAGACTGGAGCTTTACAAATGCAGATAAGAACAATGATGTTTGAAAGTAGTAGAGTTGCACTATATTCTGCACAAGCAGTGCTACCTGCACCGCTGGTACCTTATAGACCTCGGACTCTGCCCAGGTGGCGCTGCGGAAAAACCCGTCACCAGCGCCCCCTTCGGAGCCTTGGCGCAAACTGAGTAGTGCAAGGAGAGCTGTCCGCAAGCGAAGGTGCATAGGCCACAATGGACCCTTCTCTTTCGTTTCTCTTGAGGCACGGTTTCCTAAAAATCAAGGACCTGGAAAGCTTCTTCCGCCCATCCACGCTTCGGAAAGGAAGCTCAGCAGGGCGAAGTACGTGTACAATATAATATAAAGACTCAAGTGTTATTTCGGCGGGCTGCAACTCGCAAGTACAGAGAGAATCAGGCTTGTCTATAGGCATATCAGCATAAAAATCTAAGCATTTCAAATTGGTTCATATTGAATATGTCCTGCACACAAGACTTATTAAGTATCTCCTATATTTTTATGTATTTTATCGTAATGTTTTGTCTCGCAATTATTTACAGAGAGTAAATCCTTTCATAGCCTTTTCCAGGGCAACAAACAGAAAACGTTTTCCAAGGCAGCGAATAGCGTGCGACCATAACGAAAGTAAGCTTCCTATAGTGCCTACGCGCTGCATCTTTCTCGCAGGAGCTACAGCATCGCTCAATACCTTACATTGAACCTTTTGCAGACGCTTTGAGCAAGAAGCACGCACAAATAAATGTAAATAAATGCGACATTTTTTTCTTTACACACGTGTGTTATTTCACAATTACTCATCCAGTGCTTCTACAGCAACTTTATTGCTCAAATTTGAAAAACGCAGTCGAGCATGCTCAGCACATTGCGAAGCGTGCTTGTTGTATCGGCGCAGGACATACAAAATACCGAAAGTAGAAATGAGCTCGCAATACAACGATACACTATAACAGGATTTTGAATTCATAAACGAACCAAAATGTTTGGTTAAACTGACCTGCCAAATCTCTCCGTTCCACTTGTTGAGTTAAGCGGAGGCGGACGTCTGTTAAAAGGCGGAGATATCGATGGCACATGAGCAGGATGGTTCGCAACGTTGTTTTTTCTGTTACCAACGAAGTGGCCGCTGCAGAGTCTTGAGTTTTCGCTTGGTTACCACGGTCCTCCGTCAGGGCTACTACGCAACACAATTACAGAAGAACAAAATTGTTGCACTTTCTCATGCGAGCCGCTGTGTTATGGGGAATGCAATCCGATTATCCAACAGGTTGAACGGCCCGTATCCAGCGCTCTCTTTCCCCTTCATACGATCGCGATGGAAATCGGTAAAACTGAACGTTGTTATTCCCTCTTTCACGTTCATGTCAATTTACAACACAACAGTAGCGTCTATTGTGGCGTTTCTTCGTAGCGCACGGAGCTAGTGCGGTTGCCGTCGTTTCCGCCGTCAGTCTGATAGTGAGCCAGCAAACGCTTTATGGCAGTTCGGCGGCGCGTCCGACTAGCGCAGAAATTCATAGCTCTCTGTCTGGGTGTTAAATGCGCAAAACACTCGCCATATGGACGAAAATATAGTTAAATCGTCGTTTCGCCGTCGCTATAGCTGCATAGGCAACTGAGCAAGTGAGGCGGGCTTTACACTACTCAATTACTGCCTCTTCGCACCAGCAGGTGGCGCTATGCGTCTTGCAAAACTCCAGAGTCTGACGTCCATAGCCACAATTTATGGTTGCAGCACCATGCAAAGGCACTATTCTTGAATTAACTTCCATTTATTATATTTATGGTGGCCATATATTGCAAATGTCACATGTGTCATGCCACCAGCAGTGGATAGCAATCTTTCAAGCTTGGGTGACGGAGGCAAAATAGCAAAATGCTACAATTACACTCAAATGTAAAACAGCCTTGGACACACCGACATCATGTACAGAATGAAAGGGCAAGACTCTATCTAAGAACAGTCTATGGCACCACATAACTGACATGGTGTAAAAAATGTTGACATGCCCTACCCATAAAGAAAAAGCAACAAACACAGAAAACACGCCTTAAAATGCAATGTGCAGAGTCTGAAACCAAGAAAAAACAAGCCAAGAAGTTTTGTAAGTCTTTTAACGATTAAAATTGTCAAACTGTCTCATCACTTCTTAATGAACCTGCACAGTTGAAAAGGAAGGAAGGAAAGCCCAATAGCAGGGCTGCAGAAAATGTCGTCAAATAAATATACTTTGCTTACCAACGATACCTGTGGTTTAGTTGTGGTCTGTGTATAAATTAATTTTGTATAAACTTTTCTTGTTTAGAATAGTTTAGCGGATAGGGAAAAATGACCATAAGAGCACCAGGTGTATGCATAGTTGATGCACGAACAGCCACTGCTTTCTTACTCTCATTTTTTTTCCCTCTACTACTATTCATGAGTATTTAGGTGCCGTAATAGCACTGCTAACATCCTACTGCAAAACACAAAATTGGGCAAGTTGTGGCATAAAGAAAATTGCAGTTTCACTCGTAATGTGAAACAATGATGCAGTAGCTGGTGAAATATGTGCAGGAATCTTACTTCATGCAGTGTTTGTTGAAGTGAACACTTGCCGATGCAAGTCGGTAATCTACTTAAAAAGTCAAATAAGTAAGAGTCGTATTTATTTGTGGGAGTTGTGCCTCCCAGTGTTGAAGTGGAAAGACTCGGCTTTTCTTCCTCCTCTTTCATAGCTGGACTTGGCCACTGGTCTACACAAAAACAACCCTTTCACTTCTTACTGCTGAATTCGTTTTGGTTCTCTCAAATCTATATTTGGGCTACCCATTGCCAGGTCTCGCGCTTAATCAAAGAATCAATCAATGGAATGAATCAATTCTCAAAGAGCATGTGCAGTCCAGACAAAAGCAGGGGCAAGAATCCGCATTGTGCTCCTGCATTGAAGGTGAATAACACGTACCATAATGGCGAATGTGCTTTAGTAAGCTTCCCTGCAATATGAATTTGTAATGCACAATGAATTATCAATGAAGCTTACCACTAGCCCAAATGCACTTGCAAATGATGTCACAATTGAAAATAATGAGCACAGTGTAAACCTATGTGCCCTTTCCACTCTTAGTATGCTTTACTGCACGATGCTTATTTAAAACCCTGTATGGCGGTGCAGCAAGCTACAAAAGAAACGTTGCATAATTAGGCTTTTTACGATTATCTTTCTCGCAGTACACTAATATTTCGCGGTGAAGCCTAAGCAATGTTCTACGATGAAGCATACTAAAAGTGGAAAGGGGCCACTGTCAGTGGACCATAATAAGAGTTCTTTAATTATACACTCGCGCGCCCGCCACCTCTCAGGTCGCCTAAGTGGACATAGTATTATGGCTGATAGCGGCCCCCTCCCACTTTTGGTATGCTACACCGCGTAACTAAAATGTACTGCGGCGAAGAAGCCGTACATTTGCATTGAGTGAATAAACAAATGGTTTTTACAACAGTACAGAAATAAACGCGCACCACACGGAAGAGCGTCGCAACATACGGTTGCTGATTCACACAGGCCGTGTAGCCCGCTTATCAGTCGTAAAGGGTATTGTGGGTAATTCAAAATTTCAGACACACATGTGTTTATGTTTACGTTCGCACTCCTTGCGTAATAGGACTCCCAGAACTTCCACAATAGAAAGTAATTGACAACACACAAACGCAAAGAACACAGACATACGTCTCGTTTTCAACTCGGCCGTCATGCAAATGACATATAGCGCGGAAAAACGTGAACATGCTGTGTGTTAGCGTCGTAAACTTCATACTAGGCAAGGAGCTAGCACACCACAATCCCGCGACAGCCTCTAATGAGACCAAGGCGGGAGCACATGTCTGTGAACGCGCAAACGGAGCCCCTAAGCCACTCTGCTCCTCCGCCAACCCCGCTGCATGGCTGCACCACTCGTTTCAAGCACAGCACACCAAACACCATTCAGCGCTGAACAGTGGGCGGTCGACGCAGTTGCATTTACATGACTTGCAGCGAGCAGCACATCCCTCGATGTCCGTTAAGCAAAGTCGGACACGGCGACGCCACATCGCGGTTCGCGGAACTTCGCTGCCGAGGCGCTAGGCTACTTCGATATTTCAATTAATTGTCACCACCGCCGGGTTCTCAAGAAAGCACGGGTCACACAACGCAGATTCTGTACTGCCAGAGCTCACCGAGGTCAAAGCCACACTGCCGCACCGCCACTACTCACGGCTTTCCGCCAAGTAACACAGAACCTAAAACCAACATATAAGCAACGCACGTACAATCACATGAGCAATGTCGAACAACGTGCGGTCCAGAGAACGATCACGCCGAGGACGAACACGCCACGGCGTCGCTCGGCGCCAGCATCGCGCCTTCTCAAAAATCCCTAAACGATGCTGTCCCTAGGCACCTAGGATCAGGTCACGTGAGGGATTTTTGTACGACAAATAGAAGCACGCCCTGCAGACCCCGGTTCCACCGGGTCCCAGGCTAAATCGAACACCCAGGCCTGAGACGCGCGTCTCAGCGCCTGGTTCTCGATCATCCAGCGCCTCGGAGAAGGCTATGGAGGTCGGCAAAAAAACTCTGGCGTCATCGACGCCAAAAGATCAGCGCTCTTTGGAGCGCACTAAGAAAGACAAGATCACGATAGCTACGCGAACAAAGGGACCGGTAACCTGAACGGTTACCATTTTTCCAATAGTACATTTCCGCTAATAAATGTCACCTACAGTTACTTTGTACACATATATAAGTTAACATTCTCACTTCTGCCACTATGGCTTTTATCATGCATTGGAATTGTAGAGGACTGATTCACAATTTGGGTGACATTAAAGACATAGCAAATAAGTTTTCGCCAGTCGCATTTTGCCTACAGGAAACAAACTTAGGCCCTAAACACAGTGAATTCCTTAGAGGCTTCACCGTTGTCCGAAGGGACCGCGAATGTTCCAGCCGTTTGTCAGGTGGAGTGGCTATAGTCGTGCAGGGCGGCACTCCTACCCGAAATGTCCAATTAAATACATCTTTAGAGGCCGTAGCTGTCACCATTCTATCCTACAAAACCATCACCATTTGCTCACTATATATACCACCCCACACACATTTTACTATTAAAGACGTAGAAAATCTAACAGATCAGTTACCGGAGCCATTTGTCTTAGTAGGAGATTTTAATGCTCATTGTACTCTTTGGGGCAGTGTCATAACTGACCAAAGAGGGCAACTCGTTGAAGATTTTATTCTGTCAAATAATATCTGTCTTTTAAACTCAGGTGCGCCAACTTACTTCTCACCGACTTCCCGCGCATTTAGTTGTTTAGATTTAGCTTTTTGTTCGCCCTCTCTTTTTACTGATTTTAAATGGGAAGCTCTCGACACGTCATATGGTAGCGACCACTTACTCGCACTCATCAAACACCTAACATCACCACAAAGCCTAGTAACTGGACCACGCCGAAGGAAATTACAGCTCGCGGACTGGCCGGTCTTTATGGAGAACGCGATACTGGAAAATGTCTTTTCACCAGAGCTAAGTATTGATGAGCTTAATAAAAAAATCACTGAGGTTTTAATCTGTGCGGCAGAAAAGGCCATACCACTGTCATCGGGTATAGTGCACAAAAAGCTAAACCCCTCGTGGACGAAGGAGTGTACCTACGCTAAAAAAGAACAAAATAAGGCCTGTGGAATCCTACGGAGGTACCCCACCTATAGCAACCTGTTAAACTTCAAACGAGCGAAAGCCAAAGCACGATTCATTCGAAGACATGCTGAAAAATCATCATGGCAAAAATACATCTCTTCAATTAATAGTACGGTAACATCGAAACGAATGTTTGACCAGGTGAGGAAATTTAGAGGACAGTACTCATCTTACCCAACACCGCTACTTACAAGTCCAGGCACACAAACAACAATACAAGAACAGGCAGATATACTTGGAGAACATTTCCGCGATGTATCCAGTTCAGGGAATTATACAAAGGAGTTTTTACAATACAAACAGTCTGCTGAAAAACAGAAGCTGCCCACTACTGGCGCATCAAATGAACCGTACAATTCCCCCCTCACACAACAAGAAATAAACAGGGTTCTTTCTGCAGGGAAAAACACAGCGCCAGGTCATGACCGTATTCACTGCGCCATGCTGGCTCATCTATCTCAAGCATCTGCAAACGCTCTAAAAATTTTTAACTTAATCTGGGAATCTGGCATAATGCCAGAAGAATGGAAAAAGGCAATAGCAGTTCCATTTCTAAAAGCCGATGAATCCCCCACATCCGCAAGCAACTACAGACCTATTTCCCTGACAAGCTGTTTGGCAAAATCATATGAAAGCATCATCAATATAAGACTATCATTTATTTTAGAATCAAGAAACCTTATTCACCCCCATCATTGTGGATATAAAAAGGGTTGTTCAACCACTGACCATCTTGTCCGTCTAGAACATGAAATTCGATATGAATTTTTACACAAACAACAATGTCTTGCAGTTTTCTTCGATCTAGAAAAAGCCTATGATACCACATGGAGATATGGAATTTTAAGAGACCTGGCTGACCTCGGCATCCGGGGTAAAATGCTGAACTGCCTAGCTGATTTTATGTCTAATAGAACATTTCAGGTACGCCTGGGCTCAGTAATATCACATACATTTAAACAGGGAAATGGTGTTCCACAAGGCTGTGTTCACAGCACGACACTCTTTATAGTAAAAATGAACTCAGTTAATAAGATCATACCGTCGTCTCTTATGCACTCCTTATACATAGACGATCTCCAAGTGGCTTGCCGTGCCTCAAATTTGCTAACCTGTGGAAGGCAGCTTCAGCTCACAATAAATAAACTTACACTATGGGCTAACAAAAATGGTTTCCGTTTCTCCACACAGAAAACGGTTACTGTTTTGTTCTCTCAGAAACGAGGGCTACACAGTGATCTAGCCCTGAAATTGAATGACGTCATGCTCCCGGTGAAACAAGACCATAAGTTTTTAGGAGTAACCTTTGACAACAAACTAAACTTCCTAGCCCACATTAAAACAATAAAGATTCAGGGAAATAAAGCATTGAATATCCCCAGTTATATCTCATAAGCACTAGGGTTCCGACCGAACCTGTCTTTTACGTATTTACCGGTCTCTTGTGCGTAGCCTTTTAGACTACGGTTCCGTGGTTTACGGCTCAGCCAGACAGTCCTACATCCAACGACTTGATCCAGTACATAACCTTGGACTGCGACGGGCAAGTGGTGCCTACAGAACTTCACCTATTCAAAGTTTATATGTCGAGTGTAATGAACCCTCCTTACAGCAGCGCAGAGCATTACTCACTTTTTCCTACGTACTCAGAATTCAGTCATCACCGCAACACATCTGCTACAACATCCTCACACAATGCAACTCACGCTTACACTACACAAATAAACCGAACGTGATTAGGCCACTTGTCCTGCGGTATGAACAATACTGTATATAGGGACTATGACATTCCCCACGAAATCCTCCATGTTGCCAAGAAACCACAACGGTTGGCCCCGTGGTACGATTTCACACACTTATGTGATTGGACGTTAACACATCTAAAGAAAAGAGACATCCCACACGAACACATTATACAAGAATTCCGTGCACTTCAGGACAAATGTCAAAATAACATGCAATATTACACTGATGGCTCTAAAAGAAAAGATCACTAGGGTGTGGAGGCCGTAACAGAAAATTGGGGAACAAGTATTCGATTGCCACGACACGTTTATGTTTTCACGGCCGAAGTTTACGCCATCCGAGTTGCTGTGAAAAAGATTATCGCTGATAAACACACAAATGCAGTCATACACGGATTCTTTAAGTACACTGAATGCTCTACATCTGAAATCTGAGTGTGAACCCCTGATTGGAGACATTTTAAACATGGTGGCTTTTAACTAATACGGGAGGTCAATTCGTTTCTACTAGGTCCCAAGCCATGTTGGGATACCGGGTAACCAAGCAGCTGATAAATGTGCATTGATGGCAGCGCACAGATATTACAAACACGACACTCCCATATAATGATAGCATCCGTGCAATTAAAAGAGCCTTCACGGTAAAATGGCAACGCGAATGGGACCGTTGTGCCGACAACAAGCTACATCTCACGAGAGAGAGAGAGAGAGAGAGTAAACGTATATTGTAGTATAGGTTGTTTGGTTATGGTGGGTGGAGCCCCTCCACCAGGGCCCCACTGGTTACAGCGGCTCGCCGGGCCTGATCAAGGGTCACCAGTTGGCTTCCCAATTCCACTTCCGCGAGTCGCGCCTCCAACGACCAGTTATGGAGAATGTTGTCTAACAGCGGCGAGGTGGCTGCCGCCGGACGTAACGTGCACTGGAATGTTATGTGTTCCAATGTCGGTGTTCCTTCGCACCACGGGCATTTGTTGCTACATTTGTCTGGGTACATTTTGTGTAGTCTGTATAAATGTGGGAAAGTGTTTGTTTGCAGGCGACGCCAGTCCCGTGCTTGCCTCCTATATACGTTGGTTATCAGGCACTTGGGACGACCCTTCTTAACTGGCCAAGTGGTGAGTATTTGGAGGTGGATTTCTACGCCAGGTGCTATGGCGACAGTGAGTGTCAGGTCCTTGCGGGCCAATGCTGCCACTTCAGGGTAGTTCGAATCGCTGTAAAAACGGTAGCCCCCAATAGGCACCCGCATTTTCCCCACTTCCTGAAGACAAATAATGTCAGGTGGGACGAGCGCGGCCTTGATATATTGTGTAAGTGCAGCATGTTTGTTATGTAGTGATCGGCAGTTCCACTAGCAAATTACGAGTTGCACCACATCGCTGCCTGTTCGTCGACTTGGGTTTCAGCGTGGTGGTGCAGACCGTTCAGCCAAACTGATATAACCTGGACACTGGGTGCATCCAGCTATTCGGCAGCAGTGGTGGCACAGCGAGCGCACGTCTAATTGCAACTCTGCTCTTTTGCAGTGAAAACGGTGATACCAACAGCTCTTGTGCTTGTTTGGGATCTCCCAGCGCTATCCTGGCTGCACAGAAGCTGCACCACATCGCTGCCTGTTCGTCGACTTGGGTTTCAGCGTGGTGGTGCAGACGGTTCAGCAAAACAGATATAACCTGGACACTGGGTGCATCCAGCTATTCGGCAACAGCGTTGGCACAGCGAGCGCACGTCTGATTGCAACTCTGCTCTTTCGCGGTAAAAACGGTGATACCAACAGCTCCAGTGCTTGGTTGGAACCTCCCAGCGGTATTCTTGCTGTGCAGAAGCTGCACCACATCGCTGCCTATTTATTGACTCGTGTTTCAGCGTGGTGCTGCAGACCGTTCTGCAAAACAGACATAACCTGGACACTGGGTGCATCCTGCTATTTGGCAACAGCGGTGGCACAGCGGGCGCACGTCGGACTGCAACTCTGCTCTTTCGCGGTGAAAACGGTGATACCAACAGCTCTGGTGCTTGTTTGAAATATCCCAGCACTATCCTGGCTGCGCAGAAGCAACACCACATCGCAGCTTGTTCATCGACTCGTGTTTCAGCATAGTGCTGCAGACCGTTCTGCAAAACAGATGTAACCTGGACACTGGGTGCATCCAGCTATTCGGCAGCAGCGGTGGCACAGCGAGCGCATGTCTAATTGCAACTCAGCTCTTTCGCAGTGAAAACGGTGATACCAACAGCTCTGGTGCTTGTTTGAAATATCCCAGCACTATCCTGGCTGCGCAGACGCTACACCACATCGCTGCTTGTTCATCGACTCGTGTTTCAGCATGGCGCTGCAGACCGTTCTGCAAAACAGATTTAACCTGGACACTGGGTGCCTCCAGCTATTCGGCAGAAGCGGTGGCACAGCGAGCGCACGTCTGATGGCAACTGTGCTTTTTCGCAGTGAAAACGGTGACACAAACAGCTCCGGTGCTTGGTTGGAATTTCCTAGCACTATCCTGGCTGCAGCTGCAGCACATCGCTACCTGTTCATCGACTCGTGTTTAAGCATGGCGCTGTGGACCGTTCTGCAATACAGATATAACCTGGGCACTGGGTGCCTCCAGCTATTCGGCAGCAGCGGTGGCAAAGCGAGCGCACGTCTGATTTAAACTCTGCTTTTTCGCAGTGAAAACGGTGATACCAACAGCTCCGGTGCTTGATTTGAATCTCCCAGCACTATCCTGGCTGCAGCTTCACCACATCGCTACCTGTTCATCGCCTCGTGTTTCAGCATTGCGCTGTGGAACGTTCTGCAATACAGATATAATCTGAAAACTGGGTGCCTCCAGCTATTCGGCAGCAGTTGTGGCACAGCGAGCGCACGTCTGATTGCAACTCTGCTCTTTCACGGTGAAAACGTTGATACCAGCAGCTCCGGGGCTTGGTTGGAATTTTCCAGCGCTATCCTGGCTGCGCAGAAGCTCTTGGTAGGACTAGCGGAGTACCTACCGCGGTCAGTTCACGTCTCAATATACGCCGACGACATTTGCATCTGGGCTTCTGCGGTGACTCGACCTCAGGTACGAGCCAGGCTTCAGCGGGCGGCAACCATGACGGCATCTTATCTACGAGAACAAGGCGTCAGCGTGTCTACTGAAAAGTGCGCATTGGTTGGCTTTACGCGCAAACAAATGTCATCGTATCCTGTTTCAATTAATGGTCTAGCGGTATCCTATTCTAAGACACATCGCTTTCTGGGTGTAATCATTGACCGCAACCTCTCGTGGAGCCCTCACTGCGTGTATCTAAAGAAGAAATTGGTTGCCATCGCTCAGGTCTTTAAATTTCTCTGCGGCAAAAACTGGGGTACACCAGTCCGTTCTATGATGCAGCTCTACAGGGTACTGTTTCTCGGACTCCTACGTTACAGTCTACCAGTGTTGTCAAATGCATGCAAGACGAACTTTCGCGCCTTGGAGAGCATACAAGGTCAAGCACTACGCACGTGTTTAGGGCTGCCTCGGTGCACGTCAACAGCAGCAACAATTGCCATCGCTGGGGACCATATGATCCAGACACACGTAGTTGTCGACTCTCTCAGAGCGCACATCCGCCATCTGTCAAGGATCCCCGACCATTATTTGACCTTTCTACCAACCGAAAGACCTCAAGCGACCTTTTCACGAGTGATTAGCGCTCATTAAGAGTGCATACCGTCATCTTTTACACCGGCGACAAAGCCTTCATCTCCCCTGTGGTGCCTACGACAGCCTCAAGTGCATTCTGATATTCCTGGAATTACAAAAAAATCCAATCATCCATCGCCGGCTCTGAAGCAACTTACGCTCCTATTATTACACCAGACGTATCATGACCGCATACATATATATACCGATGGTTCGACCTCACGTGCCAGCTCAACTGCCGCATTCGTCGTTCCAGCCAAGAAGGTTACAGTTAAATTCAAATTGTCGCACACGACTACATCGACATCGGCAGAACTTGCAGCTCTCCATGCCGCTATGATGCACGTCACCGAAAATCCCACAGAAAAATGGGTCGTATTTTGTGACTGTAAGGCAGCCCTTCACAACATCAAGTCTGCATTACGTCGCAGAGTGTACGAGCAGATGATATCTGACATCAGGGAAGTACACCACCATGCTCTGGAAAGAGGGCACACCATTACATTTCAATGGATTCCTGCTCACTGTGGCATTGTCGGCAACAACCTAGCAGATAAGGCTGCCCGGTCTGCCCACGAAGATACCCAGACGCGTTCCATACCTTTGGCGAGGTCTGACGCTGCAAGGGAACTTCGCCTACATGCACGCAAAAAGTCGCAAGATCTCTGGAGTTCAGGTGCCTTCAACTGCCGCTTACATAAACTGGACCCCACGCTACCTCTACAAGTGCCATCTAGCCTTTCCCGCGGTGAAGCAACCTTGCTGTACCGCTTGTGGCTGGGAGTAGCATTCACAAACTCATATTCCTTTCGTTTGGAAATGGCCTAGAGCCTGATGTGCGATTCCTGTGGGTGCGAGGAGACCATCGAGCACCTATTGTGTTCCTGCCCCCGCTACGATGTACAACGCCTCTCTCTGCAAGAAACTTCACACCGACTAGACTTACGACCTTTCACCGAGTCAAAGATACTCGGACCGTGGCCACACACGTCACTGGCACGAAAAGCGAATCGCGCATTACTGCAATACTTGAGGTACACCGGTTTAAGACACCGTTTATAGTGTCCCTGTGCATAGTGTCCCCCCCACACGTACTCTGTGCTTACTCTCTCCCTTTCTTCTTCTTTCTATTCCCCTTTCCCCCACGCCCAGTGTAGGGTAGCAAACCGCATACTCTTCTTGTTGACCTCCCTGTCTTTCATGCCTTTGCTTTCTCTCTCTCTCTCTCCCAGCACTATCCTTTCTGCAGCTGCACCATATCGCTACCTGTTCATCGACTCCTGTTTTAGCATGGCGCAGTGGACCGTTCTGCAAAAGAGATATGACCTGAACACTGGGTGCCTCCAGCTATTTGGCAACAGCGGTGGCACAGCGAGCACACGTCTAATTGCAAGTCTACTTTTTTGCAGTGAAAATGGTGATAACAGCAGCTCTGGCGCTTGGATAGAATCTCCCAGCGCTATCCTTGCTATGCAGAAGCTGCACCACATCGCTGCCTGTTCATTGACTCGTGTTTCAGCGTGGTGGTGGAGACCGTTCAGCATAACAAATATGACCTGGACACTGGGTGCCTCCAACTATTTGGCAACAGCGGTGGCACAGCGAGTGCACGTCTAATTGCAACTCTCCTCTTTTGCAGTGAAAACGGTGATAACAGCAGCTCTGGCGCTTGGTTAGAATCTCCCAGCGGTATTCTTGCTGTGCAGAAGCTGCACCACATCGCTGCCTGTTCATTGAGTCGTGTTTCAGCGTGGTGCTGCAGACCGTTCTGCAAAACAGACATAACCTGGACACTGGGTGCATCCAGCTATTTGGCAACAGCGGTGGCACAACGAGCGCACGTCGGATTGCAACTCTGCACTTTCGCGGTGAAAACGGTGATACCAACAGCTCCGTTGCTTGGTTGGAATTTCCCAGCGCTGTCCTGGCTTCGCAGAAGCTGCACCACATCGTTGCCTGTTCGTCGACTCGTGTTTCAGCATGGTGGTGCAGACCATTCTGCAAAACTGACATAACCTGGACACTGGCTGCATCCAGCTATTTGGCAACAGCGGTGGCACAGCGAGCGCACGTGTAATTGCAACTCTGCTCTTTTGCAGTGAAAATGGTGATACCAACAGCTCTGGCGCTTGTTTGAAATATCCCAGCACTATCCTGGCTGCGCAGAAGCAACACTGCATCGCAGCTTGTTCATCGACTCGTGTTTCAGCGTAGTGCTGCAGACCGTTCTGCAAAACAGATGTAACCTGGACACTGGGTGCATCCAGCTATTCGGCAGCAGCGGTGGCACAACGGGCGCATGTCGGACTTCAACTCTGCTCTTCCGCGGTGAAAACGGTGATACCAACAGCTCTGGTGCTTGGTCGGAATCCCCCAGCGCTATCCTGGCTGCGCAGAAGCTGCACCACATCGCTGCCTGTCCGTCAACTTCTTTTTTCAGCGTGGTGGTGCAGACCGTACGCATAACAGATATAACCAGGACACTGGGTGCACCCAGCTAATCGGAAGCAGCGGTGGCACAGTGAGCGCACGTCTAATTGCAACTCTGCTCTTTCACAGTGAAAATGGTGATACCAATAGCTCTGGTGCTTGTTTGAAATATCCCAGCACTATCCTGGCTGCGCAGAAGCTTCAGCACATCGCTACCTGTTCATCGACTCGTGTTTCAGCATGGCGCTGTGGAACGTTCTGCGAAAGAGATATAACCTGGACACTGGGTGCCTCCAGCTATTTGGCAACAGCGGTGGCACAACGGGCGCATGTAGGACTTCAAGTCTGCTCTTCCGCGGTGAAAACGGTGATACCAACAGCTCCGGTGCTTGTTTGGGATCTCCCAGCGCTATCCTGGCTGCGCAGAAGCTGCACCACATCGCTGCCTGTTCGTCGACTTATGTTTCTGCGTGGTGGTGCAGGGCGTTCTGCAAAACAGATATAACCTGGACACTGGGTGCATCCAGCTATTCGCCAGCAGCGGTGGCAAAGCGAGCACACGTCTGATTGCAACTCTGCTTTTTCGCAGTAAAAACGGTGATACCAACAACTCTGGTGCTTGATTTGAATCTCCCAGCATTATTCTGGCTGCAGCTACACCACATCGCTAGCTGTTCATCGACTCGTGTTTCAGCCTCTTTGCCACAGGCCTCTTCTATCCTCTCCGTTCTCTTCTCTCTCTCTCAACCGTGACTCGCAGCTTACCGGGCTTTCTCTTACCCGTGAGGGTCAGTGGTTACTTTCCCAGGCAGGTATCTCTCCCATTCCCGTTTCCACCTTTACCTCTCCAAAATCCACCCCAGCTCCCAATCGTCGTATCCTCCCCACCCATTCAATATGTCCCCTGTTCTGCATGCCGACGGTCGTCACGCGGCCGCGCAGCACCAATCCCCATCTTTACTACTCAGGTAGTAGCCTACACGGATGCCTCTTTCGTAGCTCCTCGAGGTTCCTGCAGCTACGCTATCTACCATCCCCAACCCACTCCCAGCACCTGAAACTCACACCAGTGGGCCTTACCTGCATCCTCCAGATGCACTATCTCTCGAGGTCTTTGCCATTGTACATGCCCTACAATAATTTCCCTCCCTTCCCTCGCTCCCAGACTGCACGACATACACAGATTCCCAAGCCGCCATCCACCACATACAGAACCGCACCCTGCCCCATTAACTCCAACAAGAGGTCGAATGAGCGGCCTCCGCACTACAACCTTCTACCGTTTTCCACCGGTGGGTCCCTGGGCATTCGGGGATTGATGGCAATGGTCTGGTCCATCAACTGGCCCGTGATGCTTTTAACCGAGCACAGTTGATCCCCTGGTCCAGGCCCTCGGAGGATTGTGGGGGACTCTCCCTGCGCCGCACCATCAAGGAAGTTTACCTCCAGCTCCGTCTCGACAAGCGCCTCTACCCTCCCCCTCATTCATCCCTCACTGTGCCGGAGGCTCGCCTTCTGCCGCACATCCAAATGAATCCACTGGTTACCCCTTCCCGCCTCTTTCTCTATCGCTATCGCTCCGACCCCTCCTGTCCAAACTTTCCCTCTACTTATGCAGACCTATCCCATTGCCTATTATACTGCCCGGCTGCTCAGAAATCAGGTTCCTATCCTCCCCTTTCCATTTCCATCACCACCTGGCTCGACACCCTTGGTGCTGAACGGGGAGAAGAGCAGCGTCAACTGGCCGCCCAGGCGGTCGTTTTGCGATAATTTTGGGCTGAATAAAGTCTTATACTACTACTACTACTACTACTACTAGTACTACTACTACTACTACTACTACTACTACTACTACTAATACTACTACTACTACAGGCTAGCAATGCAGGTAATAGAATTAAAGCTGCAAGCATGGGAAGACAATGGCATTTTGGGAGAGCTTCAGAATGGCTTCAGAATAAGTAGGCGTTTGGATGATAACTTACTTGTTCTTACTGAGTGTATTGAAATATCAAGATTAGAAAGCAGACTGTTGTATGTGGCCTTTTTAGACATTAAAGGAGCGTATGACAATGTAGACTGCAACATTTTGTGGGATATTTTGGAAGAGGAAGACTAAGGTGACGATTGGCTACAGCTTTTGAGAGATTTACCAAGAAAATACCGTTTGCGTTGAATGGGAACGGATGAGGAGCGAGGAAAAAGTTCATATCAACAAAAAACTGAGGCAGGGGTGCCCTTTATCCCCAGTGCTGTTTACGATGTACATGTTAAAGATGGAGAGGGCAGTAGAAGGAAGAAATATCGGGTTTAATCTCTTATACAGACAGGCGGCTACAGTAGTGGAGTAGCAGCTCCCGGTTTTATGTTATGTGGACGACATTGTGTTACTAGCTAACAAGCAAAGTGATTTGCAACGTCTGGCCCCTGTGGACAGGAAGGCGAAAATTTAGGTATGAAATCTAGCGTTAGAAAATCAAGTGTTTTTGTATTCAATGAAAATAGTGAACATAGAGTGGCAATACAGGGCCAGGGAATACCTGGGGTAAAAGAATATAAATATCTTGGTATATGGATAAACGAAGGCAATAGATATATTGAAACACAGATAAAAACAATAACAGTAAAGGAGAAAAGAAATGCAGCCATAACCAAGCGCAGAGCGCTATGGGGATACAATAGGTACGAGGTGCGCCATGGTATGTGGAAAGGTGTAATGGTTCCAGGACTTACTATTGATAATGCGGTTGTTTGCTTGAACTCACGGGTACAAGCAGGACTCGATGGGAACCAAAGGGCAGTGGGGCGCCTCGCACTGGGCGCTCACGGGAAGGTGCATGAAGTTGTGCAGGGTAATATGGGCTGCACTAGTTTTGAACTGAGCGAAGCTCACAGTAAAATTGATTCTGAACAACGAATGAGGAATATGGAAGAAAGTAAATGGGTTGAGAGAGTGGTGAGGTACCTGTACAGGAAAAACATTGATTCACAGTGGAGGAAAAGAACTAGGAAGCCTACCAGCAAGTATGCGGCCTGTAGGGTGAGCAACACAGCAACAAAGAACGTCTAGCGGAAAGCGAGAGGCTGAATTAATCTCATGGGTGGCGGCAATGGAAAAGAAACCTGCCATGAGTAACTACTTAAGAGGAAAAAACGAAATAAGGAAAGAGACAATTTATGATAACTCAAAGGGAAGCTCATTACTTTTCGAAGTGAGATCGGGATGCCTTAGAACACGCACCTATAAAGCGAGATATAAGAAGGAAGAAGTATAAGCTTGGCTGCGGTAAAGCTAAGGAAACGATGGAGTATGTTTTACTGGAATGTGATGACATCTGCCCAGCAGTCGATTTATGCACCACTGGCCTGCTTGAAGCTCTTGGGTTCAGCGAGAGGAGGGGAAAAGTGAACATGTCCGCAATAGAAATTAGTAAGAGGCGATTGGAAGATTGGTGGAAGTATGGAAACGACCGAAAACGGAGACGTACAAAAGCAAAGTTCACAATAAGGGGATCGGGAAATTTGGTTGAGGGAGTTCGTGGTTTTTGTTGTTGTTGTTGTTGTTAAACCTAGGTAGGACATTAGGCAGTATAACAGGAAGACCTTGGTGGCGCAATCCACCGGCCCGTTCCAAAGGGGACGCTCATAGCATCCATCCATCCATACGCGCCGACCGTGTTGGGGCACCCGCGGCTGCACAGTAATAAGGAAGTACACGCTTCTTGCGGATAGAAGGGATTGGAATTCCGCTACGTGTGTATGCACATGCTGCCCCCGACAGCATGTGCGTTCAAGGCGTCCGTCGTACTCGCTAGTAGTCAGCAACTCCGCTTAAAAAAGAAGCGCGGCGTAATTTGTGTGCGCCCACGCTTTCATGTGTGCGTGCGTCTCTTTATGCGCTCCACAAAGCTACGGTGTCTATAGATTCCAACTAGTTGAATGTGCTGGATTATTTTTTATCTGTCGCGTTTTTGCTGCGTGGCGCACTTCCGGTTGAGTTTTTCTGCAAGGATTGACTTACGTTGTGCTGCTAGCAAGCAGGATCAGTGGTAATGGTTCTGAAAAGTATATCCAGCTTGTGCGTCTTTGTAGTAAACAATACTGATGAAAATTTGTGTCTACTCTTTACTATACCTTTAGCAAGCTACGTCACTTCCAGTTTATTGCAAAATCCTATAAACTAAGTTTTCACTCTGCCCTCGCCTTTCTTACCAGGTACTTTTTGAACACCACTTGCAGCGCTTTTTCATCATCATTATCGTCGTCATCACCACGATTTTTATTATCAACACTGGGTACTAAGATTCATAGAAAAGGGCGTTTTTCGCTGTCATTTACATAAAGCTGAGAAAGAGAGACTTGACACATTGAAACTAGTTACAGAAATTCACCGACAATTACCGAACGCGGATAGTTTTAAATAAGTCGAGTAGCCTGCCTGCTGCGCCCGCGGACGCAGTAAATCTAGCTACACACGCCAGCTTAATGCGCCTGAACAGAATTGCGGTTGGGCACATGGCGCATTTCTATCATTTACACACGTGGATGCACGCAGCGTACGAAAGAAAAACGATGTTTTCAGCTCTTTATACGTTTCTTGTGATGCAGACGTTATTACCCTAAATGAAACTTGTCTGCAGCCTGGCCACTGAACCACCGATATCCTGTCAACATCCAGGTATGACCCCTTCGTCCATGTCTGGTCACAGCATCCAAAAGGCGTCCTACTAACATACATTTTGTAAAGTAGCCGATGTGTTATTGACGTTAATTCTAGTTTGGCATGGTCGATATTACACACTGACGTAGATATGTACGCGCTACGTCATGTCGGTCAGTGGGCTACACTTGAAGCTTCCTTGAAGATTTATGTAAGATGGCGTATCGGTTGGGGGATGTAATTATGCGACTAGATCTTTCAAAACGGTGAATTCCAGGAGCTTTATTGCACATTAAATATCATGAACATTGAATGTGGCACTTAAATATTGCAGAACCGAAAGCGGAACCATGATGCTCGTCGAAAATTTTCTCTAATTTTTGTTCCTAAACGTCCGTGGCTATGGCGTTGCGCTGCGGATCACATACAACGTATAATGTATGATTTTTGTACATGACAAAAACACTTTTTCCAGAGCCACACATGAAAAGTCACCGGTCACCCACAGCCCTTTTTTCCCAGTTTCTCTACGACAGAATTTTTTCATTTATCACGTCTGCATCTCATAAGTATACATCTATTCTCCCTAGTTTGTGATACAATTTCATTTTATAACTTTCGTTAATTTGATATGTTTAGTGTGTCAGGTACAGGAGAACGAGTATACGCAGCGCTTTCTCGAAGTCGTCGGCGTGTGTAATAATATGTATGCACAAGATGTATCTGACCTTGCTATGTGGGTGTTCTGCCGCACAGCATCTGCTGCGAGCATAATATTGAATTTGGTTTCTACAGTACTTCTGCATTGGCGCCTGCGTGTATACCTCGCTAGCGTGAAGTGAAAAATCTGCGCTGGATGTTCTATAGACATTTGCATGCCTAAAGTGATCAGGTATTAGTGGTCACATATGTCCAGTTGCGACATACAAGGTGTAGTGCAAGGACTTAATTTATGGGTGTCGTTTATGCGAACTTGGACTTTTCTGGGAACTCTTGAGGCTTTTGTATTTGTGTTGAAGAGAGTGAAGAAACAAGAAACAGAAGGCGAGCCAGGGACAGCTTGCGCGCTTGGTAGCATCAAGGAAATTGCACAAAAGAGAAGAAAGAGAGCGGCTGGGCCGAACGGGCAGGCGAGGGGCTCGTGACTTGGAGGAAGAGTGCGCTGTTGCGGGATGCTGCGGCACCCGAGGCGCCCCTCAGGTTAACGCACATGCCTGCTAACCGGTGCGACGCCGTTTGGAGCCGGCCTCACTGTTGCCTGCTCGAAGCCGGCTGCTGAAACAGCTTGAGGGGAGCGAGGCCTTTGCTTTGAGGCCGCCTCTTCCTCGAGGTGGCACGTGGCTCGTGGAAGCCACCCACTTGACACCCGTTCGAGTGCGCGGACCACGGTATGCAGCCGGAGACCGTCACCGGCCTCATCTGATGGCCAGTGCCGTCACTGCACCTTGGCTTGCCTCCTACGCGCGTCATCGTGTCTTGGCTCGCCTCCAACGAGAATCGTCGCGACAGGCGATCTACCGCCGATAGTCCACGCTATCGGAAATGAATCTTTGAGTCGTTTTTGACTCCTTTCTGGAACGCTGCGCGTAGGACTTATTGTAGACATATGTTTGTTTTAGTGACCTTAGCTCTGTATTCTGTTTTTTTTTTCCTGTTTCACTCCTACCATGTGAGATAAATCTTGGTTTACGTCTGTTTGAGTCTCCGACGTTCATTACCGCTTGACTGCACACGGACATACGTGAAGAACAATTGTTCTATCACACAAGGTTACAGCAAGGTGGTTTAGATGGGCCTTTGATTATGCATGGTATGTATTTATAACAGTGTTTGGACAAAGCTGGATATCTATAGGATGTGTGCAATGTCTAAAGCATCATGTTATCTACGTAACACACTTGGTTATGCAGGTAACATAGACGATTTCAAAATTTTCAATGACGCTTCGCGTTTCAGAATAAATTGTTGTAGTCAAACTAAGTGTTGACGGCGGCGTACTCTTGGCCTTTACAACGCATTTTACATCTCGCCTCATTCATGTAGATTCCCAGCTTGAATATGTCTTGGCATGCGTCAAATTGTGCCATCGCAGGTTCATTTTTGGTGCGTACGCCGCCCGCTTTTCTATTCTGAGTTTATTCATGAACTACATGATGTCCTTCGCCTTATTAGTACACAATTTCCAAATGCTCCTGTTTGTTTTCCTTATGGGAGATTTTAATTTTCCCAACATATCGTGGTCTGTTGTGCCTCCCGCTTCTATTTCACCCTCAGCCGAAACCAGTAATTTTTCGAACATTTGTTCATTGTTCTCACTAACACAGTTGGTCTCCCAACCGACCCGAAATTAGATTTATTCATGTCCCAAACTGGTATCTTAAATTTATGCATGCCAGGCGTAAGTGATCATTTATCATTAGAATTCAAAATTAATATCTCTATTTCAAAGCCTTGTGCACTCACAAGAATAGTTCTACACTACAATAAAGCTAATTTCTACGCCATCAACTGCGAGTAGTCCCATTTCCTTGATCCACTCCTTGACAACGTCGGCGGACCCTTCGTTGACAACTGCCCATGATTTAAATATAAAGTGCATGAACTAACAAATATGTGCTTCTGCGCAACATCCCCTATAACGTAAAATCCCATTGGTACGACGTTAATTTAAAACTTGTTAATAAAAAGAAATGTGCATTTCGCTCCGCCAAGTATTCCACATCACAAGCACATCGGAACGTCTACAACCGCGCCAATCGCGTTTACATAGATGCTTTAAAGCGAACGAAAAATAACTTCCTAAACGTGACACTATAACCTCCATGCTGACCAACGATCCAAAAAGTTTCGGCATGTAATAAATCTTGCTTATGACACTATTCGCCTCGTTGGTTTCTACTGGGGGCCTTCTACCGGACAAACACTCCGTCCATCTTTAGCAACAAATTTTGAAATAATTTTGTTGCTACTTCTAATCTCTCCTTCAAATGTTTCGATCACCTGTGTACTTTGATATGGACCCAATAATTAGCGAACCACTTGGCATTACTAAAGTTTTTGACTTTGTTAAGATATCCGCTAGCCCTGGTGCCGACTTCATTAAAAAAAAGTTTTTAGGTGCTACTTTGTACTCATAGCAGATTCTTTGAAAAATATTTGAGCAGTCACTCGACAGTTATTGTTCCCACAGACTGGAAGATCGGGAAGGTGATTCCACTCCACAAGTTTGCTAACAATCATTTACCTATCAATTACTGCACCATCTCGCTAACTAGAATCCCCTATAGAATATTCAAACAAATACCAGTATCATAGTTAACGAAATTTCTTGACTCCATCTCGTTCTTTTCTCTAGCACAGCACGGTTGTCGTAAATCATCTCCTTGCGAAACTCAACTTATTTCCTTCACTCACAAACTTCACCTAATTTCAGACCATTCTTCGGTGGCTGACTGTATTATCCACGACTACTGGAAAACGTTTGATAAAGTGTGTCATGAACTATTACTCAGCTAATTCAATCATCATCATCAGCAGCATATTTTACGTCCACTGCAGGACGAAGGCCTCTCCCTGCTATCTCCAATTACCCCGATTCCAATTAGCACGCGCGAATTTCCCAATTTCACCGCCCCACCTAGTCTTCTGCCTTTCTCGACTACGCTTCCCTTGGCATCCATTAGGTAACCCTAATGGTCCACTGGTTATCTAACCAACGCATTACATGACCTAACTACCTCCAATTTTTTTTCTCTTAATGTCAATTAAAATATCGGCTATACGCGTTTGCTCTCCGATCCAAATCGCTCTCTTTCTCTTAACGTTATGCCTAGCATACTTCGTTCCATCGCTCTTTGCGCGGTCCTTAACTTGTACACAAGCTTCTTTGTCTGTTTCTGCCCAATATGTCAGCGCCGGTAAAATGCACTGATTGTACACCTTCCTTTTCAATGATAATGCTAAGCTTCCAATCAGGAGCTCACAATGTCTGCCGTATGCGCTCCAACTCATTTTTATTCTTCTGTGAACTTCCTTCTCATGATAAAAGCTCCCTGTGAGTAATTGACCTAGGTAAATGTGCTCCTTCAGAGACTCTAGAGGCTGACTGGCGATCTTGAATTATTGTTCCCTTCGCAGGCTATTCATCATTATCTTTGTCTTCTGCATATTAAACTTCAACCCTACTCTTACACTCTCTCTGTTAAGATTATGAATAATTTGTTTTTACTCGTCTACAGTATTGCTGAACTGTACAATGTCATCTACAAACCGAAGGTAGCTGATATATTCGCCATTGATCCTTACTCTTAAAACTTCCCAGTTTAATAGCCTGCATACTTGTTCCAAGCGCGCAGTGAATTGCACTGGAGAGATTGTGTCACCTTTTTCTTTATAGGTATATTCCTACTTGTGGAGAATTAAGGTAGCTGTTGAATCTCTGTAGATATTTTCCAAGATATTCACGTAAGCGGCCTGTATTCCTTGATTACGTAACGCCTCTATGACTGCTGGTATCTCTACTAAACCAAATGCCTTTCCATAATCTATGAAAGCCACAAGCAACTGAACCACAAGGCTGATTGTACTCAGCAGATTTATCGGTTACCTGATTATTGATAAGTATGTGATCGATTGTAGAGTATCGCTTCCTGGAACCAGCCTGTTCTCTTGGTTGACTAAAGTCCAGTGCGTGTTGCCCTTATTCTACTGGAAATCAGCTTGGTGAATAATTTATATAATACTGAGAGCAAGCTAATGGGCCTATACTTTTTTTATTCTTTAACTCTCCCTTTTCGTGGAATAGTATATTGTTTACATTCTACCAGTTCTTTGGGACCCTTGAAGTCGATAGACACTTCGTATAGAGAGCGGCCAGTTTTTCTAGCGTTATGTTTGCCCCATATTTGATTAAATTGACTTTTATTCCATATTCTTTCACCGCTCTTCCCCGTTTCATGTCTTGCAAGGTAAGTTTCGTCCTTCGCTTGAAGGAGTCTCTGCAGCCTGCTCATTACTGCTTTGAATAGAGGTATCGTGGCTCCTCTGGGTACTACACAAGTCCGTATAGAATTCTTCCGCCGCTTTTACTATACCTTCGAGATTCCTGATGACATTATTCGGCATATCTTTAAGTGCATACATCTTGGTTTGTCCTATATAGATTGTATCGGACTGGCAAGCAGAGTCCTCAACAGTGGCAACCATTCTGTGCAAGCATGGTAGCCGGATTGCTGATATAAGAGCGCCAGCGCCCAACAAAGGTTCTGTTGCTCTGCACCTCGAGCTCGACGGCTGTCTGCGTCGCATGCTATCTTGAACGACACATTGTGTCAGAAGTTTCTTATCACGCTCATTCCCGCTTCGACTGAGCCAGTGCCATGGAAGGACTGCCGCCCCCTGATACTCTACTGCTATCCGAAGTACTGGCAGAAAACTGGAAGAAATTCAGGCAGAGGATGGACCTCTACTTCAAGGCACCTTCATCTGCTAGAGTGCACGAGTGCACAGAAGACTGCAGTCTTCCTCCATGTGGCAGGTGAGAAAGCCATTGATATATTTAACACGTTTAAACTGTCATCCGAAGAGTGTGAGGTTTACAACGCTATTGTGATGAAGTTTGAAGAGTATTACACGCCAAAGCATAACGAGACCTATGAGCGTTAATATTCAGAACTCCTCAACAGCGAGATGATGAGCCGTTCGAGCACTTCTTACGCGATGTTCAGCTGAAATCTCAGAGTTGTCACTTCAAAGACCTGAAAGATTCAATGGTTCGAGACCAGCTGGTGCTTGAACGGCAGAAAAGAAGTTCCGCACGCGGCTTCTACGGGAGAAGGACCTCACCCTGGAAAGGGTCATAGAATACTGCAAAGCTGCAGAGCTAACTGCCAGCCAAAATCAAGCGTGTGATAAGGACGAACTGAAGCTAAATGCCGTGCAGAAAAAGCAAGCCGAGCAGGAAGACACCACAAAGAAATGTATTTGCCAGTACTCCTACTGCTACCGAAGTCATGAGCCACGAAAATGTCCAGCGTGGGGCAAAACGTGGAGGATTTGTCATGAAAAATAAACCATTTTACGCTGTGCTGCAGAAAAAAAAGCATTCATGAAGTTGACTGTCCAGCGCAGACTGAAGCGGAGTCCAACGACGAATTCCAAATTTTGGTCGTGAGCATAAGCGATGTACCGAGGGACCAAGACTGGATAATCACGGCAACGCTGTTTAATCGCACCATGCGTATCCAAGTTGACACGGAGGTACAAGCCAACTTGCTTCCTTACACTCTTTTTCGGAAAGTGAGCGAGGGAAGATGCCTTACACCATCTACCACGGTCCTAACGAGCTACGACGGCGGAGTTATAAAGCACTTTGGAACTTTGACGCTACCACTCGCATCGGCGAAATTGAAGAACCAAGCGATTTCTTTGTGATCAAGGAAGGAAAGCAAGCGCTACTGGGCCTTCAGGCTTGCGAATTTTTCGGTCTAGTTTCAAGAATCCAAGCGATTCAAAAGCCTGCTGATTTGGCGACTCAAGTTTTCCGCAATTTACCGCAGCTTTTCGAAGGTCTAGGTTGCGTGAAGGAAACCTACAGCCTCGAGCTGACTGAAGGAGCAAGCCCAGTATCTCTGCCCTCACGCCGAATTCACCATGCGCTTCGTGAGCCACTCGGCCAAGAAATGGAACGTCAAGAAATCATCAAAGAAATGCAAGAGGCTGCTGAGTGGGTGAGTCTCCTTGTCGTTGTCCGAAAAAAAGATGGTCATTTGCGCATTTGTATGGACCCTAGGCACGTGAACCCATGCGTGAAAGGTGATTACTATCAGATGCTGTCCAGAGAAGAAGTCGAGTCTGAGCTTGCAAATGTAAAGGCTTCAGGCAGCTAGATGCTAGCTGCGGTTTTCGTCAAATTCCCTTAGATGAAGAAACTTCAAAAATGTGCACCTTTGCCACGCCGTTCAGGAAGTATAGCTTTTTAAGGCTCCCATTCGAGATTTGCACCGCGAGCGAAGTGTTCCGCAAAGCGACGGCCAACATTTGTTAGGGCCTAGAGGGTACTCGCGTCTACATCGACGACATACTCGTGTGGGGCGCAACGCAACAGGAATATGTTGAGCGCCTGCGAAGAGTACTGCTGGCAGCAAAATTGGCAAAGTTTTTAGGCGACGTCATTTCAAAAGACGGAATGTGCCGATGATTGTGTCATTTATCGAATTGTACGTAACACCAGCAATCAAACAGCCCTGCAGAAAGACCTCACCAACATACTAACATGGTGTGACGATTGGTTAATGAAACTTAATGTACAAAAATGTAAAGTTATGTCTTTCACTCGTAGCAGTAATCCCCCGGTATTTCCCTACCAAATTAGAAGCATGCCTCTCGAACTAGCAGAGTCCTATAAATATCTAGGTGTCACTGTATGCAATGATCTATCCTGGCATAAACATATTTCTAATATCATATCATATGCTAATAAAACACTATGTTTTTTAAAACGTAGTCTCCGTCAGGCACCTCAAAACGTAAAACTGCTTGCCTACAATTAAGTCCCTTGTTCGGGCAAAACTTGAATATGCATCTGCCATCTGGAGCCCGCACCAAACATATCTTATCACCTCACTTGAATCTGTTCAGAACCGCGCTACTAGGTTCATTCACTCACAATATTCATATGATGTCAGTATTTCCGCACTTAAAACACAATACGGACTAACATTACTATCTAATCGCCGACGCATTGCTAGTCTTGAACTCTATCACAAGTTCTTTTTCAGTACCCTTCATCATGCGCCATACATCGTTCCTGCAGCACGCATCTCTCACCGCACCAGTCATCCGCAGCAAGTCGCACGGCCACGTGCCCGAACCACTCATTTTTCCGCCTCGTTCATTCCTCGGGCAGCTAAAGACTGGAACGGCCTTCCTGCTGACATTGTTAGCATCATTTGCCTGTCTTCATTCCTACAGCGTGTGATTGATCACTTTGAATATAACTTATGAAGTGTACCAAATGTGGAACTTATGTTAAACCCACCCCTTATGTAATACCCCCTCCGGGGGTCTTTAAGCACAATAAACTGAACTGAACTGAAGCAGATGAAACGTTAGTTAGGTGTATAGTCGAGTTGCCCCCTCCAACGTCAAAACAAGGTGTTCAACACTACTGGACCTAGTGAGCTACTTCGAAAGATTCATTCTAAACCTGTCTGATGGATGGATGGATAAAAAACTTTATCAGGGTCCTTTAGGGCAAGCACTAGCGCGCAGCGGGCCGCTCCCACGTCGGGACAGAGAGGCCAAGCCTCTCCGCCGCGTCGCGGGCCCGTTGAACAGCCCATAACTGTTCTTCGAGGTTGGGGCTGTGTAGGACCGCATCCCAACGTGAAGAATTGTTGTTTTCAACGCCGTGTAACGCGGGACATCGCCAGAGCATGTGATGTAAATTCGCTAAATTATTGCATAATGCACATGCATTTGTTGTCTGAATTTCGGGGTACACCTTGTGAAAAAGTAGGGGGTTTGGGTAAGCCCCCGTCTGTAGAAGCCTTAGTGTCAAAGCCTGAGGTCTATTGAGTTTGCAATGTGGGAGGGGGTAGATCCTCCGAGCCAAGTAAAAGTGCTTAGTAATTTCGGTGTACGAGGAAGGAGAGTCCCGATTGTCAGTACCCCCAGCGTCACGCTGCCCGGTAGCTACGCGGTTGATGATCCCCCGCGCAGCTCCGTGTGCCGACTCGTTGAGGTTGGGCGGGGCACCCTCGATCTGTCCCATGTGGGCTGGAAACCAGATCAATGTGTGTGGCTTGATCTCCTTGCTTCCTAGTATCCTTAAGGCCAGCTCGGATATGGTTCCTTTGGCAAATGCCCTAACAGCTGATATGGAGTCACTGTAGATTGATGTCCTCTTCAGAAGAACTTCATTTTGGCCTAGTTGGTATTTACTGCAAATCATATTGACCGCAAAAAAGACGGGGACAGAGGAAGAAAACACGTTTGCTGCGATCTGCGCATGCTGTTTTTGCCTATATATGCCCACTGGCTGCTATGAATAAAACAGTTGAAAGTTACCGCCCGTGCTGTTTACGTGTTTTCTTCCTCTGTCCCCGTCTTTTTTGATGTCCTCTTGTCGTCCAATAAGGCCATCGCTATTGCAACCTGCTCTGCGATCTCAGAGGACGTCGTCCGAATCGAGATTGCGTTCGTTATTTGCCTTTCATGACCTACGCTAACTACAGCGAAGGCCTGTGCGTCCGCGTAGCGCGCTGCGTCTACGAAAGTGTTCTCCGAAGCCCGTTCACGAGCCTTTTCCAGGAGAGCCTTCGCGCGCGCCCGACGTCTTCCCACGTTGTGCTCTGGATGGACGTTTCATGGGATCGGGGCGACAATGATGCGGTCCCACTGCTCTCGAGGGATGCTACAGAACTTTGTTTCGATTACTGTGGGGGGAACGCCCAGCTCCTGTAAGATGTGTCTTCCAGCTTGTGTGGTAGATAGCTTGACGAACTGGGCCCTTTCCTGTGCTTCCGCTATTTCCTCTAGCGTGTTATGCATGCCAAGTTGAAGTAAGCGTTCCGTGTGAGTGTATATGGGGAGGCCGAGAGCTCTCTTGATTGCCTTCCTGATTAATGCGTTGAGCTTATCCCGCTCCGATCTTTGCCAGTTGTGCATAGCCGCGACATAAGTGAAATGACACATTACGAACGCATGTACCAATCTCACGAGGTTATCTTCTCCGAGGCCTTGCTGCCGGTTGGCCACTCTGCTGATTAGTCTGTCTGTGAAGACTGGAAATCTGCGAGCTAGCAGATTAAAACGCGACTGCATGTTCGATTGGTCAGGTAGTCATAACAAGGAGTGGAAAAACCTCTGCGAAACATTGTCGGCCACACCAGTACTCGCCATATTTGACCCGTCAAAGCAATCCAAAGTAACAGCAGATTCATGCAGCTTTGCGCTAGGGGCGGCGCTTTTAAAGCCGCATGGCGAGCACTGACGACCAGTTGCTTACACTTCCCGAGTGCTAGACGACGCGGAAACAAGATACGCGCACATTGAAAAAGAGGCTCTGGAGGAGGAGGAGTAGGGAAAAACATTATTCTGCAAAGGAATTTGGGACCTCCCAGGCCCCCTGGGTCCTCACACGACCCCACTGCACTCAAACGTTCATGTTTAACACGTCCATGACGCTGATAGCCCGGCTGGCGCAGATCTGCCTTGACGGGTCCGTGGAGCGTATTGAGATCTCCCAGTACTCCCAGGTTTGGAGTGGTGCCGGCCGGCCGAGGGGAGGAGAAGCCGGGCAGGCCAGTAGTATATGGGTGAGGTTTGCTTTCGGCGGAAGGTGGGATGGGTCGGTAGTGGGATAGGAGGGATGGAGTAGGTAGCGTGCACGTTTGCAGGCGGCGCCATAAGTGTTGCTCCCTGGTAGTGAGGAAAGAGTGGTGGGGGGGGCAGTGTATATTTGCGTCTCGGCACGAGCATTCGCGATGAGGTCAGCGAAGGTGCACGCACGCTAAATCGAGAAACCCCCCACGAGGTCCGCCTGTACCCGGTTTCTCGACCCTCGGGCTCAAGAATCGGCGGCCTCATTGCCGGGGCTTCCCGAGTGCGCGGGCACCCAAATGAGCTCAGCGCTGCGGGAGAAGGGAGGGTTCTGGATCAGTATGTGGAAGGTGGCAGGGTGAACTCTGCCCCTGGCATAATTTAGCATTGCAGTTTTAGGATCACTCAGGATGTAGGTAGCAGTGGAGCTGCCGAGCGCTAGCGCTATAGCGATATTTTCCTCTTCCTCTGGGTCTGTTCCCGGGGGCAGTTCCTGTATTAAGGGAGGGGTGTTCGGTGCGTAAGCAACCGCTGTGGCTCCGTGCTGATCACGTGCAGCATCTACCCATATTGCATTCTGTTCATCGCCGTACCGTTTATGAAGGGCTGCTGCTCTGGCTTTTCGTCGCTCGCGGTTTTGGTCGGGGCGCATGTTACGAGGGAGCGGTTGAATGCGTAGCGCTTGAAGAATTGCAGTGACGTTTGCATTTAAATGGTTTCGTGATTTAATCGCTGGCTTCGACGTAATTGTAGAAACAGATTATCGACCACTGATTGCTATAGCTCAAAAGAACCTGTCAGACATGCCTTCCCGCCTGCAGCGTTTCTCTCTGCGCCTCATGCCGTTCAACATTTACTTGCAGTACGTCCCAGGGAAAGACCATGTTCTGGCCGATGCTCTTTCAAGAATCAGATGCGACAGCAATGAGCCACCTGAAAGCGAACAACATCGGAGATGTGGCCATTCATGCAACGGCTGTCCTCGCCACGCTCGTCAGCGACACAACATTCCAGCGGATAGCGAAAGAAACGAGTAAAGACGACGAGCTAAGGCAAGTAATTGAAGCGCTACAAGAGGGTCGCAGCGTAACACGTCAGCTGGCTCCCTTCGAGGCCGAGCTATCATGTGTAGAAGGCATACTGTTGCGTGGTTCTAGAGTTTCATTCCGAAGCTCCTGCACAAGTAAATGTTGCAGAGCCTACATGCGGGTCACTTAGGCGTCGGAAAATACAAAGCAATGGCGAGGATATTGATGTATTGGCCTGGTATGGCTGTAGAGATAACTTAGAAGGCTTCTAGGTGCCCCACCTGCCACCTTTCCCCTTACAGGCAGCCAAGTGAACCACTAATGCAAAGGAACTGTCTGGCATTACCGTGGGCTAGGGTCGGCGTGGACTTGTTCGAGCATGCCGGAAAGAACTACCTTGCGGTCTACGATGTCTATTCCAATTACCTCGAAGTAGAGCCGCTTCCTCAAACTACCAGTCACTGTGTAACGAAAAAGCTGGCCATGATATTTGCTTGTCACGGCATCCCGCTTGAAGTATGCACGGACGGCGGACCACAGTTTTCATCGAAGACCTTACGTGCTTTGGTAAGACAATGTGAATTTACGCACGTTGTCTCTAGCCCCGATTTCCCATGCTCAAACTGTTCGGCAGAGAAAGGAGTGAACGTAGTAAAACGTCTCCTCAAGAAGGCTGCATATGTGAATGAACTTTTGAATCGGACTTCTCAATTACAGGACAGCACCACCCAAAGGCCGAAAAATCCCATGGGTTAAGAGGAAGACCGCCCGACCTCGCAGACCACAGGGCGCCAGAGGTCAAAAAGCACACTCTAGCGCACCATCAGAGGCGTCCACTACAAGCGCTGGGCGAACATGACGCCATTAGGCTGCTCGACAAGTCAGGGTGGAACACAAAGGCCCCCGTAGAAAAAGCCGTCGCCCCTCGCTCATACATGGTCCACACGGAAGACGGGGGCCAGTTCCGTCGCCACCGGCAACATCTGCTCCGAACAAAAGAATTCGTCCCGTCACTGCAAACCATTCCTGGCTGTACGGAAGACGGTGCTAACGATTGTGCCTCTCTTCCAGGCAGCGTGGCACCACAGGAGTCGCAGACCCCAGCTATCCAGACACCTCAAGGGTCCCCTGCGCCAGGGCAACAAAGTCCTCTGGTAGCCACTAATGCTGAGCTGGACGACACGGGGCTTTGTCGGAGCACCCGGGTTAGTAAGCAGCCTCGCATATCAAAAGAACTTTCCGCAAATTGCTTAAATCGATCAGTGCTGTTTTATTCTGCTCGTTTGTTTTCTGTTGTCAAAAGGAGAAATATGTATCGGACCTGGCGACCAGGGTCCTCAAGATTGGCAACCATGCTGTGCAAGCCTGGCAGCCTGGTATTCTCAATATCATAGTCTCATTAAGCTGGGTGCAGTTGTGCCATTTACACAGTAATGTACATGCAATAGAGCAAAATAGAAACCGTGAGACATGAAAGCATGCTTTTTCAAGGCTTTTATGGCGCGCACAGCTCTAGAATGCTACCTGGCATACAGAGAGGCCACCAGGTAGCCGTAGCCAAGCAGCCTTTTAGAAGAAGCCGATCATTTAGTGCAGTCGGCATGAAAAGCAGCAAACCAGAAGCATGAATCTGTGTGTACCACCAAAGAGGAAGAAGTAAGTCTCTTGCGATTTTTCTAGTAGTGAGACTTAATTTTCAGCAGTACGCACACAGAAAGATGATTTCATGTGTTACACAGCAATTCGACAGCTTCAATGACCAATTTCGCAGTTGAATGAAAATTTTGCCGCTTACAGTGCGCTTCACAGAAGTTTTATTGACCACACACAAGTACCAATAAATTGGAATGCAAGGGTATCTATGCGAAGTTTGTTGTGTGAGCACAGCGCTCACGAAGCACAGCAACAAAAGATGCAGGAAATGCAACAAGAACACCCGACGCAAGAGAAAAACTCTGCCGATATCGCTTGGAAACGCCACAGAGCAAATGCACCTGCATACGGTGGCAAGGTTACAGACTGTGCACATATCAAACATGGCTTACATTCTTGCGAAGCCCCAGTGAGCCCATAAAATTAGAAGAAACGCCATTGTAGGGCAGCATTGCCATCCTCGTGCGAGAGACACTGCGCTAGCTCATTAGCCAGGTTTGCTGCTGTTGTGACGCTCATTCTTTTTCAGCCTGAAGGAAAAGACAGCAAGTGACGGAAACATGTGCTGACAGCTATTGTAGCAGCTTTTGGTTTAAGGTAGAGAAGAGAAAGCGCAACAGCGTACTGCTGCACGCGGCCTCTGGACCAAGTAAAACCAACATGATCTGGTGTGCTTCTCTAGGCTATAATCGTCTTCCAGATACGCCCTTCTCCAGCTGCAAAAACCAACATGTGAGGGCAATAGACCTTCTGCGCCCCCATATTGTGCTACTCATTTGGTGCAAGGACCAGTTGATCCTACTCAGAAATCAAAATAGTGCTTTTTGAAGTGTGCGAGTACAAATTGCGATATGACAATTGGACAGGACAGGCAGAATGCATACAGTGCTCTGGCCATGTGAGGCTTTCATTGCACTTCTAATTAATTACATAACGCGATCAACTTCTGCAAGTAATTTCTCAGTGCCAGTAATATAAGCTATCGTGCTGAATGACGGTGGGCTGCACATAAAAGCTTGCTTTAACAAAAAAATTGTGATGCTCTCAAAATAGCGTGCAGCTCCAAAGCTACAAATTTAGCTGCACCAAACAGAAACACCTTGTTTTTGCCAAAGATGTGTCGTTGAATGCAATTTATGTGCATTTTTGCTAGAGTCTGGCGCTTTTAAAGAACTCACCAATTACTAGGCGTGTTGTTGATGATAAAATGCACTACGAAATTCTTATGACTTCTTGAATTATAAAAATAAACGTTTAAAAAAATACCTCGATTAAAACGAGTTAATTCAACCTGCTGAGAACATTCATACCAGTGCAAAAAATGAGTGCGGAAAGAGCACACACGACAGGACGACCAGCACCCGCTGTGTTGTAGTATGTCCTTGTTTCCATCCTTGTCCTCTGCATTGTTATGAACGATGTCAACTAATTAGAGAATTTTAGAATAGGGGCCCCAAAGAAATAACGTCAGCACCACTGCGCGTGCACGATAAGCAAGGAGAGTTTAGTATTTGCATCGGCGACGCTATTTCGCAGAAATAGCGCTCCAACGTAGCACGGAGCAAACGTTTTTCGTCGAGAAACATGGTGGCACCCGTCTAAGCGACGGCTATCGCCTTGCACCACATTTGACCCCATTCCTTACCCTGCAGCCATCAATATGCAATGTACGACGTCCTATCCTTCCGCGTTTACTCACTTCACGTAAATAGGAAGGGTTAAGCTAGAAATCATTGTGATTTCTTAGACTGCTAGACGAACTCGAAGGCTGCCACGCCTAACGCAAACGCATCTCGTAGCTAGGCCGGCCGAGATTGAATTTAGAACTTCACATGACCCAATTTCTTTAAAAAACACTGTGCACGAGCACTCCGACTTATTATTAATAAAACACATTTTGAAAGAGCAATTATGTCATTTCGCTTTATATTACTTGTTAATGAAGCTTCCATTTTCGCACATCGAAGCGCTGCAAGCGCACGACGCAATCAAGCACTAAATTCTATTTTAAATCTTGTTGATCTCACGTGACGGAAAGGTTGTGTGCACAAAGCTTTTTGGGGCTGCAAACATTCTTATTCCCCTATTCTCTATTTACCACGCGCTGCTTGGACTAATGCTCAGCGACCGTCAGTGCACATGCAAGTGAGCACCGTAACACAACCACGGTGCATTACATGACAGATAAGAAAAAAAGTTTCTGCTTTATGTGTAATGATCTGAACGCGTATGGCATCTGCTTGGCTGTCGTCAGTTATCACATGCTACCATGTGAACAGTGTACCATGCTTCACACCTCAAAACTGACGTTCACATGCTAATTTTCAGCACCTAGAAACAATGGACACGAAGTGTATATAATGAACAGGCACAACCGCTAACTTACAACAAGTGAGACCGTGTTACTTATAAAGAAGCAACACGGAAACACAAAGGGCGTAACGAACAAAACGTGATGGCAGTTGCACATTTGAGAGTTTAAAAAAATGTTTAACAGGGATAGGCGGGCTAGTTGGTGGTTGATATTGAAATGCATCATGTAACCGCACAAACAACAAAAGACAAAGAAGGAAACACACAGGACAGGCGCGGATCCGCGCCTGTCCTGTGTGTTTCCTTCTTTGTTGTTTGCGCGGTTACATGATGCATTCCGAAAAAAAGGTGGACAGTCACTCAAGTATCCGTAAGTGCTTTAAATGCGCAAGCATGAGTTCTCTAATTAATTGGTTAGGTCCATGATACGTGACATTATACATTGTCACATGTCCTTCAATACTCTACCTTAATCCACTTTAATCCACCATGTTCGAATTTGTACTAACCTCAATCCACCTTCGTCCACTTTACTCCACCTTACTATAACTTTAATTCTCTTTACTTAACCTCAATTCATCGTAATTACCCATAACTACTTATTAACGTTGTTATACCATTTACTATTTTCTGTATTGATACTGACGTCATGCAATATGCTGATGACGCCACAGTGATTTCTGGTACCACTCGTTGCGGACAACACCAGCTTTTCTGCCTCGTGGGACATACAATGCTTTCGCATTAAAACCTGCACATGCAAAGCCGACGATGGTGAAACAACTTTTAATGAAAACGGCAAGTGTCAGAGGAGTTTATCTCTCCTCCTTTAGATGGTGGCTAGGCGCCCCTGGTTCCTAGCGGCATTTTGAGCTTCTTTTTTATGAGTTGTAGTTGGCCCTCGCTGTCTGAGCTGAGGTCTCCCATTGCTCCGCGTTGGTATACACGTTGTTTGGCCGCTGCACTATGCTGGGGCAAGCCCAGATTATGTCTGAGATATGCCCGCTGATTACAGTGTTCACATGTATCTGGGTAACAATGATTATAAGCAATCGGGTTTGGGAACGTGTTTGTTTGTAGTAGGCGCCATGCTGTCGAGTTAATGAGGAGTGTGGTGGGGGTTAATACTGCCTTACTAATCTGTAGTGTTTGGTGATTTCATTAAAGTTGGCCATGCGGTCGCTCTCCGCACTCGGGTCCTGCGTTGTTCCTGCCCCTGCTCGGCTCGCTAAATCCCGAGCTAAGGTATGTGCGGTTTCCATGCTCGGGAGGGAGGAGTGGGCGGGCGTCCATATGAAGGGTGTGTGCGGTTTCGTTGCCCAGAAGGGAAAAGTTTGCGGGCGTCCATGAACGTCACGCACCCCACGAAAGTTAGTCAGGATCCTTAGCATCCCTTTCAAAACCTTTCCCTTAGTGAAGTTATGAAGCGCGATTTTAGAGTCACTGATTACTACGCTGGCAGAGGCGAGCGCCAGCGCTCTGGCCGCTTCCTCCGCAATTTCCTGTTTTAAAGGTGTCGCTGGCAAGCTGGCGACCTGCTTAATTTGAGGCGACCACTGCCCTATGTTGACCGTCTGCATATTTTGCCGTGTCTACATTGACCACGTCCACGTCGTTTTGAAACTTCATGTGTAGTGCTTTTGCTCTTGTATTCCTCGGCTCAGGACGCATGTTTCTGGGTAATGGGGATATGATGACGCGCTCTCTGGTTTTTCTTGGGGTGTCGTATTTATCACCGTTTTTCTCAGCGTACGTGATAACGAGCATGTGCAGGACGCGTCTTCCCGTGTTGCTTTGCACGAGTCTTTCGTATTGTGTTATTGTATGAGCCTCGGTGAGTTCGTCAAACGTGTTGTGCATCCCTAGCGCTTCGAACTTCTCGTTATGCGTGGTGATCGGTAGGCTGAGGGCTTGTTTATCTGCCGTTTTGACGAAGCAGTCTATCTTTTGTTTTTCCGTCACTTGTAACGTGAAGTATGGGGCCACATACACTATTGGGCTGACCGCGACGGCTTGGATGAGCCGCACTAGGTTGTGTTTTTTCATGCCGTAGTTCTTGTTGGCGATTCTTTTAATCAACCTGATGGTTGGCTGGGTGCTGTTATCCAGTATTCTTATTACTTATCCATTGTGTCTGTTCTCCAAGATACCAAATTTCTCGCATGGATGGCAAACTCATGCATGAGTGGTCACCCCTAGCCATTTCTGAAGCTTCAACTGTACCCCTCGTTCGTTGATCAGCATTTTTGTACAGAGCAGCGCACTCTGTAAATCCGGTTTGCAACTAGGTACATTGTGTCGCCACATGTGCCAGTAGCTCCCTACAAACATTGTAGTTATGTTAACGGAACCGGTCATGTAGACACAGCCCCGCTTAACCAATATATGATATCTGTTGCCATACGACAGAAAGGATGAATACACTACTTACCTTTTACAGTCTACAAAACGCACACAATGCTTTGTAGAGTTTGTTGTAGACCATCTGGATTTTGCCTTAACATACTGTAGCACAGTGGTGACAATTTATGTTGTGGCTGCATTACCACCTTCACATTCACCACCTTCTTTCCTACCGTCTTCAAGTTGTGTGAAACTTAGTGAATGTATACAGAACGACCACGATTTCCTTACAAGTGTTTATTTCTTCGTTTTCTTTTCCACGATGCTGTAAATTTCTTAGGCATCGTGTTCCTGTACTTTTCATCTCATGATGCAACAGGTCTGCTATAGCTGAAAGCCGTTCCTAGAGGTAGCCAGCTGCTTCAAAACAGTTTATTTGCAAAGCTGTTCTGTATCAAGTGCGCCGGATTTATTTACTGCATTTCCAAGGCACAACTGAATCTTTGTTCTTACGAGTTTGCTGTGCACAGACTGGCCTGTAAGAGAAACTTATTCCCTCCAAGCTGATGCATTCAACAAACCTGCTTTGAAAAAGTCAGCCTCAGAGCTTGTGGGTACCAACTCCTAGAGGACGCAAACGATAAAAATTGGCAAAGTGCTCGAGACAATATCATCAAAGTTGTCTCCGGTCAACACAACACCACGGTAACTGTCCAGAAACTTAAATTTCAGGACAAGAGTGACCGATCTAGCGTAGCCAATGTCTTTTTATTAATACGCACTTCGAAGAAATCACTGAGAATCGGGGTGATACGAAAACCGATACATACACCTTCTTTTGTCAGCTAAATATTTTTCGTTTTGTACACTGCGAAAAGTAAGCTGTGTATTTGTCTGCTCTGTTCTGTGGCAACCGATATCATACGTTGGTGAAACGGGGTGATGTCTATATGATTGGCTCTGCGAACAAAACTACAACACCTGTAAGGGGCTGGAAAAAACAGGGGGAAGTCGGGAGATGGTAATTCAAGATGCTGAGAAAAACGAGAACAAGGTGAAAGCGGGAGCCAACGTTTCGACTAGTGGACTTGCTTTTTTGAAGATGACATATGCTTTCCTCGCGACAGTTTTTATACTGTGGCGAGGAAAGCATATGCCACCTTGAAAAAGACAAGTCCACTTGTCGAAACGTTGGCTCCCGCTTTCACCTTGTTCTCATTTTTCTCACTGTAAGGGGCTACAGGTACATATAGCAGCGTACTGTAAATGTTGTGGTTTGCAAACCAGAGTATTAAAAGTGCGACCTTGTGTACAAGAATGATGATAAGCGAAGAAAGGAGATTGTCGAAGGTGGCTAGTGATGACCACTCATGTCTGAGTATGCGATCCATTGCTTCGTCAATGGCGGTGTCTCAGTTATGCATGTGCAGGTGATGGCTAGCTCACAGACTGTGGCACATTATCTGTTTTTCCCCACTATGATATATGGTGCTACTGTGACATTTTTATGTGTCACGCTTCTTTGTGTGCTACTAGCAATTCCTCAGTTAATGCTTTACTTGGAAGGAAGCACTTGTGCCCATCATATTCATTTTGTGTATGTCATTTCTGTGTGCTAGAAAGTTTGGTCATGAAACAACAATTAGCTTGATCTCTCACAATAGAATAATATTGCAACAATCCAGATTCATTATACACTATCACATATTAGCATGCAATGCCATCAAGCAATGTGCCAGTTTACAATACCAGAGAGCGAAAAAAAACTAAAATAGAATAATAAGGTCTTGGAGAACAAGTCAGGTGCAACGGAGATTCTGTTTTATTTGAAGATCAACCATTAAGCAGCTCAGGGCTTCATGGCGAAACAAACTACACATTTTCTCTGTGTTATCTGGATAGCTCAACTTTCCAAGGCAGCAGAAAAACATGAAATAAGCCTAATAGATATGCAAACACTTTAGTGCATTTAGTAAGCGAATCAAACATAAGAAACAAGGCAAAAATACATAACAGACACAGTAATGCAATATAGTATACTCTGTACAAGTCATATTTATGACTCAAGGACCAGCTATATGCTATATCAACATCGTTGTTAAAGTTAATCTGAGAACAGTGTCGAGGGCATAGTTGCATTAAAGCATAGGTGGAGCTTGTGACATGTGCCTTTGTTTTCCTTTTGATTGGGTAGATTCTCTATAGCACATTGCTATAAGCAGGATATGCAAAGTTCTTATTTGAAAGTGCGTGTCTTCATTGCTTGGTCTGGTGGTTTAACAGACCACTAATACGAACTGCTCTTCCTGCATGCATCACCAGCAATATGCTTGGAAATTAAACTTGCTGCAATCCAAGTGCAGCACTCAGCCAAGTCCCTTGATTTTGATGGTGCTGCACAGCAATAACGACACAAACGACTAATAATAAAGTGCACCCATTTGAGTGCCAAAAGATATGACAAGCAAGTGGGGCTATTCGAAAGAATGTTCAATGCAGTGGTGTGAGGTGTGTTCATATTAGACTTGGTGCACTCGTGGCCTTTGCAATGCAAACCAACATGCAGCCTAACCACGGCACATATGACTTAGTATAAAACCGGTTTGTCCACTTAATGCACTGACGGAAAATAGTAGGCTTGGTTTGTCCTCTCCTAGCTTGGGGAAGCGAACAACAAAACAGGGCAAGAACTGCTGACTGCTAAGCTCTTGCGAAAAAGCAAATACTCCAAAGCAGGCTCTAGTGTACCATCCGCTCAGCAAATGTACAGACATCCACTGTTTTTGTGCTCCAACAGCAAATTTCAGTATAGCAACATACACTATCAGCACTTAGCATTCATAAACAGCAATTAATTTCATGTACAACCTTGTGACTGACAAAGTAAAAGGGTTGCTTAATGATCGACAAAAATGTCTGAAGAAATGGGCCATAAGTACACAGAATCTGTTCTGCCACGTGGAAAAATAAATAAATAAATAAATAGAAGGAAACTGTCTCAACTGCTCTGAAAATGGCTAAGGCTGACTTGCAACTTAGGCATCTGTACTTTGCACATCGTTAACGCAATTGAGCGCCGATTTACCAGTCTTATCAGATTAGTGAAAATTCATTCATCCCCCCCCAGCATTATAGGATCATAAACAAAGTTGGAACTTGTAAAATGCTGAATTGCTAAAAGGGAAAGCCACAGTAAACAAATAGCTTAGCATACGACAACAAGCATTACCGTGAAATAAAATAAATCCTTTCAGGAAATTGAACCACATAGGTGCTTCACATTGCAAAAACGCCTAAAATGAAGTCATGAAGTCAACATATACAGTGATTGCAGTTGCCTGAGCAGCCCACTCAGAAACTCAAGCTGAAGTCAGAGCTCGAGCAATTAACACAAGCAACAAATGCTATCGTTGCAGTGGCTGAGCAGATGGAGGTAAAGACGCCCACATTGTCATTCTGATTCTAATTTCTTCATCCAACTGCAGCAACCAATTCATGTTGAACTAGGACTGAACATGTAAAAAGACAACAATCATGTGATTTCTTCAATACTTCATAGAAATAAGTATGCTTCAGGTTGATTCAGAGGCTCAGACAGTTAAACAGCAAATGAAGCATTCGCATAAGCGCTCAGAACAGCGTGTAGTTCGAAACATAGACAGAAATGGTCTAGTGATACCACGGGCTCATGCTGCCAAAAGCATTATATATAAATATGCGCATTTAGATGACTACGCTTTTACTGTTAAAAAGCTGCACAAAATAAAGCGCAGTAGACGTTACACACATCTCTGATGAGAAACTTCACGAAACATAAGTAACAACAACACGTAATAAAGCACTGCAGTTAAAGAAGAAACTTATTTTTGAGAGAGGGAAGTACGTCCAATAAAATGCAGCTGTGAGTTGTTTCCAGTAGATGTGTTCGCAAAAACGCAGACTGACTCACAGGGGCTAGTGCTTCGTGTGGAGTAGCCATGTGCTCCAAGTCATATGACCAACCATTTGTTTGATCTGATCTTTCGTGCTCACGGAAGCATTTTCAAGCATTTCACGGAATCACAAAAGATTTTGTGCAAATAAAAAGTTTTTCAGGTTGCCAGATATAACTTATACGCGGCTTCTTAGAAGCACTGATTTTTGGAGCCTGCGATATCATAACACTCCATTGCATCATCAGTCTGTAAGGAAGAATGCATATGCTTCTTACACATAAAGCTTTCAACTTTGAAGAGGGGAAATGCCCACTGCTTCGCTACTGTTAAGGCGTGAAAAAAAAATAATGTTCGTTGTTTGGATTGCGTGTTCTGTTCCTGTTCGATAGTGTACAGATACTAAACAAAGTTTATAGTGCAGTCTCTTGTACAAGCTGCAATGTTTCTGATGGCCTACAAGGCCTTTACTCAGCTATGTGAGACAAACAATGCTGTGAAACCGCCCGGGTAGATGCAAAGGCTCGTTGCATGGCAGCATTTCAGAGTGCTGGCAATGCTACCGCTGTGCTCATTACAGAATGGCCCGCAAGCTGAGGTCATCCAAACATCTTGCAACAAGTGCCTTGTAGTGCAGCACTCTGTATCCGTGTGTGTATATGTAACACAACACTATGACTGCTCTCATGCAGCGTCTGTCCTAGTGCAAACTACTGCAGGGGCCGCGGAAGCATCACAACTCCTAAGCTGACCCCACCTTGCATAGGTTCGTGCACGACCACTGACAACGTGCGTACCGATCCGCATGCTGCGCTAATGCAGCAACCTATGCGCACTAAATGTTGGTCAGCTGGGGTACAAGCGGGCCATCCCGTTGAGTGGGGGAATGGTCGCGCATCCACACTGGAAGACATTGCTTTTGCCGACGCGCTGCGCTGGCGGTCAAACAACGCGGACATGTAGTGCCATTCGGCGGCCAGCGCTAAGCTCATACCCTCGCACGGACCAAATACACCAGGCATGCGCCGCCATGCGCGTGTGTTCACAGGTTGAAGAAGCCGAACTTGCTGGCGATGCCACCGACGTTGCGCTTCAACGACGACAGGTGCTCGGTGACCGACTGTGTGACGTTCTGGATGCTGCGAACATATCCCTCGGCCCCGTCGCCTGCGTCACGCAGCGAGGCCACAATTTTGCGTCGTGGTGAGGCTTCGCTTTCAATCCCCGTCTCCGGGTAGTCCCTGCACATAGATTGAGTGCTGCAGATCAACCCACCAAGAAAGGTATGATCAATATTCAGAAAACAAAGCAATTAGGTAAAGTGCGCTGGTTGTGTAAGGCCACACAAGAAGGAAAAAATGATACAGAAAAAAACCACACAGTGCTGCGCAATGCAAGAATGAGCTATTCATTAGCTGATCCTAAAAGGGGTGTGTAGACGGAACATAGAAACTGACTCGAGACTTTATTGCAGATAATTACGTTGAAATTACGTGTGTAATTCTCTATTCAGTCTATTCTTAATCCAGGTGGACCTTCCGAGAGTGTTTATTTTATAATGAGAAAATCAGGAATCCTACAAAATTTCGAGGGTGAGAGGACATACAAGGGCGAAATCTATTTTAGAAGCTGTTTACTTCAATTATGTAGACACTCCAAGCGCATCTGTGCCGTCGCGATTGCCGTGAGGTTCCGTATAAAGTCCAAGTGCGATAAAATCGACGCCGCGCGCCGTATGTGCGAGCGAAAGCTTGCGAGGGTGAAGCGGCGATTGCGGCATCTCGCGCACGCAAGGCATGGAAGCGGGGCGGATGCGCGCCGTCTTCCGCTGCGCGCAAGGCTCCAGTGGGGGAGGGGGGTTCTAGTTCAAGCGGCCGAGCGCAAACGCCCAGGCCGTTGTATCTTGGAAGCCATCTGCAACGGGGACAGAGTACGCCGCGCACTGTGTTTTCGCGGCTTAATTCGCGTTATGCCTCCTTCATGCACGTGAGATCAAGATGCGATCGTCGGCTCTCCTCGCGCACTTTCACTCATACAGTATTGGCGGCGAGGAGTTACGGAGTCGCCATCTATCGGAAGCGCCTCGCTGGCGTAGTATGAGGTATTACGCGGCGCGCTCATCATAGGTTTTGCGGTCAGCGCTCACTGGAAACACTACGCGCGAGCTCTCCCGGACATTTCTGTAAGTACTTTCGAAACGAGAGAAGTTTTCTACTGTCTAAATAATACTCTTGGGCAAACTGAGAGCACAGAATCGTTTACAGACACTATCTCTTTACCGAATACGTACAGTGAACGCCACTGCGCGCGGTTGCCGCGATGGAGTCTCCGAAACGGCTTTTTGCGTGAAAGGTAGGTAAACGCTGAGAGCAAACTTTGTGAAATATGTTCTTATAGTGTTTGTGTAAATAAATGGAGCGTAATAGAATGAAGCCTCAATGCAGCGATCGCACAGATTCGCAACGACCGACTGCGCGTCTGCATGCTTGTCCGCGCACTGTTTTGCTTTCGCCGCGTGCGCGTTTTCACACCGTGCCATGAGCTTTATTAGGCCGCAGAATATGAGCATTTGACAGTATACAAGCAACCATTGTTGCGTGGGCGCTATCAGAGCCGTTCAAAAGATAATTTGATCGTAGAGACTTCGACGCCTACGGGGACTGTGATGTGCCGTCGCGACGATTCAATCTTTTTTTTTTTCTTCTAAAGTCTTGGACGTTTCAATATTATTTCTCGACCTTCGTCGCACTGTATGTTTATCGGTGTTCTCAGCGTGCGATTTCCCGCTGCTTCTTTTTTGTAATCCAGTGCATTAATTTATAACTAACACTTGACTATACGCCATGCTTTTTTTAATGTGCTTCTTACCGCTCCCTTGCCACTCCAGTGAACTTGCCAGTATCTATAGCATCGACAAATTTATCGACAAACCGTCGTGACATTAGTCGAGCAGCGGACACGGGCGAGCGTCTCAGTGCGCGTTTTCCGAACATTGCAGACCCGGCGCCGTAGCAGAAATCTTCCTCGCATCTGTGCTTGCTGCGTACCCGAGTTGTAGCCGATGACTGTTTGCCGCTTTTATGTTTCGGGAGCCAAGCTTCACGCAGCTTGTCCTGCGGCTACGTGTGAATAAGGCGGACACCGGGCTCCATTGCGTACGTCCGGCACTGCGGCACCGAGCAGTAGCCTACCATGTTGCGCGCCTTCAAAGGCAGCCACTACTTATTGTAGTGCTTTCAAGCGTTGTAAAGGAGACACTCGAAGCGGGAAAATGACGCCGCTAAATCAGGACCGCAGCGTACGAGGGAATTTAAACTCTCGTTTTCAGCTCGCTTAGGCGCTCCCGAAGCAGCCGACGCGGCCGCTATGTCCACATGATCCCTAATAGCACGTCACGCCAACGGTGGCGCCAGCTTTTCCAGTGGTGGAGCTCGAGGCCAATAGACAAGAACGGCACCGAGAGCGGCGCTGCTGCGCCGGCGTTGAGAGCGCCGCATGCGGGGCAAAATTCAACTAGCGGGTGGTACGCCTCTCCCATCTCTCGTTCGCACCGCCTTGATTGCGTCTTGCACTGCGCGTGTTTGGGCACGTTTCGTACCGCACGCAGTGTGTGCCTGCGTGTGTGTGCGTGGACGTTTTATTAGAAGGACAATGTACAGTCTGTTTCACCTTTAAGGGAAAACTCGGTGCGCATTGCATCGCGATGCGGCGAGCGCTTGAGTCAGGCGGTGGCAGCAGCTCGCGCAGGCGCAGGTGCTCGAGGGGCGGGGTCTTCAACGGCGTCGTCTGCTACGGCGGCGCGCGCTGGACGCATTGTTGGGAAGCGTTCTACTGTCAGTTGCAGTGTGCCGATCTCACCGTTACTGCGTGAAATGAGCCGGCATTCTTTACTAAGCGTTGTGCGACGCCCACTGATACGCCTCGAAGGTAAGTTCATCGCTGAAAAGTGCAAGGCAGTTACAGACGACGTACTGATTCCATACATTCTTGACGGCCCGTTCCTGGAAGGCGACTATATATTCTAACACGATAGGCTGCCGATCCACACTGCTCGTGTTGTGCAAGAACTGCTGGAAGAGCGCGCCGTCACTCTTTCGGAGTGGCCGCCTCAATCCCCGGGCACCACCATCATTTAAAATGCATGGAGCTCGTTGAAGTATCGCTGGCGCACGATCCCCTCTATCAGTCGCCCGAGGATAGGCTTCGATCCACCATCGTCAGCGACTGAGACGTGTTGCGAATGAACACATCCCTGATCAAGTCACTCTACACTTCACTGCCTTCCAGGATGAGCGGTGTCATCGCTGCCGCTGGGGACATGACGAGATACTAACTGAAGTTCGGAGCGTGACGTGTCCAATTCCCCGCCGGCGGGCAGGGTCTGTCTGGTGTAGTGATTGATTGTCGAGAAAATCACTTCCAGCTCATTGTCTTAACGTAAAACATTCCTTTAATCGCATCTGTTTCGTCGTGTTCAGCCCGCATAGTTATCATTGTTGAGTACTTTGTTTTCTTTTGAGGAGGACGAAGTGATTCTTTGATAGAACGCTTCTACGTTTGTCTCCGCTTTTTCGCTTTGTTTCCCTGCATTTCTGGGAGCTGCCGCTCCCTCCTTGCGGCAATGGATGAAGAAATCTCCGAGGACTTTCCTGATGTGCAGCCGTCAGGTCGGCTAGCGTCCAGGAAACGTGGAAGTGCGTCAAGCGATACAGACAGCGAGGCCACTGAGATATGTTCGGACAGCTACGACTCGTCGGACGATGACTTCCAGGTCGTGATGAGTAGATCAGCGAAAAGAAGACTACTGCAGGCATCTTCGTCGCCAAGTGCTTCTACCGTGAAGAGTGCACCGCTGCGCTGGCCGCACACTGTGCTCTTTATGCCCGTGGACCTGGCGACCAACTTGCGGCTCCTCAACAGGCAGGTCCTCTCTTCCTTACTTGAGAGAATCGCACCAAATGAAATTAATGACGTGCGAATAAACTCACGGACGAATGTCCTGGCAGTTGATGTTTTACATCGCAGCGCCCTACAACACCTACGTAATATAACTGATATCGACAATGTAAAGGTGCGATCAATGATCCCCACAGGCGGCGATGGTACTGCGGGCGTCATTTATGACGTCGACGTTGCCATTTCTAATGACGACTTGCCAACGCTGATAAAGCCAACGACAGAAGGCAATTTCATTACAAGGATTTCCAGATTGGGAAACACACGCTGTGTGAAGATTTTGTTTGAAGGAGACAGCCTTCCTTCCCACGTCAAAGTAGGACATGTCCGCCATCCAGTACGACCATTTGTACCGAAGCCCCTCTAGTGTTTCAAGGGTTGCAAGATTGGCCACGTGAAAGGTGTCTGTGTGAACAATGTCGTGTGCCCGCGGTGCTCTGCAGAGCACCGCGGGCACACGACATGCGTCACGACATGCGTCACGCGGGCACACGACAGGCGTCTTCTGAATGGGACCCATGGGTCCCATTCAGAAGACGCCTGCAACGCACATGTTCTAAAGTGCCCTAACTGCAGTGGTCCTCACAAGGCATCATCAAAGGATTGCCCGCGGATGCGGAAGGAATTCACGATTCTAAAACGAATGGTGCGGGAGAATTCAACGCATCGAGAGGCTGCTGCCGCTGTTCGGCGACGTCGGCACCGACACCGAAAACGTTCACGAAATTCCGAAACTGCAGATAGGTACACGCCAGTTACCGTCAGAAGGACTGCCGCATCACCACACTGCGCCACCAAGACAGATACAAGGAAAGCAAACAAAGCGGGGAGGCTCGCCCATCCTGAAGAATGGCCTGAGCTACCGAGCGTACAACTCCCTGCTAAGTTACCTCAAAACGCACCGACTTCGACGGCTTCAGCACCTGTTGAAGCGACGCTGGCTGATGATCTCCAGGTCATCAACATTCTGCGGTCGCTCATGAATGCCATTCGCGTTATACTTACCAACATGAAGTCTTCGTCTGCGCAAAGCGCACTACAGGTGCTGGACACTTTGAGTCCAGTACTTGCAGCTCTTGGTTAAAATCATGGCTCTCCAGAAGCCATCGTTTCGTGACGAAGTCCGAAACGCATCGATATTTCAGTGGAACGCCAGAGGACTGAAGTCACGCATGTCGGACTTTCGACAGTTTGTGTTCAAGAATAAGTTCCCGGTCATCGTCATCTGCGAGCCCCTATCAGATAACATCAGACTGTCCGGGTATGAGTCTTTCATGTCCGCCACCCACGGAGAATGCAGCAAGGTCATCGTATTCATGCGACGTGATCTTACGTATGTCCTTCACCCAGTGTCGCCTGACCAGGAAAACCAATACGTATGTCTGACAGTTAAGAAAGGCAAGGTATCATTACTAATATGGATGAGATAGTTCAAGTGGCTGAGGAGTTCTATAGAGATTTATACAGTACCAGTGACACCCACGACGATAATGGAAGAGAAAATAGTCTAGAGGAATTCGAAATCCCAAAGGTAACGCCGGAAGAAGTAAAGAAAGCCTTGGGAGATATGCAAAGGGGGAAGGCAGCTGGGGAGGATCAGGTAACAGCAGATTTGTTGAAGGATGGTGGACGAATTGTCCTAGAGAAACTGGCCACCCTGTATACGCAATGCCTTATGACCTCGAGCGTACCGGAATCTTGGAAGAACGCTAACATAATCCTAATCCATAAGAAAGGGGACGCCAAAGACTTGAAAAATTATAGACCGATCAGCTTACTGTCCGTTGCCTACAAACTATTTACTAAGGTAATCGCAAATAGAATCAGGAGCACCTTAGACTTCTGTCAAGCAAAGGACCAGGCAGGATTCCGTAAAGGCAAGCTCACTTTCACATTAATTGAAGCCTACATATCGCCCTCAAGTCGGTTGGACTGCGAGAGATTACGGCGAATCACGACGGCGACTCCGCAGCCTTTGGTGATTACTGGAGATTTTAATGCCCACCACCCTCTCTGGGGAAGTTCTAAGATAAACTCGAGAGGCACAAAATTAGTGTCATTTGCCCCCGAACAAGAACTGTGTTTGTTAAATGATGGAAGTCCCACCTTTCTGCGTGGAACTGCCTACTGTAGCTGCCTGGACCTGACCTTTGTTTCACGCTCCTTCACTAGAAAGGCCATGTGGTTTCCGGATATTGAAACGCGGGGAAGTGACCACCTACCCACTTATCTTAGGGTTGAAGGGTTGACGGACTCCAGGTTAGCCGGCGTCACACGATGTATCGACTGGCCAATGTTCAAGTCAATTGTCGAAGACGGCTGTCGTGATGACTTGTCCTCTAGCCTAGAGGACATCATAAAAGGTGTCCTAGAGGTTGCAAAACATTCGCTTCTGAGAACGTATACACGCACCAAATACGACATCGAGCTAGAGAAGCTTCGTGCAATTCGTCGTCGTGCAGAGCGAAGATACAGGCGCACGAAGTCTGTACATGACTTGAGGTTGGCCAGAAGAACTAAAAAGAAGATTCAGCGTCGCATGGACAAACTCGCATCGCAAAGATAGAAATCATTCTGCGAATCTTTGGATCCACGAAAACCTTTGTCGCACATATGGAGAACTGTTCGTGGTCTCCGTGGAACCCCTCAGCAGCGCCACCCTTTTAAGTCTTTGGCCCTTCACCAACAATGCAGCCAGATTGACGTAGCGGAAGCTTTCTGCAGGAGGATTGCTGGCGAAACTAGTTCCGCTGGAACATCGACGCTCCACCACTCACCGATTTCCCGCGATCCCCGTATGGATAGTCCTTTCTCCATGGACGAGCTCGAAGCTGCACTGGCCTTGTGCAAGCGTTCATCTTCACTAGGACCCTACAGTATAACCTACCGTGCCCTATGGAATCTTGCCGAAGAGGCTCGAAAAGTGCTCCTGCTCCTGTTCAACAGCTCCTGGCGGACAGGTACGGTTCCCCAAGAATGGAAGACCAGTCGCCTAATTCCACTGCTCAAGCCTGGCAAGTCGCCAGTAGACATTGCATCATACCGACCGATTGCGCTTGCCAGTTGCATCGGAAAACTAATGGAGAGTATGGTTCTAGCACGGCTAGAATGGTACCTCGAACATTACCAGGTATATCCAGATGCAGTGGCCGGCTTCAGGCGCGGCCGTTCTTCCATAGACAACGCTATCGACTTGGTGACGTACGTCAAGCACCATAAGTCCTGCAAAAGATTATCTGCTGCCCTGTTTCTGGATGTTAAAGGAGCGTACTATAACGTAACGCACGAAGCGATTTTCAACGCGTTAGAGGCAGTAGGACTTGGCGGCAAAGTCTATTTCTGGATAAGTAGCTATCTACATAAGATATCCTTTTTCGTACTTACCGAGGATGGCCCGACCTCGCAGCTTTACAGTAACCGTGGGGTGCCTCAGGGCGGAGTACTCAGCCCAACGCTCTTCAGTCTAACACTCATTGGACTCACCGACATCCTGCCAGGCACCGTTAGGCTCTCCATCTATGCCGACGACATTTGCATTTGGACGTCGGCTGTGACGCGACTGCAGCTTCGCGCGCGGCTTCAAAAGTCAGCCACTTTAACATCATCCTACCTTAGAGAACAACGACTTCGTATATCATACGACAAGTTCGCAGCGGTGGAATTTACCAGGAAATGAATGTCTCCATACGTTATATCCGTCGACAGACACATGATCTCGTACAGCACAAGTCACAGATTTTTGGGGGTGGTCCTTGATAAAAATCTCTCCTGGAGCCCTCATGTGAATCATGTGAAAAAACGCCTGACAGGAATTTGCCATATGTTTAAGTTCCTTGCAGGAAAGACCTGGGGAGTACCAATACACTCTATGCTGCAACTGTACAGGGTCCTCTTTATTGGATTCCTACGGTACAGCCTACCGGTCATGTCCAACACCTGTAGAACTAACCTGAATATAATTCAAAGCATCCAAGCCCAAGCCCTCAAGATATGTCTCGGTCTACCGCGGAGTGCGTCAACGACTGAGGTTATTGCAGTCGCTCAAGATTTCACTATTAAAACGCACATTATCATTGAAACAATGCGTGTGCACATACGACACTTCGCCCGGACCCCTACCCACCACCTAGCAAGTCTGCCAGTAGATAGGCCCCACACGACATTCAGTGCGACTGTCTTCGCGCACCGTGCCTCTTTCAGGTCAGGTTACACACCTGCGGCAAGGCCTTCTATTCCTCCTTGGCGTATGCGCCGTAATCGAGTGAACCTTACAATCTCAGGACTTCAGAAAAAGTCGGACTTGCCATCATCAACGCTCAAGCAACTAACTTTACTTCTCTTGTACGAGAAATTCAGCGACTGCACACACGTCTACACTGATGGATCAACTACATCAACCAGTTCCGGCGGCGCTCTAGTTATACCAGCAATGAGAATAACCAAGCGGTTCAAGACTTCCCATGTCACTACGTCTACAGCTGCAGAGCTTGCGGCTCTCCGCGATGCGCTTCAAGTGATAAATGCTGAAAGTCCTAGAAAATGGGCAGTCTTCTGCGGTCGGCCTTGCAATGTGTGCCGGCCTTGCAATGTGTGCAGTCGTTTCTCCGACATGGGACTCACGATCAGCTCACGTGCGAAATCGCGGAACTTGTCCATCACTTAATAGAAAAAGGTCATGATATCTCTTTTCAGTGGATACCAGGTCATTGCGGTATCATTGGAAATGATACCGCAATGACGCCGATAAGGCAGCTCGGACGTCAAACCAAGAAGACCGCTGCGTCCCCATTCCTCTCTCAAGGACCAACGCCGCGAGGCAACTTGGCATTCTAGCACGCACGATCTCCTTGGCAGAGTGGAACACCGCACATACAAGGCACACAAGACTGCACAGACTAAACCCGTCACTTCAACTCAAACCTACAGCGGGTCTACACCGACGTGAAGCGTCTCTTCTGTGTCGGTAATGGCTTGGAGTTGCCTTCACGAATGCCTACTCAGCACTAATTGGAATGGGCGAAATGCGAAAACACCCGTGTGCTTAGATTTAGGTGCACGTTAAAGAACCCCAGGTGGTCAAAATTTCCGGAGTCCTCCACTACGGCGTGCCTCATAATCAGAAAGTGGTTTTGGCACGTAAAACCGCAAATATTATTATTATTAATTGGAATGGCTGATACTCCTGCATGTGATGTTTGCGGATGCGAGGAGAACATTGACCACTTATTGTGCCATTGTCCTCAATTTCAAGCACAAAGACAGTCTTTGTCCAACACATTGAGGAAACTAGATGATCGTCTGAATGAACAGACCATATTAGAGCACCGTCCCGACCGATCATCGGCTCAGAAGGCAGTGAAGGCACTTTTTTGTTTTCTCAGAACTTCTGGTTTGCTCGAGCGACTTTAACTGAAGTGCTGTCCGTACACGTGTCTACACCTTCTCTCTCCCTTCTTTCTCTTCCCCTTCTCCCTTCCCCCAGTGTAGGGTAGCCAACCAGACTATTGACTGGTTAACCTCCCTGCCTTCCTGAATTCTACTCTCTCTCTCTCTTGTTTTCTTTTCGAGTCAAATAATGACTGAGCACGTTGCGCGCACATCTTGGTGCGTCTTGTCGCTGCTTATTACGGTAGCACACACAGTGAAGTAATATACGTGCACGCGCTCAGTACCCCGGTCTTTCGAAAGAACAAACGATCGAAGCATGCTGTCAAAAGAAGTTCGTGGAACTCCATTATCGCCAATGAAGGCTCAGAGTTTGACGTCGCACAACGTTTAGTAAAGAATATCAGCTCAGTTCCCGCAGTACCGATGAAATCGATGCACTGCCCCTGACAGTAGCACGCTTCCCGACAATGCGGCCCGCGCGCGCCGCCGTAGCAGACGGCGCAGATCACACCTCCGCCCCTCGAGCATCTGCGCCTGCTCGAGCTGCTGCCGGCGCACTCCATTGCTTGCCGCATCGCGATGCAATACGTTCCGATTTTTCCCTTAAGTATGAAACAGACTGTACACGCTTCTATTTGCCTTTATGAAGATCGGTACGCTTGATGATTATTTTTACGGCTGCAATGCGGCGAAAGGGAAGCGTCTGCTTATCCATGCAAGTGACGCTGAGCAGGTAATTGGAAAAGACATCGTATGTGCCGCCGGAAAAATCGTCGGCACGTACGATGCAGCACATACATTAAAATGTTTGCTACAAATCCGTGTTGTCTCTGATGGCGACAACGGACGTCCATCGACACTGTACGGAAATAAACAAAATATATCACTGCATAGCACAAGTACGACATGCGCACACAACTTTAACTAGTACGTCCCCTACAATATAGAATAGAGGCAGCAATGTAAATAGCTTGGCCATTTTTAACAGTGCTCAAGAGACGGAAGTTGAAAGTATTAGTAATCATTTCTGCTTCAGCAATATGCTGGCGCGACCAAGACGCGGGCGTGTATCGTCCGGTAACTGGATTGATCGGTGCAGTGGTGATGCAGGAATTTTCGGGCTAGCGCAAGTGCTGTCGTCTTCCTTGTCCGTCTCAATCCAGTGCCATGACCTGAATTGACGTGGGGGCAGCCGACAACAGCCCTCATCTGTATTGCGGTGATCCGCTCCCCTTCTACTGCTTTCGACTGGCACGCGCTACTGGAGGCACCCTGATCTACAAGCACCGGCTCTTCCCCTCCGCCTCGTCCGCGCCGTGCTCTCTGTGGTGCGATATGCCTGGACCTCTGCCGCGCCCTTTCATTCCTCCAAAGTTCCGGCCGGTCATTTTTCACTGCCTCCACGACATTGCTCGGCCTGGCACTCGTTACGCAGCGCTACGTGTGGCCTCGTGTCGATCTTCGCGCGTATCCTGTATTTGCATGTCAACCAACCAAGCAACACCATTGCACCACACGAACGGCTCCTGCCTTCCGACCAGCGCTCGACCATGCTCATATCGACATCGTTGGTCCGTTTTCCCTGTCGCGCGGCTACCGTTACTATAGGGGAGCGTTTCAAACGGTGGCCCGAGGCGGTTCCCATCGTCGACATCACCGCAGAAACAGTGGTACGCGCTTTCCTTTTAAAGCGAAAGTTTTACTGGCCGCGAACTTGCGATTTCGCCGTGGCCGTTGTCAGGATTGGGGGCTCAATCCCTTCGTCCGTGGTCCTTTGCCAAGATTGGAGTACGGCATGAATTCGAAGGTAGCTGGCCCATGCCGTCGTCCAACTTATTTACGCTGAGATCGTTGATGAAGTGAAGAACTGCTTCTCATCGAGAACGAGGAAAAAGGGGTTTATTTACAGAAAATTAACTCAGTCTAACATGACTGTTTGAGAAAAATAGTATTAGTCCAACAGGACTGCATGAGAGAAGTGAACCAGTCTAACATGACTGCTCAAGAGAAGTGCACCAGTCTAACATGACTGCTCAAGAGAAGTGTGTCCAACAATCGCACAACGACAGTTTTTATACACTCGATCCGCTGGTCCTACGACGCGGCGGCTGTTCGTTTACACACCACCAACTCGCAGCTGCTCTGAAGACCAGTTTTCAGACACAAAGGCACACACATTCCGAAGCCCAAGCGACGGCGTTGAAGGTGGTGCCGTTCCGGAAAATCGACGCCGCTCGAGGGACGCTCGTTGTTTTGCAACATGCGGAACCGTGAGAGCGCAAAAATAAGACGTTCCCGCGGTAGCTTCTTCAGGCGTGTCGGATCAGCGCCGCGTTGAGGAACTCTGGAATCATTGTCCCCACACCAAACTCGTCTTGTCACAATGTCGAAGCGGGCTGGAGGAAGGCGGCGGATTCCAGCGCAAAGGTCGCTTCTTTGAACGCCTCGCAGCTGCAGCGGCGGAGAGCGGGAGGTGCGCGTCTTGCACCCCTTGTCGTAATCGGGTGGCAAGGTGACAATCTTGTTGTGCAACCCGCCGTTCTTTACAGCGCCTCCATGGCCCCAAAAGTCTCGACTGTCTAGCGCTGACAACCGCTAGGCAGGAAGAGAACGGCTGCTGGTCAGGGGGGGATTGACGTCTTGGCTCGCAGCGACCACTTGTGCATTGATGTCACCGCCCCAAAACATCCAACAAGGACAGGCAACTGCAAAATGAACCCCACAACACGGCTCTGCGCCGAGATGACGTGCATTGGCTCTCACTTTAGACTCGCTAGGCTTCAAAAAAAACAACAACAACATAAGTGCAGAAACAAAAAAAATGCTGCATTTCACTATGCCAATTTCTGAAGCAAATTCCTGCTGACAAATTCAGCAATCATGGAGGGAATCCTGCTAAATGAGAGGGGATCTTCTTCGCTTAATAAAATTAACACTAGTAACCCTAAAATTTAGGCGGGACCCTCAAACGCAGAATTCAAATTAGCCTGCTCAAACCATCCGCATTGCTATGCAACTTTCCCTTCTTATATCTAACGGAGAAGTTGTACTCTTGGAGAGTGAGGCTCCATCGGAGCAAGCGGCCGTTTTTGTGTGACATTTGATTGAGCCACGTCAGAGGACAGTGGTCGGTCTCGAAGATGAACTTCGCTCCGTACAAATAACACGACAACTTCTGGGCGGCCCAAACCAAACAAGCGCATTCCTTCTCTGAAGCGCTGTAGGCTTCCTCTCTTACATTTAGTTTACGGCTGGCGTAGAGGATAGGATGCTCCTCGTTATCGTCGCCGACTTGACTAAGTACCACGCCCATACCTCTGTCGCTTGCGTCGCATTGAACTATGAATTCCTTTGTGTAGTCTGGCGCGCGAAGCACAGGGCGAGAAACCAATAGCGTTTTCAAACTTTGAAAAGCGTTCTCTTTGTCCTTATCCCAGTGTACGTTACTCGGTGCTCCCTTTCGGAGGGCGTCTGTTAATGGACTTGCCAATTGCGAGTAATTCGGAATGTACCGTTGATAGTACCCCACAAGTCCCAAAAATGAACGAACGTCCGTTTTCGTGCGCGGCTGAGAAAAATCTCCAATCGTAGCTATTTTCAGCTCAGCCGGTCGTCTCATGTCCTGACCGACAACATGGCCCAGATAGGTAACCTGCGAACAACCAAACCTACACTTTTCCGCTTTCATCGTTAAGCCGGCTTCCCTCAACCGTGAGAACACCTGTTTGAGGTGCGATACGTGTTGTTTCCAGCTGTCCGAAAAAATGGCCACATCATCAAGATAAGGTAAGGCGAACTCCTGCAAGTCCTTTAGGACAATATCCATTAACTTAGAGAAGCTAAACGGCGCGTTCTTCAGCCCGAAGCTGAGTGCGAGAGGGCGAAAAGTGCCTACAGGCGAGATGAATGCGGCATAGCGGCTGGCACTTTCGGAAAGGGGAACTTGCCAGTACCCCCGCACGAGATCTATAGTTGAAATGTATTTAGCAGCGCTAACTCTTTCAATTCGTTCCTCAATGTTGGGTATCGGGTACAGCTGATCCCTAGTGATCGCATTTAACTTCCTGTAGTCAACACACGGACGAGGGTCCTTGTTAGGGGTTTCTACGAGTATTAGCGGTGACGTGTAGTCACTCTCAGCGGGCTCAATAACTCCCAACTCTAGCATGCGCTGTATCTCTGCCTCCATAATCTCTCTCTGTCTTGGAGACACCCTGTAAGGTTTTGATCTTACTGGTTCGGTAGAGGTCAGCTCAATTTCATGCGTTATCAGTTCGGTTCTACCCGGCCGATCGCTGAATCTGTCGAGATATTCCCCTAACACCCCTTTTAGCTCATCTAGCTGCTCGGGTCTTAGAGCATGCGAGCTTACCGAGTGTTCTACTACTTCTTCTAGGCCGATTTCAGAGTTGGAGGTTGCCCTATCCTCCTTAAACTTGGTACCAATGCCATCCGGCTCTTTGACAGTATAGTTAACGACTCCGCTCCGCTCTACATACGGCTTCATCAAATTACAGTGATATATCCTCACTTCCTTCCTGCGACCGGGCATTCTCAAAGCATAGTTAGTTTCTGAAAGTTTGTGCAACACTTTAACGGGCCCGTCCCAGTGAACTTCAAGCTTGTTCTTTCTTGAAGGTTTGAGGATCATTGCCTGGTCTCCGGCGTTAAACGTACGAAGCCTCGCATTCCTGTCGTAATAGAATTTGGCGTTCTTTTGAGCTAGTGCCATGTTCTTTCCGACTAGTTCTTGGGTTGCGCTTAGCCGTTCCAGTAAATTTAGCACGTATTCAACCACGGTTGGACTCTCCCCTCTTTCCTCCCACATCTCTCTTAACATTCTCAGTGGAGAACGGAGTGTCCTCCCATACACTAGTTCTGCTGGTGAGAACCCTGTCGCTTCATGTGGAACCGTTCGCAAAGCAAACAAAGTTGCCGGCAGACAGTTCTCCCAGTCCTCCTTGTGCTCGTAACAGAGCGCACGCAAAACTCGCTTAAGCACCGAATGCCACCTCTCTACACTGTTTGACTGAGGGTGATAGACAGAACTGTGAATTAACTTTACCCCGCACTTTTGCAAGAATGTGGAAGTCAGTGCGCTCGTGAATACTGACCCTTGATCTGCCTGAATTTCGGCTGGAAACCCAACTCGTGCAAACACTGTCAAAAGCGCGTCTACTACTTCAGTGGAGCTGAGCTCTTTCAAAGGGATTGCTTCTGGAAACTTGGTAGCCGGACACAGCATGGTAAACAAGTACCTGTAGCCTGATTTTGTTTTTGGAAGAGGCCCTACCGTGTCTATTACAAGCCGTCTGAAAGGCTCTGTTATTAAGGGCACTACCTTCAGTGGAGCTTTCCAAGTCTCTCCTGGTTTACCAGAACGCTGGCAGGCGTCGCATGATCTTACAAAGTTTTCTACATCTTTGAAACAGCCAGGCCAGTAGTATTCCATAAGCAATCTTTCCTTTGATTTGTTTATGCCTAGGTGGCCGGACCACCCATTTCCATGACAAAGACTCAAAAGGTCCTCCCTATACTTAGTAGGTATGACTAACTGATCTAAAATCCTACCCTTTCGATCTCTGTAATGCCGATACAACAATCCTCCTTTCTCATGTATCGTTACGTTGCGCCTAGCAATGCCTTCTTTAGCTGTGTCCCGTAATTTAGCCAAGCTCTCATCATTCTTTTGCTCAGCTGCCAGTGACTCTCTATCCACGCGTAAGAGTTGATCAAAGTTCTTTGAGGCCGGTGATAATAACGACCCTGTCTCGCTTGGGAGCGCGTCTGCATGCTCTTCCTGTAGGCTAGAACTCTGACACTCTAGTGCTACGCTCTCATTGAGCTGGTCAACTGGCAGGCTCTCCTCAACTGTTCTTTTGTCCGTCGGGCCTAGCTCGGATTCGGGTATTGAAGCCATCCCCTTTTCTGCTTCAGCTGGAGGAGCTTGAGCATTTTCAGCCGAAAGCGCCGCGATCTTACGAGCTTGGCCTCTGGTCAATGCCTGTACTATGCCCTCTCCCAGTTTGAGCCCTCTGTCACGCAGTAACTGATTCGAACGATTCGAAAAGATGTAGGGATACTGCAGTGACAAAAATTTGGAAACTGCAGCCTCAGTTTCTAGCTCCCCGAATGGTCCACTGATTTTGACTTTGGCCATGGGCAGACACACGCTGTGTTCTTCTACAACCTGTTTTATCCATGCTACTTCTCCGGTGAAGTCCTCTACCATCACGTAAGACGGATGGACAATGTCCAGCGTGGCGGCACTGTCTCTTAGCACTCGGCATGGTTTTCCATTAACTTGCAGGTCGTGGAGATATGGACTTAAAAGTTCCATATTCTCATCCTTTTCCTCCACGTAGGAAAAAACTACGCTTGGCTTCTCGCAGTTTACAGCTATATGTCCCAGTTTGTGGCATTTGTAACAGCGAATTGGTCTAACAGATTCGAATTTTCTTTTCTGTTCTTTTTGTGTGGTTTCTCCGTTAACTTTCTCCTCGCTCTTTTCTGCGGGCTTTTCCGCCATGTCTACAGGCTCGGATCGTCTAGCTTGCGCACCCTTTTTGAACGGAAATGGCTTCCGCGGTCCATTTCGACCGTCCCAGTTTCCCTCCTCGGCGTTCAACTTTCTACGGGTTGCGTACTCTTCGGCTAATTCAGCCGCCCTTTCCACAGTGTTTACATTACCTCTATCTTGCACCCACAGTTTCACAGCTTGGGGAATGGTTTTGTAAAACTGCTCTAGACACATGCATTCAATGATCATGTCTCTGCTGTCGTACGCTTCCGCGCTTTTAAGCCACTCGACTAGGTTGGCCTTTAAGCTATATGCAAACTCCGGATAGCCCTCGCTATCTTTCTTGCCTGTGCTCCTAAACCTTTGCCGAAAAGCTTCGGCTGAAAGGCGGTATTTCTTCAGGAGACTAGCCTTAACTTTTGCATAATCATATGCATCCTGCACACTCAGTCTGGCGATTACTTCCGCCGCCTCACACGGCAACATAGACAGCAACCGCTGTGGCCATGTACTCGGACCGAAGTTCATCTTTTCGCAAGTCCTTTCAAAATTGCTTAGGAACAAGCCTATGTCGGTCCCGACCTCATATGGCTTTAATAGCCTGTCCATGCGGTACGATTCTGCCTCACTTGATCGACCCAGAGCTCCTTCACTTCCTTGAGACAACTCCAAACGTCTGTTTTCAAGTTCAAGTTGCATTTTTGTTATCTCGCGATCTTTATCGCGTTCCTCTCTCTCTCGTTTTTCTCTGTCTCGTTCTTCTCTTTCTTTTTCCCGTTTCTCTCTCTTTTTGAGAAGTTCCAATCCCATTTCAATATCTTGCTCACTGGCCTGATTGGAAATTAGCTCCAATAATTCCGATTTGAGCATTTCCTTGCGTACATCTAGGCCCAGTTCCTCACCAACAATCAACAACTCGTCTCTCAGCAGTGTCCTTAACTCCATGACTGCTGCTTTACTGCCTTGATTCTGCTCTCTAAATCTAGCTAGGAAAACACAACCTAGCTAACACACAACAATCTAGCTTCCCTACTGTTCTAAACAGAACAACCACAAAATGAAGCCTAGAGAGTCAAAGCAAAAACCAAGCACTCACCACAGATACAGCACCATGTCGCAAAGTCCATCTCACCGCTGTCAGCCAGTTGTCAGGATTGGGGGCTCAATCCCTTCGTCCGTGGTCCTTTGCCAAGATTGGAGTACGGCATGAATTCGAAGGTAGCTGGCCCATGCCGTCGTCCAACTGATTTACGCTGAGATCGTTGATGAAGTGAAGAACTGCTTCTCATCGAGAACGAGGAAAAAGGGGTTTATTTACAGAAAATTAACTCAGTCTAACATGACTGTTTGAGAAAAATAGTATTAGTCCAACAGGACTGCATGAGAGAAGTGAACCAGTCTAACATGACTGCTCAAGAGAAGTGCACCAGTCTAACATGACTGCTCAAGAGAAGTGTGTCCAACAATCGCACAACGACAGTTTTTATACACTCGATCCGCTGGTCCTACGACGCGGCGGCTGTTCGTTTACACACCACCAACTCGCAGCTGCTCTGAAGACCAGTTTTCAGACACAAAGGCACACACATTCCGAAGCCCAAGCGACGGCGTTGAAGGTGGTGCCGTTCCGGAAAATCGACGCCGCTCGAGGGACGCTCGTTGTTTTGCAACATGCGGAACCGTGAGAGCGCAAAAATAAGACGTTCCCGCGGTAGCTTCTTCAGGCGTGTCGGATCAGCGCCGCGTTGAGGAACTCTGGAATCATTGTCCCCACACCAAACTCGTCTTGTCACAATGTCGAAGCGGGCTGGAGGAAGGCGGCGGATTCCAGCGCAAAGGTCGCTTCTTTGAACGCCTCGCAGCTGCAGCGGCGGAGAGCGGGAGGTGCGCGTCTTGCACCCCTTGTCGTAATCGGGTGGCAAGGTGACAATCTTGTTGTGCAACCCGCCGTTCTTTACACCGTGCTCCGAGGAGGCACATGACGTCACACGCGTTCCTCGTCGTTGCGTTCGCCTCCGCTCGCTTCCCCAGCTGCGTCGCATGCCTGATAACATGTCGGAGGATTGAAAAGGACAGCTCGCGTGCGCCGCAACCACAGTTGAGGCGGCAATATGGACGGCGACAATTCTGATAAGCAGAAGGAAGCCTGGAATCAACATCGGAACCAGATGAAGAAGAAACGAATCGCTCAGGAAACAGACGAACAGCGCACCGAACGACTGGCTAAACGCCGCAACATAGCTAGACAACCAGACTAACCTGACTGGCAATCAAGATTAACCAAGGCTAACCATGCTATGCCTTAGCTTTCGCTGCGTATAGGCCTTTTCCTCGGGCGAGGAGGATAGGGCGCGCGGGGAGCCTTTCCTCCTCTCTGGCTTGGGCGATCCGGCGCGGCGCTGCTTGGAAGTTTTGCTGCCGCGTGCTGACAATTTCGAGATGTTTTAAATCGTACTTTGTGAAATTTACGCAATGTCCGTTCTTATAAGGTCGTCAGGGAAGCCTTTCGGTGTATCGGTAACTACAGTAGGCGGAAATATGTCTTGGGGGCGCAAAAATGTGACGCGCTTTATCAGCCGCGGTGTGTGTACATGCTGTGAACTATTTTGCTTATATCGGTTTTAATTCAACAAAGAAAACCGTTGTCTCCGTATTACCAGCATTAAATGATAAATCAGTCTGATCGCTTGGCGTAGGGAGTAAAACAAAGCATAAGAGCGCATGCTCGTGCACGGCCAACATCTAAGCGGCAGATGCTATCAAATATTTGTGATGCACCGGCATCCTTATTGCGCATTTTAAGTCTAGTGGGCTTGAAATTACTATATGTCTACGCTAGCCTTCCTGCACGAGGCCGATGGCCCTGCTCAACACAGCGATCACTGCAGTTGGTGAACCAGCACGACACAAATGTAAGCTGTGCGCTTCGGCATTGCCTTTCTGGCCTGTATACAACCATAATATATGAAAGGGATCGCATAAAAAGAATGCGACGGCTATTTTGAGGACAATATTTCCGTAATACGTGTGACTGCGTCGTAGAGAACGGAACGAACACAACAGAAAAAGAAATTCGGTTATCATCCTCTTTCTCGAAAAAGCAAGAGAAAACGGGCTAACGCCGCAATAAGACCTCGCATAGTCACGCCGCACAACGCTTATACACATATACACATATAACCGCTGATGCCGTATGCTTGGACCAAGCGCTATTTAGAACAAAAATATCAGTAATCCAACACCTACCACGGCTTAGGACGCTCGCGCAGTTCGTAAACGGTCGCTTTACTGGACAAGCTTAATTCAGACTGTAAGGTATGCTGCTATTATACTAGCCAGAACTATTTTATTCAAGGGCGGAAAGCTCATCCATCGAACCAAGTAGTCACGCAATGTAACCTGCAGCGAACAATTTGAACGCTTGTTAAAGTATAACGTCACAGTTTTGAACGTAGCATAACGGTACCCATGCTGTTACGATCGTCGCGTATGTTTTATGGCTCCTAAACCGCAGCTTAGAAATAAAGGGTGATATTGCAATAAGGTCACATTGGTGAATGAAACATACAGAAATACGCAGTTGATCTCCGAGGCTGACTGTAGGCTCAAATATGCGCGCACACATCGCGCTGCGTGTTCCGTCCACCTCAACGCCAGCAGAAACCCCGGCCATGACGCCTTAAACTACTCCAGCACGTCTCACAGAACCGTTTACCACGTAGAAGACGCACGTCACACTAAACAGACCGCACGACCGCGAAAACAAACGCCAGAACCTACTGCCCAGCGCATACCTGCCATGCTAAACACCGCTTTCACCCAAGCCAGTATGGCGCTGCTCATAGGCGGCGCCACTGCGTTCATAATATGGCGGCGCCTACGAAAAAACGGTGGATATCGTGGCATAGCCGAGCTAAGCCACTGCCAGTTTTCTTTTGTTTTCACGGGTTTCGCGTTTCGACTGCCGTCCATTTTAACCACTGGCCGTGGACGCCTGTTTGAATCTGCATTAGTTTCTGCACTTGCCCGCATTCTAGGTTGGAAGCACTGCCACACTACTGCTTACCATCCGTCGGCTAGCGGAGTGGTCGATCGTCTTTATCCGCAGCTCAGAGGGCCCTTACAGCATGCCGTGATCGTGAGGACTGGACCGACTGCTTGGCGTTCGTAATTCTTGGCCATCGGGCTGTCCTCCGTCGCGACCTTGGCTGCTCTACTGCCGAATTGGTTCATGGCGGCCCTCTACATCTTCCCGGCGACCTTTTCACCATAGAAATGACAGCTCCTCAGCATCAACCCTATCTTCAACGCCTCCACGACTGCTTACGCGATCTCCAGCCCAACCAACCTAGCTCAATCAAACAACGCATATACGAACACCCGAACTTCGCGACCACTGTTGTTACTTCGGGGTGGAGGACCAAAGTCGGACTGTTTCCGCAGACGAAGAAGAAACGAAAAACTTTATAAAATATTTACAGATAGTGGATGATAGCGCAACAGACCGACTGGGCGGCTAGAAGCGACACACAATGGGCCGGTTCCCCTTTGCGGACTCCTAGTCGGCAGGAACCAGTCGGGGCAGATGCTGACACCACTCGCGTCGAATTCTTGATTCGTCGCGGAGATGGCTAGCTGCTTCTAGAAGTCCCCCTCATCGAATTCTTGATTCGTCGCGAAGTGGGAGCCCCCGTCGCCTCGATGATAGGCACGTAGTATGGTAGCTCCCGTCGCCTCGATGATAGGCACGTGGTATGGCACAACAGCACCCCCGCCGCCAGATAATACATCCAGAAGTCTAGCTGTTCGACGCGGCTCGACGTGTGCAATGCGCTGATTGAGTGACGTCCTTGATGGGGTTAAGGAAATGGCTTTGCCACCCTTTCCTCCGCTGGTCTTTCCTTTGCTTGGATCGGAGAAAGCTCACGGAGTGACCGAAAATCAAAGCCAAGCACTTCCGTGAAAGTGAGCACCCTCCGAATGCTCTCCACAAGGCCAGACCAAACTCCATGAAAACAAGCGCTCTAACCCCTCTGTGCTCTCAACAGCCCCATTACGGTTGTTGTACTCAACAAGAAACGCGCACCCGATAAAGAGCCCGGGATACAGACCTCTACAAATAGTGCTCTCAAAGGAGACACATTCAAACAGAATAACAGCTAAAGAACAGTTAGCAAAGCAATTCCTAACAGACATTCGGGAAGGCAATCACAGCTGAGGCGATCGAAGAAAGTTTATGTTTTGCCCTGTCTCGCTCCGAGTGAAATTCTGTCACTTGTCGTTGGATTTACCAACTCGCTGACATGCGTCGCATGACTGAACAAGCGTTTCAAGCTCTTTCCAGCATCTTGACCAATCTTGCGCTAGCCTAGCCTTTGTCTTCTTGATACAGAGGTGACCCACCCAAGCATTCCCATGAGCTAACTCTAATAGCTGTATTCGGTACTTTTCTGGCACGAGTAGTTGGTTGTATGTCCGGCCCTTGAAATCCTGATATCTCCGGTACTTGAGACCTGACCTAGTGAAGAACGAGTGCCTCCCGGTGAACCCTATTAAGCTGGTCCCAGCAAAAGGATGCGGGACTAAGCAGTGAACCTTCCACTTCAGCCCTAGGTGCCCCATTTTCCTGAGTCTCGAAAGGCTCCTCACCCACTGTCACTGATTCGGTAATTGACCCGTCACAAGTCTGAGCCCTCTGCTTTTCTTTAGCCGTATCTCCCGGCCTAGGCTGCCGCTGTGAGGACGGTACATTGTCAGTTTTCTCGTTTGAAGATCAGCTCTCAAGCCTCTTTGAGCGGGCGCGTGACCGCGTTCGCGTAAATTCCGTGCTAGCGAGACTGGTAGAGAACGACCGGCCCTCCTTATCTAAAAGCTGCTCCGATTTGCTCGAAAAAAAGATATGCAAAGTGCTCGGGTAAACTTGGACTCACGGCTGCCTCCATTTGCAACCTTCCAGAAGCACCCTCGAGGTTTACCCTGGCAAGTGGCAAGCACGCACTCTGCTCTTCTGCGACTTGTCTGATCCAGGCGCATTCCCCTGTATAGTACCCGGGAGAAACACAGGACGAGTAACATCCATGGTGGCGGTGGAATCGCGTAGTGCCCTGCACATTTTCCCGTTTACCACGACATTCTGCATATATGGCTCGAGCAGCCTCAGATTTTCGTCTGACTGACTAATGCTGGCGAACGCGATTTGCTCCTTGCAATTTGAGGAAATATGGCCTTCCTTGTTGCAACGGAAGCAGATAATTGGTCTCCGGGCCTCGAACGCGGGCTCTACGTCTGCCTTAGCTTTAGCGGCCCAAGAAGACTGGGCTGTCTCTGCTAGCCCTTCCCTCGCCACCTCAGCCTTAGTCAATACTCCTTTGCTGAATTTGTCGCTCGTGGATGATTTCTTATTCAGCAAAATTGAGCTGAGAGGGGGAAACCGCTTTACAAAATAGTCCTTTTTTTTCTAGCCTATCTTCCTGAATAGGTTTTTCTTGGAAGATTCGGCGCGTGTAATATTCCTCCGCGAGCTGCGCTGCCTTCTCTAGGTCTACATCTGGGAGCTTGTCCTGCAGCCAATGTCTAATTTCTTCAGGAAGAACTCGATAAAACTGCTCCAGTGCTATGCATTCAAGCATCTTATCGTGGTTGCCGTACACTTCTGCGCTTTTGAACCACTCTTTAAAGTTAGACTTTAACTCGTACGCGAACTAAGTGTGCGACTCGCTGCCCCTTTTTGCCTGTCTAAACCGCTGTCGAAATGCCTTGGCCGAGAGGCGGTATTTGCGAAGAAGCACGGCTTTTACCTTTCCATAGTTCTCGTAATCTTCTTTAGACAAGCGTGCGAGAACTTCCGCGGCCTCCTGGGTTAACTGAAAGACGTTTTTGAGACCAAAGCCTTTTGCCCAGCCCTATCGTTTCACATGTACTTTCGAAATTCACAAGATAAAGTGCGATATCACCGCCTATCCTGTACGGTAGCATCAGGCCCTGTATTCTCAGTTTAGGCGTATCGTCTCCAACGTCAAGGGGATTGAACGCGCCGAGCTGATTCGACTTAGCTCTATTTCTAGTTCTCTCACTTTAAGAGCATTATCTCACTCTTCGTGCCTTTTCTTCTCCTCTGCCCCCTCGCGCTTTTTTTTTTTTCTCTGCCTCGTCGCGCATTTTTTTCTGCTTATCTTCTCAAGAATTTCTCCCCAAACCTCTTCGACTTCCTCCTCAGTTACCTTTGTGCCCTCATAACGTCCAGAATGGCTTTCTTTCACCTTGCCGCGGTAACCGAAATGCCCATCTCCTGACAAACATTAAGGTTCTGTATCCTGAGCTTCTCCATGGCGATCTGACGGCGCGTCTCCCGTTTTGCCCCAAAATTAGCTTTGCTCCCGAAGCCGGAAATCTATGCAAGGCCTGAAGCAAACTAAGACAACACCACTACAACCCTTCCAGAATAATTAAGCAATTGTCCTTAGCATTTACGTGTGCGACAAAGGTCTGGCGATGTGAAAGGCAAACGTCGGGCATTCGCCCCTACAAAGTAGCTGACGCCGGTCGACTTCGTGGCTGCCGTTGAGCGGTGTAGCGGGCGTTATCTCACTTCGAATCCCAAAGCTTGCCATCTGCTGTTGTGACTTCGGGGTGGAGCACGAAAGACAAACTCTTTCCGAAGACGAAAAAGAAACGAAAAACTTTATAAAACATTTACATATAGTGAGTGATAGCGTGCATGTAGCTGTAAGAGCGCAACAGGCCGACTGGGCGGCTGGAAGCGACTCTCTCCTTCACAATGGGCCGGTTCTCCCTTAAGTCCCCTTTGGCGACTCCTCGTCGGCAGGAATGAGTCGAGGTAGGTGTTGAGGTCACTCGCGTCGAATTTTTTATTCGTCGCGGAGATGGCTGGGTGCTACTTGAAGTACTCCTCGTTGAGTTCTTGATTCGTCGCGGAGAAGTGGGAGCTCCCGTCGCCTCGATGATATCCACGTATTATGGCAGCTCCCATCGCCTCGATGACAGGCCCGTGGTAGGGCACAACACCACAACATATGTTTTTCTTAGGCGAGACGGTATCCGGGCACCTATTACGCCGTCCTACGACGGGCCCTTTCTGGCTCTGCGCCATTACGCCAAGTCTTGTCATTGCGCAGCACAGACCGCCTCAAGCCGGCCTACGTGGAGACACCGATCACTCATGTGCATCCCTGGAAAACGGATTCCTCAGAGCATTTGCTTCTCTTACAAGCTCATCGTGCCCACTTCACGTCTGCGGTCTAGCTGGGCGGTCCTGTGGCGCCCGCACCTGCAATGATGTCAGGTGACGCCCACAGCTGGAACAACAAAGGAAATAAAGATGGTAGTAAGGCGTAGGGCCCCAGTGATGAGCGATTCAGCTTATGTGTCGGTCGTTCTTACTTTCGCGCTTCACATACTGATCGTAAAACTTTTAGATTTAGGAGTAAACCTCAAAATTGTGGGATGCATAAATACGTACCTGTCTAACAGAACACAAATTCCTGGAAGTGAATCAAATGTTATGGGGGTAACTTCAGGCGTCCCTCAGGGCTCCGTACTTGGGCCAGTTCTTTTTTTTTTTTTGCTACATAAATGATGTTGCAGACGCGATTCCTCCAACGTTTACAGTACGTTTATATGCAGATGATTTTTACTCAGATCTAAACTGCTACCCGGACCAAATCGCACTAAATTCCGTGCTGCAGGTCGTTGGAACCTGGTGCGTGAAAAATAAAACAAAAATGAACTTTAGCAAGACATCATACATACGGTTGACCGTGACAACTACAAACGTTTTAGAATTTGAATATGATATGGACGGACACCATCTAACATAATCTAACTCTTTTAAATGTCTCCGCCTAACAGTGTCCGCTAAACTGGTCTAAACAGGTCTAAACTGCATAAAACGCATTGTTGACATTTGCTGAAAAGCTGAGGGAAAATTCTGGTTTCCCAGAAGCAAGTTAAAGCCTCCTACTCTGAAGGCAAAGTTAACCGCGTATGTAATCTTTGAGCGCCCCTCATTAGATTATGTGAGCACTATATGGGAGCTCCACCAAAAATGTCTTAAAATTATGCGGTTTTACGTGCGAAAACCACTTTCTGATTATGAGGCACGCCGTAGTGGGGGACTCCGCAAATTTCGACCACCTGGGGTTCTTTAACGTGCACCTAAATCTAAGTAAACGGGTGTTTTCGCATTTCGCCTCCATAGAAATGCGGCCGCCGTGGCCGGGATTCAATCCCGCGACCTCGTGCTTAGCAGCCCAACACCATAGCCACTAAGCAACCACAGCTGGTGTAAAAATGTCTTACATACAATTTGGAAAAAGTCCAGAGAAGAGCGGCTGGACCGTATTGTCGATATACAACAAACACAGAGATTCTGTCATCAATATGATTATCGTGAACTTGTTGAGCGTAGAAGAATTACGAGACTAAAATTCTTGTATTAGTACGTGCACCGTAATTGGTTTAATGGCGACTTTTACTGTAAGCTACGTTCCTCTCGCACCGTCAAATAAGCTCCTGTAAAGCACAATTTCAACCAATAACAGCGCGAAAAAATTGCTTTAAATATTCAGTACTTCGTAAAACAATAGAAGAATGAACTTCCCTGCACCCAAAGTCCTTTAATCTCATGAAAACAATTTCAGAAGTCACTTTTATCTCATTTCTGCTGCGGCAAATAAAGTCGCATGGATGCCTCATACTACTGATTTAGAACAGCTTGCGGCACTGTTTCTTTCGTTTTTCATTATTTTCCAAGCACCATATTTTTGAATGCTTAGCCAAATTTTTTTAAATTTTTTCATCTTTTTTTTCTTCTTTCTTCTTTTCTTTTCTCTCTTTTATGTCACATGTGATTTACTTTGTGTTTAATAAACTGCCTTGTACTATATCATGCGCTGTAAATTTATTTGCACATTTAAATCTGTTTGTGATTCCTATTTACTGTTCGGCTAACACCTTATTCGTGTATTGTGTTATGTAGCTTGTGTTTAGTTACATGCCCTGTAACGGCCCTCGGGTCAACTGTATTCATAAATAAATATAAATAAATAAATGTTAGAAACAGCACACGGTACTCAGCGTCGTCGTCCTCTGTTTTGCATGAAGCCCAATTCCTTATTCGCGTTTCTCTCTTGCGCCCATCGCTCATAAATATGTCTAAAAACCACTGGCACTTCTAGAAAGTTATTCACTTAAAGGAATTAGTTACTTAATATTGTTACTGCAGGGAGGATATTTAGGAAGCCATTTGTAGCTGGTTTGCGTAAATCCGCAGAAAACAGAATCGGAACCAGAACGTGTGTAGCGGCAGCATGTCCTTTTCAGACGCAAATTAAATGTGATTAATTAATTAAAAGCATGCGAGCACTATTTTGAGCCAACCACACTTCATATAATTTATCTTCAAAAGGTAGGAAAACATTTTTTTTTCATTGTTTTCTGAGAGGCTGCATGCTGCTTGTAACTTGTCCAATCCATGGATATATATCAACTCGCTCAACTTTCGATGGCTTTTCCGCGTTAGTTATCACTTGGGCCCATTATTATGTTACGTGGTGGGCGTCGCAATGACCCTATGTCCTCTACCCACCTCTCCTTCAGGCTTCTCGCTAGGTACGCAAGTCGACACCGTAGAGCACCACTTACACTAATGCAAAAGAAAGACCACCTGCAGGGACTCCTCCACTGTGTGTACCCTTAGTCCCTTGTATAGCAACAACGCGTTGAACATTATCAACTAACATAAGTCAAGAAAGAAAAACAGCCGCCACAGAATGGTTGATCAATTATAAGTGTATTTAGTTTTCAATTCCCTTATTATTCTTACATTTAAATTATTAGAAACATTTAATTTCCCCTGTGGCATCATAGTGGTTGTAAATAAATGAATAGCCTCAAGACGGAACACATTCTGAGCGACAATGTAAAACAAAAATTGAAACCTTGCTCGAGACACAATGAAATGTTTCGTTTTTTGCTGCCAACATAGGGCTCTATCTTAAAGGGCCCTCACGAGGTTTGGGCTTTGCAGACAGACAAGCATGGTAAGTAGATCGCGTTACGGCGACGGTGTCGGACAAACCTCTACACGGTGCGAAAATAGCTGGAAATTCAAGCGAAAGTCACGTCTTCTCTCGAAATAGCCCCGTTTCCAGCTGGAGAACTGCAGAACCGTAAGGTGCATTACTGCCCGCAACTTGGACGATTACGGCACGTGACTATGGTAAATCGTCCGATGTAGAACGCACAAAAGCGCTTCTTGAAGTGCCCACTGCACTGAAAAAAAAAATCAAATAACAATAGGGGGTGTGGTTGGTGGCGTGGCGCAGTCCCTCGGTACAACTGTGGCGCCTTGAGGCTATGCGAGATGTTGGCAGTGAAGCGTGGCAGCGCAATATTCGTTTTGTGTCCTCCAATATTTGGCTACATTGAAAAAAATCAAGGTGTCCTTCGACTCTGTGAAAGACGACCAGCGAAGCTGTCTATGTGGGCCCCTTAAGGGTGAACTGCACCTCCGGTGCGGGTCAGACCGGCATTGCACGATCTTCGGGATCGGCCCACATATGGGGAGTGCCTAGCGCCTGCTTCACCTTCGCCGCGAGTCGGGCCGGCATGGCACTATCTTCGGTATCGGCCCACGTATGGGGAGTGCTTAGCGCCTGCTTCAGCTTCGCCGCGAGTCGGGCCGGCATTGCACTATCTTCGGGAACGGCCCAAGTATGGGGAGTGCTTAACGCCTGCTTCACTTTCGCCGCGGGTCAGGTCGGTATCGCCTAACTTCGGGATCGGCCCACGTATGGGGAGTGCTTAGCGCCTGCTTCAGCTTCGCCGCGAGTCGGGCCGGCATTGCACTATCTTCGCGATCGGCCCAAGTATGGGGAGTGCTTAAAGCCTGCTTCACCTTCGCCGCGGATCGGCCCGGCATCGCACTATCTTCGAGATCGGCCCACGTATGGGGAGTTTTTTACTTACCAAAACAACACAAAAATTTGCTTGGACGGTAGAGGTATACAGCTTCGCTGTAACATTCTAGTCGTAAACCGCTATCTGCATGGCATCTTATACGTTCCTATTTAAAACCACCAACAGAGCCTGGAATGAGGCCCTTTAATATCTTTTGTAGATGTTGCTGTTGCGCTCTCACCTTGAATTGCTTCTTGAGGTTCCATAAGTTTGTGCAAAAGCTTTGACTTATGCACTGGACGATGCGTATCCTATAGCATCACAATAAACAGTGCCATTCAGAAGAAGAAAGTTCCTCCACCAACCAGGCAAGAAGAGAAGCCCTTTGTAAAATAAAGTACGCTACTCACAGACATGGCTGTCTTAAAGTGCAGCGACTTGCCCCTTTTAGTGGCTCTGGAAACAATTACAACACCAGCCACTCACAATAACATAAGCACAACTGCATGGCAAAGACCACTCAATACCAGGTGTGTTACAAAAACATGTATGTGTTTGTCTAAGGGGTTAAAATGTGTAGTAAATCGTTAAAAATTTCAGCCAGCAAATAAAACGGAATGCCCATAACAACAATGCAGTGGGCGCGCCGATCATCTGTGGTGGGCAGCGAAGTGATATTAAATGCGTAGTATGGATGTAGTGCAAAAGTCAAGTTTTTTATTTTCCCAACTAAAAATAGATTTCAGCATTGCCATTTGTTGGGCGTGTTGGTAAACTGACTTGGAAAGCATATTTAGCGGCAGCGAACAAGGACAGAAGGGAGACGACACCGCAATGCGCTATAAAGACATACATCGTTACGATTTCAACATACTCTAATGCTGTCTTGAGAAAGCACAAACGAATGCTGGGTATCAAGAAAAGAACACAAAGAAGTTTTGCACCTGGTGTCCATAAGATTCTCTACTCAACTTTATTCTGCTTTACTCTATCTACACTCTAAAAATGTTTGCACCTTTTGGTGTGTATTTACGTCGCACAACAATAATCGTCATCTGCCTTGCTTGCATTTATTTTCTTGAAAACGCCGCGCCCGCTACTGTCCAGCCGGCAATACTATGTGATGGTGATAACGCTGTTAGGATCGGCCTGCAGCTAATTCAGCCCGCTGCAGGTGCGTTGATCGATCCGGGGTGGAGGCACCCTTCAGAGAACCGGCGAGGACAGCGCTAACCAACCGTGAACTCCCTTTAGAGAACTGCGGACTACGTCCGCTCTGGAATTTAGAGGCGCCGGCTGGGGTCGGGCGTGACCACCTGGCTACGGGGACGCAAGACAGTGGATACCACGACGACTGCGCTGCAAAGGTCGTCGGCCCTCTGAGGGGGCACTGAAACCTGTGCGGCATGTGTGTGTGTAAACCCCCTACCCCCTTCTCTCAAAGGCGACCACGACGACTTTCTACGAATTGACTGGTCAAACGTTTGCCGCACCTAGGGATCTAGAGAACACGAAGTGGATATAACGAGCTGTTGTTGGCGGCTAGAGTGTGCTCGTCGTCGTGCTCTGTGCTCGTTGTTGTGCTCGAAATGGACTCGTGAGCTTTGTGCGTGTTTGCTGTATGCTTCGTCTTGCGGTCTCCATTTGGGAGTCACGCTAGACTGTGTAGATGTATCCCATGTTCAACCGTACATAATGTAAATAAATCCAGTTCGCCTAGTCCTGTCGCCCCAAGTTCCTCCGATCGTCCTACAAGCCCGACTCCAAATCTTATAACGCGCATTCCGTTCGTTATTGGGAAGTACCGGGCTCGCAGCGTTAAAGAAAGGAAATGCGGAAAAGACAGATGACGTTTATCGTTGTGAGGCATGATACAACTCAAAGGGTGTATACTTTTCTTAGAGTGTACTTACTTACGATACCCTCAACATGAGTGAGTGGAACAAGCTAGATAATATGTTGTGTCCAGGATTCTCTCTAGAAATTAATTACAGGATGGCATCTTGTGACCGAAGGGGGTCGCTCTCTCTCACTTTTCTTTTTTCCGTTGCTGTTGCCACGTGCCTACAGGAAGATCACTTATTGGAGGACGCAGATTTGAATCGCCAGCGCATGTGTCGTATGCATTTTCACAGCGAAGAGCTGCACATTTTCTTGTCCCGACGAAGTTTGCCAATCGCGGTGGGATGCGTTGCTGGCTTGAGTTAGTTTCGTTAATGCGTTCAAAATGCAAATTTGGTAAATGTACAGTCGCGAGCAAACATTTAGAGACCACGACATCAGCAAAACATTTAAATATATTCAAGCGCAGCTGCGCAGCCTGGAATTGATTTAATACATTGTATTTGTCAAACACTCGCAGTAGGCGCGCGCTCTTGATTTCAACCGGAATGCCCAGTCCGCGAAAAAAAAAGTCGCGGCACCTTCATTCCCCAAACGTTTGTTTGCGACTGTACATTTTAAAATTGCGAAACGCTCCAGTTCCGCCATTTTATATTGTACATTCACCAATTTTGCATTTGGAAACCACACCAAAAATTTTAAATGTTACAGTGACGTTTCCCTTCGTGAACGCGGGTGACGCGTAGGCGCATAGGTGCTGTGGCGCACACGAAGCGATCGGCCCTCGGTGCGCCTAGACTCCTGCAATGCCCACCTCGCAGATCGTATTCAAGACAGGGCTCACGCGGCCACGCCATACGCAGCAGCAGCCGGAGTAGAACGCCACCTTGTAAACGTTCGTTTATAACTAAATTAGCAAGCAAAGTGTCAGCGTGCAGAGGCAGACATGAACTCATCGCACTCGATGACCGCGGGCATTCACTGTCAAAACGGTGGGTAAGGAATCGCGGCAGCAGCTGAGAGCAAAATGAACTTCGCCGTGCCTATCGCTTGAATCCAGACTGAGCTGTGACAACGCAGCGCACGCGAAGCTAGGAGCAGATCAAAGCAGATCACTTTCAAGATAAAGAACGCGCGACTGCGCGCGGCTGAAGTACAACGCCCCCCGCCCCCCTTCCTGGGCCCCGTGCGCGACGGAAGACGGTGCGCTTAAAGCCCCTTAAACTTCGTATAGTGCCATGCTTTGAAGAATGCCGCCTCCTCCTCGCTCGCTCTGGCCGAGGTTAAGGCCGCGTTGTCATTGGCCTAATAGCATCACGTGGGCCCTCGCGCCGTGCATCAGCGCCATTTTTGCTCGAGAAGCGTCTACGGAGTGGCGAGGCGCGCATGTTGGCGCCGTTGCTACGCTCGAGCAGTGTAGGCGGCGCCGTGATCGAAGAGGGAGAGTGAAAGAGAGGAGAAACGAGGAGGAGTGAAGGCAGAGGAGGAGAATGTCGCTACTTTACGAAGTGTAAGGAGCTTTCGGTGCACTTCCTCACCGCTTTCCCCCCTTGCGCACGCGAGATTGCGCCGCCATCGTCGGCTGACCATCGCACGCTTTCACTCGCACACACAGTGCACAGCACGAGAGCATGCTGTTCACACGAGATGAACGCGGTTCGTATCGCAAACAAAACCTGTAGCAACTGCCAGAGGAGGTCAACCCATTAAGCCTCCGCCTACCTTCCTCCTCCCCGACGCTTCACCTCCTTTCTCCATCTCTACTTCGTTCAACGTTACCTACACATTCCTCGAGGTGGCGTTACTTTGTCGAGCGAAGCGTGATCAGGATACCTCAGAACAAACACTTATAGGCCTTCGAACACTTACAGGCCTTCGAATGCCTTTTGGAGACAAAGAAGAAAGGGGGTTAACCGAGGGGGCCCGATCTTTATTAGTCCTATCATAGGAAGCCAACCAACACTGACACCAAGGACAACATAGGGGAAATTACTTGTGCTTAATAAATGAAATAAAGAAAGAATAAATAATGGAAATCAAACTGGATGCAAAAAAAAAACAACTTGCTGCAGGTGAGAACCAAACCCACAACCTTCGCATTTCGCGTGCGATGCTCTACCATTTGAGCTACCGCGGCGCTGTTTTCACATCCACTTTCTTGGGTATTTATATGGCCTAGTAGAACCCTGGGAGTGTTAGCCAGCGCCACCACTCACAGACCTTGGCGGCGGATGTGGACTGTCCTTTTTGCCGCAGGCGTCACGAGAACGTGATCTTTTTGGGTGAAGGCAACTGGTCAATAAACCCACATATGCTACCTGAAGGCATCAATGTTACCGGATTCGAGACCCTCGCTATTTATTCGACGAGAAGAAAGGGGGTTAACCGAGGGGCCCTATCTTTATTAGTCAAATCATAGGAAGCCAAACACTGACACCAAGGACAATATCGGGGAAATTACTTGTGCTTAATAAATGAAATAAAGAAAGGATAAATTGTTGGAAATTAAAGTGGATGAAGGAACAACTTTCCGCAGGTGGGAACCGAACCCACAATCTCGTGACGCCCGCGGCAAAAAGGACGCTCCACGTCCGCAGCCAAGGTCTGTGAATGGTGGCGCTGCCTAACACTCCCAGGGTGTTCAAATGGTAGAGCATCGCACGCGAAATGCGAAGGTTGTGGGTTCGGTTCCCACCTGCGGCAAGTTGTTTTTTCATCCACTTTAATTTCCATTATTATATCCTTTCTTTATTTCATTTATTAAGCACAATTAATTTCCCCTATGTTGTCCTTGGTGTCAGTGTTTGTTGGCTTCCCATATTTTGGAGACAAAGGCATTCGAGGCCATTGAGAAGAATTTCAGGCGTATAGCTTTTATCCTCCCAAAAAAACAGAAGGAGGTTGCTGCCGCTATGTTGAATAATTATCAGCTAGATTATTTAAAGAAATCTGTGGAGAAAGCCGAGAATGGTTCCTTGCAAGTATTTTCACAGAAAAGACCCACAAGCCAGAATGCCCCTTAAAGCACCACTAAGACAAAAATTTTCCATCTTTTTTTTAATGCTGCAATGAGTAGCTAATGACGACAGGTAACTATGTGGGGTCGTGTCTGTACCGCCATGTCCAAGTTTCGATTTCAGTGAGAAACGAGATGGGTCAAATAAGGAATGTAAACAGAGCAGCGCACGCCAGCGCGCGAACTTCGTGCTGCTAGTTCGTCCGCTGTGCCTGCACGTGCTTTGCGATATCCTCGCCATCATCGTCGTCCTCGCTTTCGTCGTCGCCGCCGTACTAGATGTCGTCAACTAGTTTTGATAGGATCCATACAAAGCAGCGACTCGGAAAGTACGGCTAGCGACAGCTATCGATATGCGTACGCATCGCTACTAGTAGTACGAACCGTTCGTCGAGGGCGCTTTGGGAATGAAGCATATTCCGGAGCAGGAGACAAGGCGGGGTAAAAGTCGGCACAGCATCAGGTTTGGCGGTACGTAGTCTTGGTGGAGCATCCTCGGACTGCTCTAAGCTCGGTGGGTTTTCTTTATACCAGACACGCTCCAAATGAAACGAGTAAATTTGGCTTCTCTTCAACGCTTCAACGCGTCCAGTGGCGCACACGAACTCAGACCACTTCTACAGCTTATCAACGCCGATGATAGCGAACGAGCAACCCAGGCGAGCTGGCGATCGCTGGGAAAGGGTACAGGCTGTGAGATATGGACCTTTTTCCCGACATCACCCGAGTTCGCCAGACCACATTAAATCGCCGTCGCACCCAATTAAGGTGCGCAGAAGCGCGTCTAACACTGCAAAAGAGTACGCATTTGGGCTGGTTGGTTCATGATTACGAGCAATAAAAAAAGCGCTAAACGACGGGACAAGTCCCTTCACTCGTCCCGTCGTTTAGCACTGTTTTTATTGCGCGTCTAACACGTTCCCGAGCCAAGTTGTTTTGCAGTTCTGAAAGGTCGCTCGAAAGCAACCCCCATCCGCCGATTGTGACGGCGCTTGCAAGCCATGAGGCAACGCCGGTGGCAAGTCACCCGTCCTGCAGTGGAGCCCTTGGGGCAACCCCATCCGCCGATTGTGACGGCACTTGCACGGGCGCCTACGATTGGAGGAAACTGACGACACCTGAGCGGGCTCGACGATAGGCCAAAAATGACGTGACACCGAAAGGGTTAAAGGCCAGAGACAGGGAGCAGAGAGAGGCATTCCTTCATTTCTTTCGGGCTTCTTGCCACGGGCCACAGCGTCCGATTTGCTGCCGGCCATTAATGACTTAATTAGTTCGTTATTACAGTAAATAATGTAAATAAACCTCCAGTTTTCCTCTCAAAATGCTCCTCAACGTCGGCCAACTCCCGCACTCAACGGCATGATACAATAACTGGTGGACAGCGGTAGGATTGTCCTCCAGATCCAATAAAGCCTAGCTCGCTGGCCGTCGGATCCGAGGCCGACGGCGCTTGCGATTCATCCGCTTCATCCGCAGCTCATAATAAAACACCTATATTCGTCAAATCAACGTCTGCACATTTATGTTGCTCATAAGTGGCAATGCAACTAGTTTTCCCGACGCCGTAAGTATAGTGATGAGCGAACACGTTAGCCAGGCGACAGCAGATTGCTGCAGCGGCTGCGCAGACTGCTTGCGAGTCAAAAGCACGCCAACAACTTACGATGTCGCGCAACGTTTTATAACATGCACACTTTTGAGGTCACTTTATGAGTTATTTCGCGTCAGAAACAAATTTTAGCTGATTTTTATGCCGTCGACAGCGGCGAAAGAGGTCAGCATCACGACCAGGAAGGAGAAGAAAAAAAAGAAAGACATTGGGAGGATCGGAGCGGCGAGAAACTTGCTCGCCCTGACGGCAGCGCAAACGCGTCAAGTAGCGTCTTCTCAGTAGTTTACAATGCTTTCTTGATGTCGATGTCACGAGGTGCTGCGCTTTGCAGTTGGCTGCGCGCACGTACTTTAACATTGATTTTAAATATGTTTAAGCTATATTCGCCATCGAAATCTTGCAGATGATGTGTGTGCCCACATAAATCGATCTCAATTGTTAACTCGACTTGGAAACTTTGTGTCAGTACTCTTTTAAGGGTTATCGCTTCTGAAAGACCCAGCTAGAAGACGAAATCAGCCGCTATTTTTATGACACCTATGTACCTTAACGGGAGATTACCCATTTTTCGTGCAGAGTTCAACAGACGTGGTGAAGGCTTTGGAAAGCGGAGAACTGCAGCGTGCAACCACAGCATTTTCCATAGATGTCGAAGCTAGTTAAAAGAGGGGTAGCTACAACGCGCCATGAGGGCGCGCTTGTTAATTTATGCAACCATAAAATAGATGTTCGCTTTAGAAACCACACCACGTGTCTAAATAATACTGGTTACCATTCGGCCTTTATCACGAAAATATGTGAAAGAAAAAGCCTTCTGCAAAAAGTTAAAGGAAAGAAAAATTGCCGTAAACCCAGTTGGGACGCAACAGAACAGACGTGATCCCGTACCTTCACCAATCTCCCATAATGTAAAAAAGGTTGCGGGGAGATATAACGTAAACGTGGTCTTTTCTGCCCCACGCAAGCTGGAAAAGCTATGCCCTTTGTTGTCAAAGAAAGAGGCACGTGTGGGTTGCTCCAATATGCATGCAAAACGCTTCACTGATTTCACAAGTGACGTGGTTTACGAAATTCCACTGAGTTATGGCCTTTCCTATAGTGGGCAGACAGGCCGATGTTTCAACGATATAGCACGCGAGCGCCATCTGGGAGTATACAGTAATAAAAGTGGCCACATGGGTGACCATTGTAAAAAGTGCGGGTGTAAGCCAGTACTAGAAAAAAAGTTCCTGAAGCGAGCTGGAGATAAAACAGAGAGAGAGAGAGAGAGAGAGAGATTGTAGAGGCTTACTTGATAACAAAAGCAAAGAAAAGGTGCATCAGTACGCTGTCAGTGTCACTGCTCGATAAATAGATTATACTTTTAGATTGTTTCTGTATCGTGTTTAAGGTAACGGACCGAGGCTTGTTGCTGAGCAAAGAATGACGAACTGGTCGTTTATTCATATGCTTATGTACTTGCGTAGGCAGCGAGGGAAAGGAAAGCCAGGGAAAGAAGTGGCAAACGATATCGGCGAACATGCGCGATAGCCCGTTCTGATACATCTTTTCTTCATACAATTGAGAGACTTGCTTGTCTTCACACAAACACACACACACACACAAAATTAAGCTAGCAAACTTGACGAAAGTTTCCGTCGTAGCAAATACGCTTGGGCTCCGTCCGGGATCTGGTAGACCGACGAATTGTTGGCAATGCGGATGGCCCTCCTGGTGTGTCTTGTTGCCCGGCTGCGTCAGGAACCCCGGCAGTGTCACCTGTGTCGTTTACCGGTTCGAAGTCTTCGATCGGTTGTAATACGTTATTCGATTCCTGCTCAGTGTCTTCCCGGCCGTTCTCGTAGTCGTTGTGGTTTGCGCCTAAGCTGTTGGTGGCTCTCAGTTTGGACCAGATACGAACGTGGTGCTGCTTCTTTAAGCACCGTTGCTGTGCGTGACCAGTTCCCATTTTTCATCCGAACAACGTTTCCTGCTTCAAGAGGCGATATTGGCTTGCCCCGAAATGATTGCCGATGTTTTGATACAGGGCATCCCCCATCAGTGTTGAACTCGGGAACAGTTGCCCGAAGACTACGACTTTGCGGCAACTCTCCGGGAGACCGTCCATTTTCTAAGGGAGACGATCGATAAGCCAAAAGGCCCAGCCAGAAATCCTCATGGCACTACGTAGCTTTCTTGAGAATTCGTTTAACAATCTGTAGGCACTTTTCGGCTAGGCCGTTTGAGCGCGGGAAATTAGGGCTGGATGTTGTATGTTCGAAGTCATACCGTCTTGCGAAAACAGCGAAGTCACTTGAAGCGAACTGGAGCCCGTTGTCAATGCAAACTTGCGCAGGAATGCCATAGCGAGAGAATATGGCAGATATCTTAGAAATAGTTCCCGTTGCTGTTGTGCCCGCCAACCTTTCAACCTCTGGGATGTTCGAGTGGTCGTCATACACTACCACGTACGAGTGCCCTGCGTATTGGAACAGATCAATGCCGACACTGTCATGGTCGTTCCGGTGTAGGCTGTAGTACCAGGGGCTCGCTCGGTTGACTGAAGGCGTATTTCTGACACGCATGGCACGTTCGTACCAGGTTCTCAACATCACTGCCGAGTCCTGGCCAAAAAATCTAGCCTACGTGCCCTGGCCTTGCATTTTTTCTGTCCGAAATGACCCTCGTGTATCCGCCGCAGAATTTCGGCCCTCATGGTTTTTGGTACGACAATCTTGCTTCCTTTTAGCAGTACGCCATCCACTGCCGCCAACTCCGATGTGAACGGCTTAAGTTCCACTTGAATGGTCGCACATGTGTTTAGTTGTTCTATAACGCTGCTTAAATACGGATCCGTGCGGGTTTCTTCTTCCAGTCGTTGCTTTGTTCTTGTGCTTACAAGGCTCGAGACTACTTGAACTGCGTGGATATCCATGTCTTCCGTTTCTTCAGCGCACCCAGGCAGCGTGGCAGCACGGGGACAGCATATCTGCGAGCAGCAAGTCTTTCCCAGGGATGAATTACAAGACAGTCATAGTTGAAGAGACGGATGAAAAAATCGCTGCAGCCTTGGTGGCATGTCCACAACACTCTTTTGAGCGATAGCAATCAGAGGCTTGTGATCAGTTTCGGCCGGAATCCTGCGGCGATACACAAATTGATGAAACTTTTTCGCACGCAAGAACCATAGCGAGCGCCTCCTTTTCGATGTGAGCCTACCGCGTTTCACTCTCGCTCAGAACCCCGCAATGCGTATACGTGACCGGGCGCCAGTCGTTTCCGTGCTTTTGCAATAAGGCAGCACGAATACCGATTCCCGAGGCGTCTGCCGTTACTTTCGTTTCTTTCTTTCAATCGAAGAGGGCTATTAGCGGTGCGTGTATCAGTGCTCCGCAGATCTCAGCCCACTCATGCGCGTGCGCTGATGTCCATTGAAACACCACGCTTTCCTTCATAAGGCCACGAAGTAATGACGACTTGTTACTGAGTGAGGGCACACATTTGCGAAAGTAATTCACGACTCCCAACATTCTTCGAACCGCCTGCTTATCCTTCGGAGCTGGTATGGCGGGTATGCTCTCGATTAAGTCTGGGCTGGGGCGAACACCGTTTTCGTTGATCACGTCAGCAAGAAATGTTATCTGTGTCACACAAAATACACATTTTTGCTTATTAAACATCAGCCCAGCTTGATCCGCTCGCTTTAGTACGGCTTGAAGCCGTTCATTATGCTGCTCTGTCGATTCCCCCCAGACCAGAATGTCGTCAATGTATAAGCGTACTCCTGTCCGGCCTTCAAAAATTTCTGTTGTCTTCTGGGAGACTTCGCTCGCTGAAGAGATTCCAAACGGCAGCCCCTTAAAAACCTGAAGCGCCCGAAGGGCGTCGCAAAAGTGCACACGCGCGACGTAGCTTCGCGCAGCGGTATCTGATGGAAAACCAGCGTTGGCGTCAAGCCGAGAAGAGCACTTTGCGCTCGATATTTCGCTTGCAATGTCTTCCCGCGATGGCATCGATCGGATAATGTTCACGCATTATACTTTTGTTTATGGCCCTTGGATTAAATCATATGCCGGCCGTCCTTTTTTCTTACTACAACTAACGGGCTTACCCACTCGGTAGGCTCGTCCACTTTAGCAATGATAGAGGCCCCTTCCATGCGGTTCAGTTCTTCGCGAAGCGGTTCCTTAATCGCCAACGGTATCCTTCGGGCGCGCTGCACCACTGGAACGGCATCCTGTCGCACTATCATCTTGTACGTCCAAAAACAAGAAAGGGGCTGGCAGATGGAATGGCACACTGTGGTATAAACTTTTTTAAAACAGGGTTGAAGTGCCTCAGACAGGCTGGCCAACGTTTCGATAGGTGAAGATAGGTCCACCTATCGAAACGTTGGCCAGCCTGTCTGAGGCACTTCAACCCTGTTTTAAAAAAGTTTATACATCATCTTGTACAGTCACTTTACGCAGCCGGTTCCGCGAAATAGGTGGCGGAAAGCCAGATGGGGAGCGCCTTAATGTTCGCTTGAGCCTACTGCATTCACCGTTTCATCAGTCCAAATTCCCGACATGCCTTCAGACCAATGATGGCATGGCGACCTTTCTTCACAATAAAAAAATGTAACGTGACGTTCTAGGCAGTTTATGCTCAGGACTTCTGTTGAGACTCCCACATGCTTGATAATGCTTCAGTTATATGCCGTTAAACTGCTGTTCTTTTTCTTGGCTGCATTGCTCGATTGGCACGCCTCAACACAGACAGAGGTAGTAGGTTGGCTTGCGAGCCAGTGTCTACTTTAAATCGCAGTTCTAGGCGGTCTATCTTGCCGCGAACTGTCCAATCTGCTCCCGCACCATCAATTATGCTGCACACGCTGATATTCAGGATATCGAAGTTATCATCGGCCTCTTGTGCTTCGTCGACTTGGTTTATCTGGCGTCTTCTATGCCGCGATGTGGTTCTTTTTCTTGCATGCGTAGCAAAACTTTCCGCGAGCCGGACATTCTTCTGGCGCATGAATTCTTCCGCATTGACGGCATCGATATTGTTTTCTTGCTGTTTCGTTCAGTTTCTCTCGTGTACTCTACTTGTAGCCTTTCCTTCGACCACGATGCATTTTGCTGTGCAGAAACTTCAGCTGCTTTGCACATTTGGTCAGCTTTCTGCAAGCTAAGGTCCTTCTCGCCAAGTAACCTCTGCCTGAGCTTTTTGTCGTTGATACCAAAGACCACTTGGTCCCTTACGATGGATGGTTCAAGCTCTTCAAATTTGCAGAGTTTCGCTTGCTTCTCAAAATCCCGAAAAAAAGCTTTCAAATGGTTCTCCCTCATCCTGCACTCGAAGGCGGGAAACGTGCCTTTCATCATAAACTTCATTCCCTTCGGGGACACAGTACTCTTCAAACGTCCTGACCAAAGTTTGATAATCTTCTTTGTCCTCACCTTCGGCAAACACAAAGTTGTTGTACACGTCCAGGGCATCGTCACCTGCGGCACTGAGAAGTAGTGCCGCTTTCACAGCTTCCTTCCTTGGCTTGTCTGACGACGTCGCTGTGATCAAGAGTTTCAACTTCTGTTTAAATAGCAGCCAGTTTCTTCTCAAGTTTCCGAAAAGCTGCAACGGCTTCGGGGGCTTGACGGCGTCCATTCTGCTGCCGAGACAAACACTTGTGACACCATGTATTATGTTTGAAGTAACGGAGCGAGGCGACTTGTTGCTGAGCAAAGAATGAGCAAGTGGTCGATTATTCATATGCTTATGTACTTGCGTAGGCAGCGAAGGAGAGTCAGGGAAAGAAGTGGCAAACGATATTGGCGCACATGCGCGATAGCCCGTTCTGATGCAGTTTCCTTTAGTCATGATAACATTGCAATGTTGCAGAGATTGTATGACTAGCTTTTCCTTAGGTTCGTGTTACAGTTATGGTATAAATACTGCTTGGACGCTCAAAATAAACAGTTGGAGGTCAGCGGTCATCTGTGTCTCTTCGTGTTCCTCCTGCTTTGTCTCGTTTTCCTCGCACTGCTAAAAGTTTGCGTCAAGGTCATGAACCAGCTAATTCACGCCAGAGTCCTGCTCAGAAAAGCCACTTGAGTATTCTGGAGCCCTATGGAGGAGGCATGGTTCACAACCCCATCCCCTTTTGTTTATCTCGTGGGCTTCTAGAACCTCTCTTGCCGTTTCATCTTTGTGCTTCTGTAAGACTATTTTTTTTAAAATGGGGTGTTCACTTATCATGCGACTTACAGTCTTTTATATGCATTACGAGATGTGTGTATGCCGTCCCTTTGTGCTATTCAAATGCTCCTTCAGCCTGGTGTTGAGGCACCTGCCTGTTTGGCCAGCATGTATGCGTACACGAGAAATGCACAGAATGCATTACTCAAGCTGAGCAGGAAAGAAATTCGTTCGCGCGGTTAACGCTACAACTGGGCCGATTGCTTACATCTATAGTGCAGCTCCTCAATTTTTCACTACGCCTGCGCAGAGGCGAACAAACGCGAGCGAGCTTGTTCTTCGCCGAGAGCACGACTTTCACGCCATAGCAAAGCAGCTATCTTTTTTATCCTATGCGAGAAGCAGTGGACGTACGGGATGACGACCTACTTACTCTCGGTTCCCCCAGTGTTACGTGTTCCCTCATCTGCTCTCTGCTTCTTTTACCGACCGAGCATATTTCCCCTGACGCAAATATGACAGCCTGTGGGAACCCCGCTATCTCGAGGCGGGCTACTTGCCCTGACAGCTGTCGCCAGCTTTGTGGAGGCACATCAACAAAGCGTTCTTTAGGCTACGCAGAGCAATACCGTTATTGACTAACTTCGACATGGCTGGAATGGAAGACCAGAATTAACTTTCTAGATCTGGGCTGGTACTTCCCGCAACATGGTTAGGCTCAAAGTGTAACTGTAGGCCGAAAAACTGAATGTTTGATTTTCTCGCCATTTCACAGAAACATAATTCGTTGCTCCTAGGAAAGTTTCAAAATGTTCACTATTTGATGACACCACTCACTTCCTTGAACGAGAATCAAGTAATCATCAGCGTACCAGATTACCGTGAGCGCGATACCCCCCAAGTTATTTTCCACTGCCCTGTCTACCTTAGACAAGAAAATATGGCTGAATGCTGGTGCCACCCACGACCCAATACATACTCCAACTCTCTTGGCAAAAACATTACCACCCCATGCCACAAGCGTGGAGCTCAAATAAAAACCCAACAGCTCGACAAAAGGACTGAACAGAAGTGCCAGAGGTGTCACAGAAAAGAAACTCATCATTATCAGCCACTATGCACTGCTGAACACGCTTTAACTGTTCCTGTGGAATCAAGTAATTGATTCCACAGGATTTCTCTATGTCGATGCTGAAAGCAGTGCCGCCCTGAAGGTTCTGCTTAACAAGATGATCAACAAGGGAACTAGACCTCGGAATCACAAAAGCCTCGACGATTTGAAATGAGTCAAGATGCTTTTGGAGGTAGTCAGAGATAGCATAACACCATGAATCATGTTCAGAAACAATCACAGGGTACAGCATTGACTGCTTGTACGTTTTCACAGTGAAGACATCCAAAATGAGGTTCTTGCATTTCTTCACTTCGACCAACAGGCAAGGCAAATTGAGGTTGTTGAAGAGCGCATTAGCCCGCCATTAAGCATAGTGAAAGATTCAACAGCTACACTACAGCTGTAAGCAATCGGTCCACCTGTACTGTTCACCATGCAAACAAATTTGTTTCTTTCTCAACATCAGTAGTATATTATGTGCCTTTCTGATGTGGGCATAGAAACCGACAGGTGCCTCAACACCAGGCTGAAGGAGCATTTGAATTCCACAAAAGGGACAGCACACATGCATTTCATGATGCATATGAGACTGCAAGTCACATAAGTGCAGACCCCAGTTTGAAAAAATAGCTTTATACAAGCACCAAGGTCAAACGACAAGAGAGGTTGTAGAAGCCTACCAGATAAAGAAAAAGGGGGCGGGGAGTGCCAGCTATGCCTCCATAGCGTTTCATGATACTCAAGTGGTTTTCTAGAAGCAATTTAACACATGGCAGATTTTTTGGCGTGTGTAAGAAGGAAAATGTTCTTTTCTTTTACCTGCTTTTTTGATAACATATAACATATCGCATTTTAAGGTCTCTAACATTTGGAATAAACCTTCAGTTGCTAGTCAGCGCTGTGTCTTGTCTGTTTGCGAGCCTTAGCTTTTGTCCCAGTCATTCATGCTCCGAGTTAGCCAAGCAAAACCCTCACCGCAGTATGCGTAGATGCTGTAGACGTGCAATGTGCGTAGATGTTAAGCACAAGGCAAAGTATTCCATTCATTAGTGCATAATTACAATGGTTCTTGCACTGAAAGTCGCGGAAAAAGAAAGTTAAGTGGAAGGCACATGTCTGTCACCATCTTATCCGCGTTTTCTAGCGCAAAAACTATTTCGCAACCAAAACCAACTCGCCAAAAAGACCATTTGGACTTCGCTGTGGAGAGGGGAGGGAGAATCACACTGATGTTTCATTTCGTGAACACGGAATACGCGCGAGCGTATTGGTGCAATTCCTATATAATTGTGATAGCAACTGTATGGACACTCAAGGCGCATTTCTTCCATCGTCGTAGCCTCGATGTTCTGTATAAAGTCCAAGGGCGATAACATGGTGCCCCTGCGCCGTATGCTGTATGTGCGAGTGAAAGAGTGCGACGGCGAGCCGACGATTGCAGCTCAATCTCGCGCGCGCAAAAGAGGAAAGCGGGGAGGCAGTGCGCTGTCTTCTGTGACGCGCATGGTGCCGGGGGTAGGGGAGGGAGGGGCGAAGGCAGCGTTGTACTCCGCCAGTAACCGCGTATTTCGCCGTTGCACGCGCGTGATCTTGACAGCGATCGGCAGAGTGTAGGTTTACCGACGCCGCCGACAGGTCATGGCTGCATGAGCGCTGTGTTCTCACCGCTGAGTTTGCGCTGAAGCGATAGGCAGCACGAATTCGCTAGCTGCTGCCGCCGCGCTTCCTCGCGCCAGCGTAGTGACAGCAAGTGTCCGCGGTCATCAAGTGTGATGTGTTCATATTTGCCTGCGCGCGCTGACACCGTGCTTGTTAATTTAGTTAGTGAGCGAATGTTTGGAAGCTTGTACGGCCGATAAAACTACTATATTTACTTCGTATAGCAGTCTACTAATTTGCTGTCGTAGTCGATACATTCTGCTCGCTGCTACGCTTCCAGACCATGCGCAAGACACTGCGCTGGGCTTCCAAACGGCCTTCACGCTGTTCAGGAGTTTCTAAGCTACGGCGCCTTGCCTGATACACCCGCATTGCCCCAAGTCGCGCAGCACGCTCCTCGGGAGTCTCCTGGGCACACGAAGCCCGCTCATTTTGCGAAAGCTTTTGAGCTTGTGCCCGGTTCTTGGCGACGACGTCCGGGTCGGTCGATTCGTGATCAGCCTGCCGCCGCTTGCATTGCTGCTCCGTCCTTCTCGTTTGGCGTTCGACAACACGAGACGAACCCGGCACCTTCATAGCGCCCACAGAACCCGTAGCAACTGCCAGAGGAGGTCAACCCACTGCTCCTCCGCCTGCTTTCCGCGACGCTTTGCCTCGTTCTTCCATGCCGTCTTCGATCAACGCTACCTACACTTTGTCGCACGCTCCTTCCTCCTTGGCGGCTTGAAACATACATTCGCCGATTTCACTAGCTCGCCAGCTACGCTTGCGCGTAAAAAGAACCAGAAAGCTCGTCTTCGTGCATAGCGTTCGCCGCCAGCGTTTCCAGGAACATATTACGATTACATAAGCTGCAGCTACAGCTGCCAGGAAGCGTGAGAACCAGTAAGGAATCTTTGAATGCTATGGCGTTCCATTCTTAAAGGCGAAGCTTAACCGCCCTCCAAATTCTTTAGTACACCTGTAAACAATCGTATAGAGGAAATATATTTTACCTCCTTCCTTCATTTTATTATATACAGTCTAGCCCGGCTATAACGAAGCCACTTATAGCGAAATAGTGGTTATAACGAAGGGATTTCAATTTCCCATTCCCATTTTTGCATTTTCAATACATTTTGGGTCCGGTTTCAACGAAGTAAATAAGGGCGCGTCAGCGGATATAACGAAGAAATTTAATACCAACCGAAGAATAATCTGTTTATCAACACATTTTTGGGTCATTGAGGCGATTTTGTCCGCGAAAATAAGAGCAAAATTCGGCTGACGGCGTCCTTTCGTGGCGTCGCCTGCTCTCCCGCGGAGCGAAAGGTTGCTTCACGGCATTGCATGGCACGCCGGTCTCGTGTTGCGCCGTCCTTGAACGGCTAGAGCACGCCGCGCATGGGAAAAATGTAAAAAAGAAAAGAGACGATTTTTTTTTTTTTGATGACGCCGCGGAGAGCAGCCGACTTGGCCAATCGCGGTTCTCTATTTCTCCCGATTTTCTTCGCAAGCGGAGCCTGGAGGGATGTGAAACACCTGACCATCGCCCACTGCTTCGAGAAAGTCGGCTGGATGGATGGATGTTATGAGCGTCCCCTTTGGAACGGGGCGGTGGCTTGCGCCACCAAGCTCTTGCTACTATGCTGCCTAATATCCTACCTAGGTTAACCCATGAGAACAAAAAAACACACTATGAACTACCACGTCCAAATTTTCTGATACCCTATTGCGAACTGTGCTTTTGTACGTCTCCGTCCTTTGTCGTTTCCCTACTTTTCTTCCACCAATCCTCCAATCGCCTCTTACTTATGTCTATTGCGGACCTGTTTGCTTTTCCACTGCTCCCGCTGAACCCAAGGGCTTCAAGGAGGCCAGTGGTGCCTAAATCGACCGCTGGATAGATGTCTTCACATTCTAATAAAATATGCTCCGTCGTTTCCCTAGCTTTACCGCAGCAAGCACATGCTTCTTCTTCCTTCTTATATCTCGCTTTATACGTGCGTGTTCTAAGGCATCCCGATCTCGCTTCGAAAAGTAATGAGCTTCCCTTTGAGTTATCATAAATGGTTTCTTTCCTAATTTCGTTTTTTCCCCTTAAGTAGTTACTCATGGCAGGTTTATTTTCCATTGCCGCCACCCATGAGATTAATTCAGCCTCTCTGACTTTCCGCTTGACCTTCTTTGTTGCTGTGTTGCCCACCCCACAGGCCGCATACTTGCTGGTAAGCTTCCTAGTTCTTTTCCTCCACTGTGAATCAATGTTTTGCCTGTACAGATACCTGAACACTCTCCCAGCCCATTTACTTTCCTCCATATTCCTCAGCCGTTCTTCATACTCAATTTTACTGCGAGCTTCCCTCACTTCAAAACTAGTCCAGCCCATATCCCCTTGCACAGCTTCATTTGTAGTCTTCCCGTGAGCGCCCAATGCGAGGCGACCCACTGACCTTTGGTTCCCGTCGAGTCCTGATTGTACCCCTGATTTAAAGCAAACAACCGCATTTGCAAAAGTAAGTCCTGGAACCATTACCCCTTTCCACATACCTCGGAGGACCTCGTACCTATTGTATCCCCATAGCGCTCTGTGCTTCATTATGGCTGCATTTCTCTTCCCCTTGACTGTTATGGTTTTTTCCTGTGTTTCCATATATCCGTTGCCTTCGTTTATCCATATACCAAGGTATTTATATTCTGTTACCCGAGGTATTTCTTGGCCCTGTATCTCCACTGTCTGTTCACTGTTTTCATTGAATACAATAACACCTGATTTTCTAACACTAAATTTCAAACCTAAATTGTTGCCTTCCTGTCCACAAATATTAGCCAGACGTTGCAAATCACTTTGGTTGTTTGCGAGCAACACAATGTCGTCTGCATAAAATAAACCTGGGAGTTGCTGCTCTATTACTGTACCTGCCTGTTTGTATGAGAGATTAAACCCGATATTACTTCCTTCTAGCGCCCTCTCCATCCTCACCATGTACATCATAAACAGCAGCGGGGATAAAGGGCACCCCTGCCTCAGTCCCTTGTTGATATGAACTTTCTCCGCGCTCCTCATCCCTTCCCATTCAACGCAAACAGTATTTTCTAGGTAAATCTCTCTCAAAAGCTGTATACAATCGTTACCTAAGCCTTCCCCTTCCAGAATATCCCACAAAATGCTGCGGTCTACGTTGTCGTATGCTCCTGTAATGTCCAAAAAGGCCACATACAACGGTCTGCTTTCTGCTTTTGATATTTCAATACACTGAGTAAGAACAAACAAGTTATCATCCAAACGCCTACCTATTCTAAAGCCATTCTGAAGCTCTCCCAAAATGTCATTATTTTCTGCCCATGCTTGAAGCTTTAATTTGATTGCCTGCATTGCTAGCCTGTATATTACCGATGTAATGGTCAACGGTCTATACGAGTGAATTCTGTCTTTCTCCCCCTTACCTTTATAAATTAAATTCATTCTACTTTGTCGCCAACTGTCTGGTATTCGTCTATCTTTTAAAGTTTTTTCAACTGCTTTCACGAGAGCTTCCTTACTTTTTGGTCCCAGTTCATTTATCAGCCTAACGGGAACCTCGTCTAGCCCTGTGGCTGTGCGCTTAGGTATTTTCTCTTCCGCTTTCTTCCAGTTTAAATTTGTAAGCACTAGCTCCTTTCCCCCTTGGGTCTCTTTCATGCTCTTTTTCTCTTCAAATACAACCTCGTCCTTGCCTTGGAAAGATTCGGCTGTTACTTTTTGGATGTAATTTATTGCTGCTTCTCCTTCCAGTCTGTTTTCATCTTCGTCTAGGATATGTTGTTGTATTGTTGTTGATTTTCTGCCTAATAATTTTATGTGATTCCAAAATATTCTAGGTGCGGCCTTCTTTTTCTCACGTATTTCTGACAACCAACTCTCACTTTCACCTTTTAATTTTGCTTGCACCAGTATTTGAACCATAGACTTTTTCTCCCGGTATATTTCCCATTTACCGGTTACTTCATCCTGTGGCAACTGCGCCTTCTTTGCCTGCCTGTGCTCTCGAGATGCTTTCTGTCTTTCGGCGATCGCTTCTCGTATCTCCTTGTTCCACCAGCTTTTCGGTTTCTTTTTTCCTTTCCAATGAACGTGTTGTTTCTCTTTCCGTATTTCTGTCGTTACTACACTTAGAAGCTCACCATATTCCCACCCCTTACTTGGCGACTTGCCAATTTCTTCCTCCACTCTAGTGACTATATTTGCTATTTGTTCAGCGTTCAAATTTGGGCTGGCCATTTTGCTTTCGTTGCTCTCTTTCCCAACTACATATCCCATTTTCAAAATGATGCGTTTATGGTCACTCCCTATGCTGCTAAACCCTTCCTCATCGATGACCATTTCTCTCAACTTATCCTGAATTCCTTCTGTCATCAGACAGTAATCAATGGTCGATTGCCGGTTTCCCACTTCCCACGTGATCTGTCCTTCACACTTAGGCCCTGTATTCACAATCACGAGGTTATGTTGCTCGCAAAGGTCTAGCATTAACTTCCCGTTATTGTCGGTATAGCCGTCTAAATCCTCTATGTGGGCATTCATGTCACCTAATAGGACTATCTCAGCACCATTCCCGAAACCCCTAATATCAGCGCTTATGCATTCTACTAATTCTTTATTCTTCTCTGTGCAATTTATTCCGGTCCACAAATACGTAACTCCAAGCCAAGTTTCTTTCCCACTCATTGTACCTGATAACCAAAGATGCTCTTGACATTGTGAATTTACTCTTTTCCATTTGGCTCCCTGATGGATGAGCATTCCGACTCCCCCTCCCTTTCTTTCCGACTTAGTTCTGTTGCACCCTTCTCATACATAATTCTCAATAAGTGGCGGCTCTTCTGAGTCTCTAAGGTGCGTTTCTGTAACCGCATATACCCCTATTTGTTCTCTATGTAACTGCTCCTCAATCTCTGCCCACTTTTCCTTTCTTCTGCCGCCCTGCATGTTTATGTAGCCTATTGCATGGCGAGCTCTTGTTCTTGCTTTCCTCCTTTTCCTCTTATCGACGGCGATGCTCTTCTGCTGTTCCCCTAGGGGACCTTCTTTATTACTACCTACTCTGACCTCCCGAGCGCCCGCGGGCCCCCTAAAAAAGCAACAGCGCGACCCCCAAGTCGCCAGCCCACTTCTCGTGCTAGCCTGTAATTGAAGTGGATCCCATCTCGTTTAAAACCACCACAACTTCTCACTTCCCTGTTTACTTCGACAACCTCGAAGCCTTTCTCTCGACTCATTTTCCATATTGCCTCATTGGCAGCCATTACGGCTCTTTGTACGTGACTGTCACGCACAGGCACCTCCGGCACCGTGCACACCACGATCTGCACCTGAGGGGATAGCTCGCGCAAGTCGTCCACCCCCTTCGCCAAGCGCTGGGCTAGTCCTGGCCCTTTCCTGTTCAGGACGTCATTTAGCCCACCTGCTACTACGACAAGGTTGCGCACGTGGGCATTTTCCGTGAGCTTTTCTTTTGCTCGCTCCATGACAGAACCCAGTGTCTGCCCTGGAAATGTCCCTACCGCCACTCTTTTGTCGCCTTTCACCCTCTCCACAATTGCTTTTGAGCACCCAGCCATGTTTGAGTCGCCAGCGATGATCACCCTTTCACTCTCTCCTACCTCTCCCTGCTTCCCGGCTTCCTGTGGCTGCAGCGTCGCCTCCCGCGGGGCGTGTTGCGCTGCTTCGCTATAACTACGCCGATTCACCGGCGGCGAGCTGACTACCGCTTGCCCTGCCACCCTGCCCCCGACTTCGCATGTAGGGTCTACCCTACTTTCTGTGCTTTTGCCTCCGGCTTGGTGTTCCGACCCATCATTCTCCGCTGCGCGCGTCTCAAGCGCATCGAGACGCCTATGCAGTTCTGCTCTCCTTTCCTTCTCTTCTCCAAGCTCGGCCACGGTTCTTACTAATTGCGCGGCCTGCACCGCTTCCACCTTGACCAACTCGGCGACTTTCGCCTGCAAAGCTAACCGCCTCTCCCGCTCCTCCTTCAGGTCTGCTTTCAGCTCCTCGAACTTGGCTGTCCAATTTCCTTCCAGTTTTTGGACTGCTTCCCTGACCTTTTCGCACAGCCTGCACGTAAAGCTAGACTCTTCCGCGTCTGCTAAGCTCTGGAAACTGGTCTCGTCGAGGGAGCACCAGCGCAGGCACTCGTCGCACTGCACTTGCTCCGCATCCCCCGCGGCCTTCCCTTTGTTTGGTTTCATCGCTAGGCCTACTTCCTCAGGCTCAACGAGCACGTCCGCCAAATCACTTCGAAGAGCTAGCTGAGATAGTTACATAGGCCTATCAAACAGGTCCCGCCTAGCACCCAGGCCCAACGAGGGAAACCGCCAGATCCAGACAAAGCCGGCACGTTTACCACGCTTACCACGAATTCAAAATTTGCGCCCCCGCTCCATGCAAAACAAAAGAAGAAAAAAAGACCACCTAGCCACGAACGAAGTCGCTAAAGCCTCGACACAGGAGCGTCCGCACGCCCAATTACTATTTAAATACAAAAAACAGCTAATAAAAACAGAAGCAAGCTCAAAGCATGCACAAAAACTTATGATTTCGTCGTCGCCACGGAGCTCCGAAACGCACGTCCTTCCGCCACAAAATCGCCAACCAACTCTTCTCCCGGCTTCTCCCGAAGCAGCAGCGCGGAGGCGGCGCCTGCTGGGGACGAAGCTACCGCGATTGACGTCGCTGCAACCGCTGGTGCTGCCGCCGCGACGGCCTGTGCCTTGTGCCTACGGGTCGAAGCCACATGGACTTCGTTTTCGCCGACGAAGACCTTGTTGCCACCGAGGACTTCACGGCTGAAGAAGTTGTCGGGAGTGTCATGGAAGAGACCTTGGCGGACAGCGCCTCCGACAGCGAATGCGATGATGCTAGCTGTGCCCCTGAGCCGGTCACCTCCGCAGCGGCCATCGCAGCTGTTGACACGCTACGGATGTACCTCGGGAGTCCGGAGTTCGACCAGATCTTTGGTTCACAGTTGGATGGTATGGAAGCCGCAATCCTGAAGTCCGCACTCGCGAAACGTGTTCAGGGGACGCTGGACCACTTCGTTCAGCGGCAATAAATCGGTATGCCCATGTTTGCATTTTTTTTCATAGTCCACATATTACGAAATAACGGATATAGCGAAGTGATTTCCGATTCCCGCCGACTCCGTTATAACCGGGCTAGACTGTATATTATATTGTATTATATATATTGTCTTTTTCTTATATATATATACGTGCATAGCGGGCGCGCAAAATAGTTGTACAGCCTCAAATCGCCATATATGTCAACATATTTATATATGTCTAAGCACCTAACATTGTCTTCCCCAAGCCCTCTGTCACCTAATACAGTTATTACAGCGTACACAGCGCGACACAGGAAACGAAGCCATACACTATCGCAGACGCCTTAGAAGCCGACTTGGACCTCGCCACCTTCTTAAACATCACCAAATCCTTTTTTTGGTGAAAATGTATATCCAATTATCAATTCAGTAAGGGTAATAATGATCTGCATGTTTGTCAGTGACCAACCTTACCAAAGTCTGCCCAAAAGTAAATTAAGGAGAAAGAAAACAGGGCTGTGATAAGAGGCATGCTATATGAAATTCATCACTTGTGGAATAGGCATGGCTTTTAGGATATCGCTGTTTTGTGGAAGGGCTTATACCGGACAGAGGTGGCTCTGACTCAGTGACACCATCTGATCTATGTATGCATGGATGATCCATGCAGAGAAGCTGAATGCAGTAGATACCTCAGAGTGAAAATGGTCTTATTGAAATCTTGGAGACGGTGGTAAAAGAAACAGCATAAAAAATTTGGAAGATATACTTTGACTTTAGCCTGAAATATTGTTGCTGTTCGCTTTGCCGGTGACAATGTTCTCTTCACCAACAATGCAGACGAGTTACAACAAATGATCGAGGACCTAAACAGAGAAAGTGTAAGAGTGGGGTTGAAGATTAATATGCAAACGACAAAGATAATGATGAGTAGCCGGGCAAGGGAACAATATTTCAGGATAGCCGTCAGCCTCTGGAGTTTGTGAAGGAGTACGTTTACCTAGGTCCACTAATCGCAGTGAACCCTAATCATGAGAAGAAAATTCACAGAAGAATAAGAATGGGTTGGAGCGCATACGACAGACATTGCCAGCTCCTGACTGGAAGCTTAACATTATCATTGAAAAGGAAGGTGTACAATCAGTGCATTTACCAGTGCTGACATAAGTGGCACAGACTTGGAGACTGACAAAGAAGCTTGGGAACAAGTTAAGGACCGCGCAAAGAGCGATGGAACGAAGATTGCTAGGCATAACGTTAAGAGAAAGAGAGAGAGCGGTTTGGATCAGTGAGCAAGCGGGTATAGACGATATTCTGATTGACATCAGAATACCCGTTGGACCATTAGGGTTACAGAATGGGTTCCAAGAGAAGGGAGACGCAGTCGGGGGCGGCAGAAGACTAGGTGGAGCGATGAAATTAGGAAATTCGCGGGCGCTAGTTGGAATCGGTTGGCGCAGGACAGGGGTAATTGGAGATCGCAGTGAGAGGCCTTCGTTCTGCAGTGGATATAAAACAGGCTGATGATGATGATGATGATTATCGTTGCTATGTGTGAAATACCTCTTCCACCAGGTGTACCTCTCTCTTTCGGTGTGTGTGTGTGTGTGTGTGTGTGTGTGTGTGTGTGTGTGTGTGTGTGTGTGTGTGTGTGTGTGCGCGCGCGCGTGCGTGCGTGTGTGTGTGTGCGCGTGCGTGCGTGTGTCCAGTTATATACTGGTCAAGACAGCCACAGCAACCCCAAACCCCAAGGAAAGGGGCTGGCGGGAGAGGGGTGGTAAAGAAAGCTTTGTTTTCAAATAACGCATCAAATATATTTTCACTGAATCAAACAACTCAAAAATGCAGCACAACTTGAGTCTAAGGCTATACACGCAGTGAAACGCATGCACTGAAGAGCTATCTATAAGGCCAAATGTGCCATGTAGTAGCTCGCACTACAATTTTATCACACATGTCAGAGGCTCTGCAATAGTGTAAATAGAAGTAATATTGCGAGCTGAACTTGTTTCCTGTTAGTAAAGACAATCTGGAGCGTGTGGATGCAAGTACTTGCCGCAGAGGTGTGCACAAAGCAGAATTACAGGAAGCTTTGAACAGAAATAGAAAGTTATTTTGAACCTAAGCAATACTGTTCAATGATGTATCATGCATTGCGGAGGAAGAGACATGTCTCACTCAGAGTCATCCTTCTCACGGCTATTGGCATCGGATACTGAGGCAGCAGCCTCCTCCAGTTGAAGCCGGCTGCACACGGTCTGGTACACCTTCGAGTTGAGTTTCTCCTCCTCTATGCCTTGGAGCTCGAAGTCTGAGTACAGCTTCTGCAGAGAGAAAATCAATCAGCATTGGCAACCACGATACTGAATGTAGTGCATTCAATTTACTTTCAATTTTTCCAACAATGAAGTGCGAGCAAGGGATGCCGACATCAAAACCACAAGGCAAACAACAGCCGCGCATCAACGAACGTATATCACTTGGCAGCACCGAGGAAAGTTCCGAATCTCCATTGCCCCCCCCCCACCCCCTTCTGATTAGAAGGCTTTTTCTCTAAGACACTGCCATTCAAGTGCATTTTTATGGTTTTGAAATGCGTGCAATTTGCACAATGGGTACAAAGAACTTGGGAAGGAAACCATATTGTAAGTACAACCAGAGCAGGAAGAATAGACTTGTTGAATGTACAAGGCAAAAAATTAGCACACCCAACTTTATAAGCAACGTGTAACCTTGTGGCAATGCATAGCGCTCACAAATTTTTGTCAGCTTCGGAATGGCATAATCACATAGGAAAAATATTCCAGATGCTGAAACATTCAGTTTCATCATAGTGTTGACACTATGATGATGTCATCACGGATGAAAGCCACACTAGCGAACGATAGGGTGACTTTCATCGTGCATGTTTCTTAGTGCTTGCACGTGATCTATGTCTGCAATGGCGCATGTGGTATACAGGGTGTTCTACGTAACTTTAGCCAGAGTTTAAAAATATGCAAATTCCACGTAGCTGGACAGAACAAAGGAAATGTTGATTTCCATCGCTTGGAGATACTGAGATTATTTTTTTATTCTGCCTAATTACCTAAGTAGGCCTAATTAATTAATCAACTTCTGAAATATTATAATTCGATGAAAAGTGTCAATGAGAAAATTGTAGAGCGGCATAAAGAACTCTCGATACGGCTTTCTCTTGCTTATTACATAGAAGGGTTTTTCCGAGCACGTAGAAGCCCGCAAATGCACGCAAAATTGCCGTGCACTGGCCGCTGAAGGCACTTTGCATGTATACGCGGGCTTCTTTCACGCTCGGAAAACCACCTTTACGTAGCGCGTATTAAGCAAAAGAAAGCCGTATCCAGTTTTTCATGTCGCTCTACAATTTTTTCATTGGCATTTTTCATCTAATTATAACATGTGAAAAGTTTATCGTTTATTAGGACTAATTATCTAATTAGGTAGAATGAAAACAATAATCTGAGTATCTCCAAACGACGGCGATCAACATTACCTTTGTTCTGTCCAGCTACGTGGAATTCGCATATTTTTAAACTCTGGCTAAAGTTAGCTGCGAAATACGGTATAAGCGGCCTGATTTTGAGAACACATATTGTTTTTAGTAGCGCTGCATGTTGTCTTTTTATATGTGCCTGCTTGCATAAGTGTTACGTTTCGCGCTGCATCAAAAGGGCCCACCAAAGGTCGAGGGTACGTAGCCTTTTTGTACCTTTCGTGTTGTCGACGGGTTTTCGCTTATGTTCGGCTGACTGATGACACCTATGGCTTTCACCTTAATAAATCATTATCTTCATCACCGCGGAGCTCATTCCGTATGGGCGTCGTCTGCTCCTTGCACCTCGCGAGCCCTCGACGTCTCGGCCACATAGTGATCTCGACGAGAGCCAGAACAGGCGACACGCTGCCAATGCAGGAGAGTGGTCGATCCCTCCGTTTCTGGGTGTATCAGAGTGGCGGCTGAGCATTTCGCTCATCCGCGATGCGGTTTTGACGACCAAGCTTTGCACGCGGAATCCTGGGACATGCTGCGAAGCCTTTCGTGCATCGGTGCTTGGGAATTCGCGACCAAGAACATCGCGTACGCAAGCCTGAGGCTGAGCACTTCGCGTATCGGCGACGCGGACTTGACGACCAAGCTTCGCGCGCGGAATCCTCAGACACGAAGCGAAGTCTTTCGTGCATCGGTGCTTGGGAATTCGCGACCAAGCACATCGCGTACGCAATCCTGAGGCTGAGCAGTTCGCGTATCGGCGACGCGGACTTGACGACCAAGCTTCGCGCGCGGAATCCTCGGACACGCAGCGAAGCTTTTCGTGCATCGGTGCTTGGGAATTCGCGACCAAGCACATCGCGTACGCAATCCTGAGGCTGAGCAGTTCGCGTATCGGCGACGCGGACTTGACGACCAAGCTTCGCGCGCGGAATCCTCGGACACGCAGCGAAGCTTTTCGTGCATCGGTGCTTGGGAATTCGCGACCAAGCACATCGCGTACGCAATCCTGAGGCTGAGCACTTCGCGTATCGGCGACGCGGACTTGACGACCAAGCTTCGCGCGCGGAATCCTCAGACACGCAGCGAAGCTTTTCGTGCATCGGTGCTTGGAAATTCGCGACCAAGAACATCGCGTACGCAATCCTGAGGCTGAGCAGTTCGCGTATCGGCGACGCGGACTTGACGACCAAGCTTCGCGCGCGGAATCCTCGGACACGCAGCGAAGCTTTTCGTGCATCGGTGCTTGGGAATTCGCGACCAAGCACATCGCGTACGCAATCCTGAGGCTGAGCAGTTCGCGTATCGGCGACGCGGACTTGACGACCAAGCTTCGCGCGCGGAATCCTCAGACACGAAGCGAAGTCTTTCGTGCATCGGTGCTTGGGAATTCGCGACCAAGCACATCGCGTACGCAATCCTGAGGCTGAGCACTTCGCGTATCGGCGACGCGGACTTGACGACCAAGCTTCGCGCGCGGAATCCTCAGACACGAAGCGAAGTCTTTCGTGCATCGGTGCTTGGGAATTCGCGACCAAGCACATCGCGTACGCAATCCTGAGGCTGAGCAGTTCGCGTATCGGCGACGCGGACTTGACGACCAAGCTTCGCGCGCGGAATCCTCGGACATGAAGCGAAGTCTTTCGTGCATCGGTGCTTGGGAAATCACGACCAAGCACATCGCGTACGCAACCCTGAGGCTGAGCACTTCGCGTATCGGCGACGCGGACTTGACGACCAAGCTTCGCGCGCGGCATCCTCGGACACGAAGCGAAGTCTTTCGTGCATCGATGCTTGGGAAATCGCGACCAAGCACATCGCGTACGCAATCCTGAGGCTGAGCACTTCGCGTATCGGCGACGCGGACTTGACGACCGAGCTTCGCGTGCGCAATCCTCGGACACGCAGCGAAGCTTTTCGTGCATCGGTGCTTGGGAATTCGCGACCAAGAACATCGCGTACGCAAGCCTGAGGCTGAGCACTTCGCGTATCGGCGACGCGGACTTGACGACCAAGCTTCGCGCGCGGAATCCTCAGACACGAAGCGAAGTCTTTCGTGCATCGGTGCTTGGGAATTCGCGACCAAGCACATCGCGTACGCAACCCTGAGGCTGAGCACTTCGCGTATCGGCGACGCGGACTTGACGACCAAGCTTCGCGCGCGGCATCCTCGGACACGAAGCGAAGTCTTTCGTGCATCGATGCTTGGGAAATCGCGACCAAGCACATCGCGTACGCAATCCTGAGGCTGAGCACTTCGCGTATCGGCGACGCGGACTTGACGACCAAGCTTCGCGTGCGCAATCCTCGGACACGCAGCGAAGCTTTTCGTGCATCGGTGCTTGGGAATTCGCGACCAAGAACATCGCGTACGCAATCCTGAGGCTGAGCACTTCGCGTATCGGCGACGCGGACTTGACGACCAAGCTTCGCGCGCGGAATCCTCAGACACGAAGCGAAGTCTTTCGTGCATCGGTGCTTGGGAATTCGCGACCAAGCACATCGCGTACGCAATCCTGAGGCTGAGCACTTCGCGTATCGGCGACGCGGACTTGACGACCAAGCTTCGCGTGCGCAATCCTCGGACACGCAGCGAAGCTTTTCGTGCATCGGTGCTTGGGAATTCGCGACCAAGCACATCGCGTACGCTATCCTGAGGCTGAGCAGTTCGCGTATCGGCGACGCGGACTTGACGACCAAGCTTCGCGCGCGGAATCCTCGGACACGAAGCGAAGTCTTTCGTGCATCGATGCTTGGGAAATCGCGACCAAGCACATCGCGTACGCAACCCTGAGGCTGAGCACTTCGCGTAACGGCGACGCGGACTTGACGACCAAGCTTCGCGCGCGGCATCCTCGGACACGAAGCGAAGTCTTTCGTGCATCGATGCTTGGGAAATCGCGACCAAGCACATCGCGTACGCAATCCTGAGGCTGAGCACTTCGCGTATCGGCGACGCGGACTTGACGACCAAGCTTCGCGCGCGGCATCCTCGGACACGAAGCGAAGTCTTTCGTGCATCGATGCTTGGGAAATCGCGACCAAGCACATCGCGTACGCAATCCTGAGGCTGAGCAGTTCGCGTATCGGCGACGCGGACTTGACGACCAAGCTTCGCGCGCGGCATCCTCGGACACGAAGCGAAGTCTTTCGTGCATCGATGCTTGGGAAATCGCGACCAAGCACATCGCGTACGCAATCCTGAGGCTGAGCACTTCGCGTATCGGCGACGCGGACTTGACGACCAAGCTTCGCGTGCGCAATCCTCGGACATGAAGCGAAGCCTTTCGTGCATCGGTGCTTGGGAATTCGCGACCAAGCACATCGCGTACGCAACCCTGAGGCTGAGCACTTCGCGTAACGGCGACGCGGACTTGACGACCAAGCTTCGCGCGCGGCATCCTCGGACACGAAGCGAAGTCTTTCGTGCATCGATGCTTGGGAAATCGCGACCAAGCACATCGCGTACGCAATCCTGAGGCTGAGCACTTCGCGTATCGGCGACGCGGACTTGACGACCAAGCTTCGCGTGCGCAATCCTCGGACACGCAGCGAAGCTTTTCGTGCATCGATGCTTGGGAAATCGCGACCAAGCACATCGCGTACGCAATCCTGAGGCTGAGCACTTCGCGTATCGGCGACGCGGACTTGACGACCAAGCTTCGCATGCGCAATCCTCGGACACGAAGCGAAGTCTTTCGTGCATCGATGCTTGGGAAATCGCGACCAAGCACATCGCGTACGCAATCCTGAGGCTGAGCACTTCGCGTATCGGTGACGCGGACTTGACGACCAAGCTTCGCGCGCGGAATCCTCGGACACGAAGCGAAGTCTTTCGTGCATCGATGCTTGGGAAATCGCGACCAAGCACATCGCGTACGCAATCCTGAGGCTGAGCACTTCGCGTATCGGCGACGCGGACTTGACGACCAAGCTTCGCGCGCGGAATCCTCGGACATGAAGCGAAGTCTTTCGTGCATCGGTGCTTGGGAAATCGCGACCAAGCACATCGCGTACGCAATCCTGAGGCTGAGCACTTCGCGTATCGGCGATGCGGACTTGACGACCAAGCTTCGCGCGCGGAATCCTCGGACATGCTGCGAAGTCTTTCGTGCATCGATGCTTGGGAAATCGCGACCAAGCACATCGCGTACGGAATCCTGAAGCTGAGCACTTCGCGTATCGGCGACGCATACTTGACGACCAAGCTTCGCGCGCGGAATCCTCGGACACGAAGCGAAGTCTTTCGTGCATCGATGCTTGGGAAATCGCGACCAAGCACATCGCGTACGCAATCCTGAGGCTGAGCACTTCGCGTATCGGCGATGCGGACTTGACGACCAAGCTTCGCGCGCGGAATCCTCGGACATGCTGCGAAGTCTTTCGTGCATCGATGCTTGGGAAATCGCGACCAAGCACATCGCGTACGCAACCCTGAGGCTGAGCACTTCGCGTATCGGCGAAGCGGACTTGACGACCAAGCTTCGCGCGCGGAATCCTCGGACATGTAGCGAAGTCTTTCGTGCATCGATGCTTGGGAAATCGCGACCAAGCACATCGCGTACGCAATCCTGAGGCTGAGCACTTCGCGTATCGGCGACGCGGACTTGACGACCAAGCTTCGCGTGCACAATCCTCGGACACGCAGCGAAGCCTTTCGTGCATCGATGCTTGGGAAATCGCGACCAAGCACATCGCGTACGCAACCCTGAGGCTGAGCACTTCGCGTATCGGCGAAGCGGACTTGACGACCAAGCTTCGCGCGCGGAATCCTCGGACACGAAGCGAAGTCTTTCGTGCATCGATGCTTGGGAAATCGCGACCAAGCACATCGCGTACGCAATCCTGAGGCTGAGCACTTCGCGTATCGGCGATGCGGACTTGACGACCAAGCTTCGCGCGCGGAATCCTCGGACATGCTGCGAAGTCTTTCGTGCATCGATGCTTGGGAAATCGCGACCAAGCACATCGCGTACGCAACCCTGAGGCTGAGCACTTCGCGTATCGGCGAAGCGGACTTGACGACCAAGCTTCGCGCGCGGAATCCTCGGACATGTAGCGAAGTCTTTCGTGCATCGATGCTTGGGAAATCGCGACCAAGCACATCGCGTACGCAATCCTGAGGCTGAGCACTTCGCGTATCGGCGACGCGGACTTGACGACCAAGCTTCGCGTGCACAATCCTCGGACACGCAGCGAAGCCTTTCGTGCATCGGTGCTTGGGAATTCGCGACCAAGCATATCGCGTACGCAATCCTGATGCTGAGCATTTCGCGTATCGGTGCCTGCGACTCCGCGATTCAGCACAGCACCTTCTATTCAGTGGTGAAAACAAAAATCATGATGATGATGATGATAGTGCGCGCACTCCTCGGGACCATGGAAGTTGCACGCGGGCTGTTTGGACCCGCTGCTAAGCGTTTCGTCCAATGGCACAGCACGACTAAGCACATCGAGAGTCGACTCCTCGAACCGGCGGCCGGCTAGGCATTTCGAGCATCAGGACCTCGGAACCGCAGCAATGAACATCGTGCGCTGACTTTTCATCATATTATTACAATATCTCGTAACGATATCTGTCCTACCACCATTTCATACAGAGAATCTCACCATCAAGTAGGTTCACTAGGCCCCTCGAGCTGGCGCAGAAACGCGGCTGCGGAAGCGAGGCATCCCATAAAAGTACAAGCTGGAAAAGCACCCACAGCTAGCGGAAATACTTGATCTGTAGGAGATACCGGAATCAATGTCCAAGCGGTCGTTGCGGAGACAAACACGACATCCGTCAGACGTTCAGTTTCTAACATCATAACACGGACGTCCAAAGGATATCGCGCGTGGAGTTTTTTCAGACATCCCACATGCACCGTTTAAGTTTGTAGCTGAGACATACGGAAAGACAAAGGCACGACGACCGCGTATGTCGAGGAAATTGTGGAAACCGTTTTTGTTCTCGGCGGCATCTACCCCAACGACTATATAGTTCCCGAACCAGACACAAATCCAAGTCTTCCCAGGGATAATCAAGAACCGCTGAAGAGTCTGCTCCAGCAATACAAGGACTGTTTTTGTCACCATCAGGGATACGACAAACACCAGTTGCAAAGCATCGTATATTCACCGAAGAATGCGCTCGGCCACTCCGTCAAAGTCCGTGCCGAGTTTCGACGCGGAAACGAGAAGCCATAAAGCAGCAAGTGGATGAAATGCTCCGCGACGAAATAATCCAGCCATCGAATAGTCTATCGGCGTCTCCTGTGGTCTTAATGAAGAAGATGTAAGTCTGCGCTTCTGCGTCTATTATCACCGCTTGAAAAAATCCCCAAGAAGGACGCATACCCACTCCCAAGGAAAGACGACGCATTGTACCGGCTCGGGAATGCTAAGTACTTATCGTCGATGGATCTCAAGACTGGGTACTGGCTAAGTCGAAGATAAGGGTAATCGCGAAAAGACCGCGTTCTTCACGCCAGACGGTCTCTTCGAGTTCAAGGTGAGGCCGATCAGACTGATCAGCGCCTGCAATGTTCCAGCGCGTGATGGACACATGCTTGTCAGGACTGAAGTGACAGACTTGTATCGTCTATTTGGATCACGTGGTAGCCTTTGCCGCAAATTTTGACACGACAGGAACGCGCACTTAAGGACCTGAAACGACGGCTGGAATCACCCCGGTGCTTTCACACTTCAACGAAGACGCAGAGACGGAAATTCACACCGACACAAGTAGCGTGGTCTCATTAATTCAGGGACGCACTTCGACGGTCGCTGGGAGTTTGTGCAGCCCGCATCACCACCTCCGTGTCGTAAGCGATGACCTACGCCACTGTCACCCGCCGTCACGCCTTCTCCCCGTTCTCCCCGCCCCTAGAGTAACGAAAGCCTCATGCTCATCCGGGTTTCCGTGCCATTTTTACGTTCGTTCTTACGTTTTTTCCGAAGTGTAGTCTATTGTTAGCTGATTCTAATAACTACGTTTTAACGCTCTCAAGAAATGGCTGTTTTTAGTGTTCAGAGGGGGAGGACGCGCGTAAGGAATGGGAAAGGTGCAGCGAGTTTTCTTATTTTTTTTTAAAGCCTGGTGTATCTTGGAGGAGGGTGGCCTTGTGCTCGCTGCTTTGTGGGTGTGGGTCCGGCACTGTTCTGGGGTGATTGCTTGCCCACGCAGGAGACGAAAAGTTGCGAGACCGGTTTGCAAGACCAATTTCACCGACCGGGCCAGGGAGAAAAGTCACAAGAGCGCCACGAGGACTGATGACTACTCCCGGGAATCTAGCAGCTACGAACTAAGGGTTCGTCACCTCGAAGGGGAATTCTGCTACGGAAACGCCGATCCCTCGCACAGCGGCTGCTGGCCCCTACGCGTCGGGATCTTCCTACCCCGCCGGAGATGCTGTTACGGTTGGCGTCTGGCACCACGCACCATAGCATAAAGGAATTTCACCCAACCTTCTTCGTCGAATTGAGGTGTGACTTCTCCTGCCACGGTTGGCGTCCCGTACCTCATGCAGAAAGGACTTTCTCTCACCCGACCTTCACCCACCAGGCCTCGTCGAAATGAAGCGTGACTTCCTAATTCGCCGTGACCATTTCGAGTGTCTGCCGGTCTGGCGGAAGCCCCGCAGTGTTTACAGGCCCCTTTTTTGTGTGTGTGCGACTTTAGAGGGACCATTTCCTCGAACGGTCACTCTACAGGAGAACTTCCACGAACCAGCAACGCACAAAAGAGACGCACAAGCGTCTACAATTCCAGGAGGCGGGACGCCCTCCTCCTTACAGCAGGCTCGGTATAACAAGAGGAGGAGGGGCCCTCTTTCTGTGCCGGTCACGTGACGTCGATGGAAGCAAGATCCCTCCCATGATTGTAAAAAGCATATTTAAGGGGCTCCGAAATGCACTTTTGATCACTTCATTCTCTTCTCATCACCTTTCTTCAACCTTTCAATAAACCGTGCAAGTTTCGCACAAGAAATCGCCTCGTCCTTGCCCGGTCGCCATGGTCTACCGGATGCCTGCAACCCGCCGACAACGCCACGCTACTTAATAGTAACGTCGGTCGAGCTTCGATAGGCAGGCGTCGCTACAACTCGGCAGCAGTACGATACGCTACCCTGGAGTACGCAACACGACACGAACTGCGCATCACATTACCGGAATAGCCGGTTGCGAGATCGAGTGAGGAGCCGCAACCAAGCATGTCGAACCTGGACGCCTCGTCAAACTATGCCTCGGGTGCCGACACGGACCGCGCATCATACTACCGGAATTTCATATAATTTCATTTGATTTGTTTACTCTCAAGGCCGTATAGGCATTACAGAGAGGAATGACAACAGAAAAAGAAAAAAAATGCCTATGAAGCCGCACATAGTCGCAGATAGCCGACATGAACACATCATGATCTGTGATAGTGACGATGGAGGCGGGAAGGCGATTCCAGTCTTGACTTGTTTTTGGGTTGAAGGCTTCGATGTATACATTGCTTTTACACTGAGGCACCCCAACCTTCATTCGATGATCAATACGGAATGACAAATGGCTCGGAGGCGAAAAAAGTGTAATTTTCAGGTCATTAGTGTAGTATATTTTATGAGACAGGCATAAGCGGGAAATTCGACGTCTAGTAGAAAGGAGAGGTAGGTCAAGCTTCAGCTTCATGCGAGAAACGCTGGCTAAGCGATAGTAGTTAAAGAGGATAAACCTAACTGAGCGGTTTTGAACCGATTCTAAGAACTGTGTTAACGAGCTAGTGTACGGGTCCTATATCGGTGAAGCGTACACGAGTTTAAAACGCACGAGTGCTTTATACAGTAGTAGTTTCAACGGAACGCGAGCGAGGCGGAAATCCCGCCGAAGAAAACCAATGGAATTGTTGGCTTTGTCAATAACATGGTGGATATGTTTCTGCCATGACATGTTATTAGTGATATGGACGCCTAGATACTTGTAGCTGTCGACGAACTGAAGAGGGCAACCGTGAAGATCATAGCCCTGAGACAGGTTAACCTTTCGAGACACCCTCATTGCTGGTTCATGTAGCAGGTTTCCGGATCGAGTGAGGAGCCGCAACCAATCATGTCGAGCGTGGGTGCCTCGTCAAACCATGCCTCGGGTTTCGACACGGACGCGCATCATACTACAGGAATAGCCGGTTGCGGGATCGAGTGAGGAGCCGCCACCAAGCATGTCGAGCGTGGACGCCTCGCCAAACTATGCTTCAAATGGCGTCACAGACCACGCATTATAATACCGGAATAGGCGGTTGCCGGATCGAGTGAGGAGCCGCAACCAAGCATGTCGAGCGTGGGCGCCTCGTAAAACCATGCCTCGGGTGCCGACACGGACCGCGCATTACATACAGTACCGGAATAGCCGGTTGCGGGATCGAGTGACGAGCCGCAACCAATCATGTCGAGCGTGGACGCCTCGTCAAACCATGCTTCGAGTGCCGTCACAGACCATGCATCATAATTAAATTGACGGTTGCCGGATAAAATGAGGAGCCGAAACCTGGCACGCAACCTCGCTATATGCGGAAAATGCCGTACTTTTACGCGTCACAAGAAAAAAAATCTCCCAGCATATTTCATTACCAGCTTGAAAACAGAACTGTCCCCGAAGTCTAAAAATATAGATATCTTGGCGTTACTCTTACCAATGAACTCAGGCGGTCAACACATATATCGGATATCTGGTCAGCGGCATTAAAGAAACTGTGGCTCGTCGAAAAGAGGAAGCTTAAACACGCGCCTATAAGAACTAAAATATTAGCCTACAATTCAATAGTGAAATTAGAATTCGCTGCTGAAGTCTGGGACCCGTACACTAAAAACAAAATTATGAAACTCGAGCGAGTCCAGAGAAAAGCTGTGAGATTTATATACGAGAAGTATTCCAGGAAAGATTTTCCATCCTCATTAATGTTACAAAACAGAATACAAACACTACAAACACGCAGAAAGATTAATCGCCTTCTACTACTACACAATACTTTTTCTGGTAAAAATAATCTGGCGTTACTCGCTTCTGTATGTCAGCCTACTTCAAGAACACGACACATTCACGAATATTTGCTTGCGCCAATTTTCGTTAGAACAAACGCTCACAAGTACGATTTTTTCACTCCAAAGGTGAGTGAATGGAGTTCACTTCCCATTGGTGTCAAATTATTTCAGGGCTGCATTGGCAAAGCATTTTTGTGAATTTTAGCGATGACGAAATGTGATGCTGGTTTCTTTTTATGCATTACGTTCATATTAAGCAACATTATTTACGCTTTTCTGTACTTAATTTTTGCTTGCTGTAACGCCCCTCCTGCTTGGGCCAACATATTGGACTGTAGTCATCATCATCAGCCTAGTTACGCCCACTGCAGGGCAAAGGTCTCTCCCATACTTCTCCAACTACCCCGGTCATGTACTAATTGTGGCCATGTTATCCCTGCAAACGTCTTAATGTCATCCGCCCACCTAACTTTCTGCCGCCCCCTGCTACGCTTCCCTTCCCTTGGAATCCAGTCCGTAACCCTTAGTGACGATCGGTTATCTTCCCTCCTCATTACATGTCCGGCCCATGCCCATTTCTTTTTCTTGATTTCAACTAAGATGTCGTTTACCCGCGTTTGTTGCCTCACCCAATCTGCTCTTTTCTTATCCCTTAACGTTACACCCATCATTCTTCTTTCCATTGCTCGTTGCGTCGTCCTCAATTTCAGCAGAACCCTTTTCGTAAGCCTCCAGGTTTCTGCCCCATATGTGAGTACTGGTAACACACAGCTGTTATACACTTTCCTTTTGAGGGATAGTGGCAACCTGCTGTTCATGATTTGAGAATGCCTGCCAAACGCACCCCAGCCCATTCTTATTCTTCTGGTTATTTCAGTCTCATGATCCGGATCCGTGCTCACTACCTGCCCTAAGTAGATGTATTCCCTTACCACTTCCAGTGCTTCGCTACCTATCGTAAACTGCTGTTTTCTTCCGAGACTGTTAAACAATACTTTAGTTTTCTGCAGATTAATTTTCAGACCCACCCTTCTGCTTTGCATCTCCAAGTCAGTGAGCATGCATTGCAATTGGTCTCCTGAGTTACTAAGCAAGGCAATATCATCAGCGAATCGCAAGTTGCTAAGGTATTCTCCATCAATTTTTATCCCCAATTCTTCCCACTCCAGGCCTCTGAATACCTCCTGTAAACATGCTGTGAATAGCATTGGAGAGATCGTATCTCCCTGTCTGACGCCTTTCTTTATAGGGAGTTTGTTGCTTTCTTTGTGGAGGACTACGGTGGCTGTGGAGCCGCTATAGATATCTTCCAGTATTTTTACATATGGCTCATCTACACCCTGATTCCGTAATGCCTCCATGACTGCTGAGGTTTCGACTGAATCAAACGCTTTCTCGTTATCAATGAAAGCTATATATAAGGGTTGGTTATATTCTGCACATTTCTCTATCACTTGATTGATAGTGTGAATATGGTCTATTGTTGAGTAGCCTTTACGGAATCCTGCCTGGTCCTTTGGTTGACAGAAGTCTAAGATGTTCCTGATTCTATTTGCGATTACCTTAGTAAATACTTTGTAGGCAACGGACAGTAAGCTGATCGGTCTATAATTTTTCAAGTCTTTGGCGTCCCCTTTCTTATGGATTAGGATTATGTTAGCGTTCTTCCAAGATTCCGGTACGCTCGAGGTTATCAGGCATTGCGTATACAGGGTGGCCAGTTTCTCTAGAACAATCTCACCCCCATCTTTCAACAAATCTGCTGTTACCTGGTCCTCCCCAGCTGCCTTCCCCCTTTGCATAGCTCCTAAGGCTTTCTTTACGTCTTCTGGCGTTACCTGTGGGATTTCGAATTCCTCTAGGCTATTCTCTCTTCCACTATCATCGTGGGTGCCACTAGTACTGTATAAATCTCTATAGAACTCCTCAGCCACTTGAACTCTCTCATCCATATTAGTAACGATATTGTCGGCTTTGTCTCTTAACGCACACATCTGATTCTTGCCTATTCCTAGTTTCTTCTTCACTGTTTTTAGGCTTCCTCCGTTCCTGAGAGCCTGTTCAATTCTATCCATATTATAGTTCCTGATGTCCGCTGTCTTACGCTTGTTGATTAACTTAGAAAGTTCTGCCAGTTCTATTCTAGCTGTAGGGTTAGAGGCTTTCATACATTGCCGTTTCTTGATCAGATCTTTCATCTCCAGCGATAGCTTACTGGTTTCCTGTCTAACGGCGTTACTACCGACTTCTATTGCGCACTCCTTAATGATGCCCATGAGATTGTCGTTCATTGCTTCAACACTAAGGTCCTCTTCCTGAGTTAAAGCCGAATACCTGTTCTGTAGCTTGATCCGGAATTCCTCTAGTTTCCCTCTTACCGCTAACTCATTGATTGGCTTCTTGTGTACCAGTTTCTTCCATTCCGTCCTCAAGTCTAGGCTAATTCGAGTTCTTACCATCCTATGGTCACTGCAGCGTACCTTGCCGAGCACGTCTACATCTTGTATGATGCCAGGGTTCGCGCAGAGTATAAGGTCGATTTCATTTCTAGTCTCACCATTCGGGCTCCTCCACGTCCACTTTCGACTAACCCGCTTGCGGAAAAAGGTATTCATTATCCGCATATTATTCTGTTCTGCAAGCTCTACTAAATAATTCTCCTCTGCTCTTCCTAGAGCCTATATGCCATATTCCCCCACTGACTTGTCTCCAGCCTGCTTCTTGCCTACCCTGGCATTGAAGTCGCCCATCAGTATAGTGTATTTTGTTTTGACTTTACCCATCGCCGATTCCACGTCTTCATAAAAGCTTTCGACTTCCTGGTCATCATGACTGCATGTAGGGGCATAGACTTGTACCACCTTCAATTTGTACCTCTTATTAAGTTTCACAACAAGACCTGCCACCCTCTCGTTAATGCTATAGAATTCCTGTATGTTACCAGCTATTTCCTTATTAATCAGGAATCGGACTCCTAGTTCTCGTCTCTCCGCTAAGCCCCGGTAACACAGTACATGCCCGCTTTTTAGCACTGTATATGCTTCTTTTGTCCTCCTAACCTCACTGAGCCCTATTATATCCCATTTACTACTCTCTAAGTATTACTAGATAAATAAATTGTAGTGACAAATACAGGCGCCAGCAGAAGGAGATGGTGTCAATTGTCATTCGCCCCGCTCGGCCGTTGTTGCCTGTCCCTCTGCATTCGTATAAAACGCAGAGCACATCTAACCTTAGGCGCGTACTATCAATTGGTGGAGCGTGCTGGTTCCATTTTTCATCCTGGAACTCCGGACCCGGACTCTACCCCAAGCATTCGCAACGCCTGCCGACGTGCCACAGCAAGGTGCCACCGCACCACCGGTGGTCGCCTGCTCCGGAGTACGAAGACAGCGAGACCAACGTTACTAGATTACTTTCAGTTGTCAAACTCCGCCGCGGCACCTGGCCCCTTTCTGTCGCGCCCGCGGGGTGGCGCGCGCGACACTGTCAGCCCGAAGGCGGGTGATGCGAACAACGTTTGTGCGGGTGGACAGAGACGCCGATGCGTGCAGAAGCGTGCCACGTTTTGCTCGTGTTTCTTATTTGTGTGCCAGGAAAATGCTGCACGCCTTGTGAGCAAACATACCTGCAATGGAACAATGAAACGGCAATGAAACAAGAAAAAACACGAGAACGAGACAAAGTGATAGCTAGGGAGGGCGCAGCGCTCTTCCTATCACTTTGTCTGTTCTCACTCCTGTTTTTTTTGTGTTATTAATTGTCGGCGAGCATTCTACGTCAACATAGTTTATCAGACTACCGCCTTTGAACTTCGTGCGCATTTCCTAAGGGATATAAAATTGTTACACTAATCATGTCAGGTCATCAAAAATTTTTTGGAACTGCTGAACTTGACAGAACAGAATGCAATTCAAAAGAACCTGAAGGTTTTTGCACCACAACAAACGACAAAGTCACTGCGAGTAACTCTGATGTAGACTTTAGACATTGTCGATGATCTGCCGCGTCCAGGTGTGCTCTATGTTTCGACAGCCAAGTTACATCAAGATCCACTGGAGGTAAGACACACTGTTCACAATTGTTGTGACTACATTCAGATTGCACTGTTTGCTAGGAAATTCCCTCTCACGTTTCTTTCAGCAATCCATTAGACTAGTGCGTTCCTTCGGTTGAGATGAGTCCCATCCTACTATAACCAACTTCACGCAGATATTCCGCCTTCTAAACCTGTATACACCTGTTAAAACAGCGCTACGTGGTAGTGTGGACGGTGTGCCAGGACCTGTGCTCGTCAGCATCAATGACACATTCAAGCAGACGAGAGAAGCCTGCAAGTAAAAAAAGTAGTCTTCGCAATGCCATTGAGGCGACGTTGATAAGTTGCCTGGAGCGAAGCAGCTCACCAGAATGTGCTTGCAATGAGCATAGCAATGAGCAATGAACATGGGGGACAATGTTGTTTATTATCTGTGTGGATATGTTATTCGTAAAGTCACAAAGGGTGCCCCATGGGATCTATGCATAACGGACATAAGCTTTGAAACCCCAGCAGTTGGCTGTGACAGTTACTTGAGGGCAGAAGTCTCAAGCAAGGTTCCTTAAAGCACCCGATGCCAAAGATACTGGGCTCTATGAAGACTGCTAACAAAAGTGTGTCGGCTTCCCTGGATGAGGCAGGCCTTTGCGGAGAGATATTTTGGAAGGTTTTAGATTATCTAGAGGGGTGCTGCCTCCCTCTTCTTGGTTGTGCAGCGCATATGTTCGCGTTCACGTGCGAAGTACTGAATTTCTTCATTGTTATGCGGATGCAGTTTTACTTCAGGGATGCAAACTTTCGACTAGAAAGCAGTCATAAGGTAGCTGTAGCAACCAAGAAAGCGCGTCTTTTGTGAATATCGATGCATAATGCTTAGATTCATCAATCCGGCGTTGTACTGGTCCTATTCTTTTTTTCATGTGTACATAAAACATTCCACTAACGAAAATCCTCCCTCTCCTATTCATTCGCCTATTAGCTGCTTTTTACAGAGTGCACAATGTAAAAAGGCTATTCTTTGAATATTTAGCGCCACGAAGTGCAGCAAAAAAAAAAAAAAAATTGTGGCATTGAGTCGGCGGCGCGCTGCTGCTTTGGGAAGCTTCCGCAGCCAACCGGGCCAACCATGGCGGCAGCGCCACCTCGCGAGAGGAGACGGCAGAGGGTCACCTTCTCGCGCCGCTCCCAGGCGGAGTTTTACAACTGAAAAGTATCTAGTAGCGTTGAGCGAGACCCTGTCATTGTGAACGGCATCGGCGAGCACGGCGTCGAGGACTGGCTCACTTCGTATGAGCGGGTAAAAACCCAGAATAAATGGGATGCCAGCGACAAACTCTGCAACGTCAACTGTTACCTGGCGGGCATGGCAAAGCTGTGGTTCCACAACCACGAAGCTGATATAGCGAACTGGTCATCCTTTAAGACAAGTTTCGCGGAAGCCTTCCGCCGACCCACTATCGCAGAGAACACCGCTTACGCGTTCGCACCCAGCATTTGGGCGATAATTTCGCGTCCGATATGGAGGATATCGCGACCTCTGCCGTCGCATCAACCCTGCTTTGTCCGAATCTGATAAAATCACACACATCATGATGGGAATCGAGGACGACGCCTTCCAAATGCTCATTGCCAAAAATCCCTAAACTGTCATGGACGTCGCTCAGTACTGCCAGAGCTACGACGAGTTACGGAAACAGCGCATTTCTAGATGCCTCCCGAGCTCTCACACGGCCAACATGTTAGCATTAAGTGCAGGGGCCGTTTCTGCTGACACCACAATGTTAGCGCAGCAAATACATAAGTTTGTCCGAGAAGAAGTGGCGCGACAATTGCCCCTTGTTCCCTACGTCCCGGACTCCGCGCAGGCGCTTGCTCCGACGCTACGACTAGCCAAAAAGAAGCAAACTTATGAGTAGCTATATACGAACCTCCTTCCAGCAGCTGCCTGTTTCGGCTCCTCTGACCTATGCTGAGGTCGCACACAGGCAGTCACCTGCAATGGCACTCGGCAGGGATCCTGGTCGAGCAGCAAATGTTTAGCGGTTTAACTTGAGGAATGTTCAGACGCATCCACTGTGCCACCCTGTACGTACCACCCTATCTGCAAAACCTGCGTGATGAATTACGCGAGGAGTCTGCAAGCTGTCAGACCATATCTACTCGACGCCAGAGCTCTTCATCGCGCGGCCGCTCTTTCGCGCACCGCCGCTTGTCGTCCTCATCACAAGGCGAATGCTGGCACCATCGTACCTCCAGTAACGCAGCGGGAAAGTGCACGGCAACCTGCAGTTTTCAGGAAAACTCCCTGCAGCACCACTAAAAGTGGCGAGTGGTGCGAGTGCCGAAGTCAGCTGCTTATTCTTAGTGACTCACAAAACCACAGGCCTGCGTTTTCTCGTGTAAACTGGTGCGGAGGTCAGTGTCATCCTATCCCCAGCTGTGATTAAGCCTATAAGCTGCCAATGAGGCCCCTTGCCACCTACGGGGAACAAACACTGTCCCTGAACATCGGCTTCCGCAGGGAGTTCTGGTGTATTTTTCCAACTGCTGATGTTGACTACCCTATCTTTGGTGCGGATTTCCTGCGCCACTACTATCTCTTAGTTGACATGCATCGCAAACACCTCATGATGCTACGACACACTTTTCTGTGCTTGGTATAGCCTCGCGAGTGCCACTTCCGGCGGTGAACAGCGCATTGCCAAAGTCAGTTTATATAGAAGTGCTTGAGCAATTCCCATCCCTTCTTCGACCGGCCAACTTCCTTCTGCCTGAACTCACCTAGTGCCCAGAAAAACTAACCGCTTTTGACACCGTCAAGACCAAGCTGTCTGAGCAATCCTTGTCGTTCATCCGATGCCAGGAGCCCCACTTTGCCTCACGACCGATGCGTCCGATGCTGTTGTTGGAGCGATGTTTTAAAAGGTCGCGGATAATGTCTGGCACCCCCTGCCTTCTTTTGTCAGAAGCTCTGATCCATGGGCACCCGCTACAGCACATTCGGAAGAGAACTCCTCGGAATGTGCGCAACTGCACGTCACTTTAGACACTCCTTGGAGGGTCGAGAGTTCCACATTAAGACAGACCACAAACCTTTGACCTTCGCCGTTCGGTCGCATTCTACCAAATTTTCACCACGGGAAACCTGCTATCTCACCTATATCGCAGAATTCATGACGGACATACGGCACGTGCGCAGAAAGGGCAATGCCGCAGCGGACGCGCTATTGCGTGGCGCCTCTTTTGTCACTATGGACAACCCGATTATCATTGACTTCTCTGCACTTGCTGCCCAGCGACAAGAAGACACAGAGCTAATTGCGATTCATGGAAAACCTGGCGCTTTACATCTGCTTGCTGTCCACTTTCCATTTTGTGCCGTCCATATTCTTTGCGATGTCTCTACGTGCGCTTCCGTCCAGTCGTTCCACTCAATTTCCAGCCCACCGTTTTAGATGCCTTTCATAAACTATCCAACCCTGAAATCCAGGCCACGACACACCTGGTGACACGTTTCGTCTGGCAGGGCATCAACAAGGACGTATGTGCCTGGGCACGTGGTTGTCAGGTATGCCAACAACCGAACGTTTACCGACACACAAGGGCACCTTTTGGCTCGTTTACTCTACCATCTGAACAATTCAACAAGGTAGAAATTGACATTTTGAGGCCATGGCCGCCATCTCAATACTTCAAAATAATATTCTGCAAAACTCTCGAAAGTGGCGTGCTCCCTAAAGATTGAAAAAAAAAAAGCCCATATAGTTCCAGTGTTTAAAAGCGGTTCCAAGTCCTCCGTATCTAACTATAGGCCAATTTCACTTTGCTCCATATGTTGTAAAGTTTTTGAGCACATTCTTTATAGCAAGATAATAAAGCACTTAAAAGGAATCTTTTTTTTTTCTTTCCAAATCAGCACGGTTTTCGCAAAGGTGTGAGCTGCACCACTCAGCTGCTAGAACTATTTCATGAGCTTGCAGATACTGCTGAAAAAAGATTGCGTACAGATGCAGTCTTTTTCGATTATCGCAATGCCTTTGATCCCGTATCACATGAGCTGTTAATATCTAAAATGACCACTCTTAATTTGGATGCGAAAGTCATGAAGGTTATTGAAGACTACCTGAACGACAGAATACAATGCGTAGTTATAGGAGACAAGAATTCTAGTTTTCTCCAAGTCACTTCTGGAGTGCCGCAAGGCTCGGTGCTGCGCCCACTGCTGTTTTTAGTTTACATCAATGACATCGCTTCAAACATTTCCTCACAAATTAGACTTTTCGCAGATGAGTGCGCTGTTTACAGATCCATTCGCAATCAACATGATACAGACGTACTCCAGCAGGACCTCAACAGCATAGCCTCCTGGTGTCAAAACTGGGAACTTAGCCTGAATACTGATAAATGCTACCAGGTAACATTCACTAAATCTAAAATCACTCGTGAACCTACTTACAAACTGGGAGATTCCATACTCAGGAAGGTTAGCGAAGTTAAATACTTAGGTGTTCACCTAACTGCTGATCTGTCCTTTTCCAGCCACATTGAGATGACCGTAAGGAAAGCCGGGAATATGCTGAGCCTACTTATAAGAACCCTTAGAACTGCCCCCCAGCTTCTTAAAACCATAGCATACAAGTCGTTGGTAAGGCCGCAATTACAATATGCCACCGCCTTGTGGGATCCCCACCAGCGGTACCTGATTAATAAGTTAGAAAGCATACAAAACCGCGCTGCCAGGTTTATATCAAGGCAGTACTCCAGACACGCAAGCATAACAGCAATAAAGAAACACATCGGACTAGAGCCGCTACAGATAAGACGCCAGAAGCACCGGCTGAAACTTCTGCACGCAATATACACTGACGCGACAGGCATTGACAAGCTAAAATATATACTATATCTCAAACAGAAGAGACCAAAGTTTCAAAATACGTGAAATTTCCTGCAAAACGAACCATATGAAGTTTTTTTTTTTTTTTTGCCGGCAGTATTTCTGAATAGAATAAGTTGCCAGTTGAAGTTGTGAGTGCTCCTCGGGATACCTTTTTAAGACTAATCAATGATTTGTAATTGCAATCTTCTTCCAAACCAATGACTGCAGGCTGAATTAACTTTTTTGTACTGTTTTCATGTCCTTTTTTTATTTTGATGCATTGCTCCTTTGCCATCCCTCCCTTTTGTGTGATTATATTCTTGTGCTAGTAACTTCATGTTGCACCCACTCCCCTGCGATAATGCTTCGGCGCTGCAGGGTGTACTGTAAATTACCGTAAATAAATAAAACGGGAACGCCTACATCCTAACCTCCATAGATCGCTTTACCCGATGGCCCAGAAGCTCTCCGTATACCCGACATCCGCACTGAAACCATTGCCAACGTGTTCGTCGGGGGCTGGGTGTAACGATACGGCGTACCATCTACTATTACAACCGATAGAGGACACCAGCTTTAACTGGCACTATTCAATAACATGGTGACCCTCCTAGGCACTTCTCGCAGACATACCACGGCATATCACCTCATCACCAATGGTCTTGTTAAACGTTTTCACCATTCCATCAAAACCTCGCTCAATGCGCAGCCTGATAATATTATACAATACAGATTTATTTCCACAAATACAACAGTTCTGGTGGATACCATAGGCTAAAAGCTGCTGGAAAAGCGGCTCGACTGGGCAGATCGTCCGTTACAAGGCATAGATGGTGGTTGCATGAAAAGAAGTAACATTGTTAGACACTCAGAATAAATTAATTAGTTACATAAGTGCACAATACAAGACCGAAAATATAGAGACTAATAGAAAACATATTTCATATATCAGAAGAAAAGAATGTATATGTGTGTAAAATATTAAGTGTGTAAGGATGACAAAAAGCTAACACAATTCGCTCTGATACAAGGACTGCATAAAAGAGGCTAAAATAAAACACATTCGATACACCAGAAGATAGAACTGTACGTGTGTGAGGGTTACAAAAACGGTAATACAATTGCCTCTGAACAAAACAATCAGTGATCTCATATTTACAAAATGCATTCGAAGTTCCTTGGATGAGGAAGTATATATACTTGATATTTAGTTACAATGTATGATAGATTATGTTGTAATGACTGTAGGCTATATTTATTACGAAACCACGGAACATACCACGCATCACCATTCCTTGTATTGGCAGAAATGAATTTTGGTGTCAAAGATGCAGTATACAATAAGAAATTTTTGAAGGCCGTATTTGAGAAGCAAAACGAATTTAGAAGGCGATAAGTGTAGGAATATTCTATTTTGATAATTTTACGCTTTAAGAAAGTTGGCCGCGTTGTTTACACAAAACCCTTGTTGTCAGTGTGCCGAATCATCTTTTTCAAAGAAAGGATTTTCATAACATTGGTATTTCCTGTAGTCGCCCACACTAAGCTACAGTAACTTAAATGGGAAGCCACTCACTGGCCCAAATCACTACCACTGACTATGCCGAGTCTTAAGGCTACACTGAAGCAGGATCTGCACTGTAGGCCTGCCGAGGTGGTTTTTGGAGCACCCCTATGCCTTCCAAGAGCGTTTTTCCCCCTACCGTTTCATCGCCGTGCCCTTGACCCCACCGACTACATCAAGAGGCTGCGAGATTCATTCTCGCAGCCTCTTCAACCACGCTTAAACCACAATTCAACCATGCTTAAACTCCCAATGCCCCGACGCAAGCTCCTCAATGTATCGTTCAGGCTACCTGCACAGCTCCGTCACTAGAAAGGGGCGGTCCCCTGTAGCATCATCGACGTCGAGGAAGATGGGGAGAACGGCGGCTGGCTAGGGACCAGCCGCTGTATAGAAAGCGAAGCGGGCGCGTGAATCCGATCATGCCCTGCCGGCGCAAGGGCAGCGAGATAGATTCGCCGAGGAATCACACTCAGCTAGGGCCTTCTGCTCAGTAAAAATACGCGCCTGTTTATTATGGCCTTCATCACTGACTTTGCACGCCACAGACTATTAGACAGGCAGGCTGCAGTGCTCACGGTCACGAAATTCGGCAAGGTGCGACAGCAAAGTGTTACTGCAGGACGCGAGTCGATAGGCAGGACATGTGTCGAGTGAGCTCCTGAACAACACTTTGCAATGTGGCGAAGGCGGTTCAAATCGTGAATCCGGGGTCTCAAAGAGGTGCGGTGTTCAGGCATTTCTGCATTCGCTGGTAAATCACCACTGAATCTTTTTCTCAAGGAAGTGTGGCATTTCCTAAATACAGCCTATAATCTACAGCAGCAGAGACGGCCACCAACCCACATGCGTCAGACTTTGCAAGAAAAGGCATGCAGGCACAGCTAGCATAAAAGAATACCGACAACCAAGATGCACTGAACAAAATGTCGCGGCATGAGTATGGGAAACTATTGCACCAATTTCAGAAGCTGTGCCCAAACAATACATACATATATGATATTTGATAGATGGTTATCTTGTTTGCGCACAGTTTCTGAAATGGTGCAAATGCTGGCCTCCTGTGACTGAAACCTCTCAGTAAGGTACCATCAGTATCCTTCGGGAACATGCATACCTCACCTCTTAAGGGCGAGAAAACATTTTCTGGCCAGCATTTGCTTGGCACCAAAACCGCAGATTTCTGTTAAACTACCAGTGATTTCCATACTGACCAAACAGTTGCAATGCGCGCACAATATAATGACTATGGCGCATGGGACAAGTGAGCACAAGAGACGCACTAAACGTGTCGGGACTGGAGTCAACCTCCGTAACTCTCCCCAGCAAACAGCCGCACAAAAGGCAGCTCGACGCCGATGTATCACGAATATTCAAACCCAGAGTTCGACGGCATCCCGTCTGGTCGGGAAGACAAATGACAAAAAAGAGATCACTGACAAAAAAAGTTAGTGAAAAATTGAAAGACGCTTCATCACCATAATCATCAGGCTATTTTATGTCAACTGCAGGACGAAGGCCTCTCCTTGCGACCTACAATTAGCCCTGTCTTGTGCCAACTGATTCCAACAAGCACCCGCGAATTTTCTAATTTCATCGCTGCACCTAGTCTTCTGCCGTCCTCAACTGCGTTTCCCTTCTCTTGGTACCTATTCTGTGACCCTAATGGTCCAACGGTTGTCTAACTTGTGCATTGCATGACCTGCCCAGCTCCATTTTTTTCTCTTAATGTCAATTAGAATATCGGCTGTACCCATTTGCTCTATGATCCAAACTGCTCTATTTCCATCTCTTAACGTTATGCCTAGCATTCTTCGTTCCATCGCACTTTGTGCGGTCCTTAACTTGTTCTCAAGCTTCTTTGTTAGTCTCGAAGTCTCTGCCCCATATGTCAGGACTAATAAAATGCACTGATTGTACACCTTCTTTTCAATGATAGTGGTAAGCTTCCAGTCAGGAGCTGGCAATGTCTGCTGTATGTGAGCCAACCCATTTTTATTCTTCTATAAATTTCCTTCTCATGATCGGGTCTCCCTGTGATTAATTGACCTAGGTAAACATACTCCTTCACAAACTCCAAGGCTGACTGGCGATCCTGAACTCTTGTTCCTTTGCTCGGCTATTCACCATTACCATTGTCTTCTACATATTAATCTTTTACCCCACTTTTACACTCTCTCTGTTAAGGTCCTCAATCATTTGTTGTAACTCGTCTGCATTGTTGCTGAATAGAACAATGTCATCGGCAAACCGAAGGTTGATGAGGTATTTGCCGTCGATCTTACCTCCTAAGCATTCCCAATTTATCAGCTTGAATACTTTTTCCAAGCAAGCAGTGAATAGCACTGGAGAGATTGTGTCTCTCTGTCTGACCTCTTTCTTTATAGGTATCTTCCTGCTTTTCTTGTGTAGAATTAGGGTAGCTGTGGAATCTCTGTAGATATTTTCCAAGGTATTTATGTAAGCGGTCTGTACTCCTTGATTACGTAATGCCTCTATGACTGCTGGTATCTTTACTGAATCAAATGCCTCTTCGTAATCTGTGAAAGCCATATAGAGAGGTTTATTGCACTCTGCGGATTTCTCGGTTATCAGGTTAATGGCATGGATGTGATCCATTGTAGAGTATCCCTTCCTGAAGCCAGCCTGTTCCCTTGGTTGACTAAAGTCCAGTATTGTCCTCCTTCTCTTCGATATTATTTTGGTGAATATTTTATATAATACTGCGAGTAAGCTAATGGGCCCATAGTTTTTCGATTCTTTCACATCTCCCTTTTTGTGGACTAGTATAATGTTTGCATTCTTCCAGTTTTCTCGGATCCTTGCAGTCCATAGACACTTCGTATAGAGAGCTGCCAGTTTTCCAAGCATTATATGTCCTCCATGCTTGATTAAATCTAGTGCTATTACATCTTCTCCTGCTGATTTTCCCCGTTTCATGTCTTGCAAGGCCCTTTTGACCTCATTGCTAGCTATAGGAGGAGTCTCTGCAACCTGTTCATTACTGCTTCGAATGGATGTATCGTGGCTCCTTTGGGTACGGTACAGATCATTATAGAATTCTGCCGCTGCTTTTACTATACCTTCGAGAATGCTGATGATGTTACCCTGCTTATCTTTCAGTGCATACACCTTTGCTTGCCATTTGCCAAGTTTCCTTCCCACTGATTTCAGGCTGCTTCCATTTTTTACGGCTTTTTCACTCTTTCTCGCGTTATGGTTTTGGGTATCACTTATTTTTGCCTTGTTTATCAGTTTTCACAATTCCGCAAATTCTTATCTTATCTTATCTCTTGAATTGGACACTTTCATTCTTTGTCGTTTTTTCATTAGGCCCTTTGTTACTTGGTAGAGCTTGCCTACTGGTTGTCTTGGTGCCTTGCCTTCCACTTCAATTGCTGCCTCTGAAGCCTGCCTAGTTACAGTTTAATTCATTACCTCTATGTCATCATCATCTCTCAATTCTAAGGCTGCATATTTGTTTGCAAGTACCCGCCTGAATTTGTCTGCTTTTACGTTTACTGCTTCGAAGGTTACCTGTTTCTTCTTGAGCAGTTTTATTCTTTCTCTCTTCAAATTGAGGTGAATAGTAGCCCCCACTAATCTATGATCACTGCACCTTACCCTACCTATCACTTCTGCATCCTGCACTATGCTGGGATCGCCAGATAGTATGAAATCAATTTCATTTCTTGTTTAACCATTAGGGCTTTTCCAGATCCACTTTCTGTTGCTATGCTTCCTGAAAAAGGTGTTCAGTATTCGAAGCTTATTACTTTCTGCAAATTCCACCAGCACCTCTCCTCCAGCGTTCCTAGAATCGATGCCGTAGTTCCCAATGGCTTGATCACCGGCGTGCTTGCGCGCCACCCGCAATTCACAGCACATTCATAAGACACTAATATCTCAATTTCTCTGCAGAATATGACGATTAATCTGCCTTGTCCCTGCATAGAAAGTGAAGCACTTACCCGAGCAATGTGCAGCAGTGCTGACAGTTGGATTGAGTGAAGTCCGTGATCCAAACGCTCCGAAAGCCACGAGCACAGCAGGCTCATCTGGGCAGCATACCATTGCTGCAACCGCGGGATATGAAACAGGTTAATAAGCTATTTGGATTCCAAAAAATATCGCAAATAGAAACTGAATGTAAACTTCACTTCTGATCAGGCGTCTTGAGAAGAAACTTTAACAGCAAACCAAGTGCGTATAGTGCAACCTGCGAAGATGCAAATAGAACACACGCACACCTCAAATATATATTAAATGTCCAGATTGTATATGTCGTTTCATGAGCCACCGCTTTACCCGAAAACACTGATGTTCAGTAAGCATTGTGGGGACCCCTTTTGGACCCCTGTCTCCTGTTCACGCGCGACTTGGGCCATCGCCCACGCGATCGCTGGGGACACGCAGTTCCAAGCCTTATTTTGGATAGCGTACATTCCCCGCGGCCGCTGGCGGCGGCGCGACGCGAAGCCTGCTGCTAGCGCACGCGGCTCATGCCGTGCGCCGCGCTTAAAAGGCCCCTGAAACGGTTGGGGCAAATTTTGTAGACACATAGGGTACAGCTTAAGTAGAACATTCGCACCACAATTTAAGTGAAGCGTTACGTATTAATGGAGCTACAAGCGATTAGAAGTCATCCTCCTCCCTAGCCATGCTTTTCCTCCTCAACTCATTCGCCGAGCGGTCGGGGCTAAGCTCCGCCTTCAGTGGTTCTGCGTCACGATGAGACTTCACATCGTCCACTTTCGATTGTTTTGGAGCCCGACCCCGCCCGCGCGAAACCTCTCTGCTAGCCGCTTGGCCGTCGACCTCAAGCGAGAGCTATCGAAGCAGCGTGCGTTGCGAGCATTCTGTCGTAGCGCAGAACGTGTCTGGTATTACGGTAACCACAGGCAAGCTGGTCATTTCGGCAAATGGCTGTAGGCATAAACTCAAGCTGATGAAGGAACTTTAAGGTAAACGTACGTGAGTGGCCTGATCGGTCTGCACGGTCCAGCTACTTGTTAGTGCAGCGCTTAACCAGCCATACAAAGCGCTAATATTGCTCTAACGAAGTGTAAAGCATTTTAAACATTTATAAAAACAACGTGTTGATGATTACACTCCTGCGAAAAACACACCAGCAGTAAAGAAGAATACACTTCGTTACTGCTGCTGTGTATGGTTGAGCTCTGTGCCACCAGGTGGCTGCACCATGCAGACCATTCACATTTGCGCTTCTGCTCAACCCGTTACGGCATAGTCAAGCGGCCAGACCCTGTCTCCTTGTGCTTGCGTTTGCCCTAATACAGGACTCGCAAAAAGCTGTTGCGTTAGTAATCTTCCGGTGTAAAGTGATGGACACAAACGTGCAAATCCTGGCGCCGATCGGATAGCGGCAGTCCGATGCGACAAGCCAGTTCGCTCGTATGCTGCCTTGCAGAGGGACACGATGTCGCAGCTTGACATATTACCAGCCGCTACCTTTGCAGTCCACAAGGCAGCAAAGTCGAATCATAGTGCTCGCGAAAAGACTGAGACTGACTCTGATCGCAGAGCTCTCGTCAAAATGGAGTACGTCGTAACACAAGCAGACGACACTTGCTGTGTGCCGGAAGTGCTTAAGTGTACTGAAAAATAGTTCTTGTGAATTCATGTTATGTTACTTTCTTTTTATAAAAACAAATGAACTAACATTCCAACTATTACTAACATCATTTGTTTACCACAAAGTTGGAAAAATTATCGATTATGCGCCCTGGTCAGCCAATCGGATAGCTCGCCCCACTGACGTCATATGGGTGATTTCCGTCATATGGGTAGGGGCGGCTTAAAATTCTGCCAAGCAGTGTGCTGCGATCGGCAGCGATGTGCATTTTTAATGCCTTATAATAAATTGCACGCTTTACGCGGAGCACTTAGATGTGTCAATTAACGATCAGAAGGACCTACTCTAACGACTCAGTACGTTTGTAGAAAATCGTCAAAATCGTTTGACGGTCCCTTTAAGAACAGTGCCTGAGGAGCGGGCCCCTCTCGCCCTCTCTTCGGCTTCTCTCTCCTTCAGCATCGGAGGTGCGCGGGCGCTTTCGCCCGGACAGATTGACTTTCGGTGCTCTTGGCTGTAGGACGTGCGGACCCACTTGGTCCCGCGCCCCTCTAAGCAAGGCGGCCCCCTTCTGTGTGGCAAACCTGCTCGGAAGAGCCAGTGTGGCGGAGCAGAGTTCCCGGGAGCTTTCACCCGTAGTCTGCGACTGCTACCCCAGTGCCATATTCCTGTATTGTACGCGCATTTATTCCCTGTACATAACAGGGAATAAACCCCCATTCGTTGGTGCCATGGCTGAAGTCGTCCCTACGCCTTGCCGGTGAGTCAGCGAAGCCGCCGCGGCGGCCCTTTGCGTGCGCTGCGGAGTGGGGACGAGCTACGTGTCTCCTTAGACCTTAGCTAGCCGGGTCCGGGCACGTTAGCCCGAAGCCCCACATATCTGGGCCCCACGTTGGGCGCCAGAGCATCATCCAGCGCATACCAGGCATTTTAAACAGCCATGGTTTTACTCGAAACACACATGCCGTACCCAAAACATGTGCATGTTGGTTGATACCTAGTGAAGCCATTGTAGCAAGCGTGACGTCTGGTCTTGTGCTTCTCTTTTGTTTTTTGCACTACGATGGCTTCAACATACAACATGCAGAATGGCATGGCACTAATACCACAAAAGGGCTGAAATAGGAAGAGGAGAAACAAGAGACACGAACACGCGCGTCTCACGACAGACATTTGCACGACACACGTAACAATTTCAAAAAACTTATTAAAACCTGGTATGGAGGAAATACCATTACTTTTTGCTAAGCGACAGCGAAGACCCAGCGAAGACACATTGAAAGGACGACAGAACCCCGTTCATAATAAGCAAAACAACCCAGAACATCGAAAACACCTCCAATGACGTGCTAATTACTTTTCTACCTGGGCAAAAATAAAAACAACTCGCTTATAGCAAACATCTGAAAAACAAAGTCAGTGCTCTCTCCCGAAAAGTTGTGACACCTAAACTACTCTTTCGAACACAAACAGGTAAGTTCGCGGCGGCGTTCATATCAAACGCCGCCTGTTCTTCGGTCGAATGTACAACGCACAGCCCACTCCCGCAGCTGTTCCTTCAACCCAGCCTGCTCTTCGGCAGAATGAACTAAGCGCGCCCTCCCCATCTGACTGCCGGGCCTGAACAGGCAGGAAACGGCGGGTGCGATGCGAGCGAACACGCGATCACAACCTTTCCCTCCTCCGGAGCGAGGGGACGCATGTGATTGGCTCGCGCCTTGCACTGCATCTACTTCTTTATGTATATAAAACACCGCTGTCTGAATCAGTTAGCATGGTGGTCTCGCAACCAGGAGGTCGGTGGTTCGAATCCGCAGCCAGTCTAGCAATTTTTATTCTCGCACGGCTTAAGTTATTTCATACAGCAAGACCGACGCCGACACGATTGAGGCAATACAAGCTTCGACTGAAAAAAAAAAAACCAATTGAGCGTCAAGCGCTGTGCTGTCTACTTCCTTTCTATGTCCGCGCCTTCAATTCTAACGCAAATATGAAGATCATGCACCGACTCGCCGAGCAGTCAACTATTCTCAGGATAGTAGTTTTGCCAGCATGAGTAAGAGCGGCCGCAGCAGCAAGCGATGTGCCCTTTGTGCTGTCTCTGGCTTAAACAAATAAGTGGCGAGAACGGAGCACATACCACAGTCTATCTAAATAGGTCGCGAAGCTTGAAACGAAAAGCGTGCCAAAACCTACTGCCAGAGATATCAATTAGTGGTGCACGACTGATGCGCGACTAGGTGAGGCAGCGCAAACACTGAAACTAGAAAACTTATCTGAAAAAAAGAACTTCGAAAATGTTTGATCACATTACTGTTATACGAGTAAATATTCTGTTTCAAATATTTTTGCTGTACTAAAACAACAAATGTTAATTTTCTCTATTTCCCAATTTATTAGTTCGCTCTTCGTGACTTATTCGTTCTTGGTGACCTATTCGTTCTGGCGCAAGATTTGGCACGACTGCACAAACCAGCTATTATGTCGTGCGGAATGGCGTTTCTCACTTGAACGTGGCCGGCGGTTTCATTCAAGTTTTTTTTTTATTTCCTTGCATGTTTGTTCAAAGTGCGGCATGCACTTCACTACAAATATTGTGTGATCTAGCGCACGGCATTCATTGGCGAAACGTGCGAGTGCAGGTTTTTTGTTGTGCAAGTTCACGCTCCGGCATCCGACGCACTGTCTCGTCGTGACAATAAATGTGGAACGCTCTGCGAAGAAACTTCGCGCTATGTTAGTTCACTTTCCATAGCCCCGGCTCTGATTCTCCTTGGGTCTCCCCAAATGATACTAGTTTCGGCAGTTTCTCATATTGCTTCTATTCACAGAGCTCCAAGAGAAGATCATCGCTTGGCATCCTCGACGTCTTATAAAAACTTTGAAGCCTTTCAAACAAAGAACGGTGAAATGGTTCGCACTGTTTGTCTGGCTTTTCAGAGTGAATTACATGGAAACGGGGGAAGTTGTGGACTTGACAGACAGACAGACAAAGAACTTTAATAGCAAGGTCCTGAGACGCTTTGCCCTAGGGCAGAGCTGCGGGCCGCTCCCACGTGGGGACTGGTACCGAAGATCTCTCCCAGTTTTTCAGAATCAAGTTGTGGACTTGGATTCCGAAAAACTGGGAGAGATCTTCGGTGCGCCCTCGTTTCTGAGGGTGATCAGGTAGTTTAGGGAAAGCATTCTCCATAAGTATAGATGGAGTTTTCGGCAGCAATGCCAACTACCCACCATGGAGCCAGCACCAGCCGTACATCGCTGCTATAACAAAATACGGCATTAGCAAGACTGGCTAGCCACACAAGGTTATACCTTGCCGCTGGAAAATTCGGAAGTGAGAAGTGAAGACAGAAAAGATGAAAAGGCGAGAGAGAAAGACAAAGGTTAGAGAAGAGGACAGGAAAAGGCGACTGCCAATTTCCCTCAGGTGGTTCAGTTCGGGGGTGCCGTCTATGTCAAGCGGAGGCCAAAGAGGTGTGCTGCCTCCTCCGGGGGGTCTTAAAGGTCCGAATACCCGACATCGGCTTAACCCCCAGGATCCCCCTTTCCCCAGGGCTAAGCCGCACACGGCTACATGCAGGAGGGGCCAACCCATGTGTGCTCGGTTACGTGGTGTTGCAACACACCAAAAGCCTGCTGACGCAGATGCCCCTGCTGGGTTACTGCTAGCATGCAGTCATAGACTGAAACCCCTGTGCTTCAGAATCTGTGCGATGAACCCCTTGCAAGTGAATGACAATTGTGGAGCGTTCCTGCTTTTGACAATGGGTGATCCTTTATAGTGCGTGGGTGCGCTGCAGCATGGTGAGCAGCACACCGCCCTCCCCTAACACATCATTGTTCAGCTCTTCCTCCTTCGAGGTGTTACGCACGACGACTGACACCGAACATTGCGCGTCTTGGCCGATTAGGTAGGTCCAGCGGAAGCTTGTTCGTGTGTTGGGAAGTCGGCAATGGTTTGCAAGGAGCGCACTCATAATCCGCAGAGAGTTGTTGAGGCAGGGCTTCGCTAGGCTTCCCTTCTGCACAAGCACGTTTCATGCATTACACCACTTGATCCGGATTCTCGTCTGCTTGCTCCACCTGGCACACATGATGGTGCTAGTACTAGTCGCGTTATTGTCGCCACGCTCATCGTGACTTGCGGAGACTTGCTGCTTTGCAACACAGAAGCTGGGCTGGCTTTCTTCGAGCATCGATGTCAAGACGTAGGTTTTTGCAGTCGCATGTTTGAGACCATCTGGGGTGTTGCCGCTTGCAATGAGACGTAAGCGCACGTAGTCACCTTAGAAGCTCTCTAACTGGTCTTTCCATTTCATGCGTCATTCACATTGTTTTACTCTAATGGGTAGAGAATCAGGTTGCTGTGCAGAGTGAACAGTGTTCAAAACACGGACAAACGAACGGTGCACACCAACAACCGGCCCAATCATGTGACACCCTAGCTCAGTATGTGCCGCGCTTGAATGAGCCTCTTTTATGCCAACTTGGCACACTGGGTATATGTCACTAGGCATGTACCTGTGACGAGTGGAGACGAGTCTGCGGGACGGAGTGAAAGAAGATGAAGTGTAGGCGGTGGTGTGCTTTGGATGAGTCTGAAGAACGGGCGCGGCCTGCAACGATCTGCAGTGACGTGTCTTGGTAACGAGCAAGGCGGTTACAGTGCGAGGCCATTTTGCCTTCTTTTTATGCGCGTTGGAAGCCGCGGCGGAAAAGCACTCACATCACCGAGGCAGCTGTCACCTCGTCAATGGCACCAACATGAAACAATCTTGAAAGAATGCAAGAGTGACGGTCCTACCTGCGGTGAGCGCGTACAAATGAATTAATCGTCAAAATGTCCAAGCCTACGAAGTAATCCAACGAAGCCACGCACGACGCAGAGATATTGTCGCCGGTTGTGCCATTGCTCTCCGTGGTAGGTGGTGGCAGCTGAGAAAATTTGAAAGCGCAAAGAGAAAGTATCTAAAAAGGCACTTTCTTGTCACTCCCTTTATGTGACAGTGACGAAACCGTCAAGACCGCTGCGAGAGAGAGAGAAATCACACATAGTTGAAGGATGACGCTAGTTCTGTTCTTTGCCGAGGAAGCCCCGAAGTAACTGAAATGCTCTCACTCTATCGTTAGGGCATTGGTAGCATCTGCTAAGCAATAGTCAAAAATTTATCCACTAGGAAGGGGGGTACCACGTCCTGCAGTAGCCACTGGCCACACACCGTATGGGCTCCGCGTTTTGAACCATCAACGAGCGGTTCCCCTGCCTTCTGACCACTGGAAATGCCATCAAACGACGCCACTGGGCGAGTGGCCTCGATCGAGACCAATTTCTTCAAGATCCGGTGAGATCCTCACATCTTATTGGCTTTGTAAGTTTTGGACCACCAGGGCCGCCGCGCTGAGCCTTACCTGCACTTCACCTCGCCAGCCTAGACATGGGCACGCGTCCTTTCCCGCACCAATTCACTCTGCTCAGGTGGAGACCGATGGCACCCACTCCTCCGACACCATGGATGCCGTTAGGATGGATAGTTGGGCGTGTTGGTTAAGCATGATTTCTGAAGTGAAGGCGCTAAAATGACGGAGGACAAAGAAGAAACACACACACACAGGGCGCCTGTGTGTGTGTGTTTCTTCTTTGTCCTCCGTCATTTTAGCGCCTTCACTTCAGAAATCATGGATGGCGGCGCTTCATCGTGTCAGGCCGAGGAGGACACCAACTGGTTTCCCATGGCTCGGAAGAAGAAACGCTTAGCTGAAGCTACTGCGAATTTGCCGCCTCCTCCGGCAACCCAAGCACCCCGCAAGACGAACACGCGACTCTCACCACTGCCTGTTGACAACTACAAGATTGTGTTCCGCCCGAGAGACAGCCTGAACCTCGATGCATGGCCTCATCCTTCCGTTGCCCGAGCCATGGGAATAGCAGCGGGGCTGGACAGTGCTGTTCTCAACGAACTCATTATTCGCATCCGCACTGAGCAAAATCTTGCGGTGCTCAGCACACCAGACGAGAACCTCACAGCACGGCTTCAGAAAGTTCAGTCATCTCCATGGGCTTTACCCAATGCGCCGTCAAAGCGTACGTAGCTGCCCCAGACAACTCTTGCAAGAGTGTAGTCACAGGCATTGAGCCGAACACCACTATGACGATGCTGCTGGAAAAGCTCGCATGATGGTACCTACGAATATGGCACCCATGTACCCAGTTACATCCGTATGTACGAAGCAGAACTCCGCTGCCACGTCCACCGACCGCGCCAACAGGTGTGCAGCGTGTGCTTGTCGATGGGCCACCAGGCGGACGTCTGTCCCACGCCCGACAAACCCCGTTGCCCGGTGTGTGGCATCTAAAACCCACTGAAGGAACATGAGAGCACACCTAAATGTATTCACTGCAACGGCATTCATCCCGCCACTGATCTTCGCTGCCCACGCGTCAACTGCCACCACATAACAAAACACATGTGCTTCAGGAAAAAAACCAGCATAAGGATCAGTGCCCCCCGTCCGGCTTAGCCCAGGGCCAGCCTAAGACGATGACTGAGCAGAGCGCTCAGCAAGATATGACCCAAGCGGCAACGACAACGGGGAGCTTGGTGGAGAACCCCTGGGCTAGAGGAAGCAACCTCACTTGCGGCTCACCCGGGGATCACCGCCAAACTGACCGGAGTCGCCCCAAGGGCCCCAGCAACGGCCATCATTGCCACTAGCCCCATCTTCCCGATATAATAGTGTTGCGGGAAGTGCATTGTACTCCTACAGTTCCCGCCTACAACACGTACACAGACACAATAAATAGCAACACACCACACCTCCCAGCCACATTAGTGTCCAAACATATAACCGTTATCAAACACACCCTCGAAACCTCAACCATACCGCACATACTTCTCGAATTGGTCCCATGCTCTCGCTCCCATAGCAGCCTGTTTGTGCTTAATATCTACAGTGCACCTATTGCGACGAAGCATGAGTTCGGCCATCTTTTTGCACATCTATGCAAAGAAGCTAAACAGATGGTCATTGTAGGCAACTTCAATGCCCCACACCCTGCGTGGGGTTACCAAACAAAAACAGCCAAAGGACGCTGGCTTGCTCAGGTTCTTGTGCTCCATCACATAACTCTGCTGATGGAACCAGATCAACCAACACGATTAGGCAACAGTGTAAGCAGAGACATGTGCCCTGACCTCACGATGGTCAGAGGGGTAGGTCAAAACTCTTGGAGCAATCTCGTGGAGAACTTGGGCAGCGATCATTACGTTCAAGCTACTGAATTGCAGGTGCCACCAACACACACTCCTGAATGTGGAGAATGATGGATCAAAAGGAAGGAAGGAAAGGTAGGGAGGTCAATCAGGCGCACGTCCGGTTTGCTACCCCACACAGGGGAAGGGCTTTAAGGCAGGAAAAGAAAGGAGAGGGAGGGAAGAAGGTACCATCGGTGTGAGTACATGCAGATGTCCATAACTTCACGCCTATAATCTGTCACTGAGGCCAGTCGCTTTCATGAAACGTAGCAGTGCTTGCGTCGCTTTGTAAGCCTGCGATGCATGGAGCCATGGTCCGAGAATCTTAGTCTCTGAAAATGGTCTGTTATCTAATTGGTTTAATACCCTCTGAAGAACATCACGTTTGTTGTCATAGAGACCCCTCAAAAACACGTGCTCAATCGTCTCTTCACAGTAGCAAGAGTCACAGATTGGTGTGTCGGACATTCAATAAGGAATGATTAGGCTTTCGTAAAACCCCTAACCAGAGGCGGCACAGTAAAGTTGCATCATGGCGGGAGGAGTTCGATGAAATCTCCAGAGGCCTGACCCAGCAGTGGCGGCAGCAAAAACATAATCGTAAACTTTGACTCCGTATCGCCCACCTAACTACGGAGCAGATGACTACACGAACACCCTCACTAACAACAATTGGCATAGCCTTTGCGATCACCTTAGTGGCATGCTAAGTACACCTTGGACATGGTCGCTATTCTGCCATTAATTGAAACTTCATCATCATCATCATCATCATATGGCATGGCAATACGGCGGTTGGCACCGCAGTGCGGGGCCAGCGACTTATAGTTCATATTTTGGATGTGCTTTTACTGCCCAGTTTTAACATGTGCATAGCCATACTAGACCCTGTACTACAACATGTCGCGGTAAACCGCAAATTGTTGGGCGACTGTGTCATGTCCCCTTAAAGGCATATACAGCAAGTTCCTCCCACGGGCCCGAGGTGGCCCTGTTCATGTAGCCACGGACCGGGCCAAGAGTTTCGGCCTGTGCAATGCCTTAAAGTGCCTCGCCTGGAAACTCTTTGCGTCACTGAAACGGCCACATTGTGTTCAGTATAGTTGTGCATCAAATTCGGAAGGCAGTCTGGCAACACTACTGCAGCCGTTGCAGCGCTTACCTCAAACAGGGCGAGTACCCAGAGTTCGTCGCTGACCTTCTGTCGAAGCTGCTCCATGCTGTTGCGCACGGAGTTTATGTACTGCTGGCCCACTTCCTTGCCTGAACTGGACATGCCCTGCCGGTACTGCAACAGTAGGACAGAATAAGCATGCGGCTCAAGGGTGCTGAAATAATGTAATGCACAAAAATGCACCAGTTCAACTGGATGTACACACGCACTGTTCACAGTTTCACCATACCCAGTTCCTGTTGATGCGGTGCCAATGAGCAGCTAGTTGGTAATTTATGGCTTGGTTACAAAGAGCACAATTGAAAAAAAGTATGGGCACTGAAACAAAGAGTGAGGGCACACACAGTGCTTCCTGTGTGTCCACTTTTCTGTGCCAGCATTTTTTTCAAATGCGCGGCTCATATAGTGGCACCTAGTTAATTCCCATTATTGGAACTGACGCCGTGTTCCTGTCAAAATTTCAAGTGCAAAACCACCCGTTAATCTTAACATGTTTGCGACAGTTATTGTGAACATACCATGCCGCCGAACTAAGCAACATACCAACTGGCACCTCCGACCCGAAAGCCAGCTGCTGCGGCTCTCAACTCCCGTTACATGTGTCGTATTTTCGCGCATACAACTTTTAAAAAAATAACATTTATGCCGAGGTGCAGGTTATGTACAAATTTTGCCCTGATGTGCAGCTTCACAACAGCACATTTCTGCCTAGAAATGTGGTTTCACGGCAGTACACACCCTGCTGTCATGAAGTTGCGCTTTCGCAACTCATCACTGATGTGTTCATCATCAGCAGCAGCAGCCTGTTTTATGTCCACTGCAGGACGAAGGCCTCTCCATGCGATCTCCAATTACCCCTGTTCTGCACCAACCGATTCCAACTAGTGCCCACAAATTTCCTAATTTCATCGCTCCACCTAGTCTTCTGTCATCCTCGATTGCATTTCCCTTCTCTTGGTACCCATTCTGTAACCCTAATGGTCTAACGGTTATCTAACCTGTGCATTACATGACCTGCCCAGCTAAATTTTTTCTCTTGATGTCAATTAGAATATCGTCTAACCCATTTGCTCTCTGATCCCAACCACTCTCTTTCTGTCTCTTAATGTTATGCCTAGCAATCTTCGTTCCATCGCTCTTTGCGCGGTCCTTAACTTGTTCTCAAGCTTCTTTGTCAGTCTCCAAGTCTCTTCCCCATATGTCAGCACTGGTAAAATGCACTGATTGTACACCTTCCTTTTCAATGATAATGGTAAGCTCCCAGTCAGGAGCTGGCAATGTCTGCCGTATGCGATCCAAACCATTCTTATTCTTCTGTGAATTTCCTTCTCATGATCAGGGTTCCCTGTGATTAATTTACCTAGGTAAACATACTCCTTCGCAGATTCTAGAGGCCGACTGGCGATCCTGAACTCTTGTTCCTTTGCCCGGCTATTTTTCATTATCTTTGTCGTCTGCATATTAATCTTCAATCCCACTCTTACACTCTCTCTGTTAAGGTCCTCAATCATTTGTTGTAACTCGTCTGCATTGTTACTGAATAGAACAATGTCATCGGCAAACTCAAGGTTGCCGAGATATTCGCCGTCGATCCTTACTCTTAAGCCTTTCCAGTTTAATAGCTTGAATACTTCTTCCAAGCGCGCAGTGAATAGCATTGGAGAGATTGTGTCTCCCTGTCTGACCATGTTATTTATAGGTATCTTCCTGCTTTTCTTGTGTAGAATTAGGGTAGCTGCAGAGCCTCTGTAGATATTTTCCAAGGTATTTACGTCAGCAGTCTGTACTCCTCGATTACGTAATGCCTCTATGACTGCTGGCATCTCTACTGATTCAAATGCCTTTCCTTAATATATGAAAGCTATATACAGAGGCTTATTATACTCTGTGAATTTTTTGATTACCTGATTAATGACATGGATGTGATCCATTGTAGAGTATCTCTTCCTGAAGCCAGTCTGTTCCCTTGGTTGACTAAAGTCCAGTGTTGCTCTTATTCTATTGGAAATTATTTTGGTAAATATCATATAATACAGGGAGTAAGCCAATGGGCCTATAATTTTTCAATTATTTAATGTCTCCCTTTTTGTGGATTAGTATATTGTTTGCATTCTTCCAGTTTTCTGGGACCCTTGCAGTTGAGAGACACTTCATATAAAGAGCCGCCAGTTTTTCAAGCATTATGTCTACCCCATCTTTGATTAAATCGACTGTTATTCCATCGTCTCCTGCCGCTCTCCTTGTTTCATGTCTTGCAGGGCCCTTTTGACCTCATCGCTAGTTATAGGAGGAGTTTCTCTATCCTGTTCATTACTGTTTGTAATTGAGGTATCCTGATTCCTCTGGGGACTGTACAGGTCAGTATAGAATTCTTCCGCTGCTTTTACTATATCTTAGCTAGTGAAAATGCGCTGCTTAATGCACGTAAGTCCTCCATTCAATGAGCTTCCTGTCATTCGAGCTTCATTTTTTTCAAAGAAATTTTCAGGCCCGTTTGAGTTGGAACTACCGATACTCAATATATGAACTGTGCTTTATATATGTGCAGTGTTTTCACAGTGAAAAATAAAAAGTTATTAAACGACTTGATGCCCCTGAACTGCACGGTGAGTTTCAAGCAAACTATACTGGAGGGCTCTGGATACACCTTGACCACCTGGGATTACTTAATGTGCACACAATGCATGGTACGCCATTTCTCAATCCCCCCACCCCTCTCATCGGTACGTGGCTGCCGCAGCCGACATCAAACCCTCGAGTTCCTGCTCAGCAGTGCAACACATAGTCATTTCACACGTGTTATGTTTGACACATTATCCGGACAGCGGATGCCAGCAACATTGAAATCATGGCATGAACAGCATTCCACTAAGCCAATGTGAGCACTGAAAAGCTGGCAGATCCAGCACTCGTACATGAAGGCGTGTCTGTTCTACCCAAGCGACTCACCCATGACGTCGTTGTGAAGCCATCGTCAGAGGCACATGTTTTTCATAGTGCGTGCGTGTTGAGTAAGCGAACTAAGCCTACCGCCTCTAAGAGGCTATTAATTACTGACAGCAAGTGTTGTGCGTCATGGCAACCCATAAACCCAGCTGATTGGGTGTTTTGGGGTGTGTCTTTCCTTCTGGCGAGATTCTGTTGTCCACCTCTCTTTGTTATCGCTTGGACACTGAGTACGCATGGTTATTCATTTCCCCCTTCCCACGATCATTTTAGGGGTGCCGACTGTGCTTATTGTTCTTCTTACGTAGAGTTTTGATAATCCCACAGATCACCGCATTGGCCAATTATGACGGCCCCTTATTCCAAAGCAAGTGATCCATGGAAGATGGATGGTTTCCAAGAAGCCATCTCGCATGCTAAAAGGTGTGCTAGAGAGAACATAGGTGCTTTGACAGAATATATAGTGTGCTCCAAGAACAATGTATGTGCACGCTATGAAGTAACATTTGCTGCGCTCACTCATCCTGCAAGTAAGAGTTTGCCTTTACCTGTAAATAAGTTAGCCTTAAAGAGGTACTGATACTTCTCTAGCCGATCATAGAATGACGTCACTAATAAATTACGTCACATCACGTATCTCCTGCTGCAAAATTTTGTCAAATCCTTCAAGCACATGCGAAATTAGACGTAGTTATCGGACCGATGAGCGGTTTTCTGTCTCCTTTCATTTCCAATAGTGTTACGGTGCACAGCCGTAACAGCCTTACAAATCTACCCTTACAAGGACTGGAATATAAAGGGTAAACTAAAAAAGTCGCGGTTCCACCCAAAAGGCGAAGCATCCATTGCCACAGCAAATTATCAGACAGCTATACAAAGTAAGGAGAGTAGCTTTATCGGCCGTATAAACTTGTAAACATTCGCTTACTAACTTAATTAACAAGCATGGTTTCACATACGCACAAGCAAAGATGAACACATATTACTCGATGACTACGCATACTCGCTGTCCAATTGCTGGAGGCAGTAGGTGTGGTGGCAAGCGAATTGACCTTCCTGCTTTCGCTTCGGCGTGAACTAAGCGGCGAGAACAGAGCACACACAAAGCATCTCGTAGTAACCTATGGACTCTGTACTAATCGCAGATTGCTTCCAAGATAGGGTCCGGATGGCCGTGCTATGCGCAGTGGCCGCTGGAGTAGAGCCCTGGTGCCTTGCGCAAGATGAAAGACGGTGGGCTTCCACCCCGCTTTTCTGCTCTGCACACGTGAGATTGAGTCACCATCATTGGCTCACCCTCGCAAGCTTTCAATCACACATACGATACGCGGCGACGATGTTATCGCCTTGGACTTTATATAGAACATCACGGTGACGCCGACGGCAGAAATACGCCTGGAGTTTCCATATAACTGCTATCGCAATAAAACATCAAGGTACCACATTTGTCGCTTCTAGCCGTTAAGCTTGCAAACAATGATGATAATGTGAAGTGTTTAGTGGCGCAAGGGCCAATTCTTATACGTAGGGTACACGACACTGGAGGCCAGCAGTAAACGCTGCCATAAATGACAGCTTGACAAAGCCGCAGGCCCCCATGCACTTGACAATAGTATAGCGGCATTGCTTACATCAGAAAAAAGAAACAAACGCAATACACCCTGAAAAATGAATTCCATTTTCTAGAAATGGACAGAAACAAAATTATTGTAATATAAAATGCAGAAAACACGAAGTAACCTATGGACTCTGTACTAATCGCAGATTGCTTCCAAGATAGGGTCCAGACGGCCGCACCATACGCAGTGGCTGCTGGAGTAGAATGGCAGAACAAATACCTTGAACAAATACTTTGAACAAATACCTTGACTGACAGAACAAATACCTTGAACCAAACAAAACAAAAATTCCTACGAAGTTATAGCCTACTAAGGTAAGAAAAACGACAATTCACTACAATTCAAAATGCAATATAATTCAAAAATACAAGTCCCAAATACAATTCACTCATCAGGTGGAAATAACATCGATACACATACAACAAAAATGGATAATGGAAACATGGTATTTTGGAATAAGGAGAAAGGACTTCATTAAAACAGAAGTAGGTTGAGAACAAAAATAACAGAATAAGGATCAAAAACAGAGTAGAGTAATTGCAGATTGTAAGTGACACTCAAAGACATGATAAGGTTCCTTTAGGACAAGATTTTTTTTTATTTATTAGAGGACATTAAGGATCTTACTACACTTAAACAATCAGGGAATTTAATGGCCTTTCGTAATGTAATAGCCATAATAAATACTCGTTTTAGCATGCAGACGTTGCGATTCAGAAAATGGACAGAGTGCTGCGTACCAGCATGTGACCTAGATGCATTAATCCAGACATGAGTACTCCGACTGAAGTTCCAAAAAGTGCATTTGAATATGAGCCTGTGACCTCCACAAACGATGTGTCACATTCAACCAGCTGCCATGGCAGTAGCCGCTTCGCTGAAAGCATTTGGTGATGTTCTAAGAGTGGGGCACCATTTCCCCATTGCGTCTCATCAAACGTTCTCTCACTGAAGGTCAGTTTTGAATAAATGTGGCGTATGTCGTGTCATTTAGGGCAGAAGAGCATGGATGCTCACAGTTAGAATTTACTTTCAGGAGGGATTGCAAAACTCAAATATGTCCTTTGTAAATGAAGTGACTACTGATTTGATTCTACATAAAGACATTGTGCAAGGCTTGTCTTGAAGGCTCTGGCCACGAAACGGATGCCTAGAAGGTTAACAGGTTCAAGTATCTTTCATGCACTGGGCGCAGAAAACTGATAATCATAAGAAGCCAGCACACAAAGACACCAAGGACAACAATGGGGAAATTACTTGTACTTATTGATTGAAACAAATAAATTATAAATTAATGGAATTGAAACTGGATGAAAAAACAACTTGCCGTGGGTGGGGAATGACCCCTCGTCTTCGTATTACGCGTGCGATGCTCTACCAATTGAGCTACCGCCGCACCGTCTCCCCATCCACTTTCTGGGGTATTTATGTGTTACTACTAGAACTAATCCTGGTTCCACATGTGCTGCCAAGGTTTATGAGTGGTAGCACTGGCTAATACTTCCAGGGTTAGTAACACTCCCAGGGTTAGCCGCAAGATATAGTATTGTGTGTTGAATAGGCCGTTGACAGGTTAGGTGCCCTTTACTTTCAAAACAGTTTTGGAGTACCTGTTAGTGGGGTTCTTTTTTTTGGAATCACTTGAGGTGTATCTCAGATCTACCATTGCCACTTGGGACAAAAATATTTACGTCCAAAAACATGGAATTTGCATTGGGTCATGCATTGCTCCTGTTGTAAGCAACCTGTTTTTAGCTATGCATGACAGGAAGATAAACAAATGCCTCAATGGAGAAAATGTAATCCAAGTTTTTAATTTGTAGATGACTTTCTAATTATCATTGACAACGACGAAGCGGATTTTCCTCAGACAGCTGGAAACGTGCTTCACATTTTCAAGCGAAAGTTCACACCTTTAATTTTTGCGCATGAACTGCCTGAGAAAAATTCCGTTAGGTTTTAGAGCTGCAACTAAACTTTTTTAATGATCATGTATGTTGGGGTTATGAACCAAGAGCACAAAAAGCTTTATTACCCGCTGTGTCTGCTCACTCCAAGCTTGTGAAACGTAGCATTATTAGGTACTGCTTTACTAATGCCCTAACACTATCTTGTGAATATAAGCTCCAAGAAAGCTTCGGACTTCAAATTAGATCGCTGTCTGATGCGGGATACCCGGAACCTCTTGTGGTCTCTGTGGCCGAGGGCCTGTTGCGAAAAATTAAAACAGTGCGGCATTCTGAAAAGCAAGATGTGGCAGGTTCGGTTGCGTGCAAGAAAATATCCATTATATAGTACGTCCCGAAAAAGGTTGGAAAACACGTTGGCATTGATGTTGTGTTTTCGGCTCCGTGCAAACTCAATTCTGTGCAAGAAAACAAACCCGTGCAACAGTAATGAGAAGAAATCATGCAAGATGCAACACCAAAAACGTTTTGTCTCTTGCGACAAGCGTGTTGTTTATGGCGTGCCGTTGTCTTGCAGATGCGAATACATTGAACAGACTTGCAGATGCATAGGCACCCGACTAAAAGAGCACAACAAGAACATAAGTGACGGTAATCAGGGCCCGCTTAGCCAACACTGCCTTAAATGTGATAAGTCTATGCGTCAACCTAACAAGCCATGCGTGCCTGAATTTGAAAAAAGCGGGATTGTTTCTTGACACAAGGATCACTGCGTTGGAGAGATCGTCGAGGTGGTCCAGATTGCTCGTGCAGGAGGGGGTGTGTAAGCATGCCATCACTTACATTGACCAAAAAAGAGCCGAGGTTTTTAGCTGGTTGGTGATTAGGAGCTTAGTGATATTGCCACACGCTTGTGCCAAACGCCTGGGCCACTTGTCCCAGAAGAATACGAGGACGGGCTGGTTCACGAGCTCGCGCCCTGGCCTTTTGACGGTGGCACTTGGCTCCTTCAACGGCTCGGACTTTAACGGCCTCTTTTAGAAGTCGCCTGTCAATTAAATGCGACATTTTTCTGATGGAAGTCTTGGGTGTTCTCGACCCATGCAACAGACCCCTCCTAGCAGCAGGAATGCTAGACCGATACCGGAGCTCACACCAGTACACCCCACTACCCAGGGATCCAGGGACTGGCCCGAGTCCTTTACCTGCGAGGACAATGACAATGATGGCAGGTATGGGTGCTACATCCCATACTACCACAACTAACCCTGCGACGGCTGCTCCGGTATCTCCTCATTACACGCCGCAAAAACCGCGCATGCCAAGTCCCTTCAAAGGTGACCTTGAAGACATGAAAGACTGACTGGTAGACTTCGAGCGTGTAGTGGAGTTCAATGAATGGGATGACGAATCGGAGCTGCGAAACGTCTACTCCAGCCTTTTGGATGGTGCTCGCACATAGTTCCAGAACCGCGAAGATATTCTGACATCATGGCGTGGGTTCTGTCGCAGTCTCTTCGACACCTATGCCAGCTCTGATCACCGGGAACGAGCAGAATGGGCCCTCCAATGTCGCATTCAGAAACCCAATGAGAGTGTGGCTATTTACGTGGAAGACATGGGGTGTCTCTTCAGGGGAGCTGACCCTACCATGTCGAAAGACAAGAAGCTGCGTCAGTTGATGCAAGGCGTGAAAGAGCAGCTTTTTTGGTGGACTTGTTCGTAGTCTACCCCAAACGGTTGCGGAGTTTCTCACTGAAGCCGTCAACATGGAGAAGGCCCTGCACTAGCACTCACACAAATACGATCGACAAGTGAATCACTCCTCTGCTACCAGTTGCCTAGGAGCTCTCACGACTGACGTTGAGTCCCTTCACGAGATTATTCGATCGGTAGTATGCGACAAGCTGTGAGAGCTGCATCAGGTGCAGCAGCTTTCAGCCAACCTCATAGCTAGCGTTGTGCGTGACGAACTGCAGCATGCGCTCGGTGCACCACAATACGAAGCAGCACTTCTGGTCACTCCACCACTTCAGGCGTTCACCACTTTAAGTAAACCTCGACGCACAGCCTACGCTGACGTTTTAAGAGGCCCCATCCCATCACAGGCGACACCTCCTACCGTGAGCGAATACCAGCGTGCGACTTATGCCGATGCATTGAGGCACCCTATCCCTGCACCAGCGCGGCTACCTGCCGTTACCCGATATTGCATGCTTCAGTCAGCGCAGGCGGTTCATTATTTTCAAGAGGATCGGCTAGCCGTATGTAAATCGGTCATTTAGCGCATGCCCAACCGATGACCGCTCTGTTACCACTGTGGTGAGGCGGGTCGTGTCTACCGAGAGTGCCAGTACCGCCGCCTAGGGCTCCAGGGGTTTTCTATTAATTCACCCTGACCCCGGTTTAGACAACAGCCGCCTCAAATTGAAGATTTTATCGGCTGACAGCGCACGCCACCGTCATCAAGGCACCAGTCACTATCGCAATCACCATAACACTCCTATTCGAGTGGTACAGGTTGGATGCCGCAAGGACGATCTCCTAGCCCTCGCCTGGAACACTAACGTCAGCGACCTTTCGAGGCGAGGCCATGGAGACTTGACGACACTGGTGCCTCAGGCTGGAGGCAACTTTTCATAGAACATACCTGTGCTGATCAACGGTCGAAATGTTATTGCTATGATAGACACTGGCGCTTACTAATCCATTATCAGTGAAAAACTGGCAAGCAGTTTAAAGAAAGTTGTTATGCCTTGAACAGGGACGCACGTATCGACAGGTGGCAGACATGTCGTCAAACCACTTGGCGTGTGCACTTCTTGGGTGCAAATTCAAAACTCTACATTTCCGATCGGTCCCCTTGTTCTCCGAGAATGCCCCCGTGAATTGATACTCGGGATAGACTTTCTTTGACAGTATAGTGCCATCATTTACCTCCACCGATGCTGTAGTTCTTTCTTTACAAAGAAAGAGACGACGCAAGACGCCTGCCACCACAGAGCTGTTTTATGAATTCCCGACGACAGCGACACAATACCACCTCGTGCTAGTGTAATGATTCTGGTAACCTCCGAGGGCACGTGCGAAGGTGAAGTGCTCGCAGAGTGCAACGTCTCCCTTCGACTTGATCTCAGAATCAGCGTGGCTCGAGGAATCATTAACGTTAGGGATGGCCAAGCTGATGTCTTGATCACTAACTTCACAAATGAACACCCACACCTCTTCCGTGATACTGCCAAGCCATCGCTTGGAGGATGTCATTGGGTGTTTCGCTTGTGGAGAAAGCGGCAGCAATGGAGAATGCGTTACAAATATCAACATCAACAACGAGGTGTCGGAGGAGAATAAGGAGGCACTGCGAGGACTGTTGCATGAATTCAAGGACTGCTTCGCTCTATCGTCTAAAGTCAGTCAGACGGCGATCACGCAGCACAGAATAATTACTCGAGATGATGCACGTCTCATTGAGCAGCAACCATATCGTGTTTCACAGAAAGTACTGGAGGCAAGTCAACAAGTGAAGGAGATGATTGACGATGGCGTCCTCCAACCTTCGAACAGCTTGCGGTCGTCACCGGTTGTCCTGGTAAAGAAGAAGGACGGCACTCTTCGTTTCTGTTTTCATTACAGAAAACTCAACAATGTCGCAAGGAAAGACGTTTATTCGTTGCCGCGCATAGATGACTTTTTCGACCGGCTACGGCGAGCCAAGTATTTTTTTTTCCCCTTTACTTGAAAAGTGGGTAGTGACAGATTGAGGTAGATGAGCGCAACTGGAACAAAACAGCATTGGTCACTCCGGATGGACTTTACGAGTTCCGAGTACTTCCGTTCGGGTTGTGCTCTGCTACAGCAACTTTCCAACAGATGATGGACACTGTGCTAGCCGACCCTAAAATGGCAAACCTGTCTAGTCTACCTGGATGACACGGTCGTATTTTCAGGCAGCTTCTCCAAACAACTTAAGTGACTGCGGCAAGTTCTCGAGGCAATCCGATCGGCCAACCTCACTTTAAAGCCTCAGAAAAGTCACTCCGGTTATGAAGAACTGAAGTTCCTTGGACATGTCGTGAGCGCGGAAGGCGTCCATCCCGATCCCAAGAAAGCTTCGGCTGTAGCTGTTTTCTCGACTCCTACCGACATGAAAAGTGTTCGACATTTTCTGGGACACATTATACGCAATTTATTTAATATTGCCAAACCACTTACTCATCTCACTAGAGACAACACGCCGTTCATCTGGAGCTCCGAACAAGAAGTGGCTTACACCGAGCTTCGACAGTGCCTGGCATCGCCCTTTGTTCTTGGGCATTTCGATGAGGAAGCCGAAACAGAAAGTCATACTGACTCCAGTAACGTCGAGCTAGGTGCGGCGCTCGTACAGTGGCAGGAGAACGGCAAAAGGGTCATAGCTTACACCAGTCGCACCCTATTGTGACCTGAGTCCAATTTACCATGGAGAAAGAGTGTCTTGCCATCGTATGGACACTTGCAAAGTTACGCCCTTATCTCTATGGCTGCCCATTCCGTGTCGTGACTGGTCATCACTCCTTATGCTGGCTGGCAAACCTAAGAGACCCTTCTGGACGACTGGCATGGTGGAGCCTGCGCCTGCAGGAGTACGACATGACCATCATGTACAAGTCAGACCGCACACACGACGATGCCGATACATTGTTGCATGCACCTGTTTAACCTGGCGATCAACACACCAAAGATGACAGTGCTTTTCTCGGGGCCACAGGCGAGGCAGACATACCTACATGGCAGCAAGCAGATTGTGAATTACGACCTATCACTGAACAGCTAGAAGGCCGCAACGTGCGTCTGCCCCGACAAATTGCTCGCGGATTGTCTTCATTTTGTTTGCGACAGGGAATCCTATATAAGAAAAATTTTGCTGCCAGCAACAAAACCTATCTCTTGGTCGTACCAGCAGAGCTTCATGATGAAATCCTGTTCGCATGCCACGACGAGCCTGCCTCTGGCCACTTGGGTTTCACTCGAACCCTTGCTAGGGTACAAAAATCCTACTACTGGCTGAAACTCGCCAGTTGTGTTAAAAGATACGTCCAAGCCTGCCTGAATGTCAGCTCCGAAAGTCACCCAATCTGAAACCTGCATGATTGATGCATCCTATCGAGCCACCTCGAGGGTCCTTCGATCAAGTCATCATGGACCTCCTGAACCGTCTCCATTGTCTACTTCCGGAAGCAAGTGGATCATAATCGCCACAGACTATTTAACCCACTATGCTGAAACAAAGGCTCTTCCTAAAGGCACATCTTCTGAGATTGCAGTTTTTCGTACAGAACATCACACTACGTCATGGCGCCCCAACCTGTGTCATCACAGATCGAGGGGCGGCGTTTATGGCAAGGCTGCTTGAAGAAGTTTTTCAACTGAGTTACACCATGCACCGAAAGATGACTGCCTATCATCTGCAAGCAAAATACTTGATGGAAGGGCTTAACAGAGCGATGACTAACATGCTGTCGATGTACATAGACATGCAGCATAAGACGTGGGACAAGGTACTTCTGTACCTCGAACCAAAGGCCGTGGTGTCACATCAGGCTTTGATGAAACCTTGAGTGTTTGTTGATTTTCATCGTGGATGACATGCATATTGGAACCAACCGTCACTCCATAGGCATTCTGGAGCTCTTTGTGTATGATGGAACGGACTATTACGCGAACCTAGTCGCTGTTGAATTCGAAGGCTGTAACCATGTTGAGTGCAGTGTTTAATTGCCGGTCGAAGAAGGTGGACCACTGATGTATGATGGCTTCAGTAAGAAACTCAGCGACGGTCCTTGAGAGGGCTTCACACCAGACCAGCTGCTCTTTCACACCATGGATCATGTCGTGCAGCTTTTTGTCTTCTGTCATGGCAGGGTGTCAGAAAAGGTGCATCACATCTTCCACATACATTGTGACTGACTCACTTGTCAGCTAAGTGTGAAACTAGAGAGCCCACTCAGCTTGGTCTCGACGATCGGTGCTCATGTAGCTCCTTGAGAAACCAACAGCGGAATTTGCACCAGGACGTCAAGACGTTTTTTTGGTTTTCGAAGCCAAGTACAGACACTGTCCTGCAGACTGAAATAGACATTGTGAAGTTTTGTGGCATCGTCCCAGTCATTAACTGCTGGGTGGCGTTTGAGGCATGGACTATGCCGTTACCACAAGCCTCCACCAAAGTTGAACGCCAAAACGGGGGGCATTTTTAAACAATGTTTGACAATGGTGCATGAAACAGTGAAGATGTTTTACTTTGTCACCTCCTATATGCTGCCTCATGACACCGAGCGGCAATATATGCTGCAGGAAGCGGAAAGTGAGCGATGAGCATCATTTTTTATTCTGGCAGCACCATAGCCTGGGACTGCTCAACAACTCCATTTTGTGTTAGTTTCCCGTCATCTTAAAACATTGCACAATAGGAAAACAACAATATGCGTATCGGGCTGGTCGAGCTCCACCAGCTTGACATGCATCGACGCCCTGTGCCACAACAATTTTCGCAATGCTTCGCTGTGAGTGCCAAGATGGTGCTTGGTCCAGTTGGTGTGGGCTGCTACAGATGGCGCAACGTGACCTGCGCAGCAAGTAGCCACGCCGACATCGTCACCTACCTTGTCCTGCTTCCGTTTCCAGGAGCCTCGCTTGTTTTTGCTGTTTGCCCACGATGGGCGAGTCAATCAAGCTATTGCCGCTGGAGTGATCAGTCGGTGTGTTAAATGTAACCTTAACCCGCATTAAACTGTTACCCTACTATGCGAATCTTTCTGCGTTCAGCCCAAGCCTCACATCTGGCGCAGTCGACCCCGAACCTCTGCCAAGCCCTTCAGCCATGGCAGCGCAGGAACGACGGTCAATACGCCTCTTCAGCTGCATTCGTCATTGTACTCGCGCCCTCACGCCGCCGAAGACTCACGCCTGAAGATACTTCTGCCATCTTACCACGCCTCTGTGTTCACTCCGCATCAGAAGGAAAGCACGGCCATCAGATAAAGAGTGCCATGAATGTTCACAGCTAGCCTGGAACTAACTTGAATCCTGCGCATAACCTGTGGCTTAGGGCTCACTCGCCTAGTATCCCGTGCGCCCAGCCTCGCTTTGCGGTGCATCACGCCAGGAATTATTTGGGAGGAGCTTGACTCAACAGCCATGTCCCGGCTCGGAGTCGACGTTATCCGCGATGAATTGGCCCCGACGCAAGTTAGAGAGCACCGGCTCTAAGGAAGAGCTCACTCAGCGCCTCGAAGCCGACGTTCACCAACGTCGTGAGGCAATGCAACAGTCAAGCGTGGAGAGGGCGAGTACCGCCGGCAACTCAGGTTTGACCCTTGATCCAGCGATGCTCAAAAGTCTGGCACTTCTGTTTCAACAGCTGCCACGCCTCTTGACTAGAGTTACCACACTGCCAGACCTGTAGTCATCGATTGCTTACTTTGATCAGTCTCCAGCACAAAATGTTAATGTCTGGCTCAATGACGTCTGCCAGGTACAGCAGCTTGCCGCATGGGACGACGCCACCACCCGTCTCATTGCCGCAAGTAAACTGAAAGGCACAGTTTGTAATTGGCACTTCGCTTTTGGAAATCACCATTCAACCTCGGAAACATGGAGCGCCGCCCTGAAGGAAACATTTTCATCAGAGCTGACCCTCATCGAATGGCAGGAACGCGTCATAAAGATCAGACAGGGCCTAGGCGAGAGCCTACAAGAATACGCTTACGCAAAGCTGCGTGTGGTTGAAAGCTGCCCTGTCACCCTTACCGACATCCAGAAGATTGATTACCTACTACAAGGTCTTCAAGAACCACATGTCATTGCAGCCATTGCGGCTAATGGGCCGTTAACAGTGCGTGACTTCATGTCCACGTGCACAAGCCTAGACAGGTGCACTCAACATGCCCACGACAGGGCAAGCGTAAAGCAACCGGTGCTTCCACAGAAGCCACCCCCTCATTCACCTCAAAGTGGCATTTCAGGATGTCAGCAGTATAGCTTCCAGCTACCAGCTCCGCCAACAGTTACAACAGCACAGCCAAGACAGCGCATTTCTGAATTGCCCAAGGAACAACAGGAATGAAGGTACGAAGCCATTTCTGCACAGTATGGGGCCCCAGCATTCCGGAGTGGTCAAGACATCGCACAAGCAATATGTTACAAGTGTTAAGAGTTAGGGCATTTGGTGTCAGCATGTCCCTCCCGTAGCAACAGGGTGCCACCATGAACCATCCTTGATGCCCAACCACCATGGGCCTCTCACAGTATGCCTGACAAACTTGAAGGCTCCTAACATCAATGTCCATTTTTCACGGCCTCCATTGCAGGAGTCGCAAACATGAAGCATATCCGGACTCTGGCTCGAACATGACATTGATTTCTAAAGCCATCCTACCTTCCGCAATGATCTTGCCATGGACTAATTTCCCTCTTGTTGTCATTGGAGGTGGTACAGCATTACCAGTTGGGTCCGCCCTCCTTAAGATAACTATTGGCCCTATCACTGGTGTGGTTGAGGCAGCAGTTTTGGAGAACAATGTCCTACCACTTATTCTGGGTGAAGACTGGTTTTTGGCAGCGCGAGCCCACTTGATCTTCCAGCCACCAGAGCCCACTCAGCTACAACATCCAGCCACGGGTGTAACGCTTCTAGCCACTCAGCGTCTGGTCCCGTGAATGGCCAATGCCGTCATTTTAGCCCGCTCAAAACTTTTTGTGCTGGCAGAAGCAATATCACAAGACTGTCTACATTGAGAACCCTTAACTTCGCCAGAAGAGCTGCCCTGGCAAGTTTTGGCAGCGAAGACAGTACCGCTGGACAGCAGCACTGCCACACTACAAGTCTGCACTACGGTGCCTGTAACCATCCACCCCGAACTCCCACCAGCCAGCCTAGGCAGCCAGCTCTCCCCTGAAAGGCAGTCTGTCATTGCTGACATACTGGCCAAAAACAATGCCGTCTTTTCTCGCCATGAAGATGACATTGGTCATTTTACTGACACTCAACATCGCAGATTTGCTGCCCAATACTGTGCCGAACAGCCACAGCCCTTACAGATATACGCTAGAAGATAGACAATTCCTCGAAAGGCAAATTAAAAAGCGTCTTGCTCAAAATATCATCCTCCCAGCATCTGGCCCGTGGGCATTCCCAGTTGTTGTGGCGTCTCGCAGTGGAAAGAAACGCTTGTGTGTGAATTACATTCCACTTAATGAATGTACGATCAAGGTTGTGCACCCCTTACCACTGGTGGATGACATCATTCAGGACATCGCTGGCTGTGCCTACTTCGCCACAATCGACATTAAGTCCGCCTACTGGCAAGTCAGCCTGAGACTCCAGGACTATGAGAAAACCGCATTCATCACCCACCACGAAATTTACATGTGGACCCGAATGTCATTCGGATTAAAGAATGCGCCGTCCACATTTCAGTGAGCCATGCAACTGGTATTCTCCAAACTCCAAGAAGCAGCCTTTGTAGTCAACACTTCAGTGAATTCTAGCACCAGCTTTTCGTCATTCCAGTTACTCTTCAGCCACATGCCTAAGGTTCCTCTCCAGCAACAACGGTCGCTCCAACAAACCACCCATGTTTAGCGCGTCCTCTACGTAACAGCGCAACGTTCAGAGGCATCGGCCAATTCAGAAGCAGCTCAAGCCTTCCACAAACGCCACTATGATAGTACCCATCGCTCTCATAGCTTCACAGTAGGTGACCTAGTATGGACCAAACATCAAGCGCCAGCGCCCCACAAGAAAATGGCACCTCGCTTCAGAGGGCTCTACCGTCTCACTGAGCAGTTGACTGCATCCACATTCAAGGTTTTGCATCCACATTCAAGGAGTCAGGAATGACAGCTCACCTGCTTAACCAAGAACTGTGCATGTTTCACAAATTAAGTTGTATGTGCCTCCGTCATCTCCTGTGGCACACCTTTCGTCCAGCCTTGAAGGGGAAACATCCTCCACTGCAGTCCCTGATGATGAAACTGCCATCCACCAAACACAGCCTCAGTGCCAATAGCGTGTGCGCCACCTTTCCCGTCACTTGCGAGACTTCGTGCTTGAGTGACTATATGGACGCCAAGTTAGACCAAGGGACTTGGTCATCCGAACGGGGGTGGAATGTGAGTGATGTGATGGTGCTCGGCCCAGTTGGTGTGGGCTGCTACAGACGGCACAATGTGGCCTGCGCAGCAAGTAGCCGCGCCGACATCGTCACTTACCTTGTCCTGCTTCCGTTTCCGGGAGCCTCGCTTGTTTTTGCTGTTTGCCCGCGATGGGCGAGTCAGTCAAGCCATTGCCGCTGAAGTGAACAGTCGGTGTGTTAAATGTAACCTTAACCCACATTAAACTGTTACCCTACTATGCGAATCTTCCTGTGTTCAGCCCAAGCCTCACATCGCATTACAAAGATGTCAAGAACTTGCCAAATTTTTTAGCGACTTCGGATCATACATGTTCCCAATTAGCATGTCTTTTCTTGCATTCTTTTCCCCAAAATACATGAACGAAGTTCTACCTGATTTGTTTTATCCCATTATCGGGCAACTCCGTCTGTGCCACTATATATGTTCCCATTCCTGGCCAATTCCCCAGAAGTACGTGCCACTGTGAACCAAAGGTTATGTATTACAGGTGTGCAAATATCAAAATTTTCGTATACGAATTGAATATGAATACTTAGCTTCGAATATCCAATCAAACATTTAGTAATACTATGTACATGCATTTATTAGCAAGTTTTGTTATTTTGATATGCTGGGATATTGCAATTACATTGTAAATGGTAAAATATTTTACTCATACACGTAAAGATTGTGTATTTGGCTGATGTGGAAATTTTAGTAATTCCCACAAGCTGTTTGTTCTCGTCACTTGTGCCTTATTATACAACATCAAACGGCTATAAACTCGGAGGCATTTGACTCTGTGATAGCCACCACTCATCGCATTTGCTGCCAAGCAACCAGCTGGGGATTGGGAGTGGCACTGCAAAAGTAACAAATAAGCAAGGCAAAGGCTACGCTTGCACCCAGCCAAAACGAACTGGTGCTGTACTGTTTGCTGTGACTGTTGCTCAGAAAAGAATTTCAAGAACATTGTCTTTTGTTTTCCTGTGTTTTGTGCCACGAGTCAATGGGACTTGTGCAGCACAGCTTGTGCAGCAAGCCCCCTTCTGTTGTTTGCTTTAAGTGTGAGACATGTGAGAGACTCGCTGTTGCCGAGGTACTGCATTTGCAAGAATATAGAGCAGCCATCAATATAATGTGGGACATTATACTACAGGAAGAAGAGAAAGGGCATATTCAACTGCATGAAAAAAATGTGATTAGAACTCCAAGTAAACATGTGTAATGTACCCACACTCGTTTAGAATAGCTCCTTTTAACATTTTATTTTATTTTTTTTTATTTTATTTATTTGATACCTGCTTCGCCTTTGCTGGCATTACAGCAGGGGGATACATAAAAATAAGCATCATATTTGATACCAATAAAGAAACTAATTACACAAAGCGCGGTAAAAAGCATCATTTGACACATTGGATACAATCATAGGCGGAAGATTATTCCACTCTCTTATACATCTAACAAAGAATGAATAGCGGAAGACGTCACCTTTAAAGGAAAATTCTTTTATTTTGAGACTGTGGTCCCTTCTTTGGGATATATAGGACGGCTCTTGAATGTACTTCTCCTTATTGATTCCAGTTTTAGAATGGTAGATATTATGGAAAAATTTCAACCTGAGGTTTCGTCTACGATCTTTCAATTCTTCCCATTTAAGTTTACGTTTGCTTTCGCTCATGCTAAGGTGACGATCCCAATTACCTAGAACGAATCGCACTGCCCTATTCTGTATTTTTTCAAGCGTATCGGCCAGCTCTTTGGTATACGGATCCCAGCAAACGCATGCGTACTCCAGCAATGAGCGCACATGAGTGAAATACAGTTGTTCTTTTAAATTCAATGGAAGTTCGCTGAAATTTCGTCTTAAGAAACCCAAAACATGTGCAGCCTTTACTTTGATGTGGTGAACGTGCTTAGCCCACCTCAAATCACTCGTTAAATAAACTCCTAGATATTTATATTCCCTGGCCGTGCTTAAAGTAGCGCTATTTATGGTATACGTATTCAACTGGTATGAACGCTTCCTCGTAAAGGTGACGTGAACACACTTTTTAACATTCAACGACATTTCTGAATGGGCACACCAGGATGATATAACATTCAAATCATGCTGCAGGTATTCTGTATCACGTTCATTCTCTATAATCCTGTAAACTACACAGTCATCCGCGAACATTCTGAACGAAGATTTGAGGCCAATAGTAATATCATTTATATACATCAGAAACAAAAGAGGGCCCAGAACTGAGCCCTGGGGAACTCCTGAGGTCACGGGAACATATCCGGAGGAACAACCGTTGAGAACTACCGACTGCTGTCTTAGAGAGAGATACTCGGCTATCCATGCAATAACTGATTCATTCAGTTTATAGCCCCGTAATTTACTAATAAGAAGGTCATGGGGAACAACATCGAACGCTTTTTTGAAGTCCAAGAAAATACAGTCAACTACTTTACGCTTATCTATTGCTAGAGCCAATTCATGCGTGAACTCAACAAGCTGTGTTGAGCAAGAAAAACCTTGCCGAAAACCGTGTTGACTAGAATGCAGAAGATTATGTTTAACCAAATGTGTCATTATACAACTATAAAGGACATGTTCAAATATTTTACATGGTATACTAGTTAACGACACCGGCCTGTAGTTCTCAACGTCATTTCTTGGCCCATTCTTATGAATAGGTGTAACACGTGCTAACCTCCAATCACAAGGTAGTGCCTTCTCCACCAAGCACTTCTGAAATAGACGGTGAAAGTACAACGATAACGTTGCCGAACAGTTCTTTATTATCGCTGCTGGTATATCGTCTGGGCCGCACGCTTTAGCTGGTTTGAGATTTTCTAACAATTTACGAATACCAGGCACACTAAAAGTGACCTCGGGCATCACTTCTGCCTCAGTTGGAGAAACCATGTTAACAACGCGTGAAAAACTTGGACTAAACACGGACGAAAAATAATTGCTAAAGATGGCTGCCTTAGACGCATCATCGTCAACGATTGTGTGAGAATATTTTAGAGGAGGAATAGATGTATTATCTTTACCGTTGAGACGAACGTATTTCCAAAACTGTTTCGAATCCTCCACTAGCTTCTTACCAAGACTTGAGAAGTAAGAATTTTTAGCTACTTTAGTTAGACTTTGAAAGTTAAGTTTCATTTTTTTCAGCTCCCACTTGTTTTCCACAGAATTATTTTTTTTACATTTCCTGTACATTCGTCTTATACGTCGCAGTAGAGTACGCAGCAGAGTGTTAAACCATGGTTTATCTCTAGTGCGTTTAGCTGACAAGATACGGATGGGAACGAAAGTTTCGCGCAGATCAAATAGTTTTTCTTTAAACACATTCCATAACTGTTCAGTATTCAGTTCGGCTGTTAGTGTATCAAAATTGGGAAAATAGGTTTCAAATGCCGAATTAATTGCATCATAATTTGCTCTAGTGTACGCGTACACCTTTCTGGCAGCTTTTTTGGGAACAGATATAGTCTCAACATTTACATCAGCCACAACTATATTGTGGTCACTAACACCGGGTAAAACATGGACATTCGATACAATATTAGGCATATTACAAAGAAGTAAGTCAAGAACATGACCTGTACCGTCATTTCGAGATGCCTCATGGACGTACTGTGTAAATGTGTACTCGTCCAGAATATCAAAAAAAGTTGAATATAGTCGGCCTCCGGCTGTACACCTTGGGTCATTGCTTGACCAATTAATATGTGGAAGGTTAAAGTCACCCCCGATCAAAATATGATCCGCTTTAATCGTTTCAAGACACTCAGACAATTTGAATAACTGTTCGAACGTTGTGCTAGGAGGCCTATAATAGGAACCAACTACGACACCTTTCCCATTCTGCAGCCGTATTCTACAAAAAACACATTCAATATCAGTAGCAGAACAATCCAACAATATACTAGGTATATCTGAACTCACAAGTATAAACACCCCTCCTCCTCTTGCACTTCGGTCGCGACGAAAGCATTGATACCCAGGCGGAAAAACTTCAGAATCGGCAATTGTAGAATCAAGCCACGACTCTGTGCCCAAAATGATTGAGGGTCGTATCGATCGAACCACCATAAAGAAATCGTCGATTTTGTTCTTTATGCTCTGACAGTTGATAACCATAACGGTAAGCGGCTGCGCAACTCTAGGCGTACAAGCTGGTCATTGTTGGACTACGCACCCTGTGGCGCTATCTACTTGATACCGTTTGCCGTCTAAGTGCAGCGTATCAAACTTTAAAATAACCTTCTTTCCTTGCTGCTTATGCTCCCTTGCAAACTCCCACAATTTCTTTCTCTTGTCACGAACGAAACGCGAAAAATCTTCTGATATGCTATACTCTGTTCCCTTTAACTTATGTGCTCTTGACAGCACAGATTGACGAGCCTTAAAAGAAGAAAATCTAACAATTATTGGACGTGCTATGCCTTCACGATACGGCCCTATTCGATGCGCACGTTCAATGCTGACATCAGTAAGTTCAAGCCTTGAGGTGCACAAATTTGCGATAAGTTCCTCAGATTTTAAAGCTGTCTCAGCTGCAAATGCATCCGTAAAACCATAAAATACCAAATTGTTGCGTCGTTCCCTATTTTCAGCGTCGTCAATCTTTTTGGTAATTGTCGCCAGTGCTTCGTGATCCTGGCGCTGCTGAACTTCAATAGCTGTTAAAGCAGTACTCATGCCATCAATTTTCGCAGCTTTAAGTTCCAACGAAAGAAAACGAGCTTTCAAATCTGTTACATCAAGAGTGAGCTTATTCTGTTTTTCTTCCATGGACGTTAGTTTTGCCATGATAGCATTTTGCCCTTCAAGTAACTGCGCAAGCAGTTGTTCAGTAGGGCCTGGATTTAATTCTATATCCCCTCCACACAATAATAAAAGCAGCAGGTAGAAGGCGGTTCTCCGAAAAAGAGCAAATTTTCGTTTGTTTTGTGCCTTTGTCCGGTCAGTTCCGGATGGACGAGAGCATAGTACGGTAAACAAAGTTTGGGGTGGAACCGGCAAAACAAGATACTGCCGCTTTAGACAATTAGTGACAGGACCAACCTGCGTAACCAGAAGAAAACCGGTAAGCGCTCCCGCCATATCGCCGGTTCCACGCCCCGCCGACGAAGTGCCGCTACGATGAATTTGTAGCCGTAAGTCACCACCGTTGCCGCCCAGTACACAGTGTTGCACACTCGAAGTAAAAAAAAGTCCGTACTCGGTCGATACTTGGCATGTCCAGAAATCCTCGCTTGACGAACATTGCAGTGCCTCAGTCGCATTCATCAAGCACACCTCGTCATCCGAAGTGGGCACTGAAGGGGCTCCTGCAAGCGATACGCTCGATGTGACGACCTGCGTAACCAGAAGAAAACCGGTAAGCGCTCCCGCCATATCGCCGGTTCCACGCCCCGCCGACGAAGTGCCGCTACGATGAATTTGTAGCCGTAAGTCACCACCGTTGCCGCCCAGTACACAGTGTTGCACACTCGAAGTAAAAAAAAGTCCGTACTCGGTCGATACTTGGCATGTCCAGAAATCCTCGCTTGACGAACATTGCAGTGCCTCAGTCGCATTCATCAAGCACACCTCGTCATCCGAAGTGGGCACTGAAGGGGCTCCTGCAAGCGATACGCTCGATGTGACGACCTGCGTAACCAGAAGAAAACCGGTAAGCGCTCCCGCCATATCGCCGGTTCCACGCCCCGCCGACGAAGTGCCGCTACGATGAATTTGTAGCCGTAAGTCACCACCGTTGCCGCCCAGTACACAGTGTTGCACACTCGAAGTAAAAAAAAGTCCGTACTCGGTCGATACTTGGCATGTCCAGAAATCCTCGCTTGACGAACATTGCAGTGCCTCAGTCGCATTCATCAAGCACACCTCGTCATCCGAAGTGGGCACTGAAGGGGCTCCTGCAAGCGATACGCTCGATGTGACGACCTGCGTAACCAGAAGAAAACCGGTAAGCGCTCCCGCCATATCGCCGGTTCCACGCCCCCACATACCACAATGTATGCAGGTATCGTGGTAATACCCATCACAGAGAGCCCATATCCTGCAAGATCTGTACTACAAGTCTTGGATTTCGCTTGTGTGCATATTGCGGTAGCAGATCAGCCATAGCTCTATCCTGAAGTTGCAACAGGCATGCAACACATGGTACGGAGGCGCGACATGGGCATGTGACAGAGAGCTGGCATAGTTGCATTGTGATGCCACGTGGACGGGCATTGCTGCCAAGAATCTATCCATCGGACCTGTACTCCCATAGAGAGCATTCTTACTGCAGTTCGATTCAGTAGCCTCCATCCCCTTTCGCTGCGCTCTAAGCACACCTTCGCTGTCTGCAAACCAGTGCCCCTTACAAAGAGGCTTGCTTTCCTGCACAGCTGAAATCTTCAGTGCCTGAGCATACTTTACAGGCAAAATTTTGCTAGTAGCATGAAATCATCACAAAATTCAGCACAATATCAGACACATAATCTTAGATTGGACAGAAACAAATGCTAAGAACTGCGTTTGCTCCCACACAGCTAGCAAATACATTCAATTTGCTGCAAGTATCCGTACCCCCAACCGAATAATCAATTTTTTTTTTAATACCAAGTTTTCCAATTGAATTAGAATATTCGATAATATTCGATAATATTCTTCTAATATTTGCACACCCCTAGTATATATGTACTGACACATCTGTGCTGCAACACAATGGTGTCACACCTCTCTTCCCCAACAAGGATCAAACATCACCTTGGTTCTCACTGCGTCAACATCTCAGTGTGCCTGAACCAGTGTTTGCATTGCAGCATAGCTTGTGAAACGTGTAGTGCATAAGCAGTACATCACATTGAACCTGTGCTCTACTTAAACACTGAATGAGATTACACATTGCACAAGATGAGAATAGAGACAATTGTATGCTTCACATTTAGTTGCATGGTATTCACTCAACTGCACTCACGATTACCTTCCCTTCACATAAGTTACGCGTTGCATCTAAATAACTTTTTCATTTGGTAATGTGCTGTTTCCTGCAGACATATTTTTTGTGTACCTGGTGAATGCCCAGCGTCAATTTATTTCCTAGTGGGGACTCACTGTGAGAGAGAGAATGGGTGCCAGCAGACTGCCTTCATCGTAGCGAGACAGCTTGGCCAAGGTCACCTCCAGCATGCTGGTCAGCTGCAAAGCAAAACTTCCGATGAAAGTGGCACATCGTTGTCGGCATTCGAGCTGCATTGTTGCCCACAGACACCAATCATACAGGGGTGGTATTCTCGAGCAAGCACTCTTAGAGATACTACAAGATGTTATCTGTGTGTCAGGCTCGTTGAAATACGCAGTACAGAGCATTCCTGGTGCTCTGCACAGCTTGACACAGCACCAGAAATGCTGGCGGCTGTATACACTGAAGCATCTGGTGCGAAGTCTCATGAAATCACACGAAGGTGTTAGTATCTCTGAAAGTGGCTGACCAAGAATGCCTCTCCAGATCATAGTCAGGCACAAAATGAACCCATGGCAACCTTCAGAAAAACATGCTTTGTGATGCTGCCTCAGACGGCTTTGAGGGTACATTGTTTGTAACTTGTAGGCATTTTCGCACCCATTTTCTGGGAAAAAAAGGTGCACTTTAGATTCATGTATGTAAATACAGTACTTTTGATCTAATGCTTTGCCAGACTCTACGCAACTTATGCGTTCAAAGGGTGAAAGTGCCATTCCTCTTCTTGCAGGAAAAAATCGCAGGCCACATACCAGTCTATATTTTCTCAAGTCAATGAGATTGTCGTTATTATACAACATTACTACTTTTGTAATCTGTGTTTGACTCGTAGAAACGGACGTAGCTAACAGGAATTGTATATGAGCACAAGAATTGGTGCTAAAATGTTTATTAGCAACTAACATCACCAGCCATATCCAAATACCACCCATGTCGCTATAACACTTCTATTATTGAAACTTCTAATTATTGAGAAAATCCCAGTTAGAGGCAAAAAAATAGAGATGTCATTTTGTTGTTCCAAATAAAGGGATCCATTGGACAAGACTTGTCATTTGTGAGAAAATTATTGAAACCATTGGTCCAGTGAGACCCGCAAAGCTGCTTGCCATTAGGATGAAGCCTTAGCTCAAAGACTCCTATCTAAATACATGAGAAAGCAGAAATCATTTTTCTCGGCAACCACTGCGTCAAATTTGATTAGGTTGGTTGCATTTTGATCAGGTTGATTAGGTTTGTTGCAAAATTGCTGAAAATCACAAAGTTTCTGAAAACAAAACTTTTTATGTTGCAACTCTGTAACTCAGCACAAAGAAATTATATCACACGTCTGTCAATTGAATCTAATAGTAAATCTACCGCGCACAAAATTTATGTATTATACGTGGCTCTCAAATATACAACTACAGTAATATGTGAGTCAGACTTTTGCAAAACCCTTGTTAACAGCATAAATTCATGTAATTTTTAATTTTATACATCAAATTTGTCGGCTTTAGATGCTCTAACGGATGCAGTTTACATAATGGCAATATCTGTTTTTGATGTAGACGGGCAAATTTGTAAACATTGGTCTTGCATTTTTCTTTAGCTTACCTTTTTTTTTAATCTTTGTAAAAAATGTAGGTTCTAAATCAAAATTTTGCTTCCAAATGTCACTAGAATTTTACTTTTCTAAAATGCAAGACATCTAACTAAAATTAGCCCAGGGGTTGTATCAGAAAAGCTAGAGCCGAGCTAAAGCTTCCTCTTAACATTCAGGCTTAAAGTAACTTGATGTAGTGTCGGGATTCAGTAAAGTATTCATTCTGTTCCACAATACCTCGCATTTTGCCTCCTTAAGCAATGTACCTTTCAAATGAATGAATCAATATATTTGTTCATGCTTCCAGCATAGAATGCCTATCATAGAGCTTATGACCATAGTATGCACTTAAAAGAAGCTCTAATTATTTAACATTTGAACAGCTATATTTATAACATCTAGCATAACTAGATTTAGTGACTACAGGTGGCTGTTAAATAGCACTACGTTTGCAAATATTACAAAGGCACTGCAGTTATAAGTACCGTGAAAGACTGTTGGCAACAAAAGTTGAGCTCACCTTGGCAATAAGTCCTGTCTGCATCTCTTGAAGTGTCCCATCCACAAGGCCATCAATTTTGCTGTGGTACTGGTGCTGCAGGATAGCAAATGTGCATAATTCTGAAACATTACTTTTGTAAGTGCCGTGATCTTGTTTCATAACCTCCAGACAGCGCAGTAAAGAATTATGCATTGAAAAGTAGAACACCATTTATCCTAAAACTAATTAGAAACATGCAGCTGCAAATGATTTCTTTTCTTCATTACAACTGCCACATCATCTGCTCAACTCAATTCTTGACCTGTCCACACTCTATACTGTCTCCAAGCAAGGAGTCACCCCACCTGTACCCCATATTTATTGGGCCTTTGAGAACACCGCATGAACTGGTGCCTATGCATGCTAAGCTGGAACAAAAAATTCAGCCACGCTGAGACAAATTTAACTATTTTAACGTATTGACCTGAAGATGAAATCCATTTATTTATTTATTTATTTATTCTAAACACCCTCAAGCGTTGCAGCAATGGAGAAGGAAATGAGCTTAACACAAAAAAAAGAGAAAGAAAATGTTGCAAATAATATGCAGTAACAGTGAAAAGTTACATTATTGCGGGACAAAGAGTGACTGTACCTGGTGCTGGATGCCTAGGACAAGTACACGGGCATTACCAAGAACTTGCCACCCAATGAATGGTAACGTATTGTATGGGGAAGACCAAAATGAGAAACAAGCACAACAAAGTGGACTACATTGCTGTGTATCAAGAAATTGGCTGATAATTAAGTACAATTTAACCTTGATGTAAGAAACTTCAATATAAAAAAATTGTGGGCATAACAATGTAGCACTTACTTTTACATAACTTCTTGTCCATAGAACACCACATATTTTGCAGGTCAAAATAACAAAGTGTGTTCATGTCAAACAGTTTCAAAATAAAGAAATTTTACTGCAGCCACGAATGAATACCATGGTGGAAACTGCTGCAGGCACAGATAACCAAATGGCTGAATTACCTGAGCACGAATGCACTTCTCAACGGAGCAGCTGCTGAAGAGGCAGCCCTTGCAGCTTTCATTCTCACAGTGCTCGGTGCTGGTGCAGCTTTCATTCGTATAGACACATTGCGTGCTGCGTGTAGTTCTGTTCTCCGATTACGAGCAGTGTCCGATTTATCCGATCTAATGTGTGTGTGTTTGTGTGTGCGTGTGTGTGAGGATCAAGCGCTCCTTGGCACTAATTTTATAAGTAATTCTTCATGGTGCTCACTGGAATATAGAACTTACATCAGTAGGAGGATAACAAGATGCGGTCTGTTCTTTTCTTACAGTCCTCCACGGCAACCGCTTTCTCTAGTAATTGAATACCCAGGTGTCACAGGTACAAACACTCAGATGTAACGTGTACACTGAGTGACACGTGTACAAGAGCTTGCTACTCTTAGGCATGAACTAAACAAGTACCTTCAGAAACTAAGATACTTGCTCACAAATTATAAGACCAAGACTTGAGTATACAAGCATCATCTGAGACCCCTACACCAGGCATAACATAGAGGTACAAGAAAATTCTCCAGGTATCACAGAATTGACTCTCCAACTAACTCATGAAAGAAGACGTTATCCTAACACTACAATTGCAATAAAAAATTCAGACTAAATGTCTTTCTTTTAATCAACTATAACAACCTGCCCCTTCGACCTGAACAATATCCAACTCCACAGAGATCTTGACCAACAAGACATCGCCATGTAGCATCATTGACTGCATTCAGCACCAAAACAAATTTTTTTTAATATCATTTTTTCCCTCACATCGTATCTGAATGGAACAGTTTATCTATATAACAACACTACACAGCATTGACAATATTGCATAAATTAAGTCTTAACTTGTGACTGTTAAAAGGTTTTTATCAAGCCACAATGTTTATTTTCATATTTTTATACAGAGCATTACTGAAAACTCAGTATTTACTTGCGGTTTTCATAGTATGTTTCTTTGCCAGTTTAGCTTTTTATAGCATAAAATTCCAAGAGATAGCCCACCTAGAAACGAGAGAAAATCGAGTGAAAATATGAGGTAGGATAACTTTCAGTGTGCAGTAAAAAAAAGTTTTATATGTATAGAACACACGTTTATTAGCACTGAATTATTTGTCGTCAAAACCGCCAAACGAACAATCACTTTTACTTTCAAACAAAAGGTCGACAAACTCTTCTGACACAATTTTCAACGTGAGTGGCAGGGCAGTGGAAAGGGGCACCATCGAAGCAAGCCGCTCTTGAAGCTCTCCGTCTTCTGATCTATAGAATAAGAAATCTTAGAGCCCATGAGACACAAATGCGAGTGCTCGAGCACCGAATTAAGTGACATTATCAGGCCAAGTGTGTTGCTAGGCCTAACCTGTACGCTGCAAGCACACGTACCACTCGCAAAACACAAAACGGAAACAAGAGTGAGAATACCGCAAAAGAACAAGAATCATAATAGTGAGCGAACTAAACATTTTCTCAGTTTGTAAATTACAAAAATAAAAAAGTGTTTGTATGAATCGTATTCCAATTTAAAGAAATTGCACCTGGAATGCTGACGGTAAACAACACCTTCGGAGGGATACAGCCGGTTGGCTCACTGAGGTTTATGAAAGCTGGCAGTGGAATCGGCTACCTTCAATGGTGAGCCGGCGCAGTGATTGGCTCCGCCATCAGTGCCACCGAGTCAGTTCTGCGAAACATCGAGGCGGCCACTGCTACGGAGGCATGCTTTTGCGGCGCTCGTTTGAAATGTGTCAATCATTCTAAATTGCAGTTTTAAGGCAATCGAAAACATCAACCCCATTTAGGACCACCGATGCTTGACAAAGGACGTTAAATTTGTGACCACAACCATGTATATTGTGTCAAAGAAGTAAACAGCAGGGACATCGCAGTGAGATGCTTAAATTATATTATGGGGTTTTCGGAGCCAGAACCACGATCTGATTCTGAGGCACGCCGTAGTGGGGGACTTCGGAATAATTTGGACCACTTGGGGTTCTTCATCATCATCATCAGCAGCCTGGTTATGCCCACTGCAGGGCAAAGGCCTCTCTCCCATACTTCTCCAACTAACCCAGTCATGTATTAATTGTGGCCATGTTGTCCCTGCAAACTTCTTAATCTCATCCGCCCACCTAACTTTCTGCCGCCCTCTGCTACGCCTCCCTTCCCTTGGAATCCATTCCGTAACTCTTAATGACCATCGGTTATCTTCCCTCCTCATTACGTGTCCTGCCCATGCCCATTTCTTTTTCTTGATTTCAACTAAGATATCATTAACTCGCGTTTGTTCCCTCACCCAATCTGCTCTTTTCTTATCCCTTAACGTTACACCTATCATTCTTCTTTCCATAGCTTGTTGCGTCGTCCTCAAATTAAGTAGAACCCTTTTCGTAAGCCTCCAGGTTTCTGCCCCGTACGTGAGTACTGGTAAGACACAGCTGTTATACACTTTCCTCTTCAGGGATAATGGCAACCTGCTGTTCATGATTTGAAAATGCCTGCCAAACGCACCCCAGCCCATTCTTATTCTTCTGATTATTTCAGTCTCATGATCCAGATCCGCAGTCACTACCTGTCCTAAGTAGATGTATTCCCTTACCACTTCCAGTGCCTCACTACCTATTGTAAACTGCTGTTCTCTTCTGAGACTGTTAAACATTACTTTAGTTTTCTGCAGATTAATTTTTAGACCCACCCTTCGGCTTTGCCTCTCCAGGTCAGTAAGGATGCATTGCAGTTGGTCCCCTGAATTACTAAGGTATTCTCCATTAACGCTAATCCTCAATTCTTCCCAATCCAGGTCTCTGAATACCTCCTGTAAACACGCTGTGAATAGCATTGGAGAGATCGTATCTCCCTGCCTGACGCCGTTCTTTATTGGGATTTTGTTGCTTTCTTTGTGGAGGACTACGGTGGCTGTGGAGCCGCTATAGATATCTTTCAGTATTTTTACCTACGGCTCGTGTACACCCTGATTCCGCAATGCCTCCATGACTGCTGAGGTTTCGACTGCTGAGGTTTCGATTTCGACTGAGGTTTCGACTGCTGAGGTTGGGGTTCTTTAACGTGGACCTAAATCTAAGTATGGGTGTTTTCTCATTTCGCCCCATCAAAATTCAGCCGCTGTGGCAGGGATTTGATACCGTGACCTCGTGCTTAGCAGCCCAGCACCATAGCCACTAAGCAACCACCGCAGGTCGCGAAGTGTTTATCCCAACAAAGCAAGCATGCTTACGACGTCTAACTACGACACTTCGATCCCTCTGCACCAACTGAGATCCATACGGACGCTAGCGGTGTCGGGCTCGGCGCTGTTCTTGCACAACGCAAGGATAGCTTCGAAGAGTATGTCGTCGCGTATGCCAGCCGCACCCTTACCAAAGCCGAGGCGAACTACTCGGTTACTGAAAAGGAATGTCTGGCCATCATTTGGGCAACCAGAAAATTTCGTCCTTATGTGTACGGGCGTCCATTTGACATCGTGACCTACTATCATGCCCTATGCTGGTTATCTTCATTAAAAGATCCAACTCGTCGGCTCGCCCATTGGGCATTGCACCTACAAGAGTATGACATCCGCGTTGTTTATCGCTCCGGCCGAAAAGATTCAGATGCAGACGCTCTATCCCGGTCACCGCTGCCCTCCGGTCCTGTCCACTCGTCTATTTCCATATACGGAGCCTTCGCCCTCAACATAACCGACATGCCATCAGAGCAGCGCAAGGACTCATGGATCTCTTCGCTTATTGACTTCCTGTCTAGTCAGTCGCCAGCGCCAATTTCTCGGACGCTCCGTCGTCAAGCCGCGCACTTCATCATGCGGGATAACCTGCTGTACTGCCGCAACTACAATTCAAGCGGTCGCAAGTGGTTGCTTGTTATACCCTGACATCTGCGCCACGTTCCATGATGACCTCCAACGGGGCCATGCTGGTGTCTTAAAGACATACTCTCGCCTCCAGCTTCGGTACTACTGGCACGGTATGTACCTCTTCATTCGCCAGTACGTCCGGTCCTGCCTCATATGCCAACGACGCAACACGCCACCTCAACATGCCACCGGCCCCTTGCAACCTTTACCATGCCCCGCGCACGCGTTTGACCACGTCGGCATTGACCTATACGGTCCGCTTCCCAACACTCCAAGCGGCAACCTCTGGGTTATTGTTGCTATCGACCATCTCACGCGGAACGTCGAAACTTCAGTCCTAGCATCTGCCACAGCAAAAGATGTCGCCACTTTTATCCTTCAAAACCAGATTTTATGCCATGAAGCACCTCGAGAATTACTGAGCAACCGCGGTCGCGTTTTTCTCTCTGACGTCATTGCAGCATTGCTAAAGGAGTGTCGCATCATTCACTGCACTACCACAGCATATCATCCTCAAACTAATGGGATGACAGAGCGTTTCAACCGCACCCTTGGCGACATGTTGGCCATGTATGTTTCCTCTGACCACTTGAATTGGGATCGCATTCTGCCTTTCGTCACCTACGCTTACAATACCGCCACGTAAAGCACCACTGGGTTCTCCCCTTTCTTTCTCCTTTACGGACACGAACCTTCATGCACTATGGACACGATTCTGCCTTACCGACCAGATGCTTCGGAGTGCACGACTGTTTCTAGAGCGGCTGCTTACGCCGAAGAATGTCGCCAGCTCGCTCATTCGTTGACATTCCAGGACCAGTGGCGCCAAAAGCATCGCCACGATTCACCTACTGCGGCTACGTGCTTTGCCCCTGGCTCGCTGGTCTGGTTGTGGGTGCCCTCTACTCCTCCAGGCCTTTCCTCTAAGCTGCTCTCCAAGTACCACGGTCCTTATCGGGTACTGAAACAAACATCCGCTGACAACTACCTTATCGAGCCAACAGAAGCGCCTTCCGACCAGCGTCGTCGCGGCCAGTAAATTGTTCACGTCTCCCAGCTCAAGCAGTGCCATGACCCTCCTGTGTTTTCCTGTCCTTAGGTCGCCAGGATGGCTACTCTTTCGGTGGGGAGTGATTGTACTGAAGGCACTGGGCAGTGGGCATGGTGCTAGTGAATGAGAAGACGAGGAGGAGTGCTTGCTTCCCCGTTTCGATTCAGCACCGACCTGTTAAAGCCTACCGCTGCAACCTAGAACTAGTGCTGCTAGGTGAACACCCCCGTTGCAATATATAGTATTTTTTTTAACACGTATTTTGCCTCTTCATAACTACTATTGCATAATTAGAAACATTGTGCTGCTTGTTGTAGTTAAAATTTTGTTGTTTTTCTGTATTTTTTACCACTCCCTTCTGTAATGTCTGTTGACCCTGAGGGTATCATAAATAAATAAATAAACCAATGGCATGACAGAGCACTTTAACCACACTCTCTCTTGGCAATATGCTGTCAATGTACATCGCACAGCTGACAATTCTAACAGGGGACCAGATTCTTCCTCTAGTAACATGTGCCTACAGTACCACGCCACAAGCTACTACGGGATTTTTCCATACTTTCTTCTACATGGACGAGAAACTTCAATGCTTTTCACACAGTCCTTTCTTACAAGCCTAATGCATCCAAAAGTACTCCGCTGCTCGACATGCCAAGAAATGTCACCAGCTTGGCCAGAGGCCATGGCCTTACTCATAATCATAATCAAGCTCCATGGCCATACTAGGCCATGGAGCTCGATTATGATTTTTCTAATACAAGGAGTAAGACTCTGATCATCTGGTCTTGATGTCTCACCATAGTGTTTCACTGAACCATTTTTTTTAACTTGTACAGTTTTGAGTGCCCACGGGCGATAACAGTTATGGTTGGCAATGAAAGAGTTCATGAGAAAAGTATCCCGCAATGTCAACGACTAAGCTAGGGCGACCAAGTCATCGCATTTTCTTTCCTTGTTGGCCATGGAGGAAAGAAACAAAATAGGAGAGGCCCTGACATCACGTTTTGGAAGCCAGAAATGCAGCCACGTTGGTGTGCCATCTCTCTTTGCCCCTCCAATCAGCTCACTAGGGCAGTAGGTGCGAGCTTTGAGCTTGCATTGCGACGAGCCACTGGAAGTGCCTTCTACCAACGGGCCTCAGAACAATGCCTACAAAACTTCTGTAACAGTTTTAGTGAAGCAGCCACACTCCTATGTTTTTTCACGGCATGTTGAGGAAGACGGCATAGACGCGCACCGTGATTGCTTGAATGTCTCTGTTGCTGGCTGACACACACACAGACCCAAAACACAACTGTTAAGCTTACACACCATGCTGCAAAGTCAGCTTGTATCGCGAACATGATGCGCTGCAAGAAAGACACAGGCCAAAAAAACTTATATAACTTTTCAAAGGCCTAGAGCAGCAGCAAGAGCTTCAGGAGTGTGGTAGCTATGGCAATGTTTATGCTTGAAGTACCAGTCCTAGTGCTCCTTTGCGAAAAACAGCATGTGACTTCCGCCACACAATCTCCAACACGTTCATGCTGGCCGGGGCCTCCCCTACCCTTTCCTGCCTCCATGTTGCTGGCACAATGGCACTACCATTTGAAAAGTCAAATAAAGCAAGTCCAAGCCAAGTGCAGCATTGAAGAAAACATGGCAGCGGACAGAAGGTAAGTCTATGTCTTGTGTTTGTCATGGGGGCAGAAAGTGGAATGCACATTTGTATGGGGAAGAAATAGACGCGTTAGCGTATGATTTCACGTAGTGAACAGTACAGAGAGAACCTTTATTTATTACATAGTGAATCAGACGACCTCGCGCGACTTTGCCGCAGAGCTCTTTATGTTGGATGTTATGGGTGCTGGCACCTACAGCATCGCTTCGCGCATACGATAAAATCACCAAAGCTGCTCTCCACAGTTTTGCGACATTTTGTGTCCGTTCGAGAAAGTTGACAACCTCAACGTGATAATTTCAGCCTGTCTAGCTATCGCTCCTAGATGGTTCAACGCCACTGTAATGTCCCTCGCAACCACTCCGCTACCACAAGTGCCCTTCCGTGCTGTTCTTACCGACAAGAGCATTGTAGCAAACACCCAAGAAATCCGACATTGTATCACTGGTAGGCTGCAAATATCATGCTATGTCATACTCAAAGCTACATGTAGTTGTACTTAATCTTTCGTCTGAATCATGTCGTGGCAAACAAAATGAAAAGTACTACTCGTTATGAAAAAAAAATTATATTGTGAGCAGATGGATTTTGCAATAAAGATCAAGATTCAATCACCAGAAGTTGCTCTGGTACTTCATGCAATAACCTTGTGCAGCAGTGCTTCCTAGAATGTGGCATAAACTCTTTTGCTTGTCATTTGCCTGCGTTTCAATGTAAGTTGTTTTTCGACGATGTGCTCTTAGTTATTTCTTCCAGTGTCCCTCATGGATCTTTTTCTTCAGTGCTTTCGGAGGGAGACATTTCAAGTGGTGAACTCTCCTCACTTTATCACGCTTCTTTCAACCTTCTTTGTCAGTGTGGCGTGTGCTGCTGTTAAGTAAAATGAATAAAATGGCTTTGTATGGATTATCACACGACTACAATCTCATTTGGTATGACCACACACTGAGCCCAGTGCAATAGGGCTCAAAAGTATGCTTTATCAAGCAGTAAGTGCACGCTGTAGTATTAAGCCTGACTTTTTCTTTTTATAGATGGAAAACAGACCACTTGAGTTAATAAAAGTATGAACTTTCACTGGGCGCAGCGAATGCCCGGGTCGTTGAAATTCTAATATATTCTAATATATTCTAATATATTCTAATAAATTCTAACAATATTCTAATGCCCAAGCAAAAATTCTAATAGCAGTTCGTATTAGTCTAATACAGTTTCGGATTACCGTATTTACTTGCATAATGATCGCACTTGCGTAATGATCGAGCCCCTGAATTTTGTCGTCAAAATTCTATTTTTTTCCTTCCCCGTGTAATGATCACGCCCCAAACTTGTCGCAGTGATATGTCATGTGCCAAATCTACTTTATGATGATGGTGCTTACCATCCATCGAATGCTGATGAACGCTATGAGCACGGCTCTTCAAGACATACCAAGCGGTCTGCATGCAGCAAACATTCTTAAGCAGATGCCCTATTTTATTCCTTTCATCACTTTCCACACTTCTACAAAAAAAAAAAACCTACAACCAAATTTGCCTTGGCTTTGTTATTTGTAGGCCTTATAGTGGTTGTGGTCAACAACAACAACAAAAAAGGCACCTTTCGATTCTTCGCGTCTGAACTCGTGGGCACGAAACAAATGGCGAGCGGCAACGATAATAGCCACGTTTACACTGATACGTTAGGAGTGTACCCTATTCATACTCCGATGCTTGTAACACAGCTAAGACATTCGCCCACACTTAGCGGAAACGGGCTGTATTAGGATAGTAGTGAAGACAAATGCCGCAGTTTCCACAGCATACCCGCCATGTGTTTCTATGTCACTGGCAGCTAAGCATGCCCATCTCTGTTTCTGTCCCCTCAAAGTGGACATGGCTACGTTATTGCCACAGACTTGTCGAAATTAACAATATTATTCATTCCTGATATGGAAGAAACTATTTCAATGCACATAACATAATCACGAAAAGCAAAAAAAAATCGTTTTCGGCTTGTTCGGCTTGCTCCTCTGGCCGCCATGTTTGTTTTGTTTTCCCGCACTGTTACAGTGGCAGTCGCCCGTTTGTTTACCTGTTGTCATCCTGCAGCAAATACCGGATGAAAAAAATTTTTTCTTTTCGCTGGAACTTTAATCCGCGTAATGATCGCACCCCTAAATATGCGGCAATTTTTTTGACAAAAAAGTGTGATAATTATACGAGTAGATACAGTGTATAAGTTTTGTGCAAGACCAATGGATATTTCTATTAGTTGTACTGACTAACCTATAAGACCAATAGGCCCTGTGTATTAGACATATTAGTCACACAAACAGTGCTGCATGTCTACTAGTTTCTCTATTAAACTAATACGTCCTATTGACATTACACAGATTGTTGCTGGTCTCTTATACAACATGCATTGTTTGATGTTGTTGCTCTTCTTTGCTGCTTGACACGTAGGCTCCAGCAATTATTCTGGAACCTTCGATGACTGTAGTATAAAAGCCTACGCATTTGCCCCGCAGATCAGATATTCGCCGACCCTGTTCACTGCTATCGCTGTGCTTTGAGTGTAACTTGCTTTAGTGCGCACAAGTTTGCCCAATAAAAGTTGGTTTTGTCACTCACAGATTTGCAGCTGTATTATTCACCATCACTACCTGTATTCTAACAAAGACGCATGGCCTATGCAGCATCACTGCCTGCATGAGCTCGTGGTTGCCGCACTTGGCTGAACCTCTCCCACTGCAGTCAACTACATTCAGTACAAATAACTTCCCTATGCTGTCCCTGGTTGCATTAACTGCTGGCTTTGCATGATTGAGGCATAAAGAGACATAAATAAAAGACATAAATTGGGTTCCTTCTCGATTCCCCGTCTTCTCATTCACGACCACTGTTTATGCATACGAGTGCGCGCAGTGAACCTTTTCTTGTCGGCTTGAGCTTCTTTCACGGGTCATTTGAAGCAACTATCTTCAAATAAGTATGCTGGTTAATTCAAAAGTGTTAAAGTAGTGCTGATGTAGTGACGAAACTTAAAATGACAAACCTGAAGACTAACTCAAACTACCGAAAAAATAACGGGCTGGGCTGCATTTCACACTCAGGAACCACATCTTACACAATTTAGTATGGGTTCTTTCTGTGCCTCTAACTTTTAAAATAAGCACTTTCCTGTAAACCTTGGTAATAATTTAAGTCACATACTACGTGTTGAGTCATTCAGAGCAACAAAATTTGAAGAAAATAAAGTTAGTTTGTCTCCAGAAAACACGCAAGCAGAAACGTTGTGTGGCTTGCGTACATGCTTTTCTTTTCCATTTTCAGTGCATCAAAGTTCAGTCACTCAGTGTCTGGTATACCAAATACAATGCAGTCCAGGAAATTATATGTGTGTGTGTGAAACAAGGATGCTTTCTGTATCTGTCACAAAAGCGATCATGTCAAGACATCTTGCATGGTGTCTGGCACAGCAGCCAGACGCATCATGCGGGCAACGTCATAATGCTTTCATCGGTGCCAGAACACAACAAATGACCCAATCATGCATTTCCCTTACACAAGAGGAATTCAACATTACTGTGACATAGCCTCTCTCAATTTTCACAATCCATATGGGGCTTATTTTTGAACTTCCAAGAACAGAAAACATTCAACCATTTTGCAATACTTGGTGTTGCTTTTAGAAATGAATACCCCAGGCAGATACTGCGAAGAGAATGCACGAACAGAACTGCCTGCACTCACTGCTGGTGCTGCAAAGCTGAGTGGGCAAAACAATGGCAGCGGTGCTTCATGCGAGGTGGACATCACAATGCGTGGCAACACCATCCTTATAAGTGAGGGCATCATGAGGAGTTCTCATTTTTCACATGCTCTTCTATGTAAACGTAGGAAAAAACAAACAAAGAACTACGGCAGGGCTCCATAACCAAAAATATTGCAAGATCTTGTTTGTATACGTCAATGATGTGTGACAGATCATTTAGCAACAGTGAATCCTACAAACTGATAAAAAAAAGCTGCTAGCACCAATTCGTGAGCAGATGATACCTGCTAATGCCACGAAGTTGCTGACTCGCATATTCATTGATTGCACAGGCATAGACATCCTTGAGAAACAGTGCTGTGACTGGGTTGACCTGGGCAGGACACAGTGAGCTGTACAAGCTTTTGTGGCTCTGGCAGCAACCCTCCCCCCCCCCCCTTTTTTTTCTTTCTTTTTTAGCTTTCAACCTCACTAGTTTTTGTGGGTTGTCACAGTTGCTCTTGTATTACACAGTGCATACTTAACAGCAGGCCCCCAGCACATTTATGACCAAGAGATCGGAATCTCCAAGATTGCTAAAGTGAGCACCTTTTCTCTGTATGATTCAAGGGTAGGGCACAAATGCATTGTATTAATATCGAAGTGTAGCAGTGGTTACGTAGCTTGTTGCTGGTTAAACAACCTGATTGCAAGCATGGGCTCATGATGTTCCAAGTCAGTAGTCTCCCGACTACGTTTGCGAGAAGCCCTTTTCGGAGTGCAGCGAGCTTGGAAGTAAACCCGAAAAGGCCTATTTTGCTGCCAGACCCGGCAATACGGGTCTGGCAGCAAAGTGCCCATTTGTAAAAAAAATCTTCCCGGTTCTTTTATACCTGCCCTGGGCCCGCTTTGCATTACATATTTTCAAGCAAACAATAGGGCAGACTATGGCAAGTGTGCAGGCCGCTCCCATCTTGTCAGCGTTTTACTTTTGGGCAGTGTTGGATCGCCTTGGAATACCAGCCCACATGACTATAAGACTTTGTTTCCTATCACAACTATTTGCCAGCACTCCCAAAATCCAACAGAGGAAGGAGTGAAGCACACAAACGAGTGAATAAGCTTGGAGCATTTGCATGTGATAAGAAAAAAAAATTTACATTCAAATTTGATCTGATATGTTACATGTTTTCAACCCCTCTTTGGTACAGATTTCCTTCAAGGTGAAAATCACGCATTTCTGGAATGCAGTAGAATCTCGATAAACGGAAATCGCTTAAGCGAAATTGCTGCTTAAACGGAACAGTCGCCTGTAGTTTGGTTGGTTTTGTATTCACATAATGTAAAAAAACTTTCGGTAATCAGAACTAAAATTTCCACGTCATCGTGTAAACGGAACGGAAAATAAAACTTCTTGGCAGACCCACTGTCCATTTTTTCCGGTTCCAGCTGTTTCTTGTTTTTAGTTGTAAGCCTGACCTCGTTGGTAGTCAGCCGTGTTTGCGCAACGAATGAGCAGTTCTTGTGTTGTGTTAGCGCAGTTCTTATTCTAGTCGTTCGTCAGTTCAAGTCGCCGAGGTTGCAGGGCTTAGCCCCCGCCACCTCGTTCGTGCCGTCACGGTGCCATTCATACATCGGTGGCTTGTAGGCGCTCGCGAAGTTGAGGCCTAGCCTCTGTTGTTTCAAAGGCGGCACAGAAGCGTGCACACCATGTGCTTACGTTAATGAAGATGGACATTATTCTTGACTTTGAAAGTGGCTCTTACACAAAGTCGACGCTCGCGACGAAGCACAGCGTCCCGAAAAGCAGCTAACGAGGATTCCGCAGGACAAGGTGAAGCTACGAGATGTCTTCGAAAGTTCACGATTCGGGCCCCAGAGGAAGCGTCTGTGACAAGGCGACCACGAAGAACTATAGAAGTGTCTCGTGTTGTGGCTTAGGAGAGCCCAGAGCCAGAACATTCCCATCAACGGCCCACTAATCCGTGCCAAGGCAAAAGAGTTTGTCCTTCAACTCGGGGTAACAGGCTTCTTGTGCAATGAGGGCTGGCTGACAAGGTTTAAAGACAGTAACGGCCTCGTTTTCCGCACCATTGCAGGAGAAGCGGCAGCAGCTGATGCAACAGCGTGTCGCGACTGACGCACAGGGCGGCTTCCGGAGATTATGCGTCAATTCAAGGACGATGACATCTACAACGTAGATGAAACCGCGCTTTTTTTAAGCTCCTGCTAATGAAATCGATGGCTTTCAAAGGTGAGAAATGCACAGGTGGCAAACTGAGCAAAGAAAGACTGATTGTTCTTGTAGGAGCGAACATGACGGGCAGCAACAAGTTGAAGCTGCTTCTGATCGGGGAAATAAAAAAACCCTCACTGTTTTAAGGGCATAACTAATATGCCCGTGACGAGTCAAACTCAAAAGCGTGGAAGATGCAAGCCCTCTTCAACAAATGGCTGCACAACGAGGATGCGTGATTTTCACAGCAGAAGAGGAAAAAACTTTTCCTTGTTGATAACTGCCCTGGACATGGGACTGTAACAGGACTGAAGTCGATTCAGTTGGAGTTTCTCCCGGCCAACACCACGGCACTGTTGCAGCCCATGGATCAGGGAGTTATTCAAGCCCTGAAAGCCCGCTTCCGCAAGGGTCTCCTGCAGAGGATGCTGGTGTGTATGAACCACAATAAGGAGTACAAGGTGGACATTCTTGGTGCCATTCATCTTATTGCCGATGCCTGGAGGCAGCTGACTGCTAATACTATAGCAAATTGCTTTAGGCGCGCGGGATTTTTTTGTGACCAGGCATCCGACTTGCAGGATTTGCCTGAATGTGATGGTGAAGATGCCCTTGAGAGGCAGGAGGTAGTAGAGCAGTGTGCTTTAAAGGAAATCCATCTGGACTTTGATGAGTACGTGCACATCGATGGTGATGTTGTGACTTGCCCTGAAAACACGGTGGAGAGCATTGTTGCTGAGGTGTGTGATGAAGAAGAAAGTGAGCCAGAAGAGGAATCTGAAGGGGTAACTACCGTGGAGCCTACCACACTTCAAGGAGTAGAATCAGCTGTGCAGTATCTCAATAATTTTTTTCTGAAGGAACCAGGATCTGAAATGTTTGTCCAAAGCTTAAGTGTCATGCAAAAAACAATCCTATAGGTGCAGTTCCAAGGACTCAAACAAAGCAAAATTGGTGCATTTTTTAGTGCACAGTGACTAATTGTTGCCAAAAAAACTTTGTGAGTGCTGTACCAAAACCCCTTGCAGTTTTCTTCCTTTCTGAAAAACTTATCAGGTACGTTCACCTTCTAGAGCTTAAGAGTTCCATAAATTGTATTAAGTGTGCACGCACATAACTCTGCACTTTTGCACATCTCTCTCAGTAAACAGAACTCCTGTTAAATGGAACTAATTTTTTCAGTCCCTTGGAGTTCCATTTATTGAGAGTCTACTTATAACGTATCAAAAGTATTGTACTAGCTGGTACAAGGCATGTGACTGACCACATCAGCTCCATCCACGGTGCACAGCTTGAGCGACTGGATGCGTGCCTCAAGTACCACGTTGATCATGGCGCACATCTCTGAGGGCACGATGTAGTCGGTTGTATTCCACTTGCTCTTTCTCTGCAGCTGCTGGAATGCCTGCAGCGTCCTGCACAATGAAGCACTACCTTCAGCTGCCCTGCGGTCACAACAGCGTGAAAAATGAAACAAATACAGTAGAACCTCATTGATGCCATCTTGTTATGTACGATTTCCCGGCGCCGATAACCTTTGTGGTCGAGAACACAAAAAATGACCCAATAGACACAGACAACATTTGATGTCCTCGGGACATCCTCGGATGGTACAAACATCCTCACATGTTTTATGACGTCCTCAGGACGACATTCACTAGTTAACACAAAAAATGACCCAATAGACACAGACGATATTTGATGTCCTCGGGACATCCTCGGATGGTACAAACATCCTCACATGTTTTATGATGTCCTCAGGACGACATTCACTAGTTCATCGTCAAAACATTGTTTGCAGGACTTTTTAAGAGTGTGCAATCGTCACAAAAATGTCCAATGCGAGACATTTTGAGGACATTTAGTTTTCTGTTAGAAGAGAACCAGAAGTTGAAATTTTTACGATTGTTTCATTTGATGAATGAAAAATTAGGTGCTAATTAATTCATTTACTGCCATTACTAGGCCATGGAACTTGATTATGATTTTTTTTTTATACGTGGAGTTAGACTCTGATAATTGGTGTTGATGCCTCACCACTGTGTTTGACTGAACCACTTTCTTTAACTTGCATAGATTTGAGTTCCTGCGGGCGACAACAGCTGTGGTTGGCAATGAAAGAGTTAACCAGCAAAGTATCCCGCAATGTCGACGACCAAGCTAGGGCGACCAAGTCACCCAATTTCCTTTCTTCGCTGGTGCAATGGCACTTCGATTTGAAAAGTCAAGCCAAACTAGTCTAAGCCAAGTGCAGCATTGAAGAAAACATGGCAGTGGACAGTGGGTAAGTCTACGTCTTGCGTTTATTACACGCCTACATTCTCATTTGGCATGGCCACACATTGAGCCCAGTGCAACAGGGCTAAAAAGTATGCTTTGTAAAGCAGTAAGTGCACGCTGTAGTATTAAGCCTGATTTTTTTCTCTTTATAGATGGAAAACAGGTCACTTCAGTTAATAAAATTATGAATTTTCACTGGGTGCAGCAAATGCCCGGGTCTTTAAAATGTCCTGAATGCATACTGAAGAGATCTCCGAATACTTGCCCTAGCGAAAATTCTAATAGAAGTTTTTATTAGTCTAATAGTTTCATATTGTAGATATCATCAGGGAAGTTGTGGCCAAATACTGCACCAGGGAGGCCAATTCCTGTTCTAGTGAGGGAGTGTCTTTGTTCAAGCTTAGTGGGCCTTCCCAATTTGGATGTACCTGGATTAGTATAGCCCCACTCGCTCTCGGCATCTTTCGCCAGTGTCAGGCGTCACTCCAAGCCTGCAGATGTCAGAGAGTATAATAATAATAATAATAATAATAATAATAATAATAATAATAATAATAATAATAATAATAATAATAATAATAATAATAATAATAATAATAATAATAATAATAATAGTCAGCCTGGCTACACCCACTGCAGGACAAGGCCTTTCCCATACTTCTCCAACCACCCTGGTCATGTGCTAATTGTGGCCATGTTGTCCCTGCAAACTTCTTAATCTCATCCGCCCACCTAACTTTCTGCCGCACCCTACTACGCGAGAGTGTAATTGTACTCTTATTGCACGAGCATACAATAAGCCTCTCTGCATGGCTTTCATAGATTATGAACAAGCACTTGATTCAGTAGACATACCAACACTCATAGAGTCATTGCATAATCAAGGAGTACAGACCGCTTACATAAATACCCTGGAAAATGTCTATAGAGATTCCACAGCCACCTTATATCTACGCAAGAAATGTAGGAAGATACCTATAAAGAAAGGGGTCAGACAAGGAGACACAATCTCTCCAATGCTATTCACTGCGTGCTTGGAAGAAGCATTCAAGCTATTAAACTGGGAAGGTTTAGGAGTAAGGATTGACGGTGAATACCTCAGCAACCTTCAGTTTGCCGATGACATTGTTCTATTCAGCAACACTGCAGAGAAGTTACAACAAATGATTGAGGACCTTAACAGGGAGAGTGTAACGGTGGGGTTGAAGATTAATCTGCAGAAGACAAAAATAATGATAAATAACTGGACAAGAGAACAAGAGTTTAAGATCGTAAGTCAGCCTCTAGAGTCTGTGAAGGAGTACATTTACCTAGGTCAACTAATCACAGGGAACTCTGATCATGAGAAAGAAATTCATAGAATAATAAAAATGGGTTAAATCTTATACGGCAGACATTGTCAGCTCCTGACTGGAAGCTAACCATTATCAGTGAAAAGGAAGGTGTACAATCAGCGCATTTTACCAGTGCTGACATATGGAGCAGAGACTTGAAGACTGACAAAGAAACTTGAAACAAGTTAAGGACCGCGTACATAGCGATGGAATGAAGATTGCTAGGCATAACGTTAAGAGACGGAAAGGGAGCGGTTCGGATCAGAGAGCAAACGGGTATAGACAATATTCTAATTGACATCAAGAAGAAAAAATGGAGCTGGGCAGGTCATGTAATGCGCCGGTTAGATAGCTGTTGGACCATTAGGGTGACAGATTAGGTACCAAGAGAAGGGAAGCACAGTAGAGGACAGTACAAGACAAGGTGGTGCGACGAAATTAGGAAATTTGCGGGTGCTAGTTGGAATTGGTTGGCACAGGAGAGGGGTAATTGGAGATGGCGGGGAGAGGGCTTCATCCTGCAGTGGACATAAAATAGGCTGACGATGAAGATGATGTTTCATATTATATAAGTTTTGTACTAGATCAATAGAAATTTCTATTAGTTGTACTGATTTACCTATAAGATCAATAGGCCCTATGTATTATACATATTAGTCATACAAACAGTGCTGCATGTCTGCTAGTTTCTCTATTAGACTAATACGTCCTATTGACCTTCTACACATTGTTGCTGGTCTGTTATACAACATGCACCATTTTATTTTGTTGCTCTTGTTTGCCGCTTGACACGTGGGCTCCAGCAATTGTTCTGGAACCTTCGATGACTCATGTATAAAAGCCTACGCAAGTTGTTCAGGAAACAGCTAGTGTTAACAGCACAGCAAATACTTCCACACTGCAAAAAAAGAAAAAGAGATAAGCACAACGAACAACCAGCCGTAATCTGCAAGGCAGAGCACAGTGCCCAGTGAGGTTACGAGCATAGGTACAATAGCAGCAACCATATTTGTTTGCTGCTGAAGTTTTATTAGTCCCATATCTTCTGCTGAAGTGCACATAAAGTAATGTTAAACTTGTAACCTAAATTTATAACTTGATACCGCACATGGGACTGATGATAGAAACGTCAAAAAGAATCAGGTTGTGATCACTAAGCCCTTTTATGCACTACGGTGATTGAATCGCGTCAGGGTTCAAAACTAGAACAAGGTCGAGAGCGTTAGAGCCACGAGTTGGAACTGTGATTAATTGGCACAGGTTAAACAAAAGAGCGAGATCTAAGAAATGTTTCGATTGGCGACTCGGAAGAAGTGTAGACCAGTCAATGTCAGGAAAGCTCAAATCCCCCCATAATAATAAGTTTGGTTTAGGAAAGCGTGACTGCAAGTCTAATATAACTGCATAAAGCTGATTAACGAATAAAATATCGCAGTCAGGTGCACGGTAGCACGAAACAAGCAAAACAGATGGTGAAGCAAGAGATATGGTAATGCAGAGAATTTCATGCTGGGTGTTGATTGGAACAGGAATCGAAGCCAAGTTCGCTTTCACAAGGTCCAGAACACCACTGCTACGCCTAGCAGCCCTATCAAGTCTATGAACTGTGAAGGATTTATCAACAGGAACTAGCTCAATATCTTTCACTTCGGGAGATAGCCACGATTCAGTAAGTACGGCGATATCAGTAGAGTCATCCTCGATTACCGCATGCGCAACGTCTTTTTTTGGAAGATAACTTCTAACATTAGCTACCACCACAGACACATTATGGTAGGACCGCAAAACTGCTTTAGCGCTAGTACGATGTGCACGTGGCAAGGAGGGCAACGAAAACTGTCCTGAAGGTCATTCTAACTGCTGTAGCTCCACTTCAATGATGGTGTCATGGTCCGCATCATAAATGTATTGTTTATTATCAATGTGCAGTTTGTTGAAGCGAATTTTGAACGGGGTGTTCAACTGCTGAGTGTATGGTTAAGAAAGAAAAAAAATCTCAGAAAAATCTTCGTGGATCGAGAATGATCATCACTTCAGCTTGGAAGTGATAGAAAGAATCTTAGATTTGTCTTTAAAGTGTGTAAGCTTAACTATAATGGGGTGGTTTTTGCCTTGTCGAAAACACCCCAGCCTACGTGCTCACTCGGTGCAAGAGCCAACGACAGCAATATCAAGCTTTTGAGCACAGAAGGAAATTACTTGGGTCTCGGATTGCTCCCACGATTCACCAAGCTTTTCTGGGATTCCAAAAAATAACAAATTTGACTTGCGAAGGCAGTTTTCAGTGTCCTCACACTTTACTGCCAGAGCCCTGATGTCAGAAGATAGTTTTGCAACGGCCGTGCTGGGGACTGAGTCTGAGCATTCACCAGCAGTTTGAAGGTCTGATGCCATGAAGTGGTCGCTAAGCTCTGTAAATTGTCCATACAGTGTGCAATGGGTTGACAGAAATCTAGACCACAAGCAATGTGTCCCAGTGTAGTGTTTTGGTAAATAATTTGAAATGGCAAACAAACAAGGTGACTGCTACCACACAGATGTACTACACAGTCCTCCAACGGTGAGCATGTGAAGAGCAAAGCATTGGTGGAACGAAACAGATGACAAACTCTAAGGTCCAGAAAATTGCACCTCTTTCAGCTCATAGACTGGAGAACATTTTAGTTGTGTTGGGCCATCAGAAGCAGCAGAGTGGCACACATCCTGTTTTGCACAGCTCAACAGTGACATGAATGTCCTCAACAATATGTCTACTAGGACAGGTACTAGGGCACCAAATTGAGTCCAACATATCAACACAATGACAAACACCCCCACGCACACACGCACTCAACTAGACTCATTATCCCTATCAACGAGAGAGCGACAGGATGCAACTTACAACCTACAATTGGTTGCATCTTGAACACACGACAAAGAAAAGAAAAAAAAAGAAAGTAACATGGTTTTCATGATGCAATCATACTGCGCACCCAGTTTACTCTGATGCATAGTGGAGGCTATGATTGATGAAATGCCTAATGTCACCACAAGCATTTAGAGAACAAGGCAACATTTTCCCGTGCTGGGCGTAACTGTGCAGAGCCTGAAGGCGATGCAATGCATGTCTCAGAGAACATTCCAGGTAACGAAGATATTTAAGCAGAAGAATATTCCAGACTATTTTATATTGCATTAAACCAAAATGGCACATACATTTACGTTGTCTGATTCTTTAAAACGTTTACGTTGAATTATGCCCTATATAGAACTGGTAGGTGGTTTTTTTTTTTTTTTTTACAAGTTCAACATAACCGGGCTTGACTGTTTAACCATGAAAGCGCTGTCATCAAAAAGTGCACTGACAACTATCACGAGACTCACCTAGTGACGCAAGACTCCACCATATCACAGGCCATGAGCTTGAGCCGCTGCTCGAGGTGCTTGGCAAATACCTCATCGGGCCAGTGCAAGTCTCGGATGAAACACTGCAGTGCGTCCAGCTTCCAGAACAGCTCCTCAGACGACGGGCAGCCATTGCTGCAAGCACATAAGCTGGTTGCAACCCTGGCACACTACCAGTTTGCACATTGCACTATTGTAGTGTCAACACTGACTGTGAACTTCCCTGCATGCATTATAGCTGTAATGCATACATTGTGAACAATATATTCTAGTGCTAACACGAGCACATAGGCAACATACCAACTGTAAGCAATGTTTACTCTCAAGTAACTGCAGAACTAGTCCAAAGGCATGCCACCAAAAGCAAATTATTGAGCAGATGTGTCCCCTCTGACTTAATTTTAATGCAGTTAGCATTCTTTAGGAAATTCACCCAGTATGTCCCCATCCAGCCTCTTTCCCACCAGCTTGACTCATTGGGCAGCCTAATGGTTAGAACACCGGGCTGCTGTGCCGAGGAAACCAGGTTCAAAACCAGCCATTGGACCAACTTGGGTCACCGAGTACATGACACTAGGCACGTGGCAATCTTCAGTGAACCACATTCACACCAGCTTGGGTCGCTGGGTACGTGCTACTCCTCAATGAGCCTCTTCGATACAACACGTGCTGCACCTCAATGGCAGGAAAGAAATGCTTTAAATCTTTTCTGGTACTGAGCGGAATCGAACCCACATTATATACATTCAGGCATGGGCATTGCGCAGACTGTGGTGGTGCCGCGAAATGGTGCAGCGAGTCCAGAAAGAAGAGCAGCCCGATGGCAGCACATGCCGCATACTTGATGTGTCTCTGCAGTGGCCATACATCATGTTGCTACATTGCTTAATTAATATTCACATCGGCATTCATTGTGAGATGGGTTGTGCTGAAATTTGCAGAGAAAGCAACAGAAGCGATATCAATGCAAAATGGCAGCATCACAGAAACAAGGGGGGCAACCACATTTTCTGCAATAGGAGGCCAATGGCCATACAAGGCCACACCTACCTGTTTGCCCAATCTAAACATCTTGTTCTGTCATTATAATAAGGAGACCAAGGAAGTCATGGAAGCATGTCGTATTGCCACACCTGACGGCCAGCCATTGGTTATGCTCGGGCACAATTAAAACCACGCAGGCTGCAAGTTTTCCACGTCTGGCGCCATTTTTTACAGCACAGCTCTTAAGCGCCCATTCCTGGGTTGAGCGTCGACGTAACCACAGGAACGCAGCCGTGCCACTGCTCACGCATTTGTCATCGTTCCCTTCAGCAGCTGGCTTCATTGCTGCTCGTCGTGCCAGTGTTCCCATACTGCCCCTCCCTCTGTGAAGGCGCCAACAGCACTGGCCTATGGCCAGTCGGTGCAGTGATTTCGGTCTCAAATTCTTTGCCTCAATATATTGCAAATTAAAAACACGTATCGAGCTGCTCTCAAATTTCACGTTGGAGAGTACCGTAATAGTCAGACATTTATTTTTTATTGCCTCCCTTATTTAATTTTTAGTCTTTCAGTATTCATGGAGCTTGCACAGCGCACAATTTACTGTGGTCCAAGTACATGCATTGCTTCAGAATGTTGCATTCTTTATCATTGACCACGACAAACAGCTCACTGATATGTTTTCCACAGTGATGTTTTTTATAGAGGTGTTCACATTCCAGGCTTGTCCCTCTGTTTTCCATCACACAGTTGAATCCAGGAGTACCAACCCATCACCTTTGACACACTGGCCGGTTAATGTATTTACATGTCCATGCGTGAAAAGGTAAACCACATAAAAAAAACACTGTGGCGTGCCATTCATGAGCCGCAAGACATGTGGAAGAGCTGTGGTGCCTAGAAAAAAGCTCCCTTGCTTTTGGCACTGCCTTTGCTATACAACAGGAGATTGTGTTTTTGTATGTTGATCTTATATATTTCTTTTTGGCATTCTGGAATTCTCCTAATGTGCCACTGGTTACTGCCAATGCCTAATTTATGAAAATTTTACTGCTTGCATCATCATCATGCTGAGCATTACGGCATTTATGCAAGCACAATTAAATAATGCTGGTCCATAAATTAGTTTTCCATTTTTTCACCAAGTGCTTCTTTCGGGTGCTTTCACCTACAGTTCCTTATGCTTTGCAAGCATCAGTCTCTTTTTGCCACTTTCTCCATCATTAACCATATCCATTATACGAAATATTGCCATGTTACTGCTTTTAGGCAACTTGGCCATAATTCACAAATTTAATTTTTTGTGGTTTAACCACTATTTTTTGTTTATTTAAGAATAAGTCTTACTTTAATTATTGTAAATTACACTATTTAGATGAGTGAGATTGCATTCCCAGTATCTAGCTAAAAAGTTGCAATTTGACCTGAAAGGCGAGGCATCGATTGCAATAGCAAATTAGTAGACAGCTATATGAAGTAAGAATAGTAGCTTTATAGGCCATACAAACTTGGAAGCATTCGCTAGCTAATTATATTACTAACTCAATTAACGAGCGTGGTGTCAGCACACACAAGCAAACATGAGCATATCATACTCGATGAGCATGGACACTCAACGTCAAAACACTGGTGTGAGCAATTGCGGCAGCAGCAGCAAGCGAAGTGCACTTTCTTTATCGCTTCAACGCAAGAGCGGCAAGAACACAGCATGCACATAGCCATGAGCTGTCTGCACAGCCCTTTCAAGATACAGTGCACATGACTGCACATGGCTGTGCAAAGTACACAATTGCTGGCGCAGTCGAAGCTGCCCCCCCGTCTTGCACTTCCTACCCGTGTTCATCCCTTCCATGCGTGAAGTTCAGCTGTGATCGTCGGTTCCCCTAGTGCCCAGTTGCGAAATATGCAGTTGCTGCCAGAGCACAACCCCACTGCCCCCTCCCATTCTCCCACAGCCTTTCGCACGACGCAAGACAGCATGTTTGCTCTCCAATTTCCTCCATCGCATGGACCAGATTGGGCCGCAATCGTCGGCTCCCCTCGCATGCTTTCACTCGCACGTACAGCATATGGCACACGGCGACGGTGTTATTGTCCTTGGACTTTATGCGGAACCTCACGGCGACGCTGACACCGATGGCAGAAATACACCTGGAGTGTCCATATAATTGCTACTGCAATAAAACAGTGCTAAATATTAAGACATCAATACAAGAGAGAACTGAACAATGCATCTTCCTGCTTCACTGCCTTTACAATTTTGCGTAATTATGCCATTTTTTTCCCTTGCCCCATTCATTGCTGTCATGATCTCGCATACTTCTGTGGCTTTGCCCTCCTCCCCTATCATCATCATCTTCTTCACCATCATAAACCAGCCTGGTTATGCCCACTGCAGGGCAAAGGCCTCTCCCATACTTTTCCAACTACCCCACTCATGTACTAATTGTGGCCATGTTGTCCCTACAAACTTCTTAACCTCATCCGCCCACCTAACTTTCTGCCGCCCCCTGCTATGCTTCCTTTCCCTTGGAATCCAGTCTGTAACCCTTAATGACCATCGGTTATCTTCCCTCCTCATTACATGTCCTGCCCATTCCCGTTTCTTTTTCTTGATTTCAACTAAGATGTCGTTTACCCGCGTTTGTTGCCTCACCCAATCTGCTCTTTTCTTATCCCTTAACCTTACACCCATCATTCTTCCTTCCATAGCTTGTTGCGTCATCCTCAATTTAAGTAGAACCCTTTTCGTAAGCCTCCAGGTTTCTGCCCTGTATGTGAGTACTGGTAAGACACAGTTGTTGACACACTTTTCTCTTGAGGGATAATGGCAACCTGCTGTTCATGATCTGAGAATACCTGCCAAATGCGCCCCAGCCCATTCTTATTCTTCTGATTATTTCAGTCTCATGATCCGGATCTGCGGTCACTACCTGCCCTAAGTAGATGTATTCCCTTACCACTTCCAGTGCCTCGCTACCTGTCGTGAACTGCTGTTTTCCTCCGAGATTGTTAAACATTGCTTTAGTTTTCTGCAGATTAATTTTTAGACCCACCCTTCTGCTTTGCTTCTCCAGGTCAGTGAGCATGCATTGCAATTGGTCCCCTGAGTTACTAAGCAAGGCAATATCATCAGCAAATCACAAGTTACTAAGGTATCCTCCATTAACCCTTATCCCCATTCCTTCCCAATCCAGGTTTCTGAATACCTCCTGTAAACGCGCTGTGAACTGCATTGGACAGATCGTATCTCCCTACCTGATGCGCTTCTTTATTGGGATTTTGTTGCTTTCTTTATGGAGGAATACGGTGGCTGTGGAGCTGCTATAGATATCTTTCAGTATTTTTACATACGGCTTGTCTACACCCTGATTCCGTAATGCCTCCATGACTGCTGAAGTTTCGACTGAATCAAATGCTTTCTCGTAATCAATAGACCTGCCCTATAGACCTTGTCTACAAGGCATTGTGGGGAAGTGGCACCACCTAGCAACTGGCAACAATTTACCACCACAGTGGAATGCATATACTGCCTTTTGCATATGCATACACTTGTGTAGTTGTCACTGCCTCTATAGTTAGATCTGTCATGCAAGTACTGTCACTTGGTAGCGTATCTGCTCTTGCCTTAGGTAGCCTCACTGTGCTTAAACAATACTTTTCCTGTTATTGTCACATACAGCCTGACTACAGCTGGTTGCTGAGCTCGGCATCTGAGAGTGTGTCAAGAGAGTAGGTGTGGAGCAGGTGATTTCATCACTGATCACCATCCTGGCTTCTTGGCAATAAAAAACACTATGCCAGACACTGCGCACACAATTCCAACTTGCTCTGGTAGACATTCTAGGCCCGATTTTGTCACACAGTGCCGTGGAAACCTTGGTGCTGTCAGGATTGCCCACACCTTGCATTGACCAGTTCTCAGAGTCACAGCAGAGGCGCTGTGGCATGCTGTTAACAAGCCCTTCCTTTGCTTCAGCAAAAACCCAGTAATTGCTGCCAGCTGGTGCAAGTGACACCAGAATTGGTGGACATTAGTTGACACAATTTCTTGTTTTTAGGCATACACACCTGAAGAACTGAGACACTGCCACATAAAGAAATCACAGGGTCCGATTATGTACAGGGTGTACTTAAACTAAGATGCACAGCTCTCAACCAAAATGGCCGACTGCTCACAGGCACTGTCCTTGGCTTTTCCTTTCACCGTCAGTAGACACATAGCAATATGTCTCGACTATATGTCGTAGTGCTCTCACTCAGGCTTTGGGCTGCATCACCGACTCTGCTCACTCCTTGCAACGGTATAAATGGTGAGTAATTGCCAATGAAATTCCTCCCACCATGTCACCTCACGCGCAAACCTTGCAGGATCCTTGAGTACACATCGTGCAGCTCATGAATCTAGCTGTTGAAGCTGATAACTTGCTCCATCAAAAGCATCTTTAGCTTGGGAATCCAGGGTTGGTTGAATTCGCTGCCCAAGGCTTCACTGTGGTTGAAGCCACAACTAACAACTTGCTAAACAACTAAAATTTTAAATAGTGGCCAACACTAGATGCACACTTTGTCGTCCTCATTTTGATGGCAACACTAATGTACAGAGTGCCACTCTTGCTTACTCATGCTTAATATATTACATTCTCAACCATTACTCGCTTTACCACATTTTTATCACAAGTCCGGACATTTTCAGTTTGCCATGGTAGTACACATCTTTCGGAACATGTTTTTTGCAGTAACTAACCATAGTTCAGATTAAATGTTACCTGTGTGTAGCTTTTCCGAGTTTCTCTGACAAGCCACTCACCCTTTAATCTCCCAGTGCTCTTTCTCAAAGCCCTTGTGCAGTGACTGGGCAATGGAAGACTCCATGAGGTCCACGTAGCGAACCACTTGAGGGGCGAACGTGTCTCGCAGATGCTGGTGGAAACGACCTCCACACAAGTTTTCTGCGTAAGAAAGCTGGCCCTGATGCACTTAGCTTGCACAGGCACTGCAATAATCTCTTTTTCCTCATATGGCTGTGCTGTAAAGCGCACCATACTAACAGAACAACAGGGCGCTGCACCATTAACTTGAAACTGGACAGCCCAACAATTTTCTTGTACATGCATGCCAGTCATCCTCTGACAGTTGTAGTATTCGTGTCAAGCAAAGGTCAGTTGCAGTTAATCCAGCTGTGCTGGTGACTTCTTCCACAGTAACACTGACAGCCTTAGTTACACATCATGCTCATTACTTCACATTTCAAACAACTGGAGTAAACACCCAAATTACCTAAATTGTATAAAATGTACAAAGAAAGCAATGACCAACGTTTACAGCACTTTCGTGGGTGAAGCAGCACGCACTAGAAAGGTCAGCTACCAAGTCATGCCTTCTCTGGCAGATGTCCACTTGTCCTCCCACTTGCCATGTTTCAACGAATTCGGCCTCTGGCTTTTATGAATAATTTGCTACCATATGGCTGTTAGTTCCATAACATCTACAAGGGAGCAACTAACAACTGTCTGAATTTAATTTATGAAAGTTCGGGCTATTTGGTAAGGTGTCTTAAACATATGCTAACAGTGCAAACGCTACATGCAGACAAAGACAAGAAAACATGAACACTGGCATCCAACTGAATTTTAATTGCAGATAGAACACTTGTATAGGACTGTGTAATGAAATCACAATAAAATCATGTCTGAATGTGTATGAAAATTATCAGGAGCAAGCTTGTGTTGGAGAATAATGAAGGCCTTGCCTTCAATGGCTATGCTTTCCCAGTGGTCGTAATGAACAAACTCACTGCTGAAAAGAATTTTCAAAACAGAGCTCATTCGGATATTTTTCAAGTGGCGCTCTATGTGAAACTGTCAGCATGCAATAGAAATGTCTTTTGTACCTTTAATGCATGTGTTTGACACCTGCCGTATCCTACTGAGCTTTCACTGCCCATATGTTTGGATTAATGGCACATGTGGGTATTCTGTGAAGGAGCCAACCGCAGAAACAATGAGCCCACAGGTGTGGCCTCAGGAAGAAGTATAAAAGCCACCCACCATCAATGCGTAGGTAATCGTTGAGCACTTGCAGCAGAGGGAAGCTATCCCAGGTGTCAGGCGGCTGCTCCGCGAGCACCGCGTCCATGTCAACCGCAAACAGCGACCAGAAGATCTCGGCATGCTCTACCAGCAGATCGCTGAACCACGCAAACGCCTGTGGGACACAACAACACTGAGAACATACTCGCTGCATGCCAAAGCCCCACTTCATGTGTGAACACCGCAGCATACAAGAAAGTTGTCACTCAGAATGTGCCTCTGGGATTGCATATGCTCAGCTGCAAGCTACCCAAGGCGGGCTCAAGAATCGTGCAACATAATTGGGCAACATTTTCACTAATCGTGAAATCTATAGAATGTAACTGACAGAACGCCTTCAGAAGATGTGGCAAGGCTTTGAAATAAAAATAAAATTCAACTGAATTCTGGGGTTTTGCATGGCAAAACCACATTCAGATAATGAGGCATGCCATAGTGGTGGCTCGGGATTAGTTTTGACAAGCTGAGGTTTTTTAACATTTACTTAGGGTGTATGCAGTTGAGTACGTGGCTTACCGCAACGCCAGACAAAAAAATGTTACATTTGTCACAACATGTCACTCCTTTCACTCTTAACTGCAAGAGACAGTGCCACCAACACACTTTTAGGTATAATATGCTGAATGTGAAGATAAAGAGGTAGCATTTCTCAGTCGGTTAAGTTTACTCAAAAAGGAAAGTAAGCCACTTTGGCATGCATTAAAGAGGATGAAGGCGAAAGCCGGAGCACTCACGGAATTCATTACTTTGCTTGACATTTTTATTCTAATGTGCCGTTACTTCTTGTTACTTGTTTTCTCGCACCAAAGGCCCTGGGTTTGAGTGCCTTAATGACCTATATCTTAATTTAATGTGCTTTAATTAACTTTACCTTAACACCAAAGTGGTTTCGACTTTTTACCTTCACGATGTCAGTTGGAATCCAACTTGAAGATATGGCCGGTTTGCCCATATCTCCATGTTGGGTAGTGGGTTCAATGCCTTAATTAACTAAACCTTAATTAACACCAAGAGTAGTTGGTACGGCTATCGACCTTCACAATGTTGTCGTCGTTGTCGTCGTCGTCATCATCATTATCATCATCACCACCACCACCACCATGCCTGGTTACGCCCACTGCAGATCAAAGGCCTCTCCCATACTTCTCCAACTAACCCGGTCATGTACTAACTGTGGCCATGTTGTCCCTGCAAACTTCTTAGTCTCATCCACCCACCTAACTTTCTGTTGCCCCCTGCTATGGTTCCCTTCCCTTGGAATCTAGTCCGTAGCCCTTAATGACTATCGGTTATCTTCCCACCTCATTACATGTCCTGCCCATCATCATCATCATCATCATCATCAGCCTGTTTACGCCCATTGCAGGGCAAAGGCCTCTCCCATATGTCTCCAACAACCCTGGTCACGTACTAATTGTGGCCATGTCGTCCCTGCAAACTTTTTAATCTCATCCGCCCACCTAACTTTCTGCCACCCCCTGCTACGCTTCCCTTCCCTTGGAATCCAGTCCTTAACCCTTAATGACCATCGGTTATCTTCCCTCCTCATTACATGTCCGGCCCATGCCCATTTCTTTTTCTTGATTTCAACTAAGATGTCATCAACTCGCGTTTGTTGCCTCACCCAATCTGCTCTTTTCTTATCCCTTAACGTTACACCCATCATTCTTCTTTCCATAGCTCGTTGCGTCGTCCTCAACTTGAGTAGAACCCTTTTCATAATTCTCCAGGTTTCTGCCCCATATGTGAGTACTGGTAACACACAGCTGTTATACACTTTCCTTTTGAGGGATAGTGGCAACCTGCTGTTCATGATTTGAGAATGCCTGCCAAACGCACCCCAGTCCATTCTTATTTTTCTGGTTATTTCAGTCTCATGATCTGGATCCGTGGTCACTACCTGCCCTAAGTAGATGTATCCCCATACCACTTCCAGTGTCTCGCTACCTATCATAAACTGCTGTACCTTTCCGAGACTGTTAAACATTACTTTAGTTTTCTGCAGATTAATTTTTAGACCCACCATTCTGCTTTGCCTCTCCAGGTCAGTGAGCATGCATTGCAATTGGTCCCCTGGGTTACTTAGCAAGGCACTATCATCAGCAAATCACAAGTTACTAAGGTATTCTCCATTAACTTTCATCCCCAAATCTACCCAATCCAGGTCTCTGAATGCCTCCTGTAAACACGCTGTGAATAGCATTGGAGAGATTGTATCTGCCTGCATGATGCCTTTCTTTATTGGGATTTTGTTGCTTTCTTTATGGAGGACTATGGTGGCTGTGGAGCTGCTATACATATTTTTCAGTATTTTTACATACGGCTCATCTACACCCTGATTCCGTAGTGCCTTCATGACTGCCGAGGTTTCGACTGAATCAAACGCTTTCTTGTAACCACTGAAAGCTGTATATAAGGGTTGGTTATATCCTGCACATTTCTCTACCACCTGATTGACAGTGTGAATATGGTCTGTTGTTGAGTAGATTTTATGGAATCCTGCCTGGTCCTTTGGTTGACAGAAGTCTAAGGTGTTCCTGATTCTATTTGTGATTACCGTAGTAAATGTTTTGTAGGCGACCGACAGTAAGCTGATCGGTCTATAATTTTTCAAGTCTTTGGCGTCCCCTTTCTTATGAATTAGGATTATATTAGCGTTCTTCCAAGATTCCCGTACGCTCGAAGTCATGAGGCATTGCGTATAGAGGGTGGCCAGTTTTTCTAGTTTTTCTGAATAACTTCACGCATAAAAAATAGTGAACAGATGGTCAGATGCTGTCAACACACAAAGTCATGGCTCCTCAACTTGCTTCAACATTTAGTCATCAGCCAACAACTTGTTTTCCAGTTGTAGCTGTTACACGAAGCGACTGTCTGTTGACGGTGCAGTGATATGGTGGGAGACCACCGGAACGACAACTGCTTGTACGAGGTAAAAAATTGTGCTGTGTTGACTGCGTAACGGCACTTTGACTACTTTGCAGCATTCAGTTTGAGAAGGAAATGCGCTACCTAAAGCATTAAACGCTATGCTTGTCTTTCCTCCAGCCTTGAGGCACATCTTCATTGCTAAGTCTTCTTTGGTGACGGACTTCTGGCTTCCACCATATAAAATGCCTGTGACACAGTGCTGATTGTTGTTGTGGGTGACCAAAGCATGAAAAGACTGCAGATATACTTTGTTGTCCTTGCTGTGCACTCTCTACCCACTACTCGATAACCCTCTGGAATGCAACATTGATGTTTGTGGTTAAACTAATGCTGCTGTGCATCTTCCTGATGCCTCTGGGTTGACACACATTTTTTCTGGTACAATGCCTTCCATGGCAAGACGAGCATTTGAAGCTTAACTTGACAGGTTCGTGCCTGATGACCTCTGGACATGCCGCTAAAACATCTGTTGTGCTTAGAGAGTTTATCCTTCCTAGCAGCCAGTGAGAAGTCACTGTCACAAGCACGCGAACCATGCTTGTTCGAGCGGCAGTCAGCTTTCCTTACAAATGTATTATGTAAAACAGAAGCTGTGCCACCTCGTGCTGTCGTTTCAGCTCGTTTGAACTGTTTCTCGCATGACATCATGCACTGCTCACGTCTTTCCAACTCAACACGAATGAATGCCAGTAGTTCTTTCAGCTTGGCATTTGAGGAAACTGCTGCTGAAGCTGATTCCAATACAACTTGAGTGTCGTCTGATGAGTCCCTCCTCAATGCTTTAGTTCGCTGTTCTCTAGTAAACACAGGAATGATATCGTATGGTAGAGCCTTTTGCAGTATGTTGATAAGCATTGCCAAGAAACTTTAGTGGGCACGTTGAGAGAATTCAGACACTCGTCTGAGGCCTCGCACATCTGCAATTATCTTAACGTGGGCAATGTTTCTTAGAGTGACTAGGTGATGCTGCTTCATTCTGTTTCTGTCACCAAAGTGCTCCTTGAGTATATCAACAGCATCATCATAACAAGGCTCAGATGTTGGCAATCCCACATTTGCCGCCGTGGCTTCTCCAGCAAGATGCTGTCGTAAGTAAAAAAAATTTGCTGTTGATTAGAGGGCGTGATTTAAATGAACTGTCTGCTCGAACTGCTCCCAAAATCCAGTCCACTCCCTTAAATGACATGTCGAGTTTCGGAAGACTCGGTTGACCGAAACTGTGTGCTAAGGCAGCATTATCCGCGATGTTAGGCTGCACAGATGGTGACTGCCGAGGAATACCATGAGCTCTCTCGGCTCATTCCAACACCTAAATCTGACAAGTTATTTTGGCAAGCACGCTGACTGTCTGGTCATTGTACTCAGCAGTAGTCGCGTATTCCACTTTAACTTATTATCTGGTGTGTGATCCTTGATCTCGTCATCAATTTTTGAGAGCATGTCATTGCTTGTAGAAAGACAGTCACGCATATCTTTAAGCTTGGGGATGCCAACATTGGGCACATTTAGAAGAAACCTGGCTTCCTGAACCATCTTCATGTTTTGTGCTCATTGGGCCACTCGCTTGGTCTTCAGACGATCCATTAGGTGATGATGTTTGCGATCGCACAGCTGACTTGCCCGGGTGTAAATCTTCACATCCGTGTTTATTGTTCCTCACCACTTGTGGCAGAATAGAGAGCCCCTCGACGCATGCGAAGAGAACAAAACATGTCCACACGGGGTTTTCGGCACCAAAATAATATTAAAACACAAGAGACTGACTCAAACACCAAGAGCCTGTTTGAACTCCATCATCCTTTTTTTTTTTTTCTACGAGTGCCCAGTCTTTATTATAGCACTTATTTTTCTACAGCCATCATAGTTGAAATTCGTCGCATTAGAAATCCTTTCAATGCAAGTCTGAACTGCTGCATCCATCAGTTACCCAATGACGGCATTTCCAACGTACTCGCACAAGCAAAAATAAAGACATTTCATTCAACCCTCGAATATTGTGTGATTGCTGCAGCGATAAATGCCACAGGAAATGTGTTACTTGCCACTCACTGTGGGAAAACAAAGCCGCATGTAACTATCTAGTACATTGCAGCACAGCTAAGAGATGAGACACCATGGACTCAATGGCAAGTTGAGGGATAGCCTCAGAGTTTGGTGCGTCGTAGGTGCCAAAGTTGGAAGTAGTGGGATTTACGTGAACATCGAACATTAAATTTGAACTGCGAGCCATGGTCACATTCAGTAGGTGAAGCACTGTCGGCGCACCCTGCTCAGCCATACCCTTCGCAGTGTAAGGCATCGAACAAGGAGCACGAGCACCACAAAGGGGATCAAAGGTGATCTTCGATTGTCCATAAGTTTGCTTCTGCTGAATGCACTGAAGTACTTTTTGCTGTAAAATATTTCTGAAATAGACGTAATAGTTCTGCAGAAACCTGCAAGGTGGAGAGAAGGAATTAATAAAGGGAAAATGAAATATAGTAATAATAATAATAATAATAATAATAATAATAATAATAATAATAATATTTATCCATCCGAATGTAGCAATTTCTAGAAAGGAAACCCATACAGGTTCCTCGAAAGGAAAGCCTCGGAGTTGAAGAAAAGTTTGTCCTGGTCCGGGACTCGAACCTGGGACTACCGCCTTCGGGGCAGTCGCTCTAACATCTGAGCTAACCAGGTGGCTAGCAGGTGGCAGGATGAAGTTGAACTTATCAACAACTCAAAGCAGAGGCAAGAGCTTGACGTAATAGTTCTGCGGAAGCCTGCAAGGTGAAGAGAAGTAATTAATAAAGGGAAAATGAGACATCCAGCGAAATGTGCATGTCTCATTTTGCAATGGTCATCTATCTGTTACTGTCAAGAATGTGGCTGCACACTCTTGTTTAATGATCGCATTAAACTTGCCCAGCACAGAAATAAGGATGTATGCAGAATTACAGAGGCACAAGCTAGCAGGCGGAATGGTGAAAAGAGTGTTAGCACTGTATCTATCAACCTGCTTGACAAGAAGATAGCCTTTTTGGAAGGTATTCTTTAGCAAGCAGCACGAATAACAGGACACAGGCACTGACTTCCAACAAGTATGTTTACTGTGCGAGCGCAGAATTTTGTTTATGGTGCGAGGCAGAGAAGTAATAGTAAAAACACAAATGGCATGAAAACATGAAAAAAATGAATTGAGATTGCAGGCAGGCGGAGATCACTTAAATTATTACTATTATTATTATTATTATTATTATTATTATTATTATTATTAGTAGTAGTAGTAGTAGTAGTAGTAGTAGTAGTAGTAGTAGTAGTAGTAGTAGTAGTAGTAGTAGTAATTGCTCTTTTCTGTGTCCCTTTATTCGCGCTGTTTGCTAAAAAATCTGTTCGTAACTGTATCGTTTGGACGGAATCCAAGAATGAAAAGAACGTTTATTCAAGAAACACCCAGGGTATATATAGTCGTCGGCATTCACAGGCACGTGTTGCCGTAATCTTCGTGCTGTCAGTCAGTTCAGGCTGATATGTGCGACGCATGCGTAGTCTGCATGATACATCTTTCTCTGTTTAATAGTTGGTTAAAGCCGAGATACACAATGCACTTGATTGAAATTGCGGTCGTACTGCAGCCGTCTTGGCTGACAAGTTATCCGTCTAGACCGTCTTGGGATCGGTGTTGTAAGTTGAGTCGGATTTGCGTGCACTCCAGTAGGGGATGTTACCCGCTGGTTGTCGTCGCTTTCCGGCTCATCGCTGTCGAGGTCATCGTGTTGAAATGGCTCATGCATTGGAATCAGGTGTCTCTGATTCCGACGAAGTACTTGGTCATCTTCAGTAACAATGTAATAGGACCTCGGTGCTGCCGGTGCCACGACCTGCGCTTTGCGGGTCCATGCTTTATCTCGGATCCTCACCACATCCCCTTTTCGGAGTATTGGTAGGTCCTTTTTGTGGGCGCCAAGTTGTCTATGCTTAGACACAATATTTTTAGGTTGCAAGCTGAAGTCTGGAAGCCTGGTTAGTAGTGAAGCTGTAGAAGTGCAGTGCCTAGTCCACTTTTAGAAGCACCAGAAGAAATTTTAGTTTCCCTGGCAGCATCGAAAACAGCCAACACAGGTGCGCTGCTGAGCCATGTGCAGATGGCTGTCCATTCATTTGCGTGGTTGGCCGACCATTCAAACTTGGTGTCCTTTTTGATGAGACTGCGCAAAAGTTGCGTCTTTTCTGCCAGATTCGGAATGTATTTCCCAAAATAATTGGCAACACCTAACATTCTGTGCACTGCAGCTTTGTCCGTTGGTTGTGACATTTCTTTAAGGGACATGCTCAGTGTGGCATTAGGCCTTATTCCGTCTCGGCTGATGACATCACCCAGAAAGTCAACTTCAGTAAGCCCGAACTTGCACTTGCTTGCGTTAAAAGTTAAGCCAGCATTTTTTGCCAGTTGCAATACATTTCGAAGGCGTGTGTCAGGTTCTTCTTTAGTGGCACCCCAGGCAAGAACGTCATCTACACATACACGCACCCCCGGAGCCCTGTCGAAAATTTCGCTCAAAGTTTTTGAAAGACTTCAGAAGACGAGGCGATACCGAAGGGCAGCCTCAGAAAGTGGTAGCAACCAAAGGGCGCGCCGAATGTGCAGATTTTTGATGTGGCATCATCCAAAGGAATTTGGTGGAAACCTGAATTCGCATCGAGGTGGGAAAAATATTTCCCACCTCGATGCGCCGGCGAGCTCAGCCTCAATGTCTTCACGCTTAGGCATCTGATAGTGCTCACATTTCAGGCATTCATTGATATACCTAGGATCAATGCATACACATAGCGTGCCGTCCTTTTTACGTACAATAACAAGTGGGCTCACCCAGTCCATTGGTTCTATCACTTTCGTGATGATGGCGCCCCGTTCCATGCGGTCCAGCTTCTCATGCAGTGGTTCTTGTAGTGTCAAGGGCACACGCCGCGCTGGCTGGACTACAGGTATCGAACCAGTGCGTAATACCATCCCATACTGGCGGGCAACACAGCCAGTTCCTTGAAAGAGTTCAGGAAATTCCTGCAGTATTTTGTCGGCAGCGCTAGCATTGACTGCATCCACCGACCTCGCGACCAGTCCGAGCGCCTCACTTGCACATAGTCTGAGTATTGCCTGGTTGCCCTTTTTGACTATAAAGAAGTCGAAACTGCCAGCCTGATCTTTTATGGTGACTGGTAACATCGCAACACCGAAGTGTCTGATGGCATCACCGCTATATGACCGCAGAATGGAACTGCTCGGCTTCAAACTTTGCATCCCTTTGCACTTCTGATAGACCGAGTAAGGCAGCAAGTTAGCTTGGGAGCCTGTATCTACTTTCAAGAAGGTATCCTGGCCGGCCACTTTAGCGCTTACGATCCAGTCCATCGAGCTTCTCACACTGCAAGTTTTTACATCAAGGATATTGAAAGTGTCCTGCACATTGACCACTTTGCCTACTGTAGACCCTTTCTTGCAACACGCTGCAAAATGATTGGCGCCACCACATACAAAACACGCCTTCCCGAACACCGGACACCTACTACATTCGTGCGAGCGGTTGCATTTCATGCATTTAAATGGACACTTCTTTACCGACGCGACCTGTTTTTCCGCCTGAGCCCATGCCTTGTTCTGCTGGCTGGACAGTTCAGCAGCCTTGCAGATTTGTGCTGCTTTGGCTAGCATAAGGTCTTTTACTTTGATGAGCTTCTCCCGCAACTTGGGGTTATGTACACCGAATACAACCTGGTCGCGGACCATTGACTCAGTTAATTCAGCGAAGTTGCAGCTTTGGGACAGTTTTCGAAAGTCGCGCAGGAAATGCTCAAAGGGCTCTGCTTCATCCTGGGTTCTTGACCGGAAAATGTACCTTTTATAGATTTTGTTTTGCTGCTCTTCACAGTTCTTTAAACTTCTGCACGACCATCGTGTAATCATCCTTGCGTTCCGCCTCCAGAAAGGTGAAGTTGTTAAACACCTCAAGTGCATTGTCGCCAACAACACTCAGCAGCAGCGCAGCCTTGACAGCTTCTGACCTTGATTCTTTCGTAGATGCGGTCACTTGTAGGCACAGTTCGAACTTCTGGATGAACAGGTTCCAATTCTTCGCGATGTTGTCGGATGAGCCGGAAAGTTGCAGATGCTCCAGTGGCTTGACTAGCTGCATTGCTCTGAATGGTTACATTCATCCAGCGATCTCACTTCTGGCACCATGTATCGTTTGGACGGAATCCAAGAATGAAAAGAATGTTTATTCAGGAAACACCCAGGATATATATAGTTGTCGGCATTCACAGGCACGAGTTGCCATAATCTTCGTGCTGTCAGACATGCGACGCATGCATAGTCTGCTCGATACAGTACCAACAAGCTCGGTTAGCCACTATTTTTGGAAGGGGCTGTTCTCTAAGAGTCCACCTAGTCTACTGTACGTTTTGACCACTGCTGACTGGCTGGAGCTGTGTACCAGCGAAGAGGAGACAGGCACCCCTACTGCACCTCCTCTCAGATTTCCACCTGTATGTGGATGAGGCTCCTTTACCAGCCATGTTATCTCCTCAACAGTTTCAGTGTTGCTGAATGGACGGTCTACCTCCATAGGTTTTTGTCTGTGCATAATGGCAAGATTTTTGGGTAGGCATCACATCAGAACGTGGTTCAGTACCACGCTTTACAGGGTCGATGACACTACAAGACCTTCAAAGTGCTGACACAGAACTTTACAGAGCCGCAAAGTAGCCGAACGTTCGAAATATCTAATTAGATTCTCAGAGGAAACATCGCTAAAAGATAGCCTAGGTATGTGGTCAATAATCAGAAGATCCAAACCAATCAGTGAGTGTCTTGATCGTAAGGTTGTGATTTTACTCTGCCAGTCAGGTACTGTCAATAGCCTGCTTGCTACTGCTAGTTAAGTACATAAGCAAGTACTTGAACTATTCGGTGTGCGGCAGCTTGGTATTCTTATGGATGGTAGTATTGAAATGATCCCAGAAGGACTGCCATAAATGCAGATTACCGTTGAAGGTTTGTATCTGGAGCTTCAGTAAAATGACAGAGCGAAGATGCTGCTCTCTCACCTGACCCAAAGTTGAAAGTGCTTTATAAAAAATATTTTTCAAAGCAACTTTCTTGATTTCGATGTTGCTAAAATGATGCCTATAGGTGGATAGCAAATGGCGCGTCATCTTCTAAAGCACTTCCGGTTTAATGCCTAGCTGTCCCGCTACTCAAGAATTTTTATTGTTCGAAGTAATGGAGGAAGAAACACATAGTATGCCTCTGGGCCACGATTATAATCACCTGCCCAGCGATAACATGCTTGCATTCTTCTGTGAATGGAAAGAAAATGTCTTAGATTGTATGGAACAAAGTGCACAAGTGTAAATAGACAGTTGCTTTCAATGAGGGACGGGGATCAGTGAGGCATGGGTGACGAGCCTGGCATCAAGTATATGTAAAGGTTATACTTTGCCACACATAAGTATTTTGATGAATGAGTTTGCTTTTGCATTTTTGAGCACCAAGGGTACAATGATTGCTTAAATATATGAAGACATGGTGCAAAATTATAGCAATAAAGAAATGTTCAGTGATAAGGGCTTCTGACAACAATGCAGGTCTTCTGTTCAATCAAGGGCACTGATGCAGTATAGTTCCATTACATACTGTATTTATTTATTATTTGTTATACCTCAAAGGCCTTGGAGATGGGGTGTTACATGAGGGATGGGCTGAGTTTAACAAAACAGTGATTCGAGAACAGCCTTGCCTACTTATTGTCAATAATATATAGAATATTGAGCTGGGGAAGGGCCACAAAACCAACTATTCAGTTACACTGAGGTAACTATCATGAAGATAGGTCAAGCCAATTGAAGCCGCATCAGCTAGCAGAAGACATAACAGTCTGTGGCCGTTAGCTGCGTAGTTGTATTCCTCGTACCAATAAAGAACCAGTTCTGTTCATTATATGACATGGTATCACACATGGGATTGCAAGAAGAACGAAGACAGCCAAAGAAAAGAGTGGCACAAAACAGAAGCTGCAACTAGAAGCGTTTTGAAGGCGGCAAAATGGCAGCAGCAAGAAGTCATTCCAAAACCAGTCTAAAGGCTTCGAAGCCACTTGACATGCAATCCCAGGCACTCAACGCATGAAAAGCTACAAATGGTACAACAGCGCAGTACAATTTCACAAGAAGCCTCAAGAAATTCTCATGGCGAACTCCATGACGATGACCAAGCCAAACACACAGAATGTATTCCCGATGGAGTGAAGCTAAGAAAGACGTACAAGCAGTCAAGTGCAAGTATAAAAAAATACTTCTTCCCGAAGGTTAATCATGTCTACAAGAGGTACAAGAAATGAAACAGAAGGAAGGGGAACATTTCAAGGAATTTCTCACAGCGGCACAACTACAAGTGAAGAAGAGCCATTTTGCTGAGTTGATCGATGAGCCCCTTTGGGACCGCATCATCATTGGCATTGCCAACGACATCATTTGAGAGCAACCTGACTGTTGACCTACAGAAGGCAGTAGACCTGTGCTGGCCGAGTGAGTAAGCACCACAGCAATTTAAAAACACTGCTACGGAGACCAGGACTGTGGATGCGCTCACAAATAAAAAGCCACGGTCAAGGAAAAATTCGTTGACTGAAGCAAAAGGTTTGACATGTTCACTCCTTCCAAAAAAGCATGCAGCTTTTGCAGAACCCTCCATAAGCCAAGGGAATGTCCAGCTTATGGGAGTCAGTCCGACAAATGCAAAAAAATTTAACACTTTGCAAACGTGCCGCTCAGTAGCCAAAGGGAGCTAAGTGAAGTGAACACCATCGAAGACAAACAGGAAACAGAATGACTGTACATCAGAGCTAAAAACAAAGAGCAGCAATGCAGAGTGGCAGGATGAAGTGCAATTAAGCAGTGGGGCCAAAACATTCAAGCAATGGGTCTACATGCATCTCCATCACGATAAAGAGAACTGCCACATATAGAAACCAGAAAATTCATGTTCTTGGTGAAGACAGATAGACATGCACAGTCAATGGGCAAGCAGCAAATCTGAAGTTTCATGCCGTGGACTCTGATGCCAGCCCAGTGCTAGGTCAAAACACATGTGAATTTCTAAACCTGGTAAAAAGAGTGCATGAAGTCTGCGGACTAGAAAACAATGAGGACATATTTCAAGGCATTGGATGCCTAAAGCAACCTGAATATGATGCAGACATCAGATAATCAAGAAGAGAAAGAAATACAAGACAGGAAAGGCAGGGAGGTTAACCAGATGCACATGTGGTTTGCTACCCTGCTCTGGGTGGGGGTGGGAAATTTGCAGATAATCAAGAAAGAGTTTGGAAAACAAACAACCTAAGAAAGTCCCATTTCAGTTCAGCAGGAACTTGCAAAGATGGAGCAAAAAGAAATTATCAAAAAGATTACCAAGCCAACTCAATCCTGTAGCCCAATGGTGGTAGTCAAACAGAGAGGCAAGAGAGAGAGAGATCTGCATCAATCCTGTGGAATTAAACAGTTCTTGTCAGGAGATATTACTCACTGAGAATACTGGAAGAAATCATCTCACAAATTAGAGGTGCCAAGAGGTTTTTGCTGCCACACCTAAAGAAAGGATTCTGGCACATGAGAGTGTCAGAATGCACAACCTAGCCTTCAGCAGACCATGGAGAAGGTACTGCTTCAAGAGAGTTCCTTTCAGCATCGCAACGCTGGCAGAGGTCTTCCAACAAGTGGTCAGTAAAATTCTGGAAACATTCCAAACACTGAAAACTCAATGGATAACATCCTAGTGTATGCAGAAACAATCAAACCTGTCAAAAAGCACACAATGCTAGCAATGAATACTCTGAAAGATGTTGGAGCAAAACTGAACCATGACATGTATACCTTTGGCAAGTTGGTTGTAAAACTTCTGGGTCACATCATAACAGCAGAAGGCTTGAAGGTCAACTAAAACAATGTGGCAGCCATCAACCAATCAGCTGAACCAAGAAACAAGACCAAGCTACTAAGGCTATTGAGAATGCTTCAGTACATGTACTTGCAGAAATCCATTCCAAACTTGGCAGAGCAAACAGTGTCCTTGAGGAAGCTAGTGACCAAAGACACAGAGTACCCGCGGACTGATGAACAGATGCACGCACTACATGAAATACACCAAGCATTGAAGCATGCATTAAAACTAAACTACAATGTTGTCAATGGCTCCTTAATGCTTTCCATCAATGCAAGTCTTTAAGGCATTGGGAGCTGTGCTCTTGCAAGGAGAAAGGCCAGCGGAATATGCATCGGCAACAATGACAGAAGCTCAGCAGAACTACGCTCAGATAGAGAAAGAGGTTCTGGCCATCATGTATTGGCACCAGAAGTTCCACCAACATGAGAATTCAAGAATTTCAGCAATGACTGAGGATTCAGCCCTGTAATGTCGACTCCAAGGTATGCCTGGTCTAACTGCCTCAAACAGCTAGTGGTCCAACAAGCAAGAAGCCTACTCAGAAAGTGTGCATAAGAAGGAACCGACATAGAAGTTGCTCTATTCAATTTGCAGAACATGCCTAGAGGCGAATCTGACTCTCCAGCACAGAGGTTGATCAGTAGAAGAACAAGAACCCTCATCCCAGTCTACAGAAAGCTACTAAAGCCAGAAATGATCCACAGTGTGTTGGAAACAACGTTAGGCAAAGGTAACTGCCAGAAAATGTATGCTGATTAGCATACAAAAATAGCTCCTCCCATGGCTGCAGGCAACTATGTCAAGGTGTGAAAAATCAGCAGAAAGTGGGTTCGAGCACAGCTATACGAAGAACAGTGAAACCGCATTTCCTCATTATGCAAATGCAAACAGAATGGTACCGCTAAAATACAGAACACACCCACCCAACAAAAGTTGGCGCTGCACTCGACAATTCAACTTCCAGCTGCCTAAGCAATGGCTAACAAGTACCACTGACACCAAAGCCCATCAAGCCAGGCGGCGTGACACAGAGTCCCATAACCATAAAGTCCGGCCGTGTCATCAAGCCCATCGTCGGACTCAATTTGTAAAGACAGGAGGACGTCACGAAGACAAGCCAACTTGCAAAAGACGAGGCTGATTATGGCCATAAGCCATGCAGAATAAACAACCGGTTTTGCTTGCTATTTGACCGTCGCTATTCAGATACGGAGTTGCGCTGCTTTCTGCTGCACGAGTGGCATAGTATGGCGGCTATGATACATCTGAGACATCAACGAATCAACAGCTGATACCTTTGCACTGAACGTATAAGGAAGATGCGTGTGCAGTGCTTGGCTGCGGCCAAGAATGATGTTCAAATGCAAGTAAATGAACACTCGGATGGAGCTATAATTAAGAGTTGTCAAGGGGGAAAAAGGGAACTGGACTCCTTGAAGCTAACAGTCATCGAAATTGCACTGATGCCGTTTACAAGTACAGTCAACTTCCGTTAATTTGATCATGACTAAACCAACAAAAGTGCTCAAATGATTCAGCGGGTCCAATTAAACAAGATGCAAAAAGAAAAGAACTCCACAACACAACATTGATTCATTTGGCAATATTTTCCCTATTCTAACAAGCCCCCGAAACAAACGTGCACCGACTTTCTGCGTGTCTGAAGTAGAAAACGAACATATAAATGACATTAACGCTTCTAAACGAAGTAGAAATGTAAGGCACACCCTATGTTTTAATAAATATATATATATATAAAAAATAGCAAAGTGTGTCGCACGATGGCAGCCAGTTTCCTCAAGTCAGCTTTGCCGCAATACAGGTTTGTTACGCGGTAAAGCATAAAATGCTGCAAAGGCTGTTTTGGTATTGCATCTGATTGCACCGCGCAGGCAATTTTCGGCCCAATTTTTTTGAAAAAAAGAAATTAAAGATGCATGTTGTAATCGAGTAAATATCGTAATCACACATTGTGAGCTAGTCAGCGCTTGAAAATCTATCTAAGGCACGGCCGAAAATACTTTTTTCCACATGACATGTGTTCAACGCAATCACTGTCCCCTAAGCTCCGCCAAAACAGGCGCTGCTGCTAGCGAGGTCACCATTTGGGTGCCTAGGAGTCAGGCATGTGCATGCTCACTGGTCAAGTTTGAATTATCCAGCAAATGCCAATTTTCGGATCAAAATAATGGAAGTTCGGGCCCATTGAAATGCATGGACACTGACCAGAACCTTCTGGCCTGGATCAAATTAACCGAGAAATCGAGTTAACCAGAGTCAAGTTAATGGGCGTCCAATGTCAAAACATCAAAAGTACGCATTAAATTGAACGTAGTGATATCTACATGACCGTGCAACAAGTTATTATGCAGCACAAAACACAAGCAAGAAACAAACTCTCCCCTGCGAACCATTGTAGAGAGTAGTCAAGATGCATATAGCACTTGTATGAAGGAATGACAGCTCACACCTTCCAAAACTGTCGATCAGCAATTAGGCACAATGATTATTTAGCTAAGCTAGCTGCACAGTACTCAAGATGCAATGCAATAACTTTGCGAAATATCAACTGCAAATGCCACCAGAGCCTGTGAAAAACAACAGTCTGCAGAAGACGCCATACTCCACAATCCTTTGCGAGAGTCTGGCTTTTCCTGTCCACCTTTTGTTCTGAAACATTGCTGAAAAAGGTCGCCGGTAGCTAAATACAAAATTTTGTCGCTAAACAGACCAAAACGCCACTAAATCTAGTGACAAGATCACTAAAATGGCAACACTGTCTGTGACGCTATAGTGCCAGTAGCTTTAGTGCAGCAAAATCTGAGATGCTGGCTCACACTCACCTGTAAGTGATTATAACATGACAAAATATTTCACTGCTATATTGTTTTATACACAATGTGCTCCTCCCATGTTACCGCGTGTTTTCAAGCAATTGCTACTGAGGAAAAGTATGTAGTTTGTGATAGAGAGACTGCAATTAATCACATGGCTTGTGGTGAAGTGTGAAGCCGGTATATACATCAAATGCACCAGGCAGTGAATGACAAGAAGAAAGCTGTCATGTCCACACTTACCCGATCCTGAAGAGGCCATAGTCCCGAAGGAAGACAGAGAGAGAGGAGGCAGAGAAGTAGGTCATTGCCCCCCCATTGAAGGGGGTGGGGGGTGGAGGAGGGCAGGTAGCACAACACTCATGCAAGGGTTCATGCATCACTGGGTGCTGCCAATTGTTTAGAACATCACTTGCGGTAACGCACATCTTGAGATACCTCAAAAGCAATATTTTTCATCTCTGCGATTCAGGCTTGGCTACTCATATAATTGTTCAAATTCTCTTGCCACTTTCTAGAAGGAAAGCCACATACTCACATAAAAACAAGGAGGCACACAAATATGAAAACGGGCAAGCAGATGAGGCGGCATCAATTAAGATATAGCATTGCTTAAGAAGTTCACAGAAGCTTTTCCAGAATCCAGTTAAATGTGATGCCAATTATATGTCTTTTATGGCCACAGAGTTGAAATGAGCAGAAGAGAGTTCCATTAGCATGCAAACAAAAGGTTGTAGCATGGCTTCTTCAGGAGGAATAAAGGTTCTCCATTGGGCACTGCAATATTTCATAACGCTCTGTAGCACTGGCCAACTCTTCTGGAAAAGTGATTCCATGCTTTAAACATGAGAAAAGACGTAGATAAGTGCATTCAGTGCCTAATACACACGAATGTTCTTTGAGAACAACCCAAGTTGACTGAGTCAGCTACTTGACAGCATACAAAGAAACTAATACCAAGTGTACAGTACTGGTCTAGTATCCTTACATTATGTATGTTCCTTACAACATTAAATGTGTTCTACAGGTTCATATTAGCCTAATAATTTTTATATGGTGAATGTAGCACTGTACTGGTTGCCTTCTGTTTTTTCTCAAGACCGATCTTAGTTTTTTTCTCTAACCCTTACACATTTTGGACCAATGTGCACATTCAGTGTAACAGCAAATGGTTCCTGCCCCTTTGGTATAACCAACTTATTGTTGCTAGAAAACTATAAGTGGTTATTATTATAAAATATCAGGTTCACAATATCTGTTTGAATAAGGATGCAAAAAAACTAACCCGCTATTACAAGGTCTGGCATTTCAGCCTTTGCCAGTATATGCTATGAAACGTGTACTAAAATTTTTTCCTGCAGTTTGGCTTTAACAAAAAAGGCCACTAGGGCAATGTAGTAAGTAGAAAAAGCCGTTAGGCTCCAGAATTAGACAGATTTACCCCAGGATTGACGATAATGAAACCTGTGATGCCAAATGGTGGCAGTAATCAATGCGAGTGTTGCAATTGATGCATCAACATCGTGGAGCATGAAAGAAAGAATTGGCTTGTTTTACTGTGTGGTACATAACCAAAGAAGCACAATAGGCACCTGATTGCAGAGATAACTACACACAATACCAACACAGTTTCCCAAAGATGGCGAACCTACTGGGCCCAGCAAAATAATGTTTGCTAATCTGCTGGATCTCCACTTGGGTGTGTTCAGATGACAGACTAAGAGGGCTCCCGACTGTTATTCTTCAGCAAAATTTTTATATGAGGTGAGAAAATGTCTCTGTAAAGAGGAATCAACCTTCGTTTTGCAAAACTTAGCACGAATTTCTTGGAAAAATATTCTTATTTCATTGACAGTGGAAAAGTTTTAACAACTTGCACATTTGACAAATTCGAAGGCCTATCACTCTAAAATAAACCGATTGTACATTGCACTAAATTTTTTTGGTAAATGTAACACTAAACAGGAAGTTAAATTTATGCCACTCACAGTACGTTTGCAAAAATTTGCCAAACTTTACCTTTCGAGCAACTGCCTCTAATTGACCTTGAAATCAGGATTTTTTTTGGGGGGGGAGGGGGGTGGCGGGTCATTTTAGCTAAGGCAATGAAGCGGAAAAATATTCCTGACAGATTTTCAAGGGGCTTCTTGCATACTATAAAAAAGAGTACGCACCTACACCACATATTTATTTTGTTATGAAATCCCATAATGTCAAATTGCAACATTGGAGCGAGAATCAGAACATTTCAGAAAAGAAAAAAACAAGCAACCAAGCCGACTTTTATCAAAATTTTATAGAATACCCACCCAGGACTGTTAAATCTAGTATTGCAAAATCTTCTTGCATGATTTTTTTTTAGGTGAAGAAATGGAGCCTAGTTTAAGACCCATGTACGGTCATCTCAACAATGTGTCTCATTCAAATAATAAAATAAAAATCACACTCACATTGAATTTTGAACACATTCCTTCTGTTGTAGTAAAGAAGAGTGAATCAGATTCTGTCTTTTTTAGCCATGAAATGTGTTGAGCTTGAGTTTTTGGGCTCCAGCATCCATATTTGTACAAGCAAGCAAGCACGCTAGAGTGCACACAGGAAGTTTTTTTAAGACTAGTTGGGGGAATCTATTTCTGGCATATGGATCTCTAATCATGTCCGCTATCTGAAATGCTCCCCGTGTACCTGAACGAAGCACCAGCCTAACGGGAAAGCGCGATGACACCACTTGAGTGGATGAGCCGGATGGTCATGTTCAATGAAGACAGTCGCAAAACAAGTCCCGAATATTTTTCATTTTCATTAAAATTTTTATATTAAGCATAAAATTCCTTCCACCCTGCAGAACTACGGCTACTTTTCCAACACATTTTTTTCACACACAACAAATTTTAACTGATACAAGGTCCTGTTGCTGATGATGATGCATGAGGGTTTTTTGGTGCAAGGACCAGGGATGGACAAAGAGCGCTAAGAAATGGTATGTGGAAGTCAATGACACGGTGATTGACAAGTGTCAGATATAACATGGCTGTAGAGAGGCCTAAAATATTTGCTGTAAGGTACTTATAATATTGTCGCGTAGTAGTGACGGTGAAGAAGGCAGTAAAACTGTGATTATAGAAACTTGCATTTTGTTGGGTGAACTTTGCCCTCAAAAGCAGGTTACGCTCAAAGAACGGCAACAATGGCGAACACAGTCAGCGATCGGCGAAAATTTGATGAGCGGGTCAAGTGTATCAGCTTTTATACAGCAGTCATCGAATGTTCCAGACTAATCAGTGGGTCCCGCGTGTCTTCCACAAGGTTCTACACCATTCGCGTCACGCGATGAAATCAGATAACATAACGTTCGGCAACAACAGACAGCGGATAGAAGCATCGATAACGTTCCAGAAACTTCGGATACATGCAGGCACATCCCGCGCTGTGCGATTACATTTGTTAGGTGGCGAAACGTCGCTGCCCGATAAAGATAAGTACACGTGTCAATACCCCCCTCTTAAATAGCATCGTCCCAATGCTACAAATATAAAAGAGCGAAACACAAAAGGACACTCATTAAACATAAGTAACAAAACAACGAAAAGAAACAAAGTCCAAAGGTCAGTTACGCGAAGCCCCAAAGTTCATTAACGCTGGTAGTACGGCTTCAGTTGCACAACATGGACTATTTCAGGTCGTGAGCGGCGCCACTGTGATAGCGAAATGCCATCTGGCACGACGTCATAGTCCAGTGCGCCAATACGTCGGATGATCTTGTACGGTCCGAAATAGCGACGCAAAAGCTTCTCGCTCAGTCCTCGCCGGCGATTAGGGGTCCAAACCCAAACACGGTCACCGGGCTGGTACTCGACGAAGCGTCGTCACAGGTTGTAGTGTCGGCTGTTGGTCCTCTGCTGGTTCTTGATTCGCAGGCGGGCAAGCTGTCGGGCTTCTTCGGTGCGCTGGAGATAGGTAGCGACGTCAAGATTTTCCTCGTCAGTGACGTGTGGCAGCATGGCGTCTAGCGTCGTCGTCGGGTTCCTGTCGTAAACCAGCTTAAATGGCGTGATATGTGTTTTTTCTTGCACCGCCATGTTGTAAGCGAATGTTGCGTATGGCAGGACTGCATCCCACGTCTTCTGCTCGACGTCGACGTACATTGCTAGCATGTCGGTGAGGGTCTTGTTCAGGCGCTCCGTGAGACCATTCGTCTGCGGATGGTAGGCAGTTGTCCTCCTGTGACTTGTCTGGCTGTACTGCAGAACGGCTAGCGTGAGCTCTGCTGTAAAAGCCGTTCCTCTGTCGGTGATGACGACTTCTGGAGCACCATGTCACAGCAGGATGTTCTCGACGAAAAATTTCGCCACTTCAGCTGCGCTGCCTTTCGGTAGAGCTTTAGTTTCAGCGAAGCGGGTGAGATAGTCCGTCGCCACGACGATCCACTTATTTCCGGATGTTGATGTTGGAAACGGTCCTAACAAGTCCATCCTGATCTGCTGAAAAGGTCGGTAAGGAGGCTTGATTGGCAGTAGTAATCCCGCTGGCCTTGTCGGTGGTGTCTTGCTTCGCTGACAGTCTCGGCATGTCTTGACGTAACGGGCGACATCGGCGGTTAGGTGCGGCCAGTAATATGTTTCTTGTATCGTCGATAGCGTCTGGGAGAAACCGAGGTGCCCAGCGATCGAATCGTCATGTAGGGCGTGCAGTACTTCTGAACGCAGCGCCGACGGAACAACAAGAAGGTAGTTAGCGCAGACTGGTGAGAAGTTCTTCTTCACGAGTAGGTTGTTTTGAAGCGTGAACGAAGATAATCCACGCTTAAATGCCCTAGGGACAACGTCGGTGTGCCCTTCCAAATACTCGATTAGGGCTTTTAGCTCCGAGTCTCCTCGTTGCTGTTCGGCGAAGTCTTCCGCGCTTATTATCCCAAGGAAGGCGTTGTCATCCTCGTCATCTTGCGGCGGCGGGTCAATGGGGGCGCGTGATAGGCAATCGGCATCTGAGTGTTTTCGTCCGGACTTGTATGTTACAGTGATGTCGTATTCTTGTGGTCTGAGGCGCCACCTTGCCACCCGTCGTGAAGGGTCCTTTAAGTTAGCTAGCCAACACAACGCGTGATGGTCGCTGACCACTTTGAATGGCCTGCCATAGAGGTAAGGGCGAGATTTCGCTGTAGCCCAAACGATGGAGAGGCATTCCTTTTCGGTTGTAGAATAACTGCCTTTCGCTTTTGACAACGACCGGCTAGCGTAAGCTATCACATGTTCATGTCCATCTTTCCTCTGGACTAGGACGGCACCGAGGCCTAGGCTACTGGCGTCAGTGTGTATTTCGGTATCGGCGTGCTCGTCGAAGTGCGTAAGTACGGGCGGCGACTGCATGCGTCGTTTGAGTTCTTGAAATGCGTCGGCCTGCGGCGTTTCCCACTTGAACTCGACATCACATTTAGTTAGCTTTGTCAGCGGCTCAACGATGCGCGAAAAGTCCTTGACAAATCGCCTGTAGTAGGTACACATGCCAAGAAATCTACGCACTGCTTTCTTTTCGATGGGCTGCGGTAACTTTGCAATGGCAGCTGTCTTCTGCGGGTCGGGGCGGACACCAGACTTGCTGATGACGTGGCCAAGGAACAGAAGCTCATCGTAAGCGAAGCGGCACTTTTCTGGCTTCAGAGTAAGCCCTGATGACTTGATGGCCTCTAGTACTGTTGCAAGCCGCCTAAGGTGATCGTCGAAATTTCCAGCGGAGACAACGACATCATACAAGTAAACGAGACAGGTCTGCCACTTCAATCCTGCTAAAACCATGTCCATCACGCGTTGGAACGTTGCAGGCGCCGAGCACAGTCCAAATGGCATAACCTTGAACTCGTAGAGGCCATCTGGAGTGATAAAGGCGGTCTTTTCGCGATCTCTTTCGTCGACTTCTATTTGCCAATAGCCAGACTTCAGGTCCATCGACGAGAAATATTTAGCGTTGCAGAACCAATCCAATGCGTCATCTATCCGTGGGAGGGAGTATACGTCCTTCTTCGTGATCTTGTTCAGGCGACGATAATCGACGCAGCAACGTAGGGTTCCATCCTTTTCCTTCACCAGGACAACAGGGGACGCCCACGGGCTTTTCGACGGCTGGATGATGTCGTCGTGCAGCATTTCGTCGATTTGTTCTCTTATAGCTTTACGTTCTCGCAGCGAAACACGGTAAGGGCTCTGGCGGAGTGGTCGAGTGCACTCCTCGGTGATTATGCGATGCTTGGTGACTGGTGTTTGTCAAATCCTCGATGACGTCGAAAAGCAGCCTTTGTATCTTCGGAGCAGACTTCTCAGCTGCTGTTGCTTAATCACGGGGAGACTTGGATTAATGTCGTAGTCTGGTTCGGGAACCATGGTCGTCGGGGTAGATGCGGTGGAATCCAAGGGGACAAACGCGTTACTGGTTTCCAGAATTTCCTCAATGTACGCGATCGTCGTGCCCTTGTTGATGTGCTTGAACTCCCGGCTGAAGTTTGTCAGCAACACTTCGGTTTTCCCTCCATGCAGTCGAGCGATCCCTCTTGCGACGCAAATTTCACGGTCTAGCAGTAGACGTTGGTCGCCTTCGATGACGCTTTCTATGTCAGCGGGTGTTTCGGTGCCGACCGAAATAACAATGCTGGGGCGAGGCAGGATGCTCACTTGATCTTCGAGCACACTCAATGCGTGGTGACTACGAGGGCTCTCCGGCAGCATCGTTTTATCTTCCGACAGCGTTATTGACTTCGACTTCAGGTCGATGATTGCGCCGTGTTGGTGCAGGAAGTCCATACCGAGAATGATGTCTCGTGAACACTGTTGGAGGATAACGAAGGTGGCAGGGTAAGTCCGGTCATGAATGGTTATTCTTGCCATGTAGACTCCAGTCGGCGTGATGAGGTGTCCTCCAGCGGTCCGAATTTGAGGGCCTTCCCATGCAGTTTTATCTTTCTTCAACTGCGCGGCGATGGGTCCACTCATGACGGAGTAATCGGCTCCTGTGTCCACTAAAGCGGTGACTGCGTGGCCATCGAGAAGCGCGTCGAGGTCGGTGGTTCTTTGTCTGGCATTGCAATTAGGTCTTGGCGTTGGATCATGGCTGCGTCGTGTTGAACTGAAGCTGGAACGTCGCGTCGTCAAGTCGTCTTTCGTCGGTGTAGTCTTGGCTTCCTGACTTCGTTGGGAAGGCGGCGTGTCGTTATTATGTTGCCAAGATGGTCTCTTCGTCGTCTTCATGGGCGGCGGAGGATCTTCGTCAGTTCGACGAAGAGCAACCGCACCTCCATCGGTTGCTGCTTTTAGTTTTCCGGATATGGGCTCGCTGACCGGCCCTGGGCTGGGCCAGTGTATGGTGGGCGCTGCAGCGACAGGTAGTGGCCTGGTGACGGCGAACGGGACGGTCGTCGAGGGCTCCACTGAGTAACGGCAAGGTAGTCGGCGATGTCACGAGGGCGTTCACCTTCCCAAGGGCGCGGTGCATCGATGGCGAACCCTCGCAATCCCAGGTCACGGTATGGGCATCGGCGGTACACATGGCCGGCTTCGCCGCAGTGGTAGCATAGCGGGCGGTGGTCGGGTGCTCGCCAAATGTCCGTCTTCCTCGCGTAGCTGCGCTGGGCGATGGGTGGGCGTGCTGGCGGCGGCGGCGGCGGCGGTGGACGACGGAATTAGAGGGCCCTGGCGTTGTCGCGGAGGGGGACCTTCACGGTGTGCGACGGCGGCGTAGGTCATCACTTCCGGCTGAGGTTGCGATGATCATGGTTGCACCTCAGGGACTCCAAGCGATCGCTGAACCTCTTCTTTGACGATTTCAGCGATTGGATCCACTTGGGACTGCGTCCTTGGGTAGAACTTCTGCAGCTCCTCCCGTACGACTGCTCTAATAGTCTCGCGTAGATCGTCGGTAGCCAGTGATTGAACCCCGCAAAGTTTGTAGAGTTCATGCGACGATCGAATTGCCGGTTTCGGATCTCGAGTGTCTTCTCAATGTTCGTCACCTCACGAAGAAACTCTTCGACTTTGCGCGCCATCAATGATGGCGCGCAAAGTGGCATCACAGCGTTGCTCATCAGCAACGTGTAGCAGCTGAGAAACGGAGAAAACGCAAGTGTCAGCATTGGGGTCAGGGTCGGCGGGTGGTTTGTCCACTGGATAGCGTGATAAACATTCTGTGTCTTGATGTAATTGGCCCGACTTGTACACTACTGCATAGGAATATTCTTGCAGCTGCAGAGCCCAGCGACCAAGCCAGCCAGTAAGATCTTTAAGTGAGGAAAGCCAGCACAGCGCGTTGTGGCCAGTGATTACAGAGAAGTGCATGCCATACAAGTACAGGCGAACTTTGGAAACCGCCCAGATGAAAGCCAGGCATTCATGATCTGTAACCAAATAGTTGCAATCCGCTCTGCTGTGACGAAGAAGCTAGCGTATGCGATAACACGATCTTGAACCTGCTGGCACTGGGCTAGGACGGCTCCTATACCGTGACCACTGGCACCGGTATGCACCTTTGTAGGAGAGGACGAGTCAAAGTGGGCCAGTACAGGTGGCGTGGTGAGAATGTTGGTGAGGTGGGCAAATGGGACAGTTTGAGCGGGGCCCCATGAATACGGCATGTCCCTCTTTAAAAGATCAGTAAGAGGTCAGGCAATCGCTGCGAAGTCTTTAACGAAGCGTCAGAAGTAGGAGCTGAGTCCTATAAAACTTTGGACGTCTTTGACAGACTGAGGAACAGGACAACACGTGACAGAACGAATTTTCTCCGGGTCTGGTTGAACACCGGAAGCGTCGACAAGGTGGCCCAGCACTGTAATCTGCCGACGACTGAAGTGACACTTCGATGAATTTAGCTAGAGCCCAGCCTCACGGAAGACTTGAAGAACAGCTGATAAGCACTCAAGGTGTGTCTCAAATGTAGGCAAAAATATGAGAATGTCGTCTAGATAGAAGAGGCATGTTAACCATTTGAACCCTTGAAGCAAAGAGTCCATCGTACGTTCGAACGTTGCTGAGGCGTTGCATAGACCAAATGGCATGACTTTGAATTGATATAGACCATCAGGGGTAACAAACGTGGTCTTCTCTTGGTCCTTTTCATCCACAGAAATTTGCCAATGACCAGACCAAAGGTCTATTGATGAAACGTAGTGGGCATCGTGGAGACTATCGAGGGCGTCATCAATGCGAGGCAAAGGGTCGATGTCTTTCTTGGTAATGCAGTTTAAATGACGATAATCTATGCCAGTTCAACCAACAGCTCGAGAGCCAGAGAGCGTTCGTCATCTATGTCTGGGCACCTGCGTGCATCGTCCACAAAAAACACCCAATATGCTTGTATCGATATAAAACTATTTTCAAAAATTATGGCAGGAAAACACGAATTTTTCATATGAGAAGAAACAATACTGTAAGATTTTATTTGAGAACAGTGACAATGAGTCTGCTTTACAGCTTCACGAAGATGTTGACAATGTTGGTACAGAAATTAACGCATAACACCTAGAGAAGCAAGAACATTCAGTCACCGAAAAAAACTAAAGATGTAATGTGTGTCAGCCAATATCTCGCTATTGCTCCTCCCAAAAGTCATGCGTGCAGTCAAAGGGTCATCGAATGGAAGATAGTCAAAACTGAGCAGAACACAGCTGATTGTAGCATGCAACATGAGGAAATGAAGCGTATTCTCCACTGCAAACAAACGGTGGATCTTATAACACTACTCTACTAAAATATACTCTGTTATGAAGTTGGAAAGCTTCATAAAAATGCTTGTAAAAGAAACCACTCGGTATGCTGAGCTAAACGGGAACATTTTTATAACGATGGCAGAAGAAATCAATGCTTTTCTAATTGTCAACCTTTCCATGAGAAATCATGTATACTACCAACTTGAAGGTAATCTATGAAGTGAACTGAAAGCCAAAAATAAAATACCTTCGAGTGTTCTTTGAATTCCTGGACATTGGAGTAAAAGACAAAATTATTATGTATGTCAGACTGCAACCTGACAAGCCCGCTCTCCACTTTCACCTTACTGCAGTTCTGCCAAGCAGCTGCATGGGTTCCTATCGAAATTTTTCGAGCCAAGAGCAGTGCATACACCTTGAGCAGATACGCAGGCACATAAGAATGTGCACAAAGCAAGAGGCTCCCGCACGCCAAATTACAAAAGCACCTGCTCGAAAGGGCTGCTAAGAGTTTTCCAACTTAAAGCTTGAAAACCCCCATTCATCTGCTGCAACATTTGCAATGCTCGCTAGTGCTTCCTCGCTAGGAAATTGCTTCACAAAGTGTTGCAGTGAAAGCCAATAAGAATCCCACATAGATGTTCGGTTCTAGTAGGGTACATAGGGAAACATATGTGTCAGAGAGTAACATAGAAGCTATCAGAAATATCCTTTTGAAAGGTGTTCTATTATAAAAACTGTTCCACAAAGCAATGAAGGGACTTAAGAGAGAACAAAACATGACACCTGAGCGTTTTCTCATTCAAGCCCTGTTCATTCGTCGCATTGTGCAACAGTTTTAATTATGTCTAGCCCACTCCAGAATTTTCCTTAGCTCCATTATTGTTTGGAAGGCCAAAATAAAGAAAGAAATACAATACATCAATAACTTCTCGGCTCATCGGCTTATGTACCTAAGGAGTTTAGACCGGCAGTGCAAATATGAAATGGCTTTTCAGTTCTTTTGGAATTGCAGACAAATATACTTTTTATTTAACTCAAATGAGCAATAATTGTAGTCGACGTCAGTTAATTCAACCCTGATGAGACGGAAGAAATTGACTCAATTATCTGGCTGGTTGAATTAAACAAGATGGAGAAAAAGAAGTAAAACACGCTGCCAACTCATTTAGCAGCATTTGCCCGAATGTAACACACCACCAAATCACATGTGCAACTTTCCATAAGGCCGAAGTAGAAAAATATGTAAAAATGATGTCAAAGCTCCTAAACAAAGTAGCAATCAAGCATGCACCCGATTTTTAGCAAGGAAAATTGGCAAGGTTCTAGTACGTGTTGCATAATGGCGGCTGGTTTTTTAAAGTTAGCTTCGCCACATGGTTATTTAAAGTCAGCTTCTGCAGCACACTTATGTTATGCGTTAAAGCACAGAAACACCGTAAACGTGATTTTGCTTTTCCATCCTATTGATATACGCAGGCAATTTCCGGCCCAAAGTTCTTGAGGGAAAAAAATGGTGCATTAGAATCGCATTAATACCATAATCAGACATTCTGAGCTACGGTTACTGCTTAAAAATTTTCATAGGTCAGGCCGAAGACAGGCATTTTCAACTGCAGATGTGACGTGTGTTCAACACATTCACTGTTTTGAGTTTGAGTTTATGGAACGTCACATGGGAGGAGGGGTTACATATGGAGAAAGGTATACAGAAAAAGGTCCCTTAGTGTGAACACTGCAATAGGACCTCATGTTAAAATATGCATAAAAATCATACAATACAAGGAAACAGAATCAATTGCGAAATACAAGCAAACAATACATACAAATACAGGGAGCTGGCAAAAATAGGAAGTAACGAACAGAAGAACTAATCAAAACTGAAGAACATATGCAAATAAGTGAGTAAATAGGCGAAGAGATAATGGAGAGTCACATATGCAATCAATAAAAATTGAACACTAATAAATCCCACAACATGAAGTAACTGAATGAACATAAATAAGAATACATGAAATTCACTCAAGAGGAGAAACAAGTAACAACAGCAATCGTCATATAAATTGACTGCTCATGAAAAGGTGAACTGAACATTGGAAAAATTTAAATGAGGATGAGGTTTTAGCCTCCAAGGGTAGACTATTCCACATTTTGATGACACTGATACTTATGGTATTTTTCCGTAATTAGCGCGAGTCCTAGGCAGTAAAATATTATTATTATGGGAAAAACGTGTATTATTAGAGTTAGTCATAAAGTTCTTTTCTATAATAGTACAAAGAAGACTTGGATTAAGCAAAATGCGGCAGGCCATAATAGATAAATTAAAGAAAATAATATTTGAAATAGGAAGGATATTTAATAGTGGACCTGAATGAGAATGATATGTGCTGTTGGTTATAATATGGAGTGACTGTTTTTGGATATGTTCAAGCGGGCATAAGTAAGTTTTATATGTAAGGCACCACGACTCGATACAATAGGTTAAATAACTATGAATGAACGTGAAAAAAGGGGGTTAATCGAGGGGCCCGATTTTTATTAGTCATATAAGAAGCCAACAAACATTGGCACGAAGGATAACATAGGTGAAATTACTTGTGCATAATAAATGAAATAAAGAAACAATAAATTAATGGAAATGAAAGTAGATGAAGAAACGACTTGCCGCAGGACTTTCCCCATCTGCCGCCGAGGTCTGTGAGTGGTGGCGCTGGCTAACACTCCCCAGGGTTCTACTAGGAAACATAAGTACCCAAGAACGTGGATGGGGAAACGGCGCCGTGGTAGCTCAATTGGTAGAGCATCAGACGCGAAATGCGCGAAGGTTGTGGGATCGTTCCCCACCTGCGGCAAGTTGTTTTTTCGTCCACTATCATTTCCATGAATTTAGCATTCCTTTGTTATATTTATTAAGCACAAGTAATTTCCACTATGTTGTCCTTGGTGTTAGTGTTTGTTGGTGTCTTATGATATGAATGAATGTAAAATAGAGGGAAGTTAGAGTACTGAGCGTGATATATTGATGAGCTTTGAGAAGAACGTGAATGCCATAGGCAGTTCTCCTTTATATTTGATTAATGTGCGCATTAATGTTTAAAGAACAGTAAAGTTCAACATAGAGAAATGTGCATCGATTAGATGGGCATATTTCATAGTTATTGACATACACAGGGAGTAAGCTACACTGTTTTTTAGACTTAGAACTGGAAATAACATACTTTATCTTAGATGGATTAATAACAAGCTTATTTTTATGACACCAAATAGTAATGCTCTGCAGATGACTGTTTAGCTGGGAAGTTAAGGTTGAAATGGAGGCATTTGAAGTGAAAATGGTGGTGTCATCAGTGTAGAGTAAGGATTCTGTATGTGGTGACAAACAATCTGATAGGTCATTAATATAGACAAGGAATAGAAGAGGGCCTAATATAGAGCCTTCTGAGACCCCTATGTTGATTTTCTTGGTGTCAGAAAGCACGCCTGAAATAGATACAGTCTGGGTACGATTAGGTAAGCAGTTCAAAATTAGTTCTCATGGTGGGCCAGTCATGCCATAAGAAGAGAGTTTGCCCAAAGGAACAGAATAATCGATCGCGTCTAGAGCTTGACTGAAGTCAGTGAAGATTGATCAAAGGAACTTGCCATCATCAATTGTGTTTCTGATGTTTTCAGTAAGTACAGCCAACATGATATTAGTAGAAAACCCTTGACGAAACCTAAACTGATGCGGTGATAGTAGCTTAAATTTGTTAAGGTAGTTTGTAATACATGTGTAAAATAACCTTTCAACAACATTACTAAAACAGCCTTAATAGTGATGGGCCCATAATTTTTTATTAGTCATCTATCACCTTTCTTATAAATACGTATTAACTTGCTTTTATTTAGTTCAGAAGGAAAAATAGACTGTTTAAAGATTAAATTGACGATATGAGCAAAGATAGGAGCGATGACATCAACAATGTCCTTTATTTGCCTAGCGGGTATGTTGTCAAGTCCAGTGCCAGTTGTTTTAAGATTCAAGATGGCATTGTGAACCTCAGTTGGAGTGGTTGGGAAAAGATAAAAAGATTGCAAAGAACAATGACTGTCACTAGAGTAAGAGTGCCCAGATTGTGCTGTGAGACTAGAAAAATTTTCGCTGAAGGCATTTGCAATGGTATCATAAGTGCGAAAGGCGCTTCCATCATGACAGATTTCCGTGATGCCAGTTACAGAGCTAGTTTTATGTAGAAATGAATTTAGTATACGCCACTGCTTTCCCGTTTCTTACCGGTTTGAATTATAACTTGTTCAAAGTTATCCCGTTTCGTTTTTCTTAATAGTAAGGTTAACATACTGCTACATCTTTTATATAGCTCTTTTAAAAACAGATTAAATGTTTTTTTTCTTTGATTTTCTGTATAGGTTGTCTTTTTTTTTCGTAAACAAGAAAGAAGACTTGTCCCCTAGCTAAGCTCCACCGAGACTGCCACTAAGGGGTCACCATTGGGGTCAGGAACGTGCGTGCTGACTGGTCGAGTTCGAATTACCTGGCGAAAGCCAAGATCGAAATAATGAAACTTTGAGCCCACTGAAATGAATGGGCTCCAGCCAGAAGCTTCAGTCAGAACTGAATTCACGAGAGTCGAATTACCAAGTCTACTGTATTACTGAGAATATTTTTGCGATCACGAAATCAGCCAATAGCTACTTGCGATGACGCTGCATGCCAACATTGCAAAGAAGAGAGCAAGCGATTTTTCACTATTTTTGACGCGAGATTGTGAATGCCCTGTTGCAGGCAGTACAAAAATATTTGGTTTACATGTCCCCAGGTGCCTCGCTAACTGATCGACAATGTTTTCTTACCATGTTGAAAAAGGTGTTTCAGGGCACCTTTAAAGATATAAGCACATTCAGCGTCCAAGATTGTCTCATTCAGATAGGATGATAACCCGCATAGCAGTGGGGTTAATGTCGTGCCAGAATTATTTTGGGTTGTTCAGAAGGAATGTTTTGCGTTGCATACAGCAATCAAGTAAGTGTCTTCGGCTATGAGGTATCCATCCCAACCACTAGGGCAACCGTTATCTACGTGAGGCAGGCTAGACGTACTAGCTTGTAAAGCAAAGCAATGTATGGTCATATATTGACAACACCTTATGTGTTCACCAGTCACAAAGCAGCTTTGATGAATAAGCCTATCGTCTAGCTAAGGCAGGGTATCCACAAGCCATTGTGTCTGCTGTTGCAGAAAAATTCCCGGAGCCGCAACTTCCATGGTGATTTTTATGCCCATCTTTCATGTAAAGTCCCTTGGATGGAGGTAATAATAAATAAAAGAAGGCTGACCTCGACATGATGCGAAACATATTGTTGTCTGACGAGAAGAAGGGTTCTCATATGAATCGTGTTCATTATGTGCCGCAGGGATTACCCAGTGGTTGTTGAATATGAAATGTTTTATGTATTACATTGCTTTGGTTGCTCCATTTGGGTTGTGTAGCATTCACATTCAGCTATCTGTTTTCATTCCAAGAGGGCAGCGCACCTAGGCCTCAGGCATCTGAGCCTGGCTGTGGTATGCTTATTGCGTTCCTCAGCTGGTATGAGGCACTTCTTAGGGCACATGATGGTGCAGCGAGCTAAAGCTGCTGTGCTGGAGGAACCTGTACGATAAGGTTCCTTCTAGCACCGGAACAATTTTATAGGATTCTTAATAAATGAACAGCGCTATGAAAGAAGTTTGACAAAAATGACTACACAGATGACCAAAACAATCACCACTTGCAGAAGAACTTCAACACACTTTTCTGGAAAGCCAAGAGTGGAGGAGAGCTGAGACTGCAGAACCTTCGGGATCGGTTCATATTTTCAGACTGCACCAGCTGTCTTCGGGATTGGCCCACATTTTAAGACTGCGCTGCCTTCGGGACCGACCCACTTTTTAAACTGCACTACCTTCAGGATTGGCCTACATTTTCGCGTTTAGAGATCGGCCATAAGAACAGTTAGACAAAGGGTGGATGGTAGGAAAAGCCGAGCAACACTCGACAATTAGAAAAGTGGTGTCTTCCCAAAACTCGAACGAATTACGGTCAACAAATGTTAAAGTATATAATACCTTACACCCTGAATGATAATACAACCTTAATTGATGGCCCTGCAATAAATAAACGTGCTTTAATTGACCACTTTTTAAACAGAATTGCTTAATCGGCAACAGATTTATATCGTGTAGTTTACATTCAGCGTTGTGCATTCTTTTGTGTGGATTAGTTTGGAATGATTTTGCAGGCATTGTATAAATTCACTTTTTTCTATCTCTCGCTCTCCATTTTTGTAACAGTTCATTCTTCATAAAAAATTTAACTTGAAGTTATACATGTGTGCACTTGAATGGTGAGTGTATATATGCCATGTGCGTGCGTATATGTGAATGTATATGTAGGTGTACATATATGTATATATAGGGGTGTATGTGCGCCACTTCTACGGGTGTTCGCGTGTGTACGTGTGAAAGAACATGTCAGTATACAACATAGTTTTGCATTGGTGTATGTATATGTAATATTTTCTTTTCTTGTTCTTCACAGCTTGATGCAAACAGTTTCTTTCTTTCTGTTTTTTTTGTTTTTTTGTTTCTTGCGTTGCTTTATTTCTTATTTTTATTTTTTCTTGTACGGGTGTACGACATACATTGCTGTTTTGCCACTGTTGCCACTGCCTGTAGGGCCCCAGGGCTCGTCAAGCTGCTCAATGAGCAGCTTTTTGTCTGGGGTCCATTTTTCTTTGAGGAAAATAAACATATCAAACAACAAACACTCGACAAGCATGCGTCGTATTAACATTCTCAAGCAACTCAGAAAAATCGACACTGATGCTGACAATGCTGCCTGTGATGAAGCACAGAAATGTAAAAAGAATGTGTCTGTAATTCTATACAATCATGCCGTTTCACATAACTTGAAGAAAGGGTCAATGCTAGGATGGTATTTTCGTCCTCAGATAACTTCCAAAATTGAACAGGGCAGCACAATAAGAAAAATTATGCAGATCCCACGCACTGTGGGAATTGACATAAGCAAATTGATTTCTTTGCTTTGACAGACAATATCATATTTACTTGAATCTAATGTGCACCTTTTTTCCGATAAAACGAGTCCAAAAATTGCATGCGCGTTAGAATCGAGTACAACCCTAAATCTGCGTTACCATATTGCCATTGGCATTCAAAAAATGGATGCCTAGTATGCGCTTCTAGCCTAGCTGCCATACCTTCCTCCATATGCATACCTCCATGTTGCACGTGTAACCAGGTGCTGGTGTAGCCTAGTTTACTGCCTGTCTTCTCGTTTTCTGCATTTATTCAATCAGCACGGAAGCGCCAATTGCGAAGACACACCGAGTCCACCATGATGCCACATTTAAAAGGAAAGTTATCATGTACGCAGAGACAGGCAGAAATCGGGCCGCATCATGGGCATTTGGAGTTCCCAAAACTTGTGTGCGGGACTGGTGGAAGCAGAAGGAGAATATTTTTGCCAGCAAAGCAACAAGGAGGGGTTTTAGTGAAGAGCAGGGCTGCTTCGCCAAAATAGAAGGGCTGCTCGTGGAAAGTGGACCTGGAAAAGCCCTAATGGTGAAACAAGGAATGAAACTGATTTTAGACTTTCTGCCGATCCCAGCATAATGCAGGATGTAGAAGTGATAGCACAGTAAAGTGTAGTGATCATAGGTTAGTGAGGGCTAGGATTCACCTCAATTTGAAGAGAGAAAGAGTAAAATTGGTCAAGAAGGAACAGGTCAACTTAGAGGCAGTAAGAGTAAAAGCAGACAAATTTAGGCTGGTACTTGCAAACAAATTTGCAGCCTTAGAACAGAGGGATGATGATGATGATGACATAGATGTAATGAATGAAACTGTAACAAGGCTGGCTTCAGAGGCAGCAACTGAAGTGAGAGGCAAGGAACCAAGGCAACCAGTAGGCAAGCTCTCCCAAATAACAAAGGACTTAATAAGAAACGACAAAGAATGAAAGTGTCCAACTCAATAAATAAGATAGAATTTGCGGAACTGTCAAAACTGATCAAAAAGGCAAAAATAAGGGGTATTCGAAACTATAACGTGAGAATTTAAAGACTGAATAAGCCGTAAAAAGTGGACGCAGCCTGAAATCGATGAGAAAGAAACTTGGCATACGACAAACCAAAATGTATGCACTGAAAGATAAACAGGGTAATATCATCAGCAATCTCGAAAGTATAGTAAAAGCAGCGGTAGAATTCCATACTGAGCTGCACAGTAACCAGAGGAGTCAGGATACCTCAATTAGAAATGACAATGAACAGGATACAGGAACTCCTCCTATAACTAGAGATGAGGTGAGAAGGGCCTTGCAAGACATGAAACAAGGAAGAGCGGCAGGAGACGATGGAATAACCGTCAATTTAATCAAAGATGGAGGAGACATAATGCTTGAAAAACTGGCGGCTCTCTATACGAAATGTCTATCGACTGCAAGGGTCCCAGAAAACTGGAAGAATGCAAACATTATACTAATCTACAAAAGGGAGAGATTAAAGAACTGAAAAATTATAGAGCCTATTAGCTTACCCCCAGTATTATACAAAATATTTACCAAGATAATCTCCAATAGGATAATGGCAACACTGGACTTTATTCAACCAATGGAACATGCTGGCTTCAGGAAGGGATTCTCTACAATGGATCACATCCATGTCATGATTCAGGTTATCGAGAAATCCACAGAGTACAATAAACCTCTCTATATGGCTTTCATAGATTACGAAAAAGCATTTGATTCAGTAGAAATACCAGCAGTCATAGAAGCATTGTGTAATCAAAGAGTAAAGACTGCTTAGGTAAATACCTTGGAAAATATCTAGAGATTTCACAGCCACCCTAATCTACAAAAGAAAAGTAGGAAGATACCTATAAATAAAGGGGTCAAACAAGGAGACACAATCTCTCCAACGCTATTCACTGCGTGCTTGGAAGAAACATTAAAGCTATTAAACTGGGAAGGTTTAAGAGTGAGGATCGACAGCGAATACCTCGGCAGCCTTCAGTTTGCCGATGACATTGTTCTATTCAGCAATACTGCGGACAAGTTACAACAAATGATTGAGGACCTTAACAGAGAGAGTGTAAGAGTGGGGCTGAAGATTAATATGCAGACGACAAAGATAATGAAAAATAGCCGGGCAAAGGAACAAGAGTTCAGGATCGCCAGTCGGCCTCTAGAATCTGCGAAGGAGTATGTTTACCTAGGTAAATTAATCACAGGGAACCCTGACCATGAGAAGGAAATTCACACAAGAATAAAAATGGGTTGGATCACATATGGCAGACATCGTGAGCTCCTGACTGGAAGCTTACCATTATCACTGAAAAGGAAGGTATACAATCAGTGCATTTTATCGGCGCTGACATATGGGGCAGAGAACTGGAGACTGACAAAGAAACTTGAGAACATGTTAAGAACTGCAGAAGGAATGATGGAACGAAGTATGCTAGGCATAACATTAAGAGACAGAAAGAGAGCGGTTTGGATTAGAGAGCGAACGGGCACAGACGACATTCTAATTGACATAAAGAGAGAAAAATGGCGCTGAGCAGGTCATGTAATGCGCAGGTTAGATAACCGTTGGGCCATTAGGGTTACAGAATTGGTACCAAAAGAGGGGAAGCACAGTCGAGGATGGCAGAAGACCAGGTAGGGCGACGAAATTAGGAAATTCATGGGTGCTAGTTGGAACTGGTTGGTGCATGTGAGGGGTAATTGGAGATCGCAGGGAGAGGCCTTCGTCCTGCAGTGGATATAAAATGGGCTGATGCTGATGGTGATGAAGAGATAGGTGCATCAGTGAGGCATCAATTGCAGCAAAAGCGATAGTTTTCTTGAACGGATACACGTGTGCATAAAGATATTTCTCGGGACATGCGCTGTGTTATAGCAAGTATATAAAAGGCGAATGTTTTTTCAAAATGGAATTGTTGTATCTTTGCGCCTTGTGTGTCCCATCATTCTTTCTTGTGTCCGTGTCCTTTATGCGCAACTCTGTACATACTTATGGTACACAACAGGCCCAAATAGATACCTTTTGTTCAGTGGTGGACAATGACTGGGACGTGATGACGACTGCATAATGCTTGCCAGATGGTTGATCTTGCAACAGTACCATGCCAAGTCTGGCACAACCACGGCGGGACGCTCAGAATGGCAGCTAGCCATGCATGTTAGATGAAAGCATGTCTTTGTCTCTATCAAATGCAACCTGCTGAAGAGTGCCCCACGTCCACTTAACCCCCTTGTAAAGGAGCCCTCGTATGGGAACAATGATGTCTGAAAGGTGTGGTAAAAACCTTGCAATGTGGTTTGCCATGCCGATGAACCTACAGCCACTGATATTAACAAAAGGTTCCATATTCCGGATGGCTTCCACATTGCTGGGATCAAGCGGGATATTCTCAGTGGAGACAACCATGGCCAGAAAATTGACAGCTGACATGCAAAACTTACACTTGTCCTTGTTCAGAGTGAGGTTAATGTTCTTCAATCAGTCGACAGTTTCTGTCCATCTTTTGTCTTCCTCTCTGTGGCCACGACCGAACACCAGCACATTGTCAATCATGCCTACGAGACCCACTTGCCTTTGCAGCATATAGGACATCTTGTGTTGGAAGTACTCCAGGGCTGAGGTTATCCAGAAGGGTAGGTGACAGAAACAATATTGCCTGATTGGTGTGATAAACATCATTAATTCTTGGCTGGCCTCAGCTAACTTCACCTGGTGAAAACTGGACCTGGCATCAAGTTTCGAGCAAACCTTCGCATTTCTGAGCAGCTCGTGCACTTGTTCGACAGTAAGAAGCACACGTCGCTAGCGAAGGACAACTTTCAGTTTTGTTAGGTTTACATAGTGACAGTAGTCCCCTGGTGCTTTATTCACGATGACTAGGCCAGCACAGATCAGCATTGGGTTTGTGATCTTCCTCATTACACCTAGGCTTTCCATTTTGTCAAGCTCGGACTTGACAACTTGTTGAAGGGGAATAGAAATCCTTCTTGGCATGTTTAACGAGGGGTGCAGCATACAGCTACAAGTGAATATTGTATGTCTCCAGAAGCACACTGAGGCCATGGAACAGCTTGTCTGCTGAAAGTTTGTTGAGAGGCCAGGTCTTTTGTTTCTCAACACTATCTGCAAGCTTGATCCGCCCAGTGCATGGATAGCCGGAAATACCAGTAAGGGTACCTGCTGCGAGTGCATAACATAAAACATCTGCATAGAAATCTTGCCTTTCCAAGTGAGAATTGCAGAAAGTGTTTCCAAAGCAACCAACCAATGCCCGTGGGGCCCATGAGCCAAGTTGGGTGTGGTGTGGAAGTAGCGTGTGTGTCGCTCTTTCAGAGTCACCGACGGTGCTCGGTGCCTCCCTTTGCAAACACTATAAAGGTGCAGTCGACATGTGTCCTGGATGCCTTCCACTTTCGGCCACTCGTCAACTGCAGCCAGCAGACATGCAGCAGCTCATTGGCAAGAGCAGCTACGGCGATACCTGTGCGGTCTGTTTTCATCGCAAAGAACACAGCCTGCCGAAGCAGCCCCTTGCTCTCAGTGCATTGCCGCTTATCGCATGGCACATCGCAAGCCACTGCCCCCAGAAAGCTCAGAAAAACACCTGGTCGTGTAAACAACGCACAGCCATACAGCCCCGACAGGATCGACCTGATAGAAAAGCCCCTCTTGTTTTGGAACCATCCGGGAACATTAGCAGTACCATGGACTCGGCGGCTTGAAGATTTTGAAACAATGCTTACCATTGGTGGCAACGCAAGGCCGCATTGTTGAAAACACTTGTTGGGACTGAAGGTCAGAGGCAAGCACAGGTTGCACGTACCGCAGCAATAGAAAGGCCGGAGTCAACCAAAGACACTTACTCCATATTGGTGAAAACGCTAACTGCCAAGTTGAGTCCTCCAGATATAGTAGCTACATCACGACACTTGTTTTGGAAGCTAGTGCAAGGCAAGGTATTCCCCGGGATTTTTTCTTCAATGCCGCAAACCAGTGCGATTTTAGTGACCTGAAGCAGCAGTCGCTTCTCCAACAATTACTCATTCGAGTGAACTCCATGCGGCTACGCGGACGTCTGCTTGTCGTAGAGCCCACACTTACATTCGAGAAGGCCGTGAAGATCATCAAAAGTGCTAAGCACGTCCGGCATCGCCTCCAGGAATACGAGCCTGCAGTGCTCGTACAGCTAAACACATTGCTCCATGAAATGGGGCAGCACCGTCCTTTGTTGCGGGTTTCAAAAGTCCAGCCTCGTCAACTGACCAGACTTTCGTCGATGCACCAGCATTACAGCTGGTCAACTCATTCTTCAATTTGCTGCCCCAACTGTGGCTATCAGCATGCTACTACTCAGAACTGTCCCGCACATGACAAGGTATGCTAACAGTATTTCAAGAGGGGATATTTTGCCACAGTGTGTAACAGTAGCACATTCACGCAGTCACCACTGGCATGGTGCCAGCAAGCCTCCAGGTCACCCAGTCCTCTCAGACCTCATCATTCAGATCATGTCCAGTCAATAGCTCAGCCAGACAACCAGCCACAACCACTTGTCTGCAATCCAGGATTTTACGCCAATGTCAAAGTGAATGGAAAGCATTTATCCCCATTTGTGGACACTGGCTCCTCGGTTTCCATTCTGTCTAAAGACTTGTTCAGGCGGTACTTTGTCAAGCCTCAGGTGTCTGGTTCCAGACTAGTAGCTCCTCCGAAAATGCTGAGACTATTCGGGCACTATTGTTCCACTTCTCATGTGTTTTCAAGCTCTGGTAACATTCAGAAATTGCACTGCTGAGATACTGTTCTACGTTGTAAAAAATGGATAACCTCTTCTTGGTATTGATGCAACCCATCAACTGAACATAACTCTTTGCAGGCGACAGCTTTCAATGCTGCAACACCACCGCCCAGCCAGTCCCGATGGGTCCCTGAAGCGTACCGCCCCTGCCCAAGGTTCTCCGTGAGTTGCCACCTGTGCCACCTAACACATTGCAAAAATCTACCACATAGGGTATGGTGGGCGACCTACCAGCTAGGTTCAATAGTTCTGAACACCTGTTTACACCTGGCCTTGGCCTCATACATAGTTCAGATATGCTCTGCAATTCAACCACAATGCTTAATGCTCAGGTGGCTCCCTCTCACATTGCAAGAACCAGTCAAGCAGAAAATAGAGTACTTATTATGACAATACGTGATAGTATGTGCAACGTCATTGGAATAGGTGTCCTCCAGTGTTGTTCAGAAACAGACCAGAGCCATTCAAATGTGTGTGGATCTGCTCGCACCGACCAGGCCATTGTCATTTATAGCTTCCCAGTGCTTCATGCAGAAGACCTGCTGCAATCTCTGCAAGGTGCTAAATGGTTCTGAAAGTTAGACCTTGCCTCGGCTTACCACCAGGTAACACTACATGAAGACAGTTTAGATTTGACGACCTTTATAATGCAGAAAGGCCCTTTTCATTAGAAGCGAGTACGTCTTGGGCTCGCTTCTGCTCCTTCTGTGTTCCAAGAACTCATGCATCAAATTCTCTCAGGCTGTTTTGGTGTCAAGTTTTACACTGATGACATCATCGTTTTCAACAGCACTCAAAAAGAACATGATGACAACCTGTAAAAAATCCTCACACAGACTTCTTGCTCAGGCTTAAAGCTGAATGACAAGTGCCTCTTTGATGTCTAAGAACTGTGCTTTATCAATCACAAGATTTCAGCTCTGAGCATATCGCCTCTTGAGAAGAACATTCAGCAGGTTGAGACGTTTAGCTGCCAGTCCATGATGATGGATATTGTCTCTTAGCGCAAGGGCCAGAAATGGCCAAAGAGCGCCATTACATTTGATTATGAATGGCAATGAGTATCGTTGAATATGGCGTAAAATGAGTGGCTGTATATTGGCCTAAAATATTCGCTATAAATGGTGTAAAATCTGTATCTATTAAAATAATGCCAATGAAAAGTGAGTTCTATGGTTGTAAAGTACGTTGTGAATGAGTAGATACTAAAACGTGTTAATTTATAGCAGCACCAGTGCCTCTGCGGAGCCCTTCAGCGCAAGGGCTGCGAGGCATGTGCTTTGTGAGTGATTCCATTGCAGCTACAGCCTCTAGGCAGAGGCTGTGCTACAAATAGCCTGGCCAAATAATGTCTATTGTATTTGTTTCTTCTAAGAAGTTCAGTACTAATTTAAAATTAAATAGAGGGTCATTGCCTAAAAAGAAGACTGGGTGTAAAGGTACATTATGACGGTATAAGAACGGGAAGAACTTTTTTCTCTCCCTTTCTAATAATGGGCACTGAACGAGAACATGAAGGACTGTAAGTCTACTGCCATACCTATTGCATGTTGGAGGGTTAGTTCCAGTTAGAATGTACGAGTGAGTGCTATAGGTATGCTCAATTCTTAATTTACAGAGCAGTACTTCCTGATGTCTTGTTGTTTTCTCAGAAATCCAATTCCCTATCTTTGGTTTGATTAGGTGCAGTTTGTTGGATACCTGAGTGTCCCATTGCCTTTGCCAATATTTCCGTAGTTTATAATGTAAAAAAGGCTTAAGGTCTGTGTAGGCTACAGGTATATTGAAGTTTGCATCACAAAAAGCTACAGATGTAGCCCTTTCGTCAGCAGCTAGGTTGCCCTCTATGCCTCTATGGCCAGGCACCAAACAAAGAACAATTATTTGGTTCAACATGTATGCTCAGCATAGAAGGTTGTAGACTTCATTAAGGATAGGGTTTTTGTGTTTTCGCAGACTTGATATGCCATTAACAACGCTTAATGAATCTGTGAATATGACAGCCTTTATTATACCTGTTTGTTTTATATGTTTCACAGCAGAGAGGATTGCATATGCCTCCGCTGTGAAAATGCTGGTGTTTGGATTTAATGCACCGGACGTTGAGAATGACGGTCCGAGAGCTGCATAAGCTACACCATAAGTTGACTTTGAAGCGTCTGTATAAAACTCCGTGCAGGAGTACTTAGCCTGGAGTTCGAGGAAGTGTGAATGTATGTGTACCTCAGGCACATGTTTTGTTAATGCGACGAAAGACATATCACACTGGATATTCTGCCATTCCCAAGGTGGTGCAATGTTAGTGGGAGTCATTAGGACTGTTTCCAGTTTCATGAGCCAGTTGTTCTAAGCGCACAGACAGAGGAGCTCGAACAGATGGGCGGTTATGGTGAAGTCTTGCAGAAGACAAGTCAAGGAAAGTTGAGTAACACGGATGTTCGTTATTCGATTTACATTTTAAAAAGTAGGGGAAGCTTAGATACGTTCTGCGCAGATGTAACGAGCATTCGTTCGCCTCCACATACAGACTTTCGGGCTTGTCCTAAATGCGCCTGTTGCCAGCCGTATGCCTATATTGTGGACTGGGTCGAGGATTCTGAGAGCACTATCCGATGCGGTTTGGTACACCACGGCTCCATAGTCGAGGCGTGATCGTACAAGGCTCCTATATAGGCTAAGCAAACACCTCCTGTCACTGCCCCAGTTTGTTCGAGAAAGTAGCTTCAGCAGGTTCATTGTCTTCAGGCACTTCGCTTTGAGATATTTCAAATGTGGAATAAAATTAAGTTTTGAGTCCAAGATAATACCTAAAAATTTGTGTTCAAGGCTGACTGACAGTCGTTCACCATTAAGGTGAATAGTGGGTCCTGGTGATATGCCTCTCTTGTTTGAGAAGAGAACACATGTGCTTTTTTGAGGGTTAAATTTAAAACCATTTTCTTCTGACCACTTTGAGAGTTTGTTTAGGCCGAGCTGTAGCTGTCTCTCCCAGATGCTAAGGTTGCACGATCTAAAAGCTATCTGTACATCGTCTACATAAACCGAGTAAAAGAGTGTGCGAGGTATGACGGTATGTAAGGAGTTCACTTTCACAATAAAGAGTGTACAGCTCAGCACTCCACCCTGCGGTACACCTGTCTCCTGTACGAATGATCGTGACAGCACATTGCCAACTCTAACACGAAACGTTCTGTCAGACAGGCAGCTTTCAATAATGGTCAGCAGGTTGCCACGTATACCCATTCCAGAAAGATCTCGTTTGTACCAGTTTTGTACGTATAAATGTTCGATTTCCTGCTTCAAATAAATCAGTTGTAAGTTCAGCGCCGTGTTTGTCTCCTCCTCATTCTGGTCCCGTCGTTTATGCGCTGTTTGAATTTTTATTGATCCCAAAGCGCCACGTGGTGTCATACGCCTTTTCCATATCAAGGAACACAGAAACGGCAAGCTGTTTGTGGATAAAGGCTTCACGGATGTACATTTCCATGCGGACAAGCTGGTCTGTCGTCGACCTGCCTTCCCTGAAACCGCATTGGTATGGGTCTAATATTTTGTTGGTTTCAAGATAGTGGAGCAAGCGTTTATTCACCATTTTTTCAAAGAATTTGGATAGGCAGCTTGTCAACGCTATCGGTCTATAACTGTTTGCCAAGGAAGGGTCCTTACCCTGTTTCAAAATGGGAATTACAATGGCCTCTTTGGGAATTTGGCCAGAAGACCATATACCATTGTAAAGAAAAAGAAGGGTTTTTAGTGTTTCAAATGGCAAGTGTTTTAACATTTCATATATTATGTGGTCAGAGCTTGGGGCAGATTTGTTGCAGCCATTTAGTGCTGCTTGAAGTTCTGCTATGCCAAATGGTCTATTATATACCTCACATTTTGCAGTTTTTCGTACTAATGGCTGCCGTTCTATTCGTGTTTTATGTCTTTGAAATGTGCGCCTAGATAGTTCGCCTGGTCTTCCATACTATCTCCCTGTGTATTTACTAAGGGTACTAAGGGTAGCGTGTACATTTACTGTGTACTAAGGGTAGCGAGTAAGGTTGTCGGCCTTTTATTCTGTGCACTTTATTCCAGACCTTTGTCTTATCCGTGTAAGAGTTAATTCCTGATATATATTTTTGCCAACTCTCTCTTCTAGCTTGTCGGCGCGTTCTCCTTCTCTGAGATTTGACATGCTTGAAATTAACAAGGTTTTCTGCAGTTGGAGAATCGCGGAGCAAACCCCATGCTTTGTTCTGCTTTTTACGTGCGTTACGACACTCCTCGTTCCACCACGGAACACGGCGCTTGTTATATGATCCCTTTGTTTCTGGGATACATTTGGTTGCGGCATCAATCAGAAAAAAGGTGAAGTATTCAACCGCAGCTTCTAGGTTTAGAGCACAGATGTCAGTCCACGATATGAGAGTAATTTTTGAGAACTGTTCCCAGTCGGCTGAATCAGTTTTCCACTGAGGAAACTGTGGGGGACATTCATTCATCTTCGGTGTAGACAGAACTATCGGGAAATGGTCCCTACCGTATGGATTTCCAAGAACATTCCGTTTAAGATCAGGTAAAAGGGTGGGAGATGCATTACTGAGGTGTATAGAGGAATAGGTTTTATGTGTAGTATTGTAATATGTAGGTGCCTTACTATTCAAAAGGCATGCACCAGATGAAAAGAGAAACTGTTCAATCAGTCGACCTCGCACATCGCAATGAGAGTCGCCCCATAGGTTGCTGTGTGCATTTAAATCTCCTGGAACCAAATAGGGTTGGGGTAATTGATCTAATTATTTATGGAATTCATGTTTATGGAGCTGATAATGCGGAGGTATATACAGAGAGCAGACGGTAATAAGTTTGTTTAGAAGTATGGCTCGAACGGCCACTGCCTCTAGGGGCGTTTGTAGTTGTAGATGTTGGCACGCTATACCTTTGTCGATTATAATGGCTACACCGCCAGATGAAGCGATGGCATCATCACGATCTTTACAAAAAATAACATAATGACGAAGAAAGTTAGTGTGTTTAGATTTAAGATGGGTTTCCTGAACACACAGCACTTTTGGAGTGAGTTCGTAGAGAAGTTCTTGAATATCATCAAGGTTTCTGAGGAGACCTCTGATGTTCCACTGCAAAATTAGGGTGTCCATAATGAAGTTAATTTGGTGCTGTGTGTACGGAAATAGAAGTTATGCCTTAGATTACAGAGCTTTTTCAAGGCCCTGTAATCGGGGTTTTGCCCTTTTTGAAGCGTTCGCGGGAGCCTCGCCGCTCCTTAGGCGTTTGGTGCGCCTTCAGGACAGGTGTAGTGTCCATTGCCTCTAGTGAGGCTCCGGACACATGCTCTTGCGAGCGAGAGGTTACCAGAGAGAGTCCCGCCTTGGAGGGCAAGACCCCTGCGCCCACCAGCCCGGAGGTCGATGGGGCTCCCTGACTGATTTGGCTGCGCCGGCTGTTGCCAGTGCTGGAAGGGGCCGGAGAGGTTGGGGCAGCCTCGGCTACGCCCACCTTCGGGCTCGATGGTTCCTTCTGCTGGGTTGGCGGAGCAGCATCAGCTGCAACCACCTCGGGGGCAGATGGCGTAACTGCCGACTCACTGCCTGTGGGTCGAACAGCCGCCGGACGCCTTTGTGTCGCTGCCCCCTGACGCGTCACATCCGCAAAAGAGTTCTTGGGCAGGGAGGATACCTGCTTGCGTGCCTCCTTGAAACTTATATTTTGCTTTACTTTAATTGTCACAATTTCCTTTTCTTTTTTCCACGACGGGCAGGACCGCGAGTACGCAGCGTGCTCCCCATCACAGTTCACACAGTGGAGAGAGTTTTGACATGTTTCAGATAAGTGTTCGTAGGCACTGCATTTCGCACAAGTCTGGCGGCCTCGGCAGTTCTGTGAGCTGTGGCCGAATCGCTGGCACTTAAAGCATCGTAGGGGATTTGGGATGTAGGGTCTCACTCGGATTTTCACATACCCTGTCTCGATAGTGTCGGGTAGGTTGCTTGAGCCAAATGTAAGTATTAGGTGCATGGTATTGATTTCTTTTCCGTCACGTCTTATTTTAATTCTCTTAACATTGATCACGTTCTGATCCTTCCAACCCTCTAGAAGTTCAGCTTCAGACAATTCTAGCAGATCAGCATCCGATACAACGCCACGGGTAGTATTCATGGTACGGTGTAGGGTCACTGTGACTGGAACACCCCCAAAAGATACAAGTTTGGACAGTTTTTCATATTGTTTCTGATCGCGGAGCTCTAGAAGAAGATCACCGCTAGCCATTTTGGATGCTTTGTATCCGGGACCGAATACTTCCGTCAAAGTTTTCGAGACAACGAAAGGTGAGATCATTCTTACCGTCTTCTCAGGCTTATCAGAGCGGATGACATGAAAGCGGGGAAAGTTCTGTGTACGATTGCCAAAAAACTTAGACATCTTCGGTGCGCCCTCGTTTCTGAGGGCGATCAGGAAGTTTGGGGAAAGCAGTTTCCATGAAAATATATAAAAATTCGGCAACAGCGCCGACCGCCCACCACGGAGCCCAACGAGGGGACGCGGCAGAGCTTGCATGCAAGTCTGCACGACGCCAGCCGTACGCCGCCACTATAACCAAATATGGTGTACCCAAGGTTGGATAGCCACACAGGGTTAACCCTTGCCGCCAAGAAGAAGGAAGTAAGTAGAAGAGAGAAGGAGACAGGAAAGGTGGAAAGTAAGGGAAAGACGAAGGTTGTAGGAAGAGAGAGACAGGAAAAGTCGACTGCCGATTTCCTCCAGGTGGGTCAGCCTGGAGGTGCCGTCTATGTGAAGCCGAGGCCGAAGAGGTGTGTTGCCTCCGCCGGGGGGCCTTAAAGGTCCAAACACTCAGCTTCGGCTCAACCCCCAGGATCCCCTTTTCCCCAGACACGGCTAAGCTGCGCACGGCTACACGCGGGAGGGTCCAACCCTTGTGTGGTCGGGTACGTGGTGTCGCAACACACGAAACGCCTGCTTGCGCAGACGCCCCTGCGGGGTAGCTGCCAGTCCACTCCGACCCAACTGCGCTCTTGGTTTGAATGAATATTACTCCAAGTTTGTGCCACACATGGCCCATGTAGTTGAACCATTTTGTCATCTGCTGCATAAAGATGTTCGATTCAACTGGGATATGGACGCTGGGAACAGTTTCCTGCAAGTTAAAGAGTATCTTCATGATGCACCCATTTTATCACTGTTTGACCCAACTCTTCCTATTGTGGTATCCACAGATGCCTTTGATTATGGGCTTGGCGCTGTCTTACAACAGACTGACGAAGAAAACACTCGAACTGTTCAATTTGCATCTCGTTCTTTTTCTCCAGCTGAGCGCAGGCACTGGCAAAAAAGAAGCTCTGGCTTGCTAATGGCCTTGTGAAAAGCAGTATGCCTACCTCTGGGGAAGATAATTTACGCTAACCGCTGATCACCAGGCACTGGCTACACTTTTGTGTGAGAAGGGCTCTGGGAAGAAACCACTAAGAATAGGTCGGTGAACAGCTCATTTTCTCAATTACACATGTACCGTTGACTATCACCAGGACAAGCAGATGTCCCACTGTAGATGCCCCACTGTAGATGCCCCACTGTAGCTATATAAACACCCTTTCAGCAGCCATGGGGTAAGTTGGGCATCATGTGAAGTGTGTGTGTGTGTGTGTGTGTGCGTGTGCGTGCATGCGTGTGTGTGTGAGAGAGAGAGAGAAAGAGAGTCATTCTTTCGGAGCCACCGACAGTGCTCGGTGTCTTTTTCAAGTGCTCTTAAGTGCTCCCAAAAAACCCAATCTTGTTTGGATAGTCAAAGAGTTACAATCAAATTGCTTCTTCCAATCACCTGACCCCAGATCACCAAGAGGGTCTGCATGGCTGCACACCACCGAGAGGCACTCCCAGTGTTGCTGTTGAAGCAGCTAAGGAATCTCGAAAGAAATTGGAAATAGGAAATTGGGAAAGTTTGTGTCGGTTCATGGAAACGGGCAGTGCGTACGACGAGGACAAAGAAAGAACCACACAGGATGAGTGCTGTACTTCATTGTAGCTACATTTTACTGACAGAAAATGCTTGTTTAAATACAAACAAGATTACGTAAACTACACTATCGCATGGCATGGTAACGTAAAAGGAAGCAAAATGAAGAAAGCAAGCACATCATTCTGTGAACAGAATGGTGAGCCATCATTTCGAACCAGGAGTGGAAATTCTGTTGAAGGCATTCTGGAGCTCTTGTGCTGCTCTACCTTCATTATGTGGAATAGGAAATTATTAGGCCTACACTCAGTTGTGTGCATCAAGTCGAGGGTTGTGCCTGTGCTAAGCAATATTTTCTTGTTAAGGTGGACAGAGCTGTCAATAAGAAGTTGAGTGGAAGGTTTAAGAAAATGTTTAGGTATGTGGATGATTTTCTGGTTTTTGTCAAAGATGAAGCTGTTAATTGTAAGATTGTCGACAAGTTGAAAGCATTTAGAGAGCTTGGCCAGGGCTTGCCTTTCACGGTTGAAGTCACAAAAGACAGCACGCTGCAATACTTTGATTTGTGGCTGGATTTTCTAGTGTGCATGTTTGCTGGCAGTATCTCATCCCTGAAGCCTCCCCTGCACTTCATATCGGACCATTCAAAGCTTGTTAAGAGTGACATAGCCACATTTTGCTTGTACTCTGCCCTAAATAAATCCTGCACTCGTAAGATACAGGCTAGTGTAATGTCACACATCGAAAATCTTGAGAGATGTGTGTTATCTAAATTCGGTGATTTTCCTGGCTTGGTAACAAAATTCTGAGAAGTCAGAAACAGGGCCCAGAAGTGTCCAGGAAAAGAAAGAGCGATGAAAATAGAAAGCAAGTGGCAACAATTATGCTTGTTGAGGCACTGTCTGATCAAGTGAATGTTGCCAACGTGCATGTAGTGTTTTATGCGAAGCATATTACTAGAGCTCAACCCAGCTCCTCAGGCGCGGCGGTGTCGCCTTCAATACCACGTGACACCGTGACGTCACGACAGAGAAGAAACGGGTTCCAACTCGCGCCGTTGCTCGAGAGCTCAACCCAGCTCCTCAGGCGCGGCGGTGTCGCCTTCAATGCCACGTGACACCGTGACGTCACGACAGAGGAGAAACGAGGCTCCAACTCGCGCCGTCGCTCGCGGCGTCGCCCCCCGCATCGGACGCGGTGAGCGTCGAGCAACGCAGCGTTCAGCGCGACAACGATTTATTCATGAAGTGCAACGCCGCAGACACTGACACCGACGACACCGGCTTTTCTGCGACACGAGCTCCTTAACGCTGTCGCGTTAAAATAAAGGCTAGTATGCTTCACATCCTGGGCGTAACCTTAGCTAAGCCTCAGCCATTTTATGCGAAGCATATTACGAGAGCTCAACCCAGCGCCTCAGGCGCGGCGGTGTCGCCTTCAATGACCTTTGACCCCATGCCATACCACGTGACACCGTGACGTCACGATAGAGGAGAGAAAGGGCTCCAACTCGCGCCGTCGCTCGCGGCGTCGCGGTGGTATATAAGCAGCTGCGCTTGTTTCTAGGTGGCTTTGGCTCAACTCTTGCAAGATGGGCTGGGTGGGAATCGAACCAGGGTCTCCGGAGTGTGAGACGGAGACACTACCACTGAGCCACGAGTACGATGCTTCAAAGCGGTACAAAAGCGCCTCTAGTGAATGCGGTCGCTTGCTCAGGCACACATTTCATTGCTGCGCCGAACGCTGCGTTGCTCGACGCTCACCGCGTCCAATGCGGGGCGTGTAGTCGCTGCGCCGTAGCCCATTGTCTTACACCCCTTGGCGGGTCGACAGGAACGCTGTCGCGTTCCACTCTTGAAGGCGAAGCAGAGTAACGCACGAGTTGTTTCTTCGTCTAGCCGAACCAAATGTAGCCAAGCAACAGCAGTCCAGCAGGCTAAACAGTGGTTCAACAACTAAAACAAAGGCTAGTATGCTTCGCATCCTGGGCTTAACCTTAGCTAAGCCACAGCCATTTTTTCATCATGCTTTCACAAACTTGGAACAATTTGATCAGCAATGCATGCCCACAACAGTGCTCTTGAATGTGGTGCTTGCAAAGTCAAGCACCACATGCAGTCTGTGTCTCGTAAAAGGGAGGTGGTGTACTGTCGACCAGTTTCCTGCGGTTGAGTATATACAGGCCAAACTATGTATAGCTATCTTTAAAGGCCAAAATACACATAAATATACTACTAACTGAACATGGTGGCTCACTGAAAAGTGCATTCCCACTTGACCTTGCACTGCAAAAGTTCCAGTTGCGCGCCAGTTTTTAGTGCAGCTGACGTGTTTTCCAGCATGAACTTGAGTTGGTTGAGACATACTACATAAAGAAAAGAGGAAGTGTGTGCATCAGCCAGATCTCAGTGTCACTTTTAGAAAGTGAAGTAACCTCATTTAAAAAGGGCACGTAATTTTTGACAAGTGATTTTGAAGTACGTAGTGTGTCATGATGGTGTCACCTGGTGCCAAATGCAAGTTTTCTTATACTTTTAAGACTTCGGTATCCTCGTGGTTTGCTTCCTTTTATGTTGTCATGTCATGTGATAGCTGGGTTTATGTAATCTTATTCATATTTAAGCAAGCATTTTCTGTGAATAAATTGTAGTTAGGTAAGTTCAGTGCTCATCCTGTGTGGTTCTTTCTTTGTCCTTGTTGTTCATGCTGCCAGTTACAACTACAAAATCTCTTCTGTTTCTGGTCACGTGAGCCTGCCCACGATTGCGCTCTCGGCTTGTTCACAGCGATCGCCACAGTGTTTCAGACGTAAACATGGCTAGCAATGGTTCCATCCCTCGGCTTTCTTCCTCCCTCTCTGAAATGTAGCCGCTTCGTGAAAGATACCTGGGCCAACCACAGAGCCCCTGAAATCAACCTGTGCGGATCTGAAGGATCATAGCCACAATTAGAAGATGCTACTGGACATATTTTTGCCATACAAAAGTGGTTGCACCATGACAAGAGAAAGTCCACCCAAACATTTGTGCTGCTCAACTGAAGGTCATGCTGTTTAACACCACACATGTTAATCCTCATTCTGAAACATCACACAGTAAGTCATGCAATATCAGTGGGTTGTGCAATATCAGTTCAAACTTTACATCAATACGCAAATAACAAATTAAGGAGCCACAGAGAGTGACAAAGGAACTTGTATCACTTGGTGAATATAACCTGATTATGTAGCGGCGCGACTATTGCCTTTAAAGCCAGCGAAGAAGAGGGCTGGCATGCAGGTAGCTCGGGAATAAAATACGCTAGGCACTCGACCTGAGCGGCCACTGCCGCGATCCCGCTGCACCATGGCTGAACAGCCTAAATAAACCGTGGCTGCGGCGGCTACCTCTTCGCGCCGCCTCCCACAATTCCTTTCCTAAACTCACCCTTAACTTAAATATGCAGTCATGCCCTACTTTTGCTTTCAGAATTACTCGTGATTCTGTAGTTATTGTGAATACCTGGGCAGAAAAATTTCCTTCACAGTGTTTACTCATGCTGTTGAAATAAAGGCAATTCTTGTGCTAATGGAAGCAGAACAATTGAAAATTATTGCGATGCTATGGTAAGGAATTAGTTCGGTGACATAACCCCAACACTGAAAAGGTACAATTGTGTGGCCTTACCTGAAGTAAGTGCAGCAAGCATGAACACATGTCAGACACGAAGAAGCACACGGAAAGCCACAACTGGATGAAGTGCACATTCAGGTCATGATAGAGTACGTGCCAGACACTTGATGCGCAGCTAAACCAAACTACTAGTATGCATCTCTGTGGCCTACCACGCATCCTCAACAAGTGTGTCCTGTATGCATACCGTTCAATAATAAATGTAGCCTGGAAGCCATGTTAGCAATCTGGATAGCAAGAATATCAGGAACTAATAAATTCTGCAACAAGAGCACTTGTTAGTGTTGGAACATAACCAGCATAACTGTCACTGTTTCTGAGAGTATTTCAGCTAATAGAGGGTGAAGAGGCTTGCTGCTCTTGTGTTTCCAACACCATTAGTCATTGTAGTGGCAGTACAGTGAAGAGGCTAGCTCTGCATCGTATGCAATTTTTTTTTCAAACATGGCTGCCAGCACAGCTCCGAGAAGGAAGGCTTCTTGTGGAATCTTGTGAGGCGCTCAACTATCATGCATTCCGTGATGTTTTCTTCGCATAGCTCTTGCATCTTGTGTAATTTGGCTTCACCACATAGCTAAGCACCGTCGGCAGCCAGTGTAGCTGCAGGATAGCATGAGAGATGGCGCGAGTGTTACGCTGCTAATGCCACTTGACGGCGGGGTTACTTGTGTGCAAACGGGAGTAGCTTCCTCCTCTTTGGCTTGGAGTCAGCGGTGTGTGTGGACTTCTCTCATGCCGGCCAGCACACTTACGAGACAGTCCTGAGAAAGGCTTCGGAGCAGGGCACCAGGATGAATGAACAGGATCATATGAATGCACCAGCATTCGCATGACTATGTGTGCAAACAATGAGGCGTTCGTGTCAAGCATGGACGCGAACATATTTGCTTGATATTGTCCCGTAGTAGTGACGGTGAAGAAAGCAGCAAAACTGTGAAGGATAAAACTTGCATTTTATTGAGCGAACCTGTGCCCTCAAAAACAGGCTACACTCAAAGAACAACGATAGTGGCGAACACAGTCGGCGATTGTCTAAAAACTGATCAGCGGCTCAAGCGTGCTGGTTTTTATACATGAGTCGTTACGGGACATAATCAGTGAAGCACGAATTCAAATGCGATCCCGGTCGGAAAACACGACCCAAGGAAAACAGATCATGGCATGGGATAAACAAGTCCATGCGAAGCCAGAGCCCGCAGAAGCAACCATAGCGCCACCATGGGAAGCACCACTAGGCATACGGAGGCAACAACGCACAATCACCAGATGAAACCCGGAAGCTAAAAAAAATATTTGAAAAGAGATTGGAATTAAGAATGCCGCAGCACACCATTGACATCTACATGGACGCTGCAATCACAAACGACATAGCAAGCATGGCCTGGGTTAGCACATCTGCACCCCAACACAATGGCTATCACACATGTCAGCTTCCCGGGGGTGCAACCTTGCACGCTGAGCTCTTAGCTATATGGGGAGCGGTCAACACAATTCCCATTGACATGGGAGGCATTGTAGAGCAGAGTGTGCGAAATAATTATCGGATCCTTGCTGACTCGTACAAAGCGGTGACCGAATTAACAGTGCCTACAACAGATGATGCTGTGGCCAACGACACCAGAAAAAAGCTGAAGAGAATACAGGACAACGGGACCAATGTTGAAATCGTATGGACACCGGGGCACATTGGCTCGGATGGGGGAAACGCAGCTGCTCACGCAGTTGCCACGCAAGCGGGTGGGCTTGATTACACGTACAGCTCCCCATACTCCATTTCCTCGTAAAACCCCGCGAAACAACATCCATACCTAAAGATATTGGCCGAAGGCTCTCCCAGCAGAGCACTGATGCATTACATTCGTACTAAAATAAAAGCAGACAGTAAACAGAGACTATTAGAAGCTACACCAGTATACGTGTTTGACGACAAGGGCGGGCTTACTCACACGAAAGAGGCTTTTTTGAATAAGGTTATGGCCAACACTGCATACACACCACATATACTTGAGAAATGGCACCAACCCAGACAAGCTACAATTTCGAACACTTATACCCGATGCACACATTACCAGTAGTCATGCAGAGCAGACTTGCAACACCTCATTTGGAGCTGTGCAGCTTTTTCACAAGGGAGATCCAACATTCAACATTTACTACACGGAGACATTAGAACACTAGGAATTGGAATACAAACTAACCCTGAAACACAGGAAGCCATTGCGACATATGACAGACAAAGTGGCCTGTTTCGAGTAGTGTAGAAGGGGTCGACAAGCCCATGCAAGAGCGGCGGAACTGAACATGCACTTGAGTCTGCATAAAGCGGAAGATTCAAGACTGAGATGAAGATGTGTTTCAGCCAACAGTCCGGGAACCCACATTCCTTTCCCTCCTAATCCCCAACAGTGGCCTAGAGCTGTCCCCTTCCTTAAAATAAAGGCTTTATTCATTCATTCATACATGAGTCATCGAAGGTTCCAGAGTAATCGCTGGTTCCTGCATGTCTTCCAGAAAGTACTGCACAGTTTGCTTCGCACATTCAATCAGATTACACAAGCTTCGGTGACAACAGGCAATGCATGTAACCATGGATAGCATTTGTGGGGTTTCAGGCTCTCGCGGTGGTTCTGTGGAGCCATTGCGCTGTGTTTCCGGGGGCTCCATGTCCCTCTCCTCCTTGCCTGGACGGGGTGGCAGCGGGTCATAAAACACTGTCGCTCTGCTGTCATCTCGCCCACGGGAAGGTCAACAGGCTCTCCCCATTGGCTGACATTTTAGGGGGGGTTCGGGCCCTGCTTGCGTGCGCTCCGGGTACACGCGCGCAAGACAGGGCCCAAGGTGGCCACATTGGGGCGTCGGAAGGTGCGTACGTGTTCCTCGCGGCCGGCGTCCGCCGCTGGCCAATGGTTACTTTGGCTCGGCGGGGTCCCGGCCTCGGCGGGCGCATGCACTCTTCCGTAGTCTCAATGTACTGAGGCAGCGTCTCCTGATTGTGCCCCCGTCTGTTCGTCTGTCGTTTCTTTCTATTTCCATTTTCTTTGCTGTGGGGCACGCGATGGCAGGCACTGACCAAAAGATAGGCAACCTCTCAGTGCTGGGTTCTTTGTTCTTTGTTCTCTCTGTCACGGTGTGCCGTTAGCGGCCACCAACGACCATTTGGCCATGTTTTGTGTCTTAATTAGCTTCAGATTCGGATGTGATGTGTGTTTTTATTGAGTCCCAGCATAACAAATGTTCTTTGTGGCTTCTAGAGAGCTTCTCCTAGGGTCTCCCTTGCTCTGCGCATGGTCTCGCCTTCCCCTAAGGTGGGCTGGGGCCGGCGGGGCGCGTATGCGCGCAGCTGCGCATCGGCACACGGAGCGGGGTCGGGGCAGGCGCGGCGCCCTGTGTATGCATAGTGGCTCGGAGTGCTCGAACTTGCGGTAGTTGTCCAGCGTGTGCTATATCAGAGCGTACGGGCCGTGAGCGTAGCGAGGAGACCACACATTCCAGTAAGTTGCACTCTGCAGGCGTGTCTTGCACTGAGTGATAACTTTAAGTTGTTAGTGGGTGAAAAGCAGTCCCCGAGAAAAGGATAAATAGGTACACGTGTCAACACCCCCTCTTAAAGAAAACATGATCCTGATGCTATAAACACACGAAAGGAAAAGTAAAACCCCACATAATAAAGAAGAACAACAAAATAACAAAGTAACGAAGTCTCTTAAGTTTGTCAGTGGGTGCAAAAAGGCTTAAGACGCACCACGTGGATGACTTCAGGTCGTGCATGGCACTGTTGTGATTATGCAATGCTGTATGGCACGACCTCATAGTCCAGTGTGCCAATGCATCGAATGATCTTGTAGGGTCTAAAATAGCAGTGTAGCAGTTTCTCGCTAGGTCCTCGTTGGCATATTGAAGTCCAGACCCAAACACGGTTGCCTGGCTAGTACTCGACCTAGCATCGTCGAAGATTGTAGTGTCAGCTGTCAGTCCTCTGCTGGTTCTTGATGCTCAGGTGGGCGAGCTGTCAGGCTGATTCAGTGCGCTGGAGATAGATGGCAACGTCCAGATTCTCGTCATCGGTGACGTGCGGCAGCATGGCATCGAGAGTCGTCGTAGCATGGAGGAAGGAAAAATGCACCGTAGAGTATCTGCCATAAACCAACTTGAACGGCATAATCTGCATTGTTTCTTGCATTGCCATGTTGTAAGCGAAGATTACGTATGGCAGTAAGGCATTACATGATATATGTTCAACGTTGATGTACAGAACGGTCCACTCTTAGAGTGAACCTGCAAGCACATGGCCGGCGGTCCACAGAGTGCTAACTGGTGGCGAGATTTGGAAGCATGGAGCATGCGTATAGGTTCATAATGGCGGTGCGTGCCCCACGTCGTCTGCTGCTTCTCCACCCCAGTGCTTGGCACGCGCTAGCGAGCGCTGGCCCTTACAGCTTCTTTTTTTGCGCAGTGTGAAGCAACTGATACAAACTTTGCCTCCCACTTGTTGAATAGACTGACATTTTATGGTTGGAAGAGCACACTTAGCATGCTCGATGCATCAGGCTTCAATTGCTTTATCTGTTATCAAAAGTGTCCAGTTTCTGCGAGCAGTATGTGAAAAACATATGACTAGCTTATCGGAGAAAAAGAAAATAATGTTTTTTTTCTTGCTGATTGCCCAACGAGCAGCAGGCAGAGTGGTGGCTAGATAAAATGCACTGTGGAAAAACAGAGGCGCTCTCCAGTGCTTGCCGAGCACAGGAGAACTGTGAATGATGAAACCTGTGCCTTCAAAAACAGGCCGCACACAAAGAACAACGATAGTGGTAAGCACAGCCGGCGATAGTCGAAAATCTGATCTGCAGGTCAAGTGCATTGACTTTTATACACAAGTCATCGAAGGTTCTAGAGCAATCGCTAGTGCCCGCGTGTCTTCCAGAAAGTACGACACAATTCGCGTTGCGCATACATGCAATCAGGTTACGCAAGGTTCAGTGACAGACAGCGGATAGAACCATCAATAACATTTGAGAAACTTTCAATACATGCAGGCGCGTCCTGTGCTGAGCGATAACATTTGTTAGATGGTGAAACACGGTCACCCGATAAAGAAAAATAAGTATGTATGTCAATATACTGTCACAGTGAGTCTGACTTCCAGTAAGTCTCATTGTCTGCACTACTGTACCACTGTTCCTTTGTCCCAAGAACACGCTTGAGACCCCACAATCTCACACATTTTTGCCCTCAGTGACCTGATATCGCTCTGTTTCTGTGTGCTGGGGGTAATGACCGCCAGGCACACAAACAAAACACTCTGTACAGAACACAAAGGAAGCAATTTGTGCAGATATTCTCCATGGAGATAATTCTTAAGTTGTGTATTTTCATTTAATCAAATGTTAAGTACGTGCCACTTTTGTTTTGTTACAACATGAAATGTAACGCCAGTCAGTTAACACCCTCTGTCCAGTTTGCACAGACGAGCTTTTTCATATTTCACAGCTCATCACAAAAAATTTTCATGGGAACCTATACAGTGTAGTATACCAGAAGAACAAACATGCATATTGGATAGCTGATTGGCATAGCCAAAAACAATGACATTTGTGTTTCCAGCTTTAAACATGACGAGCACAGTAATGAATTGTTGCTAACATCGTGCAATGATAGACAACAGTGCAGCTGCATAGACTGCTTTTGAGCTGTGGTTTCCTTCCACAAAGCAACCCTTTTAATTACAACCACATGGCATCTTGCAACTGGTGGGAACACATCTTCCCTGTAGTGGGATTTCAAACTTGACAGCCCCAAAAGATCCAATGAAAGGATTGTTTGGAAGCATGAAGCAGGCAGGTAGACAGATGCTAGGCAGTACAACACCGAGTTTGTGGCAACAGCAGTGAGAGAAAAGTGAAGAGGCATGCAGCAATTAGGCAGCAGGGGACACTCACCGCCCGAAAGCCCTGCATGTTTCATGAGGTGAGGGTGGGGAATAGAGAGAGAGAGAGAGAGAGATAGAAAGTTACAAGACAGAAGACGAGACACACAACACGCACACACAACCCTACAAGTGGGCAAGCGAGGGATCAGAGCAAGCGACAAAGCAGGCACATGCTGCGAGGTGGAACGCACCTACCTTGCGTGATGGCAGTGTGCAAACAAAATCCACGAGACCATGTGGCCACAGAGTGGTGAGGCAATGTGCACGCTCACACAACATCTCGCAAGCAAGAAGGTCTGGACCAGCTAGGTGTGCGCTTCACACCTTGGGAAGGAGCTGCAATGACTACACACCTTTCTTCATGAATGTACAAAAATGTGTAGAGTCATGTGTAATGCATCAAAGCCTTTCTGCCATTTCAGTCTTGCAGTTATTATTAGGCTGGAGCGCATTGTATAGATTACCACAAATTTGTTAACAAAAGCTGCAGTTTTTAACAGCTATTTGGATCTGTCAGCATTACGACATTAAGCTTGTTGAGACATGGACCAACACTAAATCCGACAGAAACAAACGCTGGGAAAGACGCAAACTAACACGAGAATAACACTTCAACACGAGAAACCTTAGAAGCTATGAGATAAGGGACTCGCAGGTCAGTTGCCCTTCAGTGGTTTCTTACAAAAAAAAAAAATTCTAATGCCCTAAATTGAAGGGCAGAATATCATTTCATTTCTTTTTCTTTCTTTCCTTTTTTTTGTTTGCTCTCATGGTTAACGCTTTTGGACTTAAGATCTTATCCCTTTGATGTGCCCCTACCCCTTGTCCTTATATCACCTGCACAAGCATGTATTCAGGCATGCTTTTCTCATAGCAACATACCTTCAGTTGCAGTGTATGTCTCAACAAGTTCCACTGCCTTGAGAATAATAATGGTCGACCAACTAACCCACCAATACCTTCTGAGCTCTCTGTAGAATTTCTTTTTTTGCACACATGTGTATAACATATACCATAAACACCATTGTTTCCTGAATAGGCAAAGAATGTTATCGAAGACAGTACTGATGAGAAGTGCTGTGACGGGCACTCTCCTTTACTTGGCTTATGATTCAATACTCTTCATTCAGTAGGTGTACATGGTGTTGGTCCATGTGATGCCATTGAAGATATGCACGGATATTGAGAAATGGCTGCTCCGCACGCAAAGACGCGCATCTTGAAATCTTGGTGGCTTGCTGACAAGTCTCGAGCACCAGTGGCCCATGACAGTCACAGGTGACCAATCAAGTCCCACCTACAACATATGCAGTTGTGTTGCAGGCTATACTGCTGGGTACTTATGTTTTGAGAGAGTTCAAGCAACTCTTAAATGCATGCAATACGAGAGGGCGTAGTAGTAGTTGAAGCAACAGAAAGTACAAACCAAGTAGACCAAGAGCTGCAACCACTGGTGCCAGTCGGAAACAACTTATTTTCTGAAGGAAGGATATTTCCACAGACTGCCTGGAACAACATTAGTAGCCAATGCAGAAAAAAACTGGTACCGCTCACACTTCAGCCTTGTTGGCACAAAATGGTATAAAAATCTTGACATGAAACTTGCTCTCAAACTGTTCAAAGCAAAGAAGCTATGGTCACAGCACAACGGCTACAAATTGTTCAGAAAATAATGCTTTCCTGGCAGCTGGAAGATGTTTCAGGAGTTGTTCCAGCCAGTATGCACTTAATTAGTATCAACACATTCATTCTGAATGTGTGACCCTGTGAGAACCACAAGAGGAGGTGAACCACGAAGAACAACCTCATCGGCACAGTACCATGCGCACACCACACAAGATGTGCTAAGCTTATCTCTCTGCTATACCCTTGACAAAATAGGCCTCTTGAACAATTCTATGGCCCGAAAATTCTTGCTTTTGCCAGAATATCTAATTGACCATGCATATGCCATCTTAATCAGTCCACTATCGACCTTTCTGCTGCTCTTTCATTTTTTCAGTGGCCCACAAGTCATGTCGGAGGAATACCTATGTCATTTTACACATGGTTACACACAGCATTCTTATTTTCCTGTGCCAATTGAGTTTACTCTTGGTTCCCTTCACTTTTCTACAGCATGATTTCTGCCACAGCTGTTATCAGCTTACAAGCCTCTTAACCTGGTTATTAAAACTAGTGTCCAAAAGGCTTCATGTATGAAGCTATGCATGACATAAAAGCAATGAACTGGACTCGCTTTTTCTCAGGTTGGTCTCAGCCTTCAAACTTCACTAAATGTGAGACTGAAAAAGCCCACTCAACTCATAGTCTGAGAGCTTTTCAAACTGCGCACTAGTCAATTGCTTTCCTACATGCATCAAATATATTTAGAAGTTCAAGATCCTGATCCTGATCTAAAAACAGAAAGGATGATCTCGTTAAATATTCCTAAAAAAACCCCACTCATTCTAAACAGAAAAATGGTGACTGGTGCAAGATACAACCTGGCACAAATCCCCTTGCATTTCACACCAGACTTATAAACATAGAGCAGAGATAAAATTCAAGCACACGAAGGTTGTCATCCTTAGAAATTGATTGAGCACCATTGCTCTCAATGTACACCTAGGAAAAGGCCGTCACAAGCAGATAAGATCTAGTCCTGCAGCAGCTACCGCATTCCGGATGGCACACCTGCCAATTAACACAAAATTTGCAATTGATGTGTAGTCAACAAGCCTGCTCTTGACAGCTGTCTTTTGTTGATGGCTGGCGCGAGGTTCTTGGTATCATTATTCCTTCCAAGCTAAGCCTACAAAATCCTTTCTCCCAAATGAAGGAAAAGGCCTTGCAACTTTATGGTTTTGCATTGCAACTTAATGGTTTTGCACGTTCGCTTGGACCAAAACAATTTCTGGTGGTGTGAATCCTTTCTTCAAGCCAAAGGTGAGGTCTTCATGGGTCTAAACATTGGTTTTGAACAGCCTCATATTGGCATCTCAAATTTTCTACAGGGTTATCATTATTTACCTTCTAACAACACACTGTTTTGTGAACATTACAAATAAAGAAGAACTCTTTATTACATCTAGGGCTTTTCCATTTTTACGTTGTAAACATTCAGCCTACTTTATATCTACTTGATATTTAGTTTCTTTTGTGTGCGTGAATACATTTTTCCAGATGAACTTTCACCAACCTTTTCAGTAGATAATTTTTTGCATTTAGCTTACTTTTTTGTCCGTAATTATATGGTTAACTAACTTTGTTGGTGGTGAAAAGTGTTGCATTTTTGGATAGGCTGCAATTCAACACTGTAGTTGCAACTCTCCTGCACAAAATAAGAAAGTTTTCAAGAAGCAGCCTATGTGCACGTCTTATGGTGATGTGACTATGCAGGAATTAAGTCAGTGCCCTTGGCATTTGAATACCAATGGAATAAGACATTATTTGTGACCATTATGTGAGTAAGGAATAATATAGGAAAAAAGACTAAGTAGATATGATCTGATGTTACCCTCCCTCTAGCTTACCTGTAGTAAACTTACCAAGTTTGCACACTGTTCAGCGGAAAATTTTTTAGTTGTAGTCAGACTAACAGTGTTCTTTAACTGATAATGATGAGATAAATAAGGTTGTAAACTTTTCTAGAACTGAGGTTTAATAGCACGAATAAAACAAAGACACGAGGAAACAAATTTGTTTCCTCGTGTCCTTGTTCTATTCGCGCAGTTCAACCTCAATTTTAAATATGAACCAACTAGCCCTCATCAAGATCTTACTAAATCTTTTTAAACTTCACACTAATGGCCTGTCCTTTATGAATGAGTTCCCAGTTGACAACATGGTCAGTACATTTTAGATTTAATTATAAAAACAAACATGTCCGCTTGTGTCATTCAGTGTGCATGAAGAAAGAACTGTTGCCCTACAACTCTGTCCACTTGTTAAAAGGGTATCTCTGCTAGGGTTCATGTTTATTGCCAGACTAGTTTTGACAATCAAGTCCAGCAAATTTCAAAAGCCAGATTCCCTCATTTGGTGCAGACATCAGCGACTGAAGCTTTGTAACTTTTGCTAAGAGGCAGCAAAAATTAAGGACAGGCGAAGAAGTCAAAAAAGACTTCTTCGAGTTTTTCACTTGAAAAAGAGCAAAAATCATGCTACACTTCCGCAATGTGAGCCACAATCATAAGGAGGTGGCAAATAGCTGTGAAGTTGTTTTTGCCACCCCAAAACTAACTAGTCCATCTATGCCCCCAAATAATGGCATGCGCTGTAGAAGGGTCAGGTGCGTCAATTGCTACGTGTTCCGCTAGAGTGCCGTAACAGATCATGCTAAGCTGTGGAAGAACCTATGTTGCGCAAACTGGCTGCTGTATCAATGACAGAACGAGGCGACATGCAAACAGTTCACACAGGGATTTGAGTACGCATACTTCTGCACATTGCTAATCTTGTTTTTTCTTTTATGTGGATCATGGCAAGAAGTAAAGCCAAGACTGCGTAGGAACTCTTAGAAGCATTTCACATTAAAATCAATGGTCAGGATCCTGTTAGCCAAACCTCAGTTTTGTTACACGACATGGAAATGAGATTGACAAGTTCTTGCCATTGATGACTGCCCTCTTGCTTTTTGCTGCCCCTCATTATTGTGTGCTTGTGCAGCCCATATTTTTAATTTTCTTTTCTTTGTTTTCACCAAGAAGTTTAGTGCAGGTGCTCAAAATATTGTTGGAGCCATTGCAGCCAGTGCAACAAGCTCAGCTTTGGAATAAACAGTTTAAGTGCAGCACATGTGTTTTCTTTCTGGTCTTTTCTTTGGCTGTTATTACTTATTTCTTTTCTGGTTTATTGCACTACAATAATCATGTCATACAATGCCTGTCTTATAAAGATTTGAACAGAAGTGATATTACAATGTGATGATTTTTAATAGTAGGGTAAAACCTCACTATAACCAAGTCAAAGTGAAGCCAGAATTATTTTGTTATCATGCACATGCACGTGCTGATGCAATACGATTGCGAATTCCACTTGTACTTGACCCACACATGAATTGCGCATTTGTTTTTCTGCTTTAGCTTATTGCTAATCACAGAATTGGTCTTCCACACACCTGCTGATAGAGCAAATGAGGACGGCAAGTCTTGCTAAGAGGCCAGCCGTTGACTAACAACAAAGACTGCTCCTTTTAGCTGGGCGCTCAATTGAGTGTCTGCAGTACTACGTGTATGGACAGCACCCCTTGAATATGTGCTCATGGATCCATGTGTTTACATGCCAGGTTGACAAGTTTCGCAAATGATCATTATTAAAACCAGCACAATCCTTGGAAAATTTGGCATACCAATAGAAGGGTACACTGACCACATTCGTGTTTAAGTGTGCGACTTGGTAGTGTCAGATGCCAACAGTCATAAAAAAGGGCACACACGATAAAGCGAATTAAATATTCTATGAAAACAAAACAAAACTTCTGCAGGACAAGCACACATTGCAGTGCATTATTAACAGAGCTGGTGTAAAATGACAAATACACTCAAAGCTTGCAATAACCAAGCACAACCCTTTGAAATACCCATCCATTTATTTAAAACCTTGCTTTAACCAAGCAAACTTGCTCTGCCAATGGATATAATGAACTAGACTTAACTCGAAAACCCAAAAATACCCAACCATTGTGTGCTAGATTCAGCCCTTGTTCGGCATGGTAGTTGGAAACTCCTGCATCCCCGCGTTGAATGTGCCGTCGGACAACACTGCATGGTCTTTCTCACTGCTGCACTACAATGGCTGGCCGTGCCAAGCCAAGCATCGCACTTCTCCTTCCCTGCAGGCCGGCCAAGCAGGAAGGCGCTGCCAGCGAGGTGCACACCCTCCAAAATCTCGGAGGCTACGCCAAGCTTGCACACCAGCCATGCCGAAAGTCTACTCGTGGTGCGCTACATGAACCGGCAGCTGGGCGTAGCCTTCAAGATCACATTGGCACCAGTGCCATTATCCAAGCCAAGCAGGCACTGCAACGTTCACTGGCCTTCTCAATTATGCATTGCAGCATGAAGACTGCCTTCGTCAACTGCGTCGCTGCTTCGCTGGTTTCACGACAAGCCAAGTGAAAAGCGGAAACAATTGGGATGCAGGCAGGTGATCTCAGGTGATCAGAGGTACTACGTATCA